>NC_089260.1:37516500-38908500 GCF_963930625.1 Muntiacus reevesi | reverse complement strand
TATATTTTAAGGAACATAATTGAAAGCTATTCATAAAAATGTTTAAGTTTCTTAATCACTGTTTCTCAGACTTGAATCTGAATAATTTTTTCAGAAAAGGAATATTTTTTCACATTAAAAGAACTTGCACTCTTTGATTTGAAGAAGAGCATGGTAAGTAAATTTTTCTTCTTTTTAAAATATTACCTAAAAATATGTATGGTTTAAAGTATAAATAAGCCTGAAAAAGATGGATTTAAAATGGTCACTCTATTGTTAATCAGCAAATTTTCCAAATATTCAAGTTTCTGTTTTATGGTGTATTCTGAAAGAAATGTGTGTTATGATTAAGAAAAATCAGTTCTTGGCATTTGGGAGCTAAAATAACAAATATCCCCTTTTTGTTTTTAAGGTAGCTATTTGTTTTTCTAATAATATAGATTCAGTACTAAATTGTTGAAAAGTTTTTTTTTCATTTATTTTTATTAGTTGGAGGCTAATTACTTTACAATATTGAAGTGGGTTTTGTCATACTTTGACGTGAATCAGCCATGGATTTACATGTATTCCCCATCCCAACCCCCCCTCCCGCCTCCCTCTCCACCTGATTCCTCTGGGTCTTCCCAGTGCACCAGGCCCGAGCACTTGTCTCATGCATCCTACCTGGGTTGGTGATCTGTTTCACTATAGATAATATACATGTTTCAATGCTGTTCTTTCAAAACATCCCACCCTCGCCTTCTCCCACAGAGTCCAAAAGTCTGTTCTGTACTTCTGTGTCTCTTTTTCTGTTTTGCATATAGTGTTATCATTACCATCTTTCTAAATTCCATATATATGTGTTAGTATGCTGTAATGTTCTTTATCTTTCTGGCTTACTTCACTCTGTATAATGGGCTCCAGTTTCATCCAACTCATTAGAAAAAGTGTGTAAATTCTTAATTACTTTAAGCTACCTTGTGTGTGTATGTATGTATGTTTGTGTGTGTGTATTTATGTAAACAGTTGAGATACTTTTATTTATAATTATATGATCTTTTCTTAACATATGGTCACATACTTATCTTGTTATCAAAAATTCTTCATAAAAATCATCTTATAGGTTTTTTGTACCTTATAAGTAATCTGGCCATGAACTATTCAACCAATTTTTTTATTCCTATTCTTTTATATGCTTTCAACTTTTTTAACTATAAAGCTTCAAAGGAACACTTCCATAGATAGCTCTTTATTTTATTTTATTGTTTTTCCTTTTATTTATTTAGAAACATAATATGATACTTTGTAATCATAACATGAAGATTTGGTCAGATATATATGACTATACAGTGATAACTGCTTTGAGTACATTTTTTGTAAAACAACATTGCTGATTTGTAAAGAAATTTTAGATTTTTTTCCAAGACTCAAAGAAATGTTCTCCAGATACGGAGAATTTCTGAAAAGAACAGATTTTAGTCCATCTTCATGCAAAACCTTTAACTGTCTTTAGCTATTTTTGTATAGTCTCAATACTATCTAGGAGAACTTATTTTAACATCTTTGTCTTCCTGCTCTGCCTGTTCTTATTTTATGGTACTCAAGATGGTTTAAATGTATTTATGGCATTAAGGTACTACTCTCTCAGTTAAAGAATGCCTCTTTCAGCAATGTGAACATGAGTAGCACTGTTCATAAGGTAATTTTGAATCAATGGAATTGTTTAAGTACCAGTAACTCACACCATACATTTGCAAAACCTTAAGCAAGTGAAACCCACTCCACACTCTAGCACATCTATGTCTTTTGAGCTAATAGAAGATCCAAATAAAAATATTTCCACCATTAATATGGATGAGGTATCAGCTTAGAAATTAAACTAAAATGTTTGCTTTAAATAGAAATTGTTTTTCTAGAATGATTTGGTTGTTAAAGAAGTGAAGCAGAGTCACAATTTGGAAACATTTAGTTTTGTTCAGTCTGTTTTAACAAGGAATTTTTTATATAATTTCAGGTAAAGGGTAACAGTTTTTATAGGTGTGACTATGTAGACATAGGTAAAATAGATACTCTTGAAAGACCACTTTTTTGTTGGTCTTTATCCATTATCCAGAATATAATTTTCAAATAAGATTCATTATCAATTAATTTTTCTATTGGAAATTTACATAAAAGAACAAATCAATGATAAGGATTCCTAGGTATCAATTTATGTATTGCCCATTCTTACTTTAAGAGTTACTGGGCTGCTAAAAATAAGTGACCCAGAGTAAAATTATTTCAAAAATGGCATGACACTAAAAATAATACTTTTACTACATTATAAAGAGAGCTACTTTCCCACTAAGAGCATTCTGGAAAAACATGTTTTATTGTTTGGTTTCTTTTGTGTGTGTAATGTGTCTGTTCAGCTATATTGATCTCTTTATTAAGCTCAGCTATTTCTCCAACTTGCCTCCAGTCTCTTCATGACTTTTGTATCTAGCACAGCATTTAAATATGCACTTCTGTGTTGAAATTTTAATATGCAATGATATTGTAGTTGATTCAGCCATAGGGAATGCATAAAACAACATGGAAATTATGTGATTACAGAGGCAGAACTAACCCTTAGGAGAGAGAATTGTTTTAGAAAGGTTAGCCATGTTCTCTCATTTTTAGATTCAGATTTGTAATATGCAAAGTCCTTCTATTGTTTTCAATGAAAAAAAAAGGAGAGCTTTGTTTTTATGATGTAACATTAATGTTCTATTTTTTTTATTTTAAAACTATTTCGGTGCTGTGATGGTGGTTTTGTTCCTCTTGGTTTCTGGTAGGACTTGGTGTAATAAGAGTGGTTTATTTCATCATATTTTATTTCCTTTATTTTGTGGATGTCCATAATTTTGGTCATTTATCTTCAAGAAAAATGTATGAATATTTTCAAAATCATAATGATCTGACTACTGTCAGAAGAGGAAACATTTGGAAATAGGCACAGATGGATACCATTTAGTTTATGAAGAGTATGACTTTAGAAGTTCTAGCTCATGACACCCAGGAGGAGCATATGTTTATAAATAGCAGTGATTTGATTTGCCACATTTCAATACAAGTGTACCTCTTTTTATTATGCTTCACTTTACTGTGCTTTGTCGATACTGTTTTTTTTTTTTTTTTTTTTTAAATTGTTGCTGTTGTTGTTTTTACAAATTGAAGTCTTGTGGCAATCTTGTGTTGAACAAGTCTATGGGTACTGTTTTTCCAGGAGCATTTGGTCACTTTGTGTCTCTGCATCACATTTTGCAAGGGCAGTTCAATATCCACAGATCAACCAATGTGATACACCACATCAACAAACTGAAGAAAGAAAAGGTAAAGGTATATGTCCAAATTGATTTACTTCGTATAACTCCATCTAACTTAATGTTTTGACTTAGCAGTTGCAGTTGGAGATAACATAACATAAATTCCGACTATACTGATTCTAACTAGATGTTTAGAAAGATAACAAACTGCATATAGAGTGACCAATAAATTATTGGTTGCTTTGGTACTACTTATTTAAGAATTTGAATATTTGTGCTCTTTGATTCTTGATTACCAAAGAATGGGTCTCAGAGGCTTTATAGGCCCAGGAAATTTCAAAACAGAATGACAGTGGGAGGTAAGCATGATTTATATAGGTTATCTCTTGTAATTTGCACACCTCAGAAAAATAGATATTTTTAATCTAACAGCATGGACACTGAAACCGATGTCTAAAGGCATTGAAACAACTCAAAGTCAAATAGTTGGCAAATGACTAAACTGCTCTGAGTCCTAAGATCTTAGTTGAAACCTTCCAATCTTTGTTTCCTTTTACTCTCCTCAAAGCACATCTAGATACCAGTTAGATAACAAAAGATAAAAGCAAAGTCAGATGATACCATGTCAAACATTTCATTTTACTGTACTTTTGATATTTTCTTTGTTTTGAGGCTCCTATGCCTATCTATTTATTTATCTTCCAGGTCTCTTTGATTTCCAAATAAAGCTTACTCTTTAACTCCCTGGAAAAGATCCTAGCTTTATCCAAGCCAGAAAGTATATTATTATCTCTTGTATTTAAAACCAAGGAAAGGTTTATTATTATAAAGTAGTTTGTAAATATGAGTAAGAATCCTAAACAATCCTTTATATGTAAAGTATGGGCTGTGTAATTAGTCATTCAGTCATCTCCAACTCTTTGCAACCCCATGGACTGTAGCCCGCCAGGTTCCTCTGTCCATGGGGATTCTCCAGGCAAGAATACTGGAGTGGGTGGCCATGTCTTCCTCCAGGGGATTTTCCCAATCCAGAAATCGAACACAGCTCTCCTGCATTGCAGGCAGATTCTTTACCATCTGAGCCACCAGGGAAGCCAAAGAAGACTGGAGTGGTTAGCCTATCCCTTCTCCAGGGAATCTTCCTGACGCAGGAATGAACTGGGATTCAAACCGGGGTCTCCTGCAATTTAGGCAGATTGCTTACCAGCTGAGTTACCAGGGAAGCCCTGTATGTATGTAAATTATGTATATCCCTGAATTTATTTACTTTTACAGTTTTTGTACTTGCCTGGAGAATCCTATGGACAGAGGAGCCTGGCAGGTTACAGTCTGTGGGGTCGCAAGAGTCGGACACGACTTAGCGACTAGATCACCAAACCAAAAATTGTAGTGTTAGTACTAACATGTCTACATATCCTCCAATTCATTCATTCGAAAACTATTTCACTATCTATAATAAGCCGAGCAGAGGTCTGGGTGCTGGGAGCACAGCAGTGAACCCCTCTTGGGGTTCTGGTAAGCACCCCTTCCCTTGCAGCTTCAGGTTCAGGAGTGATATACAGGACTTCATTTCTCTTGTGGACACTCAGTTACTGTATTCACTTCTTTTATCCTAGCCACGTCTTTGTAATAGTCTTTTAACTTTTATACTAAACTTTCTCTGTATTATCCACTTAGAATATGTCATCTGTTTTCTACCAGGACTCTGGCTAGTGAAAATATCTAGCACACTAACTGATTATGTAACAGATGGAATTGTCTGCCATCCTAGTGGCAGAGCAAGGAGGAGCAAAGAGGTCAAGAAAATAATGTAATGAGAGGTGGGCAAAGCTTTTCTGTTTCTTCTTTTAAATTCATGATTGGAAGGGGTCTGACACATTCTCTGATACTAGCAAGAGGATAAAGCCTTGGGCTAGCATGTTATTGGCTAATGTTTCATCTATAGTTCCCTTTTAATTAACAAAAAAGAGCTTTCTCTTTCGCATGGGTAAAACTGAATACAATATTAAGAATGTCAAATATAATAGTAAGAATTGTGAGAATTTATAAATATTCCTTAGTATCTTTATCAAAGATTCCATTGAAAGTATAACGATGACTTCCTCTATCATGAACTTTTAAAATGTTAATCTCAATGATATTCCTACTTATCATCTTAACATAGGAGTAGAAGTTATTTAAAAGTATTTTCAGGTAGACTTGTCACTTTAGTTTTTAACTCATTCATTCAACAATTTTGACCAGAAACCCAGGTTGGCAGTGAGGATTGAAAGTAAGGACTTTGACATCAAAGTCTTCATAATCCATTAGCATAAACAACAAAGAAAAGTAGCTAGCACAGTGCAGTGCAGTGATTATTATATAATGACTAATGCATAGAATGTTGTGGAAGTAGACGGAAGACCTAAGAGGTACTTGAAAATATCAAGAAATGAAAAATTAGTTTCAGTAAATTGAGTTGATGGTGACTAATCAGTTAGGAGAAGGAGACATATTACATTGAAATACCTTTTATGAACATATTTCATTTATTGAAAATAAATGTTTCACCCGAGAGGCCATTAATATAGGATTGTTTGAAAGAACTATAGTACACCCACTAGATGGTAAAGTTGTAAAGGGAACAAGGAACATTTGTGTAGACCACTATGAGTTGAATTCCAGGCTATATAATTTGGTAAAACAAAATAAATAAATAAGGCAGAACTGTGTAGATCATGCAAACTTTCATTTGGGAAGAAAGAAGGTTAATGTAGTTAAATAAATAATCAGTGGAGCAATAAACTGAACCTTCTTAAAAATAATTCTCTGAGGATATTTAGCCACACAGAGAGAAATGATTCTAAGTGACTTACATGGTGGAACAAAAAGAAACTCCAAAGATACCTTAACCTGCTTATAGTAGCATAGCTACTAGAAGTCTGAAACTGTTATGCCATGATGGAGCAAGTGATTATTTATGTTAATGTCACCAGGAATCAAGAATTTTATCAAAAGAAAAACAAGACCAAAAATCAAGACTGTATGTAAAACTTGGCATTTATAAATTTGAATTGGCAACCAGTATGATTACTTTACATATCTTCTCTGGATATCTTGTACTTCATATCAATGGTGGTCATGTTGGTTTAGTCACTAAGTTGTGTCCGAGCCTTATAATCCCTTGGACTGTAGCCCCCAGGCTTCTCGTCCATGGATTTCCCAGGCAAGAATACTGGAGTGGGTTGCCATTTCCTCCTCCAGGGCATCTTCCTGACCCAGGGATCAAACCCACGTCTCCTGCATTGCAGGTGGATTCTTTACCGCTGAGCCAACAAGGATTCTTACATAAAGAATTAAAAGCAATTACCAACTTAGTAACATAAACATCCGAGGTTCCAGATTGTGGTCTTAAAACATTTTCCCCCAAAGATCTAAGAATATTTATGGAAATGGCTGGTTCCTGGTATAGCACAGTGAACATTCAAGATGATACTAGATTATCTTGTTGCATTAAAAACGAGAAGAAACTATCAAAAATTCCTAATTCTACCAAAAAGATGGAAGCCCCAGTGTTTTAAAAAGGTCATGTATCTGTATGGGTCCCGTTTATTGTTTATACTCCCGTGTACTGAGAGTTATAACTGTTGAATGTGGGATATGAAATAACAGTGGGAAAGATTGGCTACTTAATTTGCAAGACTCAGTGAAAGATTAAAATATGGACTTATGTTCAAAATGATAGAAATAAAAATATTGCTAGAGGTACTAAAAAATGGAACATATTTTTTCTTCTAAAGAAAAAAATGGTTGAAGTAAATTTGAAGTGTTTAACTCTGCTCAAAAGAGAGAACAATTTCAGCACAAAAATAGAAATAATTGCAGCTTGTTGAAAAACAGAAAAATATTAAAACTTTATCATAATTTGACATTAAAAGTAACCCTGATTGGTTACTCTTAGAAACTGCTAGGAGACTAATTTGTTATTCTGAAAACTAGCGACTTAGCAGCAGCAGCAGCAGTGAATAAAAGGATAGATGGAAACATTTATTCCGTTTCCGTGCTATTAATTAGCACCTGAAAGTAATCAAATTATTGACAATGGGAAATGTTTAATAAAAGAATGCCAGCTGATAAATAAAGGAAAACCGTAAAGGTCATCATTTTATAATCCCTAATAAAATAATATATTTAGGTTATAGTGACTGATAGAATTCTTGGGAGGAAAGCTGAGGGGAAACTTTAAATCTAAACATATTAATCAATCTTAACATTGTGTATATGTTTGTGCATAAACATATATGCATAAACATATATGTAAACAAACCCTTTGATTACGATTCAAGAGGAAGTACTCAATACCATCTATGAAATATTCTGTAATCAATTAAATTAGAAAATAATAGTTTCTAGATCTTACAGTCATTAAAATAAATTACAGAAATAGGGGAAAAATAGTGTTTACACTTGCAATTAACAAACTCTAGAATGACTTTATGTGAAATCAAGACTTTGTAAGAAATCTTGTAGGACAATTGAACAGTTTCGTTTTACTCCATACCAAGTAGAAATAGAACTTGACAATTATTTAATGACTTTTGAACTTTGGAAGTAAATTACTCACATAGAAGGAAAGAAATTAAAGAAACAAGAGCTAGTATACTTCTTAACACTCCATATTTCCTAGTAGCTTTTATATATTTGTAATTATCTGTTAAAAAGCTTTCTTCTCACCTAGATTATAAACTCCACAAGGATAGAGCCACGTCATCTTGTTAACAGAGCTATTTCAAATACCAGTTAGAGTCCTTATGACATGGTGGTGCTTTAGTAAATTTTGCTGACTAACACAACCAAAACAAAACAAGCAGACAAAACAGGGGCTGGAGGAATGAACGTGGAGACAGAAGCCCTACATGTCCAACAGAGCCTTGGAAATTGATCTCCTAGACAAGTGGGAGTTGTTTGTTACCATCAAAAATTTCTTTTTCGTATCTGTTGTATATAGTCACTTACAGCCTTGGAAAGATGGTCATTTAGCTTAGGCCACACTCAAATATAAAGCTTTGAGAGCAAAGCTTGATGAACACTTTTATATTGTAATATTGATAGAACAGAAGACCTATATCCACATATATAGTTTATAATACCTTTTCTCCACACTGCCAATCAGGGATTCCCTCTATACATACTTGACTTGTCACTATATCAGAACTTGCCACATTTTAAAAAACATTGTTAATGTATTATTCCTTTGCCTAGCTTTTCCCAGTTTGGTGTATTATTATTTTAAGTTCAAAAATTCATTCATTCACATACCACCTGTGTGACACTGCATGTCTTACCAATCCACATCAGTTGGAACTAATCTCTATTCTCTGTAAAATTTTGTTCGTATCTCAACAATAGCCTGTTCTCGTGTGTATCATTGTAATTTATTTACATATTAGCTATAAAGAGAACTGTATGCATTAGTCTTATCTTATACACATTTTTATCCACAGGGCAATATAAGGAACTGAACAGATAATTGACAATTAATGGAAAGACAGAATTTACTAAATTTAACTACTTAGGAGCAGTGTTTTAATTGGCCTTGATTTCATCAGGGTATTTGATAATGTCTAAAACTGTCAGGGGAAGGAACTGAAAATGTATGCTAGATCTTTTTTAAACTAAAAAAATAGCATTTTTACAACAGGTGGGGTTATGTGGATAATGAAGAACTGCTATACCTAAGCAAATTTGTAAAACTCAGCAGTAGCCACAGTACTGGAAAAGATCAGTTTTCATTCCAATCCCAAAGAAGGCTCAAACTACCGCACAATTGCACTCATCTCACACGCTAGCAAAGTAATGCTCAAAATTCTCCAAGCCAGGCTTCAACAGTATGTGAACCGTGAACTTCCAGATGTTCAAGCTGGATTTAGAAAAGGCAGAGGAACCAGAGGCAACATCCATTGGATCATCGAAAAAATAAGAGAATACCAGAAAAACATCTACTTCTGCTGTATTGATTATGCCAAAGCCTTTGATTGTGTAGATCACAACAAACTGTGAAAAATTCTTCAAGAGGTGGGATCACCAGACCACCTTACCTGCCTCCTGAGAAATCTGTATGCAGGTCAAGAAGCAGCAGTTAGAATTGGACATGAAATAACAGACTGGTTCCAAATCTGGAAAGGAGTATGTCAAGGCTGTATATTGTCACTCTGATTATTTAACTTATATTATTTAACTTATATATACAGTACATCATGCAAAATGCCAGGTTGGATAAAGCACAAACTGGAATCAAGATTGCTGGGAGAAATACCAATAACCTCAGATATGCAGATACACCACCCTTATGGCAGAAAGTGAAGAAGAACTAAAGAGCCTCTTGATGAAAGTGAAAGAAGAGAGTGATAAAGTTGGCTTAAAGCTCAACATTCAGAAAACTAAGATCATGGCATCTGGTCCCATCGCTTCATAGCAAATAGATGGGGAAACAATGGAAACAGTGACAGACTTTATTTATTTATTTATTTATTTATTTATTTAGGCTCCAAAATCACTGCAGATGGTGGCTGCAGCCATGAAATTAAAGACACTTGCTCCTTGGAAGAAAAATTATGTCCAACCTAGACAGCATATTAAAAAGCAGAGACATTACTTTGCCAAAAAATGTCCATTTAGTCAGCTATGATTTATCCAGTAGTCATGTATGGATGTGAGAATTGGTCTCTAAAAAAGGCTGAGCACCAAAGAATTGATGCTTTTGAACTATGTCATTGGAGAAAACTCTTGAGAATCCCTTGGCCTGCAAGATCAAACCAGTCCATCCTAAAGGAAATCAGTCCTGAGTATTCATTGGAAAGGCTGATTCTGAAGCTGAAACTCAAAATACTTTGGCCACCTGGTGCAAAGAGCTAACTCATTGGAAAAGACTGTGTTGCTGGGAAATATTGAAGGCAGGAGGAGAAGGGGATGACAGAGGATGAGATGGTTGGATGGCATCACCAAGTCAGTGGACATGAGTTTGAGTAAGCTCCGGGAGTTGGTAATGGACAGGGAAACCTGGCATGCTGCAGTCCATGGGGTGGCAAAGAATCGGACATGACTGAGCAACTGAGCTGAACTGATACCTAAGGAAAACTTTCTCTCATCTGGGGGTTTCTGTACGGTTAAGAAAAACCTTCCAGAACTTTTGAAAATCTTTTCATTCTTACTGTGGTGGGCGTTATGTGATTTAAAGAGGATAACAAGTTGTGTTTGCTAGAACATTGCATCACTCTGGATGCAATTAAGAGAGAAAGAAGCCACACATCAATTTGAACAAGGAAAATTTATTATAGAAAATCATTAAACTATAACAAGGGATTCAAGTAAGGAGAGATTGGCCAATGGGAATTAACTGGAGCTCTAAATAATGTAGCAATACCAGATATAATGTGTAATATAGTAGGAGAACATATTTGTATTAGTTCGCTAGGTCTACCATAAACAGAATACCACAGACTGGTTGGTTTCAACAACAAAAACTAATTTTCTCACAGTTATAGAGGCTGGACGTCCAAGATTAAGGTGTCAGCAAGGTTTGGCTTCTCCTGAGACCTCTCTTTGTCTTGTAGATGGTTGTCTTTTCTGTGTATCCTCACAGGTTCTTCTTCTGTGTGTGTGGGTGTGCATCTCTGTTATCTTTACATGTTCAGATTTCTTCTTTCTGTAAGAACATCATTTGGGTGGTACTGGGGCTATCTTAAGGGCCTCATTTTAACTTATTTCCAAATCACGTTCTGCTGTATTGTGCATTAGCACTTCAACATCTGAATTTGGGGGAGACAAAATTCAGCTCATGATAATACAATCATGTTTATACTAATCTTTGCTATCTTGTTGTTCAGTCACTAAGTCTGTGTTTGACTCTTTTGAGAACCCATGGACCCTCCAGGCTTTTCTGTCCATGGGATTTCCCAGGCAAGAATACTGGAGTGAGTTGCCACCTTGTTCTCCGGGAGATCTTCCTGACCCAGGGATTGAAGTCAAGTCTCCTGCATTGCAACCAGATTCTGTGCCTCTGTGCCATGCTTTGCTGTATTATACTAATATATACTAGCCACTTCATCAAAGGCAGAGACAGAACAATGCTCAAGTAAATACCAGTATCTCCCCAAGGCTGAAATACTGACATGGTGGAGAAGGACTGACTGTAGCTCCTTGGAAGGCAGAGAATTTGCTGTGATGCCCTGCTGGTGGAATTTGCCAGAGGGTGTCTTTTGGAATAGCTAAAAATCGGCCTTCTAGGCTGCAGAAGAAAGCTGTGAATAGGGAGGTGCTTTTCCAAAGGGAACATGTAATAGATTTGGTGGGGGACCCTGCTGGTTTCTGGATATTTCCGGCCATCAAGCCCTACAGGAGAGCAGTGCTGGAGAAACTGGGACTGCAGGGGCTGGCCAACTGGGCATGGGAAGAAAAACTTTTCCTCCTTAGACCCTCGAGTAACACAGCTTTAGTGCCAGCTGGCAAAGGAAAAATATTTAAAGGACCCACATCCATTTTCACTGATCAGTTGAAAAGTATAAATGCACTGCTGAAAGACTCCATAACTGGCACAGACATGTTTCAAATGAGTTCAAGATGAACAGTGAGGGTGGTGATAAGTGAACTGGCATATTAAATTGAGAAACAAGACAAAGGAAAAAGGGAGAAGGCATCTACCAAGGAGATAATTTTAAACATTTATTTATTCCTTTACCTCTTGAAATAAAATGGTTCATTTCTTATATTCATAAACAATTACTGGATAAAAGTCTTTTTGCCAGAAATTCATCTATTTTATCTATCTATGTATCTTATCTATCTCTATCTCTACCCATTCATCTACTCATTTTTCATCTGTCATCTACAATGAATATTCACTGTATACACACACAGAGTATACAATATTTACTGTATAAACAGTGAAGACATAATGAAGTGGACTAATGTTGAGTATTAGTTTGTAAGAAAATGCAGTTTTTTATTTGTTGACTGTTGGACAAAGGAAAAGTTATATGAAAAATAGGAGAAATTGATGGAGATTTTTCTCTGTTACTAAAATAATTTTATAATGAAAGGATTTTATTTTTTTCAAACTTCTTTTTATTAAAGTAGTCTTTCATTTCAGACTGATTTATAAACTTCAGACTAATTTATAAACTTCAGAGACCCTTAAAAACATACTTCTTAAATTATAACCTATGTATCTCTTGAGTCCAGGGTATATATCTTAAAAGTCTGAATTTTTTTCTATTTTTCTTTCATTTCATTCTTTCATTTATGTTATAATGCATATTTAAAAATATAAACACAACTTAGATCAATTAGATGCTATTCTAATATCAGAATGCTTTCATATTGAACACTCAAATGTTAAAGCACTGAAATTAATCTCTCTGGCAACAATTAGTTATACTCCAATAGCCAAAGGCTAAGTGGAAAAAAGAAAAAAACAACTATAGAAAAGGTAGTGTATAAATGATGGTGACTGAAAAAAAAGAAAAATTATCATGAAGTATAAATGAACAAAGTTTTTTAAAAAGTAGTTTCAATGTAGAACAGGAATATGTGATGGCTAATTTTACATATTAACTTGAATAGGCCAATGAGTGTCTAGACATTTGGTCAAACATTTTTCTGGATGAGATTAACATTTGAATAGGTAGACTGACAGAAGCAGATTGTCCTCCCCAGTGTGAGAGGGGGTCTCATCCAATCCATTGAGGGCCTGAATAGAACAAAAAGTTCAAGAGGAAACTCCTCCTATATAATAGTTTCAGCTGGGACATTGGGCCTTTTCTTGATTTTGGACTCACACTGAAACTTTGACTCTTCTTCAAGTTTTTGAACTTGAAGTAACACAGCTATTCTGCTTATGTATAAATATATACATGGGGCTTTCCAGGTGGCTCAGTGGTGAAGAATCTGCCTGACAAACAGATGCAGGTTCAATCCCTGGGTTGGAAAGATCCCTTGGAGAAGGAAATGGCAAACCACTTCAGTATTCTTGCCGGGATAATCCTGTGTACAGAGGATCTTGGTGGGCTATAGTACATGGGTTTGCAAAAAGTTGGACACAACTTAGTGACTAAATAACAACAACAACAAATATAAATATATATCTTCTATTTGTCCTGTTTTTCTGAAAAACCCTGACTAATAAAGATTTATACCATAATTATACTGTTTATAAATATTTAGCTTCAGCTGAATAACATCATTTGCAATATTAGATTTGTTTAAATGTTTATAGGATTAATTTTACAGTTTGTATTTAACAAAATATAAAGACATTTTAGCTTTACAGATGTGCAAGACCTAAATACATAAGAAATTTATGATTTCTCACTGCTATTTTATCTTTTAAAAAAAAAAAAGTAAGCAATCAAATTTCCCTAGCCCAAATATCATTCTCCTGCTAGTTTTGCTTTTGAGGTGCAAATGAATTGATAACTATAAGCCTTATTCTATCCCCCCAGTAAAAAGTAGTATTCATACTATGACAATAGTCATTTGTATTTAATTGCCTCTTATATATGTTGACATATTTGAAGATGTATTAGGAAATACATATTTTGAGAGAATATATGGCCAATATATCCTGTTCTAAGTATAAAACAGTTATAAGAACTCAAGATGCTTCATGTCCTTTAATATTAACATCAACCTATAAATTAGGATGTACTATTGTATCTACTTTATAGGGGAAGAGAATGAAGTGTATGGGAAGTGGAGAGATATCTAATTGCCTTAGGTTGTAGGGGTCAGAGGAAGAAGTCATTTCTAAGCTGAATCTACTTAAGGTAGCAGTTTTTCATGAGAAAGAATATGTAACAGTTAATGCACATGAAAGGGCTAGTGTGAAAAAGACAAGGAGCAGGAAAAATATATCATATTGGTAAACTGCAATTATTTGGCTGTTTTTTATTTATTTTCAGAACTTATAGAGATTGAGGGTTTTGAAAATATAAGATTATTTCTGAAAAAATAGATATCCACCTTCTCTCTTCTACCACACCAGATACTTCCTGAAAAACTAAAATATGATAATAAAGAGAAATATGTTGGTTTTGTGGGCTAGTGGTGTCATAGTGGTTAAAAACTTAGCCAACAGAGCTTTGATTTCAAATTCTGTCTATAAAGTTAAGTGACTGAGGAAATGTCTTCATTTCAGTTCAGTTCAGTCACTCAGTTGTGTCCAACTCTTTGCGACGTCATGGACTGCAGCACACCAGTCTTCCCTGTCCATCACCAACTCCTGGAGCTAGCTCGAACTCATTTCCATCAAGTCAGTGATGCCATCCAACCATCTCATCCTCTGTCATGCTCTTCTCTTGCCTTCAATCTTTCCCAGCATCAGGGTCTTTTCTAATGAGTCAGTTCTTTGCATCAGGTGGCCAAAGTATTGGAGTTTCAGCTTCAACATCAGTCCTTCCAATGAGTGTTCAGGACTGATTTTCTTTAGGATTGATTGGTTTGATCTTGCTGTCCAAGGGACTCTCAAGAGTCTTCTCCAATACCACAGTTCAAAAGCATCAATTCTTTGGTGCTCAGCTTTCTTTATGGTCCAACTCTCATATCCATACATGACTACTGGAAAAATCATAGCTTAGACTATACAGAGCTTTGTCAATAAAGTAATGTCTTTGCATTTTAATATGCTATCTAGGTATATTAAATGTCTTACCCTTTTTAACCTTGATTTTTCTCATTTATAAAATGGAGCTGAATTTATACATTTATTTTGAACATCAAATAAAATAACAGTTAAAAAATAGAGTATTAGAGACAGGCAAAATTATGAAATGTCTTGAAAAGAACAATAATGAAATTGGGGTAAAAGATAATGCTAAACCAATATAAATAAATAAATCAAGTACAATAATTGTTCATAGATTAATATCTTTATCTTCAAATGATGAAGAGCAAACTCCTAGGAAAATGCATGGATTAGAAATTTAGATGACAATCACAAAATTTTGATTATATAAAGCAGATATTTGTGTTAAAATAAGTAAAATATATAAATTATATTAGATGTATTAGCAGATTATATTATTTATTTTCATTTATGTATCCAGGCCTCTAAACTTCCCAAGGTTAGAGACTATGACTCTTTGAATCAGGTTGCAAAAATGGGTTATATTTGAGTATTTTGTTTGTTTGTGAATTTTTTGTTTTTTTTATTTACTGCTCATGATCTTATTTCACTTTCTGTGTATGTCTTTGACTTATTCTGATAGCTAGAGTAGTTTATCACCAATGGTTTGGAGACAATGGTTATCATGAGTCAAGAGAAGAAACAGCAACTGAATTGTAATAAGTGCATTGGGACTTACCCACAAGCCACAATCTAAATTAGATATGAGGCAGACCAAACAAGCAATGAAACTAATTGCAGTATTTTGAGTAGGTGAAAATAATTATTAATTATGCCATGGCAGAAAAGCAAAACAGAAGCTTGAGAATCACAGGTAAAAGCAGAGGACTAAGGAAATTATTAGCTATTTTAGACAATTTAATTGATGATAAATGCACTTCTCATGCTTTTTGGCAAAGATCATATTCAGGCATCTATGCCAGTTTTTTATAGCTGAATAACAAACTATCTAAAATATGGTGGTTCAAAACATCAGTGACTTTATTATATTTCAAGATATAATGAATTGAGAATCAGGTATGCACCAACTAGGAGGTTCTTCTGTTCTCTGTGACATCATGACTAGTACTAAGTGGAATCTAACAGACGGATGGGACTGTCTGGAGGATTCAAGATGGCTTCACTCATGTGTCTTGTGCTTTGGCAACAACACCTAACAAGACAGACACTGCCGGCTTATGGAAAGCATGCATATGTGGCCTCTCCACCAAGCCGCCTTGGGGCTCACACTTCCTGCACGGACGTGCAGGAGTCTCAGAAATAGTGTTCCAATTCTGAGAACGTTACTTCCATCACATTCCATTGGTCCAGCATGTTGTTAAAGTCAGCCTGGGTTCAAGGGAAAAGGAACTGTGCTATCTCAACAGAAGGAGTAATAGCTTGTAGCCATCTCAAATCTACATAGTTACTACTCTCAATATTGGCTTTATGTATGTTGACATATGTAGCTTCATTGTCATATCTTTGAAAGTGACGTACCTGTAAAATAAAAGAGTCTGAGAATGAAGAGGCTGTTAAATATTAGGTGGCTAAATTACCACCTGATAGACACCTGAAAATACTTTGATTTCACAGTGTTTGAAATAGAGTTCAAAGAAAATTAAATAACAGTGTTGGTACTTGCATTTTGTATTGTTCAGTGAGATGTGTGTGATATAATATATAATGACACATCTATTTAATATGTTATATTTTATATATAATAAAATTATATGATATATAGTAAATAGTGCAAGTATCATGCAATTTTCTCAGCTAGTGAAACAAGTATCTCATACTATATGCTTGTTAATATGTTTTGGGGAGTAAAGAGATGAAAGCATCAATATAAGTAAAACTTAAATAACATTACATTTTTAGCCATATACTTTAAATTATGTTGGCATACCCTGAGGCTCCAATCATGAACTGCAATTAAAATAAACCAAGTTAAGGAGTAAAAGCAGTATGTGAGCACACAAGAGCTATCGGATGGACTATGTAAGTATTTTTCTTCTTAGCATTCATTTAGTATGTTTCATTTAAAATACTGTTATATTGGCAGTGATGAGAAGCTTTGCTGGAAAGACATTAATTTTAAAATAATCGTTTTTAGAATGAGAAATAGTATATCTAAATAATGCAAATATAAAAATATTTTGATATTAAGCATTACACATATCTTTGTATTTATAAACAAGCATAGAAGAAAATAAAAATAATTTGTAATTTTGCCATTCAGAGACTCAAAGACTGGTGTGCACTTTCCACAAAAGAGCTGATTTTAAATGACTTTTTCTCAGCTTTTAAAAAAATATTTGTTTATCTTTTGGCTGGACTGTGTCTTCACTGCTGCACAGGCTTTTCTCTAGCGGCATCGAGTGGGGGCTCCTCTCTAGTCGCGGTGCACAGGTTTCTCATTGCGGTGGTTTCTTGTTGTGACGTATAGGCTCTAGGGCACATGGGCTTCAGTAGTTGTCACATGGGGGCTCAGTAATAGTGGTTCCCAAGAGCACAGGCTCAATAGCTGTGGTACACGGCCTTAGTTGCTCTGCCACATGTGGGATCTTTCTGGATCAAGGATCAAACCTGTGTCTCCTTTGGCAGCCAGATTCTTTACCACTGAGCCACCAGAGAAGTCCTTGAATGATTTCTTAATCACTGACTTTTTTCTATGATCTATAAAATACCCATTTAAAATATATGAATTATACATTTTGACAAAATTTCCTTATCACAATATAAAATACTAAACCCTAAGACCTGAAGATGAGAGCATTGAAACTAATTTTCACTATGACCTTGTCATTGAAAAGTAATTTTCTCCATATTCTGGAGGTTTTTCAATACAAACTAATCCCAAGGGCTAACATTTCTGAACTCTCTCTTCATCTCCTTCCCGGGGAGAATGATAGGAGTGTTTGGAAGGAGAATCTGAGCATGCACACACAACTCTCTTCCTTTTCCTCTCGGGAGCCACAGTACCCCTTGGGAAAAAGTGTCTCCTAGTTGTCCACGTTGTAACTCCCATAGCCACGCTCACACTGTGGTTAGGGAAGGACCTTCATTTTTGGAAGGAGGCTGATGGTGTGAGTTCAGTTCAGTGTGTTGGAGCACTGGGAAAGTAAAATCTACATAATAGACAGGACTTCTGCTTGTGTCACATTTACTGCTTTGTCTTTAGACCCCAGACATTCTTTTATGGGCAGGGGATTTTGATTTTGGCAGTATATGGGCTTCTTTTGAGCTGGCTGAAGTATTGGCCTTATATTATTTAGGCTACAGAGAGGGTTGTGGCTCAGATTTCTATACAGGTGCTTTGCTATTCTATATAAGAAAGGCTGCATGTAGCAGACCTTGAAGCTTTTAGGGCCTCAAAAATGGTCCGAGCCTTAAAATAGTACACAAGAAATTCAACTAGGAGCTGAACCTAACAAAGATTTGAAAGGGTTTCAACCACATTGTTAGTCTGCTAGCTTGTGGGAGAGGTTTAGGCCTTGGTTGCCAAAAAATATTGGTGTCCAAGGGCCATAGAAAAGAAAAATGATCACACAATTAGCTTGGCTTAGTGACTCAGACTAGGAGTGGTAGCTGCAATTTGGCATTGAATTACATTGATAATGGCGTCAGTACCCATGAGTGGGCACCAGGAGGAACTTTTCAGACACCAGAAGGCTGCAGAGCCCTTAGGAAGGTTATCCAAGGATTCATAGGGAAATAATTTTTCCAATCTTAGGTCTTTTATTTGTTGTATTTAAATACCAGTAAAGTTTTATGTGCATTCTATAGCACAAATGAGATTTTAGTTTTGTATATTTAGGGCAACGACTCAGTAGTCAGTGCTAAATTGAATGCTCCAAAATTCATAGTAATTCAGAGTTGAGAGAAGAGTCATGAAGAGGCTAAGCTTGATCTATTAAAGCTCTTGAATGGATTCAAGTGTCTCTCCAGCAAGTATCCTCATAGGTTCTCAGTTCATTAATCATACCTAGAAGGAAAATTTTCTTAGGAGGTAGATGTTAAGTCAAAGTGATTCCAATGAATGAGACAGAATAGAATGTGGGTTCTCTGTCACTAAAGTCTAAGCTTAAACTTGCGGCATGTTACTGCTTCATCCATATCTCAACATGTTAAAAAAAATCGATGTTGCTGCTTCATCCATAGCTCAACATGTTTAAAAAAAATCATCACCTTTGGGAGTCCTAGTTCTGTAACTTTCAGGCATTTAGATGTGATCTTTAGTGGAATGGGTTTCCCAGGTGGCTCAGTGGTAAAGATTCCACCTGCAAATGCAGGAGACGTGGGTTAAATTTCTGGGTCAGAAGATCTCCTGGAGAAGGAAATGGCAACCCATCGAGTATACTTGCCTGGAGAATCCTGTGGACAGAAGAGCTTGGAGGGGCTACAGTCCATGGGGTTGCAACGGGTCAGACATGACTCAGTGACTAAACAACAACTTTACAGGATAATGAATATCTATGAGTTAATAGAATTTGCATACGGTAGTTTTCATACACTTTATTCTAAAATTCACTTCATTTTTTAAGTACCTGGATGCTATTTTCTTTAAAATGAATTTTAATGGGATATCTGATATACAAACATACAAAGAACTGATCTGAGATTCAGAAACCATAGAATTCGCAGTAATGTTGACTCACTCTCCCCCTCCCCACCCCCAACCCATAAGTGTACTCACCAACACTACTTCTTTTCCTTTCAGATTTGATTTGATGGATCAGGAGCAGAGATGTGGTGAAGGAGGTAATGGAACAATCTGAGCTCCTCAGTAACTTATTAATGAACCTTATTAGGAGGGAGAATGAGTCAAGCAACCCACAAGTTAGTCTCATTAACAGTGGTGTTATGTCCTAGAAGCATGGTAATTTTGTTTCTCCCACACATTTTTACTTTCATTTCCTCTGGAAGATCAAAGAATATCTGAATCTATTAAAATTATTTTGCTGGTGAGTTATAAAAATCTAATTCAGGATGACTTAAATTATAAAGAAAAACTTATTAGCTCACATAACTGAAATTCCAGAAGTAAATTAGGTTTTGAATGGGTTTGATTTTGTGGTCTTTGCAGGGTACAAGAAGCCCAGTTTCTGTGTATCTCTATATTCTGTTTTTCCAGATCTTGCAAGACAGATCCATTTAGTAACTCCCCCTTGCAGCTGTTACTCTCCCTATATGGGTTGCAAGTGTCTGAGGCCTTTCCAGTCTTCACATGTATACATTCCAATTCAAATGAAGTTGGTCTTCCTAGTAGCTTCTAGAATATCCTAAAACATACAGTGATTTCTCAAACCCAGAAGCCTCATCATGCATTACCTCTTCCGCCCATGGATCTAATTAGTTTTTCTGCACATGCTTGTAGCCAGGAGTGTGATTGCTGGAATTCAGTTCCTTTCAAATGATATGGCAGAAAATGAAAAGAGGGAGTTATCCCAAAGCAAATGCAGCTAATACCATTGGAATAAATGGGAAGTAGTTACTAGGAAACAAAGAGACATGTTCATAATGGTTCATCACTTTGACCAACCAGTGAAAAGTGAATGTGTAAATTGCTCAGTCATGTCCAACTCTTTGAGACCACCTGGACTGTAGCCTCGCAGACTCCTCTGTTTATGGAATTCTCCAGGCAAGAATACTGGAGTGGGTAGCTATTCCCTTCTCCAGGGGATCTTCCTGACCCAGGAATCGATCCTGGGTCTCCTACATTGCCAGCAGATACTTCCTTATCATCTGAGCCATCATGCAGACCTGTTATTTTTCTTTCATAAATACATGCAAAAGTGTTCTTGCCTGTCTAAAATGCATTCACATCCTAGCCAAAGTAATGCTATCTAAAACATCTACTTCTTCAGCTATAAGTCAAGCGTCTCTAGATAATTGTGCATCCCTTTCAGTCATATGGAGATGCAGTCCTTTACTGTTTTAACATCTGATGGACAAAATGACAAGCTAAATTACCTTCTCTCAATATACAAGTGGAGACAGCTTTATACCCACAATAAGGCTTCCATTTCAAAATAAGAACCAGACACTTAGTTCATATGGATATCATTAATATTTGCTTCCTAGTAGGGGAGAAAATTTCTTTGTCCACTGATTTGTTTTTCCTGAGTTTGTCCTCTTAGAAGATCTTTTTATCCAAGGTTGGCTGTTGGGAAAGAGATTCTGTTCAAGCAACCTCATACTTGTCTTACTTAAGTGATTTTCAAAAGGAAGGTCCCACAGATGGCAGAATGTCTCCTAAAAGTGTTTGGGAATCTTTCGGTTATCTCAGTCATTGAAGTTGCTACCAGAATTTAGTGGAATTGTTCCACTGCAAATTAATTTGGGTTTCATTAATGCCTCTTTAGGTTTAATTTAATGCGCTTTGAACTATTTTAAAATAAGTACTGATACAAAGTTAGAAGACTTGTCTACATTTTATTAGTAACTTTATTTTGGAATTATTTCACATTATTGCTATTTCATAGTCTTTTTAGGCAGTAGAATTTCTTTTGTAGAAAACCAGTTGGAAAGGAAAGGGAGACCAACACAGATACAGTTGAATGGCTCAGATAGAAATGATCAGAAGAAGTTGTTTTAATTGTTAATTTTATCACTACTGAAAGGGATCAGATGAAGAGAGAAGTCAGCAAGATGCTATAAAGTTGGTTTCTATATGCTGTAAATGGCTATTGTAAACTTTATTGGAGTAGAATAGCCAACAGGCATTTTAAGAACAGAATTTGTTACTGCAGTTATTTCTGAAGTTGTTTACAATTGTAATGTAAACTCTTTTCTGTTCCCTAAAATTTCTAAGTAAAATCTACTGTGCTCCTGGACACTCTTAATGGCTCTTGTTTTATTGGGTAAAGAAGGCTAGAGACTGGATTTCACAACGACAAACATATATACAAACATTTCTGTGGTGATGTTTATAGATGATATGAGAATCTGAGTTCGCTTTTTACCCCACTAAAGTATTCATAGAAAATCTACATAAGGCCCTCTATATCCTGGGGATTTAGATTTGAATTTCGAGGCAAGCTTGATATGTATTTTGTGAGTTCCAATCAGTCTATCCATACTAAAGAATAAATTTTAGATTACAATAATTAAGTTTCACATTTTCCTTGGAGCAAGTGTTAACTTATATTTATATATACTATTTTAAATATAACTTTATATTTAGGTTATACTTTTGTTAATATATAGCTACCTTGGTTAAGCATCCAATGTTAAACATATTCTTCTAAGACATAATCAATATTTACATTTAAAAAATAATTTTGAAAGAAAAAAAGCTTCATTACATTTTGTTTTTTATTATTTGGACTTGCCTGGTGGCTCAGACGGTAAAGCGTCTGTCTACAATACGGGAGACCTGGGTTCAATCCCTGGGTCGGGAAGATCCCCTGGAGAAGGAAATGGCAACCCACTCCAGTACTGTTGCCTGGAAAAATCCCATGGACGGAAGAGCTTGGTAGGCTGCAGTCCATGGGGTCGCTATGAGTTGGACACGACTGAGCGACTTTACTTTTACTTTCATCAGTTCAGTTCAGTTCACTCGCTCAGTCGTGTTCCGACTCTTTGCGACCCTATGAATCACAGCAGGCCAGGCCTCCCTGTCCATCACCAACTCCTGGAGTTTACTCAAACTCATGTCCATCCAACCGGTGATGCCACCCAGCCATCTCATCCTCTGTGGTCCCCTTCTCCTCCTGCCCCCAATCTCTCCCAGCATCAGGGTCTTTTCCAATGAGTCATCTCTTCGCATAGCCATTTCTTATCCATAATCATTAGATATTTCATTGTTGCCTAAACCCAAGATATCTAAAACAAGCACAGAGAAGCTAATCATTCATCTCCTCTATAAATGGGTTTCCCCTACTCTTGTGTTCACAAACAAAGCAAAAGGGAATAGGTCCTGAAACACTGTAATCTTCTTCAACTAAAATATATACACATTTAGTCATTAAATGCCTCTGAATTATCCAACTCAGTCTTTCATGACTTGAGTTGTTGGATGCATTAGAAATATTTTCACCTTTGACTTTCCAAAGGGAATTTTTTATTTTACTCCCTACTTCTGCCATATCCTTCTCCTCATATATATGGAGCACACACATACATACACACACACAAACATGCACGCATTGTCTCTTACTGCTCAAAGGTTGTTGTTGTGAGGTCGCTAAGTAGTGTCTGAATCTTTTGCAACCTCATGAACTGTATAACCTGCCAGGTCCCTTTGTTTATGGGGTTCCCTAGGCAAGAATACTGGTGTGGGATTGTCATTCCCTCCTCCAGGGGATCTTCTTGACCCCAAAGGCAGATTCTTTACTGCTGAACCACCTGCCAAAATCTTACTTATCTTCAAATTTAACTTATTTATATTTCAACTTTCACTTTCCTTTGCGGTCTCCCTTTAATGTTTGATTCATATTATGTCATGAATTAATAAGAAATGGAAATCGAGGGTCATTCAAAGATCAAAAGATTCTCTTATTTTTACTAACTCTTCTGCTTGTGCCCAGCATTATTTTTTATTGTATAGTTGGTTGGGTAAACACAGGTGTTACATAAAATGTTAAATAATAAAAATACAATGCATCTGAAGGTATCTGAATGTATCTATGAATTCAAAACTTTGTTGAAAAATGATTATTAAATTTGAAGCCAGATATTCAAAACATAGCAAATGCAAAAGTGTAATGACTGTTAAAAACTAAAAGTTTTCAGACATTGAAATTTTGCTTATGTCAGTTTTCTATCCTTTGAATTAATTTTTATAAAAGACTATGCTATTTTCAACATCATAATATAGCTATTGACTGCCTTTAATAAAAGAGTTTGCTGTTAGAATAGAGAGAAGGGAAATGGAATTAAGCAATTCCATGACTTCTATACCAAGAAATGGGGAAGAGTATAGTCAATTTTAAGCCAGGACAGAAAGCCTTGTTATAACTTCTCAGAATGAACAAGATGTACTTTCAAATGAGGTGACTACTACTTCAACATCCTGACATTCTCTGAGTCATGATTTATTACTTTAAGGCTTTTTGTGAAATTTCTGAGTTGATTTCACAGAAGTAGACTTTTATCTTTTCATTTTGTGACCTTGCAGATCTCCTATAAAAAGGACATAATTCATAAGGCAAAAATAGGAGAAACTGATAATGAAAATGAGAATATCTGCATCTGCACATACAAGTCCATGGATTTAAGTAATTTTTCTTTGTGTCACATCTACTACTGTCAATTTAAATAGCCCATTTATTTGTATTAATTAGGTTTATATGACCATAAGTTAATATGATGAAAGTTGAAATTAACTGGTTCACTAAGTAGGGTTTTAATCTTTTAAAACATATATAAGAAATTGCTTTTAGAAAAAGGATGCCTTATTATGCATATTTTACTTGCAAGTATTAAGCCTAACATTTTTTAAAATGACGTGGAGATGTCTATGTTTCGTATAGCTATACTTTTTTTTTATATTGCTTATGTTCTCAAACTGTATGACTGTACATAAAAGGAGATTGTAAAATGATTACCTCCCTAGGGATTGTACCTGTGGTGTGGATGAAACTGATATTTGATTGTCCTCTGAGATTTTTTTGGCTAGAGTCATTGTCTTGTGACATGCATTTGGAGACTATCAAACATTGGCAAAATACGTGTAATGTGGGAGGTGGGGATGTCACTGCTACCCTGTTAACTTAATCACACAGTGGGCTTGCACACATTCAGTCAGCTTATTAACCACTTCACTAGCATCAGAATCAAACAAGGAGAGATGCTCTGTTCTGTCTTTGTTCACACAATTCTTCTTGATGATTTTAAAGAAGTTGCTCTAAATGAGTGCATATGAAAAAAACAGTTTTAGGGGTATCAAAAAATTACAAATCACAATGTGTTACCAATGTCTAACTCTTCAGATGATTCTAGATTAATTAGGAGCAGTTACCGTTTCATCACCCAGGGTTCATTTAACCATGTCTGAAGAAGATTTTAGTTTTCAACAACTGGGGAAGTTATATTGTCATTTTGTGGGTAGAAGTCAAGGGTTCTGGTAAACATTCATAGGGCACAAATCAGACCCACAGCATGGAATTATCCTGCCCAAATGTCAATAGTGTGAGGTGGAAAAGCCCTGATCTAGAGACATACATTTCAGTTAGAGGGAAAAATGATCTACCTTCTAGGAAAAATACCAATTTTACATTCATTTTTATATTTTCAGAACAACTGAAAACATAGTTTATCATTTGTTGATAAGAATCCTACAGCATGACCTTTGATGATAAATGAGTGACAATCACAAATAGAGACTCCTTTCATATTTTAGGAGTTGTTTATCAGGGTGGAGGCTTCCAGATGCAAATAACAGAATTCCTCATCCATACTGGATTCAATAATAGAGAAGTTTGATATCCTACATAATAGGGAGCCTAGTGGTAGTATGGTTCCAGAGTTAATTTAGTTAGTTGCATCAAAGAGCAATATATTTTTTCCCCTTCTCTGGAGTCTGTCATCCACAATGTTAAAGCATACAGGTGCTAGTTTCCCTATGGTCATGAAATATGTGATCTTTCTCTTAGCCTGACTGGTCCAACTCAGGTCACTTGTTTGCATGTAGACCAAAGATATTTACTGGAGGAATGTCATGAGTAGATTGGTCAGGAAGAACATCTGGAACTTGTAAAGGAGACACAGTTTCTTGTTGCAAAATTGTCATATTGGTAGGAGAAAAACAAACAAACAAACTTGGAAATGAATCATCAAGTAATGTAACAACAGAACTTAGATATGACAGAAAGTAGGAAGATCTGCTCTCTAATAGATGTTTTAAACTTGAAATTTCCATGAAGAAGTCTAAATTCCCACCCCAACCCAATCCACTACTTAGAAAACTCATAAGTCACTCCAATCAATATTTCCCATTTTATCACTTAACAACTTCCATTTCCTTTTCCTGAAAATTAGGAACAATCTTTGATATAACAGTGGCTCCAATACTCCACAGAAATTTCCAGCAGTATTATTATTTAGGTTGGTGCAAAAGTAATTGCAGTTTTGTATTGTTGAAATTTGCTGTTTGATATTGGAATACATTCTTAAATATATGTGGCTATGTAACATATCATTGTAACGCACATATCTCGCTTTATTTTTTTGCTAGTGACTTATTACTTGCTATTTATTTCATATTTATTTCAGACTAGGGAAATGATGTTAGACAAAAAACAAATTCGAGCAATTCTCTTATTCAAGTTCAAATTGGGTGGTAAAGCTGTGGAAACAACCCACAACATCAGCAAAACATTTGGCCCAAGAACTGCTAAGAAACATACAGGGCAGTGGTGGCTCAAGGAGTTTTGTGAAGGAGACAAGAGTCTTGAAGGTGAGAAGCTCAGTGGCCAGCCATCAGAAGTTAACAACAACAATTGAGAGCCATCATTGAAGCTGATCCTTTGACAACTACATGAGAAGTTGCTGAAGAACTCAATGTCGACCATTCTGTGATCAGTCAGCATTTGAGACAAATTGGAAAGGTGATAAAGCTTGATAAGTGGAATCCTCATGAGCTGACTGAAAATAAATAAAAAGTATCATCACTTTGAAGCATTGTCTTCTCTTATTCTATGCAAAAACAACAAACCATTTCTCGATGGGATTGTGATATGCACCCAAAAGTGGATTTTATAACAGTAACCAGCCATGACCAGCTCAGTGGTTGGATTGAGAAGAAGATCCAAAGTCCTTCCCAAAGCCAAACTTGCACCAAAAAAAAAGTCATGATCACTGTTTGATGGTCTGCTGCCCACCTGATCCACTACAGCTTTCTAAATCCCTGTGAAACCATTACATCTGAGAAGTAAGCTCAGCAAACTGATGAAATACTCCAAAAACCACAGTGCCAGGAGCCAGCGTTGTCAATAGAAAGGGCCCAATTCTTCACAACATTGCTGGATTGCACATTGCACAACCAGTGCTTCAAATGTTGACTGAATCGGTCTACAGAGTTTTGCCTTATCTGCCATATTCACTTGACCTCTGGTCAGCTGGCTTCTTGAACCACTTCTTCAAGAATCTTGACTTTTTACAGGGAAAACACTTCCACAACCAACAGGAGGCAGAAAATGCTTTCCAAGAGTTTGTTGAATTCTGAAGCATGGATTTTGATGCTACAGGATAAATAAACATTTCTCATTTGCAAAAGTGTGTGGATTGTAATGGTTCCTAGTTTAATTAATAAAACCGTGTTGGAGCCTAGTTATAATGACTTAAAACTCATAGCCCCAAACTGCAATTATGCTTGCACCAACCTGATAAATAGTTTTGTAATTCATCTTCCTGTAGCTTCTTCCCTCCAAATATATTAATTTTGTTCACCTGATCTCTTGATGGACTGCAATTCCAGACAGAGAGAACCACTGGCAAGGAGACTCTGAATTTGAACAAGGTTGATGTGTCTGAAGGATGGAATGAAGGCAGTACATTTGAAAATATTGAGTTTTCCATTACAGATCTTAACACAAATGGCTCCCCTTTTATCACTTTAATCTCAGTGGAAACTCTACCCACTCTTAGAAGCTTCTCTGAAAACTCAATCTAAAATAGCCCTTGCTCCAGAAGTTCTGTCTCATAGCTATCTTATTTCCCAGAGCCTTGTCGCTCTTTAAAATGGTTTTGCTTATTTTACTTGTGAATTTTTGTCTATCTCACAAGAATGAAAGATGCATGAGGGTGCAGATTATCTGTACTGTGCTTGCTACTGGATTGACTATCTAGAATAGTGCCAGGATCTGGTAGGTACTCATGTGTCTATTGGTTGAATGAATGAATACAAATGGCTATTCCAGAATGATTTAGGAAAAATCTATTCCTCTATCCTGAGTCCTTCCCTTTCTAAAACATTTCTGGCACTTCTATTTTCTGTTCATCCATTCAAATATACATGACTACTTTGGGAAGGGAAAAGAGGGAAGAAATAAAATACCTATTATGATTTGTTTTTCAGCCTTTGATCATTAAGTCTTAGTCCTCAAAGAATATTTAAAGCTCACCTGCTTCATTTTTCCAACCAGAAACAGTGTTGTCATGACACATCAAGCATGAAAGTCTAAGAGCCGTGGATTTGGGGGGTTTCCCTGGTGGCACAGTGGGTAAGACTCATCTTCCAATGCAGGGGACATGGGTTCAGTCTCTGGTCAAGAGAGATTCCACATGCCGTGGGGCAGCTAAGCCCCACTACTGAGCCTACACTCTAGGGCCCATAACCTCAAATACTGAGCCTGCGGACTGCAGCTTCTGACACCCGTGTGCCTGTACCCTGTGCTCCGCAGTGAGAGAGCTCAGCACGGGAAGAAGCCCAAACACCTCAACCAGAGGCAGCCCCTGCTTGCTGCAACTAGAGAAAGCCCCTGAAAAGCAGAGTAAAAGACCCAGCTCAGCCAAAAAGTTAAAAAAAAGAAAAAATTAAAAAAGAGCCAAATAGATGGGTATTCTTGGACCTGATCTCTGGCCTGGGTCTAGCTCACCAGTGTAGTGGACCTGAGGAGATGGATGAAGGACCACCCAAATGTGGGAAAACTCACAGATATATCTGAATAGTCAGATCTAAAGAAGATTAGGACAGGCAAAGCCAGAAAACTCAAATCCAAAGTTTTTACAAACCAAATGACTGCAAACAGATAGCAGTTTCAGGAGAAACTGAAGGTGAAGCCTGAATAAAGATGCAGAAAAAAGGGAAGCTATTACAGAAAGTCTGCATTTCTACTCAAATGAATTTAAAATGAATTTGATAGGATGTGTGTAGAGAGATGATGATGTTCAATTGATTTAGTCCTTCTATCTCTCTGAATGAGAACTTTTCTGCCAGTGGGTAAATTACTTCACAGGACCAATCAATTTTTTTGTTGTAGGTTGTGGTAGGCATCAGCTAAAATGAGTCTCTTTTTAGGATCACAAGCTACAAATATCCTATAATATCCTGTAATTCTGAAGTGGTAAAAGGATGCCTCCTCGCCATATGTGGGAAGTGTTCTGAAGAATTAAATAATTGCATAGGAATTAGAAATATAAATATAAATTAAAATATAAACATAAATTAAAACAAGTATCTCTGAAGATTAGGAAGACTGAGATGATTGATGAAGCAAAAAAACTAAGTTTATAGCCAAAAACTTGTACTTTACAACCACATATCCACTCTAACTTTTTATTGTTATTCTTAAACTAAGTTTAGTTATAATTTGTCACTTCTTATAAATTTTAGTATAAAAACAATTGTGAAGTATTTAGAATTCTAATTTTGGAAGGCAGTGTTAAAATATGTCAATGTTTTCTATATAATTTATTATTATTCCCATAATGTACAGACCCTGAGAAATATAATTGTTGTATTCTTTTAATAAAAATACATTTTCTAAATGAATTTAAGAAGCTTTCATTTATCTTCTCATTCCTGTAAGAATATTCAGTATTTAGGGGACAGTGTATTTTTATTGAAAACACTCATCATCGAATGATTTTTTCTTTTACCTTAATGCTTATTTTTAGCTTGTTGATATTAATATTTTCATTAGTTCAATAAAATATTTATGTTATAGATCTATTTTTTTCCTCAGAATATATATAAATACTGGTGTGCTTCATTTTAAAGGACATGCCAAGCAAAAGATCAGGTGTTCTGGGACACTGTAATTGCCTGTTCTGATTTCACTTGAAAGTTTTACTGAAGTCTGGTTCTTAGAAATCTCTTTTATAAAGTAAAAATCAAGTCATTCTTTCTATATATTTTTGGATGCAACCATTCAGTTGCTGTCCATTCATAACTGTTTGTTGTCTACATTTGTGTGATTATTATGGTGCTGACTCATTTGTTCCCCTGTCTAGAGGAGAAGAACAGATGAAAAAATGTTCATTCACCTCTAAAGGTCACATTCCTGGTACATTTTTTCTGTTCTTGAACAAATACCGTAATGCAAAAGTTTTTTTTTTTTTTTTCTCATTGAACAGGAAACTGGAAAAGTATAATTAAGAACCAGATGGTTTCAGAAGTGCTTACTTTGGCCCATGTCTCACTGATACTCAGATACACTCTAAATGAAAGCCCCAAGCAAGCCTTGTTATTTAACTTTGAAGTGGTGTGATCACATCAGCATTGAATAAGATATTACAAACTCTTACTCAGCTAAATTTTAATTTTATTCATAGTGGAGTTTTCAGGACATACACCATCAGCTGTTAACTTGTTAATACACGCTATTTGTACTAACAATGTACTAACATTTTAAATTAAAAAAAAAAAAACATTATAATTAGCAGGAACCTTGGTTCCAGATTTTCTATTGGAAGTAAGTAGTCCACTACATTGTTAATATTGTTGACTTATTTCCTTTTAGTGACCATTCTAAAAATCTTAAAGATTTAGAAAGCTATAGCAAGCTGTAGATGTGCTTCTTTTTATTCTAACTTAGAGCTTGGTATATTATGTTCCATAAATGCAACCTATCACCTATTGTCTTGGAGATAACATTTCCTGGAATGGATTCGTGTCCATTTATCTTTGGCAGTTAAGTCACTAAAACGGCAGAGCTGACTAACTGTGAAAGAGGCTCTATGGCCACATAAGCCCCAAATATTTACTGTTTGGTCTTTGATGTTATTCTTTAAGAAAATACAATGAATTTTTAAAGTTACACTTCAGTTCTTTATAATACATGTTTCACATAATTAATTTTAGGTGAGATGTAACTTTATTATTTTTTCTCTTCCAAAATATGTCATCAACTTGTAACTATTTTGCTTGCATATCACCATTTCTTCCAGAACCAACTCCAAAATAGTTAAAATAAGATTAATTGTTGTATGCGTAGAGAATTTTAATTGAAAATCTAACCTATGATGCAGAGTTTGAAACCCATAAGATTTATATTTTTCTTTTTATAGAAAAAGAACATTGATGATATATATATAATAAACAAATAGAATAATGATTTATTCTTATTTTGTAATTAGAACTGAGATATAATTAGCAAATAAACATGACTATTGATATTGGTTTATGTTGATTTATTAATGAAGTCTCTAAAAAATCATACTATCATCATGATACTACTATTTATTTGTTCTATGCAGAATTATTTTATGCTAGAATTGTCAAAATAGAGATTTATGGCAATTAGGTGATGAACAGAGTTTTAGTCTATATTCAGCTCCCAAGAAGCAGAACGACTCTGATCATTTCCTCAATTCTTGAACAGCAAATGGAAGACCTTTTCAGCAACAGGCAGAATTCCCACATTGACTTCCATGCCTTACGACCTATTATTCTGGAAAGAACTAAGTAGAAGTATAGTATACCTACAGCAATATTGCTGATCTGGAAAAATTGTAGAAATGAAATGGGGAGGAAGTGGTTTTAACCACTGTCCCCAGATAACTGTCATGTTTAGCCTATAAAGAAAATGAGTGTATCTTGGACAACACTTGTGGATGCCTGCAAATTTAATTAGGAGGTGATTCAACTGATTGCCACTGAAGTTCTAGAAATGTTGCAGTTAATGGAGCAGGACAATACAACTTCAGGTGACTGATACACAGTCGCCTCTTTTCCTCCACACCTGTTTAAAAAGATTGCCAGAAGCACATTGCCAGAAGCAATATGCATTTGCCTAATAATGTCAAAGTATACTTTTAGGATATTGTTTCAGGATTGCTTCTCCTCTCCTGCGCTCTGCTATAAATCAGTCTGAAGAAATTTTAACTGTTTTGACATTGCATAATATCACTATTTTAATAAATTGATTATATCATGTTGATTAGATCTTTTGAATAGGAAATGGCAGGTAGCTCAACTGTCTTAGCAAGACATTTTTTGCCTGAATGTAAGAAACAAATTCTAGGAAAGTTCAGAAGCTTAGTACCTCACCAGCATTTGGGGGATAGTATATGTATAGAGCATATTTACACCAAAGTAAATAAAAAAACTTATTAACATTATATCATCTACTATTAATTCCCAGCCCCAATACTTGGAACTCTGAATACTGGGGAGAACATATGTCATTGTAGGTGTGCTGCCAAGACCCACTTACTGAGTAGCCAGAGCAATAGATTCAGGTTATTCTCCAAGCTGCTCTACCAAATACCTTGTGACTCTGAAGATTGCTTGAGTCTGTGGCAAGTAAAGATACAGTATCTGGAAAACCACAGTTAGACAATAATGTTGCCTATCCCTAGGGATTTGGAACAAAGTCACACACTCATTTACAGACAACTATAATCGACTCTTTATTTGTTAACTGATCTTGGTAGAGACTGTACATCTGACACTAGGCTGTCAAGTGATCATACAATCTGAGTCCCCACTATGAATTGGGTATTATCAAATCAATATTATATTATATGCCGTATTTTATATAAACATGCACATCTTTCAGAACTGCTTAAACTTTCTATAAGTGTGTGTATGCACATGCATACATAAAACATCTATCACAGTCCTGAAAGACAAAAGTGATTTGTTTGAGAGGGTGCCTCATACCTATAATATTTACTCCTCTTCCACCACTTCCTCTCCCTCAATCCATACTTATATTCTCATGAGAAGTTCTCCATGACCAAATAAATGAAAAGGAAAAAATTCAGGCCTGATTTACAGATATTTCTGGAAAATACGCTGGCATCACTGGAAGGATACTATTGTAATATTATAATTCTAGCATAGTGTGTTTCTGAAAGACACCAATGAAGAAATACACTCTCTGTAGGAATAAGTTAATTATGTACATTTATTTATTTACTTGGTAGCTTTAAAATTATTAGAAATATTAATAATCTTCACTGATTTGTTAGTAGTGACTAATAGTTAATCTGATTGTTGGGAATTTAGAACATAATTTTAAAAAAATGATGGCAAGGTGATTGGAGTAGGGAGATGTGAGTGGATCAAATAGTGTGAAGACATTTATATGCTGCGTGGAATCTTATTAAAGGGAATTTACTAAAAACTAGGTTCTTAATAATCATATGAACAAGGTATTATATAGACATCAATTAACCTCTTCCTCAGACATCCTTATTGTCTCAAAAGTCTCAAGAACAAAATGTCTGTGGCATAGAAATGAAGAACATACATGATCTCAACAAAATGCATTTCCCCTGAACAAGATTAATCTTCTTACTGCTACTATGGAGAACCTACCTTCGAATAGAATAGACCAATGTCAAGAACTAAATATGACTTGATGCTCTGGGACACCAGTTAGCCATGTGCTGGACTGTGGATTACATTTGACTCCTTCCATCAGAGTATGAGAGTCAATCAATTCTCCCTTGAGAGAATTACACATGTAATGGATATTTTTGCCTTCTTGGCTCACAATGCTTCTGACATCATTTCTCTTCATGGTCTTACAAACTGCTTTATTCACTATCACGCCAATAACAATTCTTCAGATCAATTAACAAATTTCATAGTAAACAAACTGTTGCAATTAGTTTTTGCCCATGGGAATCATTGGTCTCAATTTCCATGAACCCAATCACCTACATGCCTACTAATAAGGATTGATCGGTATCAGTTGTGAGGTAACACCCTTAAAGGATTCTATCTCATAGGTCATAGTCTATGATTGATTCATTGGTGATGGTGATATCTTCAATCATGGGGATATTTTCCTGTTAGTTGAAATACATAGGTCAAGGTGAAAGGCACGGCAATAACTCTTCTCTATGCTACATCTGTGGACAACCAGTAAGTTTTTTGTCCGAATTCCCCAAATTCTGAACATTTGAAGGTTCTAATTTCTAAGAGAGAAATGCTTCCACCAGACTACACAGCAATTGTTCCACTGAGTCTGAAGTCAAGATTGTTATCCAGCTGTTGTAGACTTCTCATACCACAGGTAAATAGAAGTTTAATGTACTAGTTGGGTTTATTGGTCCTAATTACCAAGTATATATTCATTTGCTGCAACCCCCAGTGGTGGTAGAAAAATAAGAAACTCTCTGGGGCTCTCTCTCCCTTGGACAGAGAAGCCCGACTGGCTACAGTCCAAAGCATCACAGGAGTCAGACAAGACTGAGTGATTGACCACACAGGCACATGTAACCTTCCACGACACAATCCCTCCTCTTCTGGATAAGCTTATAATTGAAAGCCAACTGTTTATACCCCAAAGGATTTAGTTAACTATACGTTTACTTATAAAAGCCATAATAAAATATCCAACATTATCTTATTGTTATAAAGCTGTTAAATTGCTTTCAATATCATTGTTGCTTGCTGTTGATTAGTTGCTAAATCGTGTCCCACTCTTTGTGACCCCAGGACTGTATCCCACTAGGCTCTTCCTTCCAAGGGATTTCATATTAGATAACACTTAAGTAAGGTGTCATATTGGAAGATTATAAGCATAATGAAGGATTCTTTTGCAATTAGTATTTGAGTTGTTTGATAATATTTGAAGCAACAATTACCTCTTTATTAGACTGAAATTCCACAATGAATTTTCATTATTTACACTCTAATTTTAATTCTCACTTATGTTGAGTTTGTTTCACAGTGAAAGAGCGTCATCCTTTATAATATTTACTTTGCCCAGACGCTCTGCTAGGCAATTACATTATGCTCTTTAGTTATGTACACAGTAATTGGATAATAATTATTATAGATAGTAATTGAAATATCTGGGTTTCTGTCTATCTGACCGAACATAGACCCACTTTTTTCTATTTTATATACTGTCTTTTGTGAAATTGCACTCCTTCAGGTGATGTTCCCAACCCAGGGATTGAACCCTCATCTCTCACATCTCCTGCATTGGCAGTCAGGATCTTTACCACCAGCACAACCTGTAAAACCCATTATATCAATCACCATCATAAATACACTTTCAGGAAGCGTTCATTAAATCTTAAGTCCAGCAAAGGATGTATTTTCTGCTTTTAACATTAAAGTTCTAATTGTGTTCTTTGCTGCTGCTTGTGCTCATATTTATCTTTTACCCATCCTTTTAATGACCAAGTGAAAAATTTCATTGAAAATCAAAATTAATGACTGCTCAGTTCAGTCACTCAGTTGTGTCTGACTCTTTGTGACCCTATGGACTGCAGCCTGCCAGGCTTCCCTGTCCATCACCAACTCCTGGAGCTTGTTCAAACTCCTGTCCATTGAGTTGGTGATGCCATCCAATCATCTCATTCTCTTGTCATCCCCTTCTCCTCCTGCATTCAGTCTTTCCCAGCATCAAGATCTTTTCTAAGAAGTCAGTTCTTCACATCAGGTGGCCCAAGTATTGAAGCTTTAGCTTCAGCATCAGTGCTTCCAGTGAATATTCAGGACTAGTTTCCTTTAGGATGGACTGGTTTAATCTCCTCCTATCCAAGGGACTCGCAAGAGTTTTCTTCAACACCACAGTTCAAAAGCATCAATTCTTCAGTGCTCAGCTTTCTTTATAGTTCAACTCTCACATCCATACATGACTACTGGAAAAACCATAGCTTTGACTAGATGGACTTTGTTGGCAAAGTGATATCTCTGCTTTTTAATATGCTGTCTAGGTTGATCATAACTTTTCTTCCAAGGAGCAAGCATCTTTTAATTTCATGCCTTTAGTCACCATCTGCAGTGATTTTGGAGCCCCCCAAAATAAAGTCTCTCCCTGTTTCCACTGTTTCTCCATCTATCTGTCCTGAAGTGATGGGACTGAATGCCATGGTCTTAGTTTTCTGAATGTTGAGTTTTAAGACCACTTTTTCACTTTCCTCTTTCACTTTCATCAAGAGGCTCTTTAGTTCTTCTTCACTTTCTGCCATAAGGGTGGTGTCATCTGTGCATCTGAGGTTATTAATATTTCTCCTGGCAATCTTGATTCTAACTTGTGCTTCATCCAGCCTGGCATTTTGCATGATGTATTCTACATATAAGTTAAATAATCAGGGTGACAATATATAGCCTTGACATACTCCTTTGCCAATTTGGAACCAGACTGTTGTTCCAGGTCCATTCCTAACTGTTGCTTCTTGACCTGCATACAGATTTCTCTGGAAACAGGTAAGGTGGTCTAGTATTCCCATTTCTTGAAGAATTTCCCATAGTTTGCTGTGGCCCACACTGTCAAATGATTGTTAAGTTTATATAATAAACACTGTTAAGATTATTTGGAAGATGACATCTAAAAATTATAGCTTACGGTATGAGGATTACTGAGTATTTTTAAAACCTAAGTAGCTTGAGGTAAAAATGTCAAAGATCCATAGATCATGTGGGATAGATATAATAATTTTATAATAATTTCATTAATATTACTGAAAGTATCCCTTTATTTGTAGTTTTTATTTTCATTCTTGTAAGTTATTCTTTACTGTAATTTCATAGACTAGGTTTCAGGCATGGTAAAAACTAAATCAAGTGTGATGTTCAGAATCAGTTTGGCATATCTTTGTCCTAGGCCCTGCTGTGAAATAGAGAGTGTTTGGTTTTTCTGGATTCTTCCCTAGAAGAACCCAACATTGACCATATAGTTTGGATAGACATGGTGTTTCAAACTTACTTAGAACAAACACATTTCTAGGGCATCCTGAATATCTATGGTCCATCACATGAAAAGAACAATTGCCTAGGGTGGGAAAATGAGCTGTGTTTTGATCGTTGAATATATTTAAGGAACATATGCAGATAAGTAGGTGTACTTGGAAACTGTCACACTAGAGAATCTGCTGTTTATGGATGCTTCCTTCTCTCTCTTTTTTTTTTAATTTGAAGGTTTTGTTAGGTATGATATAGCATCATTGTGACTCCATCAATTTTAAATTTATGCTATTTTTCATGTGGAAGGAGTTGACCTTTTCTTCCATCTATCTTTCCTTCCTTCCTTTTCTCTGTCTTTTCTTCCTTTCCTTCTTCTTAGTTTTCCCCTCTCTTTACTTTTCTTCCTCTCTCTTTTTACTTTCTTTCCTTTCCTAACTTTTTCATAAAGAGAGCATATTGTTTCCTAAATGCTTCAAATTCTCTTATAACTCCCAAGAGATTATTTACATGCCAATATTCTGACAAAACCAATTTTATCTACCTTTTATAAATTAAATTTAAATATATCACATCTGTAGCTTGTCAAGATTAAATTATTTTTAAACTGAAAATATGAAAATAAATATTTTAAAACATTCCATGATTTAGTCATTTTAATAAATGAAAATTTTCATAAATTGCTTTTCTCTGTCACAATGGAGATTTTCCTGGATTCTAGACTATTGCACTTTTAACTCTTCAATCATAGCAATAATTATAAATTCTGTTAATATACTTTTTCATCAGAATTTCTAATGCTGAAATATTTTTTCATTACTTTTTATTTTTCAGTAAACCTTTGCAAACATTCAAATAAGGTCATACAAATATTATCTCCATTTTCTCTATCTAGAGTCATATTAAGAATAGAGTGGTAATTTGTCTCTGATTTTGAACTTTAATTTTTATTCCATCTGATAACCTTTTTTTCTGTTTTTGATACCACAGAACACTCTTACTCAAGCTTCCTCCATACTGTCATCCTTATTTTGTCATTCAGCCATCAGGATGTTGCAGAAGAGTCCTCCAAGTATGTGACATAAGGGCTTTGGTTAATCTCTACTCAGGACTTGGGTTTAGAAGCACTGACTACTTTTTGTTTTAAAGAAAGTTGAAGGTAGATTTTTTTCTGAATATATATTTTAGCAGTTAAATGTGAAAAGAAAACTTAGTTTAATATATTCAATTAAATTAACTGTTTTCTTTACCTTTTTTTGTAATATTGTGTTAATAAATACCTATGTACACATACAGGCTTTCCAAGTGGCACAGTGGTAAAAAATTTGCCTGCTAATGCAGGAGAGTGGGAGACAATGTTTCGATCCCTGGGTCAGAAAGATTCTCTGAAGTAGGAAATGGCAACCCACTCCAGTGTTCTTGCTTGGGAAATCCCATGGACAGAGGAGCCTGCCTGGCTACAGTCCATGGGGTCACAAAATCAGACATGACAGTGACTGAACAAATGTACACATACATATACTCGTATGCACACATCCACATACACACATATATGTACAAATTATTCTGAAATGTTAGGTAACAAAAGGAAAAACCCCTCAGATCCTTTTACTTAAAGGGCAGACTGCTGCTTGCCGCTAGAAGTGATTATTTTAGAATATTGAATCATAATTCATTCAGCTATCCCGATTATGATAGCACTGCTGAAGGCAAGTTCATTGCATTTCCTAGAGCTCACAAGAAAATACTCACATGACTGACTTACTCATAAGCAAGCAGCAATTTCTCTCTTAGATCCTTTTACATGGTCAGGATCATGTAACTGCATCTTTTCTCCTGCAAGATATTTTTATCAAGACTATACATGTATTTCTAGAAGTTATACAGGAAGATTCCTGAAAATTCAATTAATTGGCATTGTGACTATGACTGAAGCAATTATTCAGTTGACTGTAGAATGACTTATTCTTCATATACTTGTAGTAACAGCAACGATAAAAACTAGCATTTATGAAAGGCTTTCTATGTTCCAGGCACTATTCTCAGAGCTTTTTCTTGGAAGAGCCCAAGTTAAGGGAAAAAAAAAAAAATATATATATATATATGTGTGTGTGTGTGTGTGTGTGTGTGTGTGTGTGTGTGTGTGTGTGTGTATTAGCTCAACCGTCCAGGTAAGTACTCATCTTCTCTTTTACAGAGATGTTATTGAGTAAACCAAAGTCTCACAGATAGGAAAGAAGAGAAATTCAATTCATTTATTTCACTCATCTCTTTAATGAATAAAATATCATATGCTAGACACTAGAAAACTAGGTAGTAAGGACACAAAAATAAACAGAAAAAAATTGCTGCTTTCATGAACTTAATATTCTGAGAGTAGAAACAGACCCTATGAAAATAAGTGTATAGGGTGTCAGGCGGTGATAAATGCTATAAAGGAAACAGTGTTCAATAAAAATAGAAGAAAATACACTTGGAGGTTGTCTTACATGCAGGGTAAGAGAAAGAAGTGGGAGGGGGTGCTCTGTAACAAGGGGAGTGGGGCAGAGAACTGAAGGAGGAGAGAGAGACCATAGAGATAACTTCATAATCTTCAAAACTGCATAATCTCATCTTCCCCAAACTTTTTAATCTTTTTTGAGCAAAGAAATCTTTTTTGTTCCAGGTGTCTTTTATAGTCTTCCAGGGATTGGAATCTTTTTCCATTAAGAGAATTTTGTAAAGACCAAAATAAATGGAAATCTTAAGGTGCAATGTTTGGTGAATATGGCAGGTGAATCTGAACTTCCCAGCCAAGCTGTGACAGTTTTTGCCTGGTCATCAAAGAAACAAGCACCCTTAAATTATCCTGGTTGAAGATTACACATTTTCTTTTGACTAATTCCAAACACTTTTTGCAGACTGCTACTTTCAGGTGGTCTAATTTAGAGCAGTACTTGGATTGAATCATTTGGCTTTCTGGAAGGGTCTCATAATAGAGGACTTCCCTCCAATCCAACCATATATACAACATTACCTTCTCTGGATTAAGATCAGACTTAGTTGTGATTTGTGGTGGTTCATTTCACTTGCCCTATGATCTCTTCCATTTTTCATTATTGTGCAGAATCTACTTTTCATCACCTGTCACAATTTGTTTTAAAATTAGGATGCTTTTGTTATGTTTTAGTAGAGAATCGCATGTGGATATACAGTCAAGAAGGTTTTATCACTTAACTTAGTAAAATCCAAACATCAAAGTGATGAACATAACCAAGTTGGAGCAAACGATTTTCAACACTTGATTTAGATATTTTGAGTATGTTGACTATCTCCCACATGGTATAAGGTTGATTGTTCTCAATTAATGTCTCAGTTTGATTGCTATCAGCTTCAGCTGGTCTACCTGACCATGGAGCATTATCCAGTGAGAAATCTCCAATACAATACTTTGCACACCACTTTTGACATGTTCACTCAGTCACAGCACCTTCTCCACACACTGCACACTTTTTTTTTTTTTTGCATGTCAGTTGTGCTTCTACTTTTCATGAAGTAGTAAGGCATAATATGTTGAAAATGTTGCTTTTTTCTTTCATCTTCAATATTAAAATAGCTACACAAAAATTCACCTATTTTGGGGGGGGGGGGCGGGCAGTGAGATAGAAAAGGATAGTTTTGTGTCTTTGCCAGGCAAATGGAGACATATCAGGCTTCTGCCTCGAAAAACTGTGTCTCAAAAAGTTGCCAATTTTGATAAATTTTCTAAAAAATGTAAGCTGAGATGACAGCTGTCACAATACAATCTAACAAAATTGTTTTGAATGAAGTTCAAGACAACTAAACACTATTTATATCCATCTTATGGAAAAACCCAAATGAACCTTTTGAATAACCCAGCAGAATTTAACAGGTGCAAACTTCCCTTTTAAGACTAATTTTGCTGTATCCCAGAAGTGTTAGTGTATTGTGCTTCTGTTTTCAGTTGCCTCCAGACTTTTAAAATCCCCCTTTTGATTTAATCTTGATCCCATTTGTTTTTCAGGAATGTGTAGTTTAATTTCCATGTATTATAAATTTTCCAATTTTCCTTCTGTTATTTATTTCTAGCTTTACACCATTGTTGTCAGAAAAAATATATTTGCTATGATTTCAATCGTTGTAAGTTTGTTAAGACTTGCTGTATATCATAATATATGATCTATCCTACAGAAAGCCCTACATGTCCTTGAGAAAAATGCATTATTATATTCTGCTTCTGTTGGATATAATGTTCTGTTTAAACCTGTTAGGATAGTTTGCTCTAAAGTGCAGTTCAAATCCAATGTTTCTGTGTTGATTTCCTCTGGATATCCTATCCATTGTTGAAAAATAGGTGTTGAAGTTTCTTACTATTATTTTATAGTTGTCTATGTCTCATTTCAGATGTTAGGATTTCCTTAGTATACTTAGGTGCTCCAATATTGAGTGTACAAATATTTATGATTGTTATATCTTCTTTGATGAACTGACCTTCTTATAATTGTATAATGGCTCTCTTTGTCACTATTATGTCTTTTGTGTTAACATATATTTTGTGTGATATAAATATAGCCTCCTCTGCTCTCTTTTGCTTTCCATTTATATGGGATATCTGTTTCCCTCCCTTCAATAACTGTTTGTATATGTTCTTAAAGGTGCAGTGATCCTCTTGTATATAGCATATAGTTGGGTTTATTTTTACATCCATTCCATCACTTTATGTCTTTATTGGAGAATTGCATATACTTATAATTAAAATAATTATTGAGAGATTAAGGCTTACTATTGTCATTTTGTTCATTGTTGTTTGGTTGTTTTGTTTCTGTCTTCTTTTCTCACTGCCTTTCTTTGTGAAATGATGATTTTCTCCAGTGATATGTTTTGCTTCCTTTATGTTTATCTTTTGTGTGTTTATTATAGGATTTTGCTTTGTGATTACCATGTGTGTGTACTCAGTTGTGTCTGACTCTGCTGTGTGTTTATTATAGGATTTTGTTTTGTGATTACCATGTGTGTGTACTCAGTTGTGTCTGACTCTGCAACTCTTTGGACTGTAGCCCACCAGGCTCCTCTGTCCATGGGATTTCTTTAGGCAAGAATACTAGAGTGCATTGCCGTTTCCTCCTCCAGGGGATCTTCCCAACCCAAGGATCTAACCCATGTTTTCTGCATCTCCTGAATTGGACTTTATCCACTTTACCCAGTGGGTAATTCTTTACTCAGTGAACTACTGGGGAAGCCTGTGGTTACCATGAAGCTTAGAGAAATCTCCTTATGGTAGTAACAATCTATTAAGCTAACAACAGCTTCAACTGCCTTGAAAATGCTGTTCTGTTACTACCTGCTTCACATTTTGTGTCACAATTTATATTTTTTCATACTGTATTATAAACAACATATTGTAACTATAGTTAGTTTTAATGTTTGCCTTTTAACCTTTATATTAGAGTTAAAAGGGATTTATATGACACTTTTACATTTTTAAAGTATTCTGGATTTTACTATATAGTTACCATTACCAGTGAGTTTTACACTTTCATATGTTCTCATGTTACTTATTATCATACTTTCATTTCAGCTTGGGGAACTCCCTTTAGTATTTCTTGTAAGGTAAGTCTAGTGGAGTTGAATCTCCTCAGCTTTCATTTGGGAAAGTCTTCATCTCTCCTAATTTGAAGGGCAGCTTTGTTAGGTAAAGCAATCTTTGTATTTTTTTCTTTCAGTACTTTGAATGTATCATCATACTCTCTCTTGGCCTGCAGGATCTTTGCTGAGAATTGTATTGACAGTCTTATTCCCTCCTGTATGAAAACGTGCTTTTTTTCTTGCTGTTTTCAAAATTATCTCTTTTTCTTGATTTTCAGCAATTTAATTGTCATGTGTTTCTGTGAAGTCCTCTAGATTGAACCTGTTTGGAGACTTTTGAGCTTTATGAACCTGGACATCTATATTCAGTGGGTTTAAGTGAGAATGTGTCGACAATAAGTTAACAGCACTTTGTTTAAGGGCTTTATTGAGGTATATTTTCATTATCATAAAACAGACAATACTATGAGTTTTGCTGTGAATGGAAACACTGTATTGGAGAGGTAGCTGGAATAGAAGGGGAAATGGAAAAGTTTTAAAAATTAGTCCATTTTTGTTACTATATTTTACTGTGTATATATGGTGATTATAATGATCCAAATCACATATGAAACAAACAAACCAAAATGCCAGTCTAGTATGAGCTAGAGAGGGTAGGATCCAGGCAGAAAGTGACAGGTTAACTTTAGAAGAAAGACAATATATCCCTTAAAACAGGAAAAAAGGAGGCTGAGATATAGATAAATTGATATATTTGGTGGTGGAGCTTCTGTAAAATTGCTAATGATTAGTTCCATTTTCTCAGTGAAGTCAGAGGAAACTTCATTAAAAGTATATGTGTCTGTGTGTGGATGGAGGAGGGTATCTGGAAATTATATTATAATGGAAAAGATATGAAATAGTCCTTGGGAGAATGAAATAATACAATTATTATTTGGCAGCACTAAGGAGTCATCTGAAGTTAAAAGTCATAAATTTAAAATAAGACTGATCAGGGACTCCCCTGACTGTCCAGTGGTTAAGACTTCACCTTCCAATACAGAGGGTGCAGTCCATCCCTGATCAGGGAGCTAAGCTCCCACATGCCTCACAGTCAAAAAACCAGAACAGAAACAACAGAAGCAGTATTGTAGCAATAAAGGCTTAAAATTTTTAAAAAAGAATAAATAAATAAGGTTAATCAGTAAAGTTGAGCATTTTCTTTAATCATAATTGGAGATACAGATACAGATTCAGAGTGGGACATGAATTGGATTTATCCAGGTGTTAGTCAAGGTATCAAGGGCTTCCCAAGTGGTTCTAGTGGTAAAGAACCTGCCTGCCAATACAGGAGACCTAAAAGATGTGGGTTCAATCCCTGTGTTGGAAATGGCAAACTGCTTCAGTATTCTTGCCTGGAATATCCCATGAACAGAGGAGTCTGGTGGGCTACATTGCAGGGAGTTGCAAAGAGTCAGATACGATTGAGTGACTGAACCTAATCAAGGTATGGCTTTGCCCAAGGAGTACTCCAGAGTAGGGGAGAATCACTGAAACAGAATGTCTCTTAAGGAGTGATAGGGTTTCCCTGATAGCTCAGTAGGTAAAGAATCTGCCTGCAATGCAGAAGACCTGGTTAGATTCCTGGGTTGAAAAGACCCCTGGAGAAGGGATAGGCTACCCACTGCAGTATTCTTGGGCTTCCCTTGTGGCTCAGCTGGTAAAGAATCCGCCTGCACTGTGGGAGACCTGGGTTTGATCCCTGGGTTTGGAAGATCCCCTGGAGAAGAGAATAGCTACCCACTCCAGTATTCTGGCCTGAAGCATTCTATGGACTATACAGTCCATGGGGTCGCAAAGAGTTGGATGTGACTGACCGACTTCCGCTTTGACTTTCAGGGGATGGAGATCCTAAAGCAGAAAAAGAACAATAAAAAGTTTAGGGTTTAGTTAGTGGTCAGTAGCTTAGAGGTACTGGTTTGGTAAAATTATTTTACACAGGTATTTCATACATGGTAAAATGCTATATGTTGACTTTTAGTTCAACCTCAGAAAATATGCCTTCCAATTACCTAGAGAATTTCTTTTTTTTCTAATGTATGTAAATCAATTGATTTCAGTGATTGCTATTAAATACTGATTTTTGCCTATAGCATAAATCCTATTTCTATATGATCTTTAGTGAATAGGTGTACTTAGGTTATATGTGAGGGCTCGATAGTTTTTATAATAGGGTGGCATGGAACTTATTGTAATTACTTGCAACAGTGTTGAGTAGAACATTCAAAATTTATGCAGCAGAAACTTTGAGCTTGAATGAATTAAAGCTTTTGGATTTGAAAACCTGTCTGTTTCTTAATATAATCAGATATGTGAGTCTCTATAAACTTTCTTTGCTTTCAAAGGCAAACATAACTAATAATTCCTGCAAAGGTCTCGAATCGTTCCAACATCTGTTCTTGGTTTACTATAAAAACCATGTCTCTGATCTCATGTGTTGAACTACTGTATGTTTGCCACTGTCTATTTCCTGTGAAAAAATACATTGAACAATAATAGCTTTTGTTCCTAACGCTCCAACCACTAAAACAGCTGAACAAATAATAGCCATGCTTTCATTTGGAATAATTTATTCCATGTACATGTTTATGCAGAGTCATTTGGCTTATTGGATGTTTCATCATTTAAAAATCAAATCTCAGAATTTTAGACTACTGAAAACTCTTGTCTAATAGTTTCCTCATGCTTAGAGTAATTCTCTTAACAGCATTTCCTTCCTAATTCATCATCTTATTTTGTGTATAGTTTGGTTTTTATGAGTAGAAGTGGTAAAAAAAAAATCCCTTTATTAGCAAAGTTAGTGAAAATTTCCATTTGAGGCCACATATTTTTCAAATAGCTTTAAAAGATTAAATAATTTTCATTTTAACCCTAGAAGTAACTCTTTTTGCTCTTTTGTTACCTAAAGAAATAATGATTATAGATTTGTAATGATATAAATTTTAATACATTTGTCTTAGCTCAACACACTCCAGATGACTTAATGGTAGGCCCAGTACACAGAGCAAAGCTAACATCCATTCCACTAAGTATCCTATTACATAAACTTTACTAGTCCAGGCATGGAATAAGTCATGCACTGATTAAATAAGACAAATAAAAACACCGTTTAAAAAGAAGGAGAACACATTACTTAAAAATCGGACTTAAATCATTGGCAGTTTGGATTGTTTTTTTAGCATGAAGTTTTCTATTTCTAAGCATTTAGGAATTACAGTTTCAGATTTGGTCATCACAACATCCCATTGAAAACTAAAAGCTGCAGTCGGTCATTCAACTATACAGCTGACCTACTGTCTGATAACAGGCTATCTAGAAAGCTCAGGACATCCAATGTTCTTAATTTAAATTCAGACTAGACAACTGATGAGTAAAGGTATATGAGTAAAGTGATAAACCTGTGAATAAACTTAATTTTAAGGTTTGAATGTGTATAACAGGATTTGAGAGATTAACACTTCATCAGAATTCAGCTATTTTAAGAAATAGCCAGTTTCTTGGTGGTGGTATATCCTAATTAAGGTAATAATGAAATTATGGTGGTATGAATTTCCTAGGGTTGCTGTCACAAAATGTCAGAAACTGAGGAGCTCAGAATAATAGAAATTTATTGTCTCACAGTGCTGGAGGTCAGAAGTCTCGAAGTCAAGGAGTCTACTGGGCCATGCTCCCTCTGGAGGTAGAGAAGAATCTGTTCTGTTTCTCTTCTAACTTCTGGGGGTCATCTGGCTTGTGGCAACAAAGTTTCAATTTTTCACATGACATTCTCTTTTTGTGACATTCTCTTTTTGTGCACATCACTCACTGTGTCCAAAATTTACCCCCTTTTTTAACAATACCAGTCATATTAGATTAAGATTCATCTTAATGAACTCATTTTAACTTGATTATTCTTGTATAGACTCCAGATAAGATCACATAATTAGGTACTAGGAATAAGGACTCCAACATATCTTCTTTAGGGGACACAACTTACTGCAAAACGATGGTTTTTAATTTCAGCAGCTAGTATTGTCATATGTATGACATAGATACACTTTACAACTCAAATGTTTTTTCAACAGTGTTGCACTCAAAATTTTATAATGCTATATATTTATGATGACTAATATTTTAATGGTTTAATCAAAACCATGGTATTTGCCAGGCAAGAATACTGGAGTGGGTTACCATTTTCTTCTCCAGGGGATCTTTCCATTTTCTTCTCCAGGGGATCTTTTCAACCCAAAGACTGAACCCGGTTCTCCTGCATTGGCAAGCAGATTCTTTACAGGTATTTTAATAGTCTAATCATTGTTTTTTAAAACTGTATACAAAAGTATAACAATTATAGTATGTCTTTGAGAAATAATTTAATATCTATTTCACAAATCTAGATCAGCTTAGCTTTGGAGCCCTCACTAGATACCTCACTCTTCTTTGCCCGTGAGATACAGACAGCATGCTTCCTTCCACTTACCATGAATCTCTGTTTGTACCCACTGTTTTTCCTTTGTGGTGAGTGTAGCTCCAGATGCTTCTGTCAGCACATCAAAAAATCTTATAGGGACTTCCTGGGTGGTCCAGTGGTTGAGAATCTGCATTGCAATGCAGGAGACCTGGGTTTGATCCCTGTTGGGGAACTAGGATCCCACATTCCTGGAGAAACTAGCCTGTGAGCCACAACTGGCGTATCTGTGCATCACAACAAAAGATACTGCACAGTGCAACAAAGATAATGTGGGATACAACGAAGATACTGCGTGACCCAGCTGAGACCCAACACAGGCAGATAAATAAATATTAAAAGATTCTTATAGGGCTATGCAAGCTACTTCTGATGGCTTCTCTATTAGCTCACAGCTAATTTTATTTTCTTTATGACTTGTCCAAAGTACATAAGAAAGGATCTCAAATATGCCGCACAGATTCATAATATCACTGTGTGTCTTTCCCACTAGTGTTGCTATAACCAGAAATTGATTTTATAGATACATTTGCTACTTCATTGCAAGGTAATCTTTTACAACAAAAAGGGCTAATTGATAGATTATGTTAAATTAATTTTAAAGTGTTTGCATGTGTGTTAGGTTACTTCAGTCTTGTCTGACTCTTTGCAAACCTATGGACTGTAGCCTACCAGGTTCTTCTGTCTATGGGTTTCTCCAGGCAAGAATACTGGAGTGGGTTGCCATGCCCTCCAGGGAATCTTCCTGACCCAGGGATCAAACCCGTGTCTCTTACATCTCCTGCATTGACAAGCTGGTTCTTTACCACTAGCATCACCTGAGAAGCTTTAAGGTGTTTGTTTATTATCGATTTCTTTGAAATTCATCTAATTCTTAATTTCATTCAGGCACAGCTTCCTGATAAACAATGACTTCCTTTTTATTTTCCTTTTTAAGAACACATCTCTGGAGGAAAAAAAAAAAAAAAAAACAACTGAAAAGAACCAAGTAGGATTTAAAACCTTAAGTCTGCAGTAACATGGTTTCTATATTTATTGAGTTGTGTAGTTGCATATTCTAAAATATTCTGACTGTGTGTGAAAGTTTGACATTGTATGAAAGCTCCTAATAGTATAAAAACAAATGGAACACACGGCACTATATTTTCTAAACAACACTAGACTAATGGTAAACTACAATATATGTTGTACAATTTTTATCAGCTTGTTTACGTGCTTTATAATTTCTTTTAGTTCTTTTCAACTAACAGGTAGAAAATTTTATCTTAATTTTACAGATGAAGAAACCTGGATCTGAAATTATTCAATATTTGTTGAAGGAATTCAGAGGTAATAAATGGGGAGACCAGATTTGGAAGACAGATCTCCTGACTAACCAATTCACCTGCAGCCTGGAAAGCAGAACTTTCCAACAGTTGGACTTGCTTAGTAGTATAAGGTTCTGCCTCAGCATGCAATGATTACTATATTCCAGATTCACTAGAAACAGAAAGCAAAATAGAATAGAACAAACAAAAATATAATACGGACACTTGCAGTTCTCTGTTGGAGCTATCACAATATTCCAAAATGGGAGAGAATGAGATGGTAAAAGTTTTGCTAATGCAGTTGAATATTCACTTTTGTTTTTCATACTATTTATTTTCAGTTTATTCTGGTTTAGCCTATCTTGAGCTTCCCAGATGATGCTAGTGGTGAACTCGCCTGCCAATGAAGATGACTTAAGGGATGCAGGTTTGATCTCTGGGTCTCGAAGATCACCTGGATTGGGGCATGGCAACCCACTCCACTATTCTTGCCTGGTGAATCCCATGGACAGAGGAGCCTGGGGGGGTACAGTGCATAGGGTCACACAAAATCAGACACAACTGAAGCTATTTAGCACCAGATTACTCTAAAAAATTCTGGTCACAACTCATTAAATGTGTTTCAAAAATCATTAATGGGTAGAAAGCTTGAAAACCATGCAATTAAGTGATATTTCAGAAACTGATTTTGTGACATGTTCATGAGTACACACATACTTTGCACTTTTGGCTGGGAACAATGATATTCACCTGGTAATTTATCAGCCATGTTTGCTATCATGCTTCTGTATTTCTACATCCTAGTTCAACATGGTGCTGGGATGATGAAATTGGTACTGTTTCCCTGGTTGGCAAGCTCTTTTTCATGGATGTGGGAGATTCCAAGGTCTAGCTAGGGTCCTCAGAAACATAATGGAGGAACTGAATTCAATTTTTCTAATTTCTTGTCTTAGACATACTTCATTCATTCATCCATTAAATGTTGAATGAACACTTAGAATCTGCAAGGTGCTGTGTTAGGCAATGGAATTTCATCAGGAAATTAATGCAGACATAAATGTTTCCCTCACTGAGGTGATAATCTAGACTTATAATCTTTCATACATAATCACACAAAAAATATAGAATTGCAACTTTTTTGTGATATACTTCAAAGAGATTCTTTTGCTTACAAAATCACTTTTCTTAATGCTTTACCCTCTTTTCCTCTCCTTCCCTAGTGAATAAAATAATATTTAGAACACAAATCTAGAAAACTCACCGAAAGTACCTCTCTAGGAAAAAATGGACCCTACTCCCTCCTTGAGCCCTGTCACATACAAATATTCCACTGTCTTTTGGTGGGGAAATGAAGGAAGGAAAGGTAATTACCTATCTCAGTTCCTGACAATTGATTTCTAAATGCACACTTGGAATACAGTCCATTTGAATATGAGGGTTTCCTGCAAAGCAGTTTTGCAAAGCATAATAACAGCGACCAAATTTTCAGCAAATTTGATTTATTTGATACATTAATTTTGTCATGAAAAGCCAGACATCTGTGCCTTTACTTTTCCTGAGGCAGGTAGAGTGGTGTAGATTCACAGGACAAAGCAGATTTGCTCCCCTTGTTCTTTTCTTTGAACTGATTATTCCCTATTAAAATAGATTCTCCGCTGAGTTTCAGTCAGCCTTCCAGTCAGGCATGGTTTTCCTGAACAGTATTGGCAGGAAGCTCTGACTTTGATTTGGATTTTGAGCTTTACTGTCAGGTTGGGTAAAGAGTTGATTAAATTATTTCATTTCATTTCTAAGGTACCATTTTTAAATGTCAAATCGTTGTTAGATGCTAAAGCTTTCATTGCATTTAAAAAGTGTATTTCAGCCTACTTTTAACGAAAAAAAAATACTCCCTAAACTCTTGGATCAATAGAGCCCGAGTGATGGACATTCATGTAGCTACATTCAGTTGTTTGAAAAATGAAACCTACATGATCGCTGTTTGAACTCTTCCAGCCTTCATATGTGCCTACCAGTATCCTTCTCTGTGAGTGCTATGTGTCCACCTGTACTGACTCTGGTTTCCAATAGTTACATTCTCAGAAAAAATCCTTATGAAGAACAACATATCTTTCTGGCTTACTTCACTCTGTATACTAACACATATATACGGAATTTAGAAAGATGGTAACGATAACCCTATATGCAAAACAGAAAAAGAGACACAGAAGTACAGAACAGACTTTTGAACTCCGTGGGAGAACGTGGGGGTGGGATGTTTTGAAAGAACAGCATATATATTATCTATGGTGAATCAGATCACCAGCCCAGGTGGGATGCATGAGACGAGTGCTCGGGCCTGGTGCACTGGGAGGACCCAGAGGAGTCGGGTGGAGAGGGAGGTGGGAGGGGGGATCGGGATGGGGAATACGTGTAACTCAATGGCTGATTTGTGTCAATGTATGACAAAACCCACTGAAATGTTGTGAAGTAATTGGCCTCCAACTAATAAAATAAAATTAAAAAAAAAAAAATGAGGGAAAATGAAAAAAAAAAAAAAAAAGAACAACATATCTAGTCTTAGAGACATAGATATTTTGTAAGTTAAAAATTAGTCAAATAATCACATTTAATATATTACTTTCTATAGAACACCTTGCCTAAACTTAAATATAATTTAATATAAATTTTATGTTACATTAAAGATCCCCTGGAGAAAGGAATGGCTACCCACTCCAGTGGAAACAGTGACAGACTTTATTTTCTTGGGCTCCAAAATCACTGCAGATGGTGACTCCAGCCGTGAAAATAGAAGACACTTGCTCCTTAGATGAAAGTTATGACAAATCTAGACAGCATGTTAAAAAGCAGAGACACTACTTTGCTGACAAAGGTCTGTATAGTCAAAGCTATGATTTTCCCAGTTGTCACATATGGATGTGAGAGTTGGATCATAAACAAGGCTTAGTGATGAAGACTTATGCTTTTGAGCTGTGGGGTTGGAGAAAACTCTTGAGACTCTCTCAGACTGCAGGGAGAATGAACCAGTCAATCCTAAAGGAAGTCAACCCTGAATGTTCACTGGAAAAACCAATGCTGAAACTCCAATACTTTGGCACCTGACGTGAAGAATCAACTCACTGGAAAAGACCCTGACAATGGGAAAGATCGAAGAAGGGAGGAGAAGGGGATGACAAAGAATGAGATGGTTGGATGGCATCACTAATGTGATGGACATAGTTTGAGCAAGCTCTGGGAGACAGTGAAGGACAGGGAAGCCTGGCATGCTGCAGTCCATTGGGTCACAGAGAGTCAGCCACAACTGAGCGACTGAACAGCAACTCACTCCAGTAGTCTTGCCTGGAGAATTCCATGGACAGAGGAACCTAGCAGGCTACAGTCCACTGAATCGCAAAGAGCTGGACATGACTGAGCAACTAACAGTTTCACTTCATTTCACTAATGTATTTCTTATTAAGTAATAGTTGAGTTTCATAGTTTCTTCTTTTCTTTCATCACATGCATTTCAAATGATAGATCAGAAAATATAAGACTAAGAGCTAAAGCAACATGTTTGATTAAACATTTGCTTAAGAATTATGTAGATGCACCAATGCTACCATCAAAGAGGGGAAGTCTTATATTGAACTGTGTATAACAAAAGTGTACAATATTAAACCATGTATCAATTCTCCTCTTAGTATTAATCTTATAAAAACACAAAGTGGAATAGGTTTTAGGGCTAAAAGCTTGGACTTTGAAACTAATCATACTCTTTTTTTCTCACATTACTTACATGCCCTTGGGCACATTTTTCAACTTCTCTAAACCTAGATTTCTCCACTTATAAAACCTAGATAATATTTCAAGAATTGAAGTGGCACTAAATGTCTTTATTTAGGGTGCCTTGTATTACCTGGTAATTAACAAACAGTAGCACTTTGCCATGCTTCCCTAGGTTGTTTATAATTCATATCTCAGTATAATACAAACATGGTGGTCCTGGAAAACTATTATCAGCTGTGTTAATTATCACTGCCCATCCTTCAAATTCTGTGAGTTGTGAAAATAGAATTTTTTTCCAGTATTTATTTTTGCTAGTGCTTGTACCCAAAGAGCTCTAAAAATCCAATAGGTCTCTTATTTTTGAAGCCACCACCATCTCCCTAGTTCCCAGGCTACCCAGAGCCCTCCAGGAATGATGCATTGCTTGAAGTTGTATTTCAGCAAGTTCTTATAACAATTTTTCTGACTGCCCTGCTTCCTTTGGCTTCAGCTTGCTCTCCAAATCTTATTAGGTATTCTTCTATCATCAATTTTCTTCATATATCTAGCTCAGTGAACCTATTTTATATGAAGTAATGTTTAAACACTAGTAGACTGATTGTGTTATAAGATTCATTAATCTTGCCATTTGATATTAATAAATTCCTCTAGGGTATTAGTTTTTGTTTGGTAGTGTTTTTTTTTTTTCTTGAACGAGTTAGCATCTTCCTGGATGTGGGTATCTATTATGTCTAACTTGATTATCCAGTGGTGATAAAAAAAGAAAATCGGACCCAAAAGATTTTGGTTCATTGGATAAAATATTGAAAATGCTTTAAAAGTATAAGTGACATTCCTGGTAGGTAAAACATTTAATTAACAATAAGAATTGATCGATGCTACTTTTGTAACATGTTAGTTTGATAGAGAATAAGGAAGTCATATTTTCAATATCCAGGTTCCTTGTTTGTCTTCTTGATTTTCTTCATCCAACAGAGAGTCATTCAGATTTTCTGTTGAGATTGCAAAATTTGTTTACCATATTTATTCCTTTATGATTTAAAAAATGTCAAATTGTGGAGGTTTTTATTATATGTTCTTTAAACAATTATACTAGGGATCACGATAGCTGCCATATATATAATTATATTGTTTAAGACAAAACTAAGTGCTTCACAGTTATAGTCTTGAAACACAGAAGACATTTTAAATTGTAGAAATATTCATGAACCAAATCTAGTAATTAATTTCTTAATATTTTTATTTCAGGGAAACATTGAAAATTAATAAATATTTCACTCAAAATTTATTGCAGCATTATTTTTACTGATGACAAGTTGATATGCACATATAACAAAAACTAGGGGAAATAATAGAAAAAATTTAAAAGACTGATTTTTCTTTTATAATTGATAGTTATAAATAATATATAATTGATGTATACTATATCAATTATAATTGATATAATTGATTATATTTGGTTATAATTGATAGTTTCCAATTTTTTTTTAAATAAAGCTTTGTGTGTGTGTGTGAGAGAGAGAGAGAGAGAGAGAAAGACAGAGAGAGAGGCTCCTACATCAATTTTTCTGGAAATCAATACTTACCTTCCCACACAAATTCAAGAGTGTTATCATTTATACATATGGTAACTAAAATTTAGTTCTAAAAATAAGCTCTGATATTTAAATGTTTATCTTTGCTAAGTTTTATTTTAAAATACCAGGCATCTCTGAAAATAATGAGGGTTAGAACTGACCAAGATGATTAAGCAAGTTTAAATTTATCCTCATGATAGAATTCAGCAAATATATCCTTGAAGTAATGGAATACACTTGACTCTCCTCAGGACTGATTGCATCTTCATCATTTAGCTACACAAAATAAACATTATGGAGACCCTAACGATATAAAATGTCCAAGCATTCCACAATAATAACAAAGCAACTGATATGTTACTCTTTTAAATGAAATCCCAAATTGTCATAACAATATAAATGCCTATGAAATTTGAATGAAAGTTAAAATTTACTAAAAATTCAGTTGTCTACTTTTACCAGCAGATCATTACCATCTACTACCACTCTTGACTACTGTTAGTATAGTAAAGTGATGGTAACAACTTTCATTAAAATATATATTTTATTTTCCTTGCTGCTGTTTGAAATAAGCCTTATTGAAATTATGGACAATCATAGTCCTTGCTACATTGAAACACAACCAGTTTTGAAGCAGTTTGCAAAACTTAGAAATTGAACACAAGCTGTTGGATTTTCACTACTTGACAGGAAAATTTTATAATTTTTGCATTCAGTTCAATATAAACACATCCAATTCCATATGTGTACTGCTTAAACTTTTGCACAATAAATATCACTACAGTAAAATTAAAAGAAAAAAACACAATATTGTGCTCACTGGGCATTTGCTGTTTATGAATATCATTTAAAATGTACAGGACATTATCTGCAACATTAATTATTTTAATTCTGAGATTTTCTTTTGAAAATATGTGTTTGTAATAGAATATCACAGACAGAGCTTCAATCTTTCTGTTTTTTCTCTTGTACAAGTGAAAACCATAATTTACACAGGGACCAAATTCTACCCAAAGTACAAATTCTCCTCTCAGAACGTATAATTGAGATGAAATGGTATCTGGATTAGTATTTACAATGGATAGCAGAAGTCTACAAATTAGCAATAATTATGTTTCCTTTGTAAGATTTTGAGGTATGATTTGACAACTAGAGAAAAATTAGAAAAGAAAAACCTCATTCAATTAAATCTACCTATGAGTTGCTTGTTGACTTGGAGAGCCAAATTTTTGAAAATTGTCTTAGAAAGTTCTATTTTTCTAACCAGTTTAATGGTAAAATCAATATATTACCTAAATCATTGAGAACTTGGTATTTTCTGATTGCTTGATATATATATATCGCCTGGCCTTCTCAATAATAGTCATGTGCATGCATGCTTGATAAGTTGCTTCAGTTGTGTCCAACTCTGTGTGACCCTATGGACTGTAGCCGGCCAGATTCCTAGTCCATGGAATTCTCCAGGCAAGAATACTGAGTGGATTACCATGCCCTCCTCCAGGGAATCTTCCTGACCCACGATCGAACCGACATCTCTTATGTCTCCTGCATTGTCAGAAAGGTTTTTACACTAGTGCTACCTGAGAAGTCCTCAATAATAGTATGGACGGTGACATTAACCTCAGTTCACATATAAGGAACTAATGTTTTAAGTCAATACATGATATATGTAGCTGATAAAGAATCCGCCTGCAATGTGGGAAACTTGTGTTTGATCCCTGGGTTGGGAAGATCCCTTGGAGAAGGGAAACGCTACACGATAACTCCAGAGTTCTGGCCTGGAGAATTCCATGGGCTGTAAAATCCATGGGTTCAGAGAGTTAGACACGACTGAGCAAACGTCACTTTCACTTTCACTTTAACATATTAAAGATCACTCTGTTAATACATGATAGCACTAGTCAGATCGGATCCCAGTTATAACGGACTCTAGAACGAATGCTTTATGTGATTATTGGTATAGAGCAAAACAATACGTATATAAAAGCCTATACATACAAAATAGCCCAGCAATAGAATAATTCAAAAAACAGCTTGAAATGGCTAATCAATATTTTAAAACATACCATTATAACATATAAATAATAAATAGTGTATCATGAATGTATGACACGCGTGATGCAGATCAAGGAGACAGGTTGTTGAATAAGTACGAGCTACAAAATGGGGAAGATCTGGGTTGTTCTGTAAATGGCAGATTAAAGTACAGTTACTGGTTGCTATTTTGTATTGTAAAAAATCTCCAATATAATGAAAGAAATTAATAGTATGAAGGATATTTACTGTTAAGCAGAAGACAATACGGATTCACAGACTTAGGGGACAACTTGCAAAGAAAAGACATCACCCGATACACAAATGATTCCAACAGACATTTTCGGAAGAGTTTTGACATCTTCGTTTTCTCAAAATAAGTCACTTTAATATACTTTTATCTGCTGGTCAAAAAGATTTCCCAGACATTAAAAATGATTCACTTTTTTTTATGATTGTAAAGCCTTTTTCTGACATTTTTAAGGAAATGAGAGTGAGTTGCAAACTGATTTTCTTGAAAGAATCCAAAAGTAAGAGGCACTTATTAAATTTAAGTAGCTAATATATGTTTAAAAAGAATTTCCCTATTTCTTATTTTTATTGATGCAATATCTTTCTGAAGTCATCAAATATTTTATAAAACATTTAAAGACAAATATTTTATACATTATATATTTAGATTAAATATATATTTTGTCTTTAATTTAAACTAAATTTGTTTAGTTTTTTACTATACCTAATGCCTCAGTATGTTAAAATGCCTTTTCCTTTTAGGTATTACAATATTCAAACATAAATATTATTAATCCAGAGAAGGTCAGTACTTGTTTTGGTTCTATACAGAGACATAATCCACTGTATATCTTTCTGCCATCAGTGACAGCGATTTGTATAAAAGGGCTCTTTTTTCTCGCTGCTTTTGCCCAACTGAGACAAAGTATGCAGTAGAGGGCTGCACAAAAGCCAGGCTAAATCAGAAGTGTTTGATTCATTTAGTTTCCCTACTGATCAGCTTTGCACTTTACTTAAGTGACTAGGTAAGAAGACCACATCCTCCTACTCAAAGAATGCTGTCTCTTAGTGATAGTCATAGTCAACCTGACTTTCAAAGAGAACAAACAAGTAATGAATATGTTTTGTTTTAGGGTGTAGATTACATATGGGTGTTCCAGATGGCGCTAGTGGTAAAGACCCACCTGCAAACGCTAGAGACATGAGAGGCGTTAAGAGACACAAATATTTTCCCTGGAGTTGGGGAGATTCCTGGAATGGGAAATGGCAACCCACTCCAGTATTCTTGCCTGGAATATCCCATGGACAGAGAAGCTTGGTGGGCTACAATCCATGGGGCTACAGAGAGTCAGACATGACCAAGCACTTAATGTGGTCTGTGGAGATTATGAAAAGTGAAAGTCAAAGTCTCTCAGTAGTGTCCAGAATTCACCAGGCCAGAATACTGGAGTGGGTAGCCTTTCCCTTCTCCAGGGGATCTTGACAATCCAAAGATCGAACCCAGGTCTCCCGTATTGTGGGTGGATTTTTTTTACCAGCTGAGCCATCAGGAAAGGCCAAGAATACTGGAGTGGGTAGACTATCTCTTCTCCAACAGATCTTCCCAACCCAAGAATCAAACCAGGGTCTCCTGCATTGCAGGAGTTTATATTTTCTATTCATAATATTTTCTTTAATATTATTATTGTATTGTTTTTGTGATTAAGATTCAATGTACTCTCCACCCCTGCCATCACATTGCCAGACTGCCTGTGAGCTCCCAGCATTTATTTTATTCTGAACGTATTTTAGCTCTGAAACTCAAGATCCCTGCAAGCAGGGCTCTTTTATGCCAATGACCAAACACTCCACATTGCTCATAGTTGAAAAGCACGAATAAGATTGGACTGACCATTAATATCTCTTCTAGCTATTTCAAATTTCTAAGGCCAATTTCAATAATATATTGTGAGAAAAATCACTCATCAGTCAACACATATTTTGGTCACTTTCTAAACAATACCCCTGTAAATCCCCTAACTCATTAACAGTATCACAGGCTATAAATTAGGTTGCTATCACAAGATAAGGGTGAGGGCAGGAGGTAATGGGGCACAGGACGTTAATCAGGAATTTAAGTCCTATGTGAATAAGACAGACCAAATGGTCCACCGTGGAGTGGAGTTCTGGGTAATGTGGATAACTGTTGAACAAATGTGGAGAAAAAACAAAGAAAAGTTTGTCTTGTGATCCTATGTTGAAAGTAATAATAACTGCTTTACCTGGAGTTTTGGCTGTACATTAAATGTTTCTGCTGGGTACATTATTTTGTAAACATTATTTTATTTTATTTTATTTTATTGTTTTTCCATTTATTTTTATTAGTTGGAGGCTAATTACTTTGCAATATTGTAGTGGTTTTTGCCATACATTGACATGAATCAGCCATGGATTTACATGTATTCCCCATCTCGATCCCCACTCCCACCTCCCTCCCCTCTGGGTTGTCCAGCCCCGAGCACTTCTCTCATGCATCCAACCTGGACTGGCGATCTGTTTCACACTTGATAATATACATGTTTCAATGCTGTTCTCTCAGATCATCCCACTCTCACCTTCTCCCACAGAGTCCAAAAGTCTGTTCTGCACATCTGTGTCTCTTTTTCTGTCTTGCATATAGGGTTATCGTTACCATCTTTTTAAGTTCCATATATATGCATTAGTATACTGTATTGGTCTTTATCTTTCTGGCTTACTTCACTCTGTATAATGGGCTCCAGTTTCATCCATCTCATTAGAACTGATTCAAATGAATTCTTTTCAATGGCTGAGTAATATTCCATGGTGTATACGTACCACAGCTTCCTTATCCATTCGTTGTTTTGCATTGGTGTTTATCTTTCTGGCTTACTTCAAACATTATTTTAAAATTTCACAAGTAGGAATGTGTATTTTCACTTTATAGATGAAGACTCCAAGATATAGAGACTTTAAGACATAAAGCAACATAGCTAATAAATAGTTCAGCCAGGATTTGTCAAGTCCCCCTACTTGCTGGTACTTATTATTCAAGAGGGAAATTCAACTAACAAATGTGATCCAAATTACTGAAACCCTATGCCCTAAATATGTGCACTTACTTTTTTTTAGTAAAGCTGAGATAATTCATTTTCTAATTCCATCCTTTCCACATTCAATTTCCCCTATCCATGTGTTCTTTGTGATATTTTTAAAGTATAAGGAGAATAAAGCAAGTAATGGGTTGGAAGGGAAAAAATGTAGCCTGATATTTCTTCTTGGTGTGTATGATTCTTTATTCTTTCCTTTCTCTTATCTCATAAGAATAGCCTTCTTGGGAAAATCTCAAAACATATGTCCCCTTCTTTCTTTCATTTTATCATGTTCCTTTTCCCAAAATCCAATGTAATTCAAATACTACCTAACTTTCCCACTTAGCTCTCCAGAAGTTTACAACCCTGAAGACCCAAGAAGTCCCATGGGAGATCATGAAAAAATATTTACATGTAGAAACATATGTGATTTACAAATCATTAATAGATATGAGTTCAGTAGTTAAGAATTTTTACTGAATCATACACCTGGGGAACACAGAGCTTGTAGTTACTGCATAGCTATTTCCCAATAGACTTAATGTAGAATAGAAATTCTTTCTTGCTTTGTCAGATCATATCATCTACACAGACTGCTTGGCAATGAATGATATATGAGCTTGCTAGTTTTAGTGGGAGAAAAAAAATTCCTGGTTCTCATTCAATATCATAGAGGTATGCCATTAAAAGATAATATCTTCTCTCTTCATCTCTGTAATACCACAGAATATAGTTACATTTCAAAAAAAGTTCAAAAAAATTAAGAAAACCCCACTTTCATAACATGTAAAACTAACAATTATTCAAAATACCACACTTTTCAATATTTTATACATAAGAACACTCACCAAGTTAAATCTGTTTGGCAAATTTCTCTTAGGCAGTGAATGTAATTCCTGAAGATTATTAAAGCCATGGCATTGTTAATGTTTTTGATAATGCAAACCTAAATTAAATGAACACATCGGTGAATCAATTATTTTAAATGGCAATATTTTCAATTCTTAAGCAATTAACAATAGTTCTTTTAAAAAGGAATGCCTTTAGGAATGACAATTTTTAACAGCTCCCTTTTTTTCTTTTTCTTTCTTTTGTAAAAGAGATGTGCTTTGATAAGCTCTTTAAACATATTATGCATTATTAAAACTTAAAATTATATGCTTGACAGATAGCATATAGTTTTCTCTAGGGTTTTATTGCAGTCTATGGAACTTATTAGTTGTGATTTCATTGCCAGTGGCAAAACACAGAGTATTCTATAAATTAAAACATTTGGCTATGGCTATGAGAAATTCTCCATGATAAACAGGGCTAGGGGTGGGGGTGGAAAACAAACCTCACTGTTTTTATCCGAAATAGAGAAAAATTCAGCATGTGCAGAATTTGTGCTCCAGGTTTGTTTATCTCAAATACTGAACACTCTAAACAATATGGGAATTGCAGTAATTTTAGAACCAGTGTAGATAAATTTACAAGTTAAATTACAATGTTTACAAAAGAATATATAGTGTAGTATACCTTACTTATGCCAGATGCTGGTAATCCGGACAGTGGGCTATCAATTAAAGTGGACAACAGCTTGGCTGTTATTCATATTGACTCCATTTTACTGGATCTTTTTTTTTAGATTAGTTTTTTAAAATTGCATGGACCAGGTATTTCCTGTCATCATCAACTTTTACTATCTCTTCAGTTTCTGTTCTGCACTTAACTCAATTGTTTTATTGGAATTGACAAATATATATTCCACCATTGACCCATGTAAATCAAACCAGCAATGTTTTCTGAAGTCAATGCATTTTTGCTATAGTAGTATAGGTGGTTGATTTTGTACTGCTTTGTATGACATTAACATAAAATTCAACGGAGGTACACAGCCAGAAGCTTACAGTTCGACTTCCTTTGTGGTTCAGATGGTAAAGAACCTGCAGTGTGGGAGCCCTGGGTTCAATCCCTGGATTGGGAGGATTCCCTGGAGGCATGCATGGCAACCCACTCCAGTATTCTTTCCTGGAGAATCTCCCTGGACAGAGGAGCCTGGTGGCCTACAGTCCATGGAGTCGCGAAGACTCGGACAGGACTGAGTGACTAAGCACACAGCACATATTCCTATGACTTTGAACGTGTATAAATACCATTAAAATAACTCACAGCTTTACATAGGATAAAATGATCAAAATTAGCTCAAGCACAAACAAATTATTACCAGTGCATATGTAACAAGGACATTTTTAAAGGAACTATTGATACTTAATTAGTTAAACTTGTCAAATAATTACAGAATAATCACAGCCCTCATCAGCAACTGTGATAAACTAATGACATTTGACTTAATAGGACATGTATAAATTTACATTTGGTTGAAACATCTGCAAACTGGCAAACAGTTTTAGTGTGTGAGATGAGAAGCATTTCTGTAATCATTGTGACTGTATTGCACTCTTCTCCACAACCCGCAACATTCTTGTTTATCCCGATCCTTTTTCCTGCTCTTTCTCCTCTTTTTGCTTCTTTACCAATTCTCATCTCACTTTTATTACAATGTTAAACATTGTATGTATAATCTATGTTACTCTATCATTAAATTCTGAATCTAGAGCACTTACTTCTTGAGTGTGGTTTTTGTAAACCTAGAAATGTATATACACTTAATTTGTTTAGCAAAATCTGTATTAAACTCACATAATGCATATTTTTGATAAAATCTTTGACAATGGTTTGGCTTCAATTACATTATTTCTCTTTCAGATCGCAGAAAACTCAGTGTTTTGTTAGTTTCCTTACTTACTATACAGTTTGACCTCATGCAGTTCACATCCTCTTTTCAGTCTAAAGCCATAAATTTTCCTTCCTTGCTCTGAATTCACCTGCCACTATTTTAAAATCATAGTGTTTTATATTTGGAAACTATATATACCTACATATCCACTCAACTTATCTTAGCTTTTCTCCAGATATAAGAGGGATGAAAACTAAAACAAAAGAAATTTGAGTAACTCAGTAATTTGGTTTAATTCATACACTGAGCTACATTTGAAATGTGGGAGTAGGAGTGATAAAATTTCTCAATTTGTGCCATTGTTTGCTGTTTATAAAAAGATTGAAAATATGTTTGCCTCACTAGATTGGGAACGAAAACAGAAAATATGCCTATTTTACTGTTTATTTATTTATTTTTTTACCAGTGTATTGCCATGTAATGTTCTTTGCATAAAGATTTTGTACCACACAGCAATTGAACAAAAGGATGATCAATTGTAAAAATGATTTTATTTATTATATCAAAAATATTGTGGTGCTTTTGGGTAAATCAGTAGATTCCTAATAAATCTATCATGGTAAACATCTTGAACTAGATAGATTAAAAATGAGGAACAACGCATGATAGCATGGAGGAAATACAATGTGGAGAGGCAGTAGTTTCAGTTACTCTGAGTTAGTACTCTGATTGGACAGTAGCTTGTTTGTTGTAGATGATATTAAAATTCATTAGTTCTAAGTTCCTCATGTTACAGATTAGACAAATGAACCTCAGAGAGATTTTTTTTTTCTTTCAACTAGTTATCTATGACCTGTTTAACTAGTTTTTAAACTAGTTGTGAGGATCATGCCCAAAAAGATTTCCTACAACACAGTTCAGTGGGCTTTCTAATGTAGCATATTGCTATCAGTCAGAGAGTATAAAAAAAGGAACATAGTAAAGTATTCTTGCCTGGAGAGTCCCATGGACAGAGGAGCCTATAGTCCTTGGGATCGCAAAGAGTGGGGCACAGCTGAGTGACTAAGCACACATGCACAAAACGGAGTAAAAAATGAATTTAAATTGAAGAGCTTAGACTAACACTACCTCAGTCATTTACTAGCAAGTAACTCAGAATTGATGCTGAGTTACTCTTGAGAGTTGGAGAAGACTCTTGAGAGTCCGTTAGACTGCAAGGAGATCAAACCAGTCAACCTGAAGGAAATCAGTCCTTAATATTCATTGAAAGGACTGATGCTGAAGCTGAAGTTCCAAAACTTTGGCCACCTGATGTGAAGAACTGACTCATTGGAAAAGACTCTGATGCTGGGAAAGATTGAAGGCAGGAGGAGAAGGGGACAGCAGAGAATGAGATGGTTGTATGGCATCACCAACTAGATGGACGTGAGTTTGAGCAAGCTCTGGGAGTTGATGATGGACAGGAAACCTGGCGTGCTATTGTCCATGATGTAGCAAAGAGTTGGCCACAACTGAGTAACTGAAGTAAATTAAACTCAGCTTTGCAACTCTTCCCCAGTGGTTCTAGTCGTAAAGAATCTGCCTCACAAGACATGTGAGTTTGATATTTGGGTGATGAAGATTCCCTGGAGTAGGCAATGGAAACCCACTCCAGTATTCTTGCCTGGAAAATTCTATGGACAGAGAAACCTGGTGGGCTACAGTCCATGGGGCTGCAGAGACTCGGACACGACTGAGTGACCAAGTACACACAAACAACTCAGCTTTGGTAAGCTTCAGCTCCCACATGTATAAAGTTAGGATTATTCTATCTAACCAGATACAGTCATCAAATAATATCCTTCTAGCTTCTCAACAGTGGCCCATGGGGCCATAGGTGATCTGACTGCTACCCAATCTTCCAAATTCAAATTATATCCACCTGAATTCAGCTTCATTGACTTTCTTTATATTGCTTGCACACATCCCATTATATTCTGCCCAAGCACCTATAAATTTAAGCTTTTCTCTGCCTGAACCTTGTTTTACTCTGGGTGTAGCTGACTTCATGTTTGGGGTTAATTTCTTAGCTCTACTTTAAATTTTATCTCCTCAGAGGACCCTTCCCATTCTACATGGTGTGTAGCCTTTCTTCTTTCAATAAATATTAAATGAGTCCTGAATGATTGTGTCTCCTGACAACTTCATATATTGAAGCCCTTGCCAGTTAATTGGGTCATGATGGTGGAGCCCTCATGATGGGATTAGTGGCCTTATTAGAGAAGGGAGTTAGCTCTCTCTCTCTCTCTCACTCAGCCATGTGAATCTGAGAAGGTGACTGTATACGAGTCAAGAGGCAGATCCTCATCAGACTCAGGATGTGATACTCAAACTTTTCAGCCTCCATGACTTTTAAATAAATATTTGCTGTATTTTGTTGCAAACCAAGCTAATCCAGTGGCCATGACCCTAGTCCTAGCCAGATACTGTATACCAGATTCTTAGCCTGTTTTTCCACTATACTTAAGGTATTTCTTTATTTATCTATCCTGTAAATCTTTAAGGTTTTAACTTTCAAGAGGTGAGGATTTTGTTGGTCATCTTCATAGAAATGTCCACAGGGTTGTCTCATGCCTGGCATATTACAAATGACCAATATATGAATTGAACCAATAGATGGTTTCACAAATACTTTTTGATCTAAGTATCTGCATCAGTCACTAACAGTTGCTAGGCACACATTTCTAGTCATCAAGTTTGGCAGGAAACACATCTGTAAGAATCTATTCACTCAACAAATACTTTTTAAGCCCCAAACAAGTATCAGGTACTGTCCTATGGTAGATGTCAGGAATACAGTTGTGAATAAACATTAACTCCAGCCACATGGAAGAGATATCAAGGAGAAAATAACTAAGTTTCTCAAGTATACACTGAAAAACTGGTTATGATTGTATTTGATAAGTTTTTTGAACCACAATTACAAATAAAATAATAAAAAGTTATAAGGTTAAATAATTCTATTTGAGATATGTTCTGTGAAAGAGAAGCACAGGGTTCTATGAAAATGCATAATGGGAGGGCTTGATCTGCTACTGGGAAGAGGAAAGGTCAAGGAGAGTGTACTAAAGAGTAACAGTTGCGGTAAGAACTAAAAGATGCATAGCAATGTCTAGCTGAAGAGACATGTGAAAGTTCTAGGCACATGTCCTGACTTAAATAATTGGCTTTTTAAAATTTGCTTGTTTTTTGGAAAACTTATTTATTTTTTATTTTCTTAATTAATTTTATTGGAGTATAGTCACTTTGCGGCTTCCCTGGTACCTCAGACGATAAAGAATCCACCTGTAATGCAGGAGACCTGGGTTGGGAAGGTCCTCTGGAGGAAAGCTTGGCAACCCACTGAAATCTTCTTTCCTGGAGACTCCCCGTGGACAGAGGAGCCTGGCGGGCTGTAGTCCATGGGGCTGCACGAGTCTGGCATGAGAGTGACTAAGCACAGCACTGCACACAGTTGCGTTACGTGTGGTGCTAGATTTCACTGTAGAGTAAAATGGGGCAGCCATAATGTACACATCCTCTCCCTTTTGGACTTCCTACCCATCCAGGTCACCGCAGAGCAGTAAGTAGAGTTAAGCTGTTGAAATGAGGCTAAACAAAGGCCAAAGCAGCAGTAGCAGAGATGGGAAAGTGAACAGCCTGAGACGAGTCTGAGGGGCCCTTAGTCAGGGGTCCTGTGGTGCTCCCAGGGAGGTAACCCTGAGGCTCCTTGCTGCTGCTGCTTCCTTGTTGCCTTGTCTGACTCTCTGTGACCCGTGGGCTGCAGAGGAGCCACCAGACTCCTCTGTTTATGGGGATTTTCCATCAGGAATACTGGAGTGGGTTGCCAGGCCCTCCTCCAGGGCATCTTCCCATCCCAGGGATTAAACCCAGGTCTCGTGCATTGCAGGTGGATTCTTTACCGTCTGAGCCAACAGGGAAGCCCACGAGTCTCCCCGGGACTATGAAAATGCAGGGAATTCTATTTGGGGGGCAGGACACTTTTCTGAAGGAAGACTTATTTATGGTGAATAGGAAGATTTTCATAAGCAGGGATGAACAGTACAAGCAGGATGGTAATGAAGAGATGGGGGAGGAGTGTGAGGCTCTTTGAGCTTGTGCAAAGCCTAGATATGCATCTATTATTAATAATGGACCCCTCTGGAGAGTCTAAAGTGTATGTGGTGGTAGTTACTCAGTCGATTATGACTCTTGGCCACTCCATGAACTGTAGCCAGTCAGGCTCCTCTGTCCATGGACTTCCCCAGGCAAGAATATTGGAGTGGGTTGCTATTTTCTTCTCTAGGCTAATGTGTATACCCTCTTTCATCATAAGTTGGAGCATCCAATCCAAATAGTTTCCCTTCTTCCCCATTTTAATAACATGGTTTTTCCAACACATAAGAGTTTGTTTCTCTTTAATTAAAAAGGAATTCAGTTCAGTTCAGTTGCTCAGTCATGTCTGATTTTTTGTGACCCCATGAAGTGCAGCATGCCAGGCTTCCCTGTCCATCACCAACTCCTGGAGCTTGCTCAAACTCATGTCTATCAAGTCAGTGATGCCATTCAACCATCTCATCCTCTGTTGTTCCCTTTTCCTGCCTTCAATCTTTCCCAGCATCAGTGTCTGTTCAAATGAGCCAGTTATTGGCATCAGGCGGCCAAAGTATTAGAGCTTCAGCTTCAGCATCAGTCCTTCCAATGAATATTCAGGACTGATTTCCTTCAGGATTGACTTGTTTGATCTCCTTGCAGTCCAAGGGATTCTCAAGAGTCTTCTCCAACACCATAGCTCAAAAACATCAATTCTTTTGATTTGACTATAAAAAAGAATTATTGGAGCATAATTTATTTAAAATGTGTTAGATTCTGCTTTACAGCAGAGTGAATCAGTTATACTTATATATACATCCACTCTTTAAAGACTATTTTCCCATATAGATCATTACAGAGAACTAAAAAGAGTTCCCTGTGCTATACAGTAGATCCTCATTAGAATTTACTATCTGTTTTACATATAGTAATCTTTAATTAAAAAAAAATTTTCCTATGAGAAAGACTTCTGTGCATTGGTAATATATTTCCAAATGTCAAGGCATTACCACAAGACTTTCATAAAGACAGTAAAAAACTAAAGAATTTATCTCAAAACCTCCCTGCCAGGCTTTCCTTTTCCTTATTAATAATATCTGTAGAAAAACAGAAACCTTTCCTAAAAAGATTTCCCTAAAAAAAAAAAAAGAAAAAGCTTTGAAGAATGAGTGAGTTGAAATGAAGGAAAGAATAAGATAAGCAATTATTAGTAGGGGGAATCAAAGGAGCAAAAAGAGGACTTGTTTTATAAATTACTGGCAGGTATTTTCTACTTATATTTGAATGAAAATTGCAATGGAAGACATGATGGACATGAAATCATCAATGAGTATGAGTATTAGTATTCTAGAGCTGCTGTAACAAAGTACCACAACTTGGGTGGCTTAAACAACAGAAATTTATTGTCTCATAGTTTTGGAGACTAGAAATCCAAAATCAAGGTATTGGCAGGGTTGACTTCTTTTAAGGGCTGTGAGGGAAAGATATATTCCAGGCTTTTATCCTTCACTTGTACATGTCTATCTTTTTCCTGTGTCTCTTTTTATCAATCTTCCTTCTGTCTATACATGAGTGCATGCAAAATCACTTCGGTAGTGGTCGACTCTGTGACCCCATGAACTGTAGCCCACCAGGCTCCTCTCTCCATGGGATTCTCCAGGCAAGAATACTAGAGTGAGTTGTCCTTCCCTTATCCAGGGGATCTTCTGATTCCAGTAATCAAACCCTCATCTCTTACATCTCCTGTATTGGCAGGCAGGTTCTTTACAACTAGCGCCACCTGGGAAGCCCTCTTGTCTGTACATCTGTGTCCAAATTTTCCATTCTTAAAGGGACTTCAGTCCTTTAATGATCCTTGATCATTTCTGTAAAGATACTAGCTCCAAATAAGATTACACCCTGAGGTGCTGGGGGTTAGTCTTTAAACATACACATTTAGTGAAGTGTTAGTCACTTTTTCATGTCCAACTCTTTGCAACCTCACGGACTGTAGCCCACCTGGCTCCTCTGTCCAGAGTGGGTAGCACTTCCCTTCTCCAGAGGATCTTCCCAAACCAAGGACAGAACCCAAGTCTCCACGTTGCAGGTGGATTCTTTGTCATCTGGACCACTGACTGAGGGTTAGTTAGTCCTTAATCACACAAATTTAAGGGGAACACAATTCAACCCATAATAGTGTGTCAAAATGCTTTAGTAAACTGCAAAGTATTGAAAATAAGCATTCACATTATTACATATTCCATTGGATGATGGCAGGGACTAAAAGGGATGATATATGAACACATGATTTCTAGAAAAACAAAAATTTTATTCTTAGACACTCATATGGACAATTCTTTTAGTAGTATAGCTTAAAATTGTTAAGAAGATGCTTTTATGAGCCACTGATTGGGTAGAAAGGAGCTTTTAGAGTTCACACCTTCATTTCAAACAAAAATAACAAAGAAAAAATATAACAAAGAGAAGTAGAAAAAGGAAGACACATATATGAGTACTACATGTAAGAGGACTTAGGGTGAAAAACAAGAGACACTATTATTAGAGGTAAAAAATGGAAAAAATAAGTCTTTTGTGGACATTATTACATTAGACTTTAGAATGTAGTAAAATGACTTATAATTTGTCATATCATCATACTTTTTGACTGAGCCAATTAATGCTAAAAGTCATAATCACTTTTTTCGTTATGGTCGAAAGTTGAAGTGATAGATGAAGGTACAAAATATCTGAAAAATATTATAAAGATGTTCAATTTATAGGCAAAAGTGACAGTTCTAAACATGAACAATAGAGATATGATTAAAAATCAAAATATCTTCTCATCTCTCTTGAAATCATTCTCTTACAATGTCACATCAATTAAAAATTATCATTGATATCTTCTGTGGTGACATTTTTAATAGATTATACTGCATTTCAATATACAGCAAAATCATCATCAAATTGTTGGTAACTCATCATTAAAACTCTATGCTTTAGATTTTTGTTTTGAAGACACACATTACTGCCACCTTACTTAATTGAGTTTAGTCTTTACCTGAAATTTCTTCCAGCACCACATCACTTTTTCTACTCTCTTAATTTTCTGATACAGACCAATATCTGCATAACTACTTTTGTTTTTTAGCTTTTGCTTTGCTGTGTTATGTTCAAAAATAATTCATTTCATTATTATTCTTATTATGAGAAACTACATTCCTTTTGTATCTTGTTTATATCAGTGATTCACATTTATTTGAAAAGCATGGCAGGGCTTATAATAAAAATTATTTCCTAGAGAAAAATGAAATTTTAAACATTGGTTCATTTAACAAGTTGTGTTCATTCCCTAGAGATAATAGCTTTTAATTGATAATATTTTAATTCTTCTAAGTTAAGTTTTTATAAAGCTATTTTTAAATGTAATAAATTTATATTTTAATTAGTTGGCATGATAAGATAAATGAAGATTTAATTTATTTTTACCAATTCTCCTTTTTTTATCTACTCTTCCCAATACAGTTTTAGCATTTTTTTCATCTCTCAGTAGGGAAATATTGAAACTTAAATAATATATATAAATATAGTCATTTTGTATTTCTTCACACGTAGGAATTATCTTTTGATTCTCAACTTTGCAGCATGAAGATAATGAATAGCTCCCTTAAAACTAAAACAATGAAATTTAACCATGTTCACATTTACTTTTATGTTTTTGATATTTGTTTTGTCACTACAATTACTTTTATGCTTAGGCTATAGGTTCTTCAAATAGTTGGAAATAAACATTGGCTTTATTATGACTATTTAATATTTCAAAGTCAAGAATTGCTATTCATTTCCTTTAATATCTTCATTTTCTTATTTTCCCATGATTCTAATTGCCTTCTATTTTTGCAACTTCTCATTTATGGAATATTCTGGAATCTTTCTTTATCATTTTCTTTATTCTATGAGAAGCATGAATTGCAAATTGAGTAGGATAACACTAGTGACAAGGAGAACAGTTAGGAGGCTGCTGCCCTGTAACAGCTGAAATATAAAGGGAGCTTCAATGACAATAACGGCAGTAGGATCAGCTCAAATCCATCATTATTATGAGTAAAACAGCTGGAAGCACATGTTCTCCATACACTGTGTCAGTGGCATCATTTTGCATAGAAAATATTGCACAATATTGTTTTATTTTCTATGATGCAAATCCCAAGATTAGAGATTGTAAAACCATTCTAGGTCATAGAAATTTTATAATTGACAAATGTGGTAAACACAGACACCCACACATTAATTTAATATCTATTAGTACAGAGGAAGATCATACTTATATTGTATTTTTAGTAGTTGCACTAAAATTTTTATTAGTTTTTTTAATTAAGTCATAGTGATTTAAAAAAAAACCCTGAATTATAGTGAAGTAGTTTTAATAATATGTATCCTTAATAGACAGTAATTAATTGGGATATGTATATGTTGGAGGGGGTATAGTGGTTAGTATTTGCAAAGGATGACCTTGACATGGTTTGTGAGGCCTCCAAAGCAATTACTGTAGAAACCAGGATGAAAAACAATGGCAAAAAGCAGATAGAAAAGCTTGAATTAGTCCAAATCACAGACATTGCTTAGCAGCATGAGATGACAGTTAACTTTTAATGAGGGGCGACACGAGATAATTAAATCTTGACATACAATTATGAAAGAAAATATCAGGTAACAATCTTGCTATGCAATATAAAAGAAGAAAAGACATTTTCTGAAAACTTGCCTGATGCTCTGTCATCTGAAACTATTCTTTATGAGTGCAGGGTGAAGGTCAAGGAGGTATCTCAACTCCATCAATCCTTTGGACAGTTACAAATGACCTTTCGCTTTCCATAAGACATTCAATATTCTGAATTGGAGGGATACATTTTTCTGTGTTTAGAAAATGGCAAAATTGAAACCTTTCCTGTTGCAGGAGGCTCACTTTTGTTGACTCTCTTGGACAGCCTGTTCATTCCCCAAAGTTTGTTCAGGCTATGATCTCATTTGCATTAACTACCTAATCTAGAGAAAAACGTCAGTTCGATATTGTGTGTCTGAAATTTTTCTACTTGCAGAATAACTTACTCAAGCTTTAAAAATCTAGCATTGGCCTGTTAGAGGATGATAATACTTCCTTTAAAATACTTGAGTGATTTTTAACTTCAAAGAAGTAATCCAAAAGTTTTGCACTTACATTAGAAAGCTAATAAGCAGGGTGGAAGCAAGATTAAATTCTTGAATTTTCTCTCTTAGCTGATATTCTTAAAAATAGTTATTTTTGAGTAAAATTTTAAATACATAAAAAAAGTTTCTGCTCAGAAATAAGACTTCTTCCTCTAATAAATTCAGATTTTTACAATACTTACTTTTTCTTATTTTTTCTTATAAAAGGTCACAGTAATCAAGCTGTCATCAGCTTATGAAATATATAACAGTACAGCTACTGGCTAAAATTACATGTAGAGGTACCTTGAGATAACACAAGACTTATACTATACTTATGAATAAGTGCATTGTGATGTGTAGTTATAAAGTTTTAAGCATTAAAATGCATGTGACACCAGTTCAAAGAGTAAGGTATTTTATATATTTTTTTACTCATTTACTTAATTATTCCTTTAATATGAAACAATTGGGTCTCTCTCCTACAAGTCAAAGACTGCCCTAGGCAGTGAGGATACAACCAGGGTACAAGACAGATGGTAATCCTCTCCTGGTGGAGGTTCCATTGAGGAGACATGACGAAGTAATGCATACAAGCAAACACATAAGAAACATCATTCCAAATACTGTGAAATTAACTGGAGAAAACAAAATAGAGTAATAGATAGACAAGTGGAAACTGAAGCAGAAGACTGCTTTTCATACTGTGTGGTTAGGGAAACTGCATAAAGTGTGTATTCTTACCTGCCCAGGCTATTAAAATTGTGAAGCAGATGTATGTAATTTAATGAGAAATTGATGAGGTTTCAGTCACTGATTGCCTTCTTTCCAAGGCCATTTCTCCAGCTAAACCATTTATACTCATTTTTATCTCTTTTCATCATTTACTCTTCTAAAATGGAAAGGTAGTTTTTGATCATTGACTAATCTTACAAAAGATTACAGAAATAACTTACTTCCTTAAATTGTTGTATTTTCTATAATACAACTGTAAAGGAATTAATATATTTTGTGGGACAATTTTCTAAGTTTAATTATGCAAGAAGTTATTATAACAGGTAGATGTTTTCATTTTATAATATGGTCTTCAGGCTTTTTGTAAATTATACATTTATTGGAAAATTATTATAAAATTATTCAAAATTTCATCATATGTTGTAGAAAAAAGTGTGCATTGTTCTAAAAAGGTCTTTTTTGATGATTACATCATAATTATGTCCTCTACTCTGGGATTTCGATACAATATCAAAGGTTTACATTTGCGAGGCAGAGAATAACTTTTGTTGGCCAATAAACAGATACAGACAACAAAAGACAACCCAAAAATAATTAAGAAAACAAAAATAAAAGTAAAATAATGATTGGCGAAGATTGGTAATCTTAAAATTTTTTTAATAGTTTTGAAATTTAATTAAATGGAAATAACTTTCCTCTCTGATACATTGCAATCAGTTATACTCAAAATACAAGAGATTTCATGTAAGCTGATCCAAAGATTTTGTAGCAGTATGGTTGTAGTCCTGTGACACATCTTACCTGAGAGCAAACTCTTTATGTTTCAGTGGCAAATTAAACCTAGTTAGAAAAAATAATAAACTTCAGATTTCGAGGTTAGTTGTAGCAAGATCTATTTTCACCATGAATGAAAGGTGACATATTTTTTTAACTTCAGAATTCCACTTATAAAATTGGAATTCTGAAGTTATAAATTTAGTCAATTATAGTTATAATTTAGTCAATTATAAAATTGACTTCTAACCTACAAATAATTGTTTGAATTTTTGCACATTGTGGTATACAAAGTATTTTATTCCCAAATCATACCCAAGTGAATCGGAGATTTTAGCTAGTATCCAAGTTTTCTAATAGGTTCACTGATAAAAATCATGTAGCACAAGCAAAACAGGAAGTGATCTGGGGCCTGCAATGCCTTTCCCAAGCTCTATCCCTTCTTCCCTCTGGTTTAGAAAGCACTCCAAACCAGATAGCCTGTAAGAGCTTTAATAATATGTACAGACACACTGAACTTCTCCGGTAGCTCAGAGGTAAAGAATCCGCCTGCTATGCTTGGAGACACAGGAGACGCGAGTTCAATCCTGTGGGTTGGGAAGATCCCTGGACCCAGGAAGGGGTGGCAACCCACTCCAGCATTCTTGCCTGGAGAATCCTGGGGACAGAGCAGCCTGGCGTGCTATAGTTCATGGGGTGGCAAACAGTGGGACATGACTGAAGCTACTTAGCACACACATAGTTGGTGTAGGAGTGATTTTGGTCCTGAAGAATCTTTATGTTATACTTACTTACATAGATTATGTAACATTCTCCAGGGGGCCCTGAGGATTCCTGCCAGGTGAATTTGATTCCAGATTTGCTTACCATCAACAATCCTAGGTCCTATATATTCATAGAAAAGAATTCTCCCTTTAGCAAATACCGACTTTTCTTTCATCAAGAGGTCTATCATTTGTCTGTTTAGAAGAATTGAATGTGTCAATTCTTTCTATCCCTGGGGTATCAGCCTTATGCCCTTTTCACCCAGAAGAAAATGTAAAACACAGCTTCTGTGTAACCATTTACTTCCCATGAGCAAACAAGTATACTTATTTCAAATTATTCAATTCAGGTTAATATATATTGACAGAGGAGTCACTTTTAACTTGGGATAATGAGGAGTATTTCCACCGGCAAGGATCAATGAGAAGCTGAAAGATCCTTTGTTCACCCTATTATACTTCTCTTGCTCCTCAAGAAGAAAAGCTAACTTCATCTGCAAGTAACACAGATCATTGCCAATGAACTGGTGAAATCATTGATACAGTTCATAGAAACTATAGTTTCATAACTGCTTCCCTATGTCCAGGTTGAAATTTAAAAAGTAAAAGAAGAGGTAAAAAGGTAAAGAAGAGACCAAAACTATAATAGCACCTTTCAAAGTTGCGTTTCCTGTAACAAAAGAAGGCTGGTACAGTATATCTGAGAACTTCATAAAGTTAGTGCAAAGCAAGTGACAAACATGGTCAGTGAAGAAGATCTATTGGTTATCAACAAAATCCCTTCACCAAGGATCACAGTGATACAGGGCATAAGACCATAGGCAAATATACCAGGAAAGAGCTTCATGGAGTGAATGGGGTGGCAGGTATTTCTCTTTATAGGCAGATGACTCCATCAATTAAAGGAGTATGAACTTCTCTTAGCAATTACCATAATACAAGAGAGATAAATAATATGTGACGGAATGACATTTTTCTTTTTTATAACTGGAAAGCCATAGTCAAAGAGGGGTTTGATTTTTTTAAATTGATAAGTGTGAAGATAATTAATAATACTTATATTTTATTTTTGGAGTAATGATGCTAAGAAATGTACTTGAGAAAGATAGTTTTCAATGGAGCAGCAATCACTGAAAAAGAATCTGCCCTAAATTAAATTTCTAAATGGTCCTTCAAACAGAATATTTGGAAAGGGCCAATGGGGCTTTTTTGAATGGCTTCAATGTTAAAAGAAATAGTAAAATTTGTGTATTACAAATGAGCTAACTTCCAATCACAGCTAACAAGAGAATATTTTTCAACGTCCAGAGTTCAAGATTTTGCTTTTCCATTCTGAAACATGCATCTTGTAAAAAATCCTCATGCTAGTTTATAAAACAGATAAACACTTTTTCATGACATTAAAACTGTTAGTTCTATTTCTGTGAGAGTGCAACCAAGTGATATAACTCAGTAATAAATTCAGTATTTCAAAGTGCTTTTATCAATCACACCAGAGTCAATATATTTATTATGTTTCTAATATTGATGCTTTTGAACTGTGGTGTTGGAGAAGACTCTTGAGAGTCCCTTGGACTGCAAGGAGATCCAACCAGTCCATCCTAAAGGAGTTCAGTCCTGGGTGTTCATTGGAAAGACTGATGCTGAAGCTGAAACTCCAGTATTTTGGCCAACTCATGCAAAGAGTTGACTCATTGGAAAAGACCCTGATGCTGGGAGGGATTGGGGGTGGGAGGAGAAGGGGACAACAGAGGATGAGATGGCTGGATGGCATCACCGACTCAATGGGCATGAGTTTGAGTAAACTCTAGGAGTTGGTGATGGACAGGGAGGCCTGGCATGCTGTGATTCATGGGATTGCAAAGAGTCGGACATGACTAAACTGAACTGAACTGAATATTGACAGTTACATTTTAGCATTTTAAAGAAATAAAATAATTTGATCAATGACAATGTATCTCTTCCAAAAGGTGAATTCTGTTTTCCAATCCTGGAATAAAAACACAAACACACAAACATATATTTTATATATATATATATATATGTGTGTGTGTGTATACACACATATAATAATTATCAATTGCTACTAATGAATTACTGCATACCCAGCTCTTTAAAATGTCACATACTTTTCTCAGTTTTCAAAGATTGAGAGTCCAGGCAAATCTTAACTGGGTTTCCTACTTAGATTCTCAAAAGGCTGCAATTAAAGTATCAGCCAGGTCTGTTCCTATTTGGAGGTGTGACCTAGGAAGAATGTTATTTTAAACTTACTCAGGTCATTGTTGGAGAAGGCAATGGCAGCCCACTCCAGTGATCTTGCCTGGAGAATCCCAGGGACGGGGAGCCTGGTGGCTGCCGTCTATGGGGTCGCACAGAGTCAGACACGACTGAAGCGACGCAGCAGCAGCAGCAGCAGCAGCAGGTGGTTGTGGGACTTTTTCCCTGTAGACTGAATGATTGAAATCCTGGCTTTCTTACCAACTGTCAGCCCAGGGACTGCTTTCAGCTCTAAAGCCCATCGTCAGGTCCTTGTTTGTGGTCCCCTCCATAAGCCATCTCATAGGATAAGAGCTTACTTCTTCAAGGCTAGCAAGACCGTCTCTCTTCAGATGAATTCAAAGTCAATTTTAAATGACTTTTATTATGTATGTGAAATCCCTTCACTTTGCTGTGTAGTATAACCCAATCATAAGAGTTAAACTCGGTCACTCCACTCCAGTATTCTTGCCTGGAAAACCCCATGGACAGAGGAGCCTGGCAGGCTAAGCGTCTGAGCGACTTCACTTCACTTTACTTTACCTTTGAAATAAGTCACAGCCCAAGTTCAAGTGTAAGAGACTGCACAAGCGTGTAGATGAGGGTTTGGTAATCATCTTAGAATTCTACCTATTAATTTGTTACTGGTCATATTTTAAAAAATTGTACCCTTTAATAGTTCAAAGTCATGAATGCAGCATACATTGTTCCCAGTTAGATATTACTCTGTCACTTCTGAATCAGTTTTCCTTTTCAGTATCTCTAACTCTCTGACAGACTTATCCATGATTTATTGTCAGTGCCTATTGTTGTGACCTAAAATTGTGAATTGAGATTCTCTAATTCTAATAACAGAATATATAGCTATTACTGAAAAATTTAGAATAGGGTAGTCCTAGAAACTCAAATATCTGAGCTTAGGTAGCTTTATAAACATTAAATATCTAAACAGAAACATTAAATATTTAGAACTATTAAAATAATACAAAATAATACAAATATTTTCAGGGAGAATTATGAGAATAAACAATTATAAAGGCATAAGTGGCTATATGTTCTTATCACTTTTAAAATACACTGTCAATTTTTTTTCAACATTCAAAAAATGAAGATCATGACATCTGGTCCCATCATTTCATGGCAAATAGATGGGGAAACAAAGGAAACAATGACAGACTTTATTTTCTTGGGCTCCAAAATTACTGCAGTTGGTGACTACAGCCACGAAATTAAAAGATGCTTGTCCCTTGGGAGAAAAGTAATGACAGACCTAGACAACATATTAAAAAACAGAGACATTACTTTGCCTACAAAGTTCTGTATAGTCAAAGGTATGTTTTTTCCAGTTGTCATGTATGGACGTGAGAGTTGGACTATAAAGAAAGCTGAGGACCTAAGAATTGATGCTTTCTAACTGTGGTACTGGAGGAGACTTTTGAGAGTCCCTTGTACAGCTAGAAGCTACAACCAGTCAATCCTAAAGGAAATCAACTCTGAAAGTTCATTGGAAGGACTGATGCTGAAGCTGAAGCTCCAATACTTTGGCCACCTGATGTGAAGAGCCAACTCATTGGAAAAGACCTCGAGGCTTGGAAAGATTGAAGGAAGAAAGAGAAGGGAATGACAGAGGATGAGATTGTTGGATGACATCGCCAACTCAATGGACATGAGTTTGACCAAACTCTGGGAGATGGTTACGGACAGGGAGGCCTGGTGTACTGCAGTCCATGGGGTCGTAAAGAGTCAGACATGATCGGACAACTGAACAAAAACAACAAAGTGGTTATATGTTCTTATCATTTTAAAAATACATTGTTAATCTTTAGTTTAATTTTAATAAATCTATACATATGGAGTACTAGTTGATCTTTTATTTTCTGTTTAGTTTCATTTACTTTTAAATTCAATTTTATTAGGTCAAATATAGAGATATATCATATAATATATATTATATTAACAGATAAAATTAGTGAAATAAAATTGATGCTCCTGATACAATTTTCATGCATCAGCTTTAATAGTGGAAAAAGCAGGTAAGAATAAGGGATAAAATACTTTTCAATGACAGGTAACAGGACAATTAGCCATTTGGAAGATAAAATAAAAACCAGGACTTTTTTCCACCTTACTCCACAAAACAAATTTATCTTAAAGGAAAAGAGAGTCAAATATATAAGGCACTAAAAAAAAATCTAAGACAGGAAAAATAAGACCATTTATCTGAAAGAAATCTTTATAAGAATACAACGATGAAAATAAACAAATGAATGATCAAAAAATTTTGTCAAATAAAAATTTAGAGCTTCTTGACATCAATTCTATACACAGATTGAAATAACAGTGGAAAAAATAAAAGATGTGCTAATATCTTTAACTGATCTATATTTCTCATAATTCCATAAGGACAATTCTAACAATACCAGTGAATCATAATAAAGACCATAAACATCCTTATGCCTCCATTAGTTTGGGTGTTTGATCAGTTGCTCAATTGTGTCTGACTCTTTACGACCCCCTGAACTATAGCCTGCCAGACTCCTTTGTCCATGGGGGTTCTCCAGGCAAGAATATTGGAATGGGTTGCCATGCCCTCCTCCAGGGGATCTTCCCAAACCAGGTCTCCCACATTGCAGGCAGATTCTTTACCATCTGAAGAACCAGGGAAGCCCTTCCATTAGGTTAAATTGCCAAAAATTAATTATTTTTACATATAAGTCACATATATTACTATTTCTTCCTAATATTTATGTATCATTTTGTCTATTTACTTAATTTTACATCTGAGATAACAATGCTAAACAAATGAAGTTTATACTAGAAAAATTAAATAATAATTCTTTAGCATAATTTTTAAAAATGTTTTCCATGACCTTCAGATAATTTAAGTTTTCAACTGCTTCTGATCTATTTGAGTGATATATAAACTCTTCCTCTTTCTTTTGTTTTCATATTTATTAGTACCATTTTATACAAATAATTCTCTTTTCATTTATTATCCTCTGTAACTGATATTCTTTCTCAATTTGTATTTCTTAGTTTTCTTTTTAATGAAACAATCAACAAATTTTTTTTATGGTAAAACTACTTATTTCCTGAATTTCTCCCAAGAACTAATATTGAGATGCATTTATTGTCTATTTCTCTTATTTTTAATTATAAATTTCTGTCCTCGCCCCTCTCATTTTACTTAGTTATATTCTAATTTCTTGAATTGAATGTTATATTTATTTTCAATGTTTAAAGCTAAGTATAACACAGATCCAGGTGACTTTTTTTTTTCCAGATGACATTTTATACTTTTTTTAAAAGAAGATCTATAGGAACCTGGGAGGTTACAGTCCATGGGGTCGCAAAGAGTCAGACACAACTGAGCAAATAACACGCATACACACACACACACACGTACATTTCCAACAGTTTTAGATATACACAAAATTGAGAGGAAGCTGCAGAGATTTCCCATATACCTTCAGTCCCACATAGTTTCCTCCATTATCAATATTTCCTACCAGAATAGTACATTTGTTAGAAATGATGAACCTACATTGACACTTTATTATCATCCAAGTCAACTATTTACATTAGAGGCCAGTCCCGGTGTTGTAAATTTGATAGGCTTGGAAAAATGTACAATGATACATATTTGTCATTCTGGGCTTCCCAGGTGGCACAATGGTATTTCTTGGCTACTTCCAAGCTTTGGCAATTCTTTGTGCAGGATGCAGCATTTCTGTATCTTACGATAAGAGTATGTTTAGTTTTGCAAGAAAACACTTCCAAAGTGGCTGTGGCATTGCATTCCTACCAGCAGTGAATGAGAATTCTGGTTGCTCAACATCTTCATCAACACTTAATGTTGTCATGTTCCAGATTTTGGCTTTTCTTATAGGTGTGTACTGGTACCTCATTGCTGTTTTAAAATGCATTTCTCTGATGACATGATGTGGAACATCTTTTCACAGGATAATTCACTATCTGTTTATCTTTGGTGAGGTGTCTGTTAAAGTCTTTGTTCCATTTCCTAAATTTTTTTTTTTAACTTACTAAGTTTTGAGCTCTTTATATATTTTGGATGATGTTTTTTGTTTGTTTTTAAGTCTGAAGTGTTGTTTGTAAATATTTTCTCACTCATCATTTCTCATTCTCTTGAGATGTCTTTCCAGAAAATACATTTTTCATTTCAATGAAGTCCAACTATTCTATTATTTCTTTCATGGATCATGTATTTAATGCTGTATCAAAAAAGACACACATTTTCTCAGGGATAGATATCTAAATTTTGTCCTATGTTATCCTCTAGGAGTTAAGTTTGCATTTTATATTTAGGCTTTTTAAAATCTACTTTGAGTTATTTTTTTGTGAAATGTGTAGAGTCATTATTTAAATGTACATGTCCAGTTGTGCAAGCATTATTTGTTGAAGAGACTATCTTTGCTCCATTTTATTGCCTTTGCTCCTCTTTAAAGACTAGTCTTATGTATTTATGGGGGTCTATTTCTGGGCCTTCTTTTCTATTTCACTGATCTGTTTGCCTTTTCTTTCACCAATACCACACTGTCTTGGTTACCATAGCTTTATTGCAAGCTATAAAGTTGGATAGTGTCAGTCCTTCATCGTTTTTTTTTCCTCATTCAATATTGTATTGACTATTCTGGTTCTTTTGTCTCTTCATATAAAGTTTAGAATCCATTTGTTAATATCTTAAAATAACTAACTGGAGTTTTTATTGAGATTGCATTTAATCTGTAGATCAAGTTGGGAAAAACTGACATCTTAACAATATTGATATCTTCCAATCTAAGAATATAGACTATATCTCATTTATTTAGTTCTTTGATTTTTCTCATGAATTTTTTTTCTTGTTTTAGTTTTCCTCAAATAGATCTTGCTCATATTTTGTTAGATTCGCACCTAACTATTTCATCTTGGGGGTTGTAATATAAAAGATATTGTGCTATTTCACATTTCACTTGTTTGTTCATTTATTGAAAAGTGACTGACTTGTATAACTTGTATATTAACATTGTATTTTCTAATCCTTCTATAGTCATGTAAATTTTTTCAGATTTTCTGTATAAACGATCATGTAATCCATGACCAAAACCAGATTTATTATTTTTTATTTTCAGTCTAAACACTTTTTCTTGTCTTGTCTTGTCTTATTACATTAACTAGAACTTCCAGTAAATTATCAACATGAGTGGTGGGAGAGGGGAACTCTTGCCTTGTATTTTGGCATGAATATTACAACCATTTAATTGATTGTCCAGTCATTCAGATTATTGTTTCCTGTGTCCATGAGGGTGCTTTAGTCTGATGAGAAATTATTGTTTTACTAGTCTTCTCAGATCAGAATTTCATTATGATGATATTGCCTTGTGTACATTACAAATTAATTGCATTTTACAATTTTCTCTCCTTGATTGGAATTGTGAAGCATCCCAGTTCTTCAGTTGAAACTCTGGTTATATTTTAAGCCACAATAACACTTAGAAAATACCCTAGATGGTATTAAAAATAAATTTGTAAATTAACTCTTGGAATAGTTAATACTGAAAGGTTCAGTGAGTTATTTTACATAGACTTCTATAATGGTGGTGGCCTGCTCCTTGGAAGAAAAGGTGTGACAAACCTAGACAGCATATTAAAAAGTAGAGATATTACTTTATCGACAAAGGTCCATATAGTCAAAGCTATGGTTTTCACAATAATCACACATGGATGTGAGAGTTAGACCATAAAGAAAGCTGAACGATGAAGAATTGATGTTTTTGAACTGTGGTGTTGAAGAAGACTTTTGAGAGTCCCTTGGACTGCAAGGAGATCAAACCAGTTAATCCTAAAGGAAATCAGTCCTGAATATTCAGCTAAAGCTGAAACTCCAATACTTTGGTCACCTGATGCAAAGAACTGATTCATTGGAAAAGACCCTGATGCTGGGAAAGATTGAAGGCAGGAGGAGAAGGGGATAAGATGGTTGGATGGCACCACAAAGTCAATGAACATGAGTTTGAGTAAGCTCCTGGAGTTGGTGATGGACAAGAAGGCCTGGAGTGCTGCAGTTCATGGTGTTGCAAAGAGTTGGAGATGACTGAGCAATTGAACTGAACTGAACTGATGATGGTGGCATCCGTCTAATAATGCCTATCGTTGACTCTTTAGAACATTTCATATTTTCTAAATTATGCTATAGGTAATAAAATCTCAAGATGCTTGGAGGAGGGAGTTGTTGCACTGAAATGTTACATTTGCAAGGAAATTTGGAAAATGTTGCTTTATATCTCTCTCCTAGAAATTTTCAGTACATATTAACCTTTTAAAGCTACTGAAAATTCTGCTAAGAGTAAACAAAATCTAACAGTTTAAATCATTTTTTCCATATAGAAGAGACTATGTCACAGTGATATCCAATAGGTATATTTTTAACTTACTCACATAAGTATTTTTATCCAGGTAACTCAAAATGAATGGCAAATGGAACAGTATTTTTGCTGAAGTTATCATCTAATTTTGTTTGTTTATGTGTCACTTTATTTTACAAGTCTGTTAATGTTTCCTCATTCTCAGTATTGCACCCCTTGGATTTTTCTTCTTTACATTTAAGAAAGTGCTTATTAAAAAAAAAAAAAAAAACCATTTATTTGTTTTACTTAGTTGACTGTGTCAGGTATTAATCGTGGGATAAGAGATCTTTGATTGAACCCAGCACCTTGCATTGGGAGCACAGAATCTTAGCTACTCTACCACCTGGGAAGTCCCAGAAAGTGCTCATTTAAAAACTCAAACTCAAATGTGATCACATCACTCTCATTTTGAAGAATATCAACCATTTGAAATAAGATGATATTGAAAATAGTTCATTACATACTTGAACTTTAATGAATCTACTTTATTGAATCTGTTTCTATCCCTTCAAACTATGTCTTCTGTGTCCCACAGAGTAGGCACTAATGGTCAGCTTTCTTCTCTATTCTCTCTTTTCCCTTCCTGAATAAGTCAAATTCATTGCTTTGGATATTGACTCTAAATCTCTTCCCTCTCTTTTTTGTATCTTTGTAGATATTTTTCTCTGAATTCCTCTAAATGTTGACGTATTACAATGCTCCTAGGATGGAACTTCTTAAATAAGTTACCTACATTCAGAGTACAAATGACTTACTGTTCAAAGTAATTATTTTTTCAAAATACCTCAGTTACTCACTGATAGAAAGCCTCTGGTTGTTCTTAGTTTATAGTCAGTATGCTATTTAAAATCCATGATGGTATAACCTAAAATTTCATTATTTAATTCCCTATGGAAAAAAAGCTATAGAGTCATTGATGGACATAAACTAGATTCAATAGCAATAGTAGAGTATACCAACTATTTTTCCAGTCATGCAGAGAACATTTATGTGTATGAAGAGAATACCTACAATACAAAGAAAAAACAAATTTATATTTGTGAGCACAAAATTTATATTTGTGAGCACAAAATTATTTTAGCAACACTCTTTCTGTACACTATATTTAATTTATGCATTATTGAAAACAGTCAGGTGTTACAAGGAAGTAAATTTAAGAAGAAATAAAAATTATTTTGCAAAATAATCTCCAACTAAACCTGATACTACAAAAAACTCTGTGCTACCTTGTTTTCTATATATTCTCCTTTGTATATTCAATGCCTTGGAGAATACTTAAATTGCCTAGGAGATAATGAGTATATGCACTGAATTAATAAATAAATGAATAATGAATAATTCAAGTTTTGAAAATAACAGTGTCTCAAGATGATATGTTCTTTCCAGACTTTTGTTCTTCATATCCTCAAAGACAAGAAGTTTTCAGTGATATTCAACAAATTTTGCTCTGATTAATTTTTCACTGATTTAGTGTCTGTTGATTGTAGTCTCTACATCTGAATTGTTGCATTCAAATAAACTTGGCCTATTTATTATAGAGAGGATTTATATTAGAAGTTGTTAACTGAATCTTTAAAAAAATGATGGATCCTCTCCTAAATTTGTGCAAGTCTTTGATACCATTTTTAAAAAGCAAATTTGGAAAACTCAGCAGTGGCCACAGGACTGGAAAAGGTCCGTTTTCATTCCAATCCCTAAGAAAGGCAATCCCAAAAAATGCTCAAACTACTGCACAATTGCACTCATCTCACACGCTAGTAAAGTAATGCTCAAAATTCTCCAAGCCAGGCTTCAATATGTGAACCAGGAACTTCCAGATGTTCAAGCTGGTTTTAGAAAAGTCAGAGGAACCAGAGATCAAATTGTCAATATTCACTGGATCATCGAAAAAGCGAGAGTTCCAGAAAAACATCTATTTCTGCTTTATTGACTATGCCAAAGCCTTCAACTGTGTGAATCACAATAAACTGTGGAAAATTCTGAAAGAGATGGGAATACCAGACCACCTGACCTGCCTCTTGAGAAACCTGTATACAGGTCAGGAAGCAACAGTTAGAACAGGACATGGAACAGACTGGTTCCAAATAGGAAAAGGAGTACGTCAAGGCTGTATATTGTCAGCCTGCTTATTTAAATTATATGCAGAGTGAATCATGAGAAACACTGGGCTGGAAGAAGCACAAGCTGGATTCAAGATTGCCGGGAGAAATATCAATAACCTCAGATATACAGATGACACCACCCTTATGGCAGAGAGTGAAGAGGAACTAAGAAGCCTCTTATTGAAAGTGAAAGAGGAGAACCAAAAAGTTGGCTTAAAGCTAAACATTCAGAAAACTAATATCATAGCATCTGGTCCCAATACATCATGGGAAATAGATGGGGAGACAGTGGAAACAGTGTCAGACTTTATTTTTTGGGGCTCCAAAATCACTGCAGATGGTGACTGCAGCCATGAAATTAAAAAACGCTTACTCCTTGGAAGGAAAGTTATGACCAACTTAGATAGCATAATAAAAAGCAGAGACATTACTTTGCCAACAAAGGTCCATCTAGTCAAGGCTATGGTTTTTCCAGTGGTCATGTTTGGATGTGAGAGTTGGACTGTGAAGAAAGCTGAGGGACGAAGAATTGATGCTTTTGAACTGCGGTATTGGAGAAGACTCTTGAGAGTCCCTTGGACTGCAAGGAGATCCAACCAGTCCATCCTAAAGGAGATCAGTCTTGGGTGTTCATTGGAAGGACTGATGCTGAAGCTGATGAAACTTCAGTACTTTGACCACCTCATGCGAAGAGTTGACTTATTGGAAAAGACCCTGACGCTGGGAGGGATTGGGGGCAGGAGGAGAGGGGGATGACAGAGGATGAGATGGCTGGATGGCATCACCGACTCAATGGGCATGAGTTTGAGTAAACTCGGGGAGCTGGTGATGGACAGAGAGGCCTGGTGTGCTGCAATTCATGGGGTCGCAAAGAGTTGGACACGACTGAGCAAGTGAACTGAACTGAACTGAAATTTAAAAAGTCTTGCATGTAATCTGACAATTTTAATGTTCATTTCTACTTACTTACTTAACAAGTTCAACATACATATTTACAACATAAAAATCTTGAAGTACACTTTTCCTATCCAAAAATTATACCCACTTTCCCATAAAGTCTTCATTTTCATATTCATTTTTATATTTTATATTATAAGCACTATCACTTTTTCATGAAATGTGAAGCTCTTACAGTTTCACCCTTCTATTTCACCCCCTTTTCACAGATCCATTTCAAGTTCAATTAGTACAATTAATGTTTAATTTATAATGTTTTTATGCCTTATGTAGAATATGCCTATAAAGATTTTGAACTAATACAGGGAATTTAGTCACTGTCCTCATAATTCCTTCCAGGAACTAGAATATCAATTTTCTTTCATCATCATAACACTTCTAAATATATTATTCATTTATTTTTTTAATCTAAAATATTTATGTATCTATAAAATAATTACATCACTTTTGATATCTTCAAAGTTGTTCCAGATGTGTTCATACTTCAAATATTTGTCCTAGTAAAATTATATATTCTTTCATATTACACAATTCTTTTATATGAGGAGCTAAAGACACTCAACTTTTAAATAAAAAGGAATGGATTAGACTTTGCTATTAAAGGTATAGTAGCAACCAGGCCATAAAAGACCCAATAAATAACTAGAAAATAAATTAATCTTAGAAGACATTCAAAAAATACTCATTTTAAATGACATGTAAAGCAATTAACCACTACCCTCGGTTTTTTTATAACGTGAATGCATTTATAAGCATGCATACCCTCTGAATGCTTTATAACATTCTTTTTCTTGATTTAAATTTTTATTTATTTATCCTAATAATAATAAAATATGCTTCTTTTAAAATTATGAGACACATGTTTTGTCTGTATTAGCCAACAGTTCTATCAAAAAATACTCCAAGAAATAAAAAATTATACATATCTCTACACAACATTTTTCACTGGAAACAAAGTACTTAAAATCATGTCAAAAACCACAGGCACAAATAAAAATGAATAAATTATTAATACACATTTCAACAGGCATGATGGAGAAGGAAATGGCAACCCACTCCTGTGTTCTTGCCTGGAGAATCCCAGGGACGGGGAGCCTGGTGGGCTGCCGTCTATGGGGTCGCACAGAGTCGGACACGACTGAAGCGACTTAGCAGCAGCAGCAGCAGCAGCAGGCATGAACCTAATAAACAATATGCTGATTGAAATAATCTAGCCATGAAAGGGCACATCTTATATAATTCCATTTATGTGAAATGTTCAGAAAAGGCAAATCTTCGAAGACTAAATTTATTATTGTTTTCTGAGTGCTAAGTTTAGGAATAAGATGTGGCTATAAATGAGCACAAAGTTCCCTTTTAGGATAATGGGTATGTTCTAAAATTGGATTGTAGTATAGTTGTACAATTATGTAAGTATACTAATATTCAGAGAACTGTATATTCAATATAGGTCAATTTGTGATATGCAAATTATATCTTAATAGAAGGCACATAAACCCCCTCCACCCCAAAAAAGTCACACTCTAAAAAAGGCATTAGCACTTCAGCAACTGTGAAGAACTGTTGATCTATAAAAAGAATTCCAAAAAGACTAGTACTTGAATGTAGTTTGCTCTAACTTAAGCTTTCTCCTTGATTCATGCTTGATCATATTCTCAGCTGGAAATGGTGACATTGAAATTATAGGTGAACACCTTGAAGCTATTGAGTAGAGATTGAATCTCAAAGGTTTTAAGGTGAAATTCAATATTTAATATGAAAAGTTAACTACCTGATGTTATTAGAAAGCAAAAATAAACTATTTTTAAGTTATCGCACTTTTTCTCTTTTATGTCAGTGAAAAGAAAACTTTGAAAACTTTTGTTGTCCTCAGCATCAATATTATGGTTGTATTTTCTTATCTGTTGTCTGCAGAGAGCTCAAAATATAAGGATAAATAGATGTGCTGATACCAAATGACACTGTACAAGGATTGCATTCCACTACTTAGTTTGTGAAAACATATATCCTAGTTTGCCCAGGGAAGTAAGTTAGTATAAACTTAGGGAATTGCTGAATAGATGATGGAATGAACTAGTGGCTAATATAGCAGAGGGTGCTGTGAAGGTAGCTGAAATAATGTTTTGAAATACCTTTAATTTCTCAAACCAGGTGTCCCATGAATATAAGGTACTAGATCTGATTGTATAGTAATTTGACTCTATAGTGAGAAAATTGCTCACCAAAATGGGATAAATTATCTCTTCCTCAAATACGAAGGCTCCAGTTCAATAATGTACTGGAAGTGATTATTTACCAAACGTCATTCTGATGCTTTGAAGTTAATCCAATTCACATGGTTAAAATGTGTATATCTAGTGACTATTTACATTGGCTAATACCATTTTTTTAATGTTTAACCTTATATTTAAAATATTTGTGTCAGTGGGTTTGTGTAGCTGCCGTTTACAACCACTGGACATATGCATATTAAAAATTTAAAATGTCAATAATTAGGTAGATTTTTTCTTAATACTTTAGAAATGAAGTCGTGCATGAAACATTAAAAGTTAACAATTGCTAAATTGACAGAAATTTTTTAAAAAAGCATAGGAAATGAGAAAAAGTCTTCCATAGAAAATATCTGCTTACTTGTTCCTCTATAAAATTTGCTAGCTGCAAGTGTCAATTGTGTTAATGGAGAGAGCAATTTGAAGTTGTAATCAGGATTAAGCCTCCATAAGACTCTTCATTTTTCTTTTCCATTTGATGACAATTTTCTGTAATTAATATCAGTCCTTTTTCACATCACAACTGCCTTGATATTACAAGTAGAACATTGTGCTGTGGCTTTAGGTAAGGGGTAAATTAAGAACAGATGAATTCTTAATAGCAGTCTTCTCTCACAAAATGTTCAAGATTATAAAACAATGTAAGGAAATAATTATTGAGGATGTGACACTGTATAAGGGAAAATTCATCTTAAAAATGTTTGGTGATTTTTCTTAAATTCCATTATCTTTAGTTCATCCGCACCTAAGTATTTACATGGGCATGCAAAAGGATCTAGAAAATGCAATATATAGGAATTATGTACGTGTCAATTTACACATGTGTATGTATTTATTTAAATATTAGAAATAATATTAAAATAGTGTATATCAATGAATTTTAATCTTTTAGATAAGGTTATTAGTCATGCACATGTAAAATTACATCTAGTTTGTATAAGTACAGTGAACTCAGAAAATTTTGAGTTTTTTGTTTTTGTGCTTATAGAAAATAAAAGGATGAAAACTTATGCATTAAATTATTGCTAATGGTCATGTCCCATCAGACTGTAGGGCAAAAAATCATGTTAATGCATATTGATTTTTTTCCTTTTACTCATTAGCAGCTTATTTTTTATTTCTGTATAATACACATATTTCTCTGTTGTTTTCCAAGTAAATAGATACATTCAAAATAAAACTGCTGTGACAATTCATATGTGGGTAACTTATATTTGACAACTTTTAGAGACACAAAAGAATAAATATGTGAATTTTAAATTAGATAATTCTTTTTACTCTTTTTTCTAAAATCAAATAGCTATTTATTCTAAAGGCTTTGAATGGATCTAAAAAGTTCTTCATTCTGGGAACTGTAAGTCTAGCCTTTAATGCATAAATGGAGTTAAAACATTTATAAATCAACTATAACTAAAATAAAAAAGAATGATACAAAGTGATCAAAGGTATAGTGATGCAAATAATTTTTTTAATTAATTCTAATTAGCCAGAGTATGAATATCCTGTCTCTCAGTTTTCTTTTAGCAAAATGGGGATATTAACCCTTATCACTGACGCAGTCAATAACAGACACATTTACAGAAAAGTTAAAACATAGGGTAATAATGGTATACTTCAAAAAGTACCTCCTGGAACAGAGTAATGAAATACATAATGGAATGATGTTCTTCCTGGAAAATTCAATATTTCTTATTGCGGTAATACAAAATAAACATATTTTTCAAGAAAGAAAGAAAGAAAGAAAAACTTAAAAAAGCCTTCCTATTAAAAATAAACTCTCTCCCCTCATATAGACAGTAACTTTCCAGCTCTCACACTTAAAATTTAATAATTCCTAAAATATGATTTTTATTATGTTCATTAAATAAGAATAATCAACATAAGGACAAAGGTATGACTTATTTATTTCATCATAGTTCCCAAATAAATTTTTCCTTGCATAGTAACAAATGTTTAGAAAATTAATATTCGCATGAGCAGAGTAAATCTTTTACTAACTGAAGTTATACAACCCTTTTGGAAGTGACAATGCTGAATCGTTATCTAAAACTATGCTTTTTTTTTTTTAATTGTTTTTTGTTGTCATCTGATCTTGAACAAAACTTGCAAGGCTATATTTTAAATTTTTGTCTTACCAACATTATGAAAACCCTGCCAAGCTTTTTGTTTAAAGTATAAAGTGATTCTAAGTTTTGGGTTTTGAGAATTCCTGAGTGGCCACGAGAGGAAAAAAATTCTGAAAGTTTTAGGCTTGTAAAAAGTTGAAAGCTATGTGGTACTTATATTTAGAGCAGACTCAGTTGAGCAGTTTCAGGTTACTGAATGAGCTTAGTAAAATAACAATATATTGCTACTGCAGAAAGAAGTTACTCTGCCACTAGGGATTGCCAGAAGAATCTACTTACATTTGAAAAAATATAAAAGAAATGAAACTCAAAATTGAAGCAAAAACTGGCCCCCCCAAAAAAAAAATTGCTCCATGAAAAAGGTGAGAGGAAATAATTTAACTTTGCTTTATTTTTTTAGTTATAAGTACATATATAAAATATTTATATAAAGTTTATAAAAGATCTTTTTCAGTTCAGATGAAGCCTGTTTTAGACGGTGAAAACCATAGTGTGGAATGAGCTAAATATTGAAACTGAATTCCAACAGATTTTTTTCTATTTAAGTGGTATTTAGTAAGATTTTTTTTTTAAAGCATCAAGCGTACTATTATTATATGCAAAGCTTCATTGAATAAATGTTAAATCTTCTGTGTAAATCAAGTAGGAATAAAATGCTTACACATTCAGTTATACATTGTGTGTGTGTGCAGTCATGTCTGACTCTTTGCGGGTTACTCTTTGTAACCCGCAGGCTCCTCTGTCTAAAGAAGTTTCCAGGCGACGATACTGAAGTGGGTTGCCATTGCCTCCTCCGTGGGATTTTCCCGACCCAGGAATTGAAGCAGTGTCTTCTGCATTGGTAGGTGGATTCTTAACCACTAGAGCCACCTGGGAAACCCCAGGTATACATTACCTTTTAAACATAATTTCAAAGACCAATATTTAAATCTTAAGCCTTTACATTTAGGGTTCTGATATAGAATAAAAAATCATAAAGGTCACATGCCCAACTTATTAATTTCTCAATCTTTTTTTTACTCTAAGTGCATTTCCAGTGACCATAAGCTTTATTACCAAGTAAATGCTGGTAAAGCTTTTACAGTTTTGTATACTGATATACTCATGTTTCATGAAAGAAATATTTACATGTCTATGTTTACCTACTTATAGAGAAAGATTTCTGAGTTAGGAGCAAGCAATTTCAAAGGAAATTGGAGTTGATAAAGGGGATTGATCTATCATTCACATCCATATGTGCATATATTGTCTTACGTCTCCTTCAAGATAACATTTTGATATTTGCACTGCTTTGTAACCATATTCACAAAAATAATTTAGAGATTATTTCCATGTTTAACTGGTTTTAGTATTCATAATTAGTTCTCTTATATGACAGATTTCCCTTATGAGCTCTTTAGATTTCTTGCTATCTCAACTGAGTAAATGTATTAGTTTGTTAGGACTCCTAGAGCAAAGTAACACATGCTGGGTGTTTTAAACAACAGAAACATATTGCCTTACATTTCTGGAGGCTAGGAGTTTGAGATGAAGATGTTGACAGGGTTGGTTCCTTTTGAGATTGATGAAGGATGTGTTGTACGTTTCTCTCCCACCTGGCAATCTAGTGTTCCTGGGTTCCTGCTGCATTATTCCAATCTCTGCCCTCATCTTCGCATGATATTCTTCCCATGAGTGTGTACATGTGTGTGTATCCAAATTCGCCTTTTTATAAAGACACCAGTCATATTGGACTAGGGCCTGCATCACTCCAGTGTGACCTCATCTTAATTAATTACATCAGTAATGGTCGGTCACATTACCAAATGAGGTCACATTTGGAGGCACTGCGTTTAAGACTTCAACACATGAATTTTGAAGGTGACACAAATCATATTCACATAACAGTTAGTATATTTTTAATAAAAAGTACTATTGGTGGAGTAACATGAGTAATATGTTTTCTAGTCCTTTCATAACTGAGAATGTTTTTTAGTTCCTTTTGTACACAAACAATATTTTTGCTAACTATAAAATTTTTTAATCATTTTTTTGGACAAAAGAAATTGGAGAATATACCCCAAGACCAGGTTTCGAAACAAGATTGATTGTATTTTCTTTGTGAACAATTTTTATTTTTGACCACCATATATTTGAAGGCATTTTTTTCTTTATCACAGATATTGCAAATGTACTTGCAATACAGCAAACTAATTTAATTTTCAAAATCTGATAGTGTTAGTTAAAATGTGGGTTTTGCCATTGAAAAATATGACAATAGTTCGCAAGAGCTTGACTCATAAAAATTTATTTCTTATTTAATTCTCTTTCTTTAAAAGATCCTCTATGTTCAAGGCTTTCCTCCGTGAAGTCATCAGGGTCCCAGGTTTGTTCTACCTTGATGTCGCTGCTGTTGCTGCTAAGTCACTTCAGTCGTGTCCGACTCTGTGCGACCCCATAGACGGCAGCCCACCAGGCTCCACCATCCCTGGGATTTTCCAGGCAAGAATACTGGAGTGGGTTACCATTTCCTTCAGCCACCCTCAATATCTAGCTTTCATCTTCTGTTCTGAAATGCTTATTCCAATTGCTGCTAACTTATCCCCACTCCAACTACAGAAGGAAGAAATACAAAGACAATGGTTACTTGTGTTAAGGGCACTGACTAGAAATTGCACGCATAGCTTTTGCTCCTATGCTATGGAACAGAAATTAGACACATAACCACACGCAATTTCAGGCAATCTGGAGAAATGTAGTATTTCCATGGGGAGCCAAGTGCTCAAATAAAAATTCTATTAATGTAGAAGAAGACAATATATAAAGGGACAGATAGTAGGCACTGCTATAATTTACACTTTCCTTCTCTTAAATATCCATTTGTAAATATTTTTTCATGCATTTGAATATACTTGCCTTTTTTTCCCCCATAGAATAACCCTCAATATTTCATCCACCCCAGTGTTCCATCCAGTTACTGTGTCCTACTTAAATTCTAGGATCTCTGGAAAATGTGTATTCCTAATTGTTAGGTCTGAATCTGCCTTATCATAGCCCAGCATCTTCTAAACTAAAAGACATGCTATCTATCTCCTTCTAGTCACCCCCCATAACCAATATGGAATATAATAAGAACATATCAACAACAGATCTTACAATGACTGTAGCAAAGGGATGTTGGCTACTCCAGGTCACCAAGGGATGCTGCCCCATTGCAAAGGGTGATGGTTTCCATGTTAAGAAAGCAGATATGCATGCTGGTCTTTCAGTCTACCCCCAGCCAGAGCTTCAAGGAGTTGTCAACTGTGATCCCCTCCAACACCTCATCAGGCTCTGTCTGCCACATGCAGATTCTAGCTCATCTGCAGATTCTGGCTGATCCATCATGGCATCCTCTGCATTGGAGTGAATAGAATATTTCTCAAAGTGATGGTTTCTGGAGAGAAGCTTCTCAATCACATTTTGATAGTCTTCCAATGTTATTCTCTGAGTCATACACATGGAAAAGAAACTTTAGGTTTTCTTTTTTTTTTCTTTTTTTTTTTTTTTGGTGTACCTGCTTCTGCTCCTCTACTACTCTGGTGTCCGTGGGTTGGAAGTAAGACATAATGATCAGGAAGTCCTCAACTTTGACCTCCTGGGCCAGGTCACTGACCCCCTGCACACTTTCATATGATCAAAGAAGTCAGATGGCTATTTGGATCATATTTTGTCAAGCTCCAATTCTGGGACTTTGTTGAAGATCTCTTTAGGAATGGGTAAACCATCCCTGTTTCTTAAGTTCAGCTTCTTAAACTCAGCTTCTTAAATCTCCATTGGAACTGTTGAGAAGCCTGTCTAGTCCATTAGCTCCTGCACCTTTTTAGTTTGGAGGTGGGTGGAGCCCATGGTGTTGTTGGCAGGGGCTGTGGGTAATGAATTTCTTGCAGGGTGAGAACTGGCATTGACTCTGCAACACTTGGTTAGGCCTTGGATCTAAGGGTGAGGATGCCAGGGATGTGTATGAGCCACAAGTCAAGTAGCTTAGGCAAAGAAAAAATAGTCATCCAAAGAGGAAAGAACGAAGTAGAACTGTCACTATTTGCAGATGTTATAATATTTCTATTGAAAATCCTAAATATTGCACCAAAAATCTGTTAGAACTAATAAACAAATTAACTAAAGTTGTAGGATACAAAGTCAATATAAAAAGCTCTTGTGTTACTAAACAAGAACAAGACTGTCAGAAAGAAATTAATAAAAACAATCTCATTTACAACTGCACCCTCAAAAATAAAATATCTAGAAATATATTTATCCAAAGAAGTGAAAGATCTGCACAATGAAAAATTTAAGATATTGATGAAAGAAATTGATGAATTATTATTGTGGAAATAACCATACTACTCAAAGCACAAAAGACCCCAAAAGTCAAAGCAATCTTGAGAAAGAGCAAAGCTAGAGGTATCATATTTCCTGATTTTAAACTCTATTACAAAGCTATAGTAAACAAAACAGCATGTAATTAGCATAACGACAGACACACAGATTGATGGAAAAGAAAAGAGAGCTTAGCAATAAATGCACTCATATATGTTCAAAAAATTTATCACAAATAAGATGTTAATATGCAAAATACATGAAGAACTCATACAACTTAATGAGTGGCACAATAATAGAGAATTCACTTGCCAGTGCAGGTGATGCAGGAGATATGGGTTCCATCCCTGAACTGAGAAAATCCTCTGGTGTAGAAATGGCCTGCTCCAGTATTCTCACCTGGAAAACGCCATGGGCAGAGGAGCTTGGAGGATTACCAGCCACGGGGTCAAAAAGAGTTAGACACAACTGAGCACACACACACACACACATCCAAGATGCATAAAGGACTCATAAAACTTGATATCAAAACAAAAACAAATACCAAAAGAAAAAAATCTAAAACACCAAAAAGCAATCTGGTTAAGAAATGGACAGAGGATATGAATAAACATGTTTCCAAAGGAGAACTACAGATATATGGCCAATGGTACATAAGAATGTGTTGAATATCACTAATTATTAGGGAAATGCAAATCAAAATCACATTGAGATACACCTCACATCTGCTAAGATGGATATTATCAAAAAGACAGAAATAACAAGTTTTGGTGAAAATGTGGAGAAAAGAAAACCTATGTGCACTATTTGAGAGAATGTAAATTGGTGCAACCACTAAGGAAAACAGTATAGAAGTTCTTTAAAAAATTTAAATAGAAATATCCTATAATCCAGCAACTTCACTTCTGGTATTTATGTGAAGGAAACAAAAACACTAATTCAGAAAAATATACGCACCCCAGTATACATTGTAGTATTATTCACAAGAGCCAAGAATGAATAAAGAAATTGTAGTATACACACACACACACACATATGTAATTCAGTCATAAAAAAAGAGAAGGAAATCTTGCCTTTTGTGACAACAAGGACAGACCTTAAGGGTATTATTATAAGTAAATTTAGTCAGAGAAAGACAAATAGCATATGACCTCACTTACAAATGAAATCTGAAACAGATAAGCAAATCAAAATAAAAAACAAAACTGAAATCACAGAGAATATATTGGTGGTTAACAGAGGTGGGGTGTGGGGAATAAATAAAATGGGTGAAGGTGGTCAAAATGTACAAACTTCCAGTTATAAAATCAGTAAGTGCTGTGAATGTAATGTACAGCATAGTGACTATAGTTAATAACACTCTATTATGTATTTGAAAGTTCCTAAAAGAGTTGTTCTCATCACAAGAAAAATATCTGTAAAGTGTTGGATTTTAACTATACTTACTATGATGATCATTTCTCAACATGTGCAAATATCAAATTGGTATGTTATACACTTGAAACTAATATAATATTATACATTTTATTTTATCTGGTAAAATATTATTCTTTTACTTGGGAAGTGAAGCCCAAGGTCATACAGTTGAAAACAGATCACACTTCTTTGAATATTTCAGCCATCAAATATCCATGCTTACTCTAAGCCAGGAAGAACTAGGTAAATATTTCCTGTCCCATAGTAAGGAAGAAAGTGGCAGAGGTGTAGGAGGTGACACTGTAGTGCCTTAGAGTTTTTTTCTGACACAAATCAGCTTCTCCAAAAAGATGTCCAGCTGGAGAACTTTGAACTTTCCTCGGGGAATCTCCTATGGGTGCTCTCCAAATATGGCTGTTTGTATATGGCCCTGGACATTCTTGTACACCTGACATTCAGGAAAGCTGAAAAAATCAAGAGACAACAGGGATTCCCTGAGGGTACTGATGATGAGAGCCATTTCTAGGAGAGACCACTGTTATTCTTGACAGCAGCCTTCCTGGGAGCAGCAGAAGGCCTCTAGGAGTCAACACCAGTGAGACTTGAGGCCAGAAATAGAACCGCCATGTATGTAAGTGAGAGTACCACGGTTCTCGCGGCGAGAAGCGCAGACTTTATTTCATCAGTCTTCTCTGTTTCCAAACTTTGTAGGAAGGGGTGTGATACTGGATTCTCAGAAGATTGCTTTAATAAATTAGTGTGTTCACATTTAAGTGATTTTTCACTCCACAATGGGGTACACTGAGAGACGGAACTGGATGAGTGGAAAAATGAAAGTGGCAAAAGAAAATTGGAAAATTAGTTGTTTTTTTTACATTTTATTATTATTGTTATTATTTTGGGGTCGTTTTTGCCATACATTCACATGAATCAGCCATGGGTATACATGTGTTCCCCATCCTGACCCTCCCTCCCACCTCCCTCCCCAATCCCATCCTTCAGGGTCATCCCAGTGCATCAGCCCTGAGCACCCTGCCTCATGCATCTAATGTGGACTGGCAAAAATCAGTTTTTTAAAAGAAGCATTCATTTATCTTTGGCCGCGGGTCTTAGTTGCAGCATGCAAGATCTTCATTGTGTCCCTCGGAGTCTTTGACTGTGGAGCACAAACTCTTTAGTTGCGGCATGTGGGCTACACTTTGGTAGTGGTGGTGCTCCGGCTTTGTTGCTCCATGGCATGTAGGATCTTTCCCAACCAGAGATCAAACCCGAGTTTCCTGCATTTGAAGGTGGATTCTTAACCACTGTACCACCAGGAATGTCCCTTTTTTTTTTTTTTTTTTTTTAAATTATTTTACCCCAACGTGAGGACAGACTAGCTACTATATCTCCTCCTTTGAAATCAATATATGGCATTGAGCTTCACAATGTTATATCAATGCAATTTATGAAAAGATGATAGAATGCCTTCTTATTTAGGCAAGTCATGTCATTTTATGTACTCATTTCATGTGACATTTTTCACGTTTTACCTTAAAAGTGAAAGTGAAAGTGAAGTCGCTCAGTCATGTCTGACTCTTTGCCTCCCCATGGACTGTAGCCTACCAGACTCCTCCTCCTACATGGGATTTTCAAGGCAAGGGTACTGGAGTGGGTTTCCATTTCCTTCCTTCTCCAGGGGATCTTCCCAACCCAGGGATCCAACCCCGGTCTCCCGCGTTGTAGGCAGACGCTCTTATCATCTGAGCCACCAGGTAGGCAATGAAATAACACTACCTTCCATGGAAACTCAACTAAATATATTGCGAAGAATACTGGATATGAATTGGGAGATTAGTCATAGCCATTTGAATCTTAAAGGAGTGTAAAATATTTTTACATTTTATTCATTTATTCATAAACCAGACATTTATTGAGAACTTAGTCTGTATCAGTCATTTAGGTAGATGATGACCTAAGAAAAAATGCTTATGCCCTCAAAGAGCATATAGTTTATTAGAAAAAAATGTTTAAACAGTTTCAGAATAATAAAATCAAAATTAAAATAAAAATACTGTCCTGTACTAAACAGGTACCTCAGTGAGAGAACATTCAATTCTTTCCTGGAGAGGAAGGACTCAGGAAAATTGCATAGGGATAACACACTACAACATATGACTTAAAATGCCAATTTAAAAAAATAATATAAGTAAGTGGGATTGTTCTTTAAAATATGAGAAATATAAATAAAATAGGTCTATAAATTATTTTTGATTTAAAATATCCAAAGTTTCTCCTAAATATTTAGAGAATGTCTAAATAATGGTAGAAGTGAAAGTATTAGTCTCTCAGTCATATCTGACTCTTTGCAGCCCCATGGGCTAAATATGTAGAGAGACATAGTGTTGATGGAAAATGAGATCTCTGGAAAAACTTCTTACTTTTTTGTTCTCTTAGTGAGGACATTTGACTCATACACCATTGTTCTGATTCAACCAAACACTTTTCCAGAATTTTATCATATGCATTTATTTCAGCAGCTCTCTAATTTGAAAAGTATACTGGAAAAAACAGAGTAAAAAATAAAATTTAGAAATCCTTGATTTAAGACAGAATGTATAATTTTGCAGTCCAATTCCCATTCTAATTCCATATGATGATAGTAAAACCTAGTTAAGTTTAAAATCATATTCTACACCTCCATTTACCACATTTTGGGTAACAGTTGCACTAATTAGTCTGTTGTATTTACTCTACATTGCCCCAGAACTTGAGGAAATTCTACCTGGAAGGTCATTCATACCTGACATGGTGCTAACTTAAAAAAAAAAAAAAAAACTATTAAAATTAATTTTTGTGCCTCATTAATTTTTAGATGCTACAAAAAAACATGTCACTTTTCCCACCACAAAGAACTTGCAATGTGATTAGGGAAATAAGACTGAGAATATCAATAAAAATGTCAAAACGGTTATGTTCTAATCATTTTCCTTGTTTTACTTGTACTTCTATATTGCAAGAACAAAATACTAATACCAAGTCATATACTACAAGTATTAAATATGCCTGTGAAGAAGTTGTGGAATTTACACTTTGACTTTGCATTTCCACAGACAGGGCGGTAATGTTCATCAGTGCATAGTTGGTGATACTGTACCTCTCAGAACTTCATCTGTCCTACAGACAAAACATATGAGACACGAACTGTCTGAGATCATGTTCAAACTTGGACAAGTCATAGAGCCAGTGATCATAAAACCCAGTGCAAGAATTACATACCTTGAGGACCAGTCAGTTGAGAAACCACTCATATAACCAAAAATCAGGAAGAACTTGATATGTCTTCATCACAGTGAAAGGAGGATTGGAAGTCAGAGCCAAAGGGAAAGATTTATAAGGTTGGTTTGTGGAAAAGTTTTCTAAGTTTCATCACAAACTGTCCAATTTATCTTCTGGTATTTATGCTAAAAGTAAACAAAATAAAGGAAGGCCTTGTTATAATTTTTCATAAAAAAGACAGTGAAGAATTTTATAACCTCTGATTATGTAGAAATGCTATAAACCATAAAAATGAGATGGGAAAGGGACAGAGAGTGGAAGATACAATAAATGGTACAGTTTTCTCATATTTTATAGTAAGCAATCATTTTATAATCAAGAATCACAAAGAAATGTTAAAAGTATTAATGCAAGATATATATTTATATATTTATATTTATATATATATTTAAGGACATTAAATAGACTTATTAAATAAGGTAATACAGTTGAAGTCATGTAGGGGTATTATAAGCATTTACTCATATCTGGCTCACTTCGCCTTCTTGGTACGTACAAGGAGTACTGACTCCTTCCTAAGACTTGGTTTATGGCCAAAGGGATATCAGCAGAAATAACTGCTGTCACTTCTGGCTGATATGCCGACTTCCTGTTCTTCTGTACTCCCATCCCCTGCAGAGTGGACATGAAGCATTGTATTGAGAAGTAGGAGTCACAAGATCAAAGCAGTCTAGGATCCTGAGCTACTGGGAGAATAGCTGCTCTGGAGGATGTTTTTTTACTTTTGGAGAATAACTGCACTGGAGAGTACCCAGACTGTAGGGTATTTTTTTGCAAGAAATAAACTTTGTTGTGATAAGTCACTGAAATATTGTGTTCTTTTTACTGCAGTATAATCTAGTCTTACCTGATTGACCCAAAATAAGTGGTTGGGACATAGTAAAAGAGGAAAGCATAGATTTAGATAACAAATATACTGTCTAAAGATTTAAATAATATACTGCTAAGTAATACCTATGAAGAAAACCTCTGAAAAATGTATAAATTTCCCAAATTATAAGGAAAAACTCCAGAAACATGCATAAAAGGAAACAAACACTGTTTACATAGTGACACATTTTAAAAAGTAGTGGGAAAAAATAAATTACGTTTTAACCAAACATGTAAATCATTTAACTAAATATAAATGGGCTTAAATTAGCCATTAAAAGAAAAAAGTTTTTATTAGAACCAAGGACAAAACCTAGTAATATGCTGTATACAAAAATACAAAAATTACAAAATAACCCAGAAAAGTCAAATATAAAAAATGTGGATGGAAATGGCAACCTACTCCTGTATTCTTGCCTGAAAAATCCCATGGACAGAGAAGCCTGGAGGGCTACAGTCCATGGGGTCACAAAGTCGGACACGACTGAACGACTAAACACGTGAATGTAGCCAGCCCAAGATGATGCAAATAAAAAAAAAAGAACTAAAATGGGATTAGCAATATTGAATCAGAAACAGAAACACATTTTAATTGCAAACTCTTATTTTTTTCCAATTTCAGTTTAATAAAAATTTAAGACAATTAAATATGCTGACTATAAGATATTATTAATTTACATATCATTTTTAAGTTCTGTACTCTATAATAGAAAATAGTTTTTTAAAAATTGCTATGAACTTCCAAATTTGGTCATATGTAGTGTCACAAAACACTTCAATAAACTTTGAAAAATCAAATTATTGTATACTATACCCTCTAAGAGAGCACAAATCTGTAAAAGTACACTCTTGCATTTAAAAACAATATGTATGTGTGTATACACATTTAAGGGCTTCCCAGGCGGGTAAACAATCTACCTGCACTGTAGGAAACACAAGACTTGTGTTTGATCACTGGGTTCGGAAGATCCCCTGGAGGAAGGGCATGGCAACTCACTCCAGTATTCTGGCCTAGAGAGTTCCCATGGACAGAGGAGCCTCGAGGGCTACAGTCCATGGGGTCACAAGGAGTCGGGCACAACTGACGCAACTTAACACACATACACATATAAACATATTTTTAACTTTATTAAGATGTATTTTAAAGAGCAAAAAATTCAAACCATTTCAAGTGTACAATTCAATTTTTTTATTGGCAGTTTCAGTGATCACCATAAGTCAATTTTAGAGTGTTTTTACATGTCTCCAAAATATTCCTCATGCCCATGTATATTTCAACCCTGTTCCCACCCCAATTCCCACCTCTAGTCCCCAGCATCCACTAATCTACTTTCTGTCTGTGTAAAGTTGCTTCTGTTGGATATTTTATGTAACTAGAACCATATAACAGGTTGTGTCTCTGTGTGTAGTTTCTCATACTTAGAATGAAGTATTCTGATATTAATCCATGAGACAGCATGGCCAGGAGTTTCTTCCTTTTTATTGCTGAGTACTATTCTATTGTATGGATATTTCACACTTTATTTATTCATTTATCAATTGATGGGCATTTAGCTTATTTCCATTTTTTAGTCATTGTGAATAATGCTGCTGTGAATACTCTTGTGCAAGTCTTTGTGTGGACATGTGTTTTTATATAACCTGGTTATAAACTTAAGTGTGTTAGACTCTACAGTAATTTATAAGAAACTTTCTTTTTTTTTCATTTATTTTATTAGTTGGAGGCTAATTACTTTACAATATTGTAGTGGTTTTTGGCATACATTGACATGAATCAGCTGTGGATTTACATGTGTCCCATTTCCCAATCCCCCCTCCCACCTCCCTCCCCATCCCATCCCTCTGGGTCTTCCCAGTGCACCAACCCTGAGCACTTGTCTCATGCATCCAACCTGAGCTGGTGATCTGTTTCACACTTGATAATATACATGTTTCAAAGCTATTCTCTCAGAGCATCCCACTCTAGCCTTCTCCCAGAGAGTCCAAAAGTCTGTTCTATACATCTGTGTCTCTTTTTCTGTCCTGCATATAGGGCTATTGTTACCATCTTTTTAAATTCCATATATATGTGTTAGTATACTGTATTGGTCTTTATCTTTCTGGCTTACTTCACTCTGTATAATGGGCTCCAGTTTCATCCACTTCATTAGAACTGATTCAAAAGTATTCTTTTTAATGGCTGAGTAATATTCCATTGTGTATATGTACCATAGTTTTCTTATCCATTCATCTGCTTTCAAACTGTTTTCCAAAGTAGTTGTACCATCTCATTTTCTCCCATAAATTGTATGAGAATACCCCACATTGTCACCACTGTTAGTTATTGTTAGTCTTATTTTGTATAGCTGATCTAGTAGATATAAAATATTTCATGTAGTTTTAATTTATATTTATCTAATTATGAACTTGTACTTATGAACTCTGGTGTGTTTTTTTCAAGGCCACCAAACAATTGGCTTAATCCTGACACTATCTACCTGGAGATAGCATGAGATTGCACAGGTAAAGGGTTAAGAAATACAAGACTGCCCCCCACCCCACTCAAATGCACAAATTTCAGAGACCAAACACAAGCCCAGGTTGTGGCTTGTGCTTCTGACCAAACAGCTATAGATGGTAGGGTCCCATAACTTTCTCCCAGTGATTTGTCATTCAATTGTGTCACCCTCTTTATGACCCTTTGGACTGTAGCCCACCAGACTCCTCTGTCCATGGGATTTTTAAGGCAAGAATACTTGAGTGGGTTGCCATTTCCTTCTCCAGGGGGACTTCCTAAACGAGAGATCGAATGCATATCTCCTGGGTCTCCTGAATTGCATGTAGACATATTCTTTACTCACTCAGCCTTGGGTTTTGTTAATATGCTACAGTAGTTCACAGGATTTAGAGAAACATTTTACATATGATTATCTTATAAAAGTATATAGCTTAGGACTCTGTGGGAGGAGTTTCATTGGAAGCTCTCAAAATCCTGTCCTTTTCAGGTTTATGTGATGGCTTCGTTATATCAGTATGGTTGATTAGCAACACCTTCTAGAACTAACATCCAATTAAGACATCCTTTTCATCAGAGGAGACTGGAATGCAAAAGTAGGAGGTCAAGACAAACCTGGAGTAACAGGCAAGTTTGGACTTGGAGTAAAGACTAACAGAGCTTTGCCAAGAGAAAACACTGGTCATAGCAAACACCCTCTTCCAATAACACAAGAGATGACTCTACACATGGACATCACCAGGTGTTCAATACCAAAATCAGATTGATTATATTCTTTGCAGCTGAAGAAACAGTCAGCAAAAATAAGATGGGGAGCTGACTGTAGCTCAGATCATGAACTCCTTATTGCAAAATTCAGATTGAAACTGAAAAAAAAGAGAAAACCACTAGACCAGTCAGGTAGGATCTAAATCAAATTCCTTATAATTATACAGTGGAAGTGACAAAGAGATTCAAGGGATTAGATCTGATAGGGTACCTGATGAACTATGGACTGAGGTTCATAACATTGTACAGGAGGCAGTGATTGAAACCATCCCCAAGAAATGCAAAAAGGCAAAATGGTTATCTGAGGAGGTCTTACAAATAGCTTAGAAATGAGAAGTGAAAGGCAAAGGAGAAAAAGAAAGATATGTCTATCCTTATGCAGAGTTCCAAAGAAAAGCAAGGAGAGATAAGAAAGTCTTCCTAAGTAATCATTGCAAAGAAATAGAGGAAAACAATAGAATGAGAAAGGCTAGAGATCTCTTCTAAAATATGAGAGATACCAGGGGTATATTTCATTAAAAGATGGGCTCAATAAAGGACAGAAACAGTATAGACCTAATAGAAGCAGAAGATATTAGGAAGAGGTGGCAAGAATACACAGAAGAATTAAACAAAAAAAAAATCTTAATGACCCATTAATGATGGTGTGAACACACACTTAGAGCCAGATATCCCAGAATATGGAGTCAAGTGGGCCTTAAGAGGCATCACTACAAACAAAGGTACTGTAGGTGATGGAATGCAGCTGAGCTATTTCAAATCCTAAAAGATGAAGCTAAAAGATGAAGAGTGCTGCACTCAATATGCCAGCAAATTTGGAAAACTCAGCAGTGGCCACAGGACTGGAAAAGATCAATTTTCATTCCAATCACAAAAGTAATGCCAAAGCATGTTCAAACTACTGTATAATTGCACTCATCTCATACACCAAAAAAGTAATACTCGAAATTTTCCAAGCTAGGCTTAAACAGTATGTGAACTGAGAACTCTAGATGTTCAAGTTGGATTTAGAAAAGTCAGAGGAACCATAGCTTAAGTTTCTAGCATCTGTTGGATCATAGAAAAAGCAAGAGAGTTGCAGAAAAACATCCACTTCTGCTTCATTGACTATGCTAAAGCCTATGAGTGTGTGAATCACAAGAAACTGTGGAAAATTCTTCAAAAGATGGGCATACCAGACCACCTTATCCACCTTCTAAGAAAATTGTATGCAGGTGAAGAAGCAACAGTTAGAACTGGACATGGAATAAAAGACAGGTTCCCAATTGGGAAAGGAGTATGTCAATGCTGTATATTGCCAGACTGCATATTTAACTTACATGCAGAGTATACTATGTGAAATGCTGGGCTGGATGAAGTACAAGTTGAAATAAAGATTGACAGCAGAAATATCAGTAACCTCAGATACACAGATGCTGTATCTTCCTTTAGTGAAGAGGAACTAAAGAACCTCTTGATGAAAGTGAAAGAGGAGAGTGAAAAGCTGGCTTAAAACTCAACATTCAAAAAATGAAAATCATGACTTCTGGTCCCATCACTTCATGGCAAATAGATGGGGAGACAGTGGAAACAGTGACAGACTTTATTTTCTTGGGTTCCAAAATCACTGCAGATGGTGATTGCAGCCATGAAATTAAAAGACACTTGCTTCTTGGAAGAAAAGCTATAACCAAAATAGACAGCATATTAAAAAGCAGAGACATTACTTCGCTGACAAAGGTCCATCTAGCCAAAGCTATGGTTTTTCTAGTAGTCATTTATGAATGTGAGAGTTGGACCATAAAGAAAGCTGAGCACAGAAGAATTGATGCTTTTGAACTGTGGTGTTGAAGAAGACGCTTAGAGTACATTGGACAGCAAGGAGATCCAACCAGTCCCTCCTAAAGGAAATCAGTCCTAAATATTTGTTGGAAGCACTGATGCCCAAACTGAAGCTCCAATACTTAGACTACCTGATGCAAAAAGCTGACTCATTGGAAAAGACTCTGATGCTGGGAAAGATTGAAGGTGGGAGGAGAAGGGGACGACAGAGAATGAGATGGTTGTAATGGCATCACTGGCTAGATAGACATGAGTTTGAGCAAGGTCCAGGAGTTGGTGATGGACAGGGAGGCCTGGCATTGTTGCAGTCCATGGGGTCTCAAAGAGTCAGACATGACTGTATGATTGAACTGAACTGATTGATGGTTGATTAAGTCATTTCCCTTGGTGAAGGAACTCGAATTCCACCCTTTTCCCTTCCCCAGAAGTGAGGGACTGGTGGGATGGGACTGAAAGACCAACTAACTAAATACAGAATGGTCTCCTCTGGCAACCAGATCTCACCCTCTGTTACCTAGGGGCTTTGCAAAAGTCACCTCACTAACATAACAGAAGAAGTCCTTAATGCGTTCCTTGCTTACGGAATTCCAAAGGTTTTAGAAGCTCTAGGCCAGGAACTGGAGAAAGACCAAATACGTATTTCTTATTATAAACCACAGGACTACATTATTTTGATTTCCAAGGGGTGCTAGTGGTGAAGAACCCACCTGCCAATGCAAAATGCTTAAGAAATGCGAGATCGATCCCTGGGTCAGGAAGATCCCCTGGAGGAGGGCATGGCAAGCCACTCCAGCATTCTTGCCTGGAGAATCCCATGGACAGAGGAGCCTGGCAAGCTATGATCCATAGCGTCTCAAAGAGTGGGACACGACTGTTGCGACTTAGCATGCATGCACACTGTCCATTTCTACATCTTTGGTAAAATGTCTATTAAAATCTTTTGCTCATTTTTAGATTTATATATATACATTATATAGCCTTGCATATTATATAGTATGAAAGATAAGGTATTATGAATATATTACATACTATGTTACATATATGTATATATTATGTATAACAACTATATGTAAATAATGCATAGAAAATAGTTAAAATCCTTTTTCTGAATTAATGAAATAAAACTAAAGCTTTTGGGGAAGAAAACTGATGACCTAACATATTTAGTTAATGGAAAGCAAAAAAGTGAAAAACGGGTGAGTTTTCAATCAGCAAATATGAAATTACAAAAATTAACATAAGAAAAAGTGAAAAGAAACTGTATATATATATACACAAATAAATGAATTATAATAAATAAATTAATAAACAAATGACCTATCTTGGGGGAAAATTAAGAAAATACGTGTCATTTTCCAAATCAAACAAGGCAAATTGACATCACACACATATATGACATGCCCACTAATAATAGAAATAATCACAGATATAGGGAATGTTAACTAAATCATGAGAGACTAATTTTCTCCATTCTATGCCTATGCATTTACAAACTTAAATTATGTGTGTATATATATTTGTGTGTGTATGTATCTTTTTTATTTTTAATTTTTTTTAGGAAAATTTAAAATGCCACCACCAATCACAGAACAGACAGATAATCTTGAACTGAGTAACATGAACTACAAAACAGATTTGCCAAAGAGATATACTAAAAACAAACAAACAAACAAACAAAAATGGACTGTTTCCCAGAGCAGTTCATTAAAATCAGTTAATTCTAGAGCTATTTAAAATCCTTTGAAGCACAAAAAGAGCTTCCAACTCTTTTTTACCAAGGTGGAAAAGTATTAACACAAAACAGTGATTAAAAAAACATAGTCTATCTGCTACATAGTCCCCTACACTTTCAAAAAGATGAAGAAAAATAAAACTCCAAACTAATCTCACCCATGACACCAATTTACAGAAATATTAAATAAAACCTACCAAATATTACCCAGAAGCATACTAATTAAGACTTATTCCATGCATGTACCTACTCTGTTATCTCCTGAACTTGACTACTCTAGCACCATCTGCAACATTACAGCAGCTAAACAATATTTGGTAACAGTCGATGCTTTTTCACTTGTGCTCACAGAGTGCCTACTGTCCAAGTAACTCTTAGGTGACTTGAATCATTGTTATCCTTTAATAAATGACTTCATAGGGAATGACTGATTCTCCATTTCTTCTTTCAAGACTCAGAAATGTCCAAGTGTTCTATTTTCCTTTGCATTCTATCCTACATTTCATCTCAGCTTTATTTTGTATTTGTGTGAAGAGGCAGAGGTAGCATTAATTGTTAGGGCTTTCATTTCTACACTATTTACTTTTGTATGCAACTTATTTAACTAATTAGATATATAGCCTTAAATGCAATATATACATTGATAGTTTTGCATTCAAAATAAAACACCAATGTAATATTTAAATGCAACATTTTTCACATTTTAAGAAACAGGCCAATTATTAAACTAGTACACCTAGAATAGTGATTAACAATTTTCTGCATCTCTCTTTATTCCCCCTTCTCTTATATCAGTCTATTATGTTTATCCATCTGTCTTTCTATAAAGCTATTATCTAACCATTTCCTTGAAATTCCTTAAAGTTCTACTCTCACAGAAGTCCTAAAAAGGCTTTTAGGATAAGCTGTACATTCAGATTCTTTTCTGAGGGCAATAGACATCATCTGATTATCTTACTAATGGAGGTAAATGTCTATCTTGATTGGGAGAAAAATACCACAGCCTTGTATCAAAGTATATCATGGCATAATAAGAAATGAGTATAATGCATGGCTTTTATCTGCATTTTCTCTTCTTACTGAAAGAAGGAATGAGACTAGAATAGGTGCTGCAGAAAGCCATTAAAAATAAGGTTGTTTGCTCTGGGTCTTGCCTGGACTGGCATAAAGACCCTGGGATAAGATGGGAGCCAAGGTGTTAGGAAAGCACCTCGTTAAAGATAGGCTGCCCAGAGAGAGCAGAAGGAAGGCTTCAGCTTGAGAGCAGGGCAATAACAAGTCCAGACATACAGGGGTTCATACACCTGAAGTCTGGAACAGTCAAACCAGCTTGAGGCCATCTAACGCCATAGTGGTTAGCAGCTGCAGGGGCTGTTTGAACCCTAGATTCCTGGAGAGAGTACAATACCAGAGTGACTACATCACAGAGCTTCTGACCCTGAGATCCAGTAAGTAAATGTTCATAAAGCAAGGATCAAGAGGTTTGGCTCTCCCTGGGTACTTGGCTCTGAGGGTGAACAAGCATTCATTAGAGAGATAAGGCTCAAGTTTGAGAGATAGGTCTTAAGCATTAGCAAGAGCATATCTGAGGCTTCCTAAAGTAAAATAGCAGGCCACCCACCAGAGTGGAGAAGGCTCAGAGAAGGCACAGCTGTGGCTGTCATAGAAGGATTGGACCAAGGAAAATTTTTCTTATAAATGAGACTGTCTCTAAGAAAAGCAAAATTTACTGGGTGAGATAGCGTTAAACACTCATCCTTCCTATTAAATATACAATGCAGTTTGCTTTTGACTTAAGATTTGAGTAACACTCTGCTTCTGGTATCTCTAAAGAATAAGTATGCAAATTTTAAATTTTATGTTTTAAAAAATTAAAGAAAAAACTTGAGAGCTAGGAAGGATTGTCAAGATAATATATTCTATCACATACCCACAAAATCCATTTCCAAATGAGAAATGTGACACTCAGGGAGGTTCTCTAACTTGCCTAGAGTCACGAGTGGTAATGAAAGAATTAATAATCATAATGCTGATTCCTAGCACAAGCTTAACTTCATTATGCAATATAGAATGTTGCTAATAGAAAATAAATTTGCTAAATAAAATTTCTACCTTATTCTACTTTTGAAAACATCAACAAAAACAACTAATGGTTTGCTATGCAGGAACACAGTTTTTTTTTTTTTTTTTTAATAAACAAAAATCCTTATAAATATAACTCATAGGTATTGGCACATTCTATATAGGTGCATAAAAATATATAATGTCACTATACATACACTGGATATATAAAGATATACTATCTAAATATATATCTATCCATCCAGATATACAGACAGATATATATAGCTTTATATATAAACAAATATATGGAGGTATATATGTATATGTACAGTTTTCATTGAAGATGTAATTTCAAGTTGTAATTCCTATCAACTGAAGAGTAGAATGTGTGTATATTTAGTTGCTTCAGTGGGTCTGACTGTGATCCTGTGGTCTGTATCTCACAGGCTCCTCTCTCCATGGGATTCTCCAGGCAAGAATACTGGAGTGGGTTGCTGTTCCCTTGTCCAGAGGATGTTCCCAAGCCAGGGATAGAACTTGGATGCCCTATACTGCAGGAAGATTCTTTATTATCTCAGTCACTAGGGAAGCCCTTTTGTTTGTACGTTTTGTCACTAAGTTATGTCCGACTCTTTCATGACGCCATGGACTGTAGCCCACCAGGCTTCTCTATCCATGAGATTACCCAGGCAAGAATACTGGAGTGGGCTTCCTTGCCCTCCGAGAGGGGATCTTCTGGACCCAGAGGTCAAACCAACATCACTTTATGTTTCCTGCCAGCAAGTTCTCTACCACCAGCACCACCTGGGAGAGGAAGAGAGAAAACGCTGCTTCAGAAGGTGCCATATTGGTATGTGGGTTGTTTTGAGTGGCAGGCAATCAAGATAGAGCAGATTTAAGAAAAACTTTTTTGCCTTCACCTTAACTGCCTAAAATAAGTTAAATAAAGGGTCTGTTCCAGGAAGAAACTATCACCAGAGATAACTATGAAGAGTATGGGTTATATGTGGTAAGCTGGGGGAGCTCAGCAGGGTCTGTTCAAACTCCTCTCTTTGTCCCTTTGTCTCTGCTTGGCATGGAAAACACTTGTTTGCCAAACATTTGCTCTCTCCATCTTGCTGTGATTTGTCATCATTTGAGGACCTAGACCCCTACCTTCTCCTTAGTTCAGGATGACATACTTGCTTGTGTGCTCCATATAAGTTTCAATTGCCTGAGTGTCTGAGAACCTCTCATGTCTGTGGGAGGTTCTGGTACACACGAACTTAATTTAATTTTCTCCTGTGAATCTGTCTTATGTCAATCTAATTATTAGATGTGTTAAAAAACTATGAAAGTAGAAAAAACTTTTCCTTTCTGACACAATTTAAAAGCTTGAACATAATACAACAAGCAAACATAGGAAGATTCTGACTGATTGGAAAGAAAATGTGGAGCTGACTAAGGACAATGGGGTTTGATGAGTGAAAATACAGTGAGCTCCCTGGCTGTCATTTTCACCTTTTATACAGCCAGGATGAGGCACAGGGGGCTGCAACCTGGAACTATCAAAAGAGGTAGGCAAAACCCCTAAGAGAACCCCTAAACCTTCTACTTAGCCAAAGAAGAAGGAAAATGGTACCTTAACAGAGTAGTAAAATTTTTGATGATACCCACTGTACTCTACCTAAATGCCAGTGGAAAATTTTTCCTCTCTCCTTTTTTGGTGTTAGGGGAGCTGAACGCTGAGCCAAAGTTCCACACATTCTCCTCTCATCCATCCTGACAATCAGTTCAGTTCAGTTCAGTCACTCAGTCGTATCTAACTCTTTGCGACCCCATGAATTGCAGCACGCCAGGCCTCCCTGTCCATCACCAACTCCCAGAGTTTACCCAAACTCATGCCCATCGAGTCGCTGATGCCATCCAGCCATCTCTCCTCTGTCGTCCCCTCCTCCTCCTGCCCCCCAATCCCTCCCAGCATCAGGGTATTTTCCAATGAGTCAACTCTTTGCATGAGGTGGCCAAAGTACTGGAGTTTCAGCTTCAGCATCAGTCCTTCCAATGAACACCCAGGACTAGATAGCAACAAATGGTGCTCTGATTATCACACCAGATTGTTCTTGTTTGAGCTAAGCAAAGAGCCAAACTTTGACCCCACCAGGCAGCAAAAATGTGGAATAAAGCAACGCTCATTGGTGTCATCCAGCACCCTGGACATCTGCGCCAGTATCAGTGAAGCTCAGTGGACTGATGAACCTCCAGCCTCACTGTTTTCCACCCTGCTGTCAGCAGTGAGGAAGTACAAAATGGTGTGAGGCAGCACTCGCTGACATTCTGCTTTTGCTGATAGGATATCATTGGTGGAAATCATAAAGTGTTGAATTTCTACCCCTGTCCACCAGTAATAAGGTAGTACAATGCCATGCTCTGCCCTTTCAAGGGTAGTGTCAGGAGAGCCCAGTGAGCATCTGAACCTCCACTTCCACCCCTACCTCTACCACCACTAAACAGGGTGACTGTTCACTAAAACAGACTAAATTGTGAACCCAGAATCTCACAACATATCCTAGAAGTCCAAAATACAATCCAAAGTCACACACCAATCCAAGAACCAGAATAATCACAACTTGTATGATGAAAGGTAATCTATAGATGCCATTACTGAGATAACTCAGCTATTAGAATTATATGACAAGTATTTGAAAAAAGTAACCATCTACTTGCTACGGTCCATAGGGCTGCAAAAGTTGGATATGACTTTTGCATCATCTACTTGTTTCATGAACAGTTATGAACTCTTTTAATAAGTGAAAAAATAGAAAAACTCCATATTGAGATGCATCATGATCAAACTTCTGAAAACTAAAGACAAAGAAAAAATCCTAAATACAGCTAAATAGAAATGATCCATTTCCTATACAGGAACAATGGTTTGAATGACAGCATATTTCTGATCTGAATCTATGGCTTCAAAAGGAAATGCAATTTGTTTTTCAAAAAAAAGAAATATCAACTTCAGATTCTATATATAGCAAAAATATTCTTGGGAAATAAATGCACTCCCAGATGAAGGAAAACTAAGAGAATTTGTCATCAGCCTTTTACCTTTTAAGAATGGTTATAAGAAGTTCTCCAAAGAGAAAGGAAAATAATAACTGTAAACTTTCATTTGGATCTCACAGCTGAATCACATATGGATTTAGCAGCCTAACACAGTTCAAATGGTCATTTTTTTCAGTGAGATTAATTTTTTTAATGTATGTTAAATACTCAGTTTGTTAGTTGTTCACATAATAGATACTAGGCAAATGATTGCAAGCCTTTGCCAAGCACTAAGCTAGGCAGAGGGAACACAGTGCATGTTAAAACTGCCTGTGTTAGAATTTTATACATGCAGAGAACATAAAATTTCATGGGAGAAAATGGCATTGGACACACAATGAGACAGTTTTAAAATTTTACAATTATTTAAGAGCCTATGAAAATGTATAAGATCAAGGAGATTGTATGTCAGAGGAGACTTACTTCATCTAGTGGATCAGGTAGGCAGGGTTTTCTGAGAAGTTATGATTTAAGATATTTAAAAATGAGGGAGATAACAGGATTACTGTTGATAGGAGCAAGGAAGGGTGCAGGAAGAGCATTCAGACTAAAGGGACACCAGGCACCAGAAGCTGATGTGGAAAGAAAGGAGTTTGGGGACATTCTAAGAAGTACAACAAAACCAGCACAACTGAGATTGTAGTGTGTAGCATGGGGAAATGACATTTTTGAGACAGATGGAGCCTGAAAGTCACACAGTTCATTTTAAATTTTAAACTATGTGTATGATCAACATGAAGCTGCAGTTTTTTGTTATTGTTACTATTTGTTTTTAATTGAGGTACAGTTGCTTTACGATGTTGTGTTAGTTTCTGGTGTACAAGGAAGTGAATCAGCTATGTGCATGCATATACACTCTCACTCCTGGACCTTCCTGCCCCCTACATCCCACCCATCTAGGTCATCAAAGAGCACCATGCTAATCTTCCTGTGCTATACAGTAGGTTTCCACTAGCTATCTCTTTGACACATGGCACATGAATCAGTCCCATTCTCTCAATTCAACCCCACCTCACCCTGTGTCTACATGTCCATTCTCTGCATCTGTATCTCTATTTCTGCCCTGAAAATAAATTCATCAGTACCATTTTTCTAGATTTCCACTAGAGTCTGTCATACAGAGTGAAATAAGTCAGGAAGAGAAAAACAAATATCATATATTATGCAGCAGTGTTTTGAATGCAAAAGCATTATGATCAAGCCATTGGTTCCTGTTAGTGCTTTTCAAAGCCTCTTCTTTCTTTCAGGAAGCACAGGTGGATGACAGGGTGATTCTTAGTTCTTAGTGATTCCCAAGGATAGCAATTATCATCAGTTTCCCCTCTTTGTGACAGGGGTAGCTACTGACAACAAATGTTCCAAGTGACTTCTATCTTCCTTATCAATTTATTGCCCATTTTCTGGAGAATATTTCAATCAATCATTACTTTTTCAACACCTTTACTACACTTCTTTTTCCAGTATGCTTCTAATTTTCTTAGATTTCATTTAAATCAATAAAATTATATTTAGAATAAACCTTGACACATAACTGCAAGAAAATACATTAATTTAAGGTAATACCTATTGTTTGGGCTTCCCAGGTGGAGACAGTAGTAAAGAGGCCACCTGCCAATGCAGGAGACCTACGAGACACAGGGTTCGATCTCTGGGTTGGAAAGACCCCCTGTAGGAGGACATGGCAATCCACTCTAGTATTCTTGCCTGGAGAATTCCCATGGACAGAGCAGCCTGGCAGGTTACAGTCTGTAGGATCACAAAGAGTTGGACATGACCGAAGGGACTTAGCATGCATGCACACAACTATGGTTTACACAATTTTTTTTCAAAGTCCACCTAAGATGTCCTAGTGGAGGAGGCAATGGCACCCCATTCCAGTACTCTTGCCTGGAAAATCCCATGGAAGGAGGAGACTGGCAGGCTGCAGTCCATGGGGTGGCAAAGAGTTGGACACGACTGAGTGTCTACACTTCACTAAGATGTCCTAGGGAAGCAAGTTTGAATAAAACAACTTACTGATTGTAGTTATGTTTCCATCAGCTCCATGCCCACAAAGCCCTGCCTAGAGAGTAAGAGCAGAAATGTATTTGCTTTCTGAGCTCAAATTAATTCTTGTGTATTCTAATCTTTTCAAGTGGTTGTAATGGAAATTTCTCTAGTACTATGTTAATTTATTTAAATGCCTAAAGTTTATTTTTATGTATATCTCCTGATGCTACTTCTCCTCACTTTGCAGTAAAAGGCTCATGAATACTTATGTAAAACGGGATTTATGTGGAAAATTCTTGAAGAGATAGGAATGCTAGACACCTGACCTGCCTCTGCAAAATGTGTATGCAGGTCAAGAAGCAACAGTTAGAACTGGACATGGAACAACAGATTGGTTCTAAATAGGAAAAGGAGTACCTCAAGGCTATATATTGTCACCCTGCTGACTTAACTTATATGCAGAGTTCAGTTCAGTTCAGTTCAGCGCTCAGTCATGTCCGACACTTTGCGACCCCATGAATCGCAGCATGCCAGGCCTCCCTGTCCATCAACAGCTCCTGGAGTTTACTCAAACTCATATCCATCGAGTCGGTGATGCCATCCAGCCATCTCATCCTCTGTCGCCCCCTTCTCCTCCTGCTCCCAATCCCTCCCATCATCAGGGTCTTTTCCAAGGAGTCAACTCTTCACATGAGGTGGCCAAAGTTTTGGAGTTTCAGCCTCAGCATCAGTCCTTCTAATGAACACCCAGGACTTATCTCCTTTAGGATGGACTGGTTGGATCTCCTTGCAGTCCAAGGGACTCTCAAGAGTCCTCCAACACCACAGTTCCAAAGCATCAATTCTTCGGCGCTCAGCTTTCTTCATAGTCCAACCCTCACATCCATACATGACCACTGGAAAAACCATAGCCTTGACCAGGCGGACCTTTGTTGGCAAAGTAATGTCTCTGCTTTTTAATATGCTATCTAGGTTTGTCATAACTTTCCTTCCAAGGAGTAAGCGTCTTTTAATTTCATGGCTGCAATCACCATCTGCAGTGATTTTGGAGCCCCCCAAAATAAAGTCTGACACTGTTTCCACTGTCTCCCCATCTATTTCCCATGAGGCGATGGGACCAGATGCCATGATCTTAGTTTTCTGAATGTTAAGCTTTAAGCCAACTTTTTCACTCTCCTCTTTCATCTTCATCAAGAGGCTTTTTAGTTCCTCTTCACTTTCTGCCATAAGGGTGGTGTCATCTGCATATCTGAGGTTATTGATATTTCTCCAGGCAATCTTGATTCCAGCTTGCGCTTCCTCCAGCCCAGCGTTTCTCATGATGCACTCTGCATAGAAGTTAAATAAGCAGGGTGACAATATATAGCCTTGACTTACTGCTTTTCCTATTTGGAACCAGTCTGCTGTTCCATGTCCAGTTCTAACTGTTGTTTCCTGATCTGCATACAGGTTTCTCAAGAGGCAGGTCAGGTGGTCTGGTATGCCCATCTCCTTCAGAATTTCCACAGTTTATTGTGATCCACACAGTCGAAGGCTTTGATGTGGTCAATAAAGAAGAAATAGATGTTTTTCTGGAACTCTCTTGCTTTTTTGATGATCCAGTGGATATTGGCAATTTGATCTCTGGTTCCTCTGACTTTTCTAAAACCAACTTGAACATCTGGAAGTTCTTGGTTCAAGTATTGCTGAAGCCTGGCTTGGAGAATTTTGAGCATTAACTTACTAGTGTGTGAGATGAGTGCAATTGTGTGGTAGTTTGAACTTTCTTTGGGATTGCCTTTCTTAGGGATTGGAATGAAAACTGACCTTTTCCAGTCCTGTGGCCCCTGCTGAGTTTTCCAAATTTGCTGGCATATTGACTGAAGAACTTTCACAGCATCATCTTTCAGGATGTGAAATAGCTCAACTGGAATTCCATCATATCCACTAGCTTTGTTCATAGTGATGCTTTCTAAGGGCCACTTGACTACTTGACTTCACATTCCAGGATGTCTGGTTCTAGGTGAGTGATCACACCATTGTGATTATCTGGGTCATGAAGATCTTTTTTGTACAGTTCTTCTGTGTGTTCTTGCCACCTCTTCTTAATATCTCTGCTTCTGTTAGGTCCATACCATTTCTGTCCTTTATAGAGCCCATTTTTGCATGAAATATTCCTTTGGTATCTCTAATTTTCTTGAAGAGATCTCTAGTCTTTCCCATTCTGTTGTTTTCCTCTATTTCTTTGCATTGATCGCTGAGGAAGGCTTTCTTATTTTCGTTTCAGGATCCCATCACAGCTGTGCTCATATACTTGCATAGAATCTTTTTGCCTCTCTTCCAGCCAATGTCATGGCCTCTATGTCTTTATATCTGACTTGACAACCAAATTCTGACCTGATGGTTTTATTTGTCTGTACCATCTGTGGTATAAGAGTGGTATAGGAATCTGCCTGCCAGTGATGGAGATGCGGGAGACGAGTATTCAGTCCTTGGGTTGGGAAGATCCCCTGGAGGAGGAAATGGCCACCCACTCCAGTACCCTTGTCTGGAAAATTCCATGGACAGAGGAGCCTGGCAAGCTGCAGTCCATGGAGTAGCAAAGAGGTGTACATAACTTGGTAACTGAGAACACACACATATATTCCTTAACATTTGCCCTCTAGATTAAATCATGTAGGGTTAACGTTTACTTACCAGAGTTATACTGCCAACTCTGAGAAAAAGCGCCAGACTCTTTCATTTGAAAATAAGCAAAAAATAATAATGGTGCATTTTTCTGTTAAAGATAATTATTTTTTATTGAATTATGACTTATTTCTTAACCTAACATCACAGATTGTTTTTGAAAATTCCATACACTTCCCTTGATATATTTATTTTATATTATAAAAATATATCAAGGAGATCATTAAACACATTATGTTGGGGAAATCTTTCAAAAGATACTGATATAAGAAGCTAAGGAGAAAGTCACTTCTCAGAAATGAGATTAAAAAATAGAGTAATTTTTATACACGGTGGCTCTATATTAATTTTTAAACTCTTTAATTCAAATGCGCCTTTAATGTAAAAGATCACTCTATGATAACATTAACAGACTTGTTATGTGCCTACAGCATCAGAAATGTACCAGATGTATTATTATTTTTCTTTTTTTAATCTTAACAGCACCTCTATGAGATAAATATTATAGCCTCACTTTAAGGTGAGCAAATTGGGATTCAAAGAGGATTGATGGCTTAATTGAGTTTACATGCTAATAAGTAGTGACCCTTTAATGGAAACAAGTTTGATTAGAAACCGTTTTCTAGATTCCAGTTCAATATCATGATATGTTGAATTTGGCTACTTTTAAATTACAAAAAAAAAAAAAAAAAAAATACTGAGACAGAAATTTCAGTGAGAATCAGTATAGTTCTGATAGTCATATCAGTCAGTTCAGTTCAGTCCCTCAGTCATGTCTGACTCTTAGCAACCCCATGAATCACAGCATGCCAGGCCTCCCTGTCCATCACCAACTCCCGGAGTTTACTCAAACTCATGTCCATCGAGTTGGTGATGCCATCCAACCATTTCATCTTCTGTTGTCCCCTTCTCCTCCTGCCCCCAATCCTTCCCAGCATGAGGGTCTTTTCCAAAGAGTCAACTCTGCATGAGGTGGCCAAAGTATTGGAGTTTCAGCCTCAGCATCAGTCCTTCCAATGAAGACCCAGGACTGATCTCCTTTAGAATGGACTGGTTGGATCTCTTTGCAGTCCAAGGGACTCGCAAGAGTCTTCTTCAACACCACAGTTCCAAAGCATCAATTCTTCGGCGCTCAGCTTTCTTCACAGTCCAACCCTCACATCCATGCATGACTACTGGAAAAACCATAGCCTTGACCAGGCGGACCTTTGTTGGCAAAGTAATGTCTCTGCTTTTTAATATGCTGTTTAGGTTGGTCATAACTTTCCTTCCAAGGAGTAAGCGTCTTTTAATTTCATGGCTGCAATCACCATCTGCAGTGATTTTGGAGCCCCCCAAAATAACGTCTGACACTGTTTCCACTGTCTCCCCATCTATTTCCCATGAGGTGATGGGGCCAGATGCCATGATCTTAGTTTTCTGAATGTTAAGCTTTAAGCCAACTTTTTCACTCTCCTCTTTCACCTTCATCAAGAGGCTTTTTAGTTCCTCTTCACTTTCTGCCATAAGGGTGGTGTCATCTGCATATCTGAGGTTATTGATATTTCTCCAGGCAATCTTGATTCCAGCTTGCGCTTCCTCCAGCCCAGCGTTTCTCATGATGCACTCTGCATAGAAGTTAAATAAGCAGGGTGACAATATACAGCCTTGACTTACTGCTTTTCCTATTTGGAACCAGTCTGTTGTTCCATGTCTCTGTATTTAAATAACAAAGGCCATTTTTTGAAAACACATGAAGACTATCACTTTTGTATCTCTAAACAAGACTGGCTATGAGATTTTTTTTTTTTTCCCCTAAATTTTGCTTTTAAAAGACATATGTGTTCTTTGTGATAAATATGATCTTCATGGTTATTTCTCAGAATTAGACATTTATTTTCACAAATTCATTTCATGCTTATGAGAGAATATTTTAGATTATAAGTCTAACTACAATTACTCACTACCTATTCACTTTCCAGATTTTGGAAACTATGAGTTATTTATTGCATAATTTTTATTACATAAATTTCAAATTAGTGAATTTATCAGTTTATATAATGCTATCTCTTTGATTGTGTGTATAGCTAACAGGTCACTATCACATTTGCTGTTGCTGTTGAAGACTTCAGTTCACGCCAACATGTCTTTGTGAGCAACGTCCATGTGCCAAACCAAAGCAAGGGCTGCTGAATGAAAAACAACACAGTTCCTACCCTCAGGAAAGGCCTCATTCTAGTACACTGGCTCAGATGGTAAAGAATTTGCATGCATTGCGGAAGACCTGGGTTCTGTCCCTGGGTTGGGAAGATCCCCTGGAGGAGGGCATGCAACCCAATCCAGTATTCTTGCCTGGAGAATCCCCATGGACAGGGAAGCTTGGAGTGGGTTACAGTCCATGGGGTCACAAAGAGTCAGACATGATTGAGCGGCTCAGCACAGTACACTGTATAGAGCAGCAATTACAGAAGTTCATTTTTGAATTTCAAAAATGATTAGTCAAGCTCCTAATAATGGAACTGGCTAGAATTAGAATTTTCAGATTTTATTACACATTAAGCAGCAGCAATTTTCAGTTAGGGCCCTTTTTAAAGTGAGATTTAGAGGAAATACTGACTCTGCTCTGTACTTATATTACTGGGTACTCTCTGCCTACAGTCTGATATCTATTGATTTTAACTTACAATCTTCCATGTCTTGCAGTCTAGTATTCCACCACATGATTTTTTTTTACTAACTGCCTATAAACTACTTTATCTGATTATACTCTGTGAAACACAGTGCCAACTGCTTTCAGGGTCATACCCCCAGTTTTTCAGGACTCTGAATTATTCTGTTATTCTTAAGTATGTTTCTATCTTTACTTATCTTCTGACCAACATCCCAGTTACAATATGGTCAAACTAAATATTAGTAGCTAATGGTGTTATCTAGCTTTTGATAATGATTGTATTTCTGGTTTCAAGCAAATCCTCCACCACACAAATGGGAAAAATCTAGCCCCATTAAAAAAACAAGAAACAGAGAGATTTATTTTCTATTCCTTAGTGGAGATTATAGTTAACTATTCAAAATAAGTGCATGGCAGGGCTCAAATCACAATGCCAAAATTTTAGAGAGGACTCATTTAGATACATGATTGATACTGATTTATGATGCATGTTGGGAACAATGTTATCCTTCTCAATGCTGTATTGTAATTATTAAAATATAAACTTAGTTTAATTAAAAATCATTTTATTAATCAATTAATGGGTATCAAGAAACTAATCTCTCAAGGAAATTAATAGCATGGTATAGTAGAAAGATGAAGGAGTTTGAAGTTTAGTTTCTAAAATGGAGTGATAATACTTTACAAATTTACAATAAGGGCAAAATAAGAAAGTCATATGAAACACTTTTATAAAATGCTATCATAGTTTTAACTCAGATAACTATCTGGTAATTAACTAAAAATAGGACATCAAATTGACTAATATTGGAATGATTCTTATGAGAGGAGAAATTTCTCAATTATACAATACATGTGTGTAGCTGTCCTACTTTCACATAGCTTCTTGACTACCTAAGATGTCTAAACAGTAGATATGAAACTACCTCAGGGCTGAGATTATTGGTTTCACTTTTATATTCCTCAGTTTCTACATTTACATTAGCTGTGCTAACAAAGAGGCAGGTTTGTATATTTTTTCTAAGTAGACCTATAGTAATGTTTAGAGAATATAATGGACAGAATATATCTCATAACATGCACATTAATTTCTCATTTTAACGACGATTTTTAAATGCAATGAAAACAACTATGTTTAAGAATGTGAGTTGATCACAGAGGAAGAGAAAGCTGAAATGGCTAATATACTTGACCAACATACTTGTATCTGGGGTCACATGTGGGGGAGAAAGCAGTTCTTACCATTGAAAAGCTACAAAAGACCTTGTGGTCACTGCATTTGGATGTAATAGCTAACCAGCAGAAACACAAAGTGGAACTTGCTCCGTTAGAACAGCAGATAACACAGCTTGAAAGCGACTTTACAGCTGCCAGGAAACTTTGTAGTTAGAAAGATCAGCTACACCCTTGAGATTGTGAGACATGGGGAAGCAGATATCTGTTAAAAAATCACATTGCTATTGATAAGGAGAGGGAACTGGAAATATACTACTTTGTTCATTTTTTCTGAATTATTGAGAAGTATCTATTTTGCCATAAATTTTGTGAATCCATCTTTCTTTTGTTGTTTGTCTCTAAATTCAATATATACCATAAGTGCTGGTAATAGAAATGCCATCAAGTTTCATTTAGATAGAGATTAAAATGAAATAAAAATGCAGTATTTATTAACTTATGCCTGTAGATGGCTGGAAGATAAATCTGCCAAAACTGTAAGTGTAAATCCTTCCCTATTCGCTTTGCATTTCAGAGGCAAAGCAAAGGACACATTTTTCCTAGTGGGAAAAATGACACGTGTCTGACAGGTGAAATTAACACCATCTATCCAATTCAATTGACTAAGCGCTTATTGTATAGAGAGCTAAATATAGGACTCTGGGCTAGATGCTGGTAACACACAGATAGGCAAATAAGGCAAAGTCCTGATCTACAGGGAGCTTATTTCCTGATGGGAGTTCATTGAGTGGGCTACTGTGTAATACACAGGCTACTATTATGTTCATTAAAAAGTATGCAAGTTCACTTTACTTAGCATGCAATTTTTATTATTCATTAAGAGTAGGTTTCCTTTTTTAAAAAATTAGCATGAAAATCAATTATCTGAAATCTAATCAACAATATGTAATCTCTACATTCCAGAATTTTTCAATTTCTAAATTTTAAACATATATTCATAAAACATGGATAAATGAGTTCTACACCGTAGTTCTTTTAAAGTTAGTTTTACTACATAACTTTTATAATGCAGTGTTTTGGGGTTTTTGTTTTTTTAATCTGGATATTTGCACAACCTGCTCAGAATAAGGACATGGAAGAAATGGCCACTGAGAGATCTAGGACTTTGAAATTTCCCATAGAAAACAAACAAAGCAATATAATTCTTACGTTTGTAACAACTGTTGAAGTGTTTCATTATGCTGAATTATTTAAAGACTATTAGCTATATTAATACCAAATCATTCTTGCATTGAACTTACAATTTAACAGTTGGTTAGGGAAAAGTCATGTAGAATTGAATAGACTAACCCACACTTTTTATTAATAATAACAGAAGTAATGGAACAATGAAATACATATCCATAAGAAGATATCACATGCCATTTACTAAGTTTTGTACACCTGAGAAAATGTTAATATAAATAATTGTTATGTTAAAAATATAGCCAAACATGTCTGCAGGTTTTAAGCTGTCTAATGTAATTCTACATTCTCAGTGAATAATGTTTAACATTTGAACCAAAAACAGTTTGGCACGAATAATTAAAGGCTTAAGTTAAATACATAGACAGTCATTTAAATTTAGATCTGCAATAACATTTACTATTATTCTCCAAGGCTTTGACTGCTTGACAGAAACAAAGTACTCTGGGATTAATTTCAAGAAATGGTGCCAACTGTGCCGCAATTTGCTGTAATTAAGACATGAAAGAACACTAAATATTCAGATTAAAAGAAGCATGATGGAGCATGATAGAAAGTCAAGGTGTGGCAGAGAGCCAAAAAAAAAAAAAAAAAAAGAAGACAGCCAGGAATACCATATTGATGGATATGAAAACAGCACCAGTAAAGGCTGGTGAATTTTCTTTTAAGGAAGCACATCATTTTAGTCTTAGATTACTTTTTATGTCTTTCTTCACTCAAATGTAAAGCTGAGACCTGGTGTGTTAGAAAGATAATAAAATTGAAAGAGAAAGTGACAAACATTGTGTTCTTCTACAGCTAATTAGTTTAAGTGATGTGGAGAAGTCATTAGGAGGGTGTCATAATTATCTTTATGGTGAAGGAATTTCCCTGTGTGTTACATTAGTGTAGTTTGCTTTAGAGCTAAATGAAAAAGCTACATAGGTGTTAACTACAAGAGATTAAATACACTTTCTGTGTTCATTAAACTCCTCTTTATAGTTTAAAAGGAAAGAATTCATTTTGATCTAACAAGTCTCCCTTTTAATTCCCTAAGAATCATGAGAAATATTATTCTTTAGTCTTGTAACGTTTATGTATTAACACTTCATTCAGAATAATGGTGGGTGAATCTTCTCCCCAACTGACTTTTTACTTTTTTTTTCTTTTCCTTTTTTGGAAGTCCTTTTAAGGTTTTGATCCTAGAAAAGAAGTGGATACTTGACCCAGTTGCTAATGAGGGGTTTGAATAAGCTCTAGTATCCTATAGCTCAAAATAGCAGGATGGCAGTGTAAAAAGTCCATCATAAAAGGCAATACGTAAAAAAAAAAAAAAAAAAAGACTTGGTAAGAAAGTCAGAAGCTGGTCTCCTGCAAGCACACGAAGCCATCAAAGTCAAAGTGGGTGATGGGGAGGCAACTGGACAGTGTGGTCAAGAGACTGAAAGAAAATCCAGAATCTACAAGGAGGGCAGCGTTAGCAAGATCAATCTTCCTCGTCAGAGTAGGTCTGCAGCAGCCACATGGGAACATGCAGAGTTGCAGAGAGCAGGGCTTTGTGAGAGAAACCAATGTACCCCAAATTGTGAACTTTACCAGAATGGAAATCTGTTCAGCCTGACAAAAGAGAATTTCCTGTTCCAGGTATATGATTAAGGCTCGAAATAGAAAATGTGGATCTTTTCAGGCTTTGAAGATGCTGCGAAGAGTCAGCATCTTTCAGAGAACCATAAAAATAAAACTGAGTTGTTTCCATATACAGAAATCTTTGCAGAAAATGTATGATGTCTTTTGAATACAGACTTTTTATCTTAGCTTTTCCCCTTGATGTTGCAAAAATCTTCATTTGGGAATACAAAGCTTGTAATAAAGGGTTTATTATATAGTGCTCTGAAGCAGTTCAAATTGATATTCTGTCTAGAATCTTACTATTCTAACAAAAAAAAGGTAGTTGAAGAGACATCAAAGAATTTCATAGGCACTAGTATTTACATAACTTAGATAAGATACAAATAAGATAATTCATTTCATAGCAAAAATAAGTCATTGGTATTACTTGTAATCTATGACACATAATATTCATACAGCATTGAATGTCTATATTTAAAAGTCTACAAGTTTGCTAGGTTTTTTATTTCCCATATAAATGGATAGTATGAAGCTATGAGAATTATTATTGTTATTATTACTTGTGGGCTGTTGTTTGACTAAAGTTTGTGGTGTAATACTTTTATAAACTAGAATATGAATGAAGTCATTGGGTACATAGTAGAGAGTCATTGTCAGCCCCTTAATTTTTCCTTCTACTATTCACAACGTTTCCAAATACGTGTTTCAGGATAAAACCCCCTAGAGGTCTCCTGCAAATTCTTTTTCAATACAACCAGATCATTGCAGATAATTGTATTACACAGTGTATCGATCCAAAATCGTTGTGCACCGGAAACATCTGAAAAAACATGATTATAGCTTTCTGTTTATTGTTCGTACATCATATAAGCAGGCTTTTGTGTGAATCACCTGTAAAAAAGGCAAGGTGGAAACATCAGAGAAATTACCTCTTTACAAGAATCTATTGATCACTTTAAATCAAAGAAGTATGTTTGACATAAGATTACCTGCCAGTTTGAACATTAGGTACACTATGTTATAGCCTGGGGCAGTTGTAAGTCTGACAAAGGGATTGTAAATAAAGCATGCAGCTGCGAGTGCCTCTGGCTTGGGATCAACTCCAGCTCAAGTCCAAGGCATAGGTAAACTTAAAATAATTTACCCCTTTTTAACCAGCATATAATGAATTAGAATAGACTCTTAGGAGAACCGTGAGGCATAAATCTCTTAGTCATTTTGAAATGGCAAACTTCATAGAAAATTCACAACATACACAGTTGATAAAAGGTCTTTTTTGCACATATGCCACAAGTTGACTCTAGTAGTCTAGAAGACAGTCTATTGGTACAAGTAGGTTCTTCAAACAAGAAACTTCCTGAAACAATGTGATATCTACAATCTTTTGTAGATAGCTTGATTGCTCAAAGTCAGGGTCATCAACCTCTCAATTTCAATATCAGAAAATTCTCCTTAAACTTATCTAAAAAGTTTTGGTGCAGTTTTGTTTTTTTTTTTTTGGATAAGAAATACGTATATTGTGAACGGTGAAAAAGCTTATAAAATGAAATATCATACTTTATGGAACTACATATACAATGTTAAAAATCTATCACTAGAAATATATTGATTATTTTCACTTGATGACTTGACTATAGTTTTTTATTGGTCAAGATCAAGGAAAGCTAAAGTGCCTTTATATATACTTTAAACTTGAAGGATTTTTTAAAAATTTTGAAATCAAGCTTGTAAGTTCTTTATTGGATTTTTTCCCTGCATGCTTTAACATATATTGAAATTATTAAACATTTAGCTCATTTGTTCAGAGAGATTTCGATGTATTTGAAATTTAATAAAGATGAGCTCTGGGTGATGCATTCTTCCTTGTTAAATATTTAGCTGTTTGTGTTAGCTCTCTGGTTTCCTGAGGCACAAATTTAAACTGCTAATATAGAGCAGGTTTAAGCTATAAAAATAGTAGATGCCATAATTTCTTCTGGGGCAAACTGGTCATTTTGAATATTTGCAAGAAAACAAAGGAAACATGTGTGCATATATTTATTAAAATATAAGCACACAGTTGTATATATATAATATATAATCTTAAAAAATCTATAAACGAGAAATGGAGAATCAAATATTCTTAGATCTAATTTATAAAGGAGACATCATTCAACTTCAAAGATGAGTGATAAATGCAGAATATTTATATGAGTTTCTTCTTTATGAGGTTGACTGTAAAAGATACCTCTGATGTAAGACTGTAATACTGTGGCTTCCAACTTTACTGAAGCTTAAAATAAACACCATTTTTGGACATAAAATGAGAATCATTAAAAGGGAAGATGCTCTTTTTATAAAAATCTGATCTCCATTTCTATTTCTATTTTTATTGATTTGGAGATACAAAAAGGCATTTTTTTTTTTTCTTCAGTTGGATTGCAAGACTGAAATTACTAATTTTCGTAAAATATCATGATCTTTAATGCAATGGATTATAAATCCAGTTATATTTAAGAATACTTCTAAAAAGATACTTTTAAAATAATGCAAATAAACAAATCCAAACATATGATTAAAAATAAAATTTAAAACCTGATAACATTTGCAATTGATGATATGTATTTGAGCCAATTGAAAAGAAAAAAAAACAAAACAGATAAACATTTTTATAAAGGGGGAATAGTCGAATAAAATATACAGATATATATCTCTAAGAATACAGTCAACAAAGAACAAAGGAAAAATGTCTTTGTCTTAAATCACTTATTTTTTGAGAGCTTGAAGCATACCGCCTGTCTGCTTTGGTCTAATGAAAGAGTGCCATCTATTGGATGACCTTGAAAAAGTGTTTAAATTTCATAAATATTATACATGAAAATAAATCAGTGGAGAGTCATCATTTTGGCATAATTTATAATGTGTCAGTCTTTGTCTATGTGAATATATGTACATATACCCAAGGCCTATGCTAAAGAAAGAACAAGAGAACTATACATTAATGTTAGTTCATAATACACTTATATTGCAGCAAAATTTTTACAAGTTATCTTGGGGAATTGTTGTCTGATGAAGACATTTAAGTTTTTCATTCAAATGCTTTATAAATTCGAGTTTACTGACAAGCATCTTGTATTTCTTCATACATACCTTTGTTTACTTGTGCTTTAAATAAAGGAATCTGAAAATGTGAATACACAAATTTGTATTTGGAAAAGAAGGATCTGTTTAAATCTTTCTCAAAGTTGCATTGCATAAAATTTAAACCAAAAACAAAAGAAGAAAAAAAAAAAAAACCAGATGAGCTTGGTTTTTTAAAAGGCAATGTTCTTGTTTTATCTTTCAGCCCAAGAACTTGCCAGTCAAGATGAAAAACTTCTTCTAATGGAATCCAGCTTTAAGGCTACTCAAGAGCAGCTAACAGCAAATAGCAGAAACAGTTCGCCAAGAACAGAACAGTAGAAAACCCCAGGCAGAGCCGAAGACAGTGACAGCAGGGCTTATTGCTTCTGAAGAAGAAAAAAATGATTACAAGTGAGTTGTTTTTCAGTCTTTCAGAAAGTTTTACTTTACAAACTGAAATCAAGTCAGTCCTTTTGACTTTAGTTGCTAAATGTTTAATTCTCTCTGTCTTGCAAAAGGTTCTGTGTAAATATTCTAGCTTGTTCAATATATTGTTCTTTCCAAAATAGATAAACTTTCAGTCTGCAACATTTCTTAACTGAAATGGCACATGTTGAAAACGGTAACTGTCTTATTCCAGATTCTGAATAATGATGTGGCAGTCAACTTTCTTGTTAACTATCAAGAAATGTTCAAGGTAGGATTCAAGGGAAAGAGTACACTGTGTTTCTGTAGCACCTATCTGCCAATGGCATTCTCATCTTTCTCCTTTCAGAGTCCAAAGGTTACATATGGCTCTTGTTGCTTTTCTTTTTTGTTAAAGTAGCAGCTCTAAGCAAGACACTATTAAATTGGGAGACATTGAGAGTGGAAAATTTTTGATCAGACCATTGAGGCATGTAAGAAACTATGAAGAAAAGTAATAAAGACTTAGGTTGTTCTGAAACACTCATGAAAACTGTCCTTAGCGAAGCATCTAGTATTTAATTTCTGTTTTTATTATTTAAATCTTTATGCAGTTACTTTGTATCTCTGCAATGTTTTCAGATTTTATCATTGGCTATTCAAATAAATATTAATTTCTTTTTTATTTTAGTTTCTGATAATTAAGTATTCTATCGTCTGTGTCTTTTTTTTCTGTATTTATTCTCTTAGTCTGTTTTCAAAAAACAAATAGAAAGTAGCATAGCCCAGATGAATCTCTCTGTCTCTCTCTTTCTGTTTGTAAAGAATTACACCTTACTCGCTGAACTTGCTTGAATCAAGTAATTGCAGTTAGATAAAGCATCCACACCTGAAGTTTTTTCCCCTGTCACTCACTCCTTTGAACAAAGTCCTGCAGCCAGAAGTAAATTTGGCCTGTTTTATTTGATCTTAACTGCTCTTTGTAAGTCAAATTCTAAACTTATACTCCTTAATGCATATCTTGATATACCTATAAAAAGGATTTCAAAATAATGCATATAGTAAACATTTCTTTCTTGATTTGTAGTTTATAGGGCACATAAAATATAAAAGGAATTTTTTTGAAATTTATTCATGAGAAATTTATGTTTTAATTCAATGATTTAATATTACAAGGCACTAAAGCAATTATAAAATCTAGGATAATATTTTGTGTGCTTCTAAATAAAATCAAATCCTATAATAAACACTCTTTGCCATTCATGTACCTTTAGTCAGATGCCAGGACACACACAACAACAAAAAAAGACACATTTAACAAATATTAAAAGGTAGAAATTGGTACCAAGGATTAAAAGCATATTGGGCAAAGTTTCTTTGGGAATGCATATAGTAATGTACTATTGTTATAAATATTATGGTGTCTTAAAAAAGCAAAATTATTTTAGGGAAATAATATGCCTAAGATATGTTTATAAAATAAGAAATATATAAAAATGATTGTGAACTTATATAAAACTAATGATAGTATTTGATGTTAGCATATTGCTCTTAAAATAATGCCAACCTTTTTTCTATAGTTAAACAGTACTATAAAGGCACATTATTCAGTATGTCCACAAAAATATAATTTTTGACCTGAAAACTGACATGCAGTGATCTGCTTTCAATCTTGAATTTTATAAGTAAATAGACTAGACAGTGATTCATCTAGTTAAATAATAATGAAAAATCAAACAAGTTCTATATGTTTGATCTATATTTATCTACTTTATTTTCTAATACAGCTTCATCCTGAAATTAAGTATGATATTCTCTCTTAATATGAAACTGCTGTCAAGGTATACAGATATCATCTAAGAGTATTTAAAGTTGTAACCGCATGTTTTCAAATCTAACTATTTGAAATTGTTTTTAGCAATTAAATATCCTAAAAGTCATAAAATTAGAAATATTATTAAGACATAAGAAAATGTTATTAAAGTTTAAAAGGATTGATAAATGATCATAATCAAAACAGTGATGATTTCTTAGGAGGAACACATTTATCTTTCTTTTCAAATATAGCCTCAACATAGATTGTCACAGGATATGAGTACTTGTTACATATATGTGTCTATACGTTTTCCATAATACATGGAAAAATACACTATTGTTTAAATGTCAAATAAAAATCAAAACCCTTTGGCTTAGCAAACAAAATATTCTGTTTATTAGTTTTGATTTTTTTTTTCCCCACTCAATCGACAGGTGGCATGAATTGATCAAATTTACCAATTGATTTGGTTTGGGGCAGTGCCAGACACCATTGGGTTTGCCAGTCAGAAGAAAGAAAGACCATGTTAGGTGTCATAAGGCATGAAAGTATTATAGTTAGTTCCCTTAACCTGTCATCCCTTTATCTGGAAAACTCTTAGAATTTTGACTAGCAGATAAAGGAACAAAATGTATGGGGGATAAATTTAAGGTCTTGAGTAGCTTCTAGAGTTTATAATCAACATAGAATCTTTCTGCAGAGAGCAGACAATCTCACGTAGAACAAAACATTCTGGGATTTTTATTTAGAAAAACAGCAACTCATTTTTGAAATTATAACTTTTTTATTTTACAAAAAATAGAAAAAATGGAATACCTCAAACATGATTTTTTAAAATGTGTTGGGATGAGTCATAGAAACAATAACTAGAATGTGTATTTTAAGGGACCTGCTACAATCTGAGATATTTATCAGTCAGGGTCCTCTATGTATGTCTGTAACAGTGATAATGTATTCAAGTGACTGTTTGATAAGTTATCCCAAAGGTATTTCTTTCATTCATTTATTTTGGGAAACATTCAGAATTAACCAGGTTGCTATATCACCTACGTCTATCATTAGAGTAAGTCATTTCTTAACTAAGTGTGAAACAGTTAAAAAAGAAATGTGCACAAAACTTGGCAACAAAAGGAAGATGTTTTTAACATTAAAAGGTGACCCGTAAGTTAGTTTCCATAGAGCTGAATTTTTAAAGAACGCGTAGGATTTAGATTTTATTTTTCCCCTTCTCTTTTTGAAATAAATGTAGAGAACACACACCATATACTCAGTATAAGACTGTTACACTTGAAAGATTTGTTCTGAATGTCCAGTGGGAACCTGGAAATCGTAATAATTTGTAGTATCGATTGAGTGAAGCTATGCAGCTGGGGCCTCCGGTGAATAGACAGGAATAGACATTTTATTGATTAACTTTTACAGTCATATTTTCAAGACTCCACTGCAACATAATTTTCACTTCCCAGCTTTGTGTCGCTGCATCATGAAACTTGGATTCTTCTCTCTTAACATTTACCCACTTGAGGAAAAAAGCATGAAAGTATGGACTTGTCTTGCCAGGGTTGTGATCTACAGAGATGCAAAACTTTCTGGAAAAATGATTTATCTCAAGTGCCATTCCACTACAAACAGTAGAAAGGAAGTAACTGGTTGTAACAGTTTTTGGAAATATCATGATGGCAACTATTTAGAATTAAAATTCTTATTTTTCTAATTCTTTTCATATTCAGGAATCTTAATTTTCCTACCCTAACTCCATACTTGTAACTATTAAAATGAAATATCTTGTGATGGCTTTGCTTTCATTCACATGTACTTTACGTCTCATTTAATGTAAGCCACAGGAAAAAAAATTATTGTAATAATAGGCTAGAATTTAGTCTAAAATGAAAGCTGTTACATACTAAATCATTTTGGCCAATAATTCCAAAGTATGAATATGTGAATATAGACCTATTGGACATATGTGTTATTTCTCTAGTCCTATGAGAGTTTTTAAAATTATTTGAGCAGAAAAAGATTGTATTTGCACAGGTGAAAATCTTGCACATCTTCTCTGTATAGTCATATATTTATTTACCTCAGGTTCTTCTCTGCTTGCATTTTTGGCCTCTGAAACAAATTGCAGATTTTATGCTCTCATTTACATACATGGAAATATTTCACTGCAATTTTATGTAAGAGTTGATGACAGAGATATTTAGACATTAGACTGGATTTTAAAACAGGATTAAAAAAGATGACATCGATTTCTTTTTTTAACTCATATCTGCATTTCTTTTATTTATGACCTTGAAAAATCTAATATAAGTATAAATTGATCCAAAGATAAAATTCAGGAGCTTCATGTGACCACCCAGAGTCACGAAATATAAATAAATTAGACCAAAAATTTAGCACAAGCTTTAATAATTATGCAAGATAATTCATATTCCTTAATGTTTGTGTCTCACATAGTTAATTTTAGGAATTTTATTTTTATTAAAATTCATGAATAATTAATATGGAGTTTTGGTTATGAAATTCATAATTTGAATTAAGAGGCATTTTAAGGTTCTAATTTACTTCTATCTCAATCTAAAGAAATGAGTAAAACATCCTATCTTAATAGAATGTGAAACAAAATTTTTTTCTCATACTGAATATTCCTTTTTTTTTTTGATATTCAGTAAGCTTATAGATTTTTTCCTATTGATTTTCAGAAATACAAATATTGAGAATTTGCTTTGATTTCTCTTCCAGGGAGTATTAATTTATCCTGTTAAAAGTCTTATAAACACTTTTATGTACAAAATATATATATAGATTGTGTTGGTTGAAGTTTCACAGTTATCACAATGAATATAGCACATTAATGTGTGTCTAGATTTTTCAGTTACTCATATATATATATACAAAGCTATGTTTTTGCTTCTAATCTTCATTTATAATGCAAAGATATTTGAATAAAATATCTATGGTTAATTCTTTCCTACTTCACATTGAAAGAATGGACAGAATAACATATAAAGAATACAAGTTATTTTATAATATGCATGGATCTTGAAAGACTCTTACCTCTGTAATCAACTAGGTGTTTTAAAATTATTTACCAAAATAAGGAATGCAATTAAGACAGATCTAGTAATAAACATAAAATACGAAAAGTCTGAATTGAGATTGATTTCAGCATAATCCTGTAGAGGAATCCCCAGTTATTGATCAATTTTAAAGCCCATGCATAGCACTTAGAAAGATAAAGTAAGCAAGGTCAGATAATCAAAGCATTTAAATAGTAAAAACAGCAACTGCCACTGTAGACTGCTAAAATAAATCCATAATACAAATTGCTTTAGCAAAAAGTGGATGAGCAGCTGATCTTCCTATTGAACTCTGATACTGTTCAGTGACCACACTGGGAAAAGGATTGGGAGAAATGCCTTAAAGATCAATATTGAGTGAGATGTAGCAGGGATTCGTTTTGAACATGAAAGCATTACAGGTGTGAGAGTATAGACATCTTCAGGAGAGATGCCATCAAGAGGAGATTGTTTAATACAGTTAAAAAATGCCATCTATGCCTGATGTTCCCATGCCACACTCACAGAAATGCTCTCCTAACTGTTTCAAGAGATTGAATGAAGTTTAAAACAGCTCTCAACTTTAAAGTAGAGTACATTGACTTTATACTAAAATAGTGGTACAACTACTTACCAAAGACAGTTAATATGTAAACTCATGTCACTAATACATATTTGAGATATCAAACAATTATATGATAGTGGTCTCTGGTCTTGTATAAATATATATAAATTAATCATAGAATAAGGGAAGGAAGAAATATTTTTTGGAATTTTGTGAAAATGTACTATTGTTGTGAGTTCCTTTTTGAAACTTGCCACAATTTGGGCAGTTTTATTTTTCATGAGTATTTGAATTCTATTGGCTAATTATATTCTTGGCTGTAGAGAACAGTTGGAATTTCCAGTATATAGATCTATGACCGACAGAATTAAGTTTAACAAATTTAACTACTCTTTTAATACAATTTGAGTTTAACTTCTACACTTAATGAGACATCTTCATGGCTATAATGAAGTTTCATGGGAAGCTAAATATGCACTAGCATAAGTACGCACAGTGTTATTGCATTTTAGAAAAAAGTGGTTCTTCAATATTGCAGTTGAATTGCATCTTACCTTTTCTTCAGGTTCCCATAGGTGTCATCCTTATGTCATTATCTGTTTCCATAGCTTCTGAATTCATCCACATGCTCATTTCATGAATGATACTGTATCTTGATATGTTAAATACACCAAAAGGGTTTTCTGTACAGATATGTCTGTGGAATATCATCATAGTCTCCTAATCTGACTATAGTATTTAGAGCCTTAAAATATTTTTGACTGATGATTTTGCTTCATTTGCAAAAGCATTTCAATATTGAACTTCTCAAGTAAATAACATAAAGCATTGAATTATTTTAATCTCTTTTCATCTGGAACAGAGAAGAAAGAATCTAAACAATGACTGGTTACAGACAGAATTTCAACATCAAAATGATTAACATTTACACACTACTGAATATAAAATAATCAAGCAGACCCTACTGTATAGCACAGAGAACTCTACTCAATATTCTATAATAACCTATATGGGAAAAAATCTGAGAAATAGTGGACATATGTATATGTATAACTGAATCACACTGTTGTACACCTGAAACTAATAGAACATTGTAAATCAACTATACTCCAATATAAAGTAAAAATTAAATTAAAAAGCTAAAAATAAATTCTAACATGAGTCACAAGTATAAATAAATACTGTGATCAAATGTGGGAAAAAATAAGAAAAATGAAATATAAAAATCAGGCTGAGGCTTAAAAGTTGCATAACTTAGGCTTAGTTTTCCTCATTCCTTTCTCGCCATAATGAATGGTTATTTACAACTATTGTAATCTCCATGTTTGCTGTATGAATTGCTGATAGCAGCAATTTTAATGGCAAAATTGTGGAACAATATTCATAGTTGTCAGAAAAAGGTCATTCTATTTGCATTCATTAGGAACCTGGAGGACTGCAGTGTGTGTTTCCTTTGGGATGTTGCAACTATTGATTTATATACAGCTGTAGGAAAAATTAATTAGGATTATATTTCACTTATTACTGCAGGCTGTGTAATAAGAAAGAAAACCATTTTTTGGTCAGAAAGTTGAACTGAAAAACCTAACTGGAATCATTGTTTCTTAAATCACAACTACTTTATCATAAAATTTTTCTTTTATAATCTGGTTAAAGGCTGAGTGCATTTATGGAAATTTAATTAGCACATTGAAAAATGAGTGTTTTAGTATATATCCTATGACAATAATTATAATTCAAATTAAGCCAAAGAGACATTTTCTCCTTGTTAATTGAACCTTTCCTTTCTTTAACCAAAATCCATGTATACTTGTCTACTGTGAGTTTGCAGGCACTGAGACATTATTGACAAAAGAAGTAAATCAAAAACTAAACAGAGACCAAGATCAGGTGAATTCTCAAGGTGAAGAAACAGATTCCAGAGTCGAAAGCTTAGAAGTATAACAAATGAGAAAGAAGTCTTCTTAATTTTTACATTTTCAGTCTAAACCTGCTTATAATTAAGTTCTCCTGTGAATTTAATATATCAAATAAATATGATGTATTTATATTTGAGAATATGTTACATTGATAATACCCTGTTAGTGTGATAATATCAGATTTCAGATTATTTGAAAAATATTTTTGTCTCCTTTCTGTGAACACTCTGCATACTCCAAGTGAAAAAAAAATTGAATTCAGTTCTCCACATTGTTTATACGTGACACATGTTTGAGATTAATCAAATTGTAGTCACTTCTAATTAACAGCAGAGAATAATTTCGAAATGGGGCAGAACCAGATGACAAAAAATAGTTTGTGTGTGTTTAAGACATACTTTATGAATGGAAACACATGCTCATTGTGATGTTTCTAACTTGAAATTTTTATTAACTCAGCTATCATCTTTTAGATGCATCGCATTTTCAGAGAAACCCACTGCCTGGCCTCTGGTGGACACTTAGGCATAGAATCAGCATTTAGGAAAAAGCCAAATCAAAGAGAGGTAACTTGATGCCCCTATAAAAGCTAAAACTAAAGTACAGTATCAAAATCCTTTCATATTATTGGAAGTTCTTGGTTTTACAAAAGGGACAGAGGTCAAAAGCAAAACAGTACAAATACAGGCTTCTTCTCTATATTGTACAGATTAGATATTCTTTAAAATTAATGACTAGGATTGAAAATATACTACTTCCCTCTCTAAAACTTTTAACATAGTTTTTCTTAGCTGTGATCATAACAATCTGCTCATTAATTCCTTAATGTACCTACTAGAATGTAAATTGGTAAACAGTTTGTGCTTTACTTCTTCACTCCAAATATTTGGGGCCCCTTTGAGAGAAAGTATTTATCTTGAGTAATATGGAACTTTGTTTTTCCCGGGTAATAAGCAATATTTTCCACCATGACACATTTTGTATTCTGTTGCAAAAATTATATGAGGTATTTATACCGAGATTCATTGCAGGTCCTTGGCTTTTGTAGTGAATCTAACATTTCCAGTTTGTTTTCAAGCTAATGCTGTGTTGGACTAATAATGAGGTAACTAACTAAGAATTTTATAAAATCACAAAAGTCTGGGGCAAAAAATTTGAATTACTTTCTTAGCTAAAACAAAATGACCAGAACTGTATTTCTTAGGAAAATTTATTGATCAAACTATATACTGGTCCACAGTTGATTGAAAAGCTAATGTTTTAAAGGCACTGTTTCTTTGGGTTGTGAGGAACACAAAAAACAGCTAAGGTAGAATTTTTTACCCTGAAGGGGTGGGCTGCAGTCCATGGGTCTCAAAGAGTTGAACACGACTGAGTGAATAACACACACACACACACACTCATAAGCTAAAAAGGGGAAGATACATGATAACGAACATTCACAAACCTAAGTAATGTGTGATTTGTCCTTTAAATTGAAAAGAAAATTATCACAGTATAGAAATAATTGCCTCATAAGGGGTGATTAATTAAAGAGGCAATAGTTGGCGACTATCTTTTCAAATTGTGTAAATATTTGAAGGGATGTTTTGATGTTGTTGTTTAGTCACTCAATCATGTCCAACTCTGCGACTCCATGGACTGTAGCCCACCAGGCTCCTCTGTCCATGAGGTTTTTCAACCAAGAATACTGGAGTAAGTTGCCATTTCCTTCTCCAGTCGATCGTCCTGATCCAGGGATTCAACCTGTGTCTCCTGCATTGACAGGTGAATTCTTTACCGATGAGCTGGATGAGATGTTTACATGGACAAAAAGATTGAGAAGCAAAAACACAACAAGAAAGTATATTTTTGGCCTAGAAAATGGTAAGTGATTTTATTTTATAGAGAATAGTTGGGTGTAGAGAAAGGCAGATTGAAACCACATTGTAGGTAGTCTCTATGCCACTTCTGGGAATTTATAATTTGCTTAGAAGTAATGGGGAGATTTTTAAGAGTTGTAATAGTCAAGGGCATATAATCGCACTAATTAGAGAAGCAATGGGCTGAATCTCTCACCATTTTCTCTTAATATTTCAACTAGCTAATTCCTATTCATCCTTAAATATTGGTATCTAGGTCACCGCCTCCCTGTGATTGCCTCTTCATTCAATCCAAACTGAATTATGCTAAATATTTCACATTCTCTATGGGACCTAATGCATACACTGCTATAGTAAACATCTCACCTTATTTTACCTATTTTTGTAATGGTAAGACCCATTTACCCCAATGGATAGCTCTGTGTTAATTACTATTTTCCTGCACCATGATAGGCACTGCACTCTTTTAACTAATTTTTGGTAAACAAGTACTTAACGAAAGGAATGAACTTAGCTGTGTGCCTGGTTCAATATATCATCCATCACCTAGTGAAACACTCAGAATTGCTGATCTGACTTCTAGCATGCATTACAAATATCAAAAGAAGACTTGATTTTTATCTAAGGGTAGTAACAATATTAACCCTTGGCTGAGATATGGTCAGACAATTTATTCAAGTTTGAGAGAAATGGATTTGGAAAATGGAATCTTTATTGTCATAGATGAGAGTTGGTAAATTGCAACAAATTGACACAGAAATGTATAGTAAGCAAAAGGTACTTGCATTATTGTTTTAAATATTTGGTGATGCTGTGGTCTATATGTGTGTGTTCCCTCAAATTCTCGCGTTTAAATACTAATCCAAAGAGTGGTGGTATTAATAAGTGAGGTCTTGGGTGATTATATTATAGTGATACAACCTTCATGAATGGAATTAGTGTTCTTATAAAAGAGCCCTGAGAAAGCTCCCTTGCCCCTTCTATCCTGTGAAGACATAAGAAAAAGGCAGTCATGTATGAAGCAAGAAGCAGGCTTTCACAAAGCATGAAATCTGCCAGTGACTCCATCTCTGATTTCCTAGCCTCTAGAACTCTGAGAAATAAATTTCTGCCCTTTATAATCCATTGAGTTTATGGTGTTCTGTTATAAGAGCCCAAAGTCACTAAGACAGGTGGGGAGAAAGAAAAGAAAAGAGAGAAAAAGTAGAGTAGCTGATTGAAAGGAGTGAGGAAGGACTAAGTCCTCATGCAACATCGACTTGAATTTGACAATAGATGAAAGATATAGAGGACGTGGACAAGGAAGACACAAGACTGAAAGTGGGTCATTGATGGGGCAAGCATTCAGAGCATAGAGCAGACATTTATGAAGTGTAAAGATAGACACTTACAAAGGTATCTTTTACATCTGAGAAGATATGAGTGAATGATGGATACAGATGTCAGGAAAATGAGAATAGCTTTTGAAATAAAGTAATCTGACAGAATGAATATAGCGGGAGTTTAGAGGACTGTAAACAAGACTATAAAAAATTACTCAAACCATTGAGAATTGAGTGGAAAATGAGAAGACAGCATATACTAATGTGTATGTGCTTAAGGAAAATTAGACTCATAAGATTGAGGGGCAAGGATTACTGAGCTAAAGTGAATTTGAAAATTAGCTTATTCAACATTATTTCCTTAGATCCAGCTTTGCAGCTAACAGTGATCCTATGTTTAAATGACAACAAAATAACTAAATCCTTGCCCTCAAAAAGGTTATGTTCTAGCAGGGAGTCAGATAACAAAAGAAGAAAAAAATTGTTCAACAAAATTATACAATGAAGCCTGTATCTTTCTTGGGTCTTATAATTCTCTCTTTTTTGATCTTTTTAAACTTTTATTGAAATACAGTTGTGTTAGTTTCTGGTACACAGCAAAGTGATTCAGAAATATATATATAAATCTTATAAATAAATATTTGTATATATACACTTTTTAAGATTATTTTCCATATAGGTTATTACATAGTATTGAACATAGCTCCCTGTGCTATACAGTAGGTCCTTCTGTATAATTTTCTTTGTTATATTAAAAAAGACTTTGTTATTAGGGATGTGAAAGTGCTTGAATGGCATAACATCTTCCAGTTCTGGGAATATTTTTTCCTCAGAAATCCATCTCTTTGGGTTTTATGATTTGCATTCCTTCTGAAGACTAGAAAAGAGAATATTTTAATATTTCTTTATAATAAAAGCCATGAAAACTTTATGACAATGATTGACATAGCAATACAATACATACTGAAATCACATTTTCACTTTTATTTGGAAACATCTTATATTTTTTTATTCTCTTTTAATTTTGATGCAACTCTAAAATCTAAATTTCTCTTCTTTTTGCCATCCTCTTTACTGTCGATCTCATGGATTCACTTACAGAGATGAATCTAAACTGTGAGAACCTCTGGACTATAGCACAGAAGTATTAAGGATTCTCTCTCCCCTGTGCTTCTTCTGCTCCCCGTAAAGTTAATTTAATTTTCATGTTAGAATTATTCTATTTTTATCATTGTTGGCGCTGAATCTCTTTACTCTCCTGGAAGCCTGAGCTGTCTTCTCCACAGTCCGTTCATAAAACACTTGCTCAAAGATGGATTCAAACTAGTGGTGACTGCTCTTTGTGTGGATTATTCTTGATTTGGATTAAGACAACAGATAAACCAAGGCTAACTAGATATCTCAAGAGAGCATGGAAGAATTTACTCATTAACCAATTAATTTAATATCAAAGAATGACAAATGATAAATATAGAACTTAGAAAGGATTTAGACTTTCCTGTCACAGTCAACGGCAAATGCTTCTATGACATTGTTCCTAACCTATTCACCTAATTGAGTCGTGCTTTCAGTTGCCAATATACCTACAAAGCTTGTGCTTTGTATGCGGCTCAGTGGTAAAGAATCTGCCTAATGCAGGAGACTCTGGAGATGCAAGTTCAATCCCTGAGTCAGAAGGTCCCCTGGCATTTCATAGGAAATGGCAACTCACTCTAGTATTCTTGCCTCAGCAATCCCATGAACAGAGGAGCCTGGTGGGTTACAGTCTATGGGGTCACAAAGAGTCAGACACAACTGAGTGACTAACACCCTGGAAATGGAGTTCCATGTATACTTGGCAGACATTTAACAGAGCTAAGACTCTATGATACTTTGAGGAAAATTCTGAATATTCACTCTCTAGTGAATTTTAAATTTCTTAAGGTCTAAAATGATGTTCACAAATATATTCTCAAAATATAAAATATATATTGATGCATTTGTTTATGAAGTCCAAGAAAAGATTTGGAAAGATGAAATTAAAGCTCATTTTTTTCCTCCAATCAAAATAAATGACAAACGACACAATAAAAAAACAAAGCGCAAAGATTGTAGGAAGTGTCTAGCTATGAAAATCACTACATTTGTGCATCTGACTTCAATAAACTAATACTTGGCCTAAAATCCAGTATGTCTGATGCTGCAGTTTTACTTGAGATAAGACACCTGGGGCAAACTTGAAATATTGAAATGGGATGAAAAACATAAGGGAGATTCACCCTGTCCCACTATGCTAAAAAAACCTGACACATTTGAGGTTGCAATGGGAACACAAACTGTTTGTGGAAAGGATTGTGACTCCACTGGCAAAATGGACCAAAGGTGAATTTTAAAGCCCCTCCCCAAATGCTGTCAAATCATCAACCGTTGGTATATTTTAGAAAACAAGTAGGCAGGGCTTTATTTTTTTTGAAGTCCAGATAGTGCTGTGCTGTCATTATGACTTAGCAAGGCTGAGTTTGCTTGTGTAAAAGACTTTTCAGGAAAATTTGCTCATATTTTCAAGTTACGCACTTGAATAAATATACATTGCTTTGCCTAGATTTATTTTCCTCCTAACAAATTAGTCAGGCTTTCTGGTCTAATGTCTTATTGTAAACAACGTTTTTTTTTTTTTTTTCTTTTAAACAAAGAGGAATTTGTGAACCCTTGCCCCTGCCTCCATAGGAATGAATTGATTATGAGGACCCCTCCTCTGCTCTCTCATCTTCAAGATGCTCTGTGCTCGGTGAGCACGGAAGTTAGCTTCTGTCACAAGTGAAGATACTGCAGGAGAGTACTACTTTCCATGGAATAGCTTTTATTTTTTTCCCCTGATGAATCGGGAAGTTTCACTCTACTTTAATGAAAATTATTTACTTATTTATGGCCGAACTGGGTCTAATTGCTGCAGGCGGGCTTTCCCTTCCGTGGTAAGCAGGCGCTGCTTTTCTTGGTCATGCACAGGCTTCTCATTGCCGGGGCTTCTCTCCTTGCAGAGCAGGGCTCTAGAGTGCGGGCTCAGTAGCTGCGGCATACACATTTCGGTGCTCCGCATCATGTGGGATCTTCCCGGATGACGGATCACATCTGCTTTGGCAGGGGGATTCTTAACCAGTGTACCACCAGAGAAGTCCTCTTCCCCACTTTAAAAATTTTCGTGGAAGTATAGTTGATTTCCAAGGCTGTGTTAGTTTCGGGTGCATAGCAAAGTGAATCAGTTATATACATACGTTTATCGACTCTTTTCTAGATTCTTAGGAGTATAATGCAGAGTTGCCTGTAACGCTACTTTTAAATTCAGCTGTGTGCTTGGACAAGCAAAGGTACCACAGTACCATAGTTAAAGAGAACTTGTACTAGCATTTAGGAAATATATAGGCACACACACACACACAAGAACACGATTGAAAAAAATAAAGATGTCAACTTGAACTTGCAGTGTATTTTAGCCTCATCTAAATATTGGAATTTTAATTTATATTATCTGAGTAGAAAATTAGTACATATATCAAGCATGGAGGTTTGCAGGATATTTCATCTGATTTTTTAAAAATTATGGAGAAATAGCAAAGAGAACTAGGGAAGGAAATGCCAACCCACTCCAGTAATCTTGTCTGAAAAATTCTGTGGACAAAAGGAGCCTGATGGGCAGTCCGTGGGCCTGCAAAGAATCAGACATGACTGAGAGACGGAATACACACACAAAAGTATAGACAGTTTGTGAGCTTCTCCCTGTCTTGTGGTGGATCTGAGACCACAGCACTGATCTTCTGACAAACCTCAATAATCTTCTAATTTAGGAGCTCCATTAAATGAAATCTGACCATTATAAAAATGTCTTTACCAAAGGACTCTATCTCCTTCTCATATGGCTTTGACTGAGTCTGAGAGTTGAAGTGTAGTAGATAAGCAGTAAGAATGTGAATTACAAAAGAATTCTTAGCCTTAGGTGAATATTTCAAATATGATATTCTGCACTTGAGGTTAAAGTAAATTTTTGCTTATGCAAAAAATAAATTCCACTTAGGTAAAATGTAGTGTATTATTTTTCTTCTTATAATTAATAAATGACCTTGAGGAATCAAAATCACCCAGTAGTATGAAAGCACTTATTAATGACCATACATTTATCCAAAGAAATATTTGTTTTTTTCTGAAATGAAACCTCTTCAAGTAAGTTGTGTTACATAGTCAATCTTAGTCCCCTTCCCCATCTTTAAAAATAATAGGTCATTAAAATTATATAGTGACACTCAAAGCTGAACCTGACTGGGCTAAAGAGAAATGTTGCTTGACACTAGAGAAAGTTTGAGATGTCTTGCCTCAAATGTTTTTAGCTGAATTTGACTGTTGCAGATAAAGGAACAGAGCCCTCAATTGCTCATAGAGGAAGTTGACATAGGTGAACAAATACATTCATTTCAATAGTAACACAAGAGTGATTCTTCAAAGATTTTTACTGGAAATAATTGTAAGCAATGTGTATGGTTAATGCCACGCAAAATTCACTTTGGTTTATAAAAAATATTTCACAGAAATAAAACCAACATTGTAAAGTAATTATCCTTCAATTAAAAATAAATTTTATAAAAACTAAAAAAATATTTTAAATTAATGTATTGAATGAATTGGTTTTTTTTCTTTAAAAACAATAGAGGGAGACCTCCAAGCCTCTGCTCCAAGCAGCATCTCATAATGGATAATAGAGTTCAGATACACCTGAATTCGAATCCTTTTAAGCTATAACCAGTTTGAACCAATTACTTTATTTACTTATTTATTTTGGCCATGTCCCACAGCACATCTGGGATCTTAGTTTTCCAACTGAAACTGCATCCCCTGCAGTGGAAGCTCAGGGTCTTAACCACTGGACCACTAGGGAAGTTCCTCAATTACTTTACTTTTAAGACAGTATTTTCAGCTTTAACTTGGAGATAATAATATTTTCCTCATAGGGATGTTACAAGAAAATAGACAATTATATAGAGGGCATGCACTGTGCCTGACATAGTCATGATTCTCAATTACTGGTAGACATTATCAAACTAGAAATAAAGGTTCTTTTTCATAAGATACAACATGTTATACGTTTTCTAACAGCAAAACTCCACCATTAACCTCTGCATGGAGCCATGATGGATAAAAGATTAAACAGATTAATGTATTTAGAGGATATTGCCCTTACTTAAATGGATATAAAATAGCCTTTGGCAACCCCTAAATAAGGGTTTTTTGGTTATTGACTAGTATCAGCTCTCAAGAAAATGAAGGCTTTTCCTCCACAACTCAGCAGCATCATATTTGCAATATTATTAACCTCATTAGAGAAAAGAAAAATCTGGTTCTCTTAGAATTGTCTAGAACTATTCTCTTTAAACTTCAGTCTCTTAAATTTAGTATTTTGCTAACTATTTTAGATATAGTTTTAACATAGCCCCTGTAAAGAAGAAAGAGATTGATTAATTTGCTGCTGACAAGAGTTCACATTCTTTTTGTTTTTCTCAGAGAATGCATCTGCTTCCTATTCGGAACATGGTTCCACTTTTACAACCTAATTGCGCTACCCTACACTGCTCTGCTATTTTCTGAGTCTGAGCCTATGTTTTAGGCCAATCATCACAGAGTCCCGGAAGTGTAGCCTTGGAAATTGAAGGTTGCACAGATACATAGTACTGGATATTTATGTATATATATACAGATACATAGCACTGGAGATATATATATATATATATATATATATATATATATATATATATATATATGGCAGCATAGCTGCTTCATATTGTGTAAGCATGTGGTTATATATTTTAGACTTGTCCTCACAATTTCCTGAGATAGGTCAGGATTATTGTCTCCATATGATGTGTGATATTTGTCATCTAATAATAAGTGGTTGAATGATTTAAGCACTTTCTTTGGCTTTAAACTTAATTTGCTCCTTTCACTGGATCTTGGGCTAAATAGTTAGAATATTTTGTCCAGATGTATAAACAGAGATTTTTAACAATTCAGGCTTCAACTTAAGGCTCTATTAAGTTTAACTACTAAAATATCACAATGAGTAGCAATTAAATTAACATCCATGAAACACTGTAGTCAATGAGATACAAGTTAAAGCAAACTTTTCAGATGCAGAAGCTAAATTCAAAGTAATATCCCCTTTTCTCCAGGTTAAAATCATGAATTAAAGTTTTGTTGCAATGTCATTTCATTCTGTAGAAAATCATCACAGTGGTATCAGATTGAACAATGTTGTTGTTGTTTAGTCACTAAATTATGTCAGACTATAATCCTCCAGGCTCCTCTGTCCATGGGATTTCCCAGGCAAGAACACTGAAGTGGGTTGCCATTTCCTTCTCCAGGGGACCTTCCTGACCCAATAATTGAACCCATATCTCCTGCATTGCAGGTGGTTTTTTTTACCACTGAGTCACCAGGGAAGCCCAATTTAACAATACCCAATCATATGTTGGAACTAGGAAGTTTTGAGAGATTAAACTTTTGGAAGAATTTGTATATTTGAGCTTAGTACACATGGTTGAAATTTTGAGCTTCTGTTTCTTCTCTCTAGACACCAAATCTTTAATTAGCAACTTGCCTGATTGCTGCTTCTGCTTAGCATAGGAAAACCTTCCTGCAACATTTAGTAAGATAGACAAATCCTCCTTCCCAACCAAATCATCAACCTAAAGATTACAGAAAGCAAAACTGTTCAAGCTTATCTTGTCAAGTTCTCTCTTGTGAAATTTGATCTAATTTATTATAATTCTAGATTCATTGATAATGTACTAAACATGCAAGCACTAAACATTTATTAAAATAAGTCCCTAACATGTTCTACCAGAATGGAAACTTTCATACATCAGAAATACAGTCTCAATGTGATTATTTTACAAGTGAACAGAAGCATTCTGAGATATGATTTAACTCTGTTGAGGTCACTTAACTGATAAGCTGCAGGTTAGAATTTTAAATCTAGGATCTCTAATGTCAAGGCCAACATTTATTTGGTTATACTATACTTGACTCATAAACTATAAGATTTAATAGGATTTTGGAAAAAAACGTATTTTCTTCATTAGTCTTGGTCTTGTCCCTGTTCAGCGGTTGAAAACAATGATCCAATTATTAGTAAGCTCATCTAAGGGCAGGGACCAGGTCTTCTGCCCCTCTCTATATTTTCAGCATCTAACACAGTGTTCTGCATGAGTGGACATCCAATAAGTGTTGACTCAGACAGACAGAAATCATTCCTTAAACCAAATATATGCCAAACCTCAGATTGTTGTCTCCACAGAACATGTCTAAGTTTCCCAGAAGTAGAAATACTCATTCAATCTATTGCAAGGTTTCCTGATTCTGTCTTATTTTAATGTGTTAAGTTTCTTTTTTCCTTTTTCACTATTGCACGAGGAAATTTTTTGGCAAAATATGTTGGATTTCCTCTAAGAAAAACCAACATTAGCCATGAAAATATTCCTATGATCATGATACAATATCATATTTCTTTCTTTGTATTTGGAGATTAAGACAATATTAATAAAGCTACAATAAAACTTGTTACAGCATGATAATCAAATGTGTTTGTTCTTTGTACTATACTATCTTGTATAGTGTGGTTTTCTGTGTACTGTAGTATACAAAATGGAAAACTAGAAAACTAAAATTCACAATAACTTTTACAAAGAAAAATCTTGGGCAATAATTGACAAGGTAATCTTTACTTTTACAAAACATACTCATGATATGAATCCTCTACAATGTTATTTTCAGTTCAGTTCAGTTCAGTTCAGTCACTCAGTTGTGTCCTACTCTTTGTGACCCCATGGACTGCAGCACACCAGGTTTCCTTGTCCATCACCAACTCCTGGAGCCTACTCAAACTCATGTCCATCGAGTCGGTGATGCCATCCAGCCATCTCATCCTCTGTCGTCCCCTTCTCCTCCTGCCCCCAATCCCTCCCAGCATCAGGGTCTTTTCCAATGAGTCAGCTCTTTTCATGAGGTGGCTAAAGTACTGGAGTTTCAGCTTCAGCATCAGTCCTTCCAATGAACACCAGGACTGATCTCCTTTACGATGGACTGGTTGGATGTCCTTGCAGTCCAAGGGACTCTCAAGAGTCTTCTCCAGCACCACAGTTCAAAAGCATCAATTCTTTGGCGCTCAGCTTTCTTCACAGTCCCACTCTCACATCCATACATGACCACTGGAAAAACAGCCTTGACTAGATGGACCTTTGTTGGCCAAGTAATGTCTCTGCTTTTTAAAATGCTGTCCAGGTTCGTCATAGCTTTTCTTCCAATGAGAAAGTGTCTTCATTCCATGACTGTAGTCACGATCTGCAGTGATTTTGGAGCCCCCCAAAATAAAATCCTGACTGTCTCCCCATCTATTTGCCATGAAGTGATGGGGCCAGATGGCATGATCTTAGTTTCTGAATGTTGAGTTTTAAGCCAAGTTTTTCATTCTCCTCTTTCACTTTCATCAAAAGTCTCTTTAGTTCTTTAGACTACAAATAATACATCACTAAGCAATTTTTAACACATGTTAGTCTAATATTTACTTTAAGTTATCATAGCTCCTGATAATCCGAAATGTTTAGTTCATGTGTGAACTGCTAGGTGCAAATGAATTCCATGTTTTTGAGCAACAGTGAAAAATCTTACTGGTCGTGTGTGGAGACTGATTTTTTTCCTTTAAATTCAGAGAAATCATATATATTCTTAAAAACAGCTCAATTACAATATTTTCCTCTCATAGATGTTACTGATATAAGAACTGTTATATCTGTTTATCTGCATATATATATATATATATATATATATATATACACACACATACATATATATGTATATGCAGTATTGATGACATATATCAAAGAAACTATAATACACTATTCAAATAAAGAACAAAAATATATACACGAGCAACAGATAGGCTCTTTAGATAGTATTCTTAATGGTAATGTAGGGTGTTTTCTTTATGTTTCCTTATATGAATAGTGCACTCTACTTTTAAGAAACCAGACAGAGTAGTTACCATTCACTTAGAACCACAAATATTTCTGAATCTTTTACTTTCCTCATAGGTCTCTTCATTCATACTATGGTTTTAGACTGTAATTTTCAAATACATATATTTATATTTATGTGGTATATCAAAATAAATTATTATATGTGTAATATTCCTTTATTCATTCACTCATTTTGTTACTAAGTATCTATTGATATGTGCCAGGTACCTTTTAAAATCCTTGAGAATTATGACAGGAAATCAAGCAGACAAAACAATTCCTTTCCTGATGGGTGAGTGTGAAAGTCACTCAGTTGTATCCAATTCTTTGTGATCCCAAGGACTGTAGCCTGCTAGCCTCTACTGTCTGAAAAATTCTCCAGGCAGAAATATACTGGAGTGGGTTTCCTTTCCATTCTCCAGGGGATCTTCCCAACCCAGCAATCGAACCCAGGTCACTTGAATTGCAGGCAGATTCTTTTCCATCTGAGCCTCCAGGGAAGCCTATATCAAATGGAAGAGACAGACACAAAAGAAAATGATCAATTTTCACTTGTGGTTTGTTTTGCAAAGGAAAAACACATTTGCAATACAAGCATATATAAAAATAATTTAAATCTTAACCATAGAGTCTTTTTAAATTAAAAGAAAAATTAATAATTGTTTGGTTTGCAAGCCAAGAATTGTGTAACTTTCGGTAGTATTTTGTGCACTGCTAGAGCACACATTTCTTTTGTGTGGGGTTTGTTCGAGATTTTTTGTCTTACATCCAGACAAAATTTTAGATATTAAAAATTAAACTGCATAATATCACAGCTTAGAAATTACAAAATGACTTTTTAATCCTCCCCTTTCTTTCCATAGAAAAGGAAAGGTGAGCCTTTTGATTCATCTGTTTTTTGATAGGGAGAGCAAATTCATTAAAAAAAAAAATCAAAATAACCATGTAAATACTTAAAGAGATCAATTCTACAATAATTGTAGAATTAAAAATTAAATTAGGAAATTGTAGAATCAAAATTAAATTAGGAAAACTTCAGAATTCTGAATTTTAAATTGTTGTTAATGTCATTAATTAAATGTAAACACACCCTGTGGAAGTTCTACTGGAGAATATTTCTGTGTTCCCATATTTTATATACATGGAATGTAATCGGAGCTTTCTGGTATATTTACAATCAGTATGTAAACAAGAAAAAAAAAGTCAGTGAAAAAATTGTGCTGCTTATTGAACATTGAAAAGTGTTAATAAATTTTAAATATCACAATAATTATAATTGGCCAACTGCAACATACCTGACCTTATAATTTATGAGACTTTATGTAATAGGGTTAATAGATATTTGCCAATATTTTCTTTTATAATATTTGCCTATAAATTATAGAGTTCATGATATTTAATTCATCTGTGTTTTTTAAACATCCATCTCCTGCTCTGACTGTAATTTATGTGAATAAAAATCCATGTCTGTTGTCCACCCAGTGCGCAGCACTTGGAAGTTGGTGTATATTCAATTACTATCTAGTGAATAAATAAATGGGCAGATAAATGAATAAAATGAAATGTGGGCTAACAGAGTAATAATGACTATCTTTTATCAGTGAATTTCAAAATCAGGTACCATTTATTGCATAATTATTATACTCCAGGCTTTGAATTTAGCTTGAAATGATCATGTATATGCCATTGAAAGTATACAAATTTAAAATTTTGATCTCTTCATGGAGGATTATAAATCATTATGAAATATCCTTTTTTTTAATCTGTATTTTGCCTTTTTCTAAGTTTTCTTTTTCTGAAATGACTCTAAATGTTCTGTTTACTAGTGTTTGATGTTTTTTTCCACCTTGTCACTCACTCAATTTGTACCTTTATAATTAACATGTCTTTTATAAGCATTACATTCTTGGGTTTTATTTTATCTATTATGACAATGTTTGTCTTTTATTTGGAGCATTTAATCCATTTATCAATGATCAGTAACATTTACATCAGTCATCCTACTATTTGTTTTATGTTTTTCCATCTATTTTACTCTATTTCTTATCTGGCTCCTTGCCTTCATTTGTATAACACGAGATAATATAACATTTTTGCTTTTCCTCTACTAACATGCTCATTACCTACTTCTTTATTATTACTTTAATGTTTATCCTAAATATTAAAACATGCATTTGAAACTCATGGAGCTCTTGAAATATCATTTTTATAGCTTTGCCGAAAAATCTTTAACTTTGCTAACTTCCATTTTATGTTTTGCATTACTGAGAACAGGGTTCTTTGGTTTTGGTTTTTGTTTTCTCATTTATTTGAAACTCTAGGAGGTAGTATGATTATTGTTTTGTACAGTTAATGTTTATGATGCCTCACAGACTGTAGTGTTGTCTTTAGGGAACATTGCTGTTTGGCCCACAGAATTTCTTTTGCTATTTCTTTTAAAAAAGAACTGCCGGTAATTTCTCTTATCTGTGATTTGTCTGAACACTTTATATTGCCCTAATTTTTAAACTATTTTCTCTGGATATATAATGCTATATTGGTGGTTGTTGGATTCAATACTTTAAAATAGATCCTTTTTTTTAAAATTTCAATCTTCCATTGTTTTTTGTTCAAGGTCAACTCTGTCTTATTATTTCTCATTTTTCTTTGACTTTATTTCTTATTTTGTCTTTATGTTTCATAATTTGACTATGGTAGATATGATGTTCTTTGTATTTATCTTGCTTATCTATGGGTATATATCTTTTCTCAGTATTGAAAAATCTTAGATCAACTTTTCAAATACTGATTTTGTCTCATTCTCCTTCCTCACTTTCTGAGACGTTATCAACATGCAAGCTATAATAATTGACTGAACCGTTTATAGGTATTATGTTCCCATCTGTACTTTTTATTTTTTCTCTATTTTCAGTTTGCATATTATAATTGACCCATCTTCATATCTAACCACCAATCCTGACTTTTGCTTTACTCTAATTGCTCTTAAACACATATATTGAGGTTTCAAATTTCTTAGTCTGATTTTAAATTTCACAATTATTTTATAGATTCCTCTAATTTGGTGAAATTTTCAATTAAAACATTTTTTTTTCTGTCTCACTACATCTATTTTTGAATATATGAATCATTATTTTAAAATCCTTTCAGATAACCCCAATAACTTCATCTCTTATTATTTCTTTTAGTCTTTGGTCATTTGGTCTCATCTTTTTTGTCATTTGTATTGAATGATAAGACTTGCAAATGACTTGAAATTTTCACTTAATGGCATATATTTTATTTATTTATTTATTTTTAAAAAGTGTAGCTCCAAATAATGTTAACTTCCTCCAGAGAGAACACATCTTTTCCTCTAGTAGGCAAATACTTGTGGGAGCTATCAGCTTAATCAAATCTGAGATTGCCTTGATTCAAAACTGGACCATGCTCTGGGTTCTGTTTACCTTTTGTTTGCCTCATTTTTGAGGCATAAATCTTCAGGGAATTCAGATGGAAGCCTATTGTTTTCACCAAAGCCCCTCTACTAGTGTGACTTGAACTTTAAAGCTCCATTCTCAGCATTTTGAGAATGTTACAAAACCTGCTCTGCTTTTCAAGGATTTTTGGCTTAGACTTTAACCTACCACTCCCCACAGGTTCAGAATTTGGGCAACTGTTTTGATGGTAAATCAAACTATTAACTTTAAACTCCTCAGGCACTGAGGGTTTTTTGTTGTTGTTGTTGTTGTTTAATTCTAAAAATGCCAGAAGCTTTGCTATTTTCTCTATCTCCACCCCTCAGAAGCACTCAACTTGGGTTCTTGCTTCCCTGCCTACAGAGAAAATGACTGCTGTTTCAAATGCTAGTCAACTAACCTTTGCACAATTCAGTCCAAAAACAAAACAAACAAACAAACAAAAAATGGATAAAGGTAGCAGTTTGTGAGTTTATGAGTTGATTTCTATGTCTTTGCAATTTCAAAATTTGTAACAGTAAATACTAACATGTTTCAGGATATTGAAATTCAGATCAGGGTCTCTTCTAAACAGTCATTAATAAAGGAAGAAAGGATGTTGATGGAAAAATATAGCTCTTATTAAGCTGCATAATATAAATATCAGAAACTATTAATTCAATTTATTTCTTGGATTTTATTGTCATTGAATAGACGAGGTGACAAACTTTCAAATATTCATGAAAACGTAAGTGTAAAAAAATTGAAATTGTTTTCAATAAGGCATTTTATCAGACTTACAGTGGTGTATCTTACATAATTTGAACAATATTGCTTTATCACTATTTATATTTAGGAAGTAAGTAACAAATCTTTTTATGTACAAATAATCATTTACAGTTTTATTTTTAATAGTGAGGAATTTTAATGAAGAATAAAAACTCTATCAACAATAATTTCTTAAGCTTTCTTTATAATTTTTTTCAAATTACAGAAAAATAAAAAAAATATTTGTAAGCCACATTATGGACATAATTTAGAAAACGTGAAAGTCACTCAGTCATGTCCAGTTCTTTGAGACCCCATGGACTGTAGCCCCACCAGGCTCCTCTGGGCATGGAACTCTCCAGGTGAGAATACTGGAGTGGGTTGTCATTCCTTTCTCCAGGGGATCTTCCCAACCCAAGGACTGAACCCAGGCCTCCCATAATTTAGGAAGTTATGTGCTAATGCTGTGATTGAAGAGTATATGAAGATTATGGAAACACAAAGTTATGCCAATATCTTTTTTTAATATAGGTGAATAGAACATTATATGACATTGGTTTCTATTTATTTTCTTTTGTTCGTAATTGCTACAAAAGTGTAAACTATACCAGCAGTGAATTTAAAGTACTTCAAGGTAAAACTAATGACTTTTTCTTAATTTAAAAATATAGGTGTAATGATTAGTATGCCAAGATTATTTAGTAGAAAACATGGAAATTAAACTAAATATCTCATGGTTTTATTTTTTAATTAATTTATTTTTTATTGAAGGATAATTGCTTTACAGAATTTTGCTGTTTTCTGTCAAACCTCAACATGAATCAGCCATAGGTATACATATATCCCCTCCCTTTTGAACCTCCCTCCCATCTCCCTCCCCACCCTACCCCTCTAGATTGATGCAGAGCCCCTGTTTGGGTTTCTTGAGCCAGACAGCAAATTCCCGTTGGCTTTCTATTTTACATGTGGTAATGTAAGTTTCCATGTTACTCTTTCCATACATCTCACCCTCTCCTCCCCTCTCCCCATGTCCATAAGTCTATTCTCTATGTCCATTTCTCCATTGCTGGCCTGCAAATAAATGTTTCAGTACCATTTCTCTAGATTCCATATATATGTGTTAGAATACAGTATCTATCTTTCTCTTTCTGATTCACTTTACTCTGTATAATAGGTTCTAGGTTCATTCACCTCATTAGAACTGACTCAAATGCATTCCTTTTAATGACTGAATAATATTTCATTTTGCATGTATATCACAACTTCTTTATCCATTCATCTGTCAGTGGACATTTAGGTTGCTTCCATGTACTAACTATTGTAAACAGTGCTGCAACAAATGGTGGGATACAAGTATCTCTTTCAATTTTGGTTTCCTCAGGGTATATGCCTAGGAGTGGGATTGCTGGGTCATATGGTGGTTTTATCCCTAGTTTTTAAAGGAATCTCCATACTGTCTTCCATAGTGTCTGCATCAATTTACATTCCCACCAACAGTGCAAGAGTGTTCCCTTTTCTCCACACCCTTTCCAGCATTTATTGTTTGTAGATTTTTTGATGAGAGCCATTCTGACTGGTATGAGGTGATATGTTGTTGTAGTTTTTATTTTCTTTTCTCTAATAATGAACGATGTTGAGCATCTTTTCATGTGTTTGTTAGCCATCTGTATGTCTTCTTTGGAGAAATGTCTGTTTAGATCTTTTTCCTGCTTTCTGATTGGGTTTTTATTTTTCTGTCTTTGAGTTGTATGAGCTGCTTATATATTTTGGAAAACAATCCTTTGTCAGTTGTTTCATTTGCTATTATTTTCTCCTATTCTGAGGGTTGTCTTTTCACGTTGCTTAAAGCTTCCTTTGTTGTGCAAAAGCTTTTAAGTTTAATCACGTCCCACTTGTTTACATTTGTTTTTATTTCTGTAACTCTAGGAGGTGTGTCATAGAGGCTCTTGCTTTGATTTTTGTTATCGAGTGTTCTGCCTATGTTTTCTTTCAAGAGTTTTATAGTGTCTGGTCTTACATTTAGGTCTTTAATTTACTTTGAGTTTATCTTTGTGTATAGTACTAGGAAGTGTCCTAATTTCATTCTTTTACACGTAGCTGTCCAGTTTTCCCAGCACCATTTACTGAAGAGGCTGTCTTTGCCCCATTGTATATTCTTGATTCCTTTGTCAAAAATAAGGTACCCATAAACTCATGGGTTTATTTCTGGGCTTTCTATCTTGTTCCATTGTCTATATTTCTGTTTTTGTGCCAGTACCATATTGTCTTAATGACTGTAACTTTGTAGCATAACCTGAAGTCAGGAAGCTTGATTCCTCCAGCTTCATTCTTCTTTCTCAAGACTGATTTGGCTATGCCAGGTCTTTTGTGTTTCCATATGAATTGTGAAATTTTTTGTTATAGTTCTGTCAAGAATGCCATTGGTAATTTGATAGGGATGGCATTAAATCTGTAGATTGCATTTGGTAGCATAGTCATTTTCACAATGTTGATTCTTTCTACCCAGGAACATGGAGTAGCTCTCCATCTGTTTATGACATCTTTGATTTCTTTCATTAGTGTCGTATAATTTTCTGTGTAGAGTTCTTTCTTCTCCTTAGGTAAGTTTATTCCTAGATATTCAATTCTTTTTGTTGCAGTGGTGAATGGGATTGATTCTTCAATTGTTCTTTAGATTTTTCATTGTTAGTATATAGAAATGCAAGTGATTTCTGTGTATTGATTTTATATCCTGCAACTTTGCTAAATTCACTGATTAGCTCTAATAACTTTCTGATACTATCTTTAGGGTATTCTATGAGCAGTATCATGTCATCTGCAAACAGTGAGAGCTTTACTTCTTCTTTTCCAATCTGGATTCCTTTTCTTTCCTTTTCTTCTCTGATAGCTGTAGCTAGGACTTTCAGAACTATGTTGAATAATAGTGGTGAAAGTGGACACCCTTGTCTTATTCCTGAACTTATGGGAGAATGCTTTCAGTTTTTCAACATTGAAATAAAGTTTGTGTCAGTCTTATCATACATGGCCTTTACTATGTTGAGGTAGATTCCTTCTATGCCTATTTTTTGAAGAGTTTTAATCATAAATAGGTGCTGAATTTCATCAAAGGCTTTTACTGTATCTATTGAGATGATAGGGTTTTTAATCTTTCAATTTGTTAATATGGTGTATCACATTGATTGATTTCCATGTATATAAAAGAATCCCTGCATCCCTGGAATAAACCCAACTTGATCATGTTGTATGAGCTTTTTGATATGTTGTTGAATTCTGTTTGCTAAAATTTTGTTGAGGATTTTTGCATCTATATTCATCAGTGATATTGGTCTATAGTTTTCTTTTTGTGTGTTGTCTTTGTCTGGTTTTGGTATCAGGGTTACGGTGGTCTCGTAGAATGAATTTGAAAGTGTTCCTTCCTCTGCAGTTTTTTGAAAGTTTTAGAAAGATAAGCATTAGCTCTTGTCTAAATGTTTGATAGAATTCTCCTGTGAAGCCATCGGATCCTGGGCTTTTGTTTTTAGGGACATTTATGATCACAGCTTCAATTTCAGTGCTTGTAATTGGGTTGCTCATAATTTCTATTTGTTCCTGGTTCAGTCTTGGAAGAGTGAACTTTTCTAAGAATCTATCCATTTCTTCCAGGTTATCTATTTTATTGCCATAAGTTGTTCATGATAGCCTCTTACAAGCCTTTGTATTTCTTCATTGTCTGTTGCAACTTCTCCTTTTTTATTTCTAATTTTGTTGATTTGATTCCTCTCTCTTTTTTTCTTGATGAGTCTGGCTAAAGGTTTGTCAACTTTGTTTATCTTCTCAATAAACAGCTTTTAATTTTATTAATCTTTACTCTTATTTCTTCTATTTCTTTTTCATTTGCTTATGCTCAGATATTTATGATTTTTTTCTTTCTACTAATTTGGGTTTTTTACTTCCTCTTTTCCCAGTTGCTTTAGCTGTAATGTTAGGTTGTCTATTTGATGTTTTTCTGTTTCTGGAGATAGGATTGTATTGTTATAAACTTCCCAAACTGCTTTTGTTACATCCCATAGGTTTAGAGTTGTCGTTTTCATTGTCATTCGTTTCTAGAAATTTTTTTATTTCTCTTTCAATGCCTTCAGTAACCTGTTGGTTATTTAGAAACGTGTTGTTTAATCTTCATGTGTTTGTGTTTTTACAGTTTTTTTTTTTTTTTTTTTCTTTCTTGTAATTGATATCTAGTCTCATAGCATTGTGGTCAGAGAAGATGATTAATACAATTTCAATTTTCTTAAATTTACCAAGGTTTGATTTGTGACTCAAGAAGTGTTCTATCCTAGAGAATGTTCCATGTGCACTTGAAAATAAGGTGTATACTTTTGAATTTGGATGGAATGTCCTGAAGATATCAATGAGATTCATCTCATCTAATGTATCATTTAAGATGTGTTTCCTTTCTAATTTTATGTTTTTATGATCTGTCCACTGGTGTGAGTGGGGTGTTAAAGTCTCCTACTATTATTGTGTTACTGTCATTTTCTCCTTTTATGTCTGTTAGTGTTTGTATTATGTATTGCGGTGCTCCTATGTTGGGGGCATAGATATTTACAATTGTTATGTCTTCCTCTTGGATTGATCCCTTGATCATTATGTAGTATCCTTCCTTATGCCTTCTAATCTTCTTTATTTCAACGTCTATTTTGTCTGATATGAAGATTGCTACTCCAACTATTTTTTACTTCCCATTTACATGGAATATACTTTTCAATCCTCTCACTTTCAGTCAATATGTATCTTCAGGTCTGAAATGAGTTTCTTGTTCAGTTCAATTTTGTTTGATCATTCTTTGTGTCCAGCTCTTTGTGACTCCATGTACTGCAGTACACCAGGCCTCCCTGTCCATCACCATCTCCCAGAGTTTACTAAAACTCAAGTCCATTGAGTCAGTGATGCCATCCAATAAATTCATGCTCTGTTGTCCCCTTCTCCTCCCACCTTCAATCTTTGCCAGCATCAGGGTCTTTTCCAAAGAGTCATTTCTTCACATCAAGTGACCAAAGTATTGGAGTTTCAGTTTCATCATCAGTCCTTCCAATGAATATTCAGGACTGATATCCTTTAGGATGGAATGGTTGGATCTCCTTGCTGTCCAAGGGACTCTCAAGAGTCTAACACCACAGTTCAAAAGCATCAAGTCTTCAGTGCTCAGCTTTCTTTATAGTCCAACTCTCACACCCATACATGACCACTGGAAAACCATAGCCTTGACTAGGTGGACCTTTGTTGGCAAAGTAACGTCTCTGCTTTTTAATATGCTGTCTAGGTTGGTCATAGCTTTTCTTCCAAGAAGTAAGCGTCTTTTAATTTCATGGCTGCAGTCACCTTCTGCAGTGACTTTGAAGCCCAATATAATAAAGTCTGTCACTGTTTCCACTGTTTCCCCATCTATTTGCCATGAAGTGATGGGACCAGATACCATGATCTTAAGTTTCTGAATGTTGAATTTTACGTGAACTTTTTCACTCTCCTCTTTTACTTTCATCAAGAGACTTTTTAGTTCTTCACTTGCTGCCATAAGGGTAGTGTCATCTGCATATCTGAGGTTATTGATATTTCTCCCAGCAATCTTGATTCCAGCTTGTGCTTCATCCAGCCCAGCGTTTCTCATGATGTACTCTGCGTGTAAGTTAAATAAGCAGGGTGACAATATACAGCCTTGACGCACTCCTTTTCCTATTTGGAACCAGTCTGTTGCTCCATGTCCAGTTCTAACTTGCTTCTGACCTGCACACAGATTTTTTAAGAGGCAGGTCAGGTGTTCTGGTAGTCGCGTCTCTTTAAGAATTTTCCACAGTTTGTTGTGATCCACACAGTCAAAGTCTTTGGCATAGTCAATAAAGTGGAAATAGATGATTTTCTGGAACTCTCTTGCTTTTTTGATGATCCAAAGGATGTTGGCAATTTGGTCTCTGGTTCCTCTGCCTTTTCTAAATCCAGTTTAAACATCTGGAAGTTCACATCTCATGTACTGTTGAAGCCTGGCTTGGAGAATTTTGAGCAATACTTCACTAGCATGTGAGATGAGTGCAACTGTGTGCATTAGAGCATTCTTTGGTATTGCCTTTCTTTGGAATTGGAAGGAAAACTGACCTTTTCCAGTCCCATCGCCACTGCTGAGTTTTCCAAATTTGCTGGCATATTGAGTGCAGAACTTTCACAGCATCATCTTTCAGGATGTGAAATCAACTGGAATTCCATCACCTCCACTAGCTTTGTTGATAGTGATGCTTCCTAAGGCCCAGTTGACTTCTCATTCCAGGATGTCTGGCTCTAGGTGAGTGATCACACCATCATGATTATCTGGGTCATGAGGATATTTTTTGTATAGTTCTTCTGTGTATTCTTACCACCTTTTCTTAATATCTTCTGCTTCTGTTAGGTCCATACCATTTCTGTCCTTCTTTGAGCCTATCTTTGCATGAAATGTTCCTTTGGTATCTCTAATTTTCTTTAAGAGATCTCTAATCTTTCCCATTCTGTGTTTTTCTCTGTTTCTTTGCACTGATCACTGAGGAAGTCTTTCTTATCTCTCCTTGCTGTTCTTTGGAACTCTGCATTCAAATGGGTATATCTTTCCTTTTCTCCTTTGCTTTTCACTTCTCTTCTTTTCACAGCTATTTGTAAGGCCTCTTCAGACAGCCATTTTGCTTTTTTGCATTTCTTTTTCTTGGGGATGGTCTTGCGCCTTGTCTCCTGTACAATGTCATGAACCTCCGTCCATAGTTCATCCGGCACTGTGTCTTTCAGATCTAATCTCTTGAATTTGTTGTAGACAGCATATATATGGGTCTCATTTTTTTTTTTTTTTTAATACATTCAACTAGTCTGTGTTTTCTGGTTGGAGCACTTAATCCATTTACATTGAAAGTAATTATTGGTATTTATGTTCCTATTGCTATTTTCTAGTTTCTTTGGAGTTCATTGTGTAGATCTTTTTTCTTATGTTGTATTTCTTGACTATATAATTCCCTTTAACATTTGTTTCAAAGTTGGTTTGCTGGTGCTGAATTCTCTTGACTTTTGCCCTTTTAAAGTTTTTTATTTTTCCATCAATTTTGAATGAGATCCTTGTTGGGAGAGTAATCTTGGTTGTAGATTTTTTCCCTTTCAATACTTTAATTATATCCTGCCATTCCCTTCTGGCCTGCGGAGTTTCTGCTGAAAGATTAGCTGTAAAGAACATGAGGCTTCCCTTGTATGTTATTTGTTGCTTCTCCCTTGCTGTTTTTAATATTCTTTCATTGTGTTTCAGTTTAGTTCAGTTCAGTCGCTCAGTCGTGTCCCACTCTTTGCGACCCCATGAATCGCAGCACGCCAGGCCTCCCTATCCATCACCAACTCCCGGAATTTACTCAGACTCATGTCCATCGAGCTGGTGATGCCATCCAGTCATCTCTTGCACTGTCATCCCCTTCTCCTCCTGCCCCTAATCCCTCCCAGCATCAGGGTCTTTTCCAATGAGTCAACTCTTCGCATGAGGTGACCAAAGTATTGGAGTTTCAGTTTCAGCATCAGTCCTTCCAATGTGTTGAGTCTTTGTTAATTTGATTGATATGTTTCTTGGCATATTTCTCCTTGGGTTTATCCTGTATGGGACTCTTTGTGCCTCTAGGACTTCATTGGCTATTTAGTTTTCCATGTTGGGGAAATTTTCAATTACAATCTCTTCAAAAATTTTCTCATACACTTTCTTTTTCTCTTCTTCTTCTAGGACCCTTGTAATTTGAATGTTGGTACATTTGATATTGTCCCAGTGGTCTCTGATACTCTCCTCAGCTCTTTTAATTCTTTTCACTTAATCTGTTCTTCAGAAGTTATTACACCATTTTATCTTCCACCTCATTGATTTGTTCTTCTGCTTTAGATATTCTGCTACTGATACCATCTAGAGTATTTTTAACTTCAGTAAGTGTGCTATTTATTCTGTATGCTTATGCTTTTATTCTTATAGGTCTCTATTAATTGACACTTGTGTTTTCTCCATTTTGTTTTCAAGGTTTCTGATCATTTTTACTATTCCATTCTGAATACTTTTTCAGTTAATTTTCCTATTTCCTCTTCATTTATTTGAACTGTGTTTCTAGTTTGTTCCTTTATTTGTGCAATATTTCTCTGCTTTTTCATTTTTAAAAAGTGATTGTGTTTGTATCCTTTCCCCAGGCTTCAAGTAAAGTTGAATTCTTTCCCTGAAGAAAGTTCAATTCTTTCTTCCTTTTGGTTTCTGCCCTCCTAAGGTTAGTCCAGTGGTTTTTGTGAGCTTCCTATAGGTTGAGCTTTGTGCTGAGCTTTTGTGTGTTTTTTAGTTTTTCCTCTGATGGGCAAGACTGAGTGAGGTGGTACTCCTGTCTGCTGATGATTGGGTTTATATTTTTGCTTTGTTTGTTGTTTATTATTTTTTTTCATTTATTTTTATTAGTTGGAGGCTAATCACTTTACAATACCGCAGTGGGTCTTGTCATAAATTGACATGAATCAACCATGGATTTACATGTATTCCCCATCCCGATCCCCCCCTCCCACCTCCCTCTCTACCCGATCCCTCTGGGTCTTCTCAGTGCACCAGGCCCGAGCACTTGTCTCATGCATACAACCTGAGTGGGTGATCTGTTTCACTATAGATAATATACATGTTTCAATGCTGTTCTCTCGAAACATGCCACCCTCACCTTCTCCCACAGAGTCCAAAATTCACTGCACAGGGTGCTACTGGTGATTGGATGATTCTGGGTCTTGTATTCAAGTGGTTTCCTTTGTGTGAGTTCTCACTATTTGATAACCCCTTGGGTAAGTACTCTGGTAGTCTAGGATTTTGGAGTCAGTACTCCCACTCCAAAGGCTCAGGGTTTGATCTCTGGGCAGGAGCGAAGATTCCACAAGTGATTTGTTATGGCATTCAGTCAGTCAGTCAGTTCAGTTGTGTCTGGCTTTTTGTGATTCCATGAAACACAGCACGCCAGGCCTCCCTGTCCATCACCAGCTCTCGGAGTCCACCCAAACCCATGTCCATCGAGTCAGTGATGCCATCCAACCATCTCATCCTCTGTCATCCTGTTCTCCTGCCCTCAATCTTTCCCAGCATCAGGGTCTTTTCAGATGAGTCAGCTCTTCACATCAGGTGGCCAAAGTATTGGAGTTTCAGCTTCAACATCAGTCTTTCCAGTAAACACCCAGGACTGATCTCCTTTAGGGTGAACTGGTTGGATCTCCTTGCAGTCCAAGGGACTCTCAAGAGTCTTCTCCAACACCACAGTTCAAAAGCATCAATTCTTCGGTGCTCAGCTTTCTTTATAGTCCAAGTCTCACATCCATACATGATCACTGGGAAAACCATAGCCTTTACTAGATGGACCTTTGTTGGCAAGGAAATGTCTCTACTTTTTAATATGCTGTCTATGTTGGTCATAGCTTTCCTTCCAAGGAGTAGGCATCTTTTAATTTCATTGCTGCAATCACCATCTGCAGTCATTTTGGAACTCAGAAAAATAAAGTGAGCCACTGTTTCCACTGTTTTCCCATCTATTTCCCATGAAGTGATGGGACCAGATGCCATGATCTTAGTTTTCTGAATGTTGAGTTTTATGTGAACTTTTTCACTCTCTTCTTTCGCTTTCATCAAGAGGCTCTTTAGTTCTTCTTCGCTTTCTGCCATGAGGGTGGTGCCATCTGTATATCTGAGGTTATTGATATTTCTCCCAGCAATCTTGATTCCAGCTTGTGCTTCCTCCAGCCCAGCGTTTCTCGTGATGTACTCTGCATATAAGTTAAATAAGCAGGCTGACAATATACAGCCTTGACATACTCCTTTTCCTATTTGGAAACCAGTCTGTTGTTCCATGTCCAGTTCTAACTGTTGCTTCCTCACCTGCATACAGTTTCTCAAGAGGCAGGCCAGGTGGTCTGGTATGCCTATCTCCTTCAGAATTTTGCACAGTTTATTGTGATCCACACAGTCAAAGGCTTTGGCATAGTCAATAAAGCAGAAATAGATTTTTTTCTGGAACTCTCTTGCTTTTTTGATGATCCAGCATTTAGGGAGAGTAAAACAAATATCCAAAAATGAGAAACCAAAGATGAACCCCAGAGAAATGGCAGTTGCAAAATCAGGCAACTAATAATTCAAATAATGAAATATACACATATACATATACACCCACGAGCAAAGTGAAAATAGTCCAGCAAAAATAAAGTACAGTAGATTGATTGGGCAAGCAAAGGAAATAAAAAATTATATTTACCAGTTATGGACAAAACTAATTTAAGCACAAACTGGAAAACAAAAATAAAGCAAGGTGACAAGTGTCACATAAAGCAGTGAAAACAAAACTAAGAAATATTTTGAGAGAAAAGAAGAGAAAGAAAAGAAAAAAAGTATAGACATGAAAGTTAAATAGAGGTAGATAAAGAAGATTTATATACATTAACGATTAACTGCAAGGCAAAAAGAACAGTAAGAAAGACAGATGAAGGAACAAATGTAGAATAATATAATAGGTTTAACAAAATTAAAAATTAAAATTATAAAAAGAGCAAAGAGAAAAAAACAAAAGAAGAAAGAAAAAAGGGGGGATAAAGGAAAACTCCGCAGAACTGCAAAAGCCCAATTCAAGGGCAGAGGTTGCTAACAACACTAGAAAGTGTGATCGAATATACACATTTACATACAACTGAAAAACAAAACTAAAGCAAGGTGTCAACTGAGGAATAAAGCAATGGAAGTAAAACTAACAAATATGTTGAGAGGGAAGGAGAGAAAGAAAAGAAAGAAAGAATAGATATGCAAAGCTAAATAGAGGTAGATCAAGAAGATTTATATACACCAAAGATTAACTGCTAGAGGAAAAGAACAGTAGGAAAAGCAAACAAAGGAACAAATGTGGAAAAAATAGTAATAGATTAAAAAAATTAAAATTTAAAAAGAGATTAAAAAAAATAAAGATGAAAACACAGATCTGCAAAAGCCTAATGTAGAGACAGAGATTTGTGACAGCAATAAAAAATGTGACTGAGGAAAAAGGAAAAGAAAAGAAAAAAAAGAAAAACAACAACAACCTCAAAAACTTAACTGGATTTCTTAGTACCAATAAAATCGACAATTACAACGGGGGCGGGGGCGGGTGGGTGTACTGATCTCTGGAGCTGCCGTGGGGGCAGCTCAGAGTCTAATCTGGTCCTACTCCTGTGTGTTCTTGCCTGCAATGTCCACAGCTATCAGGGCTAGTGCATTTTCTTTTGTGGGAGCTCTCAGTGGCCTTTTATATATTCCATAGACACAGAGTCTGCCTAGTTGATCATGTGGATTTAATCTGCAGCTTGTACAGCTGGTGGGGAAGTTTTGGGTCTTTTTGCTTAACCACACTGTCCCTGGGTTTCCACTGTGGTTTTATTTCCACCTCTACATTTGGGCCGTTCACTGGGGCTTAGCTCCTGAGGCTGCCCTGGAGGACTTGAGTTTGCCCCTGTGAGGGCCAGTGTGGAGGTGGTGCAGCTGCTTGGGTCACAAGGGTTCTGGCAGCTCCAGGTACTCAGGGGGGTTGGCGGCTAGGGCAGCAGGAAATATAGTGCTCTAGAAGGGGTTGGCAACCAGTATTGGCCAATACGCGCCAGTATTCTTGCCTGGAGAACCCCCCTGACAGAGAAGCCTGGCAGCCACCATCTACAAGGTTGCAGAGTCAGACAGGACCGAAGTGACCCTGCACACATAAACACACGACTTTTTTTTTTCCGTCTGTGACAGCTCTGCCCCAGTGACAGTTGACCATGAAGATAGTGCAGTTGCTTGGCTTGCGGGGACCCTGGTGTTGCCCAGTGTTCAGGGAAACAGACTGCCTCCGTGGCAGGAGTTATGGCCCTGTCAGAGTCTTTTCAAGCCTCCTGTAGCGGGCGATCAGAGGTCTCTCCGGCCAGTCTTTCTCCGTACGTAGCTCGTAGCTCGGTGGTTCAAGCACTCAGAGGGATCCCTTGCATGGGGCCCTTCTCTATTGTTCAGCATGTCAGGCACACAGGGGGCCCCTTTGTAGATCAGCGCATCGGGCACTTAAAGGGGCACCCTGGGTTGGGTCCTACTCTATCATTCCGCATATCAGTCAACGAAGAGAGTGCCCTGGGCGGGGTCCTCCTCTGTAGTTCAGTGCCTCAGGCAGTCAGGCATTTGATGGGCCAGCCTCTCTATTGTTCAGCTGCCATGCTGCCTTTTGGGGAGAGAGAGGCTGGGTGATGGCTCCACCCTCTCCACGTGCCTCAGCAGTATTGCCCTGCTTTATGGCTTGCAGTATGGCTGCCTGGCTTTCTTCCACAGGCATTTCCCATCACGATCTCCTCTCTCACATCCCCTCCATCTCTCTCTATGGTCAACAGCAGCCCTCACAGTGAGTTTGCTCCATGATCCCTAAACTCCAGCTCCCAGCTGCTGCCCCTTCCAGGAGACCCACGTTCCTGCCCGGGGTATGTATGGCTGTGGCAAGGACTGTCTGGTTCTCATTCCATTTAGGCTGCCACAGATCAGCTGTTTCACTCTCAGCCTTAAATGTTTCTCCTCTGACTCAGACAATTGCCCCAGTATGGGTATCTGACCGCTGCCTCAGTTCCCCCACCCACTGAGGGCAGGTCCAGTCCTACTCCTCTTTCTCCCCTGGTTCCTTCATCCTACCAAGTTTTGCCTGGTTCTATGTATTCTTTTCTGGTGGTCAGGTACTCCTGTCAGCTCTCAGCTGGTGTTCTGCATGCACTTCTGTGTCTAAAGGTGCATTCCTGATTCATCCGTGAAGAGAGATGTACTCCACATCCATCCAGCTACTCCTCTGCCATCTTGTTCTCTGGCCTAAGTATGTCACATTTTAATGGAAAAAAAGAATTTCAATTAAAATCAAGAAATATTCTGAGAAAAATAGATTATTCATCTTTAGTTAGTGCATATTTTGACCACATTAGAAGAATAAAATATAATACTTATTATCAACAATCATAAAATAAATAGTCCAGTAAATTCCTGTTCCAGAAGACAGCTTTTACTCACTACTTTCCCTTATGTTATGTTGGAACTCTGCTCAAGTATGTCACACAGCAACCCAGGCTTAAAAATTAACCACTATCTGTATGATTCTTCAACAGGTTACAAACTTCTCTACATCTTATGCTTCATTTATGAAATAAAATTATATAACATAATTTCTAATCATTTTTTCTCTGAGATACTATGAAGCTCTATGTCCTTAAGGTAAGGTTTTCATATGATAATTGCATGTACTCACATTTCCTTGTTATTCTTTATCCACTAGAAAATTGACTCAGCATTATGAATCCCAACACCAAATCTCATTTCATAATGACACAGTGTCCGTGCATGCATATGTATATTTTTCGACCAAAACACAAAATTATCTAAATGCTCATTCTGAGTGATCAAGTGAGATAGAAATGAATTTCATCCTTCGAAAATTTCCAATTCATAATCCATATTTTCTCTTTTTCACATCTACTTTGAACAACAATATCTAGGGAAGGTTAAATAGACTTAATGTATTAATTATTAATCTCTAACTGTGCTTTACCCTCCTGGCAGTGACAACAATAATAATGGTCATTCCATCCCCATGAGAACTCATTCATTCCTTCATTTAAATAAGACATTGCTGGGCATTATGAGGGTCACTGGGGTGTTATCCATACAACTGGACATATTGGAATGCCATAGAAATAACCAGGGAAGTGTGAATGTTGTTTTGGGAGATAACAGGGAAGATTTCTCAGAGGAAATTACATAACGGAAAGACAGTTCCTAAACTTTGAATAAAGACTTTTTTTCTTGGTGAAAATAATATTCATAAAAAGGAAACCATTTTCCTTTTCAATGAACTCACACTTTCATCTATCCTTTGCCCTTCTTTCTCATGGGAAGACAGATACATTCTGTTCTAAACCCAGCTGGTCCCTTGTTGCAGCTTTTACTTCCCCCAAGGTCTTATATCATTAATTATCACTTCCTTCTTGAATAGTTACTTCTCTCATTGTCCACTGACTCTGTGTGCTTCCAACTACAACTATGTTCTATGATTTCCATGCATTAACAACAACAACAAAAAAAACTGTCTTCCAACCTCCCCTTTAATTTAGCCACTCTTCTTTTGTACTCATAGGAAAACGTCTTGACCTATACCTTCTCTACATCAATAGAGATTCCTCAATGCTAAATCCAACAACTTCTCTATCTAGAGCCTACTTGAACACTTAATATCTGTACAATGTTTGACTTCGAGGAACAGTCCTCCTGGAAAAAAGCAACTTTTCCTTTAGCTTCAAGTGTAGTATTCTCTTTTGTTGTGTTCCAGTCGCAAAGTAGTGTCCAACTCATTTTTGTCCCCATAAGCTGTAGCCTGCCAGACTTATCTGTCTATGGAATTCTTCAGACAAAAATACTGGACTGGGTTACCATTTCCTTATTCAGATGATTTTCCCGACCCAGGGTTCAAACCCACGTCTCCTGCATTGGTAGGTGGGTTTTATACCACTGATCCACCAGGAAAACCCAATATTCTCTTTCAGCTATTTATTTAAATCGATCATGTAGGCTGTTCTTTCTAAATTCTTTTCTTAACAATGTGTGTTACCTTATGTCTCCCTCACATTCTCCACATATAATGATTTGTGTGTTGAGTTCAAAGAGTTGCAGTGAAGATCAAATAATATAGTTCATGCAAAATTATTGACACATGCCAAGTCCACTCCAGTATTCTTGCCTGGAGAATTACTATAGGGCGGAGGAGCCTGCTGGGTTACATTCCATGAGGTTGCAAAGAGTAGAACATGATTGAACCGATGAGCACACAAAAGCTTTAATTAATAAATGGGAAATATTATTATAATCATTAGTGTTCCTAGTGATATAGTCTAATCTAACATAGTGATGACTGCTGAATCCAAGCTCTTTGAGCACTGTAGAGCCCAGAATTATTCAATACACTTTTCTGCTATGATAAACGTGTACAATTCTGGCATTCAATATGGCAGCCATTATCCACATGTAACTTTCAAAATATCTGCAATGTGGCTATTGTGAAAGAGGAACTGAAAATATTAATATTCCTTAATTTTAATTAATGTAAATTTAAATAACCACATGTGACCAGGGACTACTATACAGTATTAGCACAGATCTAAGCTTATTTTTAACTTACATTCAGTTTGCAAAATTAAAATGTATCTAACAATCAGATTCCCCTTCTGCATTTTATAAAACAAGCTACTTTTCTGAATTCCCTGTTTCAATTAATGGCATCACCATTTGCCAAGGCAACAATGTTCAAATGCTATGTGATGAATTAGGATTCATTTTGAAATGAAAAGAGCATGACCTTTGAATCAAACACACCTGGCTTCAAATAGGGCATCTCCATTTCCTTGCCATTTGACCTTGGGCAAATTAAATAACCTGCAAGAGAATCATTTTTTTTCCATTTGTAAAATAGAAATAAATATGTGTATCACACAAGGCTATTATCAGGATGAAAAGTCACAGCTTATGTAAAACACCTGGCATAATGGTTGGGCATATAGAGCATATATATTTCATAAATATACATTACCTCTTTTCTTGCCTCCCATAGCAAATGGATTAACAGATTCTATTGATCTCCTGTTGAAATATTTTATGTCTTTCCTCTTTTTCCATTCCCATTGAATATGTTTTATTAATCTCTTTCTCATCAACTTTTTCCAGTGGAATAGCTCTTAATCAATACCTCTTCCCCAGTTATCTTTTAGTAATATCTCTTATCTAGCCATACTCTAAATTTCTACAAAATAGCTTTTCCAAAATGTTGATCTGATCTCATCACTATTTATTGCTTTATAATTTTGCTATATTAGTATGTAATTGTGTATTGCATGGTTCTAATTTTTATATAGTAGGTGGTACCACAAGTGTATCATAGTACAAGTATTCTTCTACAATCCTTTCATGCTTGCATCCTTGGGGTCCATAATTTAAAATTTTCATTATGCATAACTCTAATGTCTTTATTTTTATATTTATGGCACATATAAAAATGTGATGATTTAGTTATTTTTCTGTTGATAAATATTTAAGACTACTTTGAACATTCTAGTATACTTTTCTTAATGAACACATACAAAATTTTTCTAGTATATGTACATGTTATATTGAATAAAGTGAACAAATGCTAAGAGTACAGCTCATTTAAAGTGTATACACTTCATTAACCACCACACAAATCAAGACACGTAATGATTCCAATATCAGAAGGCTGTTATTACCTACCATCCCTAGGATTACAGTTCTGAGTTCCATTATTCTACATTCATGTTCTGTAATTTCATGTATATCAATATACCTTTTTTCATGTCTAACCTCTTTTAAATATTATGTTTATAAGAATCATGATTGTCCTGCATGTAGCTTCAATTCTTCCTCCCCACCCCATTGCTCTTAAATATCTATTATATGAATACTCCATTACTTATTTATCCATTGTACACCTCAAGTGTATTTGAATTATTTCTAGTCTTTTGTTATTATTTCCATAGAATGAACACATGCACTTATTTCTGTTCAGGCTATTCCTAAGAGTGAAATTACTAGATCACAAGGTAATACATTTTTAGCTACAGTAGATACTCTCCACACCATTTTCCAATGTGGATTACCAACTTACTTTCTTACTAGAAATTTCTGAGGATTTCAATTGCTCCACATCCTCCATAATACTTGAAATCCTGGTTGCAATTCTCATAGAATTGTCAGGATATCACCTTGTGGTTGTGCTTCTATTTCCTTGATAACTAATACTTTAAACAACTATTCATGTGATTATTACCATTTGTATATCTTTTGTAAAGTGCACTTTAGTGACATTTTCCACATTTTGTTCTTTTTTATACTTTTAGTTTTGATTTGTTTAGACCTATTACATAATCTGGAATGAATCATTAGTTGAATATATGTATTGCAAATATCTTTACTAACTCTGTGACTTGACTTTCCCCTCTTATTGTGTATTTGATGAAAATAAATTGTAAATTTTCATGAAGCACATTTTTAAAAAAAACTTTTTGTTGTTAGTGATGTTATACTGTTTACTATTAACTCTAAGTTCATGAAAATTTACTCTTATGTTTTCTTTTAAAGCTTTATTTTTTAGATTTTGCATTTATTTCTGTGATACATCTGGAATTAATTTTTTGTATGGTTTGTATAGGGTCAAGGTCCATTATTTTTTCCCATATGGATATTCAATTGACCCACCACCATTTATTGAAAAGACAATCGTTTCCCCCACTGAATTGTGGAGGTGGCTTTGTCATAAATCAGGTTACTATATACATGTGGGTCTGTTTCTGGAATCTGTAATTCCCTGCCATTGAAATATTTATCTTCGTACAAACACCATACTGTATAAGTTGCTGCAGTTTCAAAATAAATTTTATGGCTAACAAATCCTCTAGTTTTGTTCTTTTGAAGATTTCCTTTCCTACTCTAAATTCTAGGTACTTTGCCTTTCCATGTACATTTTGGAGTTTGTTTGCCAGTATCTAGAAAAATCTGAAGTGTTTTCTAGCATGTGAACATTTCCAGTATACAAATATTTCCTTATAAGAACTGCCTTTTGTATTTTTGACATGACATACCTTCATTACTGGGCTTCCTTGGTGGCTCAGTGGTAAAGAATCCACTCACAATGCAGGAGACACAGGGGATGTGGGTTTGATCCCTGTGTCGGGAAGATCCCCTGGGGTGAGAACATGGTAACCCACTCCAGGATTCTTCCCTGGAGAATTCCCTGGACAGAAGAGCCTGATGGTCTGTGGTCCTTACGGTCACAAAGAGACATGACTGGAGCGACTTAGCACACATGCATATGCATCTTCATTACTATTCATTTCAAGTAATGTCTAATAATCTTGATGAGTATTATGTTTTAAATTTCTAAATTCTTGGAATTTTTAATCTCTGTTATTGATTTCTAATTTGACTTTTTATGTTCAGGTAGTCTATACATTTTCAGTCTATTGAAATGTGAAGTGATATGTTTGACAAGACAGATTTCGATCAGTTTTGGTAAATACAGAGCATGAACTATATGTGGTGGTGTTTCTCTCTTCAGGAGAGTGACATGTGTGCTTCCTGTGACAGGTTGTGTTTTTCAAAATTAGCCACACAATACTCCCCATCCTACATGATCATTTACAATGTGACCATCACTTTTTTTTTTTTTCCAGTAAGAAGCGGGGTCTATGTTTCTTCCCTTGAATATGGTGGACTTGTTATTTCCTTATAACCAAAACAATGCTGTGGAAACACTATATAACTTACAAAGTTACGGCAGAAAGTGCATGGATTTCTGCCCTGTTCACTGGAACACTTAGTTTTGGAGCACCAGGTCACCACCTAAGAAGTCTAATTAATTATCTTGAAGTCACTATGTTGTCAGAAAGTAAGACCACATAGAGAGGCCATTGCAGGTGCTCTGGTCAGCAATTATTTTTTTAGTTTGTTTTTTAATTGGAGGAAAATTGCTTTACAATGTTGTGTTGATTTCTGCCATACACCAATGCAGATCAGCCATAATCATACATATATCACCTCCCTCTTGAGCCTCCCTCTCCTCCCCCATCTCACCTCTCTAAATCATCAGAGAGCATCAGGCTGGACTCCCTGAGCTATATATGGTCAGCAATTCTAATCTGTCTTCCCCACCAAGGCACCAGACTTATACGTGAATCAACCTTCACAGGATTCTAGTTCCAAGATATCAATCACGCATAGTCTTCTAGTCTACCAAAACTAAAACTGATCTTCATAAAGCAGAGTGAAGCTTTCCCCTCCCATTACCCTCCTTACCCTTTCCCAAGATTCTGTCCTTCTGTAATTGTATAATAAGATAGTTGTTATTTTATATCTCTGAATTGAAAGAGAAACAATTATTCTATACCTGGACATGAAGGGCTGCTATAACATAAACCTGAAACATATGGTATTGGCTTTGACATTGGGTAATGAACTGAAACTGAAAAGGCACAAAAGACATCAAGATGACTGGAAGAACAGCAGACAAAAAAGACTTTTGGTATTTGATTATGGACAGTGTACCAAAAGTTACCTGTAGCAATATAACACATATAAAGTGTACCAAATGAACCAGTGATCTAAGAGAATTTACCAGCTATACAATTTATCTTCAAACTACAGCAATGTATACCATATGATGTTTGTCATGTAAGAAATTGGACTCTTCTGTGGTCATAATGCTGTGTAAAGATTAAGAACATAAAGATACCACATTTACTGTTATTGGCAATCCTAGTCTTTAATCCTTCTCAGTTTATAAAGGGAGACATGAAGGTTAGACAAACCTTCAAATGAATTTATCCATCAGTCTTTGTGTCATAATATTTTGAATTTGTCAATTTAAGTTATCTGATGTGTTTCAATCTGTGTAATTGACATCTTTTTTTAAGTTCATTGGCTTCTCTCTCTTCATAGGTGGATTCATTGTGAAATGATTCTAGTAGTAATTTCTTTCTTTCTCTTTTATATAACAAGATGTTATACTCTCAGAACTGTTAATACCTAAAATCAGAAGTTTTCCCAAGGAACTCTGTTTTTGTATGTGATTGTGTGAACAGTAGTATTTTAAAAGAAAACTCTAGGTACCAAAAATGATCATTACTTCTCAGTTGCCTGATGTTTCTAGATGGAGTGACTATATACACATATATATATACACAGATATATATACATATATATTTAAAACAACTATACTTGGAAATAAATAATATTTAGATATAAAAAATATTACATTATATATATAAATATATGCATATATAATCATCATGGGTTCATACAGATACTTGCTGTTCAAGACTAAAAAGATTATATAACATCTTTTATATTATAACAATATCATCTTCCTTTCACACTTGGTTTTATAGATAGAGAGGAAAGTAGCATTAGGGCACTCTATTATTAGCTGTTTTACACAGACAATAGTCTAACAATATTATACTACCACAAATACAATTACTGTACTTATTATTTTCATGTGCTGTCCACTTTCTCCTATGTTTTTATAGGTGCACTATATCTATGTTGTCAGAGCATGTAAATATTACATATAATATTCTCATCTTTAACCTTGATTTAGTCTTAATTATACAATTAATTATATATTTATCACACAGTTTGTATTTAGTTTCATGTCTCTTTAGCAATTTTGAATGCTTGAAGTTTATCCTCTAGTGGATGAATCTTCAAGAAAATCTTATATTGGGAGTATTTCTTACATTGTTGTTTGTTGATGTCTATTTTTTTTTTTCATGTTTGAAAGTTTGCTTGTTTAGAAATAGTCTTTAGTTCACATTTTAAATCCTTGTATGTCTTAAATATGTTTTATCTTTTTCTGACTTAAGATGTCAAAATTACTGATGCTAATCAATTTCTTGTCTTACAAAACATTTGCTATTTTTAATAAATGTCAAAAGAATATTTGATTTTTCTCCACATTATAGTAATTTTGCAACAAGATTTTGGTGTTGGTCTCTGTGGATCACTTTTTCTTAGTGATATAAATTATTAAATCAATTAATGTTTACTTCTGTCTGTTAGAATACTTTTCATGAAATATAATTTATTATTTGCTCTCTTCCCTTGCTTTGATTTTCTTCTTTAAGAAATTCTGTTATCTGTTGTTGGATCTTCTTTGTTTATCTTCAGTATTAGTCAATTTCCCTCAAACACTTTATCTTTTTCTCCATTTCTCATAAATTTTAAAATCTTCTTTTTCATTTTTAATTAATTTTAAAGAGCTATCAGTGATGCTTATTTACTCTTGGTTTCTTTTAGTTTAGTCTTCATTGCTGATACTATTTTTTCCTCTTTAATATGTAATTATTTTCTAAGTCCTCACATCTTATTTCTGAATTTTTCTAATTCTGATTTTTGTTATCAAATTGTTTGATTCAAACCATTTAATTCAAATGGTTTTTATCTTTTTCTTGGAAAATGAGGTTTATAGCTTTTAAAAATATGTTTGTAAGTCATTTTCTGGTAGTATGCTTTTGTTGTCTAATAGTCCTTTTTATCTTCTATCCTTTCTTCTCCTCAAAGCCACATTAAAAAGTATATACTATAGTTTTTTGAAAAGAAGAAATATATAATTTTTGTGAAGTCTAGTGTATTTTTTTTTCTTTTATGCTTTATGCTTTTGGTGTCAAATCTAAAATATCTTTGCCAAAACTATGGATATAACAAAATTTCTCATATATTTTCTTTTAGAAATTTTATGGTTTTAGATTTTACTTTTTAGCCTACCATACATTTTAATCAATTTTTGACATGACAATTTGTTTTTATTTTTGTTTCCTAATGAAGCAACTCCAGTGTTCTTGCCTGGCGAATCCCATGGACAGAGGAGCCTGGCGGGATGCAGTCCATGGGGTCGCAGAGTCGGACATGACCGAAGCGACTTAAGACATGCACACACAATGAAGAGCCACTTGTTCTAGCACTGTGTTTTGGCAAAGATGATATTTTTTTCACTGAATTGCCTTTGTAGCCTTGTCAAACATTTTAGTCTTTATTCTATTTTTTTTTTGATTGTTTTAACTATTTTAAATTCTCTGGAGTCCCCTATATATTTTATATATTTTATAGACAACTTGTTAGTGTCAACCAAAAAGTTCTTCATAAATTTTATTGAATTGTGCTGAAACTTAATCAGATTTATTTCTAAGTATCTAAGTATTTAATATTTTGAAAAATTTCAATTTTGATTTTTGCTAATATAAAAAAGTACACAAAATTTTATAAATATTGGCTGGTATACTGTATACTTTCTTATACATTCTAGAAAGGTTTTATTTTTTTTTTGTACCTGAATTGTATTTACATAGATGACCATATTGTTATTAAATAGTTTTGCTTCTTTCCTTTTAAATTTTGTTGACTTTAAAAATAATACAGTCAATTATTTTACCAGCAAAAATGGAATTTATTCAGGAATAGCAGAGGAATGGCAATTCAGGACAAGCAAGCTATAGCAAAAGTCATAGGCAAGTCAAACAAACACTGGAGAAAAAACATTAATTTATAAAGAAGAGAAGATTAGAATGGACTGTTTTGAACAAAAGTCCATCAGAGGAAAGTGACGGTTCAGGATGATGACAGTTTTTCATTGGTTGAGTTACTGGAGTATTAGATTTCTTGTAGAAGATGCAAAGTACATATTCTCTTGTTGGGACCTATAATTGATGAATTTTTTTCCCCCTGTTGATAGTTCTTCTGTTAGGGTCTATAATTGACAATTTTTACTATAATTGACACTGAGTGGCACTTCATGAGAGTTCCTGCTTCGATCCATTTTAGTGAAATTTCTCTTTGTTAATTTTCACAACGTTGAATACAGCCTTTTTTCATGCATATTATACTCTCAAAGACCTTTAGTGCAATGTTGAAGACAAATGGTGAGAATAGATGTCCTAGACTTTTTCCTAAAATTGGAAAAGCATTCTTTTACTATTAAATATGAAGTTAGCTATATGTTTTTAGATGACTTTACCTGAGGACACCTATTTCAATTCCTACTTCACTGTTTCCAGAAGAAATGGGTGTTAACTTCTATTAACTCATTTCTTTTTGTATCTTTTAAGATGTTCATTAGCTTTATACTTTTAAGCTGGTTAATACAATGGATTATGTCAATTTATTTTTAAATGTTAAACTAAGTTGGTATTCCTTTAATAAAATCTCCTTTGCATTGAAATACAATAATTTAAAACATTTATTTTGCCAAAATTTTAAGAATATTTGCATCAGTGTTCATGGAGGTTAGTTGTCTGTAGTTTTTGTTATTTGTGTAGTGTTCATGGAGGACAGCTGTCTATAGTTTTTGCTACTTGTGATGTCTTTAGCTTTGGAATAAGAGTGATGCTGGACTCATAAAATAATTTAGGAAGCATTTCCTTCTCTTCAAGAAGAAATTTGTAATTATTTCATTTTTTTATTTTTAAGTGTGTTTCATGAGGAATATTGCATGGACCTGAAGTTACTTGGGATTGATTGCTTAACAGATGTTTTAACAAATAATTCAATTTAAAACACATAAGGCTACACAAGTGTCTTTCAGCAAATTTCCCCTTTCATCTAAGTTCTAAGCTTTTGACATAATTTTTTTAATGACAGTTATTTATTTTTCTTTTAACATCCATGTATCTGTAGAGATACAACTTTTGTCATTAATGATATTGGTAATTTACATCTTGTCTCTTTTTGTTTTCTTGGTCTAACCAGAGGTTTATCAGTTGTATTAGTCTCAAAAAGCTATATTTTGGTTTAATTGATTTTTCTCTTATTCAGTTCAGTTCAGTCACTCAGTCGTGTCTAACTCTTTGCAACCCCATATACTGTAGCATATTAGGCCTCCCTGCCCATCACCAACTCCCAGAGCTTGCTCAAACTCATGTCCATTGAGCTAGTGATGCCATCCAGCCATCTCATCCTCTGTTGCCCCCTTCTCCTTTTGCCTTCAATCTCTCCCAGCATCAGTCTTTTTTTTTTTTTCCATTTATTTTTATTAGTTGGAGGCTAATTACTTTACAATAGAGTAGTGTCTTTTCCAATAAGTTGGCTCTTGGCATCAGGTGACTAAAGTACTGGTGCTTCAGCTTCAGCCTCAGTCCTTCCAGTGAACATTCAGGACTGATTTCCTTTAGGATGGACTGGTTGGATCTTGCAGTCCAAGGGACTCAAGAGACTTCTCTATCACCACAGTTCAAAAGTATCAATTCTTTGGCACTCTCTCTTATTAGACTTTCTAAATATTTCATCTATATCATTTATCATTTATATTCATCCTATTTCTGATTACTCACAGTTACATTTGATTTTCTTTTTTAGTTTCTTAAAGTGAAAGCTGAGATATTAATAGATGATTAAATATTAGTATTTAGTGTATTTATTGAAATAGTGATTTTATACAGAGATTTAGTATACTTTTCATCTCAGACACTCCAGTTGTCATTTCTAGAGTCTTGATTTAATTTTTAATTTTTTTAACACTGTATGTGTCTCTACTTAACCTTTCAATCGTGGGGGACATGGTAATAACTTTTAATGTCCTTGTCTGCAAAGTCTAGTATCTGTGTTAGTTCTGATTTATGTATTGATTTGTCTTTTCATCATAACTTTTATTCTTCTGCTTTTTTGAATTCTTTGATATCAAATGTTGAGCTCACCTTCCTGTGGTTTTCTTCTCTCTTGAAACTTAGTTCCTCAAATCTTTGCAATCTCTGTGGATCTCCAAAAACTTCACACGTACTTTTTATTTTTTAATCTAAGCTTTCTAATTGTTTTTATTAGATGGTTGGTACAAGAGAAGCAAGCCTAACATTACTGGTAGTGGGATTCATCAATTATTTCATTTTGATTAGAAAAGAAAAAATAACAGTTTAGAGAAGAAAGTTGTAAACAAGCTGCAAGCAAGTTGCTTGATAGCAAATGATCCTTAATAGGAACAGAGCTGATAAAAGTTTCCCTTTTGACTTTTGAAATGCTGGAGCTCTCTCCTAGCTCTTGATTCCATAGAGGCTAAATAATAAATTCATGCCATAGCAAGACTACAGTTGCAAAATTTTGACCAAAAACTTGTCAACTCTTGGATGGCAGAGACAGCCATCTTTAATTCCTACTGCACCTAGTTCAGCAACTTGAACTTTATTTTTAAAATAAAGTAAGGGTTTCAGTTTAATAGATTATTTTGGAGAACAATATTTAAAACATTTAAAAAGCATGTAGAATGTGCTATTCATTGTGTTAAATGATTTAATTATAAAATCTTGTTAACTCTGCACAGCAGCATTATAGTGTATGTTTGGGGAAAAAAAAAAAAGTGAAACTTAGTCACTCACTAGTGTTTTGCTGTTGTGTCCAACTCTTTGTGACCTCTGTCTATAGACTTCTCCAGGCAAGTGTATGTTTAAGGCAGGGTAAATTCCAATCTTTCACCCAAAGATTGTCTTATGCTCTCTTCCCCGAAGAGAATATATCTTTTTTCTTTTGCTTTATTTATTTGAAATATCACAAATTACATAGTTAATTTTTTATATCCTTAGAGTTAACATCAGAAAATCAGATGAGTGAATTTCTGAAAATTTTATTTTCATTTGCCATCGCACAGTGAATGTATTTTATTTTTTAATTAATTAATTTTTTTTAATTGAAGGATAATTATTTTACAGAATTTTGTTGTTTTCTGTCAAACATCAACAGCAATCAGCCATCAGTGTACATTTTAGAGTTAAAGGTTGATTTCAGCTCCACCAACGGTCCTGGCTCTACTATTATACTTCCTATTCTCTTCCCAGTAGCAGCAAATAGTGAATTGGATCCTGTTATTATTCACCGATCCCTTATGTCAGCTGAATATTTCCTTGGCTTAGAGTGTGCACCTTCTCTCTTCTACCATCCTCTACGCCAAGTCCCTTCTCTGTGTTCTGTCTCCTGGCTCTGACAACCCAGCCGTCAAATCTCACTGCCCACTACTTACCTCCACAAGGAGTTCCTTTATGACTTAACATAGACTTTGTCTGCTATGACTTCCTCAAAAAATTACACTGATTTCTTCCTCAAAGGAGCAAATCTAGCCCTAAATTCTGTCACCACCACTCTCCCTGATGTGAAGATAAGGCTAGAATTTTACAATTCCTTAAGTGCAGACCAAACACTGTAACTCAGAAGAGAAAAGAGGTATACTAGGTTAGGTCACTCATTCAGACAGAATTGGAGTGCATATCTCTTGGCTATACCCAATTATAAAATAATAAATCATAAAATACACTGTACACACCAGAAAAGGTAGTCTATCTACCTATGCAAATCCACAGCATTATATACAAGGACTTTCTAAAAAGAAGAGGCCCAAGTAGACATATAAAGATGTATAACATTCCCACAATTCAAAGATGAATGTTTTTCAACATTTTAATATTTTTGAACCTTACTCTTGTTAATATATGTCAAATAGCAGCACTCTTCACTTGTTTTTCTTGAACAAATTTTTTAGATAACCCCATGTCTTAGAATCCAAGACACTAGTGTTTATCAGTTTGTCTCCAGATGTTTATCTCAGTGTTTATTTCATAGACTTCAGAGTCATCTAATTTTGCTGTTAATATGTGATTAAACCATTTTGTATTGACAGGCTTTGGTCACAGCAAAGCACAAACAAGTTTAGGAAAATTTAGAAAAATTATTTTCCCCTTCAGACTATAAATGTCTCTGTCTTTAAGAATACATTTATAGTAGTGCTATATAATATTATCTTTGTTAATATTTTTCTACTTTAGTCATAATAACCACAGTAAGATTAAAATAAGTAATATGTCTAATTGAAATCATTCAAAGAATTTTTATGGATTTATATTTTCTTGGGCAAAGTGCTTATGATCTTTTTATCCATTTAGACTATTGAAAGAAAGATGAAACAGGTTTAAAATGGGTATAAATTATTCATAGCATTTTTATTCAATTTTCCTTTAAAGGAAAGAAATCAAATGTATTTTTCTTCAGCCTTTAAAATGGAGATTTGGACTCTTATGCTTACCAGATCAGTAACATGATGTCACCAGAATTTGACTTATATCACCTTGGTTTTCATACAGAGGCCGTTGTCTCAGACCTTTTCCACTTTCACAGGAAGAATTCTTACACAAACTATTAAAATCATACCTCGTCTTAATTTTGCAACAGTATAAACCCAACCTGCAGTGGTAGGCACTAAATTATGGGTTCTTAAATTTGGTTTCATGTGATTTTATTTGCTTTGTTTTCAGTATCTGGTAAGAAATTGGCAGTAGACCATGAATTATTATGCACTTATGGTGTCTCTTCTGTGTGCTAGTATTCTGCTGATATTAGAGAAAACTTAGCCTAATAAAGTGAAAGTAAAAAAGTATATCTCTAGTTAAATTGTTCAAGAGTTACACTTTATATTCCTCTAACAGCAAAAATAGAAACTTCACATGCTGAAATACTGTCATGCAATAAGGACTGTAAATTTACAATTTCTCCATCAAGAGAGCCAGAAAGTCAACATATGTAAACACTATAGTTTGAACATCTATTTCAAAATTATAATGAAAGATGTGTTAGTAAGTGCACTATATGTCTTGTAAAATCTGTCTTCAAATTTAAGATTTCCAGAATTTAGGAAGTTTTAAAATTAAAGTTGTAGGGTTTTCCACATTGCTTATTTTTAAAAACCTAGTATGCCGAACCAAAGCGGCACTGTTGCATATGCTGATGTAATGGTACATACTGACTCTTTCACACAATTTTAGTTATTATGTTCATGGCTTTTTGTGTACATGATATCCTGAACAATGATTACTCTCTTAAATTGTCTCATGCTAGATCATGGGAACAAAATTTGTCTTGTTGCATAGAAAACTTCATTCATGAGACTTTTAACTAAGACTATTAGGTGCAATGTGACTTTTCTGGTAGCTCAGCTGGTAAAGAATCCGCCTGCAATGCAGGCAGCCCCAGTTTCATTCCTGGGTCTGGAAGATCCCCTGGAGAAGGGATAGGCTACCCACTCCAGTATTCATGGGCTTCCCTGGTGGCTTAGATGGTAAAGAATCTGCCTGCAATGTGGGAGATTGGAGTTTGATCCCTGCGCTGGGAAAATCCCCTGGAGGAGGGCATGGCCACCCACTCCAGTATTCTTACCTGAAGAATCCCCATGGGCAGAGGAGCCTGGTGGGGTTACAGTCCATGGGGTCACAGAGTCAGACAGGACTGAATGACTAAGCATAGCACAGCCATTAGGTTCAATGCCAAACACAAGCAGTGGTAAACAAACAAACAAAGAAACAAACAAAACTTGTATATGAGAGGGTTCTTATTTTTACATAATACTATTAATAGTGATAATATAGTCCAGATGTTAAAAATACAGTTCCAAGGCCTTTAAATTGCAGACTGTGATGAGAATATAAGTTAGTGTCCATAATATTATCTAATAAAATGCTTAATAAAGATTCAACATATGTTATTCAATAGATGTGCTTTAGCAAAATCAATTTCTTTGCTTAGCCCATAGGTATAGATTTTGTGATCATGTCTCCAACATGCTAAGTTATTTACTTAAAACCCATTGAATACTATTATATTCATTATGAAACATATACAAAAAGAAGAATGGAAAAAGTGAAGTAAAATTGAACATTAATAGACCTAGGTTTCTCTTCAAACTTAGCTCTGGAGACCACGATACTAGATTATTGAAACTGGCTAATTCTGTCTATAAAAGTGTTGCTCAAATCTCTGGCTTCCCTGATGGCTCAGACAGTAAAGAATCTGCCTGCAATGTAGAAGACCTGACTTTGATCCCTGGAGCAGGAAGATCCCTGGAAAAGGGAATGGTAATCCACTCTGATATTCTTGCCTGGAGAATTCCATGGACTGAGGAGCCTGGCAAGGCTACTGTCCATGGGGTCACAAAGAGTCGGACAAGACTGAGCAACTCACACACACACACACTTAGTCTGCTGAAAGACTTTTTAAAAACTGTAAATAACTGCAACCCTCCCTTTTCAAGAGCTACTCATTTTAGTCTAATCTTTCATTCATACTTACTTTAATTTGATATTTCTGAGCATTTTATGACTCCTTCTATTTTCTTGAAACTTACAATATATGGCTTTCTAGCAACTAACCAGGCTTCTCTAAATATTGGCACAATTATCCTACAAAAAGATTCTTATAATTAAGAAATTATGTAATTTTAGGTCCAAACCAAGTTAATAATTATTAAATTCACTAAGATAACAAACATAAATAGCTCTGTCCTGTGAAATTACTGGCCTATATTTATCTGGCCAATAATGGTTATTAAGAAGCATAAGTAAAATAACTATTCTTCCACTATATCTCACTGTTGTTTGTGTGAAATTGTATATATATAATTGTTTAAATTTCTAACTAATTAACCTACAATTGTCTTTCAGGTTGCTCTGAGTTTGTCAGTAAAAAAGCTTGGTGTTTGACACTTTATGACTATTTTGTTCCTTTTGAACTTTTAAAATCTTTCATATAATAACTGTTTTTAAAAATTGAATAAAATAGGCTGTTATGGATTTTTTTTCCCTTTTCTTTCAGACAGTGGTGAGAGAGGAAAATGAAGGTGAAGGTGAAGTCGCTCAGTTGTGTCCAACCCTTTGCGACCCCATGGACTGTAAGCCCACCAGGCTCCTCTGTCCATGGGATTTTCCAAGCAAGAGTACTGCAGTGGGTTGTCATTTCCTTCTCCAAGAGAGGAACATAACAGACAAAAAGTAGGTGTGTGTAACATAAAAGAAAAAGCATAGACCCAATATGTTCTTTGTGGAATATATTGTGATAAACTTGCTGTAGGGGCCAGTTTGGGCTTCCCAGGTGGCTCAGTGGTAGAGAATCTCCATTTTAAAGGCCAATGCAGGAAACATAGGAGGCATAGTTTCGATCCCTGGGTTGAGAACATCCCCTGGAGAAGGGAATGGCAACCCACTCCAGTGTTCTTGCCTGGAACATCTCATGGTCAGAGAAGCCTGGTGGGCTAGTTTATAGGATCACAGTCAGACAAGACTGAGGAACAGAGCATGTGTATGAGGGACCAGTTTAGTGACTACTTGAAGTAAAAACAATTTTCAGTTTTGGAGAAAGTAGAAACATTTTTCTGTATGTCCATTTAATGACCACTTTAGAAAAGAAAAGAACGACTTTGCGTTTTTCACTTTTATTCTTGCTTGAGTCATAACAACACTACCTATAATTTTATTAGGCCAAGTTAATGGTATCTGACATGTTTTAGGGCAGAATCCTTGTCTTTTGTCATGCTAACTGCATAATTGTTATGGGTAAGAGGTGCAGGGAGTCAGAAGACACGATTTGGCTGGATTGAACCAGTCAAACTGAAATTAATAGGTTTTGATCTATCAGATTTTAGAATATATTTTCATTTAATTAATTTAAGTTTAAATTGAGTTCATTCCTCAGAAAAATTCTTAGAAGCACAGTTAATTAGCTATGGTCCAAATTTGCCATCTGATTTTAATTTGATGAGGGATTTCTACTGGGCTCTTAATTGCTATATTTGCCTTTTTAAAATCACAAAACCAAAGTCCAAGAAAAAGCTGCTAGCCAATTGTATTAATGCATTATAGAAAAAGCATATATTAGCAAGAAACATTATTGGAACTGGGTGCATTATTTTGAAAAATGAAAATTATGTGTGATAACATAACTGTAATTATGTTTTTCAGATATCACTGGAAGTTCAGTATGAAAAGCTCATTGTTTATTGGAAAAATAATGTATTCCATTTAATAAAAATGTTACAAAACAGTGAACATAATGCTTTTTGAGGCTGGTAAATTTAAAAGAAATTTTTTTCATTTTACTTAAAAAAATCAACTACTATCAAAAGTATTTTGGCTATGTAAGTGTTCCTTCTGAAAGACACATGACAGAAAGTCATTTTAAGCAGTCCATTTTCATCCTCACTGCTTATTAAGTATTACTTTACAAGATAAAGTAGTGTATCTGTTTCAATGCATTGCCTTAATGATCATTTTAAGACTAGAAGCTTTCAGAATGTTTTTATAGAAAGTAATATGATCCTACATATTTACACTGAGTCAGAAATTCTGCTTATAGTTCTATAGGGAAATTTTGAAAAAAAAAAAAGAGCACTGTTTTTATTGAAAAATTTGAGGTGAACTATGGTGAACCTATTTATGACAAGCAATATCTCAAGGAAATAAATCTTAAAATTAGATAATGACTATGTCTATACAGGCTTCCTTGGTAGCTCAGCTGGTAAAGAATCCACCTGCAATGCAGGAGATCCCGGTTCATACGTATATTTAGAGTTAAATTTTATTTATTCACTTATCTTTGAACATTTATTAAAGTATAGTTGATTTACAATGTTGTGTTAGTTTCAGGTGTATAGCAAAATGATTCAGTTATACATGTCTTTACATTTTTTTCAACTTCTTTTCCCATATAGTTACTACAGAAGATTGAGTAGAGTTCCCTGTGCTATAGAGAAGGTCCTTGCTAGTTATCTATGTTATATATAAAAGTTTGTTTATGTTAATCCCAAGCTCCTTATTTATCCCTCCCCCACCCTTACTTCCCCTTTGCTAATCATAAATTTTTTTTCAAATCTGTGAGTCTGTTTCTTTTTTATAAATAAGTTCATTGATACTACTTTTTAAAGTTGGATTCCAGTATGAGTGATATCATATGATACTTGTCTTCCTCTGTGTGAGTTACTTCACTTAGTATGATAGTCTCTAGGTCTATCCGTGTTCCTGCAAATGGTATTTTTTCTTTTTTATGACTGAATAATATTCCATTGCACATAAGCATATCTTCATTATTCCTTTGTCGATGGACATTTAGGTTGCTTCATGTCTTGGCTACAGCAGAGAGTGCTGCAATGAATATTGGGGTGCATGTATGTATCCAGAGAAAACCATAATTAGATGCATTTTTATTATGAGGTTATAATGATGGAAACTGATGCCTAAAGGCATCTAAATTATTAACAATTTGAAAATTTGTAATTGTTGTTTAAGGGTTTTCCCAGTATCTCAGTGGTAAAAAATCTTCCTGCCAATGCAGGAGGTGTAGGCTCAATCCCTGGGTTGGGAAGATCTCTGTAAATGGCAATCCATTCCAATATTCTTGCCTGGGAAATCTCATGGACAAAGGAGCCTGGCCGGCTACAGTTCACAGGATTGTGAAGAACTGGACACGACTTAGTGACTGAACAACAGCAGCAATAATTGTTCAACTGTATTGAGATTTCATGAATATTTAGGTTCAGAGTTCAGTCAATGGTTTTGTGTTTAAATAGTATTATTTTACTTGTAGACACTTTCAAGACCTTTTATTTTATATGTTTAAATATACATATGGATATTAGACTTCTCTGGTGGCTCAGACGGTAAAGTGTCTGTTTACAATGTGGGAGACCTGGGTTCAATCCCTGGGTTGGGAAGATCTCCTGGAGAAGGAAATGGCAACCCACTCCAGTATTCTTGCCTGGAAAATCCCATGGATGGAGGAACCTGGTAAGCTACAGTCCATGGGGTCGCAAAGAGTTGGACACGATTGAGCGACTTCACTTTCTATATATGTTAGACTCTACTGTCCAGAAGACACAATTTAGAATGAGTCAAGTCTGTGAGTCACCCCTCAGAAGAAAGGGTCTCAGAAGAAATGTCTATCCACTGACAAATACACTGGATTTTACTAGTGACAAATAGACTTTATTATGTTAAACACTGAGATTTTGAAGTTGTTTGTTACAACAGTCAATTTGTTGTGACTAATACACTCTCCAAATAGATAATATTTACTCTGTGTCCTAGAGAATGAAATTAAGTTAATTATGCAACGGTGATAAAAATTACTTCTATGGAAGCTGAACACTAGTTTAAAGTAGAAGAAATAACAAGTGCAAAGGACAAGAGAATGGAGAGAGAATGAAGTAGGGTTAATGGGGTTAGGTAAATCTAGAGGAAATTTCTTCCATAATCTATGAGATAACTGAAGAGAGTATTAATTAACAAAGCATGAGTGAGGGTGCAAATAAAATCATTGAACTTAAAGATATTTTGAATATAAATTGAATGAATAAAATAGTATAAGAATAGAGTATAATGGAGAAACACCCAAGTGTATTTTTGGCCACTTAGAAGCTGTGGGACTTTGGTTAAATGGTTTAACTTTTCTTAGGGGTCAATTTTCTCAGCTTAAAAAATATGTTTTCTTTAGCAGTTTTCAAATCTTTATGTCAGCCATAAATAAATGAATAAAATAATCTGCCATGAAATCTCTTTGATTTAGAGAGTGAGGCTCCAAAGCCTCAAAGTCCCAACTCTTCCCATATTGCCTTTCTTTTTTTTCAAAATTAATTTATTTATTTTAACTGGAGGTTAATTGCTTTACAATATTGTGGTGGTTTTTGCCATACATTGATGTGAATCAGTCACAGGGGTACATGTGTCCCCCATCCCAACCCATCCCTCTGGATTGTCCCAGTGTACCAGCTTTGAGTGCCGTTTCATGCATCAAACTTGGACTGGTCATTCTCTCAAATCTCCCCACCCTCACCTTCTCCCACAGAGTCCAAAAGTCTGTTCTTTATGTCTATGACTCTTTTGCTGTCTCACATATAGGGTCATCATTACCATCTTTCTAAATCCATATATATGCGTTGATATACTGGATTGATGTTTTTCTTTCTGACTTACCTCATGTTGTAAAATAGGCTGCAATTTAAAGGAAATCATATTGCCTTTCTTGTAACTCACATTGATTCCTAAAGAACACTTGGGATCTGAGGAGCCAATGGGAAAAAAAAGCAAAAGAACAGTTGATCTCCTGGACCTTTATATTTGGTGTTATAGATACATCCCAAGTTAAACTCATAATCATATTTCAAATCTATTTTTCCACATATTGTCTCTTTATTCCTCAGACTATATATGTTCTCTGGGAGTTATCCTATCCATTCTCCATTCTTTCTTTTCCTTTGCAATTATCTACTAATTACTCTCAAATCTATTATCTCCCTCCCATATATTTCATATAAGGTCTAGTTAACAGCGTCAAAATGACCTACTTGCCCATCACACTTAATAAATTAAACTGAATGCATAAACTCCATTTGCACACCTTCTTCTAATCTTGTATTTTCTCATTAGAATGAATTCCCTTAAACTGTATTGGGTTGTTCATGCAAACAGCTTAGGTAAGTCTTAGAAGCCTTTATCTCCTTTGTCTCTCTATTTCTCTTTTGTTTAAATGTCAATCGTTAAGACCTCAACTTCAATTCCAGGAGAAATATCTAGAGAGATATTATAGTGATTCAGCTCATCAATTAAATAATTATTGAAACCATGGAAAGTGATTAATCATGCAATGATGTATAATGAATGAGAAGACACTGGCCTGGGGAAGTCTCTTATAAAATTCATTTTAAAGACCAGAAAAAGAACAACAGGGAAAAAATGAATGAATAAATAAGCAAACAAATATGTAAGTGTGGGAAAAGGAAACTGAAGGTAAGAGGAGACCCATTTGAGTGTTAAACTACAATAACCTAGGAGAGAAAGAGGTCAAAATTGTGAAATACTGTAGACAATAAAGCAGACAGGGAAATTTAGTAATAAAGAGAGGGTAGAAGATCTTAATGAAGTCCCTTGCTGATGATGTTCCAAGAACCCACAAGAACCTGGACACTTCCCTCTGGAATGGGCTGAATTCCATAAGCCTTACTTCAAACTGTTGGAGACTAAAAGACACAAACTTAACCAAAAAGAATAAACAAACTAGGCCATGTGGCCCCTGTCCGGCAGGAAGAAGTTTCAGAAGAGACCTTCGGCCCCTTAACCCTAAAGAGTAAGGATGCAGGGCCTCTTAGAGAAGAATGAGACAGTCTGGGACCCGGGGCCAGTGCTGCAGGGTTTGCAACTGGACACACTTCTCCTGAGCAATAAAATACAAAGAAACTGCATGAAACTAAAAATAACAGCATGCATGTGCCGTTAAAGCAAATTCTGGACAAAGACACAAAGAGACCAAAAAAACCCAACTGCCAGTTTTGAAGAGCCAGAAGCAAAAATAGCAAAAGCAGGACGTTGCACACAACACTACCTAGGGGGCGGGCAAACTACCTAAACGACCCCTCCGTCTAACTCCTGGACACATCCCTACCCTCCCTTCATATAAGGAACAAGCTTGCCTCCCCTCAGGTAACAAGCAAGGGAACCTGTTTTTGTTCTTGCTCCCTCCCTACTGCACCAGAGACCACAATTAGACCTTGACTGGAAAAATAAAAAAAGTTCTATGAAAGAAGTTAGTGGCATTCTGAGCATGGCATTCATGTTTTATTGTGTTGAAAGGGGCACAGGGAATGAGGAAGGATTGGTGCAAGAGTCTTGGCCGGGAAAGAGAGGATAGCAAGTCACAGCATTTCTAAGCCTCTGTGTTCTCTTCTGCTCAATTTTATTGTGTGTTAAAAATGATTATGGAAGCCAATTTAGATGATATAGATACACTTAATTTAACACTTCATAAAACAGTTTCATGAAAGGACAGTCTCCTTTCAGCTAAAAGGAAGAAGAGGAAGCTTTAAAAGATAAAGAATGAGGAAGAGAAAAGTAGAAAATATCAGTGACTGGGGCCATATTGTTAACTTTATTTAGCGTCAGAAGGCAACTGGCATCTGGAGATTGGCCATCTGAATAAATTGTGCTTCTGATTATGAGGAGCATTTACAGTAAAACAAAAGTTCTTGAAATTTAGAATTATTAGTGAAGGATCCTTATAGGAGCAACTTCCTCTTGGGTCTACAAAGCTAATTCAACCTGTGATACAAATTTGGTCTTCCTTACAGATTTTATGGGTAAGAATGAACTTATGGATGACTCTAAAAACTTTTCAAATCATTTTTAAATTCCTGAAATATGTACCTCTTCTTAGTGCAGAAACAAACCTCAAAAGTTAGCACATTTTATTAAAATTATCTAATTTTGAAGACTTTGACCTTTCTGAAGACAGGCAATGTCTTATTCATTTTTGTATCTTCAAACTCAAGCATGGCACTTATCATATATTAAGAGCAAAATCAATGTCGATTGTGTTCCCCAAACTAAAGTTTGGTATGCAACTAAAATTCTATGAAAGTAAGTTATGGGTTAATATCTTTGTTTCCAGTCAAGATCCAAGAAATAGCTAAAAATAAGAGGCAGAAAGGTGGATGCCACTCAAAAATTTTATCCAGCATATCCTTCCTTTTCTCTTCCTCCTGGAGATAGGAATAGGCTGAGTAGTTCACTAAACCCAAGGTTGGCTGCCATACTTCCAGTTTTCAGTTGTAAGCCTTTATTTTGGAAAAAGGTGTCTATCGGAAGACACATAAGAGGCAGTTTCTCTCTATCAGCAAAGCTAGCTTTCTATACTTAATGAACTAAAAGCAGTTATAGTGCATTTTAGTAATATTCTGTACAATTCCAGAATGATACTGTACTTGGTTTTTGCAGAATGAACTTAAGAACCTCAAAACAACTCCTTCCATATAGCAGCTCTAATATGATGTAGAAAGTTCCCAAGTTTGGAACTTTTCCAAAACCCTTAGAGTTCCCTGGTCTCAGCTGTTATAGTAATTTCCAACTGCTATTAATTAGAAATTAAGTTTGGAATATGAGGAATCTTTAAATTTTGCTTTACCTTACTTAATCTTTTAGCTGTATTGAGAAAGTTTCCTTTGTGATATATGGCACAGAATGGTATGGCCTAGGAAGGTATTATTTTATCCATCAGAAGTATTCCATTAAACCAACTCAAGTCATGGCATTCCCTGGGAGAAGGAGTCAAATTTAAAGAACCTTTGTGGATTGCTTTGATTAAGAGAATCATAAGGGCCATGGTACATGAGAGTTCTTCAAAGCTCTGAATGATGGTTGAAATCATATAAAATTTAGTATTACTTTCAGCTCCTGGCATTGCTCTAAGATCACCTCTTCTGGAGGCACCACTGTCAATGTCACACATGCTACAGTTGTCCTTCAAACCAGATGTGTGTTTACTGTGTGTTGTATACCAGTTATACTTCTGGTTCCTTTAGCAAACATGCCTAGTCCAACTTATTTTCTCCAATCAGTCACATCCCGGGATCCAATGTATAAATCCAATATCATATATCTTGTACATAACTGTTCTAAAGAATCTTATTTTATATACTATATGTGTTAGAATAGTGAACATTGTCATGTAAGTAAAAAATTTTGCATATAATAATGCAGTAAACCATCCAAGTGTCATATCAACTAAAGCACCAAATGAACCTTAAAGAGCAAAAAAACAAAACAAAACAGAAAGAAAACCTCTTGCACAAAATTGATATAATTCTTCACTCTAAAGAGGACTGATGAGGTTAAAAACTGGGATTTTAGGACCACCAAATTTTCTCCAAACTTGTTCCTGTCTTATTTTTCCCCTTTATTTTCTCTTATTGTTTTGTTAGTTGCTAAGTCATGTCTGACTCTTTATGCTACTGTACGGACTGTAGTCCAACACCATGGACTGTAGGCTGCCAGGCTCTTCTGTCCATTGAATTTCCCAGACAAGAACATTAGAGTGGGTTATCCTTTCCCTCTCCTCTCTTTTTCTTAGGATCCCTCAGATGTGTAGCTAGCTTTTTTTCTTTTTCTTTCCCTTCTTTTTTTAAACCATGATTATAACTTTGAAACAAGCAAACAAAAAAAGGTTAATTTGTGGATAACAGCTTTTGAGGATGTCATATTAAAATACTGCTTAAATGTTTATAAAGTAGAATAGAAAATCAGAATGTTTCCTCCAAAAGAGAGGAAAAGACATTTTAAGAGATAAGATGATGGGATATATTTTAAAGGAAGTTTAGCAGAGCTTATGTGATTTGCTTTTCACCAACACAGTAACATCTCAGTTCACATCTTTTAAAAAATGAGTCCAAAAATACTCTGTTTATATACAATGACAGCTACTGATGGTGCTATGGCTCAAAAACCTTTCGCCATTTCTCTGCCCTATTTCCTTGGCCTTGGGTGTCTTTGCTCCCAACAGCCCACACTCACTATGCTTTTTTAGAGAATTTCCCTCCTTCTACTGGAGTCACTTTCTATATGAGTGCAGAGAGACCTGGAAGTGAGGGTCTGAGTTTACAGAACTTCACACAAACTAACTTCCCTCAAGACAAACAACACTAAGGTATAATTTGCACTTCAGAGATCCTTTGCAAGATCAGACTAAAGCTAGCCTCTACGGAAAAGACAATCTGAAATCACTTCCTTGCTTATTTCCCCCATTCTCCCTGTCTTTATTCTGTTCCTCTCAGTTCCTTACTAGTTTCTCCTGGGAACACTTCTTAATTAATCACTTGCATACAGATCCTTTTCTTAAGTCTATGTCTGGGAAATCCAATCCAAGGGCAATATTATGCAAAAATACTCCTGTACAATAATTTTCTTATTTTAGAATTATCCAATGAATGATCTCTTTGTGAGAGAAAATGCATTATTCAATGAATTCATTAAATGTATATTTATTGAGAAACTACTAAGTGTAAAGCACTGTAGTAAGAACTTTGGACATGGACAAGAACAAGACCTCTTACTGCTTAAATTCTACTGACAGACAGACACAAGCATTAAATGAACGATATACTTAAGATATGTAATTATATCTATGAAGGAAAAGTACAAGGATCTATGAAAGCAAACATGGGAGAGGGGTAAAACGGCCTGGACTATCAGAGGAAGTTTCCTTAAAGGAGTGATATTGAAACTGAAACCTGAAAATGACTAGGAGAAAATCAGATGGGTAGGATGCGGGGGTTTCTCCAAAGCGGGAAACAAAGAGAAAGTCTTAGGAGCAGGACAGAAGGCCAGCGTGGCCCTGGCAGAGTGAACATTGGTGTGCTGTAAGGCAAGGCAGGTGGGTAGGTGCCAAGTCATGCATTTCCTCTGGCATATTAATCATTTCAGTTTTATCCTAAAAGCAAGGGGAAACCCTGAAGAGTTCTAGGATATGTGCATGGGCTTAGTCACGCAGATGTGTCTGACTGTTTGCAACTCCAAGGACCATGGGCAGCCAGGACTCTCTGTCCATGGAGATTCTCCAGGCAAGACTATTGGCATGGGTGGCCATGCCCTCCTCCAGGGGATCTTCCCAACCCAGAGACTGAACCCAGGTCTCCCTCACTGCCTGCGGATCCTTTAGTATCTAAGCCCCAGGGAAGCCCGGGAAGAGAAGGGATGTGGCCAAAGATCACTTTGTTTACAGGTCCTGGTTTAGTCTAAAGCGAAACAAGAGCTTAACATCTTCTGGGGACATCTAGGGGCAATCTTCCCTGGTAGCTTAGTCAGTATCTGCCTGCAATTCAGGAGACCTGGGTTTGATTCCTGAGTTGGGAAGATCCCCTGGAGAAGGAAATGGCAACCCACTCCAGTATTCTTGCGTGAAGAATCCCATGGACAGAGGGGCAGAGGAACCTGTCTGGCTACAGTCCATGGGGTCGCAAGAGTCAGACACAAGTTGGTGACTAAACTACTGCTACTAGATACAATCTATGGGCTCTGGTGGTGGCTTTGGCTGATGTTGCCAGAGGACATAGAGAAGTAAATGGCTGGATTCAAAGGACATTTTAACAGTAGTACTGAGTGAGGAATTAATTATGGACAGGAGAAGGGAAACGTGTCAAAAATCAAAGTCCCATTTCTGTCATGAATACGTGGGTACATGTTCATGTTTTCTAGGAGAATGTCAACCACAGTAAGAAAGCTGCTTTGAAGGCCCTAACAGATGCTCAAGGTATTGATTATGTATTCCAATTATATCCAATATATAAAACACATATTAGAAGTGAGAAACACCTTTAATCGGTGCATATAAATAGAAACACATATGGGCATTTTTTTAGTTTTTGATGAAATATTTAACTTGACTATGACTTAATTATATCTGTGCTCATTCAAAATATATTTCTATATTCTGAATATAGTTAGCCACCTAGAAAATGAAAAGTATATGAAGCTTTTCTGAAAAATATTGTAGGAGGAAGAAGGAAGAGAAGGAAAGGTGGGGAGATTTGCAAAGGAAAATTAGGGAAAACAGAGGAATTAATGGAAAAAAAAAGAATAAAGAAAGAAATGGGAAGTGGGAAGGATGGAAGGAAAGAAGAAAAGAAGGAAGGAAGGAGACAGGATTTTTGTTTCCCTATTAATTGTCACCATCATATTTGACCTTCTAACAAGGTCATTCACCCTCCCGTAATGAAGACAAATGTAATGTACTGGATTCTGCCTAGATGATGAAACAAATCCATTTTTTCATTTGACAGTTCAGACTTTTAATTTGGTGTTTCATCTTCAAAAAAAAAAAATAAGATTGAATAGGGTTTGGTATGCTTGTAAATTTGGATTAAGGTTAGTCTGATCTATTCTATAAGCAAAAGAGCTTATTACTCTTGCAAATTTTAAGATGAGATCAAAGCAATACATTCTATTAACTAGACATTTTCCACTAAAGGTAAGTCATTTCTTGCTTCCAAGAGAATGCCTAAGAATAATTTGAAAAGAAAATTCTCCATGTTTCTCTGTATGAACAAGAAAAATCATACACATAGTGTAAGTACAATAGGAAACCTCTTCCATGTTTCTTGGTCCTGCAGTGTGGATTTTGTAGGGTGATATGTAGAACTCTCCACATGGCATTATAATTGAAACATTGTTGTATGTTACAAGATTCCGTTTTTTCATCTGCCTTCCATAATAGTCACTCTTTAATCTTTTTTTTCCCCCTCTGTTGCCTCATTTTGCCTTCTCAGAGTATTACGCATGCTGAATACCATTATTACTTTTGGTTATTAACTAGGGATGGATTTGGAAAAAGTAATTTTGTGCCAGCTTGATGTAGCAGAATAAGCTGTCAAACATCATAGCAGGTGACAGTGCGCTGTCCTTCTGTGAAGCTACGGCGCAGTGTGTCTTATAGCTGGAAGGTTATAGGTAATCAGAAAGGATTACTGAAGGCAGCTTTATTAAATATCTGCAGAGGTCTACTGTGGCTGCGACCAGATAATATGAGCTTCCAATATGAAAACAGGAAATTATTAATAAACTGGATTGGCTGTTCTGAATGCCCTTGCAAAAGTTTATCTAATTTTACTTTCCAGGGAGATGAATGTCAAGTATTAGATTTATTATTACTTAAGGTGTAGGCCTTTTATACTTTGAAGTGATTCTCTTTTAATTTGTTATATTTCCCTGGATGTTTGATGATATTAACATTGTTTAAACCAGGATGTTTCCATTCTCATTTTCTAGTAAGTAAATTTTGACAGTTCAGAGTAGAGCAGGCTTCATGTATTCTTTCTGATACTGTATGATAAAATATGGCTTACCAGGAGACTTAAATATATAAGTTGGCAAGATGTTTTTCCATATTGGAATAAAGCATTTTATAAGCTTGTATCCAATACAGTTCTTTAATTTTCTTTTATGGAAATTTTCAAAGCGAAAAAAAAGTCAGTTTGTTCTTTCTTTTAAAGGATGCTTTCATTTATGGCAGAAAAAACTGTTGATTTATTTTTGTTTAATTGTAGCACAAAATAATAAGGCATAGCATTTGAAGAACTCCTACAACTGCTTTGATGCACCTTCATCTATTCAGGAGCATGAGAAAGGCAGCACCTTACGTTTAACACTGTGAAGTTTGACAAGCATTGAAACAAAAAAAGGAAGTGTAAATTTTACTAATCAAAACATCTGTACGGTGCAGCCATTTACATTTTCCTATCAAGACATGAGAGAAATGTTAATTTTAGACGACTCTTTTTATGACCTATAATTACTGTCATTAAGAAAGCTCTGGAGACTTACAGGGGGGCTTTGACTGAAATACAGTTTGACATGTTCTATAATTAATGCTGAATTAACGTGCTACATGAAGTGCCTTTGGAAAAAAAAAAAGGTTTCTTTTTCTCAAAGAGAAGTCAAAGAAATTATATTACATGCATGCCCACCAGCACAGCAGTATTTCAACATATATTTTTGAGCCTGTGAAAAGCTGACTTCTCAGGTACTTAAAAATGAGTATTAAAACTTTCTTTCGGTTTAGGTAGGATATGTATACAAAAGAAAATTTATTTGTTTCCAAGTTCTTTCTTTCATATTCTAGATGAAAAATTAATACATTAAAGATGCTTGCTCCTTGGAAGAAAAGATATGACCAACCTAGACAGTATATTAAAGAGCAATGACATTAACTTTGCTGACAGATGTCCCTCTAGTCAAAGCTATGGCTTTTCCATTCGTCATGTATGGATGTAAGAGTTGGACCATAAGGAAAGCTGAGCACTGAAGAATTGATGCTTTTGAACTGTGGTATTGGAGAAGACTCTTGAGAGTCCCTTGGACTGCAAGGAGATCAAATCAGTCAATCCTGAAGGAAATCAGTCCTGAATATTCATTGGAAGGATTGATGCTTAAGCTGAAGCTCCAATACTCTGGCCACCTGATGCAAAGAACTGACTCACTGGAAAAGGTTCTGATGCTGGGAAAGATTGAAGGCAGTAGGAGAAGGGGATGACAGAGGATGAGATGGTTGGATGGCATCACTGACTCAATGGACATGAGTTTGAGCAAGCTCTAGTGGGTGATGGACAGGGAAGCCTGGCATGGGGTCACAAAGTCCATGGGGTCACAAAGAGTCAGCACAACTGAGTGACTGAACTGAACTGAACTGAACTGAAGTTTATTTGCTTTTGATATACTAAGAACACTGAGAACATTGAAAAGAGCGGAAATTTGATCATAAAATGCACAATTAGTGCTTCTAGTGTAGTAATTCTAATGCTTTCTTACAAGAATGTTATTGTAATCTTTTCCTGGAATATAAGATCCATGAGGGCAGGTGATATTGTCTTTAAATCCTTTACAACTAAAATTTGCATGAGATCTACTGGGTCCTTAATAAATTTGGTAAATGAACTAAAAGAATAAGGAATATCATACTACTGTTTCAACATTTTGAAAGATCTTCTCTATACTACTGTAATATTCAAAATGTTTTTGAAGTCCCTGACAAGAAATGCGATATAACATCTTCTGTAGGTAGGGTTTTGTGTTTGTGTGATATGAAAAAAGACAAATAATTTTTCAGAATAAATTTTTAAATAAAAACTTCTCAAATTAATTAAGAAGGAAAATCTCATTTTTGGGTAAAAGCACATTTTGTGGTAGTTCTAATAATTTCACATTAGCCATACTCAGAAAGAGTGAAACTATAAAATATCCTTGAGGACATTTCCAGAGAGTATCTTAAACAATTTCATTCTTAATAATATTTTAAATAAAGATAATTATCAAAATTCCTTGGCATCAAAACTCAACATTATTTTCCTTATAATTTTAATTACACTAAGATTTTTGTTTAATGTTTATTATATTACAAAGCTGGTGTTCTGAGGAAGATTGGAAATAATGTGTCTTCCACCAGAATCCACTTCTAAGTTTACTACACAGAGTCATCCTCAGGGGACAGTTAATATACAAAGCATTAAAATACTTCTAGGTCAAATTCCAAACATTGACTTTGCTATTGTTTTTCTTGGTGGCTCAGATGGTGAAGAATCTGCCTACAATGCAGGAGAACTGGGTTTGTTTCCTGGGTCAGAAGGATCCCTGGAGAAGAGAATGGCAATGCATGCTTGTATTACTGCCTAGAGAATTTCATGTACAGAGAAGCCTGCCTGGCTATAGTCCATGGGGTCATAAAGAATTACCCATGACTGAACGATTCACATTTTCACTTCCCTGGTGACTCAGTGGTAAAGAATCTGCCTGCTAAATTAGGAGTCGTGGGTTTGATCCTTGGGTTGCAAAGATCCCCTAAAAAAGGGATGGCAATCCACTCCAGTATTCCTGCTGGGGAAATCCCATGGACGGATGAGCCTGGTAGGTTATAAATCCATGGGGTTGCAAAAGAGTCAGACATGACTTAGCTCATAAACAACAACAACAATTTTTGGTTTGAAAAATTAGACGTCTCAGATTATTTTGTTGTTCAAAAATTTCCCAGAGTATCTCAGCATTTGAACTGATTCCTCCTTGCAATAGAAGCAGGACCGGACTAATCTGCTGTCAGTTAAAAAACAAACAAACAAACAAAAAAATGCATGAAACAAAACAAATAAGGCAAACCAAAACAACAAGAAGAACAGCAACAAAACACCCCAAACTAAAGGATATCCAAATAGCCTCAGTAAAGGCAAAAGAGACTCTGACATATTTTAACACCCCCCCCCAAAAAAATCTATGATAAACCCACAGAGGAATCTCTTCTTCAACTCCTGCTTCTGTGTGAGCAAATGTTTGTTTTTATTAAAATTGGTTTTGAAAAAATGTCATAATAAATACGTGTAACCATATTGGACAGAGAGCTATTCCTCTCAATCTGGAAAGCACACACTCATGAGTTTCTAAAATAATCTGCACTCAAATGAAATGTGTACATGAAAGTACAAGGAAATAGCTTGCATGTATACAAAATTAGAAAAGAAAACCAAAATTTGCAAAGTATAGGCAATCAAAGTTAAGGAGCATGTAACAATGCTTTTAGATTTAAATTTTACTTATCACTGGATGCTAAAATTGTTCAAGCTTGTGAAGAAAGTTTTCCATAAAAGTTTCAGTTATTCTTCTTTTGATTGCTATTGTAGTTAAACTCTATGTTGTTTGAGGCTAAGAAATATTGATTTTTCATGTTGAAATATTAATAGGGACTTATAAGATATATTTGAAATGCCCTAATTTATTATTTCCTTCCTCATCTTTTGTCAGGAATTAAGCTCAATTTTTTTTTTCTTTTTGATCAATCCAGGTAAGAGAGAAGGAAAAATATCACTCCACTCCAAATGAGCACAGTGGACTGAAGTTAACTACAGTGTATTTTATTTTGGTAGGCAGCTTTTGCTACTTCCTTTTGGGAAATAAGAAAATTAAAATAAATAAATAAATAAATGAAGGATCCAGTTTTTTCCTGAGCCTCTTCTTTGTATTTTACAAATGTCTCTTATTTGCTTGTGAGCTTCTGGAGGATGAGGGTCATGTTCTGTTCCTTTAAGAATTCTAAATGTAACCTTGGTGTTGATACAGTCCCATCCCAAGTTCTAGGTGAATGCCATTGACACAGACACTAAGTCTGGGAACAAAGTTTTCTTCATATAAGGAATGAGGATACAGCTGGTCTTTGCAAAACTTTGATGTCTTCTCTGAAGAAAAAAAACAGAAGTAAAAAGTGCAACTGTGGAAAGAATAGAAATACATAATGTTTTCTTCAAAAGGTGAATGATGTATCAATGAGTACGTGTGTGTATGTGTGTGTGTGTGTGATTGAAGCAACCACTGAATAAATGGTATATTAAATACATTGCTTGTAGGCTATGATTAAAATAAAAAGTTTCTCTGAAACTGGTGCTACCTCAATAATAAAAATCCTAAAATGTTTTTAAGTTCCAAATGAGAATCTCTACTCAGCGATAAGAATATATCCGGTCCAATATATTCATCAACATTTTATTTTTAGTCAAATTTAAAGCTTATTCCCTCTTTAAACCATGATAAGCTCTGTAACTGGGGTGTCTTTCTAGAAGGGGCATGTTCAATGACATCGACTCTCCCCATTCATTCCCTCCCTGTCCCGTGGCAGCAATGAGGTGGGAGAAGGCAGGAGAGGTCGGGGATAGAACTGAAGTTTTTATTTTCTAGATGACTTCACACTTCCAGTCCTTGAAGTTGACTGAGATGACCTTTGCCCTTTTTGAGGGCTTCTGTGGAAAATTCAGAGTCCATCACCAGTGGATACAGCTGAAACCCTCTTGACTCCAACCCAGAGTCACTCCCAAAGGACTTTGCAGTCCTTCTGTGGCCCAGGCTCTCTTCTTATGTAGGACACAATGATGGTGTGCAGGTTTATTAATGCTGCCATTTCTGGCCTACTGCTTTCCGAAGGGTGAGTCACGCACTATCCTTTCTCCCTGGCTCCACCTAGGTTGAGCGGGCCCGGAGCAGATTCTTTCCAGGGGCCTGTGAATGCCCTTTCACAAAACATAAGGTAAAGGATGTGGACCCTTCAGCCCTCCCTACTTTGGAGAAGGTAATGGCTTCCCTTGTCAATTTCTCTCCAAAGATGTGGCTTTTCAACTCTCTCTCAACTACTGTGGTGTGGAGGCAGTCACTAAGTCGTGACTACCTTTGCACCCCCATGACAGCAGCCTGCCAGACTCCTCTGTCCATGAGATTTCTCAGGCAAGAATACTGGAGGGAGTTGTCATTTCTCCAGGGGATCTTCCCAACCAGGGATGAAATCCTAGTCTCTTATGTCTCCTGAATTGACAGGTGGGTTCTTAAGCCCTAGTGCCACCAGGGAAGCCCTCTTTCAACTATAATCCTTCCTGATTTCCCTAATATGACCCATGATCCCACAGTTGCAAAACATCATTTTTCCCTATAGTAAATTGTGCATTTCAAATCATCTACAGTTTTTGTTTTCTCTACACCGCCTCCCATTTTCTTATGTTACAACTTCATTGAAAGAGATGTGCATGTGTGCTAAGTTGCTTCAGTCATGTCTGACTTTTTCTGACTCTATGGACTGTAGTTGGCCAGGTTTTTCTGCCCACAGGATTCTCCAAGCTAGAATACTGGAATAGGTTGCAAGAGAGGTTAGAGGAAGAAAATTAAGTTGGTAAGTATTTGGAAGCCAGAATGAAATATTTGGCTATGTTTCTAAACAATAAAATTATTTCATCAAATAAAACCTGACTTTTGTTCGAAAAAGAAAAGAATTGCATTCATTGAAGTAACATTGGAAAGCTTGATAGGTGAATCTCCTTCCTTCTCTGCAATTCTCTGCCCTTGAAACAACTCTTTCCGCTGGAAGGAGTTTCTCATATCCAGAAACCACAGGATATGAAAGTATATATGGAAAGACCTCTCTCTCCTAGAGGTCACACATGATTCAGGACAAATACAAGGTTAATTATAAGGAAGACTAAACATCAGATCTGGAGAAGGCAATGGCAACCTACTCCAGTACTTTTGCCTGGGACATCCCATGGATGGAGGAGCCTGGTAGGCTGCAGTTCATGGGGTCTCAAAGAGTCCGACAGGACTGAGCGACTTCACTTTCCCTTTTCGCTTGCATCATTGAAGAAGGAAATGGCAACCCACTCCAGTGTTCTTGCCTAGAGAACCCCAGGGACGAGGGAGCCTGGTGGGCTGCCGTCTATGGGGTCGCACAGAGTCGGACACAACTGAAGCGACTTAGCAACAGCAGCAACAAACATCAGATAAATAAATGTTGAGGAGAGAATAAAGGGTATGAAAAACAATTAGGAAACAATAAAGTGACTGCAGAAAAGGCAGAGAGAAAGTATATAAAGGGGCATTAACAGTGATTTAGTTAGCTTGTTAGGTAGGTAGTTGTTAGAAGAGCAAAATAACACAATCTTTTTCTTGTATTTCTTTTGTTTCTTTTGAGGAGTAGCAGCATGTTTTATGTCTATATCTTTGTAGCTTCAAAGTCGTGTCTTATTCTTCTTCCTCCGTTCTCTCCATGGAGATGTTTACTTTCATTGTAATTCTATTAACACATTACATGTTAGCAGAGAATTTAATGCAGATTTTGAAAAGTGATAGATTCATGATGGGATCCAGTTACTAAAATTTGACCACATCATCTCCTCTATCTTCAAACATGCTGCCAATTTTCATTCTTTCCCTTTTTAATGAAAAATAATTACTGAAGAATATCATTATTTCTTCTATAAGAATGAGGCTTGGAAGATTATAGGGACTTTTCAAATAGCAACATCTCTTGGGCTCTGACTTTATTTCCATATCTCGTAAATCTAAATGCACCATTTTTGTTAGCTATTTTTTTTCTTTTTTAATAAAAGTATATATGTGAACTCAATATTTTAAATATGATTCAAAAATTTTTTGTGTATTTCACATCAACTGAATTTTTTTTCCTCTTTTATCTTTTGACCCACTTCACCCATTTCCCCATCCCCGCACCTCCTCTCTGAGGCTACCATCTTTTTTTCTGTATACTAGCTTATTTTTTATTTTCCCTTCTGTCTTTCTTTTAGTTTTTTTTTTTTTTGTAAAAAAGATTCCATGTACAAGAGAGTTCATATGGTTATTTGTCTTTCTCTGTCTGACTAACTTCACATAGCATAATGCCCGCTCCCCCGCCAACTGTTGTCCACACATCTGTTTCCTATGTCTGGATCTCTATTCCTACAGTTGTCATATCTGATTTTATGACTTAGTACTGCTTGGGTTCAAAGCTGAAATGTCCATATATCAGAAAAACTACCATTCAACTACTAAGTATCCATATGTCTGATCCAATGCTTTTTGATTGTCTTAACACCCCTGAGCACCAACCTCCACAAAACAAGTAAGTGGATAAATAAACCTGCAAACATACCAAGAAGTCATCATTTTCTAGTGCTGTGTTTCATTTGTCATCAGATGACACCACAGTTTACCCAGTGCTATTAGCAGGTAGCATGAGACTTATCTCTGACTATTTCCTTCCTCTATCTAAATGAGTACGTTTTCTGAATAGTTCAGAGTGCCTATTGGTGCCTAACATTTGTCAGTGTCTTCATTTTTAGATAAAGTTTAAGATCCTTAGCATGCCAAACAGATCCTTCTTGGATTGGATTGGATTGGATTGGATTGGATCCATGATCCAATCTTGATTAACTCATGTAACATCATCTTTTGTCATTTTTTTCTATATTATAATTTATTTTCTAGTAGTGATGAACAACTTTTAATTCCCCAGACTTACGCAAACAGTGCCAGAATTTGTGTCTTGAGTGCCTTGGTTCCTTTTCTGTCTAGAAACTATTGACTTTACCTTTACTTATTTTTTAAAAAATTATTTATTTATTTATTTCACTTTACAATATTGTATTGGTTTTGCCATACACTGACTTGAATCCTCCATGGGTGTACATGTGTTCCCCATCCTGAACCCCCCTCCCACTTCCCTCCCCATCCCATCCCTCTGGGTCATCCCAGTGCACCAGCCCCAAGCACCCTGTCTCATGCATCAAACCTGAACTGGAGATTCGTTTCACATGTGATAATTTACATGTTTCAATGCCATTCTCCCATATCATCCCGCCCTCGTGTTCTCCCACAGAGTCCAAAAGACTGTTCAATACATCTGTGTCTCTTTTGCTGTCTCGCATACAGGGTTATCATTATCATCTTTCTAAAGTCCATATTTATGCGTTAGTATACTGTATTGGTGTTTTTCTTTCTGGCTTACTTCACTCTATATAATAGACTCCAGTTTCATCCATCTCATTAGAACTGATTCAAATGTATTCTTTTTAGTGGCTGAGTAATATTCCATTGTGTGTATTGACTTTACTTTTAAAACATGATTGAGTTTTTAAAAATTTTCTTTAAAGACTCTTTATCCTGATTCAATAGCTAACAAATCCCTAAAATTGCTTACTAATGTAGGTAGGTATCTGTTTAAGTACAGATGTTATTACATCTAAAGTAACATTTTAGAAATATAGAGAATTCTAATGTGATCCACATGTGTAATTTTAAAATTTCTAGAACTTATGTTAAGAAAAAGGGAAAAATAAAACAGGTGAACTTAATTTTAATAATTTGTTTAATCATATCAAAAACTTATTATTTCCAAATAAAATCAATGTAAAATTATTTTTTTTAAAAAGTTATACCAAATCTTTAAAATCTGGTGTATATTTTATGCTTACAGTATATATCAATTTGAATTACTTAAATTTAAGTGCTTGGGCTTCCTCAGTGTCTCAGTGGTAAAGAATCTGCCTGTAATGCAGGAGATGCATGAGATATTGGTTCCATCACTGGGTTGGGAAGATCCCCTGGAGGAGGGCATGACAACCCTCTCATATTCTTACCTGGAGAATCCCATGGACAGGGGAACCTGGCAGGCTACAGTCCATAGGGTTGCAAAGAGTTGGACATGACTGAGGCTACTGAGCCCTCACCAAGCAAACTTTAGTGCTTAGTAGCTATTTATGGCTTGTGACTTGGTTAACTGGCCAAGTCCATCCAATGAGCTAGGCTGTATTTTTACATTTAAATTGATGAAAATAATAATAAGATTAATAATATTTATTGACACTTAATATGAAATTTAAATTTCTGTATTCTTCATAAAGATTTATTGCACTATAACAACGCTTATGCATTTATAGATTCTCTGTAGCAAATTCCATGCTAAAAAATGACAGAGTGAAGTAGTTTTGAGAAACTATGTGGCCCCCAAAAGTTTAAGATATGTACTACCTGGAGCTTTGCAGAAAAAATGTACTGCTCTATTTTTTAGTGGTCCTTTCTGCTAGGGCCATGTATTAATTATTTTAGTCTGCACTCAACACAGAACTGACACACAAAATAGACTCTATGTTTTCAAAATAGCATATATTTTATGCATTCGATTTACAAGCCCTTATTGAACAAACATAATCCTAAAACTCAATCTGTTTAACTAGAAATTGTACCTTAGAATTTTTCTAGCCTAGAACATTGTGTCACTAGAATAATAATTCCTACTCTTTGAGACTCTTTCCAGCTCTTTGTCACCCCACGGACTATACAGTCCATGGAAATCTCTAGGCCAGAGTTGGTAGTCTTTCCTTTCTCCAGGAATCTTCCCAACCCAGAGATCGAACCCAGGTCTCCCGCATTGCGGGCAGATTCTTTACCAGCTGAGCTATTAGGGAAGCCCAGAATAATAATAAAACATTGTCAAAAAAAGAATTCTCAATTCAGATAGATCTGCATTCAAGCTCCAAGTCTTCCCCATCCATCATCTTGAGCAATTTACTTACTTTCTGTAATTCTTCATTTTTATGTCTTTAAAATGGGTCAAAATAATGCTAACTCATAGGGCTGTACAATGATTAAATGAAATGATGCATATATAAGAGTATAGTGAGTGAAATCTGGTAAGTAGTCAATAAATATTAGATATTTTTAGTACATATATCTAAAGTTTCCTAACCTAAAAGTGTATTCCCTCTCAGTAGCTTTTAGTCTCTGCTTTTCAATGAAATGACATTTTAGTTAATGGAGTTCATAAAACTATAAATATTTATCCATTTCTTCAAATATTAGCATAACTATGTAGATAAGTTATAAGTAATTTGAACACTGAAACATATTACTAAAATATTATAATTAAACAAGCCTTTTAAATGTATATAAATGGAAATGAAGAATAATTTCAAAGGAGAAAATGGGATTAATCCATAAGAAACCAGAAAGAAGTAATACTTAGTAAGTTTTAAGGATTTTAGAATGAGGAATATACATTTTAGTAATATACTATGAAGCTCTACACTAGGCCCATAAATATTTTTTAAATAAGAATTTAAAATGTAATAAGCAATGTGTAAAAGTTATACATTATTATTTTTCATATTATAAAATTATTCAAATCAAATGACTCCATTTATTTCCCTTGTTGACTTGTTAACATAGCTGAAAATAATTATTTGGACAGTTATGTTTAATTTAGGTTTTATGACTCCTTGGAGTGAAAGGAGGAAGAGTGTTGTAATTTTCTGGACATGGAGAGTCATTTGCTGTGGTAAACTGGATAAATGCTCGTGCTGCCTCACGGGAATGGGATAGAAAAGAGTAGCCGCTTCTCTTCTGCTGAGACACCAAGGTCTCCATATTCTTTCGAAATCAGTGGCCTTAGAGGGATCGTGAATTGCTGAGGTAGAACAATCCTTACTCTTCTTTATCTCTCATCTACTGCCTTTGAAATTAGCTAGAGCTGCGTATTTGGAAGCAGCACAAAGGGCACGACTGGAAATAAAAATATGGCCTAGGATTTGTGATGCTCAAGTGATTCAGACTCATTTCTCCAATAGCAGCAGTACTGAAATATGCTAGACTTATCACTGATATATTGCAGTTCATAGTGTTCTAATTCATTTCACAGAAGTAATCCTGTCCTGCCCTACCATTACTCTTTTAAATAGAACTTACACTTGGTTCCATTTGAAATAATTCATCATTAAGCTCAGAATACCTGAGTCCATCAAATTATGCAGATACAGAAAGTGTCCAGACCTTCTTTGTGGACAAAATCACAGTGGTTAAAAACTCCTCTGATATGTAATGCTCAGTTGTGATATAAAATGCACTTCCAGCATGCCAAAGCTTTTTCTTCCATCAAGTAGTTTCTGAAATTCTGCATATATCTTTCCCAATGATTAAAATGGGCATAAGCAAGTTCCTTAGTTTCTGTATTCAGCATGCAACAAAATGAGCTTATTTTTTCTTATGTGTAAGACTGACATTTTAACAATAGTCTCTTAACATTTTCTTTATTGTACGAATCCACTGCATAGGTTAGTATTGTGTACTTTAGAGACAATATGCCTGTGCTTATTAATTTGTATTACATTAATGCATATTAATTTTGTTTTGTATTGTTGGCTCTTCATCATCAATTATGCGGATTTTATTTTACCATTTCACCAAAGAAAGAAATACTTATATAAGTATCTAGAAAATAATTATCTCTATGTAGTATTTCACAGTGCAATGTTACAGATTATTACTGAAATCACTATGTTGACTTTGCTTTTATTTTTTCAATTTGTAACTCTGTTGTCCACTTTGCTGGATTTATTTTATGGATCACAAATAGACCTAATTTCTTAAACATTTATTGCTGTGAATGGCCACTTAGCAACAATAACAAAATAATTATATTGTCTTTAAATGTGTAGGATTTATGGATTTTCTTCTAAAAAAATAATCAGATAGGTTTAAATAAAAGAAGCCAACCATTTAAGAAGAGAAGTAACATAAAGTGTCCAAACTTCAACTTCCTGTTACTTATAAATACATAATGTCTTATGTTTGTAAATAAGTTCAGATAAAAAATACTCTAGTTTTTTTTTCAAAAGCTATCACATCATGGAACTAATATTTTATTTAAGTGTATATTAATCAGTTTCAATTCAAAACATGGCAATCCTTTGGTTTCTGCACACTCTAGTTTCATAATGAGTAGTCTCTTATTTTAAGTCAAACTCCTATCACTAATCATGGAGGAACAAAGATGTGTCCAAATTTTGAAGGAACATGGGTGTCCCAAAGCTCAGATAATGAATTTTAGCTCTCTCTGGAGAAAAGCCTTTCCTGTATGTAGTCTGGCAATATTCCAAGATTTCTTTTTAAAAGTAACTCCATATGTGTACTGAAAATAAGCTAGTGATGTTTTAAATCAACTGGAAAGAGAGGCTGCTCTTTTCAATATTTTTTTCCTAAGCATAACTTTGAAGTGCAGCATTTGGGGATTATGAAAGTTTGGGTTACCTGCTGAATGAAGGCATGGAAAATTATTTGAAAGTACCTTCTTTTTTTTGAAACAGTCCTTTAAACTTATGAAATATCACCTGTGGTTAAGAAAAGGTATGCAATTCAAAGCATTTTTTTCAACCTAAAGACAAAGAGTTAATTTTAAATTGTGATTATATTTTCCAAGTTTTCTATGACTGCAAGATCATAATCAAAAGTTCGTGGTTCACTTATTTTAGAGGCAGGAGATGATGGGGACAAGTCAATGTTATTAAATTAGAGAAAATATGGGTAAATTTATAATGAGTTAGGTACTGTGAGCAAAACTGAAGCGAAGACCGCAGCTTACTATGCTCTAATGATTGTCTCACAGCAGGATTTTAAGTGATTTCATTCTCAAATAAATTCAACTTGCATCTATTTCTCAGTAATGTGTTCTAAATTTATGTAAGGCATTCAAATATTTGAAATATGTATATGTATATATATATATATTCCATTTTGTAATACTTTTGGCTAGTAAAAAATTGGGACATTGCCAGATTTGTATATCATATATATATCATGTATATTATCATATATATATATATCATGTATATTATCATATATATATATATGGGAAATGTATTTGAAGAAGAATTCTTCAGAAAGCAAAGAAATTGTAATAATATGTCTTATTTATATCATGAAAGATATCCTTTGCCTAATGTGTCACAGACACACTTGATGGAGTTGGATATGGTCTAACAGCATTTTGAAAAGATATGAATGGTTCTGTAGTTAAACACTTATTTTAATACACAAAATTTGTTTTTCACTATATCCAAATGGAAAATGGCTGCATCTTTTTTTTAGTAGCTATATAAATTGATAAAAAAATAACCAAAAAAGCAACTTGATACTTGTTAAGTGGCAACCGTGTTAAAAATCATGTTTTAGAGATACTGTAAAGCTATCTCTTCAGAAACTCATTTTCAAAGTATTTAAACATTTATAATTGGCAAATAATTTTTAATTTATATTTTCAACAATGTTATATAGTGCATAATTTATGTTAAAACTAACATTCACTAGATATATCTTTCATGAAATTAAGAAATACTGAATGTATCTTTCATGTAATTGGCACTGTGCTAAGAGCTAAGGAACCAATCAAATATGTTGTTACTGTTGTTCAGTCGCTAAGTTATGTCTGACTCTTTGAAACCCATGAACTGCAACACATTAGTTACCATGCATATTATCTATTGATAAGTGTTAAGGAGAAAAAGATATTGTAGAAAAGGGAGATATAATATTCTGGGTATGTTGCATGGAAAGGTTATTGAAATTTTTGATAGAAAGACTGAAAATCACCTCTGAAATAGCTTTTGAATAAAATAGACATTGTATATGTCTGGAAGAAGTGTACTAGCTCAAGGTACACATAGGGGAAGCTACTTGTATTTTACAAATAGAGAAGATGGCAATATGGCTGTAGAAAGGCAGAGAAATATGTAGCAGAAGAAACATAATGTGAATTATGTGTTAGTAGACCACAGCAATTTTGAGAATAGACTATAAGCAGGCAAAGATGAAGGCAACAAGATAATTTATTTTATTTATTTATTTTTTTGTTTTTCTTTTTATTTTTTTTATTTTTTTTTTATTTTTTTTAATATTATTTTATTAGTTGGAGGCCAATCACTTCACAACATTTCAGTGGGTTTTGTCATACATTGACATGAATCAGCCATATAGTTACACGTATTCCCCATCCCGATCCCCCCTCCCACCTCCCTCTCCACCCGACTCCTCAGGGTCCTCCCAGTGCACCAGGCCCGAGCACTTGACTCATGCATCCCACCTGGGCTGGTGGTCTATTTCACCATAGATAATATACATGCTGTTCTTTCAAAACATCCCACCCTCACGTTCTCCCCCAGAGTTCAAAAGTCTGTTCTGTACTTCTGTGTCTCTTTTTCTATTTTGCATATAGGGTTGTCGCTACCATCTATCTAAATTCCGTATATATGTGTTAGTATACTGTAATGTTCTTTATCTTTCTGGCTTACTTCACTCTGTATAATGGGCTCCAGTTTCATCCATCTCATTAGAACTGATTCAAATGAATTCTTTTTAATGGCTGAGTAATATTCCATGGTGTATATATACCACAGCTTCCTTATCCATTCATCTGCTGATGGGCATCTGGGTTGCTTCCATGTCCTGGCTATTATAAACAGTGCTGCGATGAACATTGGGGTGCACGTGTCTCTTTCAGATCTGGATTCCTCAGTGTGTATGCCCAGAAGTGGTATTGCTGGGTCATATGGCAGTTCTATTTCCAGTTTTTTAAGAAATCTCCACACTGTTTTCCATAGTGGCTGTACTAGTTTGCATTCCCACCAACAGTGTAAGAGGGTTCCCTTTTCTCCACACCCTCTCCAGCATTTATTGCTTGTAGACTTTTGGATAGCAGCCATCCTGACTGGCGTGTAATGGTACCTCATTGTGGTTTTGATTTGCATTTCTCTGATGATGAGTGATGTTGAGCATCTTTTCATGTGTTTGTTAGCCATCTGTATGTCTTCTTTGGAGAAATGTCTGTTTAGTTCTTTGGCCCATTTTTTGATTGGGTCGTTTATTTTTCTGGAATTGAGCTTCAGGAGTTGCTTGTATATTTTTGAGATTAATCCTTTGTCTGTTTCCTCATTTGTTATTATTTTCTCCCAATCTGAGGGCTGTCTTTTCACCTTACTTATAGTTTCCTTAGTTGTGCAAAAGCTTTTAATTTTCATTAGGTCCCATTTGTTTATTTTTGCTTTTATTTCCAATATTCTGGGAGATGGGTCATAGAAGATCTTGCTGTGATTTATGTCGGAGAGTGTTTTGCCTATGTTCTCCTCTAGGAGTTTTATAGTTTCTGGTCTTACATTTAGATCTTTAATCCATTTTGAGATTATTTTTGTGTATGGTGTTAGGAAGTGTTCTAGTTTCATTCTTTTACAAGTGGTTGACCAGTTTTCCCAGCACCACTTGTTAAAGAGATTGTCTTTTTTCCATTGTATATCCTTGCCTCCTTTGTCAAAGATGAGGTGTCCATAGGTTCGTGGATTTATCTCTGGGCTTTCTATTCTGTTCCATTGATCTATATTTCTGTCTTTGTGCCAGTACCATACTGTCTTGATGACTGTGGCTTTGTAGTAGAGTCTGAAGTCAGGCAGGTTGATTCCTCCAGTTCCATTCTTCTTTCTCAAGATTACTTTGGCTATTCGAGGTTTTTTGTATTTCCATACAAATTGTGAAATTATTTGTTCTAGTTCTGTGAAAAATACCCTTGGTAGCTTGATAGGGATTGCATTGAATCTATAGATTGCTTTGGGTAGAATAGCCATTTTGACAATATTGATTCTTCCAATCCATGAACACGGTAAGGTTCTCCATCTGTATGTGTCCTCTTTGATTTCTTTCATTAGTGTTTTATAATTTTCTATGTATAGGTCTTTTGTTTCTTTAGGTAGATATACTCCTAAGTATTTTATTCTTTTTGTTGCAATGGTGAATGGTATTGTTTCCTTAATTTCTCTTTCTATTTTTTCATTGTTAGTGTATAGGAATGCAAGGGATTTCTGTGTGTTAATTTTATATCCTGCAACTTTACTATATTCATTAATTAGCTCTAGTAATTTTCTGGAAGAGTCTTTAGGGTTTTCTATGTAGAGGATCATGTCATCTGCAAACAGCGAGAGTTTCACTTCTTCTTTTCCTATCTGGATTCCTTTTATATCTTTTTCTGCTCTGATTGCTGTGGCCAAAACTTCCAACACTATGTTGAATAGTAGTGGTGAGAGTGGGCATCCTTGTCTTGTTCCTGATTTCAGAGGAAATGCTTTCAATTTTTCACCATTGAGGGTGATGCTTGCTGTGGGTTTGTCATATATAGCTTTTATTATGTTGAGGTATGTTCCTTCTATTCCTGCTTTCTGGAGAGTTTTAATCATAAATGAGTGTTGAATTTTGTCAAAGGCTTTCTCTGCATCTATTGAGATAATCATATAGTTTTTATCTTCCAATTTGTTAATGTGGTGTATTACGTTGATTGATTTGCGGATATTAAAGAATCCTTGCATTCCTGGGATAAAGCCCACTTGGTCATGGTGTATGATTTTTTTAATATGTTGTTGGATTCTGTTTGCTAGAATTTTGTTAAGGATTTTTGCATCTATGTTCATCAGTGATATTGGCCTGTAGTTTTCTTTTTTTGTGGCATCTTTGTCTGGTTTTGGAATTAGGGTGATGGTGGCCTCATAGAATGAGTTTGGAAGTTTACCTTCTTCTGCAATTTTCTGGAAGAGTTTGAGTAAGATAGGTGTTAGCTCTTCTCTAAATTTTTGGTAGAATTCAGCTGTGAAGCCATCTGGTCCTGGGCTTTTGTTTGCTGGAAGATTTCTGATTACAGTTTCGATTTCCTTGCTTGTGATGGGTCTGTCGAGATCTTCTATTTCTTCCTGGTTCAGTTTTGGAAAGTTATACTTTTCTAAGAATTTGTCCATTTCATCCAAGTTGTCCATTTTATTGGCATAGAGCTGCTGGTAGTAGTCTCTTATGATCCTTTGTATTTCAGTGTTGTCTGTTGTGATCTCACCCTTTTCATTTCTTATTTTGTTAATTTGGTTCTTCTCTCTTTGTTTCTTAATGAGTCTTGCTAATGGTTTGTCAATTTTGTTTATTTTTTCAAAAAACCAGCTTTTAGCTTTGTTGATTTTTGCTATGGTCTCTTTAGTTTCTTTTCCTTTTATTTCTGCCCTAATTTTTAAGATTTCTTTCCTTCTGCCAACCCTGGGGTTCTTCATTTCTTCCTTCTCTAATTGCTTTAGGTGTAGAGTTAGGTTATTTATTTGGCTTTTTTCTTGTTTCTTGATGTGCGCCTGTAATGCTATGAACCTTCCCCTTAGCACTGCTTTTACAGTGTCCCATAGGTTTTGGGTTGTTGTGTTTTCATTTTCGTTTATTTCTATACATACTTTGATTTCTTTTTTGATTTCTTCTATGATTTGTTGGTTATTCAGAAGCGTGTTATTTAGCCTCCATATGTTGGAATTTTTAACAATTTTTTTCCTGGAATTGAGATCTAATCTTACTGCACTGTGGTCAGAAAAGATGACTGGAATGATTTCAATTTTTTTGAATTTTCCAAGACCAGATTTATGGCCCAGGATGTGATCTATTCTGGAGAAGGTTCCGTGTGCACTTGAGAAAAAGGTGAAGTTGATTGTTTTGGGGTGAAATGTCCTATAGATATCAATTAGGTCTAGCTGGTCCATTGTGTCATTTAAGGTTTGTGTTTCCTTGTTGATTTTCTGTTCAGTTGAGCTATCCATAGTTGTGAGTGGGGTATTAAAGTCTCCCACTATTATTGTGTTACTATTAATTTCCTCTTTCATACTCGTTAGTGTTTGCCGTACATATTGTGGTGCTCCTATGTTGGGTGCATATATATTTATAATTGTTATATCTTCTTCTTGGATTGATCCTTTGATCATTATGTAGTGTCCTTCCTTGTCTCTTTTCACATCCTTTATTTGAAAGTCTATTTTATCTGATATGAGTATTGCGACTCCTGCTTTCTTTTGGTCTCCGTTTGCGTGAAATATTTTTTTCCAGCCCTTCACTTTCAATCTGTATGTGTCCCTTGTTTTGAGGTGGGTCTCTTGTAGACAGCATATATAGGGGTCTTGTTTTTGTATCCATTCAGCCAATCTTTGTCTTTTGGTTGGGGCATTCAACCCATTTACATTTAAGGTAATTATTGATAGGTGTGGTCCCGTTGTCATTTACTTTGTTGTTTTGGGTTCACGTTTATACAACCTTTCTGCATTTCCTGTCTAGAGAAGATCCTTTAGCATTTGTTGAAGAGCTGGTTTGGTGGTGCTGAATTCTCTCAGCTTTTGCTTGTCTGTAAAGCTTTTGAATTCTCCTTCATATCTGAATGAGATCCTTGCTGGGTACAGTAATCTAGGTTGTAGGTTATTCTCTTTCATTACTTTCAGTATGTCCTGCCATTCCCTTCTGGCCTGGAGGGTTTCTATTGATAGGTCAGCTGTTATCCTTATAGGAATCCCTTTGTGTGTTATTTGTTGTTTCTCCCTTGCTGCTTTTAGTATTTGTTCTTTGTGTTTGATCTTTGTTAATTTGATTAATATGTGTCTTGGGGTGTTTCGCCTTGGGTTTATCCTGTTTGGGACTCTCTGGGTTTCTTGGACTTGGGTGGCTATTTCCTTCCCCATTTTAGGGAAGTTTTCAGCTATTATCTCCTCGAGTATTTTCTCATGGCCTTTCTTTTTGTCTTCTTCTTCTGGGACTCCTATGATTCGAATGTTGGGGTGTTTCACATTGTCCCAGAGGTCCCTGAGGTTGTCCTCATTTCTATTGATCCTTTTTTCTTTTTTCCTCTCTGCTTCATTTATTTCCACCATTTTATCTTCTACCTCACTTATCCTATCTTCTGTCTCCGTTATTCTACTCTTAGTTCCCTCCAGAGTGTTTTTGATCTCATTCATTGCATTATTCATTTTTACTTGACTCTTTTTTATTTCTTCTAGATCTTTATTAAACATTTCTTGCATCTTTTCAATCTTTGTCTCCAGGCTATTTATCTGTACCTCCATTTTGCTTTCAAGATTTTGGATCATTTTTATTATCATTATTCTGAATTCTTTTTCAGGTAGATTCCCTATCTCCTCCTCTTTTGTTTGACTTGGTGGGCTTTTTTCATGTTCCTTTACCTGTTGGGTATTTCTCTGCCTTTTCATCTTGTTTAGATTGCTGTGTCTGGAGTGGGCTTTCTGTATTCTGCAGGTCTGTGGTTCCTTTTTATGGTGGAGGTTTTACCCAGTGGGTGGGGTTAGACAATTGGCTTGTCAAGGTTTCCTGATTAGCGAAGCTTGCGTCAGTGTTCTGGTGTGCGGATCTTGATTTCTTCTCTTTGGATAGCAATGGAGTGCCCAGTAATGAGTTTTGAGATGGGTCTATGTGTTAGGTGTGACCTTGGGCAGTCTGTATGTTGACGTTCAGGGCAATGTTCCTGCGTTGCTGGAGAATTTGCGTGGTATGTCGTGCTCTAAAACTTATTGGCTCTTGGGTGGTGGTTGGTTTTGGTGCAGGTATGGAGGCTTTTGTACGGTCACTTATTACTTAAAGATCCATGTAGTCAGGAGTTTTCTGGTGTTCTCAGGTTTTGGGCTTAAGTCTCCTGCTTCTGGATTTCAGTTTTATTCTTCCTGTAGTCTCAGGACTTCTCCAACTATACAGCACTGATAATAAAACTTCTAGGTTAATGGTGGAAAGTTTCTCCCCCGTTAGGGAGACCCAGAGAGGTTCACCGAGTTACATGGAGAAGAGGAGAGGGAGGAGGGAGATAGAGATGGGCAGGAGGAGAAAGAGGGGGACTCAAGAGGAGAGAGACAGATCTACGAAGTTGTCTGATCCCAGAGTGTTCTCCGTAGCCCAGACACCCATAAAGATTCACAGAATTGGATTGGGAAGAGAAGGGGAAAGGAGGAAATAGAGGTGTTCTGAGGTAGAAAACAGAGTCAAGATTGGGAGAGAGTAATCAACACACTCCTGAATAAAAATGGGAGTTGAATATTGGATTCTTAAATGTTCACAATTTATATCATATACTGAAAAACAAAAATTAAAAATCTAGAGTAGAGGTTAGACTCTTAAAAATACTATATTAAAAACAAAAACCCAAACACACAAAAGAAATTTTAGAAATATATATGAAGTTTGGTATAAAAATAGGGCTTCTGTTCTTCTTCTTCTTTTTTTTTTTTTTTCTCTTTCTTCTGCAAGGTTATAGTGTATTGAAAATGAAGATTAAGGCATAGTAAAAGGAGTGCTAGAGGGCTTTAAAAGAAATCAGAGAAAAAGAAAAAGAGAAAATAGAAGAGAAGAGAAGAAGAAAAAGGAAAAGAAAAAAAAAGAAGAAGAAAAAGAAAAGAAAAAAGAAAGAGAAAAAAAATTGTTTTGCCTAATTTAAAAAAATCATAAAAATCTATGAAAATGAAAGTTAAGGAGTAATGGGGGAGTAATAGGGAATTTTTAAAGGAAAATAAAAGAGAGCCAAGAAAAAAGAAAAAAAAAATTTTTTTTCCCTTACTTAAAAAGAAGAAAAAAAAAAAAAACAGAAAAGAAAAAGAAAAAATATATCTAGGAATTTCTCTGGAGCTGTTGCGGTCAGTGTGGGTTCGGCTCAGCTTCAGATAGCTCCTCGTTCCAGCTTACACTTCTCGATATCTACAGGCCCTTCCGGTGTAGTCAGTCGGTGGTTTCTTCAGGGATTTTAATTTGTTGCACCGGTCCCTTCTGAAGCGGTTCCCTTTGTTTATTTGGGTTCTGTTGCCGGTCTCTTCTGCGCCTAATTTCCGCCCTGACACAGTGGACGGAGGTGGATTCTTGTTCAGGTAGCTAGTTCGGAAGGGGCTGTGCCGGGAGGGGCCGTGCGGGGAGGGACTGTGCGGGGAGGGGCCGGCGCTCCAGGGAGAGGCTTGCGCTCTTTTCTCGGTCTGTGCTGCTCAGGCTCCGGGCTGCTCTGTCTGAAGCCCGAGCCAAGTTGCGCGCGGCTCCAGCCCTCGGGCGATTCACAAAAGCGCGGCACACAAAGCCGGGTCCAAGCTCCGTCCCCTCACCGCCCGAGCGGCCCAGGCAGCCAGGCGCCTGACGGGCGCTCTCTCCCCGGGCGCGCGCGTCTTCTGCCCTGCGCGGTCCCAGTCTCAGTCCCCGCCGGCGCCAGTCGGCGTGCGCGCCCTCTGCCCTCCGCGTCCCCAGCCCCAGTTCCCGCCCGCGCCGGTCGGGCGCCCGCGCCCTCAGTCTCGCCACGACCCTCCCGGCGGGCTTCTGCCGCCCAGAATCTCGGTCCCTTTGTTCTGCGAGCGGCCGGCAGTGTGTTCGGGCCGGTTAATTTTCTCTCTCCTTTGCTCTCCCACAGTTCAAGCTGGGAACTCACAAAAGCTCCCTCCGATTGTCCTCAGGGCGCTCAGGCCCTGATCCAGCCCCAAGTAATGCCGCCCGCTCCTCTCCGTTCCGCCCCCACTTGCTGGTGGCGGATGCGGGCGACTGGGGTACTCTTCTGCTGGGAGTTGCTTTTAGGCTCGTAATCTGTGGGTTTTATTTATTGTATCCCTCCCAGTCAGATTCAAACTCTTGAGATTCCAACACTTCCCCCGGGCCCGCCAGAGCGAGGGTTTCCCGGTGTCTGGGAACGTCCTCTATTAAGTCCCTTCCCCAGGACGGATCTCCGTCCTTAGCTCTTTTGTCTCGCTTTTTATCTTTTATATTTTGTCCTACCTCCTTTCGAAGACAATGGGCTGCTTTTCTGGGCGCCTGATGACCTCAGCTAGCGATCAGAAGTTGTTTTGTGAAGTTTGCTCTGCGTTCAGTTATTTTTTTTGAAGAATTTCTAGGAGAGAAAGTGGTCTCTCCGTCCTACTCCTCCGCCATCTTGGCTCCTCTCGCAACAAGATAATTTAGAAGCCTATCGCAACAATCGGGGAAGAGATGTTTTCCCTAGTAGTGGATTGTGACAGTGGTGATGGTGAAGATAATAAAATGTGGTTGAATAATAAATCTACGGTATTTTGAAAATAGAGACAGCAGGACTTGATCAATTTCATGTGGGATACAAGACAATAAGAAGGGTTAATAACAGCAAAGGCCAAGGTTGGAGGTTTGGGGTTCTCACTGACAGTGATGAAGAAGTCTGTTGAAAGGAGTGGGTTTGGGGAGAAAAAATCTGATATTTGGATGCTTGTAGATGTTCAGGTTGAGAGTACAACAGTTTATTATTGATATAAGTCTGGAGTTCACGTGGAAGTCTAGAGTTGAGATATAAATTTAGGAGTCTTTAGTAGTTGTTGTTGTTGTTTGGCTGGTACATAGTGTCTCTTTGAGACCCCATGGACTGCAGCCTACCAGACTCCTCTGTCCATAGGGTTCCTGGGCAAGAATACCAGAGCAGGCAGCCATCTTCTTCTCCAGGGCATCTTCCCGACCCGGGGACACAACCTGGGTACCCAAACTGGGTCTCCTCATTGGCAGGTGGATTCTTTTACCTCTGAGCCACCAGGGAAGCCCAAATTCAAAGCTCATTAGATTGTATTAAAACAACTACCCTGGATGAGTATACCCAGTATGTATAGATAAAGATAAATATCCAATTCCTTATTACAAAGTTAAATATAGTCTTTATTACTTTTTCATTTTTATATTTTTCAGACTCATCTATATAAAAAAGCTTAATAGAAAAAACTGGAAAATGCAATATCAAGGAAAAAAATAACAAGATACTGATAAATAAAAAGGAGAGCTGGCAGAATCACCACAACTACCCTGCAGAATGTTGTATTATTATGTATTGTTTTGGAAAATGTATATGCCTTATGATATAAAATTCACATTTATTGTGTATAGTGGGGAAATGTTATAAAGAATATTTATTATACATGCCCTAAAGACATACAACTATTTTATTGCAATATTTCAAATCAACATCTATCAGAAGAGAAATGGGAGACTGACTGAGGAATGAAATATTACATAGCTGTCAAAAATAGGTACACCAGAACTATTTTTATATACATGTTTATATATATGCATACATATATATATCAACTTTTATTGGACTCATAGACCGAATACTGAGTAACCAAAACAAAATGCAAAACACTTTATACAGTTATGAAATAATTGTATTTCAGTTAAAAATCATAAATATTGTACATACATAGACCTCTGCTGTGATAATGTTTGTACTAAATATAGAAACATGAATAGCCTTAACTTTAATCATAATTATTGCTTCTAGGGTAGGAAAAGGGGAACATGGATAATTATAATATTATCTGTAGTTGATGTACTATCAAAAACATAAAATAATCAGATACAACTATAACAAAATGTTTTCATTTCTTAGTTGTGTTGTGTTATTCTATTTTTTCTACATATTTTTATATCTTTTTAAAGAGAAGATCTGATGGTTTTGTGCATGTGTGAAAATTGTATTAGGAACACTCCCAGAAATTGAGTCACCATGCTATAGAGTTGGATTGCTGCTAGAACTATTAAATAAATTGGAAAATACTTGGCTCTTAGTAAAGAATTTTGCTAAACTCTATTATTAACTTCTCTCAATGTAGATATCAGCATTTTCCTTCCACTAGTTTCTAGTAGTCAAATATAAATTCATAGCATCACACAGTCCAAAATGAAAAGGGAGCAAAGAGTCTACATCTCAAAATAAAAATCCCAGCCCTGACACAACTCAGTTTAAAAATTGAAATAGACATCATGGGGAGAAAATTCACAAACAGCAGATGTTGTGGTTCTCTTTTCAATTGTTGATATTAAACAAGAACACCTCTGAGATTTCACATCCTGTGTTTATATATTGTAGTTAAAATGGTAAAGTGGTATTTTCTGGTACTTTTAAATATTTTATGATATAAGGCATTTATGATGAAGAATCATTTTGCTCACAAAATGTTAGATTTCCTCTAACATTCTGTTTTAACTTGGAAGGAAACTATACCTATAACCTATATTGCATGGATAGGAAACAATGAACAGATAGTGCTACAAAGTGATTTTGTACAAAGTAAATGTTTTCATTTTCAGAGAGGTAAATGTTTGACACAACATGGAATATGATCATTTTTTAATATTGTATCTAGTAGGGTTATCTAAACATAAAAAATAATGAAATTGCTAAATATGTAAAATCATTCAATTTAGTAGTTTGAAATAAATATAAGAAAATATTCTATATTACAAACATAGATCATTACTAATACTGATATAAAGTGTTCTCTTTTTAAATTGATAAGGCAGCAGAAAGTAAAGCTTGCCAAGTTACAAGTTAATCCTCTATTCGATCTAATTAGGTTTATATTCTACATGCTTTAAAGGTTACACAAAGAAAAACTGTGTTCTATAGCTTCTATTTTTAATTCTTTATAACCATTTTGCACATCCCTACTATTAATTACAAAAGCGTGAGGAAATAAAGCTATATTTTGGAATGAGTTTTCTTTGACTTGAAAAGAAAAAAAAAAAACAAAAAAAAACACACAATTACCCTGCCGAGCACATGAGATCTGGATGTAGATTGCCTAGATTTGAATTCTTTAATCTCACTCATCTTTCTCACCTTTAAAGTGAGGCTTATCATTTTGTGAAGATTCAATGGGATGAGACAAAAATGTACCTAATGTTTGGCACCTGAGAAGCACCCAGCTATCATCTATTACAGCATTATTAGTACTGTTTTTGTTGTTGTTGGAAAAGAACTAATTTTAAAAATAGTCTCTGGTCTTACAGCATCTTCTTTACACTCCCTTTAACTCATTCTCTTTTAAGGATTATTTAAAAAATCACATCTGGTTAAATTCTTTTCCCAATTAAAATCGTTAACAATTTTCATTTACTTTTAGGGCAAAAACCAAATATGTCTGTTTGGTCATAACATGTCTATTAGGGCCCTACACAATGTCATCCTTGCCTTCCTCAACAGCTTCATCATTAACAACTTTATCCACTGCTTTTGCCCCCCAGAAACACTTTGTTCTCTCAAAGACACCAACTTCCTTCCTCCTATGGACAAGCCTATACACATGCAGCCCTTCTACCCAGTCAATCCCTGCTTACCCTTCAGATCTCTGTCCTAAGTTCAGCTTCTCTGAATCTTCCTGGATAGTCTGAACCCTCCAGCTCTGCTCAATCTGTTCTACAACACATGTTTCTTAAAATTTTGTGATTAGTTTTGCAGTGGTGTGCTATTTTATTATATCGAAAAAGAGTTTTTCCACCCAGAAAGTATATATTAAGTTAAAGGAATAGTCACTGAATCCCCTTCAATTGCCCATGGCTACATAAAGTTCTTCCCAATCAAAGAAAGGGAGAAGAAGAATCAGAGAGGGAATAAGAGAGCTTATACCTTTTTGGGTCCCAGAGTCAGGGTAGGTAGAGTAATGAACATAAAAATAATAAACAAATGGGATCTAATTAAATTTAAAAGGTTTTGCACAGCAAAGGAAAAGACAACCCTCAGAATGGGAGAGAATATTCACAAATGAAACAATATACCAGGGATTAGTTTCCAAAATGCACAAACAGCTCATGCAGACTCAATAAAATAAATAAATAATTGAATAAAAAAATGGACAAAATATCTAAATAGACATTTCTCCAAAGAAGACATACAGATGGCTGAAAAGCACATGAAAAGATGGTCAACACCACAAACTATTAGAGAAACATAAATCAAAACTACTGTGAAATATCACCTCACACTAATCAGAATGGCCACCAGTTAAAAAAAATTAGAAATAATAAATACTGGAGAGAGTGTGGAGAGAAAGGGAACATTCTTACACAGTTTGTGGAAATGTAAATTGGTACAGCCATTATAGACAACAGTTTGGAGGTTCCTTATAAAACTAAAAATAGAACTACCAAATGACCCAGCACTCTCACTCTTAAGTCCATACCTGAAGAAAGCTATAATGTGAAGATACATGCATACAAATGTTCATTGCAACACTATGTACAATATCCATGACATGCAAACAGCTTAAATATACATCAACAGAGGAATGGGTAAAGAAAATATGGTACATATACTGCTGTTCAGTCACCCAGCCATCACCAACTCTTTGCAATCCCACAGACTGCAGCACTCCAGGTCTCCCTGTCCCTCACCATCTCCTGAAGGCTTGCCCAAGTTCATGTCCATTGCATCAGTGATGCCATCTAGCCATCTCATCCTCTGACACCCTCTTCTCCTTCTGGCCTCAATCTTTCCCAGCATCAGAGTCTTTTCCAATGTATCAGCTTCTCACATCACATGACCAAACTACTGGAGCTTCAGCTTAACTATCAGTCCTTCCAATGAATATTTAGGGTTGATTTACCTTAAGATTGACTGTTTTGGTCTCCTTGCAGTCCAAAGGACACTCAGGAGTCTTCTCAACCACCACAGTTTGAAAGCATCAATTCTTTGGCACTCTGCCAGATTCTTTACAGTTCAGTTCTCACAGCTGTATGTGACCACTGAGGGCTTGACTATACTGAACCTTGTCGGCAGAGTAATGTCTCTGGTTTTCAAACATACTGTCTAGGTTTCTCATAGCTTTCCTGCTGAGAAGCAGTCATCTTCTGATTTCATGGCTGCAGTCACCATCTGCAGTAATTTTAGAGCCCAAGAAGAGGAAATCTGTCACTACTTCCACTTTTTCCTCTTGTATTTGCCATGAAGTAGTACATGAAGAGGTATATATATATATATACACATACATATATATATACATATATATATATATACACACACCACACACACACAATGGAATGTTATTCAACCATACAAAGACCAAAATAATGCCATTTGCAGCAATATGGATGGACCTAGGTTAGGGATTGTCATGCTAAATGAAGTAAGTCAGACACAGAAAGACAAATATCACTAATATGTGACATCTGAAAATAAGGTGCAGATATACTTATTTACAAAACAGAAGTAGAGTCACAGATGTAGAAAAGAGACATATGGTTACCAGGGCACTGGGGTGGGAAGAAGGGCTAAAATGGGAACTTGAGATTGAAATATGCATACTGCTACATATGAAATAGATAACTAATAAGAACCTACCATTTAACACAAGGAACCCTGCTCCATACTCTGTAATGCCCTGTAAGGGAAATGAATCTTATAAAAAGAGTGGATATATGTATAGGTATAACTGATTCACTAATAAAAATTAAAAAAAAAAGAATTTGGTCAAATCCTAAATTCCCTTACCCTTACATGATGCTGAGAAAGCAGGAAAAAATTCTTAATGCTGTTTCTAGGCATTTGACCTTAAAATAGCTCCAAATCTCCATTACGGTCCTAAAATTCTGCAGATAGGTAATAACAGCATAAATGTTCCTTTGAGAGCTATTGTAACTTGAAACAGGTAAGAATAAAATATAGTGGAAATAGACAAATAGACCTGGGAGAAAAATTACTGAGGATGTGGCAGGCATGAGGGTTTATGAAGACCCTCTCTTCTCATCACCTCAACCACCACACTGATGCCATTGACTATCATGTCTAGGCTGGTGCACCAAGCATTCTCCAGAATCTGAATAAATCCTCAGAGAAAATGATTCCACCAATAAATTGGAAACCTGATATATAATTTAAGTTTAATTATAGGAAGATAATACAGTGAATTGGTTGCAGTATATGCTTAAAATATTTTAATTGATTCTCTAAAATTATGTGACTAGATTGTAAATTCTATAAAGACAGGGATCTTTTCTATCTTATTCACTTCTCTATCTTCACAAGTACAGTCACAAGCACAAGTAAGTGAATACCTATTTTGTGCTTGGTTAGAGAGCAGTGATGAATGAATTATAAGTATATGGTCTGCTGGCTATGAACTGGAGGCATTATTTTGTGGAAACATATATTTGAGTTAAAATTTAAATATTATAAAAAGATTCCTTAACCTAAAGGCAAAGATGTTGCCACCCAACTTGGAACACTTGGCATATCTGGTCTCCATTTCTCACATCTGTAAATTTGAGATAATATAATATCTCAGTCACTGAGTGCAGAGAAGGATTATAAAGAAATAATGCGTGTAAGCTGCATATAAGGTTATTTAAGCTCTCCATTACTTTTCTTCTGAGTAATTTTTTCTAAGCAAGTATGACACCAGAAAACATTACTTTTTGACTCTATTTTTAAGAAATGAAACAATGTCTATACTTTGGCCTAGTGACATATATATAATCATGTGACTATAAGTAAAAGTTATTTATAATTGAAAGCAGTTTTTTAAATAGATGAATATATCTTAAGAAATTCTAGTTGTTTTATTGTACATAGTGTGTCTGCTCAATTGCATCTGACTCTTCATAACCCCATGAACTGTAGCCTGCCAGGCTCCTTTGTCCATGGAATTTTGTAGGCAAGAACACTGGAGTGGATTGCCATTTCCCAAGTGGTCAGGCAGTATTCCTGACCCAGGGATAAAATCCACATCTTCTGTGTGTTTTTGCACTGGAGGAAAATTTTCTAACACTGAGCCAGCCACCTGGTAAGCCCATTGGTGCATAGAATGTGAGTTAAATATTACAGCAAATACTAAGTGTTTTAAGTTATTCTCTGAAAATGCTTTTAAAAATATCACATCTGTTTAGTTCTAAATGTTAATATTCATGGAGTTATTCTTTCCCAAGTCAAGGGATTTTTTAACGGATTTTTTTAGAGGTTAAAATATGTGTGGCAATCAGAGCATCTGACTAAATTACTGTTATGAACCAAATTGTGTCTCCTTCTCAAAAGCCATATGCTGAAGCTTTAACCCCTAATACTTTAGAATGTGTCTGTATTTGTAAACAGAGCCTTTAAAGAAGTAATTAGGTTACAATGAGGCCATTAGGGTGGGTCCCATTTCAATATGACTGATCTACATATAATAGGAGGAGATTAGAGAGACATCACCTATATGCAGATAAAGAAAAGACCATGTAAAGACAGCAAGAAGGGTGCCAAGCCATGAAGAGGGCTTGGAAAGAAACCCAACCTACCAATGCTTTGATCTAGGACTTCCAGTTTCTAAAACAGTGAGAAAATTTCTTTCACTCAAGCAACCTCAATCAGGTATTTTGTTATGGGAGCCCTAGGAAACTAATATAACATCATCAGCATTAGTTTTTCTGTACCACTCTACAGTGTAAAAATATAAAAACAAATTTTAAGTTAAAAAATAGTACTATTTAACACCTCCTGGAGCTAAACATGTTACAAGATTTCACTTAGGATATATGCCCATTAGAAGGTCTTCCCAAGTAGTGCTATTGATAAAGAACCTGCCTGCCAATGCAGGAGACATAAGAGACACCAGTTTGATCCTTGGGTCTGGAAGATCCCCTGGAAGAGGACATGACAACCCACTCCTGTGTTCTTGCCTGAAGAATCCCATGGGCAGAGGAGCCTGGCAGGCTATAGTCCACTGGGTCACAAAGAGTCAGACATGACTGAAGCAGCATGTAACACACTCCCATTAGAAATGTATGCCCAAAAGAAATGTATGCCAACATTCATTATAAAGATATTCATAGCAATTTAATTCTTAATAGCCTCAAACTAGAAGCAACCTAAATGTGCAACAGCATGAAACAGATTAAACATATTATGGTGCAATGTAACTCAAATAATGAAAACAAAACAAAACAAATGCTGATACACGCAACAGCAAAGGAGAATTGAAAATATAATTTTGATGAAAGAAGCCAGACACAATATACATGGCGTATGATTATATTTAAATGGACTTCATAAACAGCAAAAGTTAATTTAGGATGATAGAAGTCAGACTAATGATTACAGTTGGTAGATAAGTAGTGAATAGGAAAAGGAGTAAGAGGGAAAGAAATGCTGAAAATTTGTATCCATAAGCTAGTTGGTGGTAATATGAGTGATTATATAGGTTAAAAAAGTCATGAAACAACACAATATTAGCATGGTTTGTATAAGTTATACTTCAATTAAAAAGTTTAAAAATACCACCCTTTTTGCATTATTTTTAAACATATATTTCATGACAAATAAGTCACTATGCTTATAATGAATTTCTGGCATATATTTAATTTAGGATTTATACCTTGGACAGGAACCAGGGGATTATATATTTTGCTTAGGTAACTCTTCCTCAAAAACAATGTCATTTTAAAAAATATAAATTTTTTCTTAAACACTTGATCTTTCACATCGTTTCTTTACACATGGTGTTCCCCATTTGCCCAGGACAATTTCTCATCCTCTCCTCTAGTATGAAAATTACTTTTTCTTCCAGAGACTGTCCAAAAGGCACTGCTGCTTCCTCTCTGAGTCCCCTTTCTAGTGTATCAGGCAGAATTCATTAGTTGTCTATGTTCTTGAACTTATCATACCACATTGCAGTATGCTTTTATATGCGTGTGTCCTGTACATAAAAGTTATCCAAATTGTTTCTTAAATGAATATATTAGTGGAATAAATTATGTAAAAGTTAACTGTGCGATGTGCCCAGGTGGCCTTCCCGGCTTCTCCAGGCAAGTGACTGCAACCTCTTCTGTCCTGTTTTAGGGTAAAGGAGGAGTGGAACTTCATGGTTAAGTTCAGAAGAAAAGGCATTCCCTAGGCTGAGTACTGCAAGAATGGCTTCGTGAACACCAGCATGAGGCTGCTTGGGCAGATCCAAAGGAGCTCTCTTGCTAGGCAGAGGGTGTTCTCCAAGGAGAGAGACAAATGGAGGAGTGAGTTTGTGTTTGAACTTTCCAGGCGTCACTGGAAGGAGCTTCCCAGATTCTTTGAAGGAGCAGATGCACATGAAAGAATGGCACATCAGTAGTACTCTGATTCAAATCATTCCGAAGTATATTGAACTATTTCAAGTCATGAGGAGTCTGCATCTGCCAAAAAACATCTCCCATCTTCCAGCTGAAATCAAGATCAAGCTCTGAGCCTTTGGAATGTCTGCAAGACTGACTGCAAGACCCTAGACTACCAGAGGAATAGCCCTAGGGAGTATCAAATAGTGAGAACTCACACAAAGGAAACCACTTGAATACAAGACTGGGCATCATCCAACCACCAATAGCACCCCTACAGGATGCCTCATTCTAAACAACAAACAAAACAAAAATACAAACCGAATCATCAGCAGAAAAGATTACCACCTCACTCAGCCTTGCCCATTAGAGGAAAAACAAACAAATAAAAACTCAGCACAAATATCACCCTATACAAAGCTTACACAAACCACTGGACCAACCTTAGGAGGGCAGAAACCAAAAGAAAGAAAGAATTCAACCATGAACCCTGGGAAAAGAAGACCTCGAACACAATAAGTTAAAAAAAAATAATAATAATGAAAAGGCAGAGAAATACTACACAAATGAAGGAACAAACTAGAAATACAGAAGCCCAAATAAATGAAGAGGAAATAGGCAAACTACATGAAAAAGATTTCAGAATAATGATAGTAAAGATGATCAAAAACCTTGAAAACAAAATGGAGAAAATGCAAGAATCAATTAACAAAGACCTAGAAGAATTAAATAATAAACATACAGAGACAAACAAAACAATTACTGAAATTAAAAATACTCTAGAAGGAAGCAAAAGCAGAATATCTGTAGCAGAAGAATGCATCAGTGAGCTGGAAGATAAAATGGTGGAAATAACTTCTGAAGAGCAGAATGAAGTAAAAAGAATGAAAAGAGTTGAGGACAGTCTAAGACACATCTGGGACAATATCAAACATTTGAATTTTAGGGGTCTCAGAAGAAGAAGGGAAAAAGAAAGAGTATGAGAAAATTTTTGAAGATTTTATAGTTGAAAATTTCCCCAACATGGAAAAGGAAACAGTCAATCAAGCTCAAGAGGCACAGAGTCCTATACAGGATAAACCCAAGGAGAAACATGCCAAGACACACATTACTCAAACTAACAAAGACTAAACACAATGAAAGAATATTAAAAGCAGGAAGAGAGAAGCAACAAGTAATATACAAGGGAAACCACATACACTTAACAGCTGATCTTAAGCAGAAACTCTGAAGGCCAGACAGGAATGGCAGGATATAATTAAATTACTGAAAGGGAAAAATCCACAAAGATTACTCTACCCAGAAAGAATCTCACTTAAAATTGATGATGAAGTAAAAAACTTTTCAGACAAGTGAAAGTTAAGAGAATTTAGTACCAACAAACAAGCTTTACAACAGATATTAAAGGGACTATATAGTTAAGAAATAGAAGAAAAAATATCTACAAAATCAATCCCAAACAATTAAGAAAATGGCAATAAGAACATATATGTCAATAATTACTTTCAAAGTAAATGGATTAAATGCTCCAACCAAAAGACACAGACTGGCTGAATGGATACAAAACAAGACCCATATATATGCTGTCTACAAGAAACCCACTCAGACCTCAAGACACATATAGACTGAAAATGAGAGAATGGAAAAACATATTCCATACAAATGGGAAGCAAAACAAAGCTGGAGTAGCAATCCTCATATCAGACAAAATAGACCTTAAAATAAAGATTACAAGAGACAAGGAAGGACACTACATAATGATCAAGGGATCAAGCCAAGAGGAAGAAATAGCAATTGTAAATATCTATGTACCCAACACAGGAGCACCCCAATACATAAGACAAACACTAACAGACATAAAGGGAGAAATTGACAGTAACACAATAAGAGTAGAAGACTTTAACATCCCACTCACATCAATGGACAGATCATCAAAACAGAAAATTAAAAAGGAAACACAAGTCTTAAATGATATATCAGATGAGATGGATCTCACTGATACCTTCAGAATATTCTACCCAAATGGAGAAGAATACAACTTCTCAAGTGCACATGGAACATTTTCCTGGATAGACCATAACTTGGGTCACAAACCAAACCTTAGTAAATTTAAGAAAACTGAAATCATATCAAGAATCTTCTCCAACCACAATGCTATGAGACTAGATATCAATTACAAGGAAAAAACCTGTAAGAAAGAGAAACACAAGGAGATTAAATAACACGTTTCTAAATAACCAACAGGTTACTGAAAAAATCAATGGGAAATAAAAAAAATTTTTCTAGAAACAAATGACAATGAAAACACGACATATCAAAACCTATAGGATGCAGTGAAAGCAGTTCTAAGAGGGACGTTTATAGCAATACAATTCTACATCAAGAAACAAGAAAAACATCAAATAGACAACCTATCTTTTCAAATAAAACAACTTGAAAAAGAAGAATAAAAAAATCTAAAATTGATAGAAGGAAGAAATCATAAAGATCCAAGCAGAAATAAATGAAAGAGAAATGAAAGAAATAATAGTAAAGATAAATAAAACTCAAAGCTGGTTCATTGAGAAGATTAACAAACTTGACAAACCTTTAGCCAGAGTCATCAAGAAAAGAGAGAGAAGAATCAAATCAACAAATTTAGAAATGAAAACGGAAAGATTACAACAGACAATGCATAAATAAAAAGGATTATGAGAGACTATTATGTTACCACTGTGTGGTAACAAAATTGATAACCTGGAAGAAATGGACAGATTCTTAGAAAAGCTCAATCTTTCAAGACTGAACCAGGAAGAAATAGAAATTATGAACAACCCAATTACAAAAGCACTGAAATTGAAGCTGTGATAAAAAATCTCCCAAAAAATAAAGCCCAGGACCAGATGACAACCTGGGAGAATTCTATCAAACATTTAGGGAAGAGCTACTGCTTATCCTTCTAAAACTCTTTCAAAAAATTACAGAGGAAAGAACACTTCCAAACTCATTCTACGAGGCCATCACCACCGTGATAACAAAACCAGACAAAGACAACACACAAAAAAGAAAACTACAGGCTGATAACACAGATTAACATAGATAAAAAAATCCTCAACAAAATTTTAGCAAACAGAATTCAGCAACACATCGAAAAGCTCATACACCATGATCAAGTTGGGTTTATTCCAGGAATGCAAGGATTCTTCAATATATGCAAATCAATCAATGTGATACACCATATTAACAAATTGAAAGATAAAAACTGTATGATCACGTCAATAGATGCAAAAAAAATCTTTGATGAAATTCAACATCTTTTTATGATTAAAACTCTTCAAAAAATGACATAGAAGGAACCTACCTACATAGAAAAGTCCATGTATGATAAGCCTGAGGGAAACATTACTTCAATGTTGAAAAACTGAAAGCATTCCCCCTAATATCAGGAATAAGACAAGTGTGTCCACTTTCACCACTATTATTCAACATAGTTCTGGAAGTCCTAGTTACAGCTATCAGAGAAGAAAAGGAAAAAAAAGGAATCCAGATTGGAAAAGAAGAAGTAAAGCTCTCACTGTTTGCAGATGACATGATACTGTACATAGAATGCCCTAAAGATAGTATCAGGAAATTACTAGAGCTAATCAGTGAATTTAGCAAAGCTGCAGGATACAAAATCAATACACAGAAATCACTTGTCTTTCTATATACTAGCAATGAAAAATCAGAAAGAGAAATTAAGGAATCAATTCCATTCACCATTACAACCAAAAAAATTAAATATTTAGGAGTAAGCTTACCTAAGGAGACAAAAGAACTGTACACAGAAAATTATAAGACACTGATGAAAGAAATCAAAGATGACATATACAGATGGAGAAATGTTCCATGTTCCTGGGTAGGAAGAATCATTATTGTGAAAATGATATACTACCAAATGCAATCTACAGATTCAATGTGATCTCTATCAAATTACCATTGGCATTCTTGACAGAACTGGAATAAAAAAATTCACAGTTCATATGGAAACACAAAAGACCCCGAATAGCCAAAGCAGTCTTGAGAAAGAAAAACGGAGCTGGAGGAGTCAACCTTCCTGACTTCAGATTACAGTACAAAGCTACAGTCATCAAGACTATGGTACTGGCACAAAAACAGAAATATAGACCAGTGGGAAAAGATAGAAAGCCCAGAAATAAACCCATGATTCTATATGTACGCTATTTTTGACAAAGGAGGCAAGAATATACTATGGGGTAAAGACAGCCTCCTCAATAAATGGTGCTGGGAAAACTAGGTATCTACATGTCAAAGAATGAAATTAGAAAACTTCCTAACACCATACACAAAGATAAACTCAAAATGGATTAAAGATGTAAATGTAAGACCAGACACTATAAAACTCTTAGAGGAAAACATAAGCAGAACACTAAATGACATAAATCAAAGGAAGATCCTCTATGACCCACCTCCCAAAGTAACAGAAATAAAAACAAAAGTAAACAAATAGGACCTGATTAAACTTAAGAGCTTTTTCATGGCTAAGGAAACTATAAGCAAAGTGAGAAGACAACTCTCAGAATAGGAGAAAATAATAGCAAATGAAACAACTGATAAAGGATTGATTTCCAAAGTATACAAGCAGCTCATACAGCTCAATGCCAGGAAAACAAACAACCCAATCAAAAAGTGGGGAAAAAACCTAAACAGACATTTCTCCAAAGAAGACATACAGATGGCTAACACATGAAAATATGTTCATCATCACTCATTATTACAGAAATGCAAATGAAAACTACAATGATATATTACTTATCACCAGTCAGAATGGTCATCATCAAAAAGTCTACGAAAATAATTGCTAGGGAGGGTGTGGAGAAAAGGGAACACTTGTGCACTGTTGGTGGGACTGTAAATTGATACAGACACTATGGAAGACAGTATGGAGATTCTTTAAAAATCTAGGGATGAAACCACTATATGACCCAGCAATCCCACTCCTAGGCCTATACCCTGAGGAAACCAAAATTGAAAGAGATACCTGTATCCCATTGTTCATTGCAGCACTGTTTACAGTAGCTAGAACAGGGACGCAACCTATATGTCCATTGACAGATGAATGGATAAAGAAGTTGTGATACATATACACAACGGACTATTACTCAGCCATAAAAAAGAATGCATTTAAGTCATTTCTAATGAGGTGGGTGAACCTAGAATCTATTATACCTAGTGAAGTAAGTCAGAAAGAGAAAGATAAATATAGTATTCTAACACACATATATGGAATCTAGTAAAATGGTACAGAAGAGTTTATTTACAGGGTAGCAATGGAGTAACAGACATAGAGAATAGACTTATGGGCATGGGGAGAGGGGAGGAGAGGGTGAGATATATGGAAAGAGTAACATGGAAACTTACGTCACCATATGTAAAATAGATAGCCAATGGGAATTTGTTGGGTGACTCAGGAAACTCAAACAGCGGTTCTGTATCAACTTAGAAGGGTGGGATGGGTAGGGAGATGGGAGAGAGGTTCAAAAGGGAGGGGATATATGTATACCTATGGCTTATTCATGTTGACATTTGACAAAAAAATAAAATTTGGAAAGCAATTATCCTTCAATAAAAAAATAAATTAAAAAGAAAAGTTAATGATGGGATAGGAGTGAGGTTGGCTCTGAATTCTGTAAGACAACATTGTTCCTTTAATCATAAAAAAAAGTTAACTTTCTTTATTGCTTACATGGTAATTCATACATTTCTTCTGATATTTTGAATCAAAATATAATTTATATGTCAATCAATCTTGTATGCTATAAAATACCACAAGTACAGTATTGTACTTTGTTTATTCTTATTTTCCCATTACTGCACATAGTTCCATTGCAGACATAGTTGGCACTTCACAAATGGTTTGTATATGATTATGAATCAATAAACTTAGGAGCAGTCATTTAAACAATGAATGCAAAAATCATCATATTTATCCATTCATGAGATTTGTCATACTATTAATTAACATTTTCTAAGCTGAGTTCAAAAATTTTGAAGATCTTTACTAGGGGTACAATTTGCATCAGAAAATTTGAGAAGTCAATCATGGTAACAAACATTTCCCACTAAATGATGAAATCAAAACAACTTACCATGAACATATCTTGATAAACAAAATGAAATTATGAAAATAATTTCATTAATAATGAATTATGTTCAGTGGAGTCATTAAGGTCAATAGTTAAGGATACTGCTCAAATTTCTATTTTTATAATGCACATATCCATTTTAGTATGTAAACAATCCAGAAGTGGTATAAAGCCCTAAAAAAGCATAGCATTGCTGGGGAACTAATAGGTTGATGTAAGTGGAAATTCAATATAAGCGGGTTTGACAAATGTGGGGAAATTTAACATGGAGCCTGTGGGACTTTTGGCCAGACTTTTAAATTTGATTGATAGATTTAAGAATTTTATATATATGGATTCAATACAAATGGGTATCATGGCATCACAAAAACAATATTATCAACTAAAGAAGTTGCAAAACTCTATCTCCTGGGCATTGGATGTGTATGTCTTTTTAGCTAGTAAAGTTAACAGTTGCAATCCACTTGCTTTTACCTCCTCTGATGTGGTTTTGCAATTTACTGTTTCTTCTTGAGTTTTTTGCATGTTGTCTTTTAATCAGATGAACGTTTGATAAAATGCTAAGCACAATCTTTTTATTTTTTTCCTTTTTCAGTTTTTCTTTGATTATAGTTTGTTTTCCTAATGCTATTTTGATATTCAGTTAAAAATGTTTTTTAATTTACTTTCTGAAAGGAACTTCCTTCAAATATTGTATATACTATTCCAGATATCCTTTTCTTTGATCTAACGAAAAGCAAAGAAAAAAAAAAGTAACCAAATCAATCCTAAAGGAAATCAACTCTGAATATTCATTGGAAGGACTGATGCTGAACCTGAAACTCTAATACTTTGGCCACCTAATGTGAAGAGCTGACTGATTGGAAAAGACCCTGATGCTGGGAAAGATTGAGGGCAGGAGAAGGGGGCAACAGAGGATGAGATGGTTGGATGACATCACTGACTCAATGGACATGAGTTTGAGCAAACTCCAGGGGATAGTGAAGGACAGGGAGGCATGGCATGCTGCAGTTCATGGAGTCACAAAGAGTCAGACATGACTTAGTGACTGAACAACAATAATTACTTCTGCTATACTTTGTATAGATGGTTGGATGGCATCATCGACTAGATGGACATGGGTTTGGATGGACTCCCGGAGTTGGTGATGGACAGGGAGGCCTGGCGTGCTGCGGTCCATGGAGTTGCAAAGAGTCAGACATGACTGAGCGACTGAACTGAACTTATACTTTGTAAAGCCATAATAAAGGTAGACTTACATTTCTTACAGATGCTTTGCTCACTTCTTTAACCCCAGTCCTTATGTCATCTCTGGCGTATAGACACTGTTCTCATAGGACTTCAGTGAGGAGGGCTATCATCTTGAACCCACTTAATGTTGCTCTAAATATTTCCTGCAGTTTGTCAGATTTTCATTTTTATTTTCCATGTGATCTGATTGACAAGCATTTCTAACAATCTTTCCTCTCAACAGTGTAAGATATAGACTAAAACTAAATAGATAGGCATTTTAAAACACAGTTCTATGGTAATGACATTTACTTTGTTCTTTTTAAAAATTAAAGATAAAATTTTATAGATTTTTAGTGATCTATTTTAAAACTTAAAGCTACTTTGTATGCTTAGTCGCTCAGTCGTGTCCAACTCTTTGCAATCCCATGGATTGTAGCCCGCCAGGCTCCTCTGTCCATGGGAATTCTCAATGCAAGAATACAGGAGTGGGTTGCCATGACCTCCTCCAGGAGATCTTCCCAAGCCAGGGATTAAACCAGGTCTCCCACAATGCAGGTGGATTCTTTACCATCTGAGCCATTAAAAGTTGTTTATTTAGTCTATTTTTATGATTTCCCTTTTTAGCTTCTGTGAATGCTTGCTTTTAAAATAATTACCTATTTATGAAATTTTCCAGGATATAAATTAAAAATAGATTTTCTTGTTTAAAAGAGCAAGAAAATTTAATTAGCAGTCATGAAGAAGTTAACAATGATAATTTTTGAACACATTCTCTTGTGCTGTGTTTTATTATGTTTGAACTGTATAATATGACGTTATGTCTTGGTTACACACTTCTGTTATCTCTTTCCTAGGTTTTTTGGTCTTTCTTGCTTCCATCCTGATATTCTGAACCTCAGTTTTGCTTCATGACTTTGGAAGGTGCCCTTAATTTGAACCTCAGAAGTCTATTCTTGGTTGAGAAGAAAACTCTTCACTAAAGTCCTTTGAGAATGGGATCCAAATTGTTTTCGGTCTCTCATTGAATTTCCTAGGTAGCAATCAATTACTTGGGGGAAAACAAGGTAGTTTAGGTAAAAATAATCAAATATTCCATTAGATATTTTTAATGTGTCAATGAAATCGCTATTTTAACTACTGTTTTATTAATAAGATCCACCCAAATGATGCTTGTATTAGAAACATTAAAATAATTCACTTCAGTGATGAGTGAAATACATTATGTATGAAAGTGACTAAAATATCTAGGACATATGAATATTAATTAAATATCAAAGACTGTTGTCATTATTTCTAAAACATTTTAAAAATATAAAATAGGATTTATGGCAGGCAAATTTCCACCCCCCTGTCCTCATTCTGCCAAAAAAAAAAAAAAAAAATCTACACCCTCATGGTTGGAACTTGTGAAAATGTTACTTTGTGTGGAAAAATAACTTGGAGGTAGAATTAAATTTATTTAACATATAAAACAGGGAGATTTCTAGTTAATATAGGTGTGTCTAATATGAATAAGTTGTGGAAATGAATTCTTGCCCAGAGCATTGTGTGAAGATCTTGTTATTGCCTATACCTTGAATTCTGCCCTGTGAGACCCTAGGGAGAGGATTCAGTGGAGTCCATCTTCATTTCTAACCTGTAGAAATGATGAGATAATAAACATGTGTTAATGCTAAATTTGTCATAATTTGTTATAACAGAAATAAAAAAAAAACTAGTATAGAAGTCTTCTGAAATAAATAAAATATTACTTACATATGTTAAGGGATTCCCAGGTGACTCAGTGGTAAAAAATCTGCCTACTGATGCAGAAGATGTGGGTTAGACCACTGGGTACGAAAATTCCTCTGGAGGAGGAAGTGGCAACCCACTCCAGTATTCTTGCTGGGAAAATCCCAAGGAGAGAGGGGCCCAGCCAGTTACGGTCTCTGGGGTCACAAAGAGTTGGACTTCACTGAGCAACTGAACACATATGTACACACATATGTTACATCTCCAAATATTTGTGTCCATTTTGTCATTCCTAAAAGAACTAATATACCTGTTAAGCACAGGCATTAGTATTAGACAAATAAACACCATTTGTTTATCTTATTATATGTTTTCTAGTCAAAATACAAGTGAATAGAATTTTAGCATAAGCTAAGTCTTCAAGGGCCTGCATGCTGTGATTCATGGGGTCGCAAAGAGTTGGACAGGACTGAGCGACTGAACTGAACTGAACTGAAGTCTTCAAGATTAAATATCCAATTCAATCTTCTTATGATAAAAACCAGAATTGCACAAGAAATACTCTGGAGGAAATAAAGTTTGTAAAATTTCACCTGAGACAGTTATTATTTTTGAAGAGCCAAATTTGAGTAAATGTAAAAAACTGTGGAAAGCCTAGAATCTAATTTGTTTACTTGAAGAATAATATTCAAATGGAGGCTTTGAATGAGTAACTGATTGTTACATACTACATCACAATTTATCAACCTCAGCACTATTGATATTTTGGACTAGATAATTCTTTGTTGATAGGGGCCAGAGGCATAGAGGAAGTTATCCTGTGCATTGTAAGATTATTGGCATGCTTGGTCCTACTCAACAGACCCACGAGAAACCAAACAAGTTGTAATAATCAAAAAGGTCTCCTGATATTGCCGATACTTCCTTCAGTGAACAGAGAAGCAAATAAACCCTAGTTGAGAAGCATGACAATACACAAAAATTCATTTGATATTAATCTGTACCCAACATCAATTATTTAATTCAAATAAAAATGTTTATTTTGCTTTTGTCTTAGCTCATCAAATTCAATTAGTGGTTGTTATTATTTATTTTATTATTGTTATCACTTTAGTTCTCCCACTGTGATTTTATGCATGGCTTCCACTGAGCTGTGACAGTTTTATTCCAGGTAGTATCTGAATGAGCAGGTTTGCTTCTTACTAATAATTTTGAAACAAATTTTCCCTCAAGTTATGATTTTTGCTTAATGCTTACAATCTCAAGTGAAAGAAATGTAAGCAAAAGAACTCTACTTTTGCATTCATGATCAAAACAGAAAAAGTATACTCTTCCTTTGGCTATCTATATCCTGATCTATATTTAACTCATTCATTCATTCACTCATCCATTAAACAACTACTGGTGACTCACATGTGCATGCTTCTGAGTAAACTATGGCAAACAAAATCTAATCTTTTCTGTTAAAACTTTAATAGATGGAGAAAACTGACATTTAAGAGTAAATATCTACTAGCAGGAAATGGTAATATATGATGAGAAGTAGGTGATAAGGGAATGGCAAGAGGTATAACTAATCCAACTTCTTTATGACCTGAAGGGTAAGATCTTGGCTTACACCTGGAGTTTATCACTGGGAAACTTCTAGGTAAATCACTAAATCAGAATAGCAAGTCTATAGATGTCTAACTAGCACAACAGTAAAAAAAAAAAGTTTTCATTTGGAAAAGCAATGCTTGTATGCTTTAACACTCTTTATTCTAAGAGTGCCCCTCAAAAATGCTACCACATAGAGGTATGCGGTAATCAATTTGGTGTGATATAAGAGGAAACTGAATTTGCAAACAAAAATTTTCTTATCATTCAGGATGATTTTTCTTAATGGATGAAACAAAGCACAATGATAAAATTTTTTGCCAATCCTACCAAATATTAATAAAATTTTAAAAATAGTTTCTTTCTAACTTCATTGAGGTATAACTAATATATGACATTACATAAGCTTAAAGTATGCAACATGTTGATTTAACTTATAAAGAGTAAACTGATCACACAATAGCTTATAAATAACACCTCTAATACATCACATAGTTATCATTTCCTGTTTTTAGTGAGAACATTTAAAATTTCAGTCTCAGCAAATTTCAAGTATATAAAACAGCATTATTGACTATAATCACCATTCTGTACATTCAGTTCAGTTCAGTTGCTCAGTCACGTCCAACTCTTTGTGACCCCATGGACTGCAGCACGCCAGCCATCCCTGTCCATCACCAACTCCCAGAATTTACCCAAACTCGTGTCTATTGATTCTGTGAGGCTATCCAACCATTTCATCCTCTGCCAGTCCCTTTTCCTCCTGCCTTCAATCTTTCCGAGCATCAGTGTCTTTAACAATGAGTCAGCTCTTTGCATCAGGTGGCCAAAGTATTAGAATTTCAGCTTCAACAATAGTCCTTGCAATGAATATTCAGGACTGATTTCCTTTAGGATGGACTGGTTGGATCTCCTTGCAGTCCAAGGGACTCTCAAGAGTCTTCTCCAACACCACAATTCAAAAGCATCAATTCTTTGGTGCTCAGTTTTTTAATATTCCAACTCTCACATCCATACATGACCACTGGAAAAGCCAGAACCCTGACTAGATGGACATTTGTTGGCAAAGTAATGTCTCTGCTTTTTAACATGCTGTCTAGGTTGGTCATAACTTTTCTTCCAAGGAGTATGGGTCTTTTAATTTCATGGCTGCAGTCAACATCTGCAGTGATTTGGAACCCAAACAAATAAAGTCTCCCACTGTTTCCCCAACTATTTCCCATGAAGTGATGGGACCTGATGCCATGATCTTGGTTTTCTGAATGCTGAGCTTTAAACCAACTTTTTCACACTCCTCTTTCACTTTCATCAAGAGACTTTTTAGCTCTAGTTTGCTTTCTGCCATAAGGGTGGTGTCATCTGCATGTCTGAGGTTATTGATATTTCTCCCAGCAATCTTGAATCCAGCTTGTAATTCTTCCAGCCAAGCGTTTCTCATGGTGTACTCTGCATATAAGTTAAATAAGCAGGGTGACAATATACAGCCTTGATGTAATCCTTTTCCTATTTGGAACCAGTCTGTTGTTCCATATCCCATTCTAACTGTTGCTTCCTGACCTGCATGCAGATTTCTCAGGAGACAGGTCAGGTGGTCTAGTATTCCCATCTCTTTCAGAATTTTCCACAGTTTATTGTGATCCACAGAGTCAATGGCTTTGGCATAGTCAATAAAGCAGAAATAGATGTTTTTCTGGAACTCTCTTGCTTTATAGATGATTCAGTGGATGTTGGCAATTTGATCTCTGGTTCCTCTGTCTTTTTGAAAATCAGCTTGAACATCTGGAAGTTCACGGTTCACGTATTGCTGAAGCCTGACTTGGAGAATTTTGAGCATTACTTTACTAGCCTGCGAGATGAGTGCAATTGTGCGGTAGTTTGAGCATTCTTTGGCATTGCTTTTCTTAGGGTTTGGAATGAAAACTGACCTTTTCCAGTCCTGTGGCCACTGCTGAGTTTTCCAAATTTGCTGGCATATTGAGTGCAGCACTTTCACAGCATCATCTTTTAGGATTTGAAATAGCTCAACTGGAATTCTATCACCTTCACTAGCTTTGTTCAGAGTGATGCTTCCTAAGGCCCACTTGACTTCACATTCCAGGATGTCTGCCTCTAGGTGAGTGACCACACCATTGTGATTATCTGGGTCATGAAGATCTTTTTTTGTACAGTTATTCTGTGTATTCTTGCCACCTCTTCTAAATATCTTCTGTTTCTGTTAGGTCCATACCATTTCTGTCCTTTATTGAGCCCTTCTTTGCATGAAATGTTCCCTTGGTATCTCTACTTTTCTTGAAGAGATCTCTAGTATTTTCCATTCTGTTGTTTTCCTCTATTTCTTTGCATTGATCACCGAGGAAGGCTTTCTTATCTCTCCTTGCTATTCTTTGGAACTCTAAATTCGAACAGGTATATCTTTCCTTTTCTCCTTTGCTTTTTGCTTCCCTTCTTTTCACAGCTATTTGTAAGGCTTCCTCAGACAGCCATTTTGCTTTTTTGCATTTTTTTCCCCCTCGGGGATGGCCTTGATCCCTGTCTTCTCTACAATGTCACTAACCTCCATCCATAGTTCATCAGGCACTCTGTCTATCAGATCTAGTCTCTTAAATCTATTTCTCACTTCTACTGTATAATTGCTAGGTATTTGATTTAGGTTATACCTGAATGATCTAGTGCTTTTCCCTACTTTCTGCAATTTAAGTCTGCATTTGGCAATAAGGAGTTCATGATCTGAGCCACAGCCAGCTCCCAATCTTGTTTTTACTGACTGTACAGAGCTTCTCCACCTTTGGTTGCAAAGAATAAAATCAATCTGATTTCGGTGTTGACCATCTGGTGATGTCCATGTGTAGAGTCTTCTCTTGTGTTGTTGCAAGAGGGTGTTCGCTATGACAAGTGTGTTCTCTTGGCAAAACTCTATTAGTCTTTGCCCTGGCTCATTTTGTACTCCAAGGCCAAATTTGTCTGTTACTCCAGGTAGTTCTTGACTTCCTGCTTTTGCATTCCAGTGTGATGTAATGAAAATGACATCTTCTTTGGGTGTTAGTTCTAAAAGGTCATGTAGGTATTATAGAACCATTCAATTTCAGCTTCTTCAGCGTTACTGGCCAGGGCATAGACTTGAATTACTGTGATATTGAATGATTTACCTTGGAAATATACAGAGATCATTCTGTCATTTTTGAGATTGCATCCAAGTGTTGCATTTCAGACTCTTTTGTTGACTATGATGGCTACTCCATTTCTTCTAAGGATTCCTGCCCACAGTAGTAGATATAATGGTCATCTAAGTTGAATTCACCCATTCCAGTCCATTTTAGTTCGCTGATTGCTAAAATGTCGACGTTCACTCTTGTCGTCTCCTGTTTGACCACTTCCAATTTGCCTTGATTTATGGACCTAACATTCCAGGTTCCTATGCAACATTGCTCTTTATATCATCAGACCTTGCTTCCATCACCAGTCACATCCACATCTGGGTGTTGTTTTTGCTTTGGCTCTGTCTCTTCCTTGTTTCTGTACATTACAGCCTACAAAATTTTTATATTAAGTGTGGAAATTTGTGCTACTTGACCAATATTTCCCCATTTCCTCCACTTCTAGCCTCTGGTAACCACCATTCTACTCTCTATTTCTGTTATCTCATATTTTTAAGATTCCATATAAAAGTGATATCATGCAGTACTTGAATTTCTCTAGCTGGCATTGTAAAGCAAGTTCAGAGGATTCCTTGTTCATTTTTTTTTTTAATGGCTTGGTAGGGATTGCTATTAATTCTTCATTAAATGTTTGGTAGAAGTCACCAGTGAAACTGTCTCATCCTGGACACTTCTGTGTTGGATAATTTCTGATTATTGATTAAATCTCATTAAAAATCAAAAGTTTGTTCAGATTTTCTATTCCTTCATGGTATAGTCTTGTTAGACTTTATGTTCCTAAAAATGTATCCATTTCTTCCAGGTTGTCAAATTTGTTTGCATATAATTTTCATAGTAGTCTTTTATGGCTGTTTGTATTTCTGTGGTATCACAACAATGTCTTGTCTTCCACTTCTGATTTTGTTCATTTGAGCATTTGCTTAATTAGTCTAGCTAAAGTTTTGTCAACTGCACTTATCTGTTCAAAAAACTATTAGTTTTGTTGTTCTGTTACTGAACCAGATGTTTTTGTCCAACATGTAAGAACTAAACACTGAGACACTGAGATTTACATCAGAGAAAAGGTTTATTTCATGAGGCAGGCAAGTGAGGAGATTGGAGAAAAAATTTCAAATCTGCCTCCATAAAAGTGAATGGCTTGAGATATTCATGGGATAAAGCTGAGTCATAGGGAACTTGGGGATAGGTGATTGAAGATAAGAAAAAAATGTAAGGTAAACACTGTTCTCTTCCAATGCAACTAAGCAACTAGCTCCTTCATTGGATGCATGTTCAGAAAATGGTGACATATTAGCCTGGTCTGAGGGTGAAATTTTTGACTTTCTGATGTCAAAAGATCACAGATTGGACACTCATTCGTGCCCAGTTGGAGGAAAGTGGTCCCAACAAGTCTTAACTTGCTTGAGCTTGAACTGGACACATCTGAATCCAAGTTTCTGAGGAACAGTTTGGGCAAAATCTTATTATTTAGGCTGCATGACACTTGGAGGAAAGACAAGTTTCTGTAGCAACAATTAAAGTGAACTTGATCAGTGAAGATAGATTATAGTGCATTATTTACTAAGCAAGTTACAGTTTAATGTATCTATCCTTGGCTTAAATCTTTTCTAATGTTTATTCAGACTCTATTTCTGCTTCTATCTTTATTATTTCCATCCTTCTTCTAGCTTTGGACTTACTTTGTTCTCCTTTTTTCTAGTTCCTTGATGTGTGGCATTATATTCTTTGAAGTTTTTTCTTCTTTCTTTATGTAGGTATTGATCACTATAAACTTACTTCTTACAAAAAATCTACTGTATATTTTTGGGTTATGGTTGCCATAAGGCTCACATAAAATTTCTTATAGATATAATGGATGTGTGTGAGTGTTCAGCTGTTCAGTCATGTCTGACTTTTTGTGACCCTATGAACTGTAGCCCACCAGGCTTCTCTGTCCATGGGATTTCCCAGGCAAGAATGTTGAAGTGGGTTGCCATCTTTTACTCCAGGGAATCTTTCAGACCCGAGGATTGAACCCTCGTCTTCTACAATGACAGGTAAATTCTTTACCATGGGGCCACTAGGTAAGACCTATAGATAGAGCAGTTTATATTAAACTGGTAATAAACTACTTTACTTACAAAAACAATAGCTTCTTTTCCCATTTTTACATGTTTTTAAGTGACAGTTTATCTCTTTTTATATATGTCTCCATTCACAAATTATTATATCTATAGTTATTTTTAATATTCTGCAATTAAACCATTGGGGCTTCCCCTTTGGCTCAGTGTTAAAGAATCTGTCTGACAATGCAGGAGACACAAGTTCAATGCCTGGGTCAAGCACATCTCCTGCAGGAGGAAATGGAAACCCACTCAGGTATTCTTGCCTGGGAAATCCCATGGACAGAGGAGCCTGTCATGCTACAGTTCATAAGGTTGCAAAGTGTCAGACACGACTTGGTGACTGAGCATGCATGCAATTAAACCATTATAGTAGAGTTTTGTGGTTAACACTCTACCACATTACAGTTTTAGAGTATTTTAATCTGACTATATGTTTCCTTTTCCAGTGTATTGTGTATTTTCATCTGTTTCTTATTATACTAGCATCTTTTCATTTTGGCTTGATAAATTCCTTTAGCATTTCTAGAAAGCAGATCTATTGGTAATAAATTTTCTCAGTTTTTGTTTATCTGGAAAAGTCCTTATCTCTCCTTTATTTGCAATGGACAGCTTTGCAGAGTAAAGTATTCTTGGTTGACAGTTTTTTTCTTCCAACACTTTGAAAATATGATCCCACACCCTCCTGTCCTATGAGCTTTCTGCTGAGAAGTGTGCTAATATATAGCCTTATGGTGGTTTCTTTTTAAGTTACAAGATTTTTTTCCTCTTTCTACCTTTAATATTTTCTTTTTGCTTTTGCTTTTTGACAGTTTCATTAAAATGTCTCTTGCAAAAGATCTCTTTAAGTTAATTATGTTTGGTGACCTATGAACTTCATTGATTTGACTATCCAAATCTCTCTGCAGATTTGAATTCTGTCATTATTTCCTTATATAAACTTTCTGTCACTTTTTCTTCTTTCTGAAATTCAAATCATTCACAAGTTGATACTTTTGATAGTATGCTAGAGAACATTTAGGGTTTCTTCACCCTTTTTAATTTTTGTTTCTCTGATTGAATAATTTAGAATGATTTTTCCTTGTGCTTACTTATTTCTACTTCTGCTTGGATAATCTGCTGTTGAAGCTCTTTATTGATTTCTTCTATTTAGCTATTGTGTATTTCAACTTCAAATTTTGCTTGTTTTTAATTTTTCTTTATCATTTTGTTGCAATTCCTCTGTTCTTGTTTTTTTTTTTTTTTTTTTTTTTGCTAGTGTCATTAAATTGCTTAACTGAATTCTCTGGTAGTTGTCTGCACATCCTTAAAGCAATTATTTTAAAGTATTTTTAAAAAATATATTTGGTTTATAGTATTGTGTTAGGTTTCAGGTATACATATTTTAAATTTTTGTTGAAAAATTCCTGAATCACTTTTCTTAGAGGCCAGTTACTGGATTCTTACACATGTATTCTTTTAGTTCCATCATGTTTCCTTGATTCTTCATGATTCCTAGCTTTGTGTTTAAATAAACACACATTAAAAGAAGTAATCACCTCTTTCAGATTTTATGGAATGACTTCAGTAAGGAAAGACTTTCACTTCTGGGTAAGAGCCTGTTGGATTTTTCTGTAACCCTGGATCTAGTGATGTAGGATGCCAAGTGCAAAGGTGTATGACAGCATTTGGTCTTGGTGGCCATGTTGGCCCTTCAGCTCAAGTCACTGGGACTATAGCATTGATATCTGTAGTCCTTGGTGAGCACTCCAGGGGATATGGCTATGAGTGCTGCTGGGACTCATTAGCAATGCATCCATGTCAAAGGTCTAGGAATCAGGGAAGGCAGCAGAAGTAAGCAGAGCTAGTTGCATGCACACATTCAGCTGAGGGCTTTAGATGAAGGTGTCTGGGGCTTCCCAGCTGGCACTAGTGGTAAAGAACCTACCTGCCAGTGCTAGATATATAAGAGATGTGGGTTCAGTCCCTGGGTCTGGGAGATCCCCTTGAGGAGGGCACGACAACCCACTCCAGTATTCATGCTTGGAGAATCCCATGTTCAGAGTCTGACAGGCTACAGTTCATTGAGTTGCACAGAGTCGGACACGACTAAAGTGACAGCGCACACACACACGAGTAATGGCAGGGCTCTGCTGTAGACACATGAACAACGGCGGGTGGATCGCATAGATGGCGATGGCTGACCATATTGCAGGGGTACAGGTAGTCTCATGGGCCCCAGTTATCAGCTTGTACTACCATAGATGCAGGGTTTGTCTGTAGAACAGGACAATATGAACTGCGATTGCTCCTATTGCATGACTGTTATTGATAGCACTGTTTTTCTCCCTTGTTCTGAGCTGCATCTCTGTATATTTCAGCTTTGCTGGTCTGGGTGAAGGGAAATTGGAGTGGGACTTCTGTGCAATGCTCCCAAAGGTTGGGGAAGCTGGTGGCCCACAGACTTTTCCTTTTCTCATGAGTGTAACTCTAATTGAGGAATTTACTGTTGGCACTGAGCAATGTTGGTTTGGGGATGAGATATGCAGACAAAATAAATATGATTTTCCTTTTTTTGTGTGCAGTTATTATCAAATACTGGAGAAGGGCATGGTAACCCACTCCAGTATTCTTGCTTGGAGAATCCCATGGACAGAGGAGCCTGGCAGGCTTAGTCCAGAAGGTTGCACAGAGATGGACATGAATGAAGTGACTGAGCAAGCATTATCAAATATTGTTCTGCTATGTTGTTGAAGCTTATGAAGAGAGCTCCAGAGCTTTTCCAAAGTTGTTTATTTTATGAATAATTTTTAATTGTCCACTTTTGTTGGGGGAACAGATGCTGGGATCTCCTACAACATTATCTTCTAAAATAGACTTCCATATTCTTTCATGGTTAGAACTTAATGAGTGTGTCTATTATAATTAATGTTAAGTTTAACTGAAGAACATTCTTATTATATCAGTTTAGTCAACAGTGTCATTAGTGCATTTGGTGAATCAATATTCCAACTATGTCAAGAAGCAGACAAAAGATTCTAACCCTGAATAACTCCTTAAAAATTGACAATAATTTCATTAACCCTATTAATAGCATCTTTGTAGTTAAGAGTAGAAACTCAAGGTTTAGACTACCTATATTTGAATGAATGCTATCTGTATTGCTGGCAGTAGCTTTTTAATCTTTGCTTGACTGTAAAATGGTGAGTATAATTAAGTTCTATCTTGTAGAATTGTTGTGAGAATTAAATGACTTATTACATTATAAAACATATAGAACAGTTGTGCTAAATGTACAGTAAATAGAAGTGTAATTATTACTATAGTTCTTCAAATATCTATAAAGCTCTATTTCTCTGCAAATATTCCACTTGTTATTTCTTTCTTAAACATATCAAAAGAGGTAATTATCTTAGAAAATACACAAAAAAATATTGAGTGCTTGTTTCAAAAAGCTAGCCATTTCAATTTTTTCTTATTCTTTTTGTTAATATATCTTAGAACATAGTTAGAATTTTAAAAGGCCTACATTTATGAAAATATCTGGCTATATAAGATGGCATTTTGTATAGAATTTTTATTTATGCTTTCCACTTTTATCAATATTTGTACCCTGACAACTTTAAGTGTTTTTAAATATATTTCAATTATTTTGATACAAAATAAGAATAAAATTTGTCTGACTTAGCAATGCATGATGTTTCAAGGATCTTTCCAACATGTAAATTTTTCCTACACCCATTTTATTATCTATTACTTAATATTAACATACATAACAAATGAGTCTTAGAAGAGTATTATAATATTAATTTTGATTTGACTTTGATTAGATATATATTATCTCTTCCATTATGTATTAGCCATGCTAATACTATAATAAGCTTTAGTGTACAATAATCAAAGATTTATTACCTTAGCAACTTTTAAAATATTAATGATGTCATGCATTGAATTATGATCAAAAAGTGTACTACTTTGTGTGAAAGACTTTTTTCAAGTCTGGAAAAAAAAAAGTATTTCTTATGAAAAGGAGTAGTGTTTTTAAAGCCTATACCACTCCTTGAAGCATATGAATATGTGTATTGTTCTTAAATAGCTGCAGATGGAAAGATAATACTGAAGACATTCCAATATTGCACTCATATATTTCCCATACAGTCAGCTTCAGAACAATCATGCATTTTCAATCACCCTTTGTAGATTAAAGAGTAAGTGCTTATTTAACATTTTTATGTCCATTTCCTTAATACTGCAGACTTTTAACTAGTAAAAATGTGCTAGTTCTGCATTTGCATGTATATATATTTTTTAATTTGAAAAGTTTGAGAAAACACAGGATTTACAGATTCTTTTCCTCTGTTCTTCTTTATGTCACAGGCAAGGGCAAGCTTAATTATGCAGAGCTTGCTTGGTCTCCTTTCCCACACCCTAGCCACAAAGTGAGCAAAACTGCTTGTTGTTTCTCTCATGTGGTTCTTGTGATGTCCAAGAGAGAAACATGCAAACTGGGTCCCCGTTTTCCTTCTCACTATTGAATTTTCCTTCTGACCATTGAATAATACAGGCAATAAATTTGTAATGCATCCTTCTGAAAATATGGACACGATGAATGAAAATAGTTTTAATTGGATAGTCCAACTCTTTTACTCTAAACCGTCATAGGAAGAATTGCATTTTGATATGAAATAAGCTTTGACCAAACTGATATTATTTCAGGAAACATTTTTGAGTTATTTCTGGGGTTTGTTTACCACCATAAAGGAAAAAAACAGAGAGACATAACTGTGTCCTTTGCGAAATACCGTTCAAATAGATAACTGTGAGTTATTTTTATCCAACTAAGATCATTAAAGCAGAAATGGAAAATATGTAGTGGATGACTGGAAAGCCTTTTGTGATGGTAAAATAAGATGGTCTTACTGCATTTTTCATGACACATAAATTCATTAGTTCTATGAAACTTCATTGCTCTTAATACCCAATGCAGAAACTTTTGTTTCATTCATTGATATATTGGAAGTTTAAAGAGTATTATCCTACCTGTTCTGTGCATACCAAATGATGACTACACGGATGTTTTCAGTAATCCTTTGTTCCATCTTGTAAATGGATTGCAAGCTATGTGAATCTGTTTTTAAATACATTTTTATTATATGCTCTTCATCTTCAATCATCCAACTTGTATACATCTTACATGTTTAATAAATGTTTCTTTAACCAGAAATTAGAAGATTTGGCCCTTCTAAGGTTTTAAAGATATTAGAAACATACTAAAGATATTAGAAACATACTACAACTTTGGGTATATCTTTTACACAACACAACCCTAAAATAATCAGACAACAGAAATATTTCTTATGTGAAAAATCTCCAGAATTACCTGAAAAGAGACTGAGCTATAACCATGCAAAGGGTTCAATAGAAATAAAATAAGAGCTAACAAATATTTTCACATTGCAAACAAGGAAACAGAGAAAAGTATCCCAGTCTTCAACACAGTGACAGGCCTGAAAATCATTATCAGTCATCTATGAGAATTTGGAACTACTGTTTCAAAATCTTGAGACGGACCAAAATCTAAAAGGACCAAACAATCTTTATAAAGAATCCACTGTAAAAGTCTCAATATGTATCAAAGTAGGGAATGAAATTCTATTGTAAGCAAGTGAGACAGCATTAAAATTGAACAAGGTAGGTGATGACACATATACACACAATTATAAAACATAAGAAAATGCATAACATATAGAGCTAAACAGAACAAGTACCTATTTCATTTTTATTTAAAAAAAAAAAAAAACAACCCTGACTTGAATTAAAACAACCTCTGGATGTAGACTAATGTATATATTAGAAAACCAGTAAGTATAAGGCATGGGAAAAGTTCAGACATTCTTTCTGCATATTGAATCAATTAATAGCATGTACAAGGAAACCCTGATTATTTGAAAGAGTGGAGAAAAATGACTTGATTCTTTACAAGTAATACAGGCTATTATTAGTATTCCAGATAGACTGTATTGTAGAGAGTCCATCATAAGCTTTGATCTGTCTGCATCCATAGCTGGAAACCCTGCGCCCAGCTCTGGAAGTGGTGCAATCTGACAGTCACCTTCAACAGGAAAGTGAGTTCAAGGTTGCAAATGCTAATCAGTGGATCAAAGCACATAACTGAGAAAAATTGGCTTCTTTAAAAAATCTGATTTCATTCCTATAAAGTAAAGCAATTAAAACATTCAAAATTGACTTCTCAACTTTTCCCATATTTCTTACCTGTAACTCTCTGACTGATCTATCCTTTCTCTTTTCTTTTTTCCCTCATCCTTCTTCCCTTCCTTCCTCCCTCATTCCTCTCCTTCTTTCTCTCTCTTTCATTCCCTTTCTTTCTTTCTTATTTCCTTCTGTGCTTTTTTCTTTCTCTTTCTTCCTTCATGACTTCCTACCTTCCTTCTCCCCCCTTTCCTTCTCTCTTCTCGTTCTCCATTCCATTTTTTTCTATCTTTCCTTGTTTCTTTTCCTTCCTTTTTCCCTCCCTCCTTCCTTTCTCTCTCTCTTTTCTTTCTTTCTCTCTTTCTTTTTTCCTTCCCCTTTATTTCTCTTTTTTGTTTTTTCTTCCTCTGTTTCCTTTTTTCCTTTCTCTCCTTCTTTCTTTATCTCTTCATTTTTCTTTTCTCTTTCTGTCTCTTTTTCACTTTCTCTATTTTCCTTTTATTTTTCCTTTCTGAATATTGGTATTATTTTTTATATTGACTTAGAAAATCATCAGTGTTTCAAGTGATCAGAGTAAAAAGTTACTTAAAACACACACAATATAATTTCACTATTCCCACTATACACATACATGAGCAGGTGTGCACACACACATGCTCATTCTTGAAGCTGTTGGGAAAAAAAAAATTAAGTAATAGAAACTCTAGGTTATAAAATTGAATTAGAGATATTATACTGTCTGGGGTTATCCTGTATTTAAAAGTAACAAAACAGAGGGGAATCTGGCCAAAACAGGCAAACTAACATTTTTGCCTTAATTATTATGTGCCTAGATATTCTTGCACTCTCAGAACAGCTTGACTGACAAGTTTCTAAAATATTCTCTGATACTATAATTTTGGGAAGGAAATCTTCCACAAAATATTTTTACTATTTTAAATAGCCAAAAAGTTGGTTATTAGAATAACAATATTTCATGGTGAATGGAAAGAACTATTTTCACAGAACTAAAGAGAATTTGATGAAAGTCAGAGAAAATATGTTTCACAATTTGAATAAAGAGTAAAAATAACACTTCTCTAAAATTCCCTCAGAGCAGAAAAACCAGTGCCTTTGCATGCAACACCTAATGGCATAATTCAAGTATAATTGCTGATACTACAAGCTGAATAGGTTTAACTTTTTAGCACTTAAAGTCTGTTCATAAAAAATTAATGGAACATTAATGCAATTAACTGGCAGGCCAAATTCACAAAGGATATATTGAAAATAATGCCTTGCAAATATTACTCCTTCTCCTCCTAATATAATTCCTACACTCCTTCATCCACCTCTCCTGACTGGGCTTCCCTTGTGTTTGTCTTCGCTTAGGTAATATTTTGTATTTCCCAAGATTTTCATTGTGCATTGTTTTAAATATCTTGGCAAATATTTCATATCTTGGCACATCAGCCCTACCTATACTAAAAATATTGATATCTTTTAGCCTGCAGGGTTTGAAACTTGTCATGTTTGTCCTGCTTGCTTACTAAGTATGTAAAAAGCAGATACTGTTTTATACCTCTGGTATGCTATTGAAACTGTGTTTGAAATTACTCTTCAGTACTAATTCTAATGTTAGCATCAACGTTACTTAAATTTCAAGACCAACATTTAAAATGTAAATATGCATTACTGAAAAAAGATATTTTAATGTACTCTCATCATTCCTAATCTCAAAGCAGTAAAGACAGAGTATGTTATTGTGTCTTTTCTCTCCAAATTCGATGACCATGATCTGTTAGTTATCATTTAACAAACTAGCCTAGTATTCCAAGACACAACTCCAACTGTTTAGAAGTACTCATGACTAAACTCTCTGAGAAATATTTTTCCTCAAAACATTATATGTCATCATAGTTTCCTTCTAGTGCTCTTGTAATGAATATGTATCAATTGTAGTTATATTTTATGCAGGCTTGAAATTTATTTTATTGTGACTGTCAAATTGACTTTTTAGTTTGATTAATAAAATAACAAAGACTTGAAGATAGTATAAATATTTACCTAATGAAAGTGTTAATCCCTCAGTAGTGTCCAACTCTGTAACCCCCTGGACTGTAGCCCACCAGGCTCCTCTGTCCATGAGATTCTCCAGGCAAGAATACTGGAGTGAGTAGCCATTCCCTTCTCCAGGGGATCTTCCCAACACAGGGATCAAATCTATGTTTCCTGCATTACAGGCAGATTCTTTACCATCTGATCCACCAAGGAAACCCAATACTTACCTAAAAGTAAAGGTACAGTGGAAGTTGATCAGCCGTGTCTGACTCTTTGCAACCACAAGAGCTGTAACCCGCCAGGCTCCTCTGTCCATGGGATTCTCCAGGCAAGAACACTGGAGTGGCTTGCCATTCCCTTCTCCAGGGGGTCTTCCCGGCCCAGGGATTGAGCCTATGTTTCCTGCATTGCGGGCAGATTCTTTACCATCTGTGCCACTAGGGAAGTCCAATATTTACCTAAGGAATGACTAATTAGGCTAAACAGCTTTGTGCTTGTTCCTGAAAATATGGCTGATTGACTAATATAATTTTTGTTATTGTTGTTGACCATTTTGTGTTATTACCTTTCTTCTTCTCTTGTATTAGATGTAATTGCACCAGCTTCCACTATCAAACTTCCTTTTCAATTTTGTTCTGTCACGATTAAACCATGCCTGTTATTAAGCATCTCCTATTCATTCTATTCTGGAGCATTTTAGGAAGAGCATTTGTCAAAACTGCATTTACTTGGGGTAAAAAGCACTGCACTGCAGACCGTGGGTTCTCCCAGTGGCTCAGTGTAAACAATCTGCCTGCAGTGCAAGAGACGAGGGTTCGATCCCTGGGTTGGGAAGATCCCTGGACGAGGGCATGGCAACCCACACCAGCATTCTTGCCTGGAGAACCCCGTGGATAGAGAAGCCTGACTACAGTCCACAGGGCCATAGAGTCGCACACAGCTAGAGGCGGAGCACACGTGCACTCAGACTGCAACATCTGTGAAGGGAAAACCTAGTCAGCTGAAAAAGGCTCAGTCTGCCTGAGCCAAGTGAGACACTCAGTCCAACCCTTAAGACACAATCCAATTCCATGTACACCTCTTTCTGCAATTTATGACCTTCACTCCCCAGAAGCTCTTGTTCATCCCCAGGGGCATGAACTCAAGTCCCAAAGTAGTACCATAAATTTTTATTCACTCTTTCTTGAGTGTATTGTTCTTTCATTTAAAAAATAATAATATGGAGGCAAAGTATACCTGGATATATTGCTTAACAATGCCTGCAAATTCTCTAGATTCAATTGTAGCTCATGTATCACTTGAATTTTGGGGGCAAGGGAGCTGACTTCTTACATACAGATGAACTTTGAAACATTTTAAGCAAAATAACATTCACTTACTAAGTAGAGCTCTTTATGTCTTCATTGAGCTACACCAGATTTTGCCAGCTCATCTTATGGCAGTCTGCCAAATGAGTCACTAAAATCAAATAGCTAATGGCATTCTAAACCGTGGCCACTACCAGGAAAATTTGGAACCAGAGCCGATGCCTTAAATATTCTTTGGGAGGGCAGGAGAAGGGGACGACAGAGGATGAGATGGCTGGATGGCATCACCGACTCGGACACGGGTTTGAGTAAACTCCGGGGATTGGTGATGGACAGGGAGGCCTGGTGTGCTGCGATTCATGGGGTGGCGAAGAGTCGGACACGACTGAGCGACTGAACTGAAACTGAAATGCATCAGGACAGATATTCCTTAGTAATATACTAGATAATTTGCAGATTTCTTTGACATTCTTGTAATGGAGAAACCTGACAGGCAGTTGTTTAAGGTCAGATCTTTTGGAAGTACTAATCAAAACTTTCATGACACACATAACTTTTGGAGGACTGACATAAAACAGAAGAGTATGATATCTATCTCAAGAAGCCCTGATTCATTATAATGTGAGAAGGAACTATGGGATAATTAAAACTTTTAAAAGAAAGAAACGGAACTAGTTAATTTATCAAACATGCTATACAAAAATATTTGACCTAAATGTCATTTCTCATTTTTATTACCAGGACCTATATAAAGAGGGGGCTTCCTTGGTGACTCAGATGGTAAAGAATCTGTCTGCAATGCAGGAGACCCAAGGTTCAACCCCTGGATCGGAAAGCTCCCCTGGAAAACGGAATGATTTTCATTCCAGAATTTTTGCCTGGAGAATTCCATGAACAGAAGAGACCGGGCAGGCTACAACCCATGGCATCACAAAGAGTCGAACATGACAGCTTTTCTTAACTGAAGGGCATATTTCTAAACTAATTGACCTCAATAGTGTATTAGTTTCTATAGGTTTTCTATTTTTTATTGTTTCATATACTTACTAGATAAATATAAGCATAATAAAATTTTTCTATTTTTCCTAATGACAGGCAAAATTACACAGTTTTCTACTGCTTCACGTTTTCTAGTTTTAGCAATCTTTTTGAACATACCTTGGAAAGGATATTTTTAAACAATTTTGAGAAGCGATGCATCCTATGCTTTTGTAATTATTAAAAACCCAGAATGATTATTTCTGTTTCTTCCAAGAAACCTTTCATTACCTATGAGAGTATGGGAATTAAAAACATTCTTATTGGTGACTGAAATTGTTTTTAATATAAAAAACATGTGGAAATATCTGCTATTCTCAAAACACTTCTGAAAAATAAGCAAATGTCTTGAGTCTCAAAATATTAAGGTCGTCCATTTTCCTCCTTTTTCCCAAATGCCTTCTTATTTTCTTTCATGTGTGGGTAATATTCAAAACTTTGGTTGTTATCAAATTAAATTAAGATCAGAGTTAATCCCCTCTTGCTTCATAATCAGAATCCTATTACAGTATATTCAAATTTAATGTCTTCATATTCAAAGATACAAACTAACAGTATGTGATCCATTTAAGGTTTATCTTTTTAGGAAGACATATTTTAAAAAGCTAAGGCTTGATGACAAATGAAAAAATGTTTACATTTATTCACTTGTGTTCTTCATATGTTCATAATGATTCTTTGTAAAAAAAATTGTGTTTGTGTTTTTGTTTTTGTTTTTTCCACTATACCACCAGGGAAACCCCTGGAGTAATTTTTTTTTTTTTTTTTTGAGAATAATTGCTTTACAATATTGTGGTGGCCTCTGCTTTGCATCAAAATGAACCAGCCACAAGTATACATATGTCCCCCCATCCTGAACCTGTCTCCCATTTCCCACCCCATCTCACTCCTCTAGGCTGTCACAGAGCACCGTGTTGAGCTCCCTGCATCACACAGCAAATTCCCACTTGCTATTTTACACATGGTAATGTATATGTTTTCATGCTATTCTCTCAATTCATCCCACCCTCTCCTTCCCTGACTGTGTCCACAAAGAATGCTTTCAAGTCAGTCCTAATGAGGTGAATGAACCTACAGCCTATTATTCAGAGTGAAGTAAGTCAGAAAGAGAGATAAATATTGTATATTAATGCATGTGTGTGGAATCTAGAAAGATTCATACTGATGAACTTATTTGCAGGGCAGTAATGGAGATGTAGACATAAAAATCAGTTTTCTTTGATGCATATGTTGTTATGTTAATCTTACATGCATGATTTTTAAGCTTTAAACTGATGGTTACAAAATTTCATTTAAAAAGCTAATCACATTTCATGAGAACCCAAGGGTTGAAACAAAACTATGGTTCTAGTATGAATGCTTTAAATAATTTTTCTATCAAAACAGGTAGAAAAGTGACCATTTCAAGCATACATTCATTAAGGGACAATTGTACCCCAATGTTCATCACAACACCATTTATAATAGCCAGGACATGGAAGCAACCTAGATGCCCATCAGCGGACAAATGGATAAGGAAGCTGTGGTACATATACACCATGGAATATTACTCAGCCATTAAAAAGAATTCATTTGAATCAGTTCTAATGAGATGGATGAAACTGGAGCCCATTATACAGAGTGAAGTAAGCCAGAAAGATAAAGACCAGTACAGTATACTAATGCATATATATGGAATTTTAAAAGATGGTAATGAGTCCAAAATTCTGTTCTGTACATCTGTGTCTCTTTTTCTGTCTTTCATATAGGGTTATCATTACCATTTTTCTAAATTCCATATATATGCATTAGTATATTGTATTGGTCTTTATCTTTCTGGCTTACTTCACTCTGTATAATGGGCTCCAGTTTCATCCATCTCATTAGAACTGATTCATGGACTCTGTGGGAGAAGGCGAGGGTGGGATGTTTAGAGAGAACAGCATTGAAACATATATATTATCTAGGGTGGAACAGATCACCAGCCCAGGCTGGATGCATGAGACAAGTGCTCAGGCCTGGTGCACTGGGAAGACCCAGAGGAATCAGGTGGAGAGGGAGGTGGGAGGGGGGATTGGGATGGGGAATACATGTAAATCCATGGCTGATTCATGTCAATGTATGACAAAAACCACTACAATATTGTAAAGTAATTAGCCTCCAACTAATAAAAATAAATGAAAAAAAAAATAACAAATAAAATAAAATTAAAGATGGTAATGATAACCCTATATGCAAAACAAAAAAAGAGACACAGATGTACAGAACAGACTTTGGGGCTCTGTGGGAGAAGGCAAGGGTGGGATGTTCTGAGAGAATAGCATTGAAACAAATATATCAATATCAAGGGTGAAACAGACCACCAGCCCAGGTTGGATTCATGATACAAGTGCTCAGGGTTGGTACACTGGGAAGACCCAGAGGGAAGGGATGGAGAGGGAGGTGGGAGAGGGGATTGGGAAATGGGACACATGTAAATCCATGGCTGATTCATGTCAATGTATGGCAAAAACCACTACAATATTGTAAAGTAACTAGCTTCCAACTAATAAAAATAAATGGGAGGGAGGGAGGGATACTTGATTAATTTACCCCAACTTTTTTGGGCTTCCCTGAAAGCTCAGCTTGTAAAGTATCCGTCTGCAGTGCAGGAGACCCCAGGTTGATTCCCGCGTCAGGAAGCTCCCCTGGAGAAGATATAGGCTATCCACTACAGTATTCTTGGGCTTCCCTGTTGGCTCAGCTGATAAAGAAATCGCCTGCTTTGTGGGAGACCTAGGTTCAATCCCTGGGTTGGAAAGATATCCTGGAGAAAGGAAAGGCTACCCACTCCAGTATTCTGGCCTGGAGAATTCCATGGACTGTATAGTCCATGGGATCACAAAGAGTTGAACACAACTGAACGACTTTCACTTTAAAACATGTGCAAAGGAAACCAAACCAATTTATTATTTTACTCTTTTGGCTTGTGAATGTGTGTGAATGGCTCATTGAATTGACTAAAGTTACTTGCTCCATAACATGCCTTGAATATGGTCTTGCCTTTAATAATTCCTTAATTTTAAGTACCCATTATACTTTATAAGTGGAGAAAGATTCTTTCCTGGAGAATCCCATGGACAGAGGAGCCTGGTGGGCCACAATCCATAGGGTTGCAAAGAGTCAGACACAATTAAAGCAACTGAGCATGCACATACTGTACAAGATTTTCACGTTTACTATCTACTAATGTTATTACCTTCTTGTGAGGCAAATGAGAGTACTTCTATTATTTTATCTGTTAGATGACAATACTGCCACTCAGAGATCAGTTGACTTATCTGTTATACAGCTTTTAAATAAGAAGCAATTAAATGAACTTGAACCTTGATCTTTTCAAGGAAACAGTTGAACAGTGGGGAAAATTGAGTATTGAATAGGAAGTAAAAGTACCTTTGTGATAATGAAAGACAGGAAAGGACTTGTAAATGAAATCAACTTCTCCAATAAAAATAGAGCATTGAAAGTTAAAAATTAGAAAAGTAATATATTAGAGGAACCAGGAAGGAAAAGTTGTTCTTGACTCTAGCAAGATTTTATTGATGATATTATTATATCTAATAAATGTGTGAAATCTCTCTTTCTCATTCTCCTGTTTATTATCATCTATCTATCTATCTACTTATTTCATATCTCTTTATATTTATCTTTCATTTTCATCAAGCTATCCATCCATCCATGACTTCCTGTCAGACTTTCATGTCACACAATTCTTTATCACAATTTTCCTACTTCTCCAGCTCTACCTAACTTAATGGCAAATAATGAACAAACTAGTGCTCAAGAGAGGACTAGAAAAGGAGAGTCGATGTTATAATCTTGGACATTAAAAATAAGTCATTAGCTTCTGAATGATAGAAGGTTGTGGATATTAATTTTATGAAAAGAATCATAAATTCCATTCAGTGTGAAGCAAATTGAAAAAAAATGCAGTATTTTCAATGATTTAACCAGCTGTGAATTGAAAGACATACAATACACATGGAATTTATTTTTTACATTTTTTTCAGCATATGCAAAGACTTAGTTCCCCATCATCACTCACGGCAGTTGTTCAGCTAATTTTTGGCAGGTTGTAGAAATAATGTCTCCACCATCACCAAGTGGCTCATTTCATTTATATAATGAACACCATTTTGCATTCAAAAATAAAAACAGATATCAAATGGATTGCAAAAATGCAAAGAGTGCACAATGAAGTGGAAAGCCACTAAATTACTATCCACCAGCTTTTCCATTTTATTGCTCCCTGAATCAAAGTGAACAATTCCAGATGTTTTAGGGCTTCTGATAGATAGAAGAAAATCTTCCTCTCTATCACTCTCCTTGGCCAAATATTTCCTTATTTTCTAGCATTGTTCCTACTTGCAATTGCAGAAGAAAGAAAAGATTTATTAATTGTAGTTTTCCAGGCCACCAAAAGTCCACATTTGCCCCATCAACTTTCTTCTCCACTTGATCATAACATTTTTTAGTTAAATGACCCTTATTTAAGGTGGAAGTATCCAAGGTCTCAATTATAATCTACTTAAGAAAACTAAAGATATTTTGCAATCCATCCCCCTTCCCCTGGGCCCTGGTGCACACAAGGTTCTGTCTGTGCCCTCTAAGAGTTTATTTCCCAGTTCTGTGTAAGTTCTGGTAGCTCTATGGTGGGGTTAATGGCTACCTCCTCCAAGAGGGCTTATGCTATACCAGAGTCTGCTGCACCCAGAGCCCCTGTCCCTACGGCAGTCCACTGCTGACCGGTCCCTCCACAGGAGATGCTCAGACACGGTTCTGTCTCAGTCTCTGCGGGGTCCCTGGGGCCTGGTGTGCACGAGGTTTGTTTGAGCCCTTTGCCTTGGACATGGGGTGTCTCATCACCGCTGCTCACTCTAGTGCCACACATGAAAGATGGGCTCAATAAAGTACAGAAATGGTATGGACCTAACAGAAACAGACGATATTAAGATGTGGCAAGAACACACAGAAGAACTATACAAAAAAAGATTTTCATGACCCAGATAATCACATGGTGTGATCACTCACCTAGAGCCAGACATCCTGGAGGCTGAAGTCAAGTGGGCCTTAGGAAGCATCACTATGAACAAAGCCAGTGGAGGTGATGGAATTCCAGTTGAGTTATTTCAAATCCTAAAAGATGATTCTGTGAAAGTGCTTCACTCAATATGCCAGCAAATTTGGAAAATTCAGCAGTGGTCATAGGAATGGAAAAGGTCAGTTTTCATTCCAATCACAAAGAAAGGCAATGCTGAAGAATGCTCAACTACTGTACAGTTACTCTCCTCTCACACGCTAGTAAAGTAATGCTCAAAATTCTCCAAACCAATGTTCAACAATATATAAACTGTGAAGTTCCCGATGATCAAGCTGGTTTTAGAAAGGGCAGAGGAACCAGAGATCACATTGCCAACATCCATCGGATCATCAAAAAAGCAAGAGAGTTCTAGAAAAACATCTACTTTTTCTTTATTGACTATGACAATAAAGTGTTTGACTGTTTGGGTCACCACAAACCATGGAAAATTATTCAAGAGATGGGAATATGAGACCACCTGACCTGCCTCTGAGAGGTCAGGAAGCAACAGTTAGAACTGGACATGGAACAACAGACTGGTTCTAAATCGGGAAAGGAGTATGTCAAGGCTGTATATTGTCACCGTGCTTACTTAACTTATATGGGGAAATATCGTGAGAAACACTGGGCTGGATGAAGCACAAGCTGGAATCAAGATTGCTGGGAGAAATATCAATAACCTCAGATATGCAGATGATACCCCCATTATGGCAGAAAATGAAGAAGAATTAAAGAGCCTCTTGATAAAAGTAAAAGAGGAGAGTGAAAAAGTTGGCTTAAAGTTCAGCATTCAGAAAACTAAGATCATGGCGTCTGGTTCCATCACTTCATGCAAATAGATGGGGAAACAGTGGCAGACTTTATTTTTTGGGGCTCCAAAATCACTGCAGATGGTGACTGCAGCCATGAACTTAAAAGACGCTTACTCATTGGAAGGAAAGTTATGACCAACCTAGATAGCATATTAAGAAGCAGAGGCATTATTTTGCCAACCAAAGTCCATCTAATCAAAGCTATGGTTTTTCTAGTAGTCATGTATGAATGTGAGAGTTGGACTATAAAGAAAGCTGAGCATCGAAGAATTGATGCTTTTGAACTGTGGTGTTGGAGAAGACTCTTGAGAGTTCCTTGGACTGCAAGGAGACCCAACCAGTCCATCCTAAAGGAGATCAGTCCTGGGTGTTCATTGGAATGACTGATGTTGAAGCTGAAACCCTAATACTTTGGCCACCGTTGCAAAGAACTGACTCGTTTGAAAAGACCCTGATGCTGAGAAAGATTGAAGGCGAGAGGAGAAGGGGATGGCAGAGGATGAGATGGTTGGATGGCATAATTGCCTCAAAGGACATGGTTTGGGTAGACTCCGGGAGTTGGTGATGGACAGGGAGGCCTGGCGTGCTGTAGTCCATGGGGTGGCAAAGAGTTGGACAAAACTGAGCGACTGAACTGAACTGAAGGATATATTTTTTAGACATGAGTTATTGTGTCATTTGATTCACTATTCCTAATGCTTTGTGTGTCTAACTAGAGACTTACAAAGTATGTTTGTTTATTTACTGGCCAGTTTTGGGAACAGGGTGTGTCAATGTTATTGCGCTCTAATGACCTCAATGAAAAATATCATTCCTTTCCATAAATGGGGGGAGTTGGTCTTCAAAGAAGCACTCTGACTTCTTACTAGAATACTTTCTAAACTGTGATTAGGGGCCTTATTTGGCTTTTTAATTTCCTTTTCATAATTTTTAGGATCTCTCTTGCTTTGATGATCAAATTGAGATAAACAATTCATTCTTAATATTTTTAAACATGTACCCAAGCTCTTGTTTATTAGTAACATAAAATTAAAAATTTTGTTCTCAGGTCATATTAACATACTTTTTTTAATTCAAGAAAAAAGAAAAATCCATCTCTGAAAGTCCTATAATTACTTTTGAATTATTTGTATGAATGTTTGAAAGTTAGGTTAGAAATATATGACAGAAGTAATTTACTTCTAATTTAAGTATACAAGTTTAATGTATTATATTAAATCTTAAAAATACTATTTATATACAGGTGACCGACTTGATGGACATGAGTTTGAGTAAGCTCCAGGAGTTGGTGATGGATAGGGAGGCCTGGCATGCTGCTATTCATGGAGTCACAAAGAGTCAGACACGACTGAGCGACTGAACTGAACTGATATAGAAATAATTAAATGTTGAAAATTATACTGCCTATTTATATTTTTTCTAACCTCCCTTTAGATATATTCTATATCCTAAATGCAATATTTGGGGCAAACATAATAAAGTAGTGGTGGCTTAGATCACATGGTCATCTTAAGGTCTAGAAAGTATCTTTTAAACACCTAAATACTTTGTATGTTCCTTGTCTCATGATAAAATCATGATGGTGATTATTTTCATGATTAGTCCTTTCTCAAAGCGATGAATGTAAATGAAGCAATTTAAGTTAACAATTCAAGATCATATTGTGCTCAATATAGCTGGTGAAATTTTACTCTTCCACAGATAGTAGCAAACTCACAAAGAAAAACAATTTTTTAAAAAAGGTATAGGATAGAGCAGTTACCAGAGACACAAATAGGATGACTACATAATTTATCATTCAAACCATTTTTGACAATGAAAGTGGAAGCTATTCATAATTATAGGGGGTTCTAGGTATAAACTGGGACAATTACTGTATAAATAAGGACTTAGTCTATCTCTAGACACAAGATAGACAAGGCACTCCATGGTTTGAATTTTTAGCAGAACCTAAAGACATCACCTAATTTTGATAAATTAATTAATGAATTTGTCGTTCTCAATCCAAACAAGATCTATTTATTGAAAAGTGAAAGTCATTCAGCCCTGTCCTACTCTTTGCAACCCCATGGATAGTAGTCTGCCAGGCTTCTCTGTCCATGGAATTCTCCAGGAAGAATACTGGAGTGTGTAGCTGGTCCCTTCTCCAGAGGATCTTCCTGACCCAGGAATCAAACCTGGGTCTCCTGCATTGCAGGTGGATTCTTTACCAGTCGAGCTATCAGGGAAAGTTTACTATAAACTATATATACTTCCTGAGTCTTTGTAGCGTCAACGGTGATTAAGAGAGATGTAATTCCTATCTCCTTTAGAGAGCTATTGGGCAAATAACAGAAGTAGACAAGGACAAGTAAGAAAATGAACAAATAATTGTAATAATGGTATCTGAGACTTCCCCAACAGTCCAAGGATTAAGATTCCACCTTCCAATGTACAGGGTGCCAGTTTGACCCCTCGTCAGGGAATTTAGGTCTCACATGCTCTGAGGGTGAGGTCAATTTTTTTTTAAGTGACACCTAAGATGAAAGAATGATATGCACATACACCAATATCTTTGAAGGAAAAACACTTACACTTGGTGTACCTCAGGGTCAGTAGATCAGTGGTTCAGCTGGAAGAGAGGGACAGGTAGGAAGAGGAGAAAATCCTCCTGTTTGAAGTCTCCTGTTTGGCTGAGTGTAATTCTCAAAAGAGCAGGTGATCATGACTTGTTATCAGTGAGAATATATAGTAATTTGGGATGAAATATGAAGGTGAAATATGAAGCAAACACTTTCAGGCAAGATAAAAGTAAATATACCCTAAGTTTTTGCATGTCATGGGGGCTTAAAGAGAATTCCTGCGAATTGGGGCAAGGCAGATATGAAACAGGGGTGAATCATGAAATAAGCTTAGAGTCCACAGGGAGTCAAATCACTCTAGACCAAAACATGCAGAACTGATAAGTTTAATTCTCAGAGTTGTCAGATGCTACAGTGGGTTAAAGGAAAAGCAGTTACATAGTTTGATATAAGTTTAAGGAAAAAAAATGCTTTTGCTTCTGACTTCTTCTCTATTGCATTAATCAGCAACTTCATAAAAATCCATTGTGTGCAGTTTAAAAAATAAAATTTAGCCTTTGGTATATATATTTTTTCTTTGCCTTCATGTTGTTGTTCAGTTGCTCAGTTGTGTCCAACTCTTTGAGACCCCATTAATGGCAGAAAGCCAGGCTTCCCTGTCCTTCACTCTCTCCTGGAGTTTGCTGAAACTCATGCCCATTGGATCAGTGATGCCATCCAATCATCTCACCCTGTCACCCACTTCTCCTCCTGCTCTCAATCTTTCCCAGCATCAGGATCTTTTCTAATGAGTTGGCTCTTCACATCAGGTGGCCAAAGTATTGGAGCTTCAGCTTCAGCATCAGTTCTTCCAATGAGTATTCGGGGTTGATTTCCTTTAGGCTTTACTGTTTGATCTCCTTGCTGTCCAAGGGACTCTCAAGAGTCTTCTCCAGCATATGTTTTAAAGCATATGTTCCACCTTTATTTTTGGTGGTGAGAAAACATTTTAGACTATAAGCCTAACAGACCACAAGCTGGTACTTTCTTAATTTTAATAAAAGTGAAGTGAACATATAAAAAAGAAAAAGCTGTTTAGAAATCTGACTACTAAGAATAAAATATTTCTGCTCCTATGGTGGCAGGCAAGCTTCTAAGATAGTTCTCAATGAACCTCACCTCCTGGTATCCATTCCTTTTGACAATCTGTATCCCTAAAGTATGAACAGGTCCTGGTGTCCAGTAGAATTTAGTAAGTTGATGGGAGTTTAGTTACATAATTAGCTAATTATCTTACAAAAGATTGTAACTTCTGTATTGCTAGCAGGTTTCTCCTTTGCTTTCTTACCTTGCACACGTTTATGAAGTGAGGCCTTGATGGTGAGGAGTTAAGAGAGGTTTCTGGCCAGTGGATGGTAGGAAACTCAATGCTGCCAACAACCACTGAGCTTGACATGGATCCCTCACCAATTGGACCTTCAGATTAGACTCCTGTCTGACACCTGGACTGCAACTTCGTGAGAAACTCTCAGGTGGAGCACCTACCTAAATTCTATCCAGATTTCTGACCCACAGTAAGTGTAAGGTAAGAAATTTACAGCCACATACATGTGTTGTGTGCTATGCTTAGTAGCTCAGTCATGTCCAACTCTTTTTGACCCCATGGACTGTAGCCTGCCAGGCTCCTTTGTCCATGGGGATTCCCCAGGCAAGAATATTGAAGTGAATTGCCATTAACTAACTATGGAGTTAGTTACTTCCTTTCCTGAGGTTTTCCCTGGTGGCTCAGATGGTAAAGAATCTGTCTGCAATGCAGGAGACCTAGGTTTGGTCCCTGGGTTAGAAAGATCCCCTGGAGAAGGGCATGGCAGCCCATCACTCTAGAATTCTTGCCTGGAGAGTTGTAGGGACAGAGGAACCTAGCAGGCAGTCCATGGGATTGCAAAGACTGAGTGACTTTCACTTTCCTTCCTGAAAGACACAGCCTTTTTCACACCACTGTCGGCCAGTTACTAAAGCAAGGGGAGCAATGGTCTGATCCCTGGGTCAGGAAGATCACCCAAAGAAGGACTTGGCAACACACTCCAGCATTTTTGCCTAAGAAATCCCATGGACAGAGGAGACTGTCAGGTTATAGCCCATGGAGTCGCAGAAGGGTCTGACATGACTTAGCAACTAAACAACAATAACAAAGCAAAAGGCAGAGGCAACAATAGCATCCAATACAAGGATTGTACACTTTTAACTTTTTTTTTCCTTTTCAGATATGTTAAAGAAATGGACCTATGTAACATTTCTAGTCATCAGACTTTGTAAAAGTTATCAATACATGTTAATTTATGATGATAAAAGTTTTGAAGGTAGATAAAATTTGGGGGGGGTGGTGAGTATATAATCAATTATTCAATAAGTGTTAATTAAGAAATTTTTTCATGTGAACCAGTTACTGAATATTTTGTCATGCAAGGATGTATTTCCTTTAAGCATTTTATAATACAGCTATGAAGAAAGGAGACATTTTTGAAGGTACTAACTTTGCAAATAACTGAATGTTAGATCAGTATTTGATAAAAAAATTTAGTAATTTTACTTTTAGTTGGTTCTTTTTCCTTAAAAATAAAAAAAAGCTTTCAAATTTCCCTACTGACATGTTATTTTTACTATAATATTTTTTAATACTTGCAAACTTCAAATGTTTCTATATAAACATAGTTGATTAAAATTGAGTGGCAGGCAGTAGCTTTAAAAAAATGGTCATTTCTGGATCATCTGATCCAGAATTTGCTTATATTAATTTAAAATTGTTGTTAAATAAAATCAAAACAGCAAAATGATAAAGCTTCCAGGATTTCCAAACATCTCTCAATTCCTAGCAGCTTGAAAATTTTGAATGGAGAAATAAAGTTATTTTACTATCATAAAAATAAATAGAATAAGAATACAGAAACAAAATCACAGAGAAGTTGGACACATGTTGTAGATGAAGAATAGGACACCCTGCATTAACTGAAGAGAGAAAGAGGAAATAGTGCAGGAGAGAAGAGTAAATATGGAAATGAGATAAGACAAATTATTTTGGGCAAATTTTGTAGATTTTTTTGATCTACAATATCATGTAGATTATTTACAAAAATGTAGACTATTTTGATCTACATTCGGGCAAAATGTAGATTATTCTTCTAGGAACCTCAGCTTCAAAATTGTTTAACTATAATTATGGAACCCAATCAGTAATAGTATGTAAGATCATATAATGTTTTGCACATAGTACACTACACAGATTTATGAGGTAACTTAAATCAATGTATCCACTTTTACATTTACTGAGCTTTTTGTTCACATAATCTTAGAGAATAGCATAAACCCACTATGTTTACTTTGAATATGAATGTTCACTGAGTTCACATTTTCTCTATTGAAGATTCTTGGCTGGCTACTGAAAAACTAGATCCTAGTGTTTCTGGATTTTAACTCTTTGGAAAATTCATTCAATTTCTTCTCACTTTCGACATTGATATTAGGTCAAACAATCTCTGAAAGCATTGTGTTGAAATGGCTGTCCTCACATATTCCTCCTTGTTGTTCTTCAGTGAAATTGTCATTTGGGGGTCAAGTTACGGCTCATTCAATCAGAGCAGTAGCACCTATGGTAATCAGCCTCAGGTCATTTCTTTTACTTGAGGATTTTCGGAGGAGGCACTCATAGTTCATTTTCTATTTTTACAAAGCATTACTACCTATTGGTTGTATTGTGTAATGAATTTGAGCTTGAGCTTACAATTTTATAAATTTATAGTTTCCAGTTGTTACTATTTATTTGGTTTTCACCCTTGATCTCAGGTTTTCTTTGTTACAAAAATATCTGTCATTTTAATGTTTTGGGTTTTTTTTAAGTATCAATACTTACTTTTGGAGTGTAGCTGCTTGATAATTTTGTTTCTACTGTACAGGAAGATGAATCAACCACATATGTGTTGTGTGCTGTGCTTACTTGCTCAGTTTGAGACCCCATGGACTGTAGCCCGCCAGGCTCCTCTGTCCATGTCAGTTCCCCAGGCAAGAATACTGGAGTGAGTTGCCACGCCCCCCTCCAGGGGATCTTCCGAACACAGGGATTGAACTCAGGTCTCCTGCATTGCAGGCAGATTCTTTACCATCTGAGCCGCCAAGGAAGCCCAGCCATATGTATTTGTGTGTGTGTGTGTGTGTGTGTGTGTGTGTGTGTGTGTGTGTGTGTGTGTGTATGTGTGTGTGTGTGCATGCATGTGTGTATACTCAATTGCTCAGTCATGTTGGACTCTGAAACCTCACGGACTGTAGCCCGCCAGGCTCCTCTGTCCATGGAATTTTCCAGGCAAGAATACCGAAGCCAGCTGCCATTCCAAGGGATCTTCCTGACCCAACCCAGGGATCAAACCCGTGTCTCCCTCATTGGCAGGTGGATTGTTGATCATTGTACTGATTGGGAAAATATATATAGATATATATTTACATATATATACCCCTGCCTTTTGAACTTCCTGTTCCATTTAGGCATTGAATAGAGTTCCCTGTTCTATAGAGTATGTTCTCATTAGTTATCTATTTTATACAGAGTACCAATAGTGCATATGTGTGAGTCCCAATCTTCCAGTTCTTCCCATCCCCGCTAACCCCTTGATGTCCATATATTTGTTCTCTACTCTGTGTCTCTATTTCAACATAGCTTTTAACTCATATATCTTCCTAAATCTAGAAAAATTTTCTCATGAAATATATCATCAGGGCATGTATGCAAATGTTCTATATATTATTTTGAATAAAAATCACACTTTTGAACATTCTACAATGGCAAGAGCTAAGACATCCTGACAAATCACAAACACAGTCCCTTGAAACAGATCAGTGTTGACAATAAAACAATCAACCTGCTGAGTTAAAAGAGTTAATTTTTCAGATACTTCTTTTATCATAACTACAAGGAAACTATATATATACTTGAATAGTTTAAGAAGATACTATTCAAATTTTTCATTCCACACATGCTTTACTTTAAAAATTTTGCACACAACTATGCTATTTTATGGCTTTCCCTAGTGGCTAAGTGGTAATTAATCTGCTTGAGATGCAGAAGACACAGAAGAAGCAGGTTCCATCCATGGGTCAGGAAGATCTCCTGGGGGAGGGCATGGCAACCCACTCCAGGATTCTTGCCTGGAGTATCCCATGGGCAGAGGCGACTAGTGGGCTACTAGTTCATACGGTCACAAAGAGTCGGACCCAACTGAAGCAATTGTGCACACACATGATCTTTTACATCCAAATATGGAGACTTCCCTGGTGGTTCAGATAGTAAAGAATCTGCCTGCAACGCAGGAGACTCAGGTTCCATGCCTAGGTCTGGAAGATCCCCTGGAGAAGGGAATGGCTACCCACTCCAGTATTCTTACCTGGAGAATTCCAAGGACAGAGGAACCTGGCAGTCTACAGTTCATGGTGTCACGAAGAGTTGGATATAACTGAACTATCTTTTAAACAAATAATATTCTATTAATAAGGGCAAGCTTCACCATGGAAATAGGTATTTTTAGACATTTGAAATTCTGAAAGTACAGAAATGAATACCATCAGTTTACTTCAATTGATTGAGGGAGTGAATCTTGAAGTTTACATGTATTGAATAATTAATCTTGACAATAGCATTGAATATAATTAATCACAGAGAGGTGACTGAAAATGTTAATTCTAATATATAGTTTATTAATCTATAAATATTTAGAAATTAAAATATCTGTCTTAGCAGGGGAAATAATTTAAAACTGTATTATAAATGTCTATATACCATTTATTCTGTCCCTCCTTGGTCCTGGCATCGTGTCCTTCTCTACCCAGCAGACATGCATGACTGACCACATCAGTGCTCTTGGGACACCCTCCTACACTGATATCACCAAGCCTGCGGATTAATCTCAAATTTTGCTCTTGAGGAAAAGAAATAGATGATGAAGTATTATGCAAGTTCAGGATCAATCACTGAAGATGGGGGGGGGGAGTGTCTACATTTTTCTCAATATCCTACAGGTTGTCAAAAATATAACAAGCTTAAATTGTAACTCATAATCCTTAACTCCCCAAAGCTTACCACCGATAAAGCTAATTCTTAGCTAATCCAAGTTTAATAAGTTTCTCAGTTTTCGATCACTACAGACCTTGATACAATTCATCACTAATTGGTTTTACCTTCTAAATATGTATCCAGCACATGCCCTTTCTCTACCCCTACTACCCACACCTTAAGTTCACACTTTACCATCTCTTCCTGAGTCACTAGGTTTCTGAGTATAATTTCAGCTTTTATTTAAATTTTCATTTTGTATTGGTGTATAGGTGATTAACAATGTTGTGTTAGTTTTAGATGTACAGCAAAGTGATTGAGTTATACATATACACGTATTTACTCTTTTTTCAATTATTTTCCCATTTAGGTTATTATAGAGTATTGAGCAGGCTTCCCAGGTGGCTCAGCAGAAAATAATTCACCTGCAATGCAAGAGACCAGGGTTATATCTCTGGGTCGGGGAGATCCCCTGGAGAAGGCAATGGCGACCCACCCCAGTATTCTTGCTTGGGAAATCCCCTGGACTGAGGACCCTGGTGGGCTACAATTGATAGGGTCACAAAGATTTGAACACGACTTGGCAACTAAACAACAGGATTAGCAGAGTATTGAGCAGAGTTCTCTGTGCTATAAAGTGCCTATTGATAATGAAATGTAATGTCAAATGTAAGCTTTTTTAAAAAACACAAATAAGATTATGATATTTCAGTTATTAAAGCACTCTTAAAATTCCCCATTAATATAATAATACCAAATTTCTTAAGATGGTAAAAATATTAGAACAAACATCAAATTTCTTAGGATGGAAATTTAGAATAAATACCAAATTTCTTAGGATGGAAAAATCTATGACTTAATCTGTAAATTGTCATAGTTTAACTTATGGGTTAAGTTAACCAGGAAGTTGAGGCTTCTCTGGTGGCTCAGACAGGCAGTAAAGAATTTGCCTATAATGTGGGAGACCCTGGTTCAATCCCTGGGTCGGAAAGATCCCCTGGAGAAGCAAATGGCAATCCACTCCTGTATTCTTGCTTGTAGAATTCCATGGACAGAGAAGCCTGGTGGACTCCAGTCCATGGGATTGCAGAGTTGGACACATCTGAATAACTAATGCATGCAACTTATAAGTTAAATTGCTTAATTTTCCTGAACTATGTTTACTAATTTAGTAATATAGAACTCTGAGACCTCATCCACACATACTATTATTCTGTACTTTCATTTATATTTTGCTCCACACCTAGAATTCCTGCTCCAAAACCTTTTGTTTAGTTATGACTCACTAACAGGCATCTTTGCTTGTAGAATATCTTCCTCCCCATGTTTGTCCTATTTCACTGATTCCGTAGTTCATCACTCTTTTCTTTAACACTCATCATATATTTTAAATTATTAATTTATCCTTTGCCTAGACTTAGAGTCTTTGAGAACAAAAACTTTGTGGTAATTATTGTGCTTTGTGGCCATTTTTGACCTTAGAGTCATTTACACCCAAGAAGTGATTGAACCAAAATCTAATACAACAGTCATCATTCTTTTCAAAGTTTTGTGTGTTTCCTATGTGTTTACTTTATTGTCAATAATTGGTGCTAAATTTGCTTGAGTTGCAAGAATGTAAAATAGAGACACATTGCCAGTGTTATGGAGAATTATCACTAATACTATTGAGTGAATAGTTCATATTTTATCTTTGAGCGAATAATTCATATTTGCTTTTGAAATTCCTTTTCGCATAACCCATCTGACATTTATCCCATTAGCTCATCAATTTAGAGTGTAGATTTTTGTTTTTGTCCTTTTAGAGTATAAGCTCCACAAACAGGGGGAGAGTGCATGTCTTATAGACTGTTCCATTTCCAGTGTCTAGAGCTGAACTTGGCACATGATTTCTGCTCAGTAGATATTTTTGAAATGTATCAAATCTATTACAATAATACAATTGGGAAACACTGATGGACTGAATGCCATGATTTTTCTCTAGTCTTGCAGAGTGTATGTTGCTTCTTTCTCCAGTTTGCAGAGGATGTTCTGATCTTGCCTGTAGGGGAGGCCATGGGGCAACAGGAGAGCCACAGCAGTATCACCTCAGGTTTGGGGTTGTGTTTCCTCAATTCCTTTTATATTCTTCTAATTCCCTCCAATTACATTAGAACACAGTTAACTCACATATAGAAGTTAAATTTTATTTATTTTTCTTTCTTTTCACTTTTTTCATGGCAGGTAATTCCCTACCAAAAGAAAAGTTATTATCTGTGGGAATGAGTTTGTAGCTTTTAGTTTTCAGCGCATGTAAAACCGTTCATATTACCAGCTGGCTTTTTTACTTAATTTCACAGTCAATAGTTTATGAAATGTAGCTTTGAATATTATGTAGTAGCAGATACCTGCAACTGTATATATACCTGCTAATCCTGTAACTATTAACAGCAATCTTTGTTCTAGTATAAATTATTCTTTATTAAAGCTTGTTGTTTATCATTGTGATTACGTTAGTTTGGGATGTTAATAGATTTTCTCTCTTTATATTTGCTGCATCATAAATACTGCTTAAGGTAATTACAAACCTTTGGTTTCTGAATTGGAAGAGTTCTGAAGACTTTTTTGAGATTTTAAACTGATAAGTGATATAGCTGCAATTTCTGCAACAGGAATTTTTTTTTTTAATTCACTTAGTTGTTTCCGTAATTTTTATTCAGTGTTGGTATTTGAAAGATAGCCAAGACAAAGTAAACATTTTCTGAGAATAATAAAAAGGTATTTTTCACATGCCATAATGACAGAATTAAGTATTTGTGTATTTAATATATGTAGTCACAATCAGAGTGCACCTTTCCTTGAAGAAACAGCACAACACAATATTTCTTGTATTCTCAATTTTCTCATTCTAGTTAGAAAAATCTGTTATCTAGACTTCTGTTTTATGTACTTAAATTTTAATTTTATCCATTGTTCTTAATTTGCATATCAAATCTATAAAATGAGATAAATGAAAAACACTATAGAAAGCAAAAATTTTAAAAAGTGAAAAAAAATATACTTACCTATAAATTAAAAAATAAATAAATGTATACCAGATTTAGGGCATTCTTCTGTGCCTTTGGTACCTTCTCAGTTGGGCTTCCGCTAGTGGTCAAGAACCCACCTTTCAATGCAGGAGATGTAAGAGATGCCAATTAGATCCCTGGATGAGGAAGATCCCCTGGAGGGCATGGAAACCCACTTCTGTATTCATGCCTGGAGAATCCTATGGACAGAGGAGCCTGGCGGGCTACAGTCCATAGGGTCACACAGAGTCGTACATGACTGAAGTAACTTAGCAAGCAGGCACGCTTTCTAAAATACATAGGAGACCCTCATGTAACAATAATTATCTGTTACTGGCTAGAAAAAGATGCTTTTTAGATGAGAGAGCGAATCTATATACAGTTACTAATTCTGTATGCCATTTTAAACATGAGTACCTAAGATGACTGTAACATCATTACAAACAATAACCATTAGTCTTATAATGGTCTTTATAGGTTACATTTTCCATGGGAATGAAACTTATTAGATGACAAGAGCCTTAGCCCTGCTTTCTACTGTCTCATTCAGGGATTTAGCGTATAGGTCACCACAGAAACATCATTCCCCAGTTCAAACCCATAAGTAGAGCTCCATATATGTAGTAGATGAATGCCCTCTGATTTCCTATAATTTCTGTCTTTTTTTTTTTTTTTTTGGTGGTAAAGTCATCATGTATTAATCTATAACAAATTCAGGGAGTTTTGTTTGGCTTTTTTAAAAGCATTTTCTTCCAAACTCCTGTAAAAATAGAGACTATAAATTAGTTAGCATGGACTGCCTATGGCAGCACATTTTTTTTAATGAAAATTTCATTGTCAATGGATTTTATGCAGAGCCTTTAGAGGTTGTTCAAATCACCAGCAGTCAATTTAACCATGCTAATCTTTATACCTGAGGGCCTAATTCTTAGAAAAGCTCTTGGCATGTTTTCATAGACTACTCATAATAATTATATGGATGAACTGTGGATTTTAGTTGTCTGTATTATAATCACCTCATTTTATGTTTTGGAAAACGGAAACTTACTTTCCTCCAATTACACACCATGTACCCACACACAAATAGCCATAATCTTTTGGAAGAAGGTTCTAAGCATCCATCTGAAATGAAGTATTTCTTTGTAAAGATAATATTAAAAATAGAGTGTGTATACATTTGAACTAAACTGGTACAACTATAAACTTGTGCTCTATTTGACCATTTTCCACAATTGTTTACGGTTTTATAAGACATACATAGTTACCATAGCAACAACTCAGAATAAGCAAGGTTTAAAACTTATTCTACTCCATCAAAGAAAACCACTTTAACAAAGTATGTGGCACACATTATAGGTTGAAGTTGAGTTTTTATCTTATTTTTTCTGGTAATTCTGTTCCATAAATCATAGCTGGTCTGTTAAAATTTATTATCTTGAAAGGAAAATATAGGCCAATCGTTAAGTAGTTTAACCAAAAAGAATAGACTTAAACCACTTTATACAAATAGTTCCCCAGAGTGCTGGAGCTGCTGTTCAGGGGGAAAGTTGTTATAACCTCTATGATTGTGTTTTTTCTTATCATTCCCTAATTGTTACAATGGAAAATTAAATTTGCTTCAAGTCTAAATCCATGATTTATTATCATTAATATTTTTGTTTCTAGGAGACACAAAACTAGTTCATTACTTAACTTTTTAAATCCATAGAATTTTGACCCAAGTACTATTCAAGGAATGGAGAGTTCCTAAGAAAAAAAAAAAAAAACCCATATATATATATATGGGAATATATATATATATATATGGGTATATACCTTTAAAAAGATAAGAATCTGGCAACCTTTTTCATCTTCTTCCTTTTATAAAATGAAAAGATACATTGGCTTGGAGATACTTTTTTTTTGAAATTGTTTTTCTTATTGTTAATCTTCACATGAATACACACACTTTAAATATTTACTTTTGCATATGTATTTGAGTTCACTCCTCATTTGGTTAATAATTCATGATGAATTGCATTCAGAGAGGATAGTACAAGAATATTTACTTTTATAGGACCTAGAAAATATTTAGTTGTGGATAATGCATTAATTAATTACATTGATGTAAAAAAAAAACAAATTATTATTATTAAAAAAGTACAATGCACAGACACAAAGATATATAAAATGGAATCTCTGACCACAGGATTTTATAAGAAAGCAGGAAAACTAAGGCAATCTGATATGTTCACCAAAACTAAAAGTCTAAAATGGTGTGTACTAAAAATTATATAAGTAGGATAGTCCATAAGCGCTATTGGTAGGAAGAAAAGAATCTTTCCTCAAGAAAGTGTGAGCATGCCAGGCAACATAACCTGCAGGTTTGATTGTCCTAATCTCCAAGAGTGTGTGGGATTTGGTTGTGCAGTTGTTGGTAATTCTGGCTAAACATTATAATCAACTGGTGAACTTCAAACAAACAAACAAACAAACAAACAAAAGATCCATCCCATAACAATAAAATAATGCAATAAATCTGGAGCCCATGGAAATGTAGTTTTTAGGGTCCCTAATTAATGATAACATGCAACTCATGTTAAGGACCACAGAGATAAGCATATAAAGTGAGCACATTCTTGAAGAGAGGAAAATATATTTAGTACATTTTAACAGAAAATTCACAGTGAAGTATCCAAAGTATCCTAAGAAAAGGCAGATTGATTTTGAAAATGAAGATAGGGTAATAAAAATATTTATTAAAAAAAACAGATTTTCAGGAAAGTTGACAAATAACAAAAGGAAAAAGGAAAAGGAGGATGAACACAAAATGTCAATTAGTTGTAAGCGTAAGTGCATGTTTACTTGCTCAGCAGTGTCCAACTCTTTGTGACCTCATGGACAGTGACTCACCAGTCTCCTCCTCTGTCCGTGGGATTTTTTTTCAGGCAAGAATACTGGAGTAGGTTGCCAATTCCTCTTCCAAGGGATCTTCCTGACCCAGGAATTGAACCCGTGTCTCTTGCATTGCAGGCAGATTTTTACCTGCTGAGTCATCAAGGAAACCCAATTAGTCATATATCATATCATATATAATGTTCTGATTGCTACTTTGTATTTTATATAATGAACTGAATTTTTGTGACATTCTATCTTGATTCAGCCTTTTGCATTTAGCTGAACATGGCATTCAATATTCTTTTTCATATCTCCATAATGACAGTGTTCTAGTAACACAGAATGCTGATATTCTTAAAGAAAAATTTTTCTTTCACAAGACATATCTTAGAAACGTCTTAGCTGGATTCTAAAATTTTACAATTTGGCACTTGAATGAACTGGCTGGCTACATGGACGTTTATTATATTCATAGCTTGGTTTTCTTCAGAGCTCTCCTAAAATAGACATAAAATAGCTATGTAGCCAGGACCTCTTTAAGAAAAGGGCAATGACCTCTTCCATTTGAGAGCCACTTAGCAAATCTCTCCTTTCTGATCAAGAGTCACTTAGTTATGAGTTAACATACAGCCTACTTCCTGCTGAATAGTGGGGATGTTTTCCCTTTAGTGAGTATAAAATATTCAATGTAATACATATCACCCAGTTCTGATAGTACAAAGAACATTCAGTACAAGCATGTGAAATATCCAAATAGGTCCTAAAAATCCTCCGTGAAATTAATCTGATATTCAGGGATATCAAAGCACTTCAGATTGAAATCAATTTATGTGCATCTATTTGCTCAAGAACTTTTTTTTTATGTCAGACATATGATGTTGCTATACTTATTGTTTTAAAATATTTCATTTGCTACTGTGTCTACTCTTTGTTAATAAGTTGGTTTAGAGTGAGGTAGCCTGATCCAAACCATAAAAGAACCATAAATTGACATTTTATGACAGGAAACAATATTTGTGTATATTGCATTTCTTAAGTTTGTGCTCATTCAAATTTGGTGATAGTAAGTGGTCTTAATATATTTTGTATACACATATATGCACAATATGGTAGACTTTTAACAATATCTTTTAAATAAATAACATTCTTTTTAAGTTAAAGGTAATTTTATTGGTTTAGTTCTACTGCTGGATTGTCTAAGGAATGTGTCCTTCATTTGAATGTTTAAAAGCATGAAGAGATTGAATTTTCAGTGGTTAATCGCAAAGAATATGACAGCTTAAGTATTACAGTCAAAGATCTTATACTTGTTTATGAAAATCTAAATTCAAAATCTTTGCTTCCTTAATCTGTCAGTAATAGCTAATTATTAGCATGAAACATTAAAGAAGGATATGTGATTTGACCAGTTAATTGATTTTTAGGATCTTTAATTTCATCTTTATCCTTACTCTTTCAAAGATTACCTTCACCTTGTATAAGTTTCAACAGCACATAAAAAAGCAATATGTTGCTTACTTTAAAGACAATTATTTCAGTAAAACAATGTTAAGGCTTTGTGGACCCAGAATCCGGGCCACATGGTATCACTTTGAATCCAATTTAGACAAGTTTGACTAATATCCTGCCTAAAAGAACTATAAATAATAAACTGTGACTAAAAGCGCTTTGTGATGTTCCAATCTCCTCTTCAGGTCCTTTCTCCCCTTCACTTAATTTGCAACACTTTATATCTGGCAGGTGACTTGATCCATGATCCACCAGATAATTCCCAGTTCTTCAAACTCGGTACAGTGATTTTTTTGTCATGCATAATCACAGTTCATATTTACTTTCAGTCTTTCTTCAAAGTGTTACTAAGCATTTTAAAGACTATCATCCTTTTTTAAAATATCCTAATCTTATATTTTTATTGTATAAACTAGATTCTCTTCATTTGACGAGAGCACACTGTCAAAATAGGAGTTAAATGTATGCCTCCATTCTCAGAAGAAGAAGGAGGGGCTAACTTTTGACCCTTACATAGAATGTTGAGTAATTTTATCTCAGTTGTGCATATGGCAAAAATAAGTAACTGGATATCAGAGAATGTGATATGTTACAAGACTCAAAAAGTTTCAGCTGATGTTTTCTGGTAGAACGCATCTTCTTGAGGCTAGACTATTGGTGAAGACATTGTATAAAAGTTAAAGTTCTAAGTGAAATTTCAAACTCCCTTTTCAGAAAGGCATTAATTTATGGTATTGGTGCATTGGATATTTTAGGGTTTGCCATCAACATTACCACAAAAAATAAATATTTCAGATTATTTGAAGTTATCAAAATTTTTTCTACAATTTTTTTCCCTACAATTTCTGCACTTCTTTTCCCAAAGCCCATTTTTAAAAACTTGGAGCATTTAGCCTTAAGATGCATATTGGCACAATTCCCTCTTGCTTACTTGTCAGGTCAGTTATTTATCCCTTTCGCAGTTAATGCAACCCCAATCCAAACGATAAGTATTACCATTTCTTTTCTAAAATCTTGATGCCTCAACAGACTCCAATATCAAAATAACTGCTGGCATTATAGGTAAGTTAATGCTGAAATATATTGCTGATTCTGGCAAACCTCAGCTTCCTTGTTTAATTTAAAGATATGTGATCTTTTATCCATTTTTTCAGAAGACTGAGCTATTGAATTTGGCATATAAATATAGCTATTTTCTCTGGTAATTCTAAAAAAAAAAAAATTAAAAGAGGTGCAAGCTTTGCTTAGCGGTAAGAGTGTAATTTAATATAAAACTTTTAATCTTCTTGGTTTTCTTTGTGATATGACTCTGGATTTTTGGAGAAAGCCTCCCTTGATCTATTTCGAGCAACGAAGGCATCTAGATCAGTAGCCCTTAAGGAACACCCACATTTTTCAGATCATCAAAAGGTGCACATCAGTGTGTGAACGCATCCCCTCCAAAGAACAAAGGGGAGGTTCTACAGAGCTCACCTGATTGTAGCAGATCTGAAGGACAGCATTTGACCCTGTTTGAAAAAAAGAGAGAGAGAAAGCAAAGAAAGAGGAAAGTTGAATAAATAAAATACCACTATCAAACTGCAAAATTGTTCCCGATTGATGGATGCAATGCATTGACTCTGTGTGTGTGTATGTGTGTGTGTGTGTGTGTGTGCGCATGCGTGTGATATTTGACATATCCTGAAAGGAACATAAAATATCCCAAGTTCATCTATAAACTCTGTAGTTTTGTGACTGCCACAAGGTTTCACTTGTGTCATTAAATTTACCGAAAGTGTTGAAGGAAAGAAAACTCAAGGGGACCACAGATGTTTGCAGTTTTCAATTTGCAGGCTGTTATTTAACACATACATGATTTTAGTTGATGATTTCTTTTCATAGATGCTTTCACTCAGTACTGTATATAATTAGAAGAAGATTTGTAATTCCTCTGATCTGTTTTGGGTTAGATCAAGTGTGGATGGTCTATATTTCTATTGTTGGTCTTTGCATTAGATGATTTTCTCCTACAATTTTCTCTACATTTTCATTTCTCCTATCTGATTAGTCCCTTACCATCAACCTTAGTTAATATCATTGCTTTGAGGGAAATGTCCTAATTACCTAGTACACAGCACATATTGGATAGGTTAACATTTTTGGTACACAGTTATAATAGACATTAGAGGACAATTTCAATTGCTATAAAAAGTTAAAACTGATCCTTAAATATACTGATCTTTTAGTGGATCATATTCGAAAAATTTTGAAAGATTTGGTGCAACTATTTTATATTTTGATATAGGAGCCTTTCCTAAATAAACCTATTAGAAGAAACATATAAAACAGAAAAAAAGGAGGAAAATGCCTAACTGAATTTTTCAGTGAGAACATATGAAACTATTCAATAAAATTAATTTACCAAAATGATTACTTCTTAGCATATGTGGACATTGATTTGAGGAATCTAGGTTAAAAACTGATAAAGAGCAGTTTAGTCTTGCATTTTCAAGTTGATGGTTAATTTCAGTGACCCTCTTTACTTGAATTCACTGGAAACAATTGATTTAAATGAAGTGAGCCAATAGATAGTTAATGACCCTTCTTATAATCAGAGAATAGGATTTCCAAATGTCTAGTCAAGTATAACATTAATTTCTTTAACATGCATTTTTAGTTGAATGTGTTCTCTTTTATTATGGAAAGAGAGACTCTTTACAAAATAGGTAACTTCCAAATTTTTCTAGTTTTAATTTTAAACCATGATCTTACAAACCAAAAGTAGTTTTAGCACTAAATTTGAGGCATCAGTGAAATGACATGCAGGAACAGTGAGGAGGGAAACCTGAGACTTTGAGAACAGAGAAATACAACCAGGGAGCATGTGTTTGACAAAAATCCATAGGAACTGGAGGTTTCACATTTCACTCAATTCCATTATATTCAGCAAACCTTTGTGAAACTCTATACTGTGTGAGATACAAAGGTAGCTGTCAGAGTCACCATTTTTGAAATTTACCTCTTGTGGATGGTATTTAAAGGGGGAGGTACTGGGAAGTAACAGCTCATCACCACCGCACCCACTAGAATGAAGGGACACATAGGTACTTTTACTGTATCTTTTGCAGGACTAAAATATTAAGATGTTTATTCTGCATCTTACAACATGAACAAGGCAAGTGTTTTGAATTAATGGATAAGTAGCTGCCTACCTGGAGTCCCCAACTTAATACCCTTTGGGAGCGAGGCAAGTATCACTAATGTTTGAAGCGGCCAGCTAGAGTATTGTGCATGCATGCTAAGTTGCTTCAGGCATGGCTGACTCTTTGTGGCACTATGGACTGCAGCCCTCCAGGCTCCTCTGTTCATGGGATTCTCCAGGCAAGTATACTGGAGTGGGTTGCCATGCCCTCCTCCAGGGGATCTTCCCAACCTAGGGACTGACCCCACGTCTTTTATGTCTTCTGTATTAGCAGGCGGGTTCTTTACCACTAGCGCCACCTGGGAAATCCCTAGAAGATCATAAACATGGAAAAATCAGGCTTCTGATCTTCACTCCTGTCTGGCTTATCCTAAGATGTGATTTTTGGACAAGTCATACATAAACTCTTTAGGTCTTGGCTTTCTAATTTTGTAAGCTTAAAGTAAAAGCTATTGATTATACTCACCTGCATTTGAACTGCAAAGTATATGGTTTCTTTGGTTTATTCTAGAGAAAAAGATATAAATTCAAGGTCACTTTCAAGAATCTTCAAATATCCAATGAGTTGCATTTGAAGGACAATTGAGAGAGCATCAGACTGAGAGATCATTGAGCATGGGTAGAGAATGAGAATGAGAAAGGAGCCTTTCTAAGATAGAACTGTGAAAATGGAGAACTGAAGCCTTGAAAGAATGGGGAAATTTTAGTGAGTTCTCTAGGTTGAGTTTATTGAGGCATCTCAGGCCTAAATGAACATGACTCATATTGATAAAGGCAGGGATAATTATATAACAAAAATTCAACTTGCTTTCAAGCAGTGCAAATGAACAGAAGGAAATCTGATTGCAGCATAGTCAATATATACTACAGGATAACTTGGAGTTGTGTGGAAGTCTGAGCATTCTTTGGCATTGCCTTTCTTTGGGATTAGAATGAAAAGTGACCTTTTCCAGTCCCATGGACACTGCTGAGTTTTCCCAATTTGATGCATATTGAGTGCAGCACTTTCACAGCATCATCTTCTAGGATTTGAAACAGCTCAACTGGAATTCCATTACCTCCACTAACTTTGTTCGTAGTGATGCTTTCTAAGGACCACTTGACTTCACATTCCAGGAAGTCTAGCTCTAGGTGAGTGATCACACCATTGTGGTTATCTGGGCCATGAAGATCTTTTTTGTATAGTTCTTCTGTGTATTCTTGTCACCTCTTCTTAATGTCTTCCGCTTCTGTTATGTCCATACCATTTCTGTCCTTTATTGAGCCCATCTTTGCATGAAATCTTCCCTTGGTATCTCGAATTTTCTTAAAGAGATCTCTAGTCTTTCCCATTCTATTGTTTTCCTCTATTTCTTTGTGCTGTTCATTGAGAATGGCTTTCTTATCTCTCCTTGCTATTCTTTGGAACTCTGCATTCAAATGGGTATATGTTTCCTTTCTCCTTTGCCTTTAGCTTAGCTTAGATGGTCAAGCTGGATTTATAAAAGGCAGAGCAACCAGAGATCAAATTGCCAACATCCATTAGATCATAGAAAAAGCAAGAGAGTTCCAGAAAAACATCTATTTCTGCTTTATTGACTACGCCAAAGCCTTTGACTATGTGGATCACAATAAACTATGGAAAATTCTTAAAGAGATGGGAATCCCAGTTCATCTGACCTGCTTCCTGAGAAATCTGTATGCAGGTCAAGAAGCAACAGTTAGAACTGGACATGGAATAACAGACTGGTTCCACATCAGGAAAGGAATACGTCAAGGCTGTATATAGTCACCCTGCTTATTTAACTTATATGCAGAGTAGATCAAATGAAATGACAGACTGGATGAAGCACAAGCTGGAATCAAGATTGCTGGGAAAAGTATTAATAACCTCAGATATGCAGATGACACCACCCTTATGGCAGAAAGTGAAGAGAAATAAAGAGCCTCTTGATGAAAGTGAAAGAGGAAAGTGAAAATGCTGTCTTAAAACTCAATATTCAGAAAACTAAGATCATGGCATTTGGTCCCATCAATTCATGGCAAATAGTTTGGGAAACAATGAAAACGGTGACAGACTTTATTTTTCTGGGCTCCAAAATCACTGCAGATGGTGACTGCAGCCATGGAATTAAAGGATGCTTACTCCTTGGAAGGAAAATTATGACCAACCTAGGCAGCATATTAAAAAGCAGAGACATTACTTTCCCAAAAAAAGATCTGTCTAGTCAAAGATATGATTTTTCCAGTAGTCTTGTATGGATGTGAGAGTTGGACTATAAAGGAAACTGAGCAGCAAAGAATTCAAAAGCAAAAGAGAAGACTCTTTAGAGTTCCTTGGATGGCAAGGAGATCCAATCAGTCCATCCTAAAGGAAATCTGTCCTGAATATTCATTGAAGGACTGATGCTGAAGCTAAAGCTCCAATACTTTGGCCACTTGATATAAAGAAAAGACTCATTGGAAAAGACCCTGATGCTGGGAAAGATTGAAAGCCGGAGAAGGGGACGACAGAGGATGAGATGGTTGGATGGCATCACTGACTTGATGGACACGAGTTTGACTAAGCTCAGGGAGTTTGTGATAGACAGGGAAGCCTGGCGTGCTGCAGTCCATGGGGTCACAAAGAGTCGGACATGAATGAGTGACTGAACTGAACTTGGAGTTGAGGTTAATCAAATGGAATAGCAAGAGAGGGGCAAAGATTTTCTAGAGGAAGTCTAAAGTCTTCAAATTTGCATGACCTTATTGGGAGTTTTAAAAATTCTACTAGTGTTGAACACAGATTCTATTAGTGTTGATTTATTCATATAACTTTACATTAAAAAAAAAAAGCTCATTTGTGTGTGCACACTGATGTCTGGCTCTTTGCGATCCCGTGGACTGTATCCTGCCCATGGAATTTTCCAGGCAAGGATACTGGAGTAAGCTGCTATTTCCTACTTCAGGGGATCTTCCCCACTCAGGAATCAAACTCATGTCTCTTCTGTCTCCTGCATTGGCAGGCGCATTCTTTATACTTCACCACCTGGGAAGCCCACGCCTTGAAAATGAAACAAACTAAGGATAAGCTTCACATTTTATTATGACAATATAATAAAAATGAATTTTCCCCCAATTAGATGATGTAATATCTAGCAGTGATGAGGTAACGTAGATTTCCCTAATATAGCTTAAATATAGTAGTTTAAGAAGCTTAAATAGCAGTAGTTCTTCAGTGATGAACAATTTTGTTTGCCTTGTTCTTTGACAGTTTTTAATTTCACCCATGCCTAAAACACTTTCTATGTGAAAGTATAAAACACTTAAAAAAAAATATTTAATATGTTGGCAATGAGAACAAGCCTATTAGAAATGATAGAACATTGGAGTCAGGAAACTCCACACTCTTCAATTACTGGAATAGAGGTGAAAGCTGCCTTTATTTTAGAACTTGAGCAGACATTGCATATAGGACAGTTGCTTCAGAGGTACTTAAGCGGTTGTCTTTGGTGACCTTACTTTCAGTTATTCAAGTGATGAAATGTACTTGTTTATCTAGAAGCAGGTAAAAGGAAATTCCTGAATGAAACCAGACCCATATTCTTCCCATTCCTTGGGGGTCTCACCAATCCGTTTCACCTGCAACTAAGAGTTTCTTAAGGCTTATGTGATTGTTAAAAAAGTAAGCTAATTCAACCAATTATTAGCCTTTATAAATTCCAGATTCTTTATTTGCATAAATGAAATTAACAGCTCAGAAAGAATGAAACTTTTCATAAATCACTTAGACAACATTTTTCTCAGTAAATTCATTCATGAAAAGACTATGTTGTGATAGAGATTCTTTGCTTGATCCAACTTTAGTCAGACTCTTGGAACTTCTCCTAGACTCATCTGTGCTCTGCTTTGTAAAAGTCTAGCTTTATCAAGAGATCTGCTAGGTTAAACAGTATTCAGCACCCTGATGCTTGATTCATTTTCTCATGTTTCACCATCTTCCAGGTGATGTCTGTTCATTTTGATCTGCTGTCAGCAAACAGTTTCTTTTTGGTTGGTTTAGATAGAATCCCTCTCGCCTCTGTTGTTTCCTCTTAGTAATTTTCTATCCTCCAACCCTCCCACTTTTACTTCTTGGCTATAAATTTCCACTTGTTCATGCTTTATTCAAAACTGTACCTGATTTTATTCTAAGGTCTCTTTTCTCTACTGCAATCAATCAATTCAGTCGCTCAGTCATGTCCGACTCTGCAACCCCATGAATCGCAGCACTCCAGACCTCCCTGACCATCACCAACTCCCAGAGTTTACTCAAACTCATGCCCATCAAGTCAGTGATGCCATCCAGCATCCTCTGTCATCCCCTTCTCCTCCTGCCCCCAATCCCTCCCAGCATCAGGGTCCTTTCAATGAGTCAACTCTTCACATGAGGTGGTCAAAGTATTGGAGTTTCAGCTTCAGCATCAGTCATTCCAATGAACACCCAAGACCGATCTCCTTTAGGATGGACTGGTTGGGTCTCCTTGCAGTCCAAGGGACTCTCAAGAGTCTTCTCCAATACCACAGTTCAAAAACGTCAATTTTCAGTGCTCAGCTTTCTTCACCGTCCAACTCTCACATCCATACATGACCACTGGAAAAACGATAGCCTTGACTAGACGGACCTCTGTTGGCAAAGTAATGTCTCTGCTTTTTAATAAACTTCCTAGGTTGGTCATAACTTTCCTTCCAAGGAGTAAGCATCTTTTAATTTCATGACTGCAATCACCATCTGCAGTGATTTTGCACTGCAATGGTCTGTAATAAAATATATTTTTTTGCTGCTTTAATGACTAACGAGCTCTGACTTTTCTTTGAGGGTTGTGAGCTTGCTTTATGCATGTACTTCAAAATAGTATGTTGTTGTTGAGTCATTAAATCATGTCTGACTCTTTGTGACCCCATGGACTACAGTACGCCAGGCTCCCCTGTCCTTCACTATCTCCTGGAGTTTGCTCAAACTCATGTCCATTGAGTCTAAACCACAGTTTCATACTTATTACCTTATCTAGTGAGAGACATGGGGCTTCCCCAGTGGCTCAGTGGTAAAGAATCTGCCTGAAATGTAGGAGATGCAGGAGAGGAGGGCTCCGTCCCTGGGTCGGGAAAATCCCCTGGAGGAGAGCATGGTAACCTACTCCAGTATTCTTGCCTGGAGAATTCCAGGGACAGAGGAGTCTGGTGGATTACAGTCCCTGGGTTCACAAAGAGTCGGACACAATGGAAGAGACACAAGTGCATGTACACACTAGTGAGAGACAGTCACAACATATATAAATAAACATACAATCATGAATAATATCCAAATTTAGAACAGATGCCTCTCGATAGTCATGTCAACAGAATGCAACATCTTTAGCAACCATGAATTCAGAGTCAATTTTTGTGTAAAATTCTATGTTAGTTAGTACCAGGTGTCTAGTACATCAAAGCTGGTTAGAAATTTGAGGAGGTGGTGTATCTTGGTGGTGGGGCTGGTGATTCTGTGTTGGTTAATACAGAAGGTCCAGACTTGTTGGAGCTTGTGATTGAGTGGAACAGAAAGAGAAAATATAAGCAGTTTGCTCAATGCAAAATATTGGTGCAGATTTCAGTATGTATTTGAAGGAGGTATAGTATGGATTAATAATTTTTAAAATGTTATTGAAGTATAGTTGATTTATAATGTGTTAATTTCTGCTGTACAGAAAATGATTGAGTTATGTATATATGTATATATATATATATATATTCATGGATGCATATTAAGAATTGTATTTGTGAGCTTTTAAATAGATTCTCAGGAAAAACATCTTTGGATGATCTACATATAAAATGACAGCAAAAGAAGAGAAAGAAATCCAGTCACTTGAAGAGTTGTGGAAAAAATGCTATGGCTAGTGGATATAGATTTGGCACTTTTGAGAGATGAAGTGAAAACACAGCTACAGTATATTGAATGAAGAGAAGAGAGGCAGGCAATTTTAAAGAAGACAATTCAGAGCCTTTCAAAGAATTTGGAATTTTGTTCTTTCGGTAAAAGACACGACAGGGATTTACGAAAAGAGGTAGCATGGTCCCATTTATGTTTAGAGAAAATTCTCTGCTTTGAGTTGAAGAGTGCAGGGGCCATGAATGGTAGTGTGAAGGAAGGGTGGATACAGAGGGAGTTTAGGAAGCCTTCATTGCAAATCTGATAATGGTCTGGATGTACCTCTGAGAAAGCCAAAAATTAGACATTACAAACAGCCAGAGTATTTAGCAGAAGAAATATTCAAAGCTGAAAAGCAGCCAGTAAGGTCAGCAAAAGCTTGAAGAACCTGGGGCGGAGGACACAAACAAAGAATGGATGGTTTAAGTAGTAAATGGAAGATCTGCATTTCTGTTTTATTTTATGACTAAAATGCTTTATTTTATGATTAAAATTCAGCCTATATCTCAGAGGCAGAATGCATGAATCCTTAAATCATAACACTTATTTGTGACAATATAATTACAGGATTGCAGTGTATAATCACATAGAAGGAAAAAACCCTGATACACGTTGATGGATATAACATGAAGTTTAATAGTGTGAGCACTAGTTTAAGAACTAGATTGATTAAAAAATTTCCCCAAGCCTCACCATATTATAGTAAACAGGTTATAATTCTTCAAATTGAATTGTTTTGAAGAACACTATATTTTAAAATATGGAGTATTGAAGCTAAGATTGAAACTAAGTGTGAAGCTAAGATAGGCTATGGGAGCCAGTGAATCTAGTCCTAATGTCATGCTCCTTATCTCAGAAATGGAGGCATCAGCCTCCATAGGCAGCCTCTGTGAAGAGCTGCCATCCCTCATGGAGGAATTTCAGTCCCTATGGAAACTGCTTCCATTTCAATCCTAGTCAATTAGAGGTGAAAGGTATTCCATTTGCAGTCACCTAAGCCATAGAGTCCACCTATTTTTTTTTTTTCCTTCGTTCTTTCAGTCAAGTGATATCTTCTTATCTGAGATGGAAAAAAAAAAATCAGAATTGTGGTCATTTAATTCGAGCTCATTCAGTTCTAGTTACTCTTTTTCTTTTGTTTCAAATGGCAGCCTTCTCTGTAAATCAGATAAAGAACTGTATCATTATGCTATCATCTTTGAAAGCTCCATAATTGTAGCTTTTCTACCCAAGTCACTGAAATAAAACATCTAATTCTACACTAAATATAAATTTATTTCCAGTTTTACCTGTTGTATTATTTACTTAGGTGATAGTGCTTCCAACCTTTTTCAGAGGTGAGCCTATAGTATAAAGAACTATTTTTTAAATAACACATATTTTCACAAAAGACAATGAAAGGCACACAGTTTAGGAGTTACTCTTAGTAGTTCATCAATACTTCCATATATTTTCTTAAGGACATAAAAGACAAATATTACTGATTTTTCTTTAAAATTAGACCAAAAAGCTGGGGAAAAAAGTCACATTGAATTGATGAGATCTAATTAAGATTTGTGTAAAATGAGAAGGGATAAAAAAAGAGCAGTAAGCAATATGAAAATATTTACTAGGGATAATTTACTGCTGAGAGTCTGTTACTGTATTTTTCTCTTTATCCTTGTTCCTCAAGAACAGAATGGCACTTATTATGATTGTTAACTTTTGTGATTTCAAATGACAAAAGCTTGGTTCAAATAGACATTAACTGAAAAAAAAATTAATGTGGGGAGTCTGTTAACTAACTTCAGACATGGCTACATCAAGGGGCTTTTTCATCATTACATCTTCTTTCTCCATTTTTTAAAATGATTTTTCCATGAATGCGACTTCATACTAAGGCAGATGATACCCTTGAGGTACCATTATGCCTAAGAACATCTTCAAGTTTTCATTCTAAAATTTTGAGTATACATACATATTTTATTTCCTACCAGTTTTATTGAGATATAATTGACATAGAGCACTGTATAAGTTCAAGGTATAGCATAATGATTTAACTTACATGCAGCTTGAAATGATTATCACAGTAAACTTAGGTGAATATCCATAATCTCATACAGATGGGTTTCCCTGGTGGCTCAAATGGTAAAGAATCTGCCTATCAATGCAGGAGAACTGGGTTTGATCCCTGGGTCAGGAAGATCCCCTAGAGAGGGAAATGGCAAACCACTCCAGTATTCTTTCCTGGAGAATTCTGTGGACAGAGAAATCTAGTGTACTGGGGTCGCAAAGAGTCAGGCATGACTGAGTGACTAACACTTTCACTTTCATACAGATACAAAATTAAATAAAGTTATTATCCTGTTATGAGAACTCAAAATTTACTCTCTTTACAATTTGCATGTATAAATAAGCACTGAATTGTATTTATCATGTTGCATATTACATTCCTAATACCCATATATCTTATAACTAGAAGATTGTACCTTTTGATCACTTTCACTCAATAACCCCTCCCTCCAACCTCTCAGCGCTGGTAACCACAAATCTGATCTCTTTTTCTATAGGTTTGTATGCTTGTTTTTCAGTTAAATGACCTGCAACATTATGTTTGTTCCTTTTATGTGATTTGGTATTTCTATATATTTAAAAATTATCACCATGATAAGTCTAGTCATAGTATGTCACCATGTAGATATTATGCCATTATTGACTATATTCCCCACACTGTACATATCACGTCAGTGACTCATTTATTTTGCAACTGGAAGTTTGTACCTCTTAATCTCCTTCATCCATTTCTTCCTCTCTCCTCCACTGCCCGCTGATAAACACTGGTTTGTTCACTGTATCTATAACTCTGTTTCTGTTTTGGTATGTTGCTTCATTCATTTTGGTTTTAGAGTACACATATATGTGAAATTATACAGTATTTGCCTTTCTTAGTATAACTTATCTCATTTAGCTGAATACCCTCTAGGTCCATTCATGTTGCCACAAGTAGCAAGATCTCACTCTTATTTTTTTGGCTATATGGGTATATGAGGTGGTCAAAAGGTACAATCTTCTAGTTATAAGATACACAGGTAATAGGGATGTAATATGCAACATGATAAATATAACCTTCAAGCTGCTTTTGTTATTTATGAAACAAAAGAAGAAATATCATGTAGAACAAGCAGAGAATGCAGTGTGGACTAGGTTCAGTTCAGTTCAGTTCAGTATCTCAGTCGTGTCCAACTCTTTGTGACCCCATGAACTGCAGCACAGCAGGCCACCCTGTTTTGGAGGCCAACTCTTAAAGCCTACACAAACTCATGTCCACTGAGTCAGTGATGCCATCCAACCATCTCATCCTCTGTCATCCCCTTCTCCTCCTGCCCTCAATCTTCCCCAACATCAGGGTCTTTTCCAATGAGTCAGCTCTTCGCATCGGGTGGCCAAAGTATTGGAGTTTCAGCTTCAACCTCAGTCCTTCCAATGAACACCCAGGACTGATCTCCTTTAGGATGGGCTGGTTGGATCTCCTTGCAGTCCAAGGGACTCTCAAGAGTCTTCTCCAACACCACAGTTCAAAAGCATCAATTCTTCAGTGCTCAGCTTTCTTTATAGTCCAACTCTCACATCCATACATGTGAAAGTGTTATTTTTCTGAGATAGTCATCAAAATAAGAAAGATTAGACATGACCATGTTAACTCCTTCTGAAAGGAATGAAAAAGCCTGGATTTTTAATTTGAGTAACATGTGGCACTATTTGAAATGGATAGAAATGGAGACATCAAGTGCTCTGGTTATACACACTGAATTTGATATACCTAGCACACATATATGTAGTAATAACAAGTTGTGAGTTTTATATTAAAATCTAGTCTTCATTCAGATAATATGTAACGGTTGGTTTTTTCTATGGTTTTTTTTTTTTGTTTGTTTGTTTGTTTTTAATAAGAATTACAGCAGTTTTTTTTAAAAGATTTATTTATTTATTTATTTTGGCTGTAATGGGTCATCTTTGCTGCACGCGGGTTTTCTCTAGTTGTGGCGAACTGAGACTACTCTCTGGTTGTGTTGTGTGGGCTTTCTATTGTGGGGGCTCCACTTGTTGTGGAGTACAGGCTCAATGCTTGTAGCTCATGGACGCTAGAGCATGGGCTCCGCAGCTGTGGTTCATGGGCTTAGTTGCTCCAAGGTATATGGGTTCTTCCCGGATCAGGGATCAAACTGGTGTCTCCTTCAGTGCAAGATTCTTAACCACTGGACCACTAGGAAACCACAGGGCTGGAGTTTTAGAGATGCAAATTTGGAAATTGTCAGCTCAAAATAAACGTATTTTTGTAGAAAACAGATTAAATTATAATTTTTGCATGTTTTTGTTCTAAGCTTTTTCCCACTCTAAAATGTATTATTCAGCCTGAGACACACCTATGCCAATGCCTTATTGAAACTGAAAGTGAAATTTTAATTTAAAATAGTTTTATGGACTAAAGCACAAAGAAATAGAGGATTGTAAGTGTGATAATAACCAAAAAAATTTCAAAAAATAGTTTTATTAGGAGCATTTACTTAATTCTTAGGACTATAAATATAACAAGAAAAAGGTAAATTACATTAGATGTATAATTCTTAAATTCAGGAGTTAAAAGAATTACATTCAAGCCTTACCTTTTATTTTGTTTTAACTTTTTTGAAAGTCTGTATTGCTTCAATTCTATAAATCTAAGCAATGCAGTACTGCTCATGTTGCTAATGGAGCTTGAAATTAGGGCAGCAGCTTTTCTATCAGCATCATGATGATGTCAGCAATTCACATGAAAAATGAAACATAACCAGTACAACTTATCTAGCCACAAAAAATAACCAACTTTCCATATTTGAAACTGGCTGACCATACCCAATAATATATGGGGCAGGAAAAGAAAATATTCATTTTTCCAGGCTCTGTGAAACCAGTACCATATTTGTTGATGAAGAATCCTGTGACGATATGCATTTAGTGAAGGAAAACAAAACAAACAGAAAACTTACATTCAACTCCAAGGTCTATGTTGCAAAATTTAATGCCAGCTCTAGGTCTACATATCACTGTAGGAAGTAGAGTTTGGTAATTATTAGCATTTGATCAATCCCACTTATAAAACTACTAATGACTTTTCAACAAACATTACATTTTAATCATGAATTATTCAATTTTTCTATATTTAATTTCTAAAAAATATGCAATAACTCAATCTCAATCAAAAATAAACTACCATGGCCAAACAACAAAAATACTGAAATAAATTCTCAAAATTAAAAAACAAAATTATTTAGGTATTTCAGAACCAAGAACATTATTGATTGACATAAATTATGTATATAACTTCACATTAACTTTCTCTTATTTTTAAAAGAGGACTTTTAGTAAAAATAAAAATTTTGTACAGGAAAATTATAAATCTATAAATAAAAAGCAATATAAGTCTATTACAAGGCTCTATGATAGTGATCATTATGCAGGGATTGGTTCTCAAACTACAACACATGTGAAATGTAGCTGTGAAGTTATATAGATAGCTGGAAGTTATATAACTGATAATTAATTGCCATGAGGGAATGAAGTAACCTATTTCTTATGAAGTTTGTAGAGCATTTTTTTACCAATTCCTAAACTGATTTCTGGTGAAGCTTGGGTAGCTACTGTGTATTGTAGTAGATTTTTATCTACTGAATGTAGATAAATTTATGTACTGAATGTAGATAGATTCAAGGTTTAGAAAACACCCAATGGACTAAGGGTCAGGTTATAGAATATTTCTTCATTAGACATAAAGTATGAATCTGAGATATTGAAATTGAGTTATGGACCATAAGAATTCATATTGAGACTTCCTTCCTGATGCTGTATCTTTAGTTCAACCACATTGACTACCTATATTAATATAAACATCTCCTTCTCTCTCACTCTCTCCCTTAAACTGAGATCAGCAAGATATAATGTGATAAATATTATCAGATACTTTGATTTCAGAATAACTTCTCTTATTCACAGAATAATTCTCTAGTTGCCTAAATAAGATGGTGTCCAGGAAATGTATAAGAACTCTTTAAATGGCATGTCAGTCTAGTGATCCTACTTGAAAATAAATTCAACAGTAAAATCAGATTACATTTATATAAAATGCATAGCCAAAAGCACTTTCCTTAAATTTCAATGATAGAATATCACTTCTTGAAGTTGTGAAATTTCTACTGTGTCGGAAGTTTAGAAAAACAAAAATGTATAGTAAAAACTGTTTGAAAAAAATTCTAAACTTATTAAGAAAATAGTGAAACAACCATTTTAGCCAAGCTAGAGAGAAAATAGTCGCTGTACAGAGAATTTTACATTGGTTAAGAGCATGAGTTGTTTTTTTTTTTTTTTTTTAAGGTTTCTAATGATAGGAAATTCATGGTTCATGTATTGCTGAAGCCTGGCTTGGAGAATTTTGACCATTACTTTACTAGCGTGTGAGATGAGTGCAACTGTATGGTAGTTTGAGCATTCTTTGGGATTGCCTTTCTTAGGGATTGGAATGAAAACTGATCTTTTCCAGTCCTGTGGCCACTGCTGAGTTTTCCCAATTTGCTGGCATATTGAGTGAAGCACTTTCACAGCATCATCTTTCAGGATTTGAAATAGCTCAACTGGAATTCCATCACCTCTACTAGCTGTGTTCATAGTGACACTTTCTAAGGGCTGCTTGACTTCACGTCTGGCTCTAGGTGAGTGATCACACCATGGTGATTATCTGAGTTGTGAAGATCTTTTTTGTATAGTTCTTCTGTGTATTCTTGCTACCTCTTCTTAATATCTTCTGCTTCTGTTAGGTCCATACCATTTCTGTCCTTTATCAAGACCATCTTTGCATGAAATGTTCCCTTGGTATCTCTGATTTTCTTAAAAAGATCTCTAGTCTTTCCCATTCTGTTGTTTTGCTCTATTTCTTCCCATTGATCGCTAAGGAAGGCTTTCTAATCTCTTTTTGTTATTCTTTGGAAGTCTGCATTCGAATGGGTACATCTTTCCTTTTCTTCTTTGTTTTTCACTCCTCTTATTTTCACAGCTATTTGTAAGGCCTCCTCAGGCAATCATTTTGCCTTTTTGCATTTCTTTTCCATGGGGTAGGTCTTAATCCCTGTCTCCTGTACAATGTTATGAACCTCCATCCAAGCTGGTTTTAGAAAAGGCAGAGAAACCAGATATCAAATTGCCAACGTCCTATGGATCATTGAAAAAGCAAGAAAGTTCCAGAAAAACATCTATTTCTGCTTTATTGGCTATGCCAAAGCTTTGACTGTGTGGATCACAATAACTGTGGGAAATTCTTCAAGAGATGGGAATACCAGACCACCTGACCTGCTTCTTGAGAAACCTATATGCAGGTCAGGAAGCAACACTTAGAACTGGACATGGAACAACAGACTGGTTCCAATAGGAAAAGGAGTATGTCAAGGCTGTATACTATCAGCCTGCTTATTTAACTTATATGCAGAGTGCATCATGAGAAATTCTTGGCTGGAAGAAGCACAAGCTGGAATCAAGATTGCCAGGAGAAGTACCAATAACCTCAGATATGCAGATGACACCACCCTTATGGCAGAGAGTGAAAAGGAACTAAAAAGCCTCTTGATGAAAGTGAAAGAGGAGCGTGAAAAAGTTGGCTTAAAGCTTAACATTCAGAAAACTAAGATCATGACATCTGGTCCCATCATTTCATGGGAAATAGGTGGGGAGACGTTGGAAACAGTTTCAGACTTTATTTTGGGGGCTCCAAAATCACTGCTGATGGTGATTGCAGCCATGAAATTAAAAGATGTTTACTCCTTGGAAGGAAAATTATGACCAACCTAGATAGCATATAAAAAAAACAGAGACATTACTTTGCCAACAAAGGTCCATGTAGTCAAGGCTATGTTTCTTCCAGTGGTCATGTATGGATGTGAGAGTTGGACTGTGAAGAAAGCTGAGTGCCGAGAAATTGATGCTTTTGAACTGTGGAGTTGAAGACTCCTGAGAGTCCCTTGGACAGCAAGGAGATCCAACTAGTCCATCCTAAAGGAGATCAGTCCTGGGTGTTCATTGGAAGGACTGATGCTGAAGCTGAAACTCCAATACTTTGGCCACCTCATGCAAAGAGTTGACTCATTAGAAAAGACCCTGATGCTGGGAGGGATTGGGGGCAGAAGGAGAAGGGGGCGACAGAGGATGAGATGGCTGGATGGCATCACCGACTCGATGGACATGAGTTTGAGTAAACTCTGGGAGTTGGTGATGGACAGAGAGGCCTGACGTGCTGCTATTCATGGGGTCGCAAAGAGTCGTACATGACTGAGCAACTGAACTGAACTGAACTGAACTAAACTGAACTGAACTGAAAGCAATCTATAAGCATTTCACAGAATAATAATTTGACGATTGACTTTTTGTTTCTTCTCAGAGATCTTTCTTTACTATACCAGGCTTCTTTTATTTACCTTGAGTTCTGTATACCTCTGCACTTCAGTCACCATATATTTAGTCAGTGTAGACTGTACTAGAATTGAATCTTTTCATTTGGCCAGAATTGGCTGCTCACCAAAGATGTTTGTAATACTTCTATTTGCATGATGAGAATGTTTCCCTTGATATACATTTTGTGGGCTTTTCCTATCCTCCTCTACTGCTTTTATATAGCATGAAAATAGAGAACAGGTCCTTTTCTTCAGCTTTATTGAAATACCATTGTTACATATTACAGTATATAGCATAACACTGTTTAAAATGTACAAAATCCAATTCAATATACTTATATATTGTGAAATGATTACCACAATAAGTTAGTGAACACATCTATCACCTCACATAGGTGTGCCTGTGTGTGTGTGTGTGTGTGTGTGTGTGTGTGTGTGTGTGTAACATTTAAGATCTACTCTCTTAGCAATATTTAAGTATATAATAGAGAATTTTCAGCTATAGTCATCATGTCACATATTGGATCATTAATATTTATTCACCTTGTAACTGGAAGTTTGTACCTTTGGATCAGCTTCCCTGTTTCCCTTGTCCAAAGGCCCTGACAATCACCAATTTATATTCTCTTTCTACACGTTCTTATAATTTGGATTCTACATATAGATCATACAGTGTTTTTCTCTGTTTCACATATTTTACTTAGAATAATGCCTGCCTGATTCATCATTGATATCACGAAAGGTGGAAGTGAAAGTGACAGTGTTAGTTGCTCAGTAATGTCCGACACTTTGCAACCCCATGGACTATAGTCCACCAGGCTCCTCTCTCCATGGGATTTTTCCAGGCAAGAATACTGGAGGGGTAACCATTCCCTTCTCCAGGGATTCTTCCTAACCCAGTGATCCATCCTAGAACTCCGACATTGCAGGCAGACTCTTTACCATCTGAACCACTGGGGCAGGGAGTGGGGTGTGTAGGATGTAGGGTGAGGGGGATGGCAGGTGGCAGGGGTTGTGGGGGACAGAGACCATACAGAAGGTTGAGGGCTGAAGAACTAGTGTTTTTGAACTGTGGTGTTGGAGAAGACTCTTGAAGACACTTGGGAGTCCCTTGGACTGCAAGAAGATCAAATCAGTCAGTCTTAAAGGGAATCAATCTTGAATATTCATTGGAGGGACTTATGCTGAAGGGTTCCCCACCATGGTCCAACTCTCACATCTGCACATGACTACTGAAAAGATCATAGCTTTGACTAAACGGACCTTTGTCAGAAAAGTAATGACTCTGCTTTTTAATACACTGTCTAGATTTGTCATAGCTTTTCTTCCAAGGATCAAGAGTCCTTTAATTTCATGGCTACAGTCACCATCTGCAGTGATTTGGGAGCCCCCCAAAATAGTCTTTCACTGTTTCCATTGTCTCCCAGTCTATTTGGCATGAAGTGATGGGATCAGATGCCATGATCTTAGCTTTATGAATGTTGAGTTTTAAGCCAGCTTTTTCACTCTCCTCTTTTACCTTCATCAAGAGACTCTTTAGCTCCTCCTAACTTTCTGATTATTTAACTTATATGCAGAGCACATCATGAGAAACTCTGGACTGGATGAAGCACAAGCTGGAATCAAGATTGCTGGGAGAAATATCAATAACCTCAGACATGCAGATGACACCACGCTTATAGCAGAAATTGAAGAACTAAAGAACCTCTTGATGAAAGTAAAAGAGGAGAGTAAAAAAGCTGGCTTAAAGCCCAACATTCAGAAAATTAAGATCATAGCATACGGTCCCATCACTTCATGGCAAATAGATGAGGAAACAGTAGAAACAGTGGCTGACTTTATTTTGGGGGGCTCCAAAATCACTGCAGATGGTGATTGCAGCCATGAAATTAAAAGACGCTTACTCCTTGGAAGGAAAGTTATGACAAACCTAGATAGCCTATTGAAAAGCAGAGACATTACTTTGCTAGTAAAGGTCTGTCTAATCAAGGTTATGGTTTTCTCAGTGGTCATATATGGATGTGAAAGTTGGACTGTGAAGAAAGCTGAATGCCAAAGAATTGATGCTTTTGAACTGTGGTGTTAGAGAAGACTCTTGAGAGTCCCTTGAACTGCAAGGAGATCCAACCAATCCATCCTAAAGGAGATCATTCCTGGGTGTTCATTGGAAGGACTGATGTTGAAGATGAAACTCCAATACTTTGGCCACCTCATGCGAGGAGCTGATTCATTTGAAAAGACCCTGATGCTGGGAAAGATTGAGGGCAGGAGGAGAAGGGGACGACAGAAGATGAGATGATTGGATGGCATCACCAACTCAATAGACATGAGTTTGGGTAAACTCTGGGAATTGGTGATGGACAGGAAGGCCTTCTGTGCTGCGGTTCATGGGGTCACAAAGAGTCGGACATGGCTGAGCAGCTGAACTGACACTTTCTGTCATAAGGGTGGTGTCATCTGCATATTTGAAATTATTGTTGTTACTCCTGGCAATCTTCCTCCCAATATATACTCAGAAATGGGATTGCTGGATCAAATGATAGTTTTATTTTCATTTTTTTGAGGACCCTCTATGATGTTTTCTTTTGTTGTTGCACCATTTTACATTCCCAACCACAGTATTCAAGGCTTCCCTTTTCTGTACATCTTAGCCAGTACTTGTAATCTTTTGTTTTTTGATAATAGAAATGTTAACAGATGTGAGTCAATATTTCATTATAGTGCTTATTTGCATTTCCCCAGTGAATAGTGATGCTGAATACTTTTTCACATACCTGATGGTCATTCATGTATCTTCTTTAGAAAATGTCAATTCAGGTCATTTGTCCTTTTTTTAATTGACTTATTTGGTTTTCTTGCTATTGAGTTGTATGATACATATTTTGTATGTTAACTCTCTTTATATTTTGAATCTTAACCCCTTATCAAATATATGGTTTACAGTTTTTCTCCCATTTACCTTTTCATTTTGTTGACTATTTCTTTCATTTCACATATGATTTTTATCTTTAAAATTTTATTTATTTTTAATTGGATGATAATTGCTTTACAATATTGTGTTGATTTCTGCAATACATCAACATGAATCAGCCATAGGTATACATATGTCTCCTCCCTCTTGAAAATTCCTCCCACCTCTTACCCCATCCTACTCTTCTAGATTGTCACAGAGCACTGGTTTGTCTCCCTGAACCATACAGTAAATTCTCACTGGCTATCTGTTTTACATGTGGTAGCTTATATATTTCCATGCTGCTCTTTCCATTTGTCCCACCCTCTTCTTCCCCCATTGTGACCTGTCTGCTGGGCAGAAATGGAGATACAGACGTAGAGAACAGACTTGTGGACACAGAGGTGAAAACAGAAGCTTCTTAGTTTGATATAGCTCCACTTTCTTGTTTTTGCTTCTGTTGCTTGTGCTTTAGGTGACATATCCAAAACAATGTTGTCAAGAGCTTTTGTTATGAAAAAGCTTTTTTTCCTATGTTTTCTTCTAGAGGTTTTATGACTGAGGACTTGTGTTTTAGTCTTCAATCCATTTTTAGCTATTTTTTTGTGAGTGGTGTAAGATATTCAATTTTATTTTTTTATTTTTTGTATGTGCACATTTCATTTTCCAAACATTGTTGAGGAGACCTCCCTTTCCCCATTGATAATTCCACAAGTGGCTTCCAAACTAGAAAAAAAGAAATTAAATGATTTCTGTTTGAATGACTTGACGTTGTATATAAAAAACCCTAAAGACCCACCTAAAAACTGCTAGTTGTAATAAACGATTTCTATAAAATTGGAGAATACAAAATCAGCATACAGAGATCAGTTGTATTTTGATACACGGAAAATAAACCATCCGAAAAACAAAGAAAAAAATCTCATTTAAAATAGTATAAAAAACTATACAATATTTAGAAATAAATTTAACCAGAAAGTTAAAGATCTGTACACTGAAAAGTATAAGGCTTTAATGAGAGAAATTGAAGAAGACACAAACAAATGGAAACACATCTCTTGCTCATTGGTGAGAATAACTAACATTGTTAAAAGGTCCATACTCCCCAAAGCCATCTATTGATTCAATACAATCCCTATCAAAATCCCAACAGCATTTTTTTTTTTTTTAAACAGAAAAAATCTTAAAATTTATATGGGACCACAAAAGACTCCATGTAGTTAAAGAAATTTGATCAAGAATAGAGCTGGAGGTATCATGCTTCCTGATTCCAATTTATATTACAAAGCTATAGTAATCAAACAATATGATAAGGGCATAAGGCAGACACACATACGAATGAAACAGTCTTGGGAGCCCAGAAATTAAGGCACACATTTACAGTCAAATAACCAAGAATACTCAGTGGGAAAAGGATAGTCTCTTAAATAAAAGTCTTTTTTAAATTTAATTTAATTTTTTTTTTTAGTTTAAAGTTTTTCCTTACCAGGTGGCTCATTGGTATCCGCTTGCCAATGTAGGATACATAAGAGACCCAAGTTCGATCTCTGGTTTGGGAAGGTCCCTTGGAATAGGAAATACAACACACTCCAATATTCTTTCCTAGATAAACCCATGGACAGAGGAACCCGGTGGGCTACAGTCCATGGTGTCACAAAGAATCAGACACAACTGAACAACTGACTACACATAGTTATTCTAGCAAAATTAAATTATAGCTAATTTTTAAAAATCTTCTATGTAAATTTTTCAGACAGTTCATCTCTTTTTTTTTTCCGGTTCATTTCTTTTCATATTCTTCATCACATTCAATTTATTCTCTCTATGATAATCACACAACTTTGGTATTTTGTTTTTTCTTTTAAGCTTTCTTAATTTCCCATTATCCATATTACTTTAGGTATTTTTCCGCAGTTGTCTTTCCAAATCATCATATTTATTATGTCATTGTGTTTCTATGTCTTATTTTTTACAGATTATCTTCTTAGTGCCTTTTTCTTCTACAAGGGTTTTCTAAACTTCCTATATTTTTTGAAAAATTTTCACCTACCACAGTCATTACATTTTCCTGTATACATATAATATTGAATACAGTATGAGATGGGAAGAGGTAAATTTCCCTCCAAAAGCTTGGATTACTGTAATGGTTGACAGGGATTCAATCCTCAGGCAAATGGTCTTCTTAGATAGGTTCTTAAGAAATAGAAGGTAGATTGCTCCATCAGAGAGCATAGTACCAAGAATCATGATGGCAATGTTAAAAATGCAGAGTGAGCTTGTTATGTAAAAGATGGACCTACTTAACTTAATTTGAATTATCCATTTACTTATGTTTTCAGAAGTGTCCTATCAACTAATAGCAGGTTTTGATATACCGTGTGTGAGTGATTTCCATCACTCACTTCAACAGCAACTAATTTATCATGCAGTTTTGTAGATGTATATTGTCTCAATCTTTAGACAAGTATTTGGTTATTCAGCATTCTGTAGAGAGCTTTATCAAAGTCTCCCACGTTCAAGGTCATTTATGACTTACAGTACAAGCAGCAGAATTTGAACGTTTTAAAACCTTCTTCCAGCCCACATGGTTTATTTAGCATATATTATAAATTTTCCCTTCTTTCACTTTCTACCTTTGTTTTCTCCTCTTTAAGAATATCCTGGTATTACACATATTTTTGTCAAATCTTAAAAGGCTGATCAATAGTGAAATGATGTTTCTCCTTTATTTTCTATCCAATTAATGGTCAATACCTATATTTTACACAAAAAAACTGCCCCAAGAAAACTTGTTTCTTTTAATGGGAGTCATTGGTTTTTATGTACTACAACATTTTTCTCTATACTGTAATTATACATCTCAATAACATATATAATAATTTTTATTTCATTTGCAATCTTAAGAAAAGAAAGGAAGGTGTCCATGACTTCTCTAGTGCTGTGGAAAACTGGTTCATATAATAAACAGACAGCCGCTTTGAGTTGTAACCTGTAAAACCTGATAGATAAAGATCAGGAAAGGACGCCAGGTTAGAGAAGGGCCACCTTCTGTAATTGAAGCGAACAACTCATTACTGACATGATTAAGGTGCCTCCCAGAAGTCATTAATAAATGTAAATGAAGATGGAAATTTTAAAATTTTAATATGAAAAGGGAGTATGTTGAAATGAGAACGAAAGATATAATAACAGGTACAAACTCAGTGATGATCATCATCAAAGAGTCTACGGGGGGGAAACCAAAATTTGAGGAAGAACATATGAGTAGTTCTCGAGAACAGTCCATAGAATGAGTATGCCCTAATTCTAAATAATAAGAAGTACACCAAAATTTGTAGTTTATAATTCATTAGATTACCAAGGTTGATAAAAATCACCCTTATGAAACTTCTTATCGATTCTCAGGAATTGATCCTGTATTTACCAAGCAACTTAATATTTTGGGAGGAAAAAAAAAATCTTGAAATGGCCTATTTAAAAAGAAATGTGTATGATCAATGCTTATGTTTTCTTTAAATATATTTAGTTTATATTGAGAAAATTAAACATGTCATTGATTTTCAACTTTATAAATCTGTCTCCTAAATAAATGAGTACATGCTTGTTTACAGTTTTTTCATCAGGGCCTAACCAAAGAGACTCCCTAAGTAGATAAGTAGAGATAGAATATAGAAATTCAAATTTGTTTCTCTACTCCGTCAACATTGATTCCACATTTACTGAGGCATTTGACTTTACCTTTTTCTTCTTATTAAGAATTTCTCTACCTCAAATGATGCTATGAATGTAACAATACTTTTAAATATGTGAATTGCTACATAAAGCAAGGAATTGTCATTGTTCATATATTTAACATTGGTGAAATTTCATAGAATCAAGTCTCCATCTGCAAATGGGCATAATGATGGAAAATCTAAATATGCAACCTTCTTAAATCTACCCTATGATCGCACTCCATGGAGATTTGGAACCTAATACTTCACAAGATGAAAGAATAGTTAAAGAAATATATAGAATTCCTTCGAAAAGAAAGACCACCACTGATACTTGTATAAAAGAAACAAGGGATGCAAAGTTAGAAAATATTAGCTTCTCACTTATTAAGTGTGCACTAGAAGTTACAACACCTTTCCCTTGCCTCCTGCGCTCTCTGCCTCCATCAAGAACCACTGATCTTTCCTTCAAATTTTTGTAACAAATTTTAGGAACCATCTAGAATATATGATTCATGAATACAATTAATTTCTTTTGCTCATTGATGTATCTGCAGACATTACGAAAAAAAAAAAAAAAAAAAAGCAACCCAGCACAAAATTGAATCATTTTTGAGGGAATGCCCAAATAAATTTAGTCATGGTAAAGAAGCCAGTATCCTCCCTTTTAATCCTTTGCAACAACTATGAAAGATCAAAACAAAAATGCAAACATGGGTTTGCATGGCAGCAGAGAAAGACCATGATGGTATTTTGGCAGATAAAAGGCCATTATAATCTGTGTTTTGTCCTTTTAAACCTCCTTAGTTACTACAAAATAGGTAAACTAGATTATTCAGGTAATACCACTTACCGATCTATCTTTAATACTACATCTTGCATTTGAAAGAAATTGGTAGAAACAAAATTGCAAAGTAGTATAACTAGTATGAAATCACTTTCTTCAAAAAGAAAGAGAGATGACAATGCAGCTATACATTTTTATAGATATATTCTATTTTCTAGCTGCTGGACATTCTGCATGTTATTTGGCTTCATCACCTATAAAATAAGGATATTAATATTGCTCATATCTGATTGCTAGTAAATGAATGATGACCTACAAACCTTTTAGAACTAACACCCAGAAAAGATGTCCTTTTCATTATAGGCAACTGGAATGCAAAAGTAGGAGGTCAGGAAACACCTGGAGCAACAGGCAAATCTGGCATTGGAGTACAGAATGAAGAAGGGCAAAGGCTAATAAAGTTTTGCCAAGAGAATGCACTGGTCATAGTAAACACCCTCTTCCAACAACACAAGAGAAGACTCTACACATGGACATCATCAGATGGTCAACACCAAAATCAGACTGATTATATTCTTTGCAGCCAAAGATGGAGAAGCTCTATCCAGTCAGCAAAAACAGGACTGGGAGCTGACTGTGGTTCAGATCTTGAACTCCTTATTGCTAAATTCAGATTAAATTGAAGAAAGTAGGGAAAACCACTAGAACATTTAGGTATGACATAACTTAAATCCCTTATGATTATACAGTGGAAGTGAGAAATAGAATTAAGGAATGAGATCTGATAGACAGAGTGCCTGATGAACTATGGATGGAGGTTCGTGACATTGTACAGGAGACAGGGATTAAGACCATCCCCATGGAAAAGAAATGCAAAAAAGCAAAATGACTCTCTGAGGAGGCCTTACAAATAGCTGTGAAAAGAAGAGAAGTGAAAAGCAAAGGAGAAAAGGAAAGATATTCCCATTTGAATGCAGAGTTCCAAAGAATAGCAAGGAGAGATAAGAAAGCCTTCTTCAGTGATCAGTGCAAAGAAATAGAGGAAAACAACAGAATGGGAAATACTAGAGATCTCTTCAAGAAAATTAGAGATACCAAGGGAACATTTCATGCAAAGATGGTCTTGATAAAGGACAGAATTGGTATGGACCTAACAGAAGCAAAAGATTTTAAGAAGAGGTGGCAAGAATACACAGAAGAACTGTACAAAAAAAGATTTTCATGACCCAGATAATCATGATGGTGTCATCACTCACCTAGAGCCAGACATCCTGGAATGTGAAGTCAAGTGGCCCTTAGAAAACATCACTATGAACAAAGCTAGTAGAGGTAATGGAATTCCAGTTGAGCTATTTGAAATCCTGAAAGATGATGCTGTGAAAGTGCTTCACTCAATATGCCAGCAAATTTGGAAAATTCAGCAATGGCCACAGGACAGGAAAAGGTCAGTTTTCATTCCAATCCCTAAGAAAGGCAATCCCAAAGAATGCTCAAACTGCCACACAATTGCACTCATCTCACATGCTAGTAAAGTAATGCTCAAAATTCTCCAAGCCAGGCTTCAGTAATACATGAACTGTGAACGTCCAGATGTTCAAGCTGGTTTTCAAAAAGGCAGAGGAACCAGAGATCAAATTGCCAACACCTGCTGGATCATTGAAAAAGCAAGAGAGTACCAGAAAAACATCTATTTCTGCTTTATTGACTATGTCAAAGCCTTTGGCATATTGTGTGGATCACAATAAACTGTGGAAAATTCTGAAAGAGATGGGAATACCAGACCATCTGACCTGTCTCCTGAGAAACCTGTATGCAGGTCAGGAAGCAACAGTTAGAACTGGACATGGAACAACAGACTGGTTCCCAATAGGAAAAGGAGTACATCAAAGCTGTATACTGTCGCCCTGCTTATTTAACTTATATGGGGAGTACATCATGAGAAATGCTAGGCTGAAAGAAGCACAAGCTGGAATCAAGATTGCTGGGAGAAATATCAATAACCTCAGATATGCAGATGACACCACCCTTATGGCAGAAAGTGAAGAGGAACTAAAAAGCCTCTTGATGAAAGTGAAAGAGGAAAGTGAAAAAGTTGGCTTAAAGCTCAACATTCAGAAAACTAAGATTATGGCATCTGGTCCCATCACCTCATGGGAAATAGATGCGGAAACAGTGGAAATAGTCTTAGACTTTATTTTGGGGGGCTCCAAAATCACAGCAGATGGTGATTGCAGCCATGAAATTGAAAGATGCTTACTCCTTGGAAGGAAAGTTATGACCAACCTAGATAGCATATTTAAAAGCAGAGACATTACTTTGCCAACAAAAGTCCGTATAGTCAAGGCTATGTTTTTTCCAGTAGTCATGTATGGATGTGAGAGTTGGACGGTGAAGAAAGCTGAGTGCCAAAGAATTGGTGCTTTTGAACTGTGGTGTTGGAGAAGACTCTTAAGAGTCCCTTGGACTGCAAGGAGATCCAACCAGTCCATCCTAAAGATCAGTCCTGGGTGTTTATTGGAAGGACTGATGCTGAAGCTGACACTCCAATACTTTGGCCACCTATGTGAAGAGTTGACTCATTGGAAAGACCCTAATGCTGGGAAGGATTGGGGGCAGGAGGCGAACGGGACAACAGAGGATGAGATGGCTGGATGGCATCACTGTCTCAATATGCGTGGGTTTGTGTAGACTCCGGGAGGTTTGTGATGGACAGGGAGGCCTGGCGTGCTGCAATTCATGGAGTCGCAAAGAGTTGGACATGACCGAGTGACTGATCTGAACTGAGCTGAACTGAGTAAATTAATTAAATGAGTTCAACACACATAAACCATATTATACAAGAGATGACACAAAAGTAAGAAAATAAATATTAACCACCCTAGACTTGGGCTTTCCAGGTGTCACTAGTGGTTAAGAACCCATCTATGAATTCAGGAGGCATAAGAGTTGTGGGTTCAATCCCTGGGTCGGAAAGTTCCCCTGGCAGAGAGCTTGGCAAGCCACTGCAGTATTCTTGCCTGAAGAATTCCCATGGACAAAGCAGCCTGGCAAGCTACAGTACATAGGGTCGCAAAGAGACACAACTGAAAAGACTTAGCACACATGCATTCTAGAATTATTGTTTGCACTTGTCTTATAAAATAACATCTGGTTAATGAAGGAATTACCATTATCCATGTGCTTTTATGAGTTATTCTGATTTATCTAACTATACATGGATTAGTTTTAGAATCAAAATAAAGCTACTTTAATTTTGTGAGATATGCTACTGAATTCTGCATAATTTTACTGTTTCATTGAATTGAGGCAGTTTCCTTCAACTATCACTACTAACCTAAACATCTAAGCCTTCTGTACATAAATTTTATTTCATGTGAGCTAGCATTTAAAAATTTATATAAATAAATTCATCAAATTTCTGCTAAAGACTTTTGATAATACATTTGAAAATTCTACTAATTATTACTAAGCATAATAATTACAAATTCTACCAGATACATCTGATGCAAGAGTATTTATAGAATTATAAATAACAAGAGAAATAAGCCTAATTACTAAGTTATATCAAATTCTTGAAGTTATATCATAAAAATGATTGCAGGCCTTTTGGGGTCATGGCTGTGCATTACTCATATTTATATTCCCAGACTCCAGCATAGTGCATGATAAATAGTATTTAAATAGCATTAGCCAGGAAAGTTCTCATTTTTGTAGTTCCATACAGTAAAATAGAGATTTGATGATTTAAAGGAAAAAAACATGTTAAAAGTGAAGCAATTTATTCAATTATTGGCACATTTTCATTATGCCAAAAATCACTTAGTACATAACTAAAAACAAAACATGAAACTAAATCTCTATATGCCTCAGTTTTATACTTACCTTTGAAAGGTTCACAGCATCAAGTGGTTAATATAATGTTCTTTCTGAAGTGCTTAAAAACATCTCCTATACAATTGGGGTTCCATTTTTCCATTAAAAAAAGACAAAATATAACACAATTCTAAGTGAATTCATAAATAGATGGAATGACTATAAAACCTGTGATTTGTTTCTATATGTGACAAGGTCTTTTGAGTTATTAAGAATTCACAACATAGTTTTAAAGTCTTAAACCTCTTTAGAATATACAGAATGATAAAAGAGAAAAAAGGAAGCCTAGTCTCTAGAATGACTACTCTTGTCATGCCAACAAGAACAAACAAGGCATTTGGCAATTCATAAATGCTGTGAAAGTTCCGTAACTAGCAGTATTGTTTGTTCATGATAAATTCACTCTATCTTTCCTACATGATCTTGGAAACATTATCAAACTCAAAAGGAGCATGGGTGGAAGGATGACTCCTGAGAGCTTTCACCTATTTCCTGTTGCTAAGGAAACGTCTTCCTTTGTACATGTTCAGAATAGCAGGTTCCTTTGAATCCTGCCTTTCAAGCTCTATTTTTTAAAGAAAACATATAGTTATATAACTCATGTTTTGAAATGTACACAGATTTACTCTTTGTTTCTACTACCTGGTGAAGAAGTGTCATCCAATTAGAAGGAATATATGCTTTAAGATTAAAACATTGGAGATAGACAACGTCTCTTTGTTGTTTCAGACTTTGCCAAATCTAGTGTTTCTGAATCCACAGAGTCAGTAAACCTAAGATATCCCTATGACCTGTGAATATGTATCTCTCAAAAATTGACTGAAATAAAGTACAGCTTTTGATATTTGATAGAATTGGGAACAATTATACTTAATTACTGCATAATAAGTGACAGAGTTATTGTACATTAAAGTAATTACTCAGAGATTTTTATTAAGACAATATGTGTCTGCTTATTTTCATTTAAAAATATTATGGAATTTTTCTCAATTTTCTTGTTTAACATTCATGGATGGATTAGCTCAAATGCTAGAATTCAATGACTTAGCTTTCAAAGATAAAAATGTGAATTGGAGTTTTATTATACCATGGTGATTGCAATATTTATTTGCTAGCTATTAACAATAGCATGTGTGGACATTGGCTATAAATACTAGCTGATTTCATAACTTGGACTGTAATTGTATAATTATATATTGTAATTCAGGTTATACAACTGAGAATCATAGCCCAGGCCACAGCTTTATTACAGCATTCTCATTTATGTCCTGTTTATTTGAGATCTTTCAAAGAATTCCTTTGAGCACCCATCATGATATTTTTAATTATACTCTTTATATCTTTTCAAAATGTTTTGGACCTGTCCTACATGCATAGTTGTGCATGGTTCCCTAAGAATACAGACTGCAAATCCAGATTACATCACTGCAAAGTTAAAATGATTTTGATTATTGTATCTATAGCATAATTTCCTTCACTTATTTATGTCTATTCAGTGATTATAGCTTCTGTGGAAAAAAAATGTTTTCAAGTTCAATTCTAGAGAAAAGTATACTCCTAAGCATTAAATTGACTTATTTAATTGACTTCTACCACAGTGTACTATTAGGCTTACTTGTTTGATGTCTATTTCTTTCAGTCTAATAACCATTGATATAATGCCACATTTCCTGCAGAGATGATGTTTTATACATAAAGAAAATGTTAAGGCATAAACATATTTTAATTTCAAGGAGAATATTTCACTGATCAGAATAAGAATACATAGTTTAACTCACTGCTTTTCTTACATCAGATGTTCAATAAAGATATTTGTTCAGTAATATCAAGCAGTAATTTTAATGCAGTGACATTGTTTATTCATATTTACCTGCTACAATTTGGGAGCATATTCAGGGCTTCACACTTCCACCCTGTATTAGTGGATTAAAGAATTGATTTAAAATTTCAATATTTGATATTTTTAATTTCTTAGAGACCCAAATTCATTTGTATTTCACCAGTCAGTAGCATATTGACATTTTGATTTTAAAAACAAAACACTGCTTTGGTTCATCAGTTTCCTATATTGCCTCTGGTAGGATAATGTTTGATGGCCTTTGTTGGCTTATTGCACTTTAATTAGCATGATGCCGTGTGCCTTTAGTAGCATGCTGCTACGCTACCCTTAATTGAAATATTTCTCTTGTGTCTGTGATCATTATATCACCTTGATGCCTGGAACTGCTGCTCTTATGGAGTATGTGGTAATGTTGCATTAGTCCTTTGAAGCTGGGAGTTTGATTAGCAGAATCAGATGAGCTGCTAGAGGGTGTCTGACTCTTAGCTTGAGTGTCTTTAAATGCATTTTGCAAATTAGCTACTTACCTTAATACTATAAATATGCAGATACTTTTATGCCACTTACTGTATAAAGTGAAATGCTACAGTGGAAAATTATTTCCTTGCCTACACTTTGACTTAAAGGTCACAGTTTCAGAATGTTTCATAAAGATATTATGCCCCATTTTGAGCCAAGTGGAAAATAGTTTTAAACAGAAAAGAAAGAATATGAAATCATCTTTCTTTTCTTTAACTCTGGAATAGCTACACAACACATTCTAAGAACTTGTTTCTTCCACTATGGATTTTCTCTACCTTTCCCTAATATAGCACATATAATTTTTAAAAGTCCTCAGAATGCTTCTGTAGGGTGATTGGGTTATACATTTTTATAATTATAGCAAAATGAAAACAATCAGAGGTGGAGAACAAGCATTTTAAAGAACATGCAGGATTTTCTCATCAAGGCAAAACTTCTACAAAAAAATTCAAATTGTGGGAAAAAAAAAAAGCAAACATTATGTACCTCAAAGATGGTGTGTACAACAGTAGTCATGAAACAGAAAGCTTAGAGTATAACCACAGATGACCACAATGGAAGGTTGAAGCATTATGAATAGGGATACTTTTCACATTGATGGGAGAGGATTTTTAATGATACAAAGTGCAGAAATAACTGCTTCCTTATCATTTTTTAAAGTGGGTAGAAACATATGCAGCAGGGAGGAATACAATATTGTTAAAAATGAAGTTGTCCCACTTTTTTCAACAAAGTTTAAGGTGATCAACAAAGATAATCTGTCGTGTTCTAAAGAATCTAAGTTGGTGAGATAATAGATAGGCCATTCCTGATGGTTCCAAAAGGTCTGGCCATGCTGGACTCTGGATGGTGAATATAGTTGGAGCTTAGGAGCATAAGTGGCAGAAGGAATTCCTGCAGTAAAAAGGCAAGGAATAGACAGATATATAGATAGCTGTATTCTTTGATGATGTGATTGTAGGCGATTTTCTTCTTTGTGATAATGTGTAATACACGTGTTATACAACAAAGAGGCATACTTGAATTTCACATTTGTCTTTAAACTATTTGAGTGGTCCCTGGAAGGAAAAACCCATGCATTTTCTGAGCAAATCTTTGTAAAGGAAATTTGTCTCTTTTATGAACTACCTAATAATTAATTATTAATTACAAATTGAACATATGTGATATTAGTCAAAACGTGACAAATTAAAATCTTATTTTTCAATTTAATGTTTTATATGTTGTGTGAGAAGGAACATTTAAGATGTAAATTATTATAAATATATATGAGTGCAGCAAACTATTTGTGAGAGCTTTAAAACTTTGTGGTTCATCCTTTGTGGTAGTGATAGTGAAGATACTAATAAAATGACAATGCAGATAAATCTAAACCATGTTATCTTGGTGACTGTACACTAAATTTTAGAAAAGTTCATATATTTCCCCTTTACTTTTAAAAAATTAATGATAGTGTTTTATAATATATGTGTTTATATATATAATCTTCTAAAATAAATATATGATTAAAATTATTAAGCAAAAATACACATTAGATTGAACAATTGATACATGAAACTGTCATCTTTGTAGGTCAAATGCAGTGGCATACTTGCCTACATGTATATACGGTATGTTTGCTATTTAAAGAAAAATTGCTTTCTGCATCTACAAGGAAAGCAAACCATGTTATGTTTCTTAATTTGGCAAATGGATATCACAATGTGTCAAAAATATTTTTTAAAGTTTTATTAGATAGATATGATAGGGTACTGCAATGAATAATCTTTCAAATTTGAATATGTTAACATCAAAATATAGACTAGATAGAAAGTTTTTAAAAGCAAATAAATTATTACTATCCCTTTAAGTGAAACACTTCCAAATAAGAGAAAACAGGTAGTTTTAATTTTTTTTCCACTTGAATAAACTGGTACTAATCTAATAATTTTAAATTATTATTTAAGATCTTTGAAAAATCTTACAGTTTACTTCATGCATCAATCATGAATCTTCAAGTTCTAAAGTGCTAAATTTATAACAAGAGAATGTGCTATACCATTCTAAATCTCTGAAATATTAGATAGAACAACATGACACTGCCTATATTTAATATGTTTTGGCATACAAATACAATGTGCTAAACTAATGGAAATGGTAAGAAGCATTTCTAAGTAGAATTAAGAAGCAAGAAGCCCAAGTACATAGGAAAAGTTTGAGTATGCCACAGAAATCAAAAATCTCTATATGAGTATTGATTGAATCATGTGAAAATGACCATTCTTGACCAATTTGGGGCCATTAATGTTGCAATTTTATATGGCTAAGTTCTATATAAATAGTGGTATACCTTTTGGAGTAGATAAGGAACAGATATATTTTCAAGTTTCAGAAATTTCTTTACATTATATCCCCTTGGGCACACATCCATGGGACAGATATAGGAAGCCATCTGTGGGAAGAAGTGGCTTTAAAAGTGATGAGAAGACAGTGAGGTGTAGTGAACAAAAGCTCTGAGGCCTATAACAGACTGAGTTCTAGTTTATGTACTGAAACAGAGTAACTGTGTAGTCTTATATAAGTGAGCTCAATGTCTTTGAACTTCAGACTACCCTTTTAATCTGTAAAATGTTTATGACAACTTGATCAAAATTATTAATATATTTATTTCTTTCATTCTCACTCTACAAGAAATTTTTTTTTAATTAAGAAAATATGCCTATTGTATCTCTGCTTCCCAGAACCTTCTTTCTTGGTCTCCTAGGAAAGACAAATCTTCACTTTCCTAATTTGGGGCTTCCTTGTCCCAGAGTGTGCTAATGTTTGCTGTACTTGACAGGAAAAATCATCAGATTCCCGTAAGTAAGTCTTCACCGAAGCTTTCCTTATGAATCTAATCACTTTTGGAAGTATTTAGTGTTTCTGTCTAAGAAGCTAATTCACAGCCAAGCTAATGAAGCTTAGGCTGAAGGTCCTCTTACATGCAAATTCTTCCAAATTATACCTTTCTTCCTTTGAGTGAACTTTGATAGTCAAGGGGAAGCATAGTCATGTTTTTGAGACCTAGTTGATGTTATTAGGGACCACGTTTTATTTTGGTTTAGTAGGGCAAGTTTATGCATTTTTAGTAACTTCTGCTAATCAGTTAACAATAATTATCCCAGTATAGGAAAATCCCCCTACCCACTGCACTAACCTATCTGACATCATGGCCCAAATATGGTAGGATAGATGCTATATGTCAATATGAATGTGTCCTTTGGGCTCTGTTACTGAAAGCATGTTTGGCAGTCGTGCAAAAACAAAGTTTGAAATATAGAGTCAGGATTAATCTAGGGAAATTTCTTCTCATTAGACTCATAATATTTTAAGTGGCAGATCTGATTCTCTTACAAAACCAATCATTAAGGACATGCTTTCTTGTTAGGAATATACATAATTAAGCAATATATGCAAGTATAGGTACATCACAAATTTTGCTTTTTAATCAATGGAATCACATGAAAAGTAAGTTTCAATATTTCATATTTTAAGGTTTCAAGACTGTAGCAAGACTATAAAATATGAATATGTTTTCATGTTACATTGCATGTTTTAACATCCCAACTATCAATAATGAAAAAAAATTGATCACCATGAATTCTAAAAATTTGACAGAACACCTTTAAAATGGAATATTTTTAACTCTATGGCTCATTCATATCAATGTATGACAAAACCCACTGAAAAAAAATTTTTAAAAAAAGAATAAAAAAATAAAAATAAAATGGAATATTTTAAGATGCCATTAGTTTTGACATTTAAAAGGCAATAAGGGAAACAAATAGGGGAAAGATTGCCCTTAAAGTATGCTCTTGTATTTATTTTGCACATATATTCAAGAAATTATATATATATATATATATATATATATATATATATATATATAAAGATATACATATATCCTTTTATTTTTGTGTAGGAAAATAAATTTAAAAGAACCAATAATTGAAAAAGATTGGGATGGACTTGCAGTTTACAGACCAGCCTGTAAGGAGTTTAGAAGTTGCTGCTCTCTCCTAACCACAAATAAAAGTTAAACAAACTGAAAAGTCAACAACTCTTCTTACATTCATCAGAGAAGTGAGGTTTCATGGCAAAACACTGCCCCCAAATTGCAAAGACAAACAGGTACAGAGAATCGCAACTTATTAAGAAGGAATTTCCGTAGAAATAAAACCCTGCCTGGGTGGGAAAAACTGAATTGTAAATGACGAATTTCTGGAAGCTCAGGGGGAAAGGTCTATAAATCAAACAAATCTAGAGGGTCCAGTCACTGGGCAGGAAGGTGGTGGTGAGGGATGGGGTAAGTGCTGGTATTTTTGTGAGTTTCTTGTTCAAGAACTCAATTGAATACTGGAGAAAGATTTTTCCTTTCTCTTTCCCCTGCTGGATAGGGGAAGGGGAAAGAAACCGGTGTGAAATGCACAACACTCTGTTCTAGAAAACAAGCCTGCCTTCAGAAGAAACTATTTCAGCAGAACCTAACCTGTTGGAGTCTTATCAGAGCCAACCTGACCCTGGGGAATATACTCATTTCAAGTTATTCTGTCCATGGAAGTCAGGGCAAGGGGGAACTGAGAAGAACTGATGAACTTCACAATCTGAAGAAAGATCACTAAAAGACTAAGAACTTATCATCAGATGGTAAGATGCTTCTCCTGTCACCACACCTTATCATGTTATTTAAGGCATCTCTAACCCAGTTCTTTTTATGTACTACATCATGTCCATTTTTAAGAGAAATTACAAAGCATAATAAAAGGCAAAATATACAGTTTGAAGAGATTGAACAAGCATCAGAATCAGAATCATCTACTTTGCTTTATTGACTATACCAAAGCCTTTGACTGTGTGAATCACAGCAAACTCTGGAAAATTCTGAAAGAGATGGGAATACCAGACCACCTGACCTGCCTCCTGAAAAATCTGTATGCAGGTCAGGAAGCAACGGTTAGAACTGAACATGCAACAACAGACTGGTTCCAAATAGGAAAAGGAATATGTAAAGGCTGTATATTGTCACCCTGCTTATTTAACTTATATGCAGAGTACATCATGAGAAATGCTGGGCTGGAAGAAGCACAAGCTGGAATCAAGTTTGCTGGGAGAAATATCAATAAACTCAGATATGCAGATGACATCACCCTTATGGCAGAAAGCAAAGAACTAAAGAGCCTCTTGATTAAAGTGAAAGAGGAGAGTGAAAATGTTGGCTTAAAACTCAACATTCAGAAAACTAAGCTCATGGCATCTGGTCCCATCAATTCATGGCAAATAGATGGGGAAACAATGAAAACAGTGAGACTGTTATTTGCGGGGGGCCTCCAAAATCACAGCAGATGGTGACTGCAGCCATGAAGTTAAAAGACCCTTGCTCCTTGGAAGAAAAGCTATGACCAACCCAGACAGCATATTAAAAGCAGAGACATTACTTTACCAACAAAGGTCCATCTAGTCAAATCTATAGTTTTTCCAGTAGTCATGTATGGATGTTAGAGCTGGACTATGAAGAAAGTTGAGTGCCAAAGAATAGACGCTTTTAAACTGTGGTGTTGGAGAAGACTGTTGAAAGTCCCTTGGACTGCAAGGAGATCCAACCAGTTCCTTCTAAAGGAAATCAGCCCTAAATATTCATTGGAAGGACTGATGCTGAAGCTGAAACTCCAATACTTTGGCCAGCTGATGCAAAGAATTGAATCATTGGAAAAAGACCGTAATGCTGGGAAAGATTAAAGGAGGGAGGAGAAAGGGATGACAGAGGATGAGGTGGTTGGATGGCATCACCGACTCAATGGACATGAGTTTGAGCAAGCTCCAGGAGTTGGTGATGACAGGGAAGCCTGGCATGTTGCAGTCCATGGTTCGCAGAGTCAGACATGACTGAGTGACTGAACTGAACTGAACTGAAAGCAGTGTGAAGAGACTGGATAAGCATCAGAACCAGAATCAGATACAGCAGTAATGTTACAATCACCAAACCAGACAATTTTTTATTGATTAATAATGTGTTATTCATATTACTTAGTAGAAAATGTAGAGAAGACATAAGAACAAAAGGATAATATAGGCGTAGAGATGAAGATTTTTAGGGAATAATCAAAAAGGAAGTCTAGAGTACATGCAGTATGTAAGAAAAATACAGGAAAGCCTTTGGTGGGCTCATTAGTAGACTGGATTTAGCTGGTTAAAGAATTTTTGAATTTGAGGATATGTCAAATAGAAATTTCCGGAACTGAAAAGCAAAGAAAACAAACAAACAAAAACAATGGATACCTAAGAACTGTAAGATAGTTATAGAAAGTATAACATACATGTAATGGAAATACCAGAATGAAAATAAAAGAAGTAATATTTAAAGAAATGATGACTGAAAATTTCCTCAGATTAATGTCTGACACCAAACCGGAGATTCAGAAAGCTCACAAAAGGGCAAAGAGGATAAATACCAAAAAAAAAAAAAAAAAAACAAGCAAACAAAAAACTATACTTTAGCATATCATACATAAACTTTAGAAAATCAAAAGGAAAAAAAAATGCACTGAAAAAAGCGAACCAAAAAAAAAATAGAAAAAACGAACCAAAAAAAAAATAGAAACAAGTTATACTTCATGGTAAAATTAATATTTCTCATTCAAAATGAGAAATTTGAATTTACAAAGGGCTATACTATATACTGAAAACAACTTATAAAGGAAAGAACACTTTTAATTAAAATTAAAAATTAAAAATACGTTTTAATTGTTTATACTTTGGATATTAAAGGAATGGTTTCATAGGCAAAAGTATTAGAGAAAAAAAAAAAGGACAGATTTGGAGGATCAATACCCATAGATTTAAATAACAAATATTAGAGAAGGAAGGAATTAGACTAAGTAAAGAACTAATTTCTTTCTTTGCTACAAAGTGAAGTCACTCAGTCATCTCCGACTCTTTGTGACCCCATGGACTGTAGCCTGCCACGCTCCTCTGGCCATGGGATTTTCCAGGCAAGAGTACTGGAGTGGGTTGCCATTTACTTCTCCAGAGGATCTTCCTGACCCAGGGATCGAACCCAGGTCTCCCACATTGTAAGCAAGATACTTCACTGTCTGAGCTACCAGGGAAGTCCTTCATTTGCTACAATGAGATTTTAAAGGATTGTGTAGATCTTCACTAAGAAATTAAAAAAAAAAAAGCATCATTTAGATAATTTAATTACTTCATCTTAAATATGGAAGTTATATTTTATAATAGAACATTTTAAATCAGAGAAAACTTGTAAGAAAAGCCCAAAATAGCAACCAAAATTTCATATCAGGAAAAAGAAACAAAATGTGTGCTGAAAGAAGTTGGTTTACAGCATGCCACTGTGTAGTTTTCCATTTCTGTTCAATTCAAATGTACTTTCACTGACACTAAAGAGAAATCACCATATTGTGCATGATAATGTTCTTTTGTAACTTAAATTCCTCTATTAGCATATTATAGACTCTAACTCTAACATAGTCTATGTATGTTGAATTACATTTTCATGTTAATACTAAATCTAATACAGTTTTCACTCAATTTTAAGCAAAATGAATTTATTATTTTTTAAAAGTATAATTTTTAAAGTATTAATTTAACAAATTAATAGAATGAATTTATATGATTTAAAAATAAAAAATAGATTTAAAAGGTATATATTTAAAAGGTTTTTAAAAAAATTCTGAAATCCTTTCCTAATCTTACTCTACCCCAAAGACATATGTTATTAGCTTTTAAACTTTTAATAGAAAACAAAACTAGCTTCTGAAAATGTCAACTTGAACTTTTTTCACAAATGATAGAAGTATAATATGTGAAATTCTGTCCCTTACTTTTTACATTTAAAATTATGTCTTTCAAGTTTGAGCATGTGCTTCTATACAAAGTTTCCTCAATCTGTTTTATGGATGCATGTCTAATTTCAACATGAATATTCAGTCTTAAAAAATAAAGTAATTATATTTTAAAGTAGATTTTCTTTGTTTAGGTTTTTATTTTTCCAAGAGGATAGGACTCTATGACCTAAATGTTGGATCTTTATTATCGGTCTGCTTTTGTAATCATTTTATCTTTTATAGTGTATTTTAATATTTTTATCATTTCAGACTTAAACTGAAGAAAGTAGGGAAAAGCTCTAGACCACTCAGGTATAACCTAAATCAAATCCTTTATGATTACACAGTGGAGGTGAGTAATAGATTTAGGGGACTAGACCTGATAGACAGACTGCCTAATGAACTATGGATGGAGGTTAGTGACACTGTGGAGGAGACAGGGATCAAGGCCATTCCGAGAAAAAGAAATGCAAAAAAGCAAAATGGCTGTACAAAAAAAGATCTTCAGGACCCAGATAATCATGATGGTGTCGTCACTCACCTAGAGCCAGATATCCTGGAATGTGAAGTCAAGTGGGCCTTAGAAAGCATAACTATGAACAAAGCTAGTGGAGGGGATGTAATTCCAGTTGAGCTATTTCAAATCCTAAAAGATGATGCTGTGAAAGTGCTGCACTCAATATGCCAGCAAATTGGGAAAACTCAGCAGTGGCCATGGGACTGGAAAAGGTCAGTTTTCATTCCAGTCCCAAAGAAAGGCAATGCCAAAGAATGCTCAAGTACCACACAATTGCACTCATCTCACACGCTAGTAAAGTAATGCTCAAAATTCTCCAAGCCAGGCTTCAGCAATACGTGAACCATGAACTTCCAGATGTTCAAGCTGGTTTTCAAAAAGGCAGAGGAACCAGAAATCAAATTGCCAACATCTGCTGGATCATTGATAAAGCAAGAGAGTTCCAGAAAAACATCTATTTCTGCTTTATTGAATATGCCAAAGTCTTCAACTGTGTGGATCACAATAAACTGTGGAAAAAACTGTTGTGAGCCACAAGGGAAACAGATATGACTAAGTTTCCTAATAAATTGATTTTGAGTTAATTAAAAGAGAGGGACAGAGAGGCCTGACATGCTGCAGTACATGGGGTCATGAAGAGCAGACAAGACTTAGCAAATGAATAGCAACAGACGGGAGTCTAACCGAGGATGATCTGACCTTATTAGATAGGTCTTTAACCGTTGAACAGGCTCTTTTAAAAGACAGAGACGCTCCTGAAGGCTTTGAAGAAGCATTGTGTGACTCTGTGAGAGACTTGCAGATCTTGGACCTGAGTCTAACCTCCAGGGGGTGAGAGAAACTCCTAGCATACTGGCAGCAAGATAGTGGGCAACTGAAGACCATAGCTGCAAGTGAACAGATTCTGTCAAAACCTGGGTTTTGCTCAGTCTCTACATTCATGCCCCACTCTTTGTGACCTAGTGGACTGTAACCTGCCAGGTTTCTCTGTCCATAGTATTCTACAGGCAAGAATATTGAAGTGGACTGCCATGCCCTCCTTCAGGGGATCTTCCCAACCGAGGGATAAGACCTGTGCCTCTGTCATTGCAGGCAGGTTCTTTACTGCTGAGCCACCAGGGGAATCCTAAAACCTGAGTCAATTGAATCCTAGGCTGACACCTGATTCTAGACTTGCTGATCTAACTAATTCATATCCAGACTCCTGATCAGTGGAAACTGTGAGCTAATAAATTTGTTTGCCTCTAAGCTTCTAAGTTTGTGGAAATCTGTTGTGCAGCAATTAGAAAACTGATGCAAATGATATGGTCATCATTAATGAACTTGATTTTTCTGAGCTACATTTCCAAGCTCTTCCTGTATGGATGTGAGAGTTGGATCATAAACAAGGCTGAGCATCAAAGAATTTTGCTTTTGAACTGTGGTGTTGGAGAAGACTCTTGAGAGTCCCTTGGACCACAAGGAGATTCAACCAGTCCATCCCAAAGGAAATCAGTCCTGAATATTCATTGGAAGGACTGTTGCTGAAGCTGAAATTCCAATACTTTGGCCACCTGATGCAAAGAGCTGGCTCATTAGAAAACACCATGATGCTAGGAAAGACTGAAGGCAGAGGGGACAACAGAGGATGAGATGATTGGATGGCATCACTGACTCAATGAAGATGAGTTTGAGCAAGCTCTGGGAGATGGTGAAGGACAGGGAAGCCTGGCATACTACAGCCTATGGGGTCACAAACACTCAGACACAAGTGAGTGACTGAACAACAAAATATTGTCCTCATGTTCTTAGAGATACCACTGTGTCAACCATGTAGCTATTTATCACCTTCATTTCATCTTGGCCAACTATTTTCTCATCTCTACAAATGTCTACTTACTTGGACTTTTCTTAGAGAATATATCATGGAATCTAGCCCACCTCTCTCCTCTGTTCATGGAATCCTTCAGGCAAGAATACTGGAGTGAGTAGCCAGTCCCTTCTCCAGATCTTCCCAACCCAGGGATTCAACCCAGGTCTCCTACACTTTAGGCAGATTCTTTACCGTCTGAGTCACGAGGGAAGCCCATCTTGTTCTAAGCTAATGTAACTTTGAGTTATCAAAGATTTACTCCCATTATTCCTTTTTTGTTATTTCAAAGAAATAGACTGATTTATACAGTTAATACTGGTAATAACAATCGATTGTGCATATGTTTGTTAATCACAGGGATAAAAAACCATGTTAACAATGATTTTAAGTGAGAACAGTTACTCTAATATGTCTATTTTTGTTTACATCTTCACATATAACTCATGTTATGATCCAGTCCTAAGACAGTGCTACAAATAAATAAACAGAGTTTCAATACCCACCAGCTAATTGCAACATGTTTAAATATCTTCTGAAGTCTCTTAGCTTGAAATACATAGCCACAGTTTCCCCATTTCATCTCATTTTGTGGTCTACAGCTCTGAACTGCCGCTACAAATCTCTCTCCTTCCATTTGTTAACTTAGTCCACCACCAATTTTATAGTTTTCTCTTCATACATATATATATAATCTGATTTCCCGCCCTTTTTTAAAATGATAATTTTTATTTTTTTCCTTCCCCTTTTAGTCTTCCCCACTGCACATTCTCTGATTTTTTCACTAAAAGAAACAAAAACAAAAAAAGTTGATAGAATTATCCAGGATAGTGGTGAGGAAGGACCTAAATATATCTGTCTGCTAAGATTTTTACCTGTCAAGCATATACTGAGTTGGTAGACAATATTTTATTAGGTCTGTGATTTTTCTATGCATATAACAAAAAACTTTCTCAATAGCATCTTCTAATGTATATTTCAATACACAGTTATAGGGACTGTGGCTCTAGGTATTTTCTTTAACTTTCTTGTGGCACTAGGTATTTTCTTCTTTTTCTCTTTCCTATATTTATTCTCTTTGCCTTCAACTTTTACCCTCATTTCCAGTTTCATAAGTAATTCCTCACAGGTCTTTTGGTTTCTCACCCTTTCACCTCACAGTGCAAAATTACTCTTTCTCCCCTCCCAGAAAATTACTTTCTCTTTCATCTTGTACCTTTGGCATTCATTTCCTGTGGGGTTTCATCACAAACAGCAGCAGGTGATGTTAACTGTTTAAAAGCCATGGGGAAAAAAAAATCATAGGCATCTGTTGCCATAGATGAAATACATACATTTGTTTCAGTTGCAGTAATGCGCCACAGACAGAACCACATTCATTTTCTAACTTGATAATTTGCATTATCTTATAACAGTACATTAAGAAGAGGAGATAATCTAAAACACACTAGCAATTCTCTTTTGTGGGATTACTGGCTACACTGGCAGGAATCAGAGTAGCCAGGGTGTGACTTTGAAACAGATAATATTTGTATCAAGCAACAAATGTTCTAAGTACAATTCAAAATTTCCATTTGACAAGGAAGTCCCTTTCTAAATATCTACTCAGTCTCCAGAATCCTTTTGACTGCTAAAGTAATGTCCTAACACTGCTGGTTTGAGTTTTTTATGGGCCATTAAGTTGAGTGCAAAAGTCATAAATTATCTGTAAAAGCTACCCAAATTATAGCTATCTGTGGTTTTTCGATAAAGGCCAAGAATGTGTTTTAAAAAACACACCCCATTGCATGGAAAACAGCCAACCATGAAAAATATGTCTACCTTTCTACTTGTTTAAAATTTTCTGAGCCACTTAAGTATATCCACAAAACTCGTCTTCAGCAGGAAACTCCTCATCGATTCAGGCTTGTAATAAATATTGGCAATAGTCTTATTGCTCATGTTCAAAAGAGTATGCCATCTGAGAAAGAAAAACATTTGCTTTAAAGTATTTGGGAGGGGGTGAGGGATGATCCACAAAAAGCATTTATAAAAGAGTACAATTATTCTTTCAACTTCACAAGATCATAAAAGTCCAATGTACCTGGGCTAAACTAATACAGCTGAATCTCATTAATATGCTTACTCAAAGCATTCAAACATCAAAGACAAAAAACATCTGTATTCTAAATCAGACTTCATTTTATTTAAGAAATAAAAATTATGCAATTCTTTTCATTCTTGAAGTCTAACAAATTTACTAGATCCCAGGGCTTTATGAGCTTCTGACCACAGAACTGTCACGTCTAGAGACAGTAGGGAAAGCTGATGGCAGCCTTTCTTTGCTAATCAGAATAAAGAGAGAGAGTAAAATCATTTGTGCATACTGAATCCCATTTAAAGCTGTTTTCAATATGCACCTTCCCCTACACATGTATTAAAACGTTTCTAAAAAAGAAAAAAAAAAAAAAGAAAACGTTTCTAGAGTAGTATAACATTTAGGATATTCCCTAAATAGATTTAGGTCAAAGAAATATATATAAATGTTAAAGAAATGTTTAAATAGAATGTGCCATATTATTTGTTTTTTAAAATGCTCAGAAAAAAAAATCATTGTCCTATATAACAACTACAGAAAAGTCTGATATGAAAATGAAAAGCGTAACTCGGTTAGTTGCGCAATCATGTCCGACTCTGTGACAACATGGACTGGACCCCGCCAGGCTCCTCTGTCCGTGGAATTCTCCAGGCAAGCATACTGGATTATGTAGCTTTTCCCTACCCCAGTGGCTCTTCCCCATCTGAGATGGAACTCGAGTCTTCTGTACTATAGGCATATTCTTTACCACTGAGCCATCAGGGAAGCCCCAAAAGTGTAACTGTAGTTTTCAAACCTGATTTTTCAGCAGAGGAATGTTGCTAATGGCCCTGATCCACGTTTTGGTGAATGCTCCTGCACTCATCTGTTAGGGCAGTTAAGTGACTTAATAACATTTATTCATTAACAAATCGATCAACAATAAGAATGATGAGAAGACTTTGTAATACTAAGTTGAAATCAGGGATTATACACAAGCAATTGTGATTTCTTTTCAGGCTCAGTGTCCATGTAATTTGTTTTTCATGTGGTGTGCTCACTAGCAAATCATTGTGATTCATCCAAGCAGCTTGTTTCAAACATTAACACTTCTTTTTGAAACAGCTTACCTTAGACCTTCTAAATCACCAATCAAACCGATCCAAAAGATAAAAATGAGTAATGGAATTTTTCAAAAAAATTAATACAAACAAAACACCCTGCTCTGGTTTTGGAAAGTGCTCAGTATTTAGAGTTCAGCATTCAGTACAGTTTCTTTTCCAGAATGCAGAGAGTTTTTTATTGTTGCATACTCACTCTTTATTTCCAAGTAATTAAACACATTTCTTTTTAAGAGTTGAATTCAAATTATATCATTGCTATATTTGTAAGTGTGTAACATTGATAGTCACCAAATATTGCTAGAGGTAAAGGTACTAAAGATACAACAATGTCTCATATGGCTTATCCATGTTCTTAAGAGAGGAAGAGAGAGAGATTTTGTTAATGGCATTTCTTCATCAATACAGCAATATTAACACTGAAATCTTTCTATCCATCTAATTTGGCTCTATTTAAATATTTGATATAGCTTCTGCTTAAATATTTGAGACAGCAGAAATTGTAATGTAAAATTGTATTTTTATACTTGTTCTTATGATTTCAAATTAAAAAGTTAGAAATTTTGTGTTTATAATATTTATTATATATAGCATTATTCAACTTGCTTTATAAAACAAGTATGCCACTTCACTTTAATAGTTAATTTCCTTTTACAAAATATACAGTGATTATGTGGAAACATTTTAAAAACAGCTCTTTAATAAACCTGGAGGCCTTTGGATTTTTTAACATTCTTTCATATTTTGTTCTGAACTCACATTTGTCCTAATAATACATCCATACAATTATGCCATATACTTAGCACGTAGTAAATACTTGGTAAATGCTTCTAAAGGAATACTGAAAAACAAAATATGCATCATGTATGAAAGTAACAAGTACATTTTTTTCCTTTTGTATTGATGTGTGTGTGTGTGTTTGGCAAACATTTTATAGAGTCCTATTTAACATTATTGTTGCATTTACTTGCATCAGCGTAACAAGGGCAACATGCACATAAAATCCCAGAAAAGTTGAAAGATTTAAGATAAGTGAAATCTTTAAATTCATATGTCAAAATGAGTATACACATATTATAAAACATTGAAAAAAAATAAAGTCTGATTAGTGAACAGAGAAATGTAAGTATAACTATCAAACACAATGATACAAAAGTCAAGTCTGGGTTTAATACACTTTCCCACCCAATGTTTTTTTCCCCTCAAATCCAAATTTACTTACTTAGATTGAAATTCATTTTCATACAAAATTTTATCTAATTATAACTAATAAAACTAACATCTTTCCATTGTAATAAAAATTCTAAAAAACATTATTTTCCTGGATTTTATGTTCTTTCAAAATAACATTAAACCTTGGCCTGCGCTATGGACCTATTTTGCAAAATCTCACTACATGAAACCCACTCTGAGAGTACATTTTAACACATGAATCCCCAAAGTTAATTAGAATCACCCGTTTGCCTTATTTGTTTTGTTTTTTCTCACTGAATGGACTTATGTGAGTGTTTTGACCAACTTGCTCTTCTTTTATATTTTTTCACTGGTTTGGTCAATGTGAATCATTTGGTGTCAGTTACAGTGACAATTCTTTTTTCTTAAATTCGATCTATCTTGTCACATCTGTATAGGTCTTTCTTAAATTTAAATTTCTTACTTAAATTTAAATTTCTTAAGCTGTATCAATTTCTTAATTTATTTGTAATCAATTGCTCTTTCTGTTTATAATCAATTTACAATCAATTTCTATTTATAATCAGTTACTCTTTCTTGGTGTTAGTGGTAAGAATTTCACCTCAATAGAAGAAACATTTTAGAGTATATAAAAGTCAAACAAAAACTCTTGCAATAAAGCTAACATAAATGTAATGCAATATATCATTTCTTGGGTTTTCTTATTCAGCAATACTCACTTTGAAAAAAAAAAGATGCACTGAGCAGTTGCCCCTAAACTTCATCCTTATTCAATTGAATCACTATAACTTTTCAAAAATTAAATTACATTTTTACTGAAGTTTGATTCAAACTTTTGGGGAATGTCAATAATATTTCAATGCAAACAGAGATATGCAAAAACCCTTCCTCAACAGGGCAGCTCAGTGCTGTTTGATGGAAACAAGGGTCTGGGGCTTGATTTCTGCTTGAATTTTAAGAATTTAGACATTTGCCATTTACTGAGTATCATTAGATACTCTTGAAACTTTATTATAGTTTTTAAAGTATATTTTATTCTTTCCATTTTACAGATTCAAATGTATTTTGTTATTGCCTAAAATCAAAGTGGTAAAATCAGGACTTTATCTGTCTTTCAGACTCCAGGGTCTATGTTCTTTTCCTTCTGCACATTTGAGTTCTTTTTCATGCTTATAAAATAAAACAAATTTTTATATAAGTTAAAAATATTATAGATGTAAAAAATTTAGAATTGTATATTCATAGATATGCAATTGATAATATTATTTTAACAGCATGAGGTTTAATTATGGATTGCTTTCCAAGATAATTTTTCATGTAATAATGTGAGTCAAGTTTTAAATATCTTCATAGTATTTCACCTTGCACTGTATCATGTTTATTTAACAACTTTCATAGTCATAAACTGTACTTCAAATTTTTCATATTGCTGCTAAAGTAATACCAGCAAAAGTAAGGAAATTAACATTCACTGTCCATTTGAAATATTTGGTGTTTTTAATATTTTCTAAAATATTATCTTTGTTGGAAAGTATTTGTGTCTGTGATATGAGATAGAATCAAAATTTGGATACACATTGTTTTTAAGAAGAGAAGTTTTAAATGTAAAACTGACACAGATTGATAAACATTTTCCTAATTAATGTAAAATAGCATATCTGTATAATTCATAGTAATGTAAATATAGAAAATATTTTAAATTCATATCGGTACTATAAGCATATTTTAACTATCCCTAATAATTTTACTAAGAACATGACGTTGATATATACAACCTGCAACACATTACTAGCCACATAGTAAACTTCAATAAATGGCAATATTTTCCTTAAGAATATGGTTTTAACTAAGAGAATGTTTTTAACATTTCTATTACTTCCTTAGAAATTTTTCTATGATGACTCTGAGTATTTAAACATTAGATATGTTAATGAGGGGAATTTTAGTGGCAGATAAATATAGCTGCTAGCTGTGAACTAGAGACTTGACTCTTCATTCAGTTTCTTGCTCACATTTGTATCATGCTTTTTTCTTGCTATCTATGAAACAATAATATCAAATATTTTTAAATTAAATGAACATTTACAGATTTGTTTTATGATAAATGATAGATGTAATATAAGAGTTTGCTGGCAAAGAGGCTATAATTTGCATTGGTAACTCAATTATTTCTTGCTGCCCAACAAATCTCTCAAAACGTAGTGCTTAAAACCACTGTTTATAGGCTCATAATTTTGAAATTGGGCGTAACCTCTCTGACTGAGCCTCCCCTCCCTGCGTTTGGCTGACACAGCTAAATTAGGAATGGAGGGTCCACATGACTCCCTCACTCCTCTGATGTCAGGTAAGATGGCTGCCACAACAGCTATTGTCCAAGACAAAAAACAAAAACAGTAAGCAGGCAAGCCTCTTAGGTCTTGGCCTGGAACTGGCAAAATATCACTTCCAATGTGTTCCATTGATCAAAACAAATCATAAGAAAGCCAAGATCTAAGGGGAGGGGATATAAGACCCACAATAAGCATACAGGGATGGGAATAACTTTTGGCAGCCATCTTTCACAGGTTCCTTCACAATTTTTTGAGAAATAGGCTCATATTCTTGTTCTGTCGCTTGTTAGTTTGGGGCAAATTACTTAAAGTTTCTATCCTTCAGAATCTTCAACTGCAGAAAAACGCCTAACATTGAACTTTATTTTGCAGTGTTGCTATAAAAACTAAAAGATTATGGACATACAAATTAAATGCATTACCATTCACATTGCACATTTCAATAAATGGGGATTATTATAAAAGCATGATATGCAATTCCTATTAATCTCAAAAATGACTTTAATATAATATAGATTTATAGCATCCACTGATTTCAAAGAATAGTCTAGACAAGTAAGGTTTAAGTAAATCAAAAGTTTTTATTTTTAGACCTGAATAAGTCTGTTTACTTAATGAATTCTCTTTATATTTTATGTAATATCAAGAATAGTTCAGTTTAAAATTGCAGCATGGAATTGGCAGAGATATTGCTTCTTAAAAATACTTGCCTACATAGTGCTTGACCAGCATAATTGCTAAGTATTAAATTCAACCACAAAACTTTTTTAGATGGCTGACTATAAATAGAAGAATTAAGACAATTTTTTTTTAAGGTGTCCAGACACAATTGTAAAATAGCACATTGGAGATTATACTAGCACATTTCCTTAAACCAATGACTTCTTAATAAATGAATGCATACAAAGGATATGAATTTTTTTCTTCTTACTAGATATATATTACATTGGAAGACTGAAGTCCAAAAAAATCAACACACAAGGATAATCTACTGGAACATTAATTAATGTTTTAATCTCAGAAGTTTCTGCTGTTTTTTTTTTTCCCCCATAATCAAAAAACCAGACCTTTGTTCTTTGCTGCAAGGAAGATCAGATTAAAAGCAAAAACTGTTGAGATACAATCTCTATTTCTATCAAATGCCACCTTTATTGAGAATTTTAGGCTACATGCTTTCCGTGGGATGAGAGAGAAGAGAATAATAATATAAGGTGGGAGAGAGGAAAATTTTAGCCAAACCTAGGAAACAGATAATGTCTGGGTTCTCTTCACACGTGCACTGAACCCAGGATCAGCTTAAGAGAGGTGAGAAATCAAGATCCTGCCATTGTGTAGGTTTGAGTTTTTGGAACAGCTGTGATAGTCTAAGATGAGTTACACTGTTATCTGGTTACAAAACAACACCAAGTTCCCTTTAAATGAGAACCTATCATGAAGAAAAGGGGATGGGTTTAGTGACTTGATTACAAATCGAACACTTAGATTGTGACACTGATTTTGGTCCAGCACAGCAGACATTTGAAGCATCTCTGAGTATGGGGATGTGTGTTTGAAGACAAAGGCTGTGTGGGTGAACATGGAGGGAAGGATGGGATCCCGGGTTGCAGCATCTTTTCAGCTTGTGTAAGGAAGCATATCAGAAGGACATTGCTGCAAGAGTAGGGAATGCCCTATGAGATTACTATGGGAGTCTTCAGCAGCAATATTGTGTCTGAGCCAATTCTATTTCTTTTTTCTCTGTAGTGCTTCAGAACAGGTCCTAAACCTTGGCACCAAGAAGTCTGCTAATTTTTAATCTTTTTATTGAAAGTATGTGAATGCTATAAGAAAAAAAATAACAGGATTTGATGTTAATATTGGCAGGTAAATTGGCGGGTAGGTTCTCATGAAAGACCAAACCAGCTGACCATGATATAATAAAATGAAAGCATAATGTTAAAAGTGTAATCTAAGATAGTAAAATCACATAAAACATAAATATGGATTCTGAGTCCTATTGATAAGCACTAATTTTTATTTTCATTTAGAAGTTTGAGGTGAGATATTAAAGGTGTTATATTTTCTCAAGTGAAAGACAAAATGTAGCAAAGTTAAAATTTGAAGCTAAGTTTTAGAAACATCATGATCTAGTCACTGGGCCACTTGATAACCTTTATTAAAAGTTGCATCTGATAATGCATAGACCTGGGCTTCCCTCAAAGCTCAATTGGTAAAGAATCCACCTGCAATGCAAGAAACCCTGGTTCAATTCCTAGATTGGGAAGATCCACTGGAGAAGGGATAGGCTACCCACTCCAGTATTCTTGGGCTTCTCTGGAGGCTCAGCTGGTTAAGTGGGATGCAATGTGGGAGACCTGGGTTCAATCCCTGGGTTGGGAAGATCCCTTGGAGAAGGGAAATGCTACCGACTCCAGTATTCTGGCCTGGAGAATTCCATGGACTGTATAATCCATGGGATCACAGAGTCAGATGTGACTTTCACTTTCACTTTCAATGCTTAGACTTGGAGAAAATGCTTCATGTCATGTAAAGTAAAAAAATAAGTTATTATATTTGATATTATCTGAAGTAAGCAAACATATATATATATATATGGCATGCAGTAAGAAACCAAGTATTTTTCTGTCTGAATCACTGCTTCATCCTTAGGCAATGGTATAAAATTGGCATTCTGTAAATGCTTGAGTTGTTAAATTAATATGTGTATGCAATTGTATGTTACCTATAAATAAGTGTCCTTCTGGCAGACTGTCAGGAAATATGCAAATATGTTCTTACTAGTGTTTATGTTTGGGTTATAAGATTGTGGAAATTTGTTGTTTGTTCTGTTTTTCCAATGGATATTGAAAAAACAATATCCATTTTTTTTTCAATGGATATACCTTTATTTTATCATAAAAATAAATATAATTATGAATACAACTAACAATAAAGTTATCTTATAGGTTAAACAATAAAAACTTGAATGTGAATAAAGTAGATATGGGAAGTAAATATTCCTATAATGCCACATAGGTGGCTGATTTTCATGATATTTAATGCCAAATTAATTTACAGTGACTATGAAATTCAATATATATAGTCTGAAATCCCTATTGAAGCACAGTCTTAATTAAACAATACTAGGTGAGTAATGTAGCTTATTCAAGAAAGACTCTTCACCTGTGAAATGTGAATACCAATGTTGACCATGCAAGATTTAGGGGAGGATTAGGGCTGTTGGTTTAAAAGGCTGGTTGCAGTGTCTAATACAGAGCTGGTACCAAGTGTGGCCAATTACTGTTATTTATAACTAAAGTTAACTTTTATCCATATGATGTATATGTGTATATTTGCAACCATAATAGATTCAAAGACTTCCATGAAGTGTCCATAGTCTTAAACAAGAATTAATTTTTCATTTCTTTAAGTATTGATCCATGTGTTGTTTCCATTCAGAAACATAGAAATATGCTAACCATTCAATTTGAAAAACCTCTGCATTGAAAGTATATAAAGAAGTTGTATTACTTTTTTGTTATAAAATGCCATTAGAAAAATAGATTTTAAGACAAAAGCCAGAAATAAACATTTACAAGAAAAACATGGTCTGCTTGCAGCATCACCCATGGAAGTCAATGTCCCCATTTCAATAATTAAAGCATCGAGTAGCTACATATTTGAATGTTTAGTGCACTTATCTGTGTTATGATTTAAATATGCTCATGTGGTGAAATGGTTTATTTTACAAGTGCTCATTTAATTCAATCTGACATTTCACATTCCTATGCAAGTAATGCATTGACTTGGACTATGTGATTAATAAAATGTATCTAGTATTTGCTCTATTTCCTATTCTTTTTTTTAAGACAGAAAAGGAAATTAAATTCTTCAAAACCTTTTCACCCTTGTGATTCTGTAACTTATACTTTCGTAAATTTTCTTTTCTTTTTTCTGAAGTTTAACCTTAGTTACAAACTATGCATATCAACTGTGGCTCATATATTTATTAAGGAATAAAATAATGTGTTATAGATTAACCAAATACATATGGAAGGTAACCATTTGGGTAGTCATAAGTTGTGCTGCCATTCTCTGACTTTGAACTTCTAAGATTTCAGGTCCCCCAATTACAGGATTGCATTACTCTTCTAGAAGTTCAAGCTTCAGAAATAATCAGAGATAATTATATCCTAGAAAATGAAACATTCTCTGTTAACAATATTGCCAGATTTTGAACAGATAGTATGCTTCTTACCTGGATCTACATTCTCAACTCCTTGAATGCTTAAATTAATGGAATGCTAAAGCATTTACTTGCTCTTTATATATATGTTTAGATTTACATCAAGGCTGTTCTAAAGAGTGTCATCTTTTATCAGAAACAAGGATCGGATAAGCTCAGTTGGCAGATGATTTAACAGACGAGCCTCAATTGATTAAGAAGTAAATAAATAGACTACAAGGGAAACAACAATACTTAACAGCTAAATGCAGTTTAGCTGTTAAATACATGGAAGCAAAATACCAAAACTCGAGTCTCTTTTGGATAGCTGGGCCAATGAAAACTGTATTCTCCAGACCTGATGTACTATTATGAACATCAAAAGACATCCTGGATTTCTGAAAATTAATCCCTGCTGAGGATAGTTTTATTAATTGTGGTTTATAGTTGGGTGATGAAAAATTGATTTCACATGTACCAGAGACAATCCATAAGATGTCAGATGGCCCAGGCATAGTTACCCAACTTTGCAAGGTGATGAATTCCATCCTACTAGCTCTCCTTGTCTGGATGTTGCATCCTCCTCCTCTCCCACCTCCTTGTTAAAGTTCCAGTACTTCTGTAGGGTTGTCCTCAGTTATACTAATATTTGAACACTTAGTCTTTAACTTTTATTACACTTTATTATACACATGCTGCCAGTAACATAATCAGGACTGTATTCAGAAATATGTTTCCTGATGTGAAAATGAATATGCTTTTGGAATATAGGAAGAAAGTCATGGTTTCAAGGGAAAATATGATCTTGCTCAATAACTATTGATAACTTTCATGTGTCCCTTGTTCAGTGTCACTTTTGTAGCTTTTTTTGGCCAAAATCTAAAATCTAATAATGAAAAATTAGCAGACAAAAATTGAGGAGCATTCTATAGAATAAATGGCTTTACTCTTCAAAAATGTCATGAAAGATAAACAGATTAGTAGAAAAACTTAGAAACTGTATAACTTTAAAGAAGGTTAAAGAGACCACTAAATGAAACGGACCACCAGCCCAGGTGGGATACATGAGTCAGGTGCTCGGGCCTGGTGCACTGGGAGGACCCTGAGGAGTCGGGTGGGGAGGGAGGTGGGAGGGGGGATCGGGATGGGGAATACATGTAACTATATGGCTGATTCATGTCAATGTATGACAAAACCCACTGAAATGTTGTGAGGTGATTGGCCTCCAACTAATAAAATAATATTAAAAAAAAAAAAAAAAAAAAAAAAAAAAAAAAAGAGACCACTAAATGCATCAAATGCCTCTGGATTGGAGCACAGATCAGGAAAAAAAAATATTCTAATGAGAGAAATGATGACTGATATTTGAATAAAATATGTCACCTAGTCAACAGCATGTGTCAGTGCTCACTTCCTGATTTTTAGTAACTACATATGGTTGTATAGGACATAGTTTTTATAAAAACACATTGTAGTATTCAGGGGTAAGGGCTCATCATACAGACAGTTAACTCTGAAAAAGTTCAGAAAACAAAATGTCAGCGTGGGGAGTAGAGGGAGAGACAGAATGACAGAGACAAAGATACGAAATCAGTGAATAAAATGTTAATGTTGGGATCTGTGTAAAGGGCATATAGGAATACTTCCGTTTTTCAATTTTCATTATTTGAAATTAAATAAATATATAAACTGAAACAAGTATTGATAAAAGCAAGCTAAGTTTCATGTTCCACTTTCCTACTTATTCTATGTAACTAAGAAATGAATTCTTAAGTTATCTTGACCATTGTGATGTCTCAGCCTCCACTGAAACTACCCATAGTGAGTTTAACAATGTGTGATAGCAACACATAGCCAAATTTAAAAATAAAAGATAAAGAAAACATAGGAACTTATTGATTTCACATGAATAAGCCAAATATTTAAATGGGTCAAAGACAATTCCAGCCTTTGGAAGAGAAATAATTAATGAAGGGCATTTGGTAATCTACTACGGGTTCCCGGTGAACTGGTCAATGCATTCATTCTTTCATCACATTATGATACTCACTGTGCTGTAATTAGTCACTAAGTCGTGTCCAACTCTTTGTGACCCCGTAACTGCAGCCCACCAGGCTCCTCTGTCCAGGGGGATTCTCCAGGCAAGAATAGTGAAGTGTGTTGTCCTGCCCCCTGCCAGGGGTTCTCCCCAACCTAGGGATCAAACCCAGGTCTCCCACAGTGCAGGCAGATTCTTTACCGATAGCTACCAGGGAAACCCGTGATACTCACAGAGGGAACACTATAGGCTGGGTTCTATGTGTGCCTTTGTATTTGTCAACTTGACACGATTTCATCACTGTTCTCAAGTTGCTTAAATGAGAGGCCTTGCATAAAACGTAATACTTAATGCCAAGTGATGACTATTGCTTCTTGGCACAGGTTGGATATCTCCCAGAAACTTATATTTTAGGATTATTTGCTAACTATCTAAATGATTATATAAATAATATCTATATTCTAAGCCATTGAAAAGATGGTTTTAAGATATTTAACTGGCTTTTCTTTAGATACAGTTCACTGTATATTTGTGAATTGTAAAAGCAACATACTTATGAGGAAAAAGCACACAGTTTTTCTGGAAAACTGGAATACTAAAAATAGGAAACAAGAGCATCATACATTAAGAGCATTCTTTTACTTAAAAAACCTCAGTAGATACAGCCCAGTATATTTTCCAAGAATGAAGCAAGAGCAAAATGCTAAAGTGTCAGAAATTGAATTATAATTAACAATATTTTGAAATCATATTGTATCACTAAGAAAAAATTATCTTGTAGTTTTATTAATGTATATTTTTTCTTAAAGTACGATTTACTTTACTTTGATTTAGTTTAGTAGATCTAGTTCAGAACTGACTGTTCTTTTAAAAGTTAATACATGTTTGATTTGGGCTTCCCAGGTGGCACTAGTGGTAAGGAACCTTCCTGCCAAGGTTGGAGACATAAGAGACGTGGGTTTGATCCCTGGGTTGCGAAGATCCCATAGAAGAAGGTGTGGCAACCTACTCTAGTACTCTTCCCTACAGAATCCCATGGACAGAGGAATCTGGCGGGCTACAGTTAATGGGGTTGCAAAGAGTCAGACGTGACTGAAGTGACTTAGCAGGCACACACACCTTTGATTTAACATTTATTTTAAAAAAATATAGATTTCTATATTTCCTAAAGCATGCATGCAAATATCATTAAATCATAGAACTTCTTAAGATCGTAAGTGCTAATATTCCATATACATTATACTTTCGGAATATTTAGTGTATATGTTATTCAGACTTTTTAATCCTACATTTTGAGCAGCTTTTTATTTTTACATAGGTATATTTCTAATAATGGGCTTTATGTATTAATTGCCACTTTATACATCATTTTTATCTTAAGTTAACTTAATTTTAGTGATAGTAAATACTTTTCTACACCTTCCCAGTTTTTCTAAATAGAATGTGAAACACATAGAAAATGTTGGCAAAATGCACTTCAAAGTCTGTTCTCATTTTATAAAGATTAGTTTTTGAAAAAAAAATGTTCTCATGACATTTAAAAGAACTAACTTCCAAACCCATAGTCTTGAAGTAGATAACATTCAAAGAGAAAGATCATCAAATCCCAAATCTTAATAAAAACTACCACTGATTTTTATTTGAGTAGTACATATAATTTGATTTTATGACGGTTACATTTCCACAATAATTTTCCTTTAGAATATGAAGCAAATTCTACCTGCTGAATGAGTTCATTTGTTTCAAGGGTTAGAATGATGGAGAACATTCAAATATTTCAACCCAAATTATATAAGAAATAGTTATGGAATACTTACATGTATAGCTATTTGCATACCAATGAATAAAAGTATCAAATACCTTTGCCATCACAAAATTTACATCCTCATGGGAAAAACACTAAATAAAGTAATTAATGATAAATAACCCTGTTGGGTCAAGAACAATAAGGGATACTGGTTTGGAGGGGAAAATTAGAAGTTCAGTTTTGGGCATTTTAATTTTGATATAATTAGATACCCAAATAGTGATGTCAAGTAGGCAAATAGCTATAACTCAAGAACTCAAGAGATGATCACCCTGTGGATATATGCTGGAGAGTTTTCTGGTTTCTGATATTTAAAGCAATGAGGCAAGAGGAGACAGCGAATGAACTGAGTGCAGATACAATAGAGAAAAAAGGCCAACGAGCCACATCCTGGAACATTCCAGTAGAAGTGAGAAACTAGTCCAGAGGCCTGAGAAGAAAATAAGAGGAAAATTAGAAAACTATGGTTTCCTCAAAACCAACAGAGTAAAACATTTCTGTGTGTATATGTGTGTGTATGTGCATGCTCAGCCGTGTCTGACTCTTTGCAACCCTATGGACTGTAACCAGTCAGGCCCCTCTGTCCATGGAATTTCCAGGCAAGAATACTGGAGTGGGTTGCCATTTCTTCCTCCAAGGGATCTTCCCATCCCAGGAAGAGAACCCATGTCTCTTGCATCTTCTGCACTGGCAGGCAGGTTCTTGACCACTAGCACCACAGGGACGCCCCATAGAAAAAACATTTCTTGGAAAGTAATATGATGAACGTTATGAAATATGGTAAAAGTAAGACATGAGAGCTGTCCATTTGATTTAACCACATGGAGGTCACTGAAGACCATGTCAGAGCAATTGGGTGCAGGGTGAGGGGAGATATGGGGAAAGAGAAGAGAGAATGTAAAAGGAGGAAATGAAGACTAGGGGTCCTTAAGATGTATTTTAAAACATCTATCTATGGCTGGAAACAAACGGTGCAGGAAAATCAGTAGAACTGTATGTGTATATGTATGTGTGTGTGAGTGTGCTTATTAACAGCTAAAACTGTGCATGTTAGTTTCACAGACCTAAGCTGGAGATTTAGTCATATATGACATCACTTGATTAGAGAAAACAGCCCCCAAAAGGCACAGTGAGGAAAACTGGAGCTAAGCAGGGACAGAGGGAGTGTGGCTATTAACTTGACAACTTCTTGATATCAAACATGACTCATAGATTTATCTCATGGTACTGTCTTTCCAGAAGCCAAATGAACTACTATTTCTCAGGGTTTCCGCTCAGAGGAGCCAGGAAGATTCTATCTGCCAGTTACTTTTCCCCATTAGTGAAACTGTGAAATAACACCTTAGGTGTTAGATCCTCTGCATTTCTGTGTTGAGTACTTAGTGTTTAGAGTATCTTACGGTGTTCCAAACTTCAGCTTAAAAAGAGACAACCTTGGGTGAGAGGGAAGTAGTGTGTGGTAGCATACGGATGATGAAGTTGGTTGGAATCCATGCAGTTGTTGAGCCCAATGACAGCTGAAATACAAATGAGGGGCCAAAACCCTGAGATTGTAGTGGCCAACAGGATGTGCTGTGGCATGTGAGGCAGTATTAATTTAACTTGTACTGCAATTAATATTGTTATTTTATTTGTATCCTGATAGCAAGGACCCACTAACCAGGAAATATTTGAAGATGCAAAGAAAGTGGGGAAGGTTGTTGGGGTTATGTATGTGAAGTGACGAAACATTTGCATGAGTGAAAAAGATCAATTCTGGTGGCCTTAGAGGGGAATATAGAAACTCACCCAGAATATATAGGCCAAATGCAGTTAGATAAATAGACATAATTTTGGGAGTATGTGGCTTTTCCCTTTTGATTTTTTGTGTTTTTTTTTAATTAATTTTTTTTCTTTTTTATTATTAAATTGTTTATTTTACTTTACAACATTATATTGCTTTTGCCATACATTGACTTGAATCCACCATGGGTGTACATGTGTTCCCCATCCTGAGCCCACCTCCCACCTCCCTCCACATCCCATCCCTCTGGGTCATCCCAGTGCACCAGCCCCGAGCACCCTGTATCATGCATCAAACCTGAACTGGAGATTCGTTTCACATGTGATAATTTACATGTTTCAATGCCATTCTCCCATATCACCCTGCCCTCGCCCTCCCACAGAGTCCAAAAGACTGTTCTATACATCTGTGTCTCTCTTGCTGTCTCTCATACAGGGTTATCATTACCATTTTTCTAAATTCCATATATATGTGTTAGTATACTGTATTGGTGTTTTTCTTTCTGACTTACTTTGCTCTGTATATTAGGCTCCAGTTTCATCCACCTCATTAGAACTGATTCAAATGCACTCTTTTTAATGGCTGAGTAATATTCCATGGTGTATATGCACCACAGCTTCCTTATCCATTCGTCTGCTGATGGACATCTAGGTTGCTTCCAGGTCCTGGCTATTATAAACAGTGCTGCGATGAACATTGGGGTACATGTGTTTCTTTCAATTCTGGTTTCCTCGGTGTGTATGCCCAGGAGTGGGATTGCTGGGTCATATGGCAGTTCTGTTTCCAGTTTTTTAAGGAATCTCCACACTGTTCTCCATAGTGGCTGTACTAGTTTGCATTCCCACCAACAGTGTAAGAGGGTTCCCTTTTCTCTACACCCTCTCCAGCATTTATTGCTTGTAGACTTTTGGATAGCAGCCATCCTGACTGGCATATAATGGTACCTCATTGTGGTTTTGATTTGCATTTCTCTGATAATGAGTGATGTTGAACATCTTTTCATGTGTTTGTTAGCCATCTGTATGCCTTCTTTGGAGAAATGTCTGCTTAGTTCTTTGGCCCACTTTTTGATTGGGTCATTTATTTTTCTGGAATTGAGCTGCAGGGGTTGCTTGTATATTTTTGAGATTAACTCTTTGTCCATGGCTTCATTTGCTATTATTTTCTCCCATTCTGAAGGCTGTCTTTTCACTTTGCTTATAGTTTCCTTTGTTGTGCAGAAGCTTTTAATTTTAATTAGGTTCCATTTGTTTATGTTTATTTTTGCTTTTATTTCCAATATTCTGGGAGGTGGGTCATAGAGGATCCTGCTGTGGTTTATGTTGGAGAGTGTCTTATATATTTTCTTTTTGAAGTAGGTAGCAATATCATGAATTGAGTGCCATGATGTGCAAGAAGAGGTTGAAGGTTTGAGGAGAAGAAGAAAAAGTAAACATATTGTACTAGATGAAGGCTCTTCAACAGTACTATTGCCCTAAATTTAAAACAACCACATAAATTTAAATTAGAATCATGTAGTTGCATAAATCCAGTCATGGAATGGATGGACAATTGGATTGAATTCATTGTCATTTCCTAATTTTCAAATATTATAACATTACATTTTTCTGCTTTTTATACTGCATGAGTTTTACAGTTTTTATACAGATATATTCAACCTAATTGATTGTCATATTCTCATTTCTCTAGCCTCATTACATAATATGCTATAAATCTCATTTTTCTGTTTGCATATTACTTCATTGGTTCGAGTGATCTCCCACAATGTTGTTATCAGGTTTGGAATAATTTTTGTTTCCATTTGAGTATAATCTATAACTTTCTTGCTTCTGATTTATCTCGTGTATACAGATATATAGCTTCTGTTATAGCTAAATTAAACATCTTACCTTGTGTAACAGGGAAGACATTTTTAACCATTAAATTGTGATTAAACACATTTCTATATCTTCCATATTTCATAATCTGGAATAAGATAAAATGTTGCTTGGAATCATATTTATCTTTCTCATAAATATCTTCATCTTTTAAATGCTTTAGGGTCTTTAGAATATTATAATACATTAGAAAGTAAATCTGTATTTATCTACATTTAATGGATCTATGAAACATTTCTAGATGTTCAAATTGCAAAACAATTTAAACTTAACTCTGCCCTATATTTAATACTCAAACATGGATGTAAAGAGAAATAAATAGGCAAATAAAATTAACCTCAGCTATACAATAATTTATGACCATGTGACTAGATAATCAGAGGAGATATTATTATCTATATGTTTAACATTTCTCTCTGGATTATACCTTTGATAGGTTCACTGTATTCTCGAACTGGTGGCTCTGATTCAAGCTTCTCTCGTAATACAGGTTATGCATAAACTATTCTAATACATAAAATTGAAGTTGAAAATTAAAGTTCTAATCTAGAGTGTTTTGATCAATATCTAACTTTAAATTATCTAGATAATTGAGGCAAATAATGTCACATCTTTCTGGGTGCTCAGTCACTCAGTTGTGTCTGACATAGGCCCCCAGGACTATAACTCACCAGGCCCCTCTGTTCATAGAAATTTCCAGGCAAGAATACTGGAGCAGGTAATATCATATATATACCATACATATACATATGCATATGATTGATCTGCAACAAGGTTTGTTGTTTTTTATTTAGTTTATCAAATAGCTTTAGATTACAATCTCATTTCCATATTTGAGTTGATCTCCTTTCCCTTCTCTTTCCTTCTTAAAAAATGTTACTGTTATTGACATTTTCTCCCTAGTAAAGAATAATCATGACAAATTTTGTTGTCCTATATTTGTCATTCAACTACATATTACCAAAATTATTTTCTAATAATTAAAATAATTTGTATTTGTGTTTTTCAGCACTAGATGTTAAAGTTCCAGTTGCTTCAGTAAAGATACTATTAAATAAGTACACATGAATTCCAGGGACATTAAACTCATTTAAGCTCATTGATGACCTATGTCATACACTTGGCATACTGTGTTCTAACATTTTGCATATAGCTTTAACAAAAATATATTGCTAGAAGGAAATTTATAAATTTCCTACACTTCTGTCATTGTATATTGCATAATCAATCTTTGCATTCCTTTTTTGTCAGTATTCATGAGAAAATAATCCTCTCCTATTGTCTTTCTAAGGCATGATCACATAAATCTTAAGGTAATGTGACAGAACCAGAGAGGCAAGAATTTCCTCTTGATTTTTCATTCATCAGTTTGAACTAGTTTTCTCTGTAGTGTTTGAAATTTATATCAACATAGAAATATTTGTTGTTTCTTGATAATTTTTCATACATCACTATCCCAATTTTTATTGCTTGAAGGCCTCAATGGTTTTATGGTTATTGGTTCACATAATTGGAAAAGCAGGTTTTTGTTCCCCCTCCCCCCCGAGGATGTTTTATATATTTAATGGTGTCCTTTAATTTTCCCTTTTTTGGATAGTATTATAGCTAAAACACTACTTAAAGTTATATGACAGCGTTTCCAAATTTTAAAACAGAATTATCTATGAAATTTCAAAGTTTATGGTTCCTAGTTAACATTGTTGCATTTCTTGGGCCCCTTAGGTTGATTTTTTTTTTAGTTACTATAAAAATGAAACTATAAAATGTGAATTAATATTAGTTATAACAAAATTTTTAATAGTATAAACTATGTAGCTACATGGTTCATTTTTTATTGCTAGATATTATATTTATACTGTGATGTTTAAAACTGGATTTAGATGCATTCACACACACAGATAGAGACATTACAACATACATATGTTGTAAATGAGATGACATATTTCTAGACTTGCTGTAAACAGAAGACTGCAACCACTATATTAAAATTAAACAGAAAGCATATTAAGGCATGTGCAATCTTATCAAATGTCTATTTTCTTCTTAATACTATGTGCTCTTTTGTAAATGTTTTGTTTTACTTAAAATAAATTATAATTTATTCATATTAAAATTCATTTTAAATTTTGCAAGTTTTACCAAAAATAAGTGATAGCTTGTTCATATTAAAATAATCCAAAGAACAAAATGGAGTTCCTTTCTTCCTTTGAAATACCAATTTAATATTAGGACATGGACCAATTTCCTTTGTGAGAAATCTGGAAACTAGCTTAGGGGCTCTTGCACCCAACAGGAGCACAAAACCAGATACAACAAAGCTGGCAGGAAAATTTTTGACAGTCTCTCACCATAGTTCTTTCCACTGGCATACATGAGTGTGTGTTCAGTCGTGTCCATCTTTCTGAGACCCCATGGACCATGGAACACTAGGCTCTTCTGTCCATGGGATTTTCCCAGCAGGAATATTGGAGCTGTTTGCTATGCCCTCCTCCAGGGGTTCTTCCTCACCCAGGAATCGAACCTGCCTCTCCTGTTTCTCCTGTATTGCAAGTAGAGTATTTACTCCTGAGTCACCGTGGAAATTGGCATAGCACCACCTTATTTGGAGGAAACTCCCAGATCCCACATTCTCCCTAGAGGAAAAGAGATCAGATCAAATGTCCAACATTCTGACTTTTCAGGGGGGTTGCCTGAAAGGTTAGTTTCTGTCTCCCCTGTCTCAGCGCACTATGGGATCTGGTATTCTCCAGATGTCCGGGGGCTACTGAGGACACACCCTATGGCATGCCGCTGATCCACAGGATGTGTGATGCAACAGGCAGAGGCTACTACTGCTCAGTGGTCTCTCATTCAGGAAGAAAGAAAAGAGTGGAGCATACATTCAATGATCCAGGTATAAAAATAACCATAACTGCAAAAATAGTAGGGATTGCCTTACTTACATTAGACAAAATCAGTTTTAAGTAAAAACTCTGACAAGACAAAGTACATTACATACCGATAAAAGGGTCAATTCACCAGCTTGGTAAAACAATTATATATGCAACCAACATCAGAAACCAGTCAAATATACAAAGGCAATATTAATAGAACTGAAGAGAAAAAGAGATGGCAATGACATAATGAGAAACTTCAATATCCCATTTTCAATAATGGGTAGAACGTCTAGACCAAAGATCAATAATTATATAAAAGATTCAAATAACACTGTAGAAGTACAAGTATAAAATATCTTCAGATAAATAAAAATGAATACACAGCACAGTAAAACTTATAAAGTGCCATAAAAGCAGTGCTATGAAGGAAGTTTATAGCAATAAATCCTACATTAATAAAGATCTCAAATAAGCAACCAAAGGAAATATATAAATATACATCTAAAGGAACTAAAAAAAGAGGAAAGCAAGCCCAAAATAATCAAAAGAAAGAAAATAATAAGTACTACAGCAGAAACCAATGAAATGAAGATTAAGAAACAAAATAATAAACAAAAACAAGTGAAACTAGGAATTACTATTTTGAAATGTTCAACAAAATTGGCAAAACTGTAGCTTGATTAAGAAAAGATATATGAATCAGGTAAACTAAATCATGAACAGGAGACATTGCATATAATGATAAAGAAATTTCAAAAAAGGTCAAAGATGAAGTGGATGAAACTGGAGCCTATTATACAGAGTGAAGTAAGGCAGAAAGAAAAACACCAATACAGTATACTAATGCATATATATGGAATTTAGAAAGATGGTAACGATAACTATATGCAAGACAGCAAAAGAGACACAAATGTATAGAACAGACTTTTGGACTCTGTGGGAGAAGGCGAGGGTGGGATGATTTGAGGGAATAGTATTGAAACTTAGTATTATCATATGTGAAACAGATCGCCAGTCCAGGTTCGATGCATGAGACAGGGTGCTCAGGGCTGGTGCACTGGGATGACCCTGAGAGATGGGATGTGGAGGGAGGTGGGAGGGGGTTCCAGGATGGGGACCATGTGTACACCCATGGCTGATTCATGTCAATGTATGACAAAAACCACTACAATATTGCAAATTAATTAACCTCCAATTAAAATAAATAATAAAAAAACCCCAAAAAGGTCAAAGAGACAATTATGAACAATTATATACCAAACTATTGCATAACATAGAATAAATGGAAAATTCCTAGAGATATACAACCTAACAAGATCATATCATGAAGAAACAGAAAATGTGATTGAATGTGATCAAATGCATCAAATCCTCCCAAATGTTCTACTGGACATTTTCTATGTCCAGTATAAAGTTAAGTTTAAGTTAAACAGGAGGAGGAAATTCTGTAGATCTGCTGTGTAGTACTGTGCCTATGATCAACAACAAATAGTATATGTTTAAAATTTTGTTGAGAGTAGATCTCATATTAAGTACACATACCACAAGAAATGCCATAAAAAATTAACACCATTTCTTCTCATACTCTTCCAAAGAAGTTAAGTGAAGGGAGCATGTCCAAACTCATTTTATGAGGCCAGCATTAACTTGATATCAAAGCTAGAAAAGGCACCAGAAGAAAAAAAATTCTACAGACCAATATCCATAAAATTGGTGCAAAAATTCTCAACAAAATACCAGAAAAAATAATTTAGCAGAACATTAAAGAATTCTATACTGTATGAGATTTATGCAATGGGATTTATCCCTGGAATGCAAAGGTGGTTCAACATAGGAAAATCAATCACTGTGATGAGCCACATTAATAGAATGAAGAATATAAAATCACATGAAGATCTCAGTAGACCAATGAAAAAAAATTGATAAAATTCAACACTCTTTTATGTTAAAAGCACTCAACACCTTGGAATAAAAGAAAATCACTTCAACATCATAAAGGCCATAAATAAAAAGCCAGCAACTAACATCACATGAATGGTGAAAAACTGGAAACGTTTCCTCTAAGACAAGGAACGAAGTATGGATGCTGACTCTCTCCACTTCTATTCAACGTATTACTAGAAGTCCTAGTCAAAACAATTAGGTAAGAAAAAAAAAAATCAAAACAGAAAGGATGATATAAAATTATCTGTTTGCAGGTGACATGATCTTATTTGTATCAAAAGACTCCCCAAACACACACATACACAAACCTATTAGAACCAATAGGTAAATTCAGTAAAACTGCAGGAAAAAAAACTACCACCCCCAAACTAGTGGCATTTCTAACACTAACAATGAATAATCTGAAAAGAAAGCTAAGAAAACAATCACATTTGCAATAGTAAATATAAAATAAAATACTTAGAATAAACTAAATAAGAGGTAAAATATTTGTAAACTGAAAGCTGTAAAATACTTAAAAAATTGAGGGAGACACAAAAAATGAAAACTTTACCCCATACTCTTGAATGGAAGAATTAATATTGTTAAAATATCCATACCACTCAAAGCCATCTATAGATTCAATGTAATCCTTATCAAAATCCTATAACAATGACATTTGTTTTTCTGCAGTAATAGATAAAAGCAGTCCTAAAAGTCACATGAAAGCACAAAGGAATCCAAATAGCCATCCAATCTTGAGAAAAAAAAAAGAGAGAGAGAAAGTATGAGGTATCACATTTCCTGATTTAAAGCATATTTCACAGAATTGCAATAATCAAAACAGTATAGTACCACAATAAAAGCAGACATACGGGCTAATGGCAAAATACAGGGTGCCCAGAAATAAGTGGAAATGTATATAGTCAGTTGAAGTTCTACAAAGGCATCAAGTATACATGATGGGGAAAGGATAGTCACTTTAGCAAAAGGCTTTGGAAAAACTGGATATCCACTTACAAAAGAATGAAAGTGAACATTTATCTTATACCATATACAAAAATCAATTTTGAAAGGATTAAGGGCTTAAATATACTTTAAACATTACCTGAAACTGTAAAACTCCTAGAAGAAAACATAGGTGAAAATTTCATGGCATTAAATCTTGGCAATTACTTCTTAGATAAGACACTAAAACCATAGGCAATAAAAACAAAAAGAAGTAGGGCTAAATCAACCTAAAATCTTCTGCACACCACAAGGGGAAATCAACAGAGTGAAAAAGCAACCTACAAAATGGAAGGAAATATTTCTAGCCATACATCTGATAGGGCTTCCCTGACGGCTCAGATGGTAAAGAATCCACCTGCTATGAGAGATTGCTGGGTTCAATCCCTGGGTTGGAAAGATCCCCGGAGGAGGGCAGGCCAATCCACTCCTGTATACTTCCCTTGAGAATCCCCATGGACAGAGGAACCTGGTGAGCTACAGTCCATGGGGTCACATGCCTAGTTTGAAACCAAATGTATAGGTTTTAGAAAAATTGATCATTTTAACATATCTATGTATAAAATACTTTTGTGGAATAGAACTTTAGAATATTAACTAAGTGCATATGCATATCCTATCTATTAAAATAAGAATCCAGTTAGAAACTTTCAGGATGGTTCAGTGGCTAAGACTCCATGAGCCCAATGCAAGGGCCTAGGTTGGATCCTTGATCAGGGAGCTAGATCCCACATGCCACAACTAAGAGTTTGAATGCCCTAACTAAAAACACTGTATGCTGCAACTGAGAACCAGTACAGTCAAATAAATAAAAATTAAATATTTTAAAAACTGAAAAAATAAGAACTCAGTTAGTATATCATAATTACTGCCCCAATGGCCATATATTATCTGTCACCCCTGCTGCTTCTCCTACTTGGATTTTTTTTTGTCTTACTCACACTCCATATTCTTCAGCAAAAGGAATAGAAAAGTCCTTGGGCTTATTTTCACCATCTCTGATGGAGTAAACGATGAACCCAGAGTTTTCCAAACCACATTTCCACTCCCAGTCTGGTAGTCTTGATGGTCAGTCATATTCCAACCTCTTTTCTGTCCCTTTTTTCAGAGACTAGAGCTGTGTAATATTCTTCTGGATAAAGTCACTTTTAACTATATACTTTAACTTTCCTTAGTGCCTTGGGTATTGCCAGAATCACAATTTGCAACAAGTTATGACATCTTTTTCCATCAATCTCCTACAATGCAAGAAATCAGCATTTGATATGCTGTGTGTATGTACGTATGTGGTGTAATGTGGACAATAGGAGAAGTATAGCGGGCACAGTTCTTGATAAACTGTAATATGCTACTCTCAGATTCTTAAACATCCTACTTCTTTTTCATAGGGATTTGCAATACATTTCTGAAGCTGTCAATGAAAATAAAAATATTTTCCATTCAGAGTTTATCATTTTAAGTAGTAAGAATATACACTGATTTATAGATTTTATTAACAATCGAAAATTTTGACACAGTCATAATCAGATGATGCTTTCATCAGAAGTAGGTACAATTTGCAATATTAAAACTGGAGTGACCTTAAAACCCCTTCCTTTCACTACATTCACCAAACGCTGCCAGATCATCCTTGAGTATATCAAGGAATAGGGAAATAGGAAACCTCTAGTTACTTGAGAATACAAAAATATAGTAATTGGCTTTGTATTTTTCAGTAGCAGGAGTATGTGATTCAATGCAAGAAATTCCAAATAGCATTGATTGCAATATCTAAATGAATTAGTCTGTTGGGAACAACCATCTGCCTTAGTGACACATGGTAAAATCAAGCTGTGAAAAGGTAGGGAGCCCTCCTGAAAACAAAAGCAGGAGACCTAGACTTTTGAACTTTTTACCTGTTCTGAAAACTGGAAAAGGGTTGCTGCTTTGCTTCAAAGGCAGGAGAATACTGTGTGAATATATCCTCTGTCTCAATAATTCAAAGAGAAGAAAAATCCTGAATGAAACATATCGATAGAAAGAAAAATGGGAAGAATCAACCCTGAGTCTGGTTGAAAATGACTAAAAAGGAGGGAATGTGAAAATATTTCTCAGTGAAGCTGGGATAATGATAATAGAGTCCAATATGGTCCACTCATTCATACTGAGGATTTCAACCTTACATGTTAAAAAATACATATAGGTATTTAAAGAGAAAATCATAAATATGGAAAAAAATACTCAATGATACTTTAAAACTCTTTAATTATTATTTAATTAAAAGAATATTGTGTTTATTGCTTAAAATTTGGAAATGTTTTATTTCTAACCAACTGGAAAGACCATGTTTATCAGTTGCCACCAGACAGTGTCACAGGCAAAGCAAGTCATTGCAAAGAATTTGTTATTACACACACATAGAATTTGTGTACACTGCAGTAATTTGGATAACAACTGTTAGTGACAAACTTTATTTTCTACTGATAAATCACAAAATGCCTAAGCTTGTACATGTTCTAAGGAAAAATACAACTTAATCATCAATAATTTATAGGTATATGCAGATAGCCAATGACTAAATGTGTATGTTAACACCCTTCTTGATTTTTTATCTGATATCTCTTTCTTTGAGCCCCATTTTGTTTTCATCCCTCCTAGTTATGATCCATGTTGTAATCACAACTACCTAAATACAAGTTTTAATTTCCTTATTAACACATTCTTAGTACATTTTCTGTGCACCATATGCCTACAGGCGGCTCCTATTGTTTTTTACCATCTGGGCTGCTGAATTTCAGTTCTTTCCTCTCCTAAGAAAACTTGTGCTATCTTTTAAAGGCAATGAATTTAGAATATCGCTGGATATGCCACCATCTGCTTTGTTTCCACTTTGGGCTTTTGCCCTACGTGAGACTTGTGCATTATTAAAGCACTGTTTATGACAAAGCATGGACTAAACATGTTCCAGATGATTTTGAAAAATTGGAATTTTAAAACAGCGTTAAAAGTCAAATTACAATTTAAGAATTAAAGCTAGTTACATGGAGCATATGGCTTTGTGAGAAAAAGGGCCTCAAAAATTTTAGATAGTCAATGTGAGTTCTACAATTCTTCTTCATCAGTCTCTTTGTATGTCCATCAAAATATTTAGAAGGTGTGGTGAGACAGCCTGCCAAAACATTCCCTAGGATGAAGTTGAAATTAACTACCCAAATGGTGCTTCTAGTCTAGATCAGGTTTTACAGGTCATTGGCTACAGGCAGGGAAAACTAATTGAGGGCCCATCATCACCATCATTTAAAAAACAAAGGAGCAAAGAACACAGCAAAACACATAAAAAATTTTATCATCTCAAATCTAGAATTAATAATCATGAATATCAAAACTCTTACACTCCCATGATTTGCTTCTAACCAAGCTAAGGCACTGTGTTTGCATGGAAAAGACTGGACTTGTCCAACTCCTATTAGAGGGAGAGATGCATCCAGTGCTCACAGCAGGCAACTGTCCAAGCTATTGTGGTTTAGCAAGGACGTGTAGCAGCCCCACCTCTCTTATTGCTGTTTGAAAAATGTAGGGTGACAACTATACCTTCTCCACCCATTTTGAATCACTTAAAAAACATATTTTGTGAAATTTTACATTTTTTAACATTGCTTCATATAAACCCACACTCCTCACAACTCCCAAGGTAGAGTATTTCTCATTTCTATACTTCTGCATACCTAACTGATACTGTATATCTTTGTTTAGAAGCTATGGCTTCTATTAAATTTAATTACTTACCCCTGTGGCTTTAAATTGAGGGTGGCTATAAAACAAAGACGGCTTCTATTAAATTTAATTACTTTCCCCTGCGGCTTGCACGGGACGGGTGGCTTCTATTAAAAACCTGCATGGTATAGGTGTGGCTGCTAATCAAGGATGCTTCTAAATGAAGATATACAATCTACGGTAATAATTAATCAAAGGAGAGGAGGTTAGGTATAGAAATAGGATTGCATGATAAATGCCAATTCTGAAATTTATTAAAGTAATCGTAGTTCTAAAAGAATTTTTCATAATTTATGTTTTCTGCTTTTCTTAATAAAAAATATAGGTTACATCTGCACATACTATATAGGATATATTAATGTTCTATGGAGGAAGGTAAATATTTTTTAAACACCATACCCTATTAGATAAAGAGTGAGACTCTGTGATGTCTTTAACTGATTTTTTCCCTTTTGATAGTAGCTGAATAAAGAAAATGGCTTACAGATTTAGCTATGTATATAGTTTGAAAGTAACAACTGAAAAATGATGTTCATAATCTGAATTGCAATGAAACCAATTATCTGTACTGTGGTTGTTCACATGGGAATTCTCCTAAAGGTTTAGTATTTCTTAAAAGAAATTAAAAACAGCTGTAAAAATACCATAAAACAAAAATAGCAGCTGCAAAAGAGATTAACATTCCTAAATTTCATTTGAACCTGATATGTTATTTTTCCAACAGCATCATATATATTCTGATTTTTAAATCTATCTTTATGAAATTTTACCTTAAAAAACACAGAACTACTGAATATGTTCTTGATATTACCAGTATTTAATATTCATATGACATTTATACATTAGTCTCCTTTGTTATTGTTTTAATTTGATCATTTTTAGTAGTCCTCAAGTATGCGCTATCATTGTTAAAGTCATTTAAGATTTAAACAATACTGAGCAAACAAATTTGGTGTCTTTCTCTCTCTCTTATTTTATTTTTTCATTATTTAAAGCTGTCAACTGCCTTTCACACTGAACCTTGAAGACCAAGGGCTTTTTAAAAATTTTATATAATGTCTACTTTCCAATTAAGAAATCACAAATAAAGTATACCTGATATTTTGCATATGTTTACATATACCTACACACATATATGCATATATATTAAAACAAAATGCAATTTATAAAACAAATCTGGGGGTGGTGACAGTATAAAACAGTTAGTTTTGCCATGCTGCTCAAAACATATGGCAGCAACTTTTCTAGTCTTGTGCCAGATGGAGGCCTTTAATCGATCCGGTCTGTTATACCGTATGTTATTTCTCCATTAAAAGGGGTTCCTCCTTCCCAATTTACAAATAAATTGCTAAATGTTTAAGTGTGAGAAGTAGCACTTTGCAACTTAAAAATGATAAACTGAGAATCTCTATTTTTTAAAAGGAACAAATTATTAAAAGTATAAAAATTATCTGAAAGTTGTATTTGTATTCTTTCAGCAAAACTTTTGTCAGCCATTCAGATTTAACATATATTCACCATAGTTTATAGATCATATTGTTTGGGTTTTGTTGGTTTAGTAGCCAAATGTTTTCAGATAAGAATATTATACTTGACAAACTCTCCAGTAAATATTGCCAATATTAATGGAGTCAATTATATCATTCAAGTTGATAAAACTTCAGTAATTACTTGGAGATTTCAAAGGTAAGAATGACTTTTCAATTGCATTTCATATTAAAATATTTCCAAATTTTCTATACAATTTAAAAATTATTTTCCCCGAATAAATATTAAAATCAGCCTCACTGCCAATTAAAAAAGTGTGAGGAAACATTAATCTAGGTACAAGGTAAAAACATTTTATGTATATCAATATGTGAAAGACGAATTTAAAGGAAAGATGCTGTTGTTATAACACAAATAGCTGTAGTTTGAATTGTCTTAAACATGTTAGTAAAGCTCATTCACACACACATTTAATCTAAAAAATATGTGAGGAGCTGAGAAATAAAAATATAGCATTTTGAAATAGTTTGGTGCTATTGTTCTTTTGTTATAAATATTATTTGTGACACAGGTTCAGATTTTGAAGTAAACTAAGATGTATGCATAACAAATCAAATGAAAGCAACTAGTCTCTGGAGAAATGTGCAATCCTTTTGTAGAACTCAGCTTTCATGTAGACCAGTACTTAGCATATTCACAGCTTATAACAACTTATGAAATGGGTGAATGTTGAAACAAACTATCAACTAGATCTGTTCTCTTTAGGATGTTTATTTATGACTACTTTCTTTTGAAAGAAACCAGGAGTATGATAATGGTTGCACGCAGACTAAATAGGCTGTGTTTCCAGGAGCAGTAATCCCATACAAACACGAGAGAGAAAAGCCGTATTTTTCCAATATAATACTACAAGGGCAAGTGACAACCTTACCTGATGGCTGATATCTTTTATAGTACAACTGTGACATATTTTATGCATCACAAAGAATGATCAAAGATGTCTCTAGAGGCTCTCTGTCATGGAATGTGGCCCCACAGCCCCTGTCTGCCTTTAAATCAGGCAATAATGCAGCTTTAAAATAAGTTGGGCATGCTTTCCAGGGTGATGATTATTTTGGATATATTTGAGCATGATTTTGTGTTCTCTTTCAGTTATGTGATTTCTAAAATTATAGGCATGTTTCATTTGGTTGTGAAATGAAAAGCGACTAAAATAAACATGAGATTGTATATTTTTAAAAGTCCATTCTTAACATATAGTTCTGCTTGTTTTTACTGCTTTTGTAATATAAGAGAGTTTAGGAAAGAAAATGAAATTCAGAAACTAACATAACCATTCCCATTTGTTTCCTATTAAAACATATTAATAAAATAGCTTCAGCGTACTTTTGTTCTTATATATAAAATTTTGCATTGCAGCTATTTTTTTAATCAAACTTAAATGACTAGGTTTTCTGTACAAATTGAAAATAAAATGAAAAATTGTGGCAATCACACAGTTAATTTTAGCACACAAACACCAATCTTATATAATTTCCAGAAGTACTGTCTTCCTAAAAATCTTGAAAGGTTTTATCCTGGTACTCAGACTCATCTAGATAACTAAATTTCTCCTATCTTTTGTAGTTTTTCTCTACACATAACCAAAACCAAAAAAAAAAAAAAAGAGAGAGAGAGAGAGAGATTTTCATTATGTTAAACCCTACTAGATATTCATAATGAGAATTATACCAGGACTACATAGTTTTAAACAAACAAGTAAGCAAAACCTGGCTATGGTTATTGGTTAAAGGCCTTTGTTAATGGGAGAAGCTGATCAGTTGCATAAATCAGACAACTGAATTCTGTTACAATGGTAGGCTGATATTCGCAAAGAGATATCACTGGCTACATGTCAGTACTTTCATTGCAATTTTCATTTAGTGATAGCTCTTGGGTGCTGAAGAACTCTAAGTCTGTGTTCAGTGGCTGTTAAACTTATCTTCAAAACAATGCAGGGACAGTCAAGAGATTATTAACACAGCTAATTAGTCTCATTGGCAAAACTACCACAAACGTTTGCTCTGAAGAGGGTGAGTACATAAAGAATACCTTTTATTTCTAAGAAACATGCATACCCAATTATAAGTGTGCAGTGATCTAATTTTAGCTAAAAGGACACTTATATTGCCTTTGTAGCCTTTAAGAAGTATTCATAATTATATTAAAATTAAAATTCTATTCGTTCAGATCAGTTAAATATATAGTTCATATTTAAACGTGTTGTCATATTTGTTTGGTATCTTAATGGTCTTAGATAGAAGTAGTGTCTTTAAAATTAATTATTTATGAAATAAATATGAAAATGAACTGTAATTTTCAATATTATATAATTTCTAACTATTCCCCACTGCACCTGAAACCAATAAAATGCCATAAAAAAGGTAGTAGGAAAAACATATTTTTATAAGAAATGTTATTCCTTTGGCTTTTCAGAGTCATGAAATGTACATTGGTTTCTGATTTTATAAGATTATCAGCTTAAGTGTCCTGACTTTTCTGAGATTTAACTTATTTGAAAGCTAATATTTGTAAGTTAATGTTTCATTTTGAACAGATTGGTAATGTGCCATTATTTACAGCATACCTAAAACTGCTTTGAAACTACAAAGTATTAAAGACATATATGACTATGATTTGCATTCAGCAATCATTAAAAGAAAAAAAACAAAACAAAACTGGAGCTTCCCCGGTGGCTCACATGGCCTGTGATGCAGGAGACCTGGGTTCAATCACTTTGGCACTGTGTACTATCGTTCTACTCATCATCTTTCAAAATTCTATTAAAAAAAGAAAGCTCAAAAGTATAATTATATACTTTTATAATTATATACAATTATTTTTGGGGGGAAGCTACCCAACATAGCTTGCAGGATCTTTGTTCTCCAACCACAAATTGAACTCAGATTTGGCTTGAGAAAGTTGAGTCCTAACCATAGAACTGTTGGGAAATGCCCTCAAAATGATAATTATAAAACACTGTCTTTCTAGGTGAAAATTTTCAGAATCAATTTATTATATCATGGCTGTTCTGTTTATAAGTCCAGAAGAATATTACAGAAAAAAAGTTAAAATATTTTTAGCAAACAAAATTTTAGACGTTAAACTATTTTTAAGGGAGGGGCAAAGAAGACAAAATAATTTACTTTTAGGTCTTCTTGGCTTACCTCAAACTGTAAAGAATTGGCTTGCAATGTGAGAGACCTGGGTTTGATCCCCGGATCGAGAAGATCCCCTAGAGGAGGGCATGGCAACCCACTCCAATATTCTTGCCTAGAGAATTTCAGGACAGTGGAGTCTGGCAGGCTACAGCCCATGGAGTTGCAAAGAGTCAGACACAGCTGAGTGACTAACACTTTCATTTGGCCATTAGCTAGTTTATGTATAATTACATCATATATATATATAGTTATATATAATTACATATAGATATAGTTTCCATAGTTGCATATATCTTTAGTTTCAGCATTTACAAATATAAATTTGATAAAATGTTTATGAAGTCTTTTCCAGCTCTAGAATTGAGGAGTTTTAGTTTGAGAAGGAACTCTAGAGTTCATTTAAACTTTAATACCTCAAACCATGCTTTAGTCCTCTCACCAAAATAGCAAAATATTATTTATGCACTTTCACAGATCACAAGATTTTTCCACATACATTACTCAGATCATTCATATAATATGAAACATGTCTCATTATCCTATTATAAGATAAAAATAGAATTTTGAGTCAATGTTTCACTTTTTCTTTAATATCTCCAGGAAGTGGCCAAGTGTGAAATAAAAGCCAAGTCTATTTCAAATATAATATTTTGTGCTTGTTGCCTTCTACAGGATTACTTAAATACTCTTGAAAAGTAACAGTTCAGCCTTTCAGAGACAAGGAGCTCATTGGAGTGTGTCAGCCTATTTTTTTGAGGTTGCTTTGTCATATAATAATGTAATCATTAATAATTACCTTATATGGACCCCTATACTACTCTTTGGGAGAAGGCACTGGCACCCACTCCAGTTCTCTTGCCTGGGAAATCCCATGGACGGAGGAGTCTGGTAGGCTGCAGTACATGGGGTAGTGAAAAGTCGGACACTACTGAGCGACTTCACTTTCACTTTTCACTTTCATACACTGGAGAAGGAAATGGCAACCCACTCCAGTGCTCTTGCCTGGAGAATCCCAGGGACGGGGGAGCCTGGTGGGCTGCCGTCTATGGGGTCGCACAGAGTCGGACACGACTGAAGCGATTTAGCAGCAGCAGCTGCAGCATACTACTCTTTATCATAGGTAATCACTATTCTGTTTCTACACTGTGTTCTTGGTAGAGTAGGGTTTATGGTTTATGTCTCTGAATCTTCAGCAAAAAACACAATGATTGAAACGTAGTAGATACCCAGTGAATATGTATTGAATGCCGCTAAGTCGCTTCAGTCGTGTCCGACTCTTAGCGACCCCATGGACTGCAGCCTACCAGGCTCCTCCGTCCGTGGGACTTTCCAGGCAAGAGTACTGGAGTGGGGTGCCATTGCCTTCTCCAATGTATTGAATATATTGCTCCAAATTTTTGAAAGTGATCCTGTCAAAGCTGTTATAAGTTTGTAAATCTTATATGATTGCAGGTGAAACCTCTCCAGCCATTTCAGCATGGATTCAAATAGACTTGTTCACAAATGTGTCATCAACACCTAGAACAGTATCTGCAGGTAGTTTGCAAGCAACTATATACATGCACTATATAAGGGTGGAGATAAGTAAACCAAAACTAATAAAACTGTTTTCAGACAGATTTATCACCTAAAGGTGAAATCAAATCACTCTTTCTATAAATTTGCTGTTGTTCAGTGTCTCGGTCATGTCTGACTCTTTGAGATCCCATGGACTGTAGCACACCAGGCTTCCCTGTCCTTCACCATCTCCAGGAACTTGTTCAAACTTCTGCCCATCGAGTGGGAGGCATGAGTCTAAAAGCTATTATTTGGACATGAGTCCAAAATCTCTTATAAATAGTGAGTTAAAATATCATAGAATTACTAACAAAAGCTCATATTTTTAAGAAGATAAAAGGTGGAATTGAAGAATTAATAGCAAGTCTCAAGGTTAAAAAGAAAAATTAAACTTTAAATATTGAATGTATTTGTTGCAAAACTTTAAGTCCCAGTATTTAAATTAAAACCCAGAACTATAGGTCCCTGTGCTGAGAATAATCTGAATTTAAATTTTCCTTCATGAAACTTTACCTGTGTTTATCCTACATAAATGAGAAATGGAGACACATTGACAAGGCAATTGAATAAACAGCAAGCAAGTATCAAATGTATATATGTGATGAAACAGTCACAAAATTTAGGAGGAATTTGTTTTATCATTGTGTTTTAAAAGAGCAAGTTGATATACAATAAAATAAAACAACTAATAGGGAAAGGATCAAATGATAAACAGGTCAAGGAAGTAAATTTATAATAAGAAGCACAGACTCACTTTCCACTGTATTGATGGAGAAGACTCTTGAGAGTCCCTTGGACTGCAAAGAGATCAAACCAATCAATCCTAAAGGAAATCAACCCTAAATATTCATTGGAAGGACTGATGCTGAAGCTGAAGCTCCAGTATTTTGGCCACCTGATGAGAAAAGCCGACTCATAGGAAAAGACCCTGATACTGGGAAAGATTGAAGACAGGAGGAGAAGGGGACAGGAGGGGACAAGATGGTTGGATGGCATAACCGACTCAATGGATATGAGTTTGAGCAAGCTCTGGGACATGGAGAAGGACAGGGAAGCCTGAAATATTTCAGTCCATGAGGTCACAAAGAGTCAGACACAATTGAGTGACAGAACAACAGCACTCACTTTACAAACTGTATTCAAATTACTGTTTGCAAACATGTGTTACTCTTTTTAAAGTCCTTTTTCAGACATAGTGGTCCAAGTTGAGTGATTAGTTGATTTCCTTGACTTGCTCTGTCCTGACAACCCTTCTAGTACCTTCTCTAGAGAAGTCATGTATGTATTTTGAATAAAATTTGAATGAAAAGAGAACTGTGTTTACTCAGAAAATTTGTTTCTCTGATGTCATACAGATAACTATAAACAAATAGAAAAAAAAGTCAAATTTGATAAAATGGTCTACTAGTGAGACTTCAGAGAAGTAGGAACTTGCATTTATCACTGATGAGATATAATAACTTGGGTGAATATCACAGATGATATGCTATGAGAAAGAAGTCAATTTCAAGAGGTTGAAAGTGAACGTGAAAGCCATTCAATCATGTTTGTCTCTTTGTGACTCCATGGACTGTAACTTGCCAGGCTCCCATGGCCATGGAATTCTCCAGGCAAGAATACTGGAGTGGGTTGCCATGTCCTCCTCCAGGGGATCTTCCCAACCCAGGGACTGAACCCAAGTCTCCCACACTGCAGGCAAATTCTTTACCAGCTGAGCTATTATAATTTCATTTATATGACATGCTTAGAAGATAAAATTATAGTTTGGGTGTACAGAGCACTGACTATCAGGGATTAGGGTTGAACCCTGTTAGAACGTCAAGGTAGAATGGAGGGTTTGGGGGCATGATGTAACGTGGAATATTCTGCTTTTGCAACTGTTCCACCAATTTACAGCTCTGTTAAAACTAATAGAACTTTACAGCCTAAAATGGCAAATTATTAGGCTTTTTGATAAGAATATATTTATATATTTTGTATCTAGTCACATGTTTTAATATTCTTTATGTATACACTGAAAAAACAAGAGTCTATATCATAAAAAAATTAAATTAACAAGCTTTCATGACTGGGAAGGTTTGGATCAAGACAGGTAACAAATTGAAATATCTTAATTTCTGCCTTTTAATATTGCTTTGACTTGTCATGTGATTGAATTACCAGTTTGAAAACACAGCTAAATGACAATAAAAAATCAGACCTTTGACTGTTTGCTTCTATTTACTCCACCTCGGTTAGTTGCTCAGTTGTGTCCAACTATTTGTGACCCTGCCAGGCTCCCCCGTCCATGAAATTTCCAAGCAAGAATACTGGGGAGGGTAGCTGTTTTATTCTCCAGTGGATCTTCCCTTCCCAGGGCCCAAATTCCCTCCAGATTCTTTACCACTGAGCCACCACGGTTATCGCCGCAAGAGTAATCACTGATTTGTTTAATACTTTTTCAGTTCAGTAGGTGCAATAAAAGGTAAATGTACAAATTGCACTGGACTCATTTCTTAAACAATATATTTCTTTCTACCCTATGTATAGAAAGGTAGAGCCCCCTCTCCAGTAGGTATTCATGGATCTTTCTTCTCGAAACAATTCATTTTATGATTGAATTAGTTGCTTTGAAATAAAATTTGGAAAAAAAAGATGAGAATCTATTTCTTTGTTGAAACACTAACACCCACAACCATATGCTTTGGATTGTTCTGTGGCCAAACGTCTATTTACTCTTTTGTAGATTCATCTGTGTTTTGCAGTATGGAATGCTAACAGGTTACAGAAAACAGTGATAGCAATTAAGCTGCTTTATCTAGACAATGGGAAATATTTGATTATTTTTCTACTCACTTGACCTAGCTGATTGCTTTAGCCTTGCCGAAACTGTCCACATGTGAAAGTTACCTAAAAGAACCTATTACTTTCCATTGATATTCATCTTCTGCTGTCTTTGCTGAGAATTAAATAAACTGAGGACCCATACTAGTTAAGACTTTAAGTTCCCCCATATACTTTCATAATTAGCAACGCTAAGTGTATACATACATACTACTACTTGCTTTGTCAGTTAAAACGTGAAAATTTTCATTCTTTTTTTTTTTTTTTTTCAATCTAAGGTATTGTTTGAAGAAAACTGCTGTATTTCCAATAATCATCTTTTTATTTTTGCTGCAGTTCCTTCTGGAAGAGGAAAAATATTCTCCCCATTTTGAAAAGAGACTATTCTTTCATTTATCAACGTAAAAGCAAAGGACATCAGACTTGAAATAAAGTTCCAAGTTTTGAGGACCATGATACACCAAATAAATAACTAATTTAGTTAGAGAAATCAGTAAGTTTAGTCTACACAGCCAGTTGCTTGAGTGCTGCAACTGCAGTATTGATTTAGGCTTTGGTCTTCAAGCTTCCCAAAATAGTATGAAAAAAATCCAGTTTGAAGATTCCTGAGTAAGGCTTTTCTCTTGCTTACTATGGATTTGTAAAAATCAAACCATAGATGCCCCTGCAGAGAGGCGGGGAAGAAAATGGTGTGAATCCTGTTTTGAGAGTCCCATTTAAAATCACAGTTTAAAATCATGATTTAAAAAGGTTGTATATTAATTTATCCTTAATCATCTTAGATAAACCTCTCCCACAATACTCTTCATGACTAGAAAAAGAGAGCTGGGAAGCTTTTGTCATGATTTTGCACTCTTGGCATTGCACTAATTAATAACACTATCTTCAATATATTATATTAACAAATCAGAGTTATCAAGGAGGACATTAAAAGAATGATAGGCAACAAATCATCAGTATTTTATTAGACCAAATCTTGACTCATAAAGCCCAAGCTGTCTCCCCTCCAAGGAAGAAAGATAGTAATGTGCTAGATTGTGTATGAGGTCTTATTACAAAGTTGTCAGGTTTAGTTTGAAACATAAACATATTTTTATTCATACATTAGTACTTATAGTGATCAATGATAGTGTATCTAGTATACTAGAATTTGTTTTTGATCAGTAGAAAAGCAATTATTCATAAAACTCAAAATAGAGGCAAAGTTGTGAAAGAAAAGGAAAGAATTATAGGTTTCTTACTGGGAAGGTAATTTTAATATAGACGAGATTGGTCCAAGTTCTGCCATTCAGATTGATAGATTATCTAGCAGAAGTATCATTTCAATAATCTCAATGACAGTATAGCACTAGATACTTGGTACAGTATTATAAATTAAATTTACTGCAAATGTTATTGCAGACAATATGGAAAGAGATCTATTATTTGTGTTTGTGAAAGTTTAGATAGAAAGAAATTTAAAATTCTTCGACAAATCATAACAGAAATGATCTATATGATACGGCTATATTGCCAGTTGTCAAAAATTTCACTTTAGCCATTACTTCTTCATCAGTATCCTTGAATTATAGTGGCATGATTCCACTTGTGAGAGAAAATATTATATTAGTCAACCAGAATGTTATCCCTGTAAAGTGGTGCTTTGCAGTGTTTGGCAATGTTGGATTAAGTTAACTTTTTAGAGAAATGTTTTACCTTCTTTTTAACCTATCTAATATTGAGAATTTATAGTTGGTACAAAATAAGGCTGTTGGTAATCTCGACTATAGTATAAAACCATAATTGTACTGATGGAAGTTATTATAAAACTGTAAATATAGCAGATAGGTTTTATTATATTAATGTTTACCAATTTTAACATGCACACATACCATTATTAACCTCACCCAATATTCTTTTATTCATATCTCAAAAACTATCTGTGATACAGCTAAAATATAATTTTACATCTATCAATCATCATCAATCTATATTCTTGCTTACATAATTATCTTTACCTAAAATAAAAGCAAAATCAATGTGTATATTAGAGTTATAATTTTTGCCATAAAAACATTCATCCTATATCATTATTGTTAAATTATATCTAGCTTATCTTCTGATCTGTAAGCCTCATAATAGACAAGCACCCTGAACATTCAACACATTGTTTGAAACACAAGAGAATAAATCAGACACTGTCAAAGTATTGATTTCATCTTCCTTTAACTATCAATTGCATCTCTTATTGGATGCATTGACATGCACCAGCCACAAACCATTTTTTCTGCTAGGCAATAAAGCAACAAAAGCCCATTATACACCACGGTGAATGCTAATTTTTATTGAGACGTGCCTGGTCTTTCCAGGTGGCACCAGTAGTAAAGAACCCGCCTGCCAGTGCAGGAGACATGGAGGACGTGGGTTCAGTCTCTGAGTCAGGAAGATCCCCTGGAGGAGGGCATGGCAGCCCACTCCAGTATTCTTGCCTAGAGAATCCCATGGACAGAGGAGCCCGGTAGGCTACAGTCCATAGGTCACAAAGAGTAGAACACTACTGAAGTGACTTAGCATGCATGCATGGTCCTCTTTCAAGAGATTTAATCTTTCTAACAACCCTATCTGTAGAGACTATCATTACATCTGTGCTAAAATGAGGAGACTAGGGGGAGGAGCCAAGATGGCAGAGGAGTAGGACGGGGAGACCACTTTCTCTCCTACAAATTCATCAAAAGAATAACTGAACACAGAGCAAACTTCTCAAAACAACTTCTGATCGCTAGCTGAGGTCATCAGGCGCCCAGAAAAGCAGCCCATTGTCTTCGAAAGGAGGTAGGACAAAATATAAAAGATAAAAAGTGAGACTAAAGAGCTAAGGACGGAGATCCGTCCCGGGAAGGGAGTCTTAATAGAGGACGTTTCTAGACACCGGGAAACCCTCGCACTGGCGGGCCTGGGGGAAGTATTTGAACTCAAAGGGCAACCTGACTGGGAGAGAAACAATAAATAAAACCCACAGATTACGAGCCTAAAAGCAACTCCCAGCAGAAAAGTACCCCAGACACCCGCATCCGCTACCAGCAAGTGGGGGCGGAACGGAGAGGAGCGGGCAGCATTGCTTGGGGCAGGGTCCGGGCCTGAGTGCCCTGAGGACAATCGGAGGGAGCTTTTTTTGTGAGTTCCCAGCTTGAACTGTGGGAGAGCAAAGGAGAGAGAAAATTAATCGGTCCGAACACACTGCCGGCCGTTCGCAGAGCAAAGGGACTGAGAAAGTCCTGAGAAGAGCTCGCAGGCTGCGTACCGGCCCAGCCCCGCCGGAGGCTGGAGGCAGGGGGGAGGGGAAGGGGGCAGGCTCTGCCCCAAGGACCGCATCCCCTACCACACTGCAAACGGGCCTCCGCCTTCTAATCAAAGACCTCCGGAGATTCTGGATGGTCAACATCCGCCGGGAGGGTCGCTGGCGAGACACAGGGCGCAGGTACCCGACCGGTGTGGGCGGGGATTGGGGCTGGGGACGCGGAGGGCAGAGGGCGCACGCACCCAACTGGCACGGGCAGAAACTGAGGTTGGGATCGCGCAGGACAGAAGACGTGCAGCACCCGTGGTGAGAGCACCCGTCAAGCCCCTGGCTGCCTGGGCGCTCTGACGGGGAAGGCACAAAGAGCAGGCGCAGCTTTTTGTTCCGCGCTTTTGTGGAACACTGGAGGGCTGGAACCGCGCGCAGCGCAGGGCACGTTCCACATAGAGCAGCCGGGAACCTGAGCAGCGCAGACGGAGGAAGCAGCGCCAGCCCCTCCCCGCAGCGCGACGGAACTAGCTACCTGAATAAGACACCACCTCCGCCCGCCTGTGTCAGGGCGGAAATTAGGCGCGGAAGAAACCGGCAAACAGAAGCCAAATAAACAAAGGGAACCGCTTCAGCAGGGACCGGTGCAACAGATTAAAATCCCTGTAGAAAACACCGACTACACCGGAAGGGGCCTGGAGATATTGAGAAGTGTAAGCTGGATGGAAGGAGGTGCTATCTGAAACTGAACCGAACTCACAGTGGCCGCAACAGCTCCAGAGAATTTCCTAGATATATTTTTACTTTTTTTTTTTTAAGTAAGAAAAAAAATTTTTTTTTCTTTTTTATTTTTTCTCTTTTATTACTCTTTATTACTCCTTACTTTTATTACTCCATTACTCCTTAACTTTCATTTTCATAGATTTTTACGATTTTTTTAATTAGGGAAAAATTTTTTTTCTTTCTTTCTTTCTTTTTTTTCTTTGTCTCCTCTATTTTCTATTTTTCTTTTTCTCTTATTTCATTTAAAGTTCTCTAGTATTCCTCTACTACTCCTTAATTTTCATTTTCAATACACTATAACCTTACCAAAAAAAAAAAAAAAAGAAGAGAAGCCCTATTTTTAAACCGAACTTCATATATATTTATAAAATTTTTTTGTGTGTGTGTTTTGGTTTTTGTTTTTAATATAGAATTTTTAAGAGTCTAACCTCTACTCTAGATTTTTAATTTTTGCTTTTCAGTATATGATATAAATTGTGAACATTTAAGAATTCAATATTCAGTTCCCATTTTTATTCAGGAGTGTGTTGATTATTCTCTCCCAATCTTGACTCTCTGTTTTCTACCTCAGAATACCTCTATTTCCTCCTTTCCCCTTCTCTTCCCAATCCAATTCTGTGAATCTTTGTGGGTGTCTGGGCTACAGAGAACACTCTGGGAACAGACAACTGCGTAGATCTGTCTCTCTCCTCTTGAGTCCCCCTTTTTCTCCTCCTGCTCATCTCTATCTCCCTCCTCCCTCTCCTCTTCTGCATGTAACTCTGTGAACCTCTCTGGATGTCCCTAATGGGGGAGAATCTTTTTGCCATTAACCTAGAAGTTTTATTATCAGTGCTGTATAGTTGGAGAAGTCCTGAGACTACAGGAAGAATAAAACTGAAATCCAGAGGCAGGAGACTTAAGCCCCAAACCTGAGAATACCAGAAAACTCCTGGCTACATGGAACTTTAAGTAATAAGAGACCATCCAAAAGCCTCCATATCTACACTGAAACCAACCACCACCCAAAAGCCAATAAGTTTTAGAGCAAGACATACCACGCAAATTCTCCAGCAACGCAGGAACATAGCCCTGAATGTCAACATACAGGCTGCCCAAGGTTACACCGAACACAGACCATCTCAAAACTCATTACTGGGCACTCCATTGCTTTCCAAAGAGAAGAAATCAAGTTCCACGCACCAGAACACCGACGCAAGCTTCCCTAACCAGGAAGCTTGACAAGCTTCTACCCAGTGGGTGGGGAAACCTTGACAAGTCATTCGTCTAACCCCATCCACTGGGTAAAACCTCCACAATAAAAAGGAACCACAGACCTCCAGAATACAGAAAGCCCACTCCAGACACAGCAATCTAAATAAGATGAAAAGGCAAAGAAATACCCAACAGGTAAAGGAACATGAAAAATGCCCACCAAGTCAAACAAAAGAGGAGTAGATAGGGAATCTACCTGAAAAAGGATTTAGAATAATGATAATAAAAATGATCCAAAATCTTGAAAACAAAATGGAGTTACAGATAAATAGCCTGGAGACAAAGATTGAAAAGATGCAAGAAATGTTTAATAAAGACCTAGAAGAAATAAAAAAGAGTCAATTAAAAATGAATAATGCAATGAATGAGATCAAAAACACTCTGGAGGGAACCAAGAGTAGAATAACAGAGACAGAAGATAGGATAACTGAGGTAGAAGATAAAATGGTGGAAATAAATGAAGCAGAGAGGAAAAAAGAAAAAAGGATCAAAAGAAATGAGGACAACCTCAGGGACCTCTGGGACAATGTGAAACACCCCGACATTCAAATCATAGGAGTCCCAGAAGAAGAAGACAAAAAGAAAGACCATGAGAAAATACTCGAGGAGATAATAGCTGAAAACTTCCCTAAAATGGGGAAGGAAATAGCCATCCAAGTCCAAGAAACCCAGAGAGTCCCAAATAGGATAAACCCAAGGAGAAACACCCCAAGACACATATTAATCAAATTAACAAAGAACAAATACTAAAAGCAGCAAGGGAGAAACAACAAATAACACACAAAGTGATTCCCATGAGGATAACAGCTATCAATAGAAACCCTCCAGGCCAGAAGGGAACGGCAGGACATACTTAAAGTAATGAAAGAGAATAACCTACAACCTAGATTACTGTACCCAGCAAGGATCTCATTCAGATATGAAGGAGAATTCAAAAGCTTTACAGACAAGCAAAAGTTGAGAGAATTCAGTACCACCAAACCAGATCTTCAACAAATGCTAAACGATCTTCTCTAGACAGGTATTGCAGAAAGGTTGTATAAACGTGAACCCAAAATAACAAAGTAAATGGCAACAGGACCACACCTATCAATAATTACCTTAAATGTAAATGGGATCAATGCCCCAACCAAAAGACAAAGATTGGCTGAATGGATACAAAAACAAGACCTCTATATATGCTGTCTACAAGAGACCCACCTCAAAACAAGAGACACATACAGACTAAAAGTGAAGGGCTGGAAAAAAAATTTTTCACGCAATCCGAGACCAAAAGAAAGCAGGAGTCGCAATACTTATATCAGATAAAATAGACTTTCAAATAAAGGATGTGAAAAGAGACAAAGAAGGACACTACATAATGATCAAAGGATCAATCCAAGAAGAAGATATAGCAATTATAAATACATATGCACCCAACATAGGAGCGCCGCAATATGTACGGCAAATGCTAATGAGTATGAAAGAGGAAATTAATAGTAACACAATAATAGTGGGAGATTTTAATACCCCACTCACAACTATGGATAGATCAACTAAACAGAAAATTAGCAAGGAAACACAAACCTCAAATGACACAATGGACCAGCTAGACCTAATTGATATCTATAGGACATTTCACCCCAAAACAATCAACTTCACCTTTTTCTCAAGTGCACACGGAACTTTCTCCAGAATAGATCACATCCTGGGCCATAAATCTGGTCTTGGAAAATTCAAAAAAATTGAAATCATTCCAGTCATCTTTTCTGACCACAGTGCAGTAAGATTAGATCTCAATTGCAGGAAAAAAATTGTTAAAAATTCAAACATATGGAGGCTAAATAGCACGCTTCTGAATAACCAACAAATCATAGAAGAAATCAAAAAAGAAATCAAAATATGTATAGAAATGAATGAAAATGAAAACACAACAACCCAAAACCTATGGGACACTGTAAAAGAAGTGCTAAGGGGAAGGTTCATAGCATTACAGGCTTACATCAAGAAACAAGAAAAAAGTCAAATAAATAACCTAACTCTACACCTAAAGCAATTAGAGAAGGAAGAAATGAAGAACCCCAGGGTTAGCAAAAGGAAAGAAATCTTAAAAATTAGGGCAGAAATAAATGCAAAAGAAACTAAAGAGACCATAGCAAAAATCAACAAAGCTAAAAGCTGTTTTTTTGAAAAAATAAACAAAATTGACAAACCATTAGCAAGACTCATTAAGAAACAAAGAGAGAAGAACCAAATTAACAAAATTAGAAATGAAAATGGAGAGATTACCACAGACAACACTGAAATACAAAGGATCATAAGAGACTACTACCAGCAGCTCTATGCCAATAAAATGGACAACTTGGATGAAATGGACAAATTCTTAGAAAAGTATAACTTTCCAAAACTGAACCAGGAAGAAATAGAAGATCTCGACAGACCCATCACAAGCAAGGAAATCGAAACTATAATCAAAAATCTTCCAGCAAAAAAAGACCAGGACCAAATGGCTTCACAGCTGAATTCTACCAAAAATTTAGAGAAGAGCTAACACCTATCTTACTCAAGCTCTTCCAGAAAATTGCAGATGAAGGTAAACTCCCAAACTCATTCTATGAGGCCACAATCACCCTAATTCCAAAACCAGACAGAGATGCCATAAAAAAAGAAAACTACAGGCCAATATCACTGATGAACATAGATGCAAAAATCCTTAACAAAATTCAAGCAAACAGAATCCAACAACATATTAAAAAAATCATACACCATGACCAAGTGGGCTTTATCCCAGGAATGCAAGGATTCTTTAATATCCGCAAATCAATCAATGTAATACACCACATTAACAAATTGAAAGAGAAAAACCATATGATTATTTCAATCGATGCAGAAAAGGCCTTTGACAAAATCCAACACTCATTTATGATTAAAACTCTCCAGAAAGCAGGAATAGAAGGAACATACCTCAACATAATAAAAGCTATATATGACAAACCCACAGCAAGCATCACCCTCAATGGTGAAAAATTGAAAGAATTTCCCCTGAAATCAGGAACAAGACAAGGGTGCCCACTCTCACCACTACTATTCAACATAGTGTTGGAAGTTTTGGCCACAGCAATCAGAGCAGAAAAAGAAGTAAAAGGAATCCAGATAGGAAAAGAAGAAGTGATACTCTTGCTGTTTGCAAGTGACATGATCCTCTACATAGAAAACCCTAAAGTCTCTTCCAGAAAATTACTAGAGCTAATCAATGAGTATAGTAGAGTTGCAGGATATAAAATTAACACACAGAAATCCCTTGCATTCTTATATACTAACAATGAAAAAACAGAAAGAGAAATTAAGGAAACAATACCATTCACCATTGCAACAAAAAGAATAAAATACTTAGGAGTATATCTACCAAAAGTAAGAAAAGACCTATACATAGAAAACTATAAAACACTGATGAAAGAAATCAAAGAGGACCCAAACAGATGGAGAAACATACCGTGTTCATGGATTGGAAGAATCAATATTGTCAAAATGGCTATTCTACCCAAAGCAATCTACAGATTCAATGCAATCCCTATCAAGCTACCAACGCTATTTTTCACAGAACTAGGACAAATAACTTCACAATTTGTATGGGAATACAAAAAACCTCGAATAGCCAAAGTAATCTTGAGAAAGAAGAATGGAACTGGAGGAATCAACCTGTCTGACTTCACACTCTACTACAAAGCCACAGTCATCAAGACAGTATGGTACTGGCACAAAGACAGAAATATAGATCAATGGAACAGAATAGAAAGCACAGAGATAAATTCACGAACCTATGGGTACCTTATCTTTGACAAAGGAGGCAAGGATATACAATGGAAGAAAGACAACCTCTTTAACAAGTGGTGCTGGGAAAACTGGTCATCCACTTGTAAAAGAATGAAACTAAAACACTTTCTAACACCATACACAAAAATAAACTCAAAATGGGTTAAAGATCTAAATGTAAGACCAGAAACTATAAAACTCCTAGAGGAGAACACAGGCAAAACACTCTCCGACATAAATCACAGCAAGATCCTCTATGACCCACCTCCCAGAATATTGGAAATAAAAGCAAAACTAAACAAATGGGACCTAATGAAACTTAAAAGCTTTTGCACTACAAAGGAAACTATAAGTAAGGTGAAAAGACAACCCTCAGGTTGGGAGAAAATAATAACAAATGAAGAAACAGACAAAGGATTAATCTCAAAAATGTACAAGCAACTCCTGAAGCTCAATTCCAGAAAAATAAATAACTCAATCAAAAAATGGGCCAAAGAACTAAACAGACATTTCTCCAAAGAAGACATACAGATGGCTAACAAACACATGAAAAGATGCTCAACATCACTCATTATCAGAGAAATGCAAATCCAAACTACAATGAGGTACCATTACACGCCAGTCAGGATGGCTGCTATCCAAAAGTCTACAAGCAATAAATGCTGGAGAGGGTGTGGAGAAAAGGGAACCCTCTTACACTGTTGGTGGGAATGCAAACTAGTACAGCCACTATGGAAAACAGTGTGGAGATTTCTTAAAAACCTGGAAATAGAACTGCCATATGACCCAGCAATCCCACTTCTGGGCATACATACTGAGGAAACCAGATCTGAAAGAGACACGTGCACCCCAATGTTCATCACAGCATTGTTTATAATAACCAGGACATGGAAGCAACCTAGATGCCCATCAGCAGATGAATGGATAAGGAAGCTGTGGTATATACACACCATGGAATATTACTCAGCCATTAAAAAGAATTCATTTGAATCAGTTCTAATGAGATGGATGAAACTGGAACCCATTATACAGGGTGAAGTAAGCCAGAAAGATAAAGAATATTACAGCATACTATCACATATATATGGAATTTAGAAAGATGGTAACGATAACCCTATATGCAAAACAGAAAAGGAGACACAGATGTATAGAACAGACTTTTGAACTCTGTGGGAGAAGGTGAGGGTGGATGTTTCGAAAGAACAGCATGTATAGTATCTGTGGTGAAACAGATCACCAGCCCAGGTTGGATGCATGAGACAAGTGCTCGGGCCTGGTGCACTGGGAAGACCCAGAGGAATCGGCTGGAGAGGGAGGTTGGAGGGGGGATCGGGATGGGGAATACATGTAACTCCATGGCTGATTCATGTCAATGTATGACAAAACCCACTGAAATGTTGTGAAGTAATTAGCCTCCAACTAACTAAAAAAAAAAAAAAAAAAGAGGAGACTAAGGCACAGAAACTAAAAACTGTACCCCAGATAACATAAATAGAGAGAAGAGTCAGGATTCAAAAACTGTATTTTGAAGGGATGAGGTGGGAAAGACAGTTGACACTTAACCCTGTGTCTTAGTTTCTAACCACAGGATAGTCTATGTGGGTCAGATCATGATATCCCTAGGACCTCTTCCACATTGATATTTCTGAAAAATCACAGTGAATGCACATTATAGGTGCCAGAAAATAATTTTCTAGTTTTTGCTAATATATCTGATATATTATCAGATGCTGTATACTTAAAGAAATCCTATAGCACACTTCAAAACCTAGGTCTCCTAGCTTATGAAACTTCTTAAACTTTCAAGGCTTTATTTTTGAATTGTAATTCTGTACAATTTTCCTTTGGTAACCTGCTTTAATTTCATCACCCATGAGTCAATGTGAGTCTCTTAACTTTGTGATTTCCATGCATACACTTTCTTCAGGTCAATCTTTAAAAATTACTATGTTTGCTAAGAGTTACTTTTTTATTCCTTTTACTTCATTTATCATGATTTACACCCTTTCTCATTTTCTGGACTCTAGTAAATGGACTCATCCATTGTTCTCATCTTTGAGAATTTCACAGACTTTTATTCTCTTTCCATTTAACCTTAATTTTTTCAGGAAGAAAAGTTATCTTGACCAGTATAAAATTAGAGGCCTAGCTACCCTAAATATCAAAGAGACATTTAGAGGAGGCAGTCATATTGTACAAGGTCCTAATAATGGTGTAACCATGAAAATTGGTTAATTTTTTAAAATTTTAATTTAAAAATTTTTAATTCAAAATGTTGCACTTTTTATTCAATTGTTATATCTCCATCAGATATTTTAATTATCTTTGATGTATCTTATATACTTCTGGCCACTATAGAGTTTTCTAAATTTCAATTTGAATTTAATGTTTACATAATCGTGTGTGTGTGTTCTCACCTAAGAGTGTGGAAAAAGCTGAGAACAACTACAGTGATAAATTTAATAATTTCTGCAGCTTACAATTGATTAGGAATTGAAACATCCCACTTCTTTTAATAACAAATTTTAAAGAGTTGAGCGTTTTCTGTTGTTTACCTAAATATGAAAAGCATTATTTACTATTCCTACTCTGAACACATCATCAAAAAAGCAAGAGAGTTCCAGAAAAACGTATATTTCTGCTTTATTGACTATGCCAAAGCCTTTGGCTGTGTGGATCACAATAAACTGTGGGAAATTCTTCAAGAGATGGGCATACCAGACCATCTGATCTGCCACTTGAGAAACCTATATGCAAGTCAGGAAGCAACAGTTAGAACTGGACATGGAACAACAGACTGGTTCCAAATAGGAAAAGGAGTACGTCAAGGCTGTATATTGTCACCCTGCTTATTTAAATTATATGCAGAGTACATCATGAGAAATGCTGGGCTGGATGAAGCACAAGCTGGAATCAAGATTGCCGGGAGAAATAGCAATAATCTGATATGCAGATGATACCACCCTTATGGTAGAGTGAAGAGGAACTAAAAAGCCTCTTGATGAAAGTGAAAGAGGAGAGTGAAAAAATTGGCTTAAAGCTCAACATTCAGAAAACTAAGATCATGGCATTTGGTCCCATCACTTCATGGGAAATAGATGGGAAAACAGTGGAAACAGTGTCAGATTTTATTTTTGGGGGCTCCAAATCACTGCAGATGGTGATTGCAGCCATGAAATTAAAAGACACTTACTCCTTGGAAGGAAAGTTATGACCAACCTAGATAGCATATTAAAAAGCAGAGACATTACTTTGCCAACAAAGGTCCGTCTAGTCAAGGCTATGGTTTTTCCAGTGGTCATGTATGGATGTGAGAGTTGGATTGTGAAGAAAGTTGAGCACCCAAGAAATGATGCTTTTTGAGCTGTGGTGTTGGAGAAGACTCTTGAGAGTCCTTTGGACTGCAAGGAGATCCAACCAGTCCATTCTAAAGGAGGTCAGTCCTGGGTCTTCATTGGAAGGACTGATGCTGAAGCTGAAACTCCAATACTTTGGCTTCTTCATGCAAAGAGTTAACTCACTGGAAAATACCCTGATGCTTGGAGGGATTGAGGGCAGGAGGAGGAGGAGACGACAGACGATGAGATGGCTGGATGGCATCACCAACTCGATGGACATGGGTTTGAGTAAACTCCGGGAGTTTGTGATGGACAGGGAGGCCTGGTGTGCTGCAGTTCATGGGGTCACAAAGAGTTGGACACGACTGAGGGACTGAACTGAACTGAACTAGGGACTGAACACCTAGATGTTAGGTGTTATCTACCTAAATTCTTCAACAACATATCCTTCATTCAGTGGCCAACTGAACAGATGAGTCAATATAGGTAAAGTTTTGGACTTCAAGACTCCTGTCAGCTAGTATAAGAGATTACTAAACAACAATATTCATTCTAAAATATGATTATTTATATCATATGATAGATTAATTCCCATCAAAACCCAAGAACATTTCTCATATGTAAAGGAACAGCTATATAGAAAAATAAATGATTGTTTATTAAAATACCAAATTGCTCTCTATATGATGTTCCTACCATGGTATTAAATGCAACTTAATAGGCAATATTATAATTTGATTTAGAGGAGAAACAAAGAATAGTAGCCCATTTGGAACAAAGAGCTCAGAAAACAGACTCAAGAAGTTTTTTGCCTTTCTACTGAGAATTAAAACACTTAGAAATAAAATAGCATTTGCCACTTCAAAGTCACATACTAGTTTTCAAGTTATTTTTTCCATAGCTCTCAAGTTGGAATATTATCTTTAATGTTTAATTTTTATATTTTATAGTTTATGTAGGACAGAGTTATTTTTCCTTTTTTTTTCCCCCTTCATTTACGGTAAAGAGGTATAGAAAGTGCCTTTAATTGTTAGACTATAAGAGTTGATGGAGGTTATGGTTCATACCCTTTTTATTTTGATGTCTTTCCTCTTTCATTAGTTTTTGGGTTTCAACTTTAATTTGCCAAGTTTTAACACAGTTATTCAAGTTCACTTTCCTTGTATTTTTGCTTTAAATGACTTTATTTTGTTTGGTGCAGTTTTGAATTCACAGAAAAATTGAGCAGGGTACATAGACTCTTGGTTTCCATACATTTATAGCCTTCTGTCTCCCACCAGAGTGGAACATTTGTTACAATTGATGAATCTATACTGGCACATATCAATCACTCCAAATTCACAGTTTGCCTTAAGATTTGCTCTTAGTTTGATTCGCCCTTAGTTTTATACATTTTATGGGTTTGAACAAATGTATAATATGTCCATGTTTAGAGTGTCACACTAAAGAGTTTCACTCCCCTAAAATTCCTCTGTGATGCACCTTAGTCAATAGCACTTGATATCAAAGGTTTTGCCCTACACTACCATGAAAGTCTCAGAGGGCACTGTGGAAGGAAAGAGAATGTAATACAGTCTCAAAATTTGGTTTTCAGTTAATAGTATCAATTTTAGAAAAATAAATGTCTAGTTATATTCTAGAAACATGTGATTATACAGAGACATCTGAATTAAAAAGTAATTTGTAAAGGAAAATTGAAGGTAAAGGCTTCAGAGTATTGATGCTAAGATATTTAATTAGAAATGCAGTATTTGCTTGCATTACTGACCAGTAAATAAGCACTATGGAATTAAATCAATACACTGGATCCTAGAATCTGGCAACGTCTCTATCATGAATATTCCCTTGGTTTGTGTTAACTTAAATGGAGTAAATTTTGTCTTTGTTTCTTGGTCTTTTGATTCTGCACAGTGGCAAAGCCCCTTTGTTGTTGGCATGGCTTAATTTAAATATGTAGCTGTTCTCTTTCTGTTTTCTCTGCAGGCTCAAATATCTCTTAAATGTCAATCTTGTTAGAAATCATGGGGAGATGTTTCTTCTATTTAGTCCCCAAAGTGGAATCTTTTCAGCATTGTAAAAAGTATCTATTCACTCCTCCAATATTTACCTAGCATTTTCTCTGTTAGACATAGTCATGTTGCTTCAGCATGGACTGGTGAAACAAGATATCTACCTATATCCCTAGCACCTTCACCTCACTTCATCGTCCCTTTTAGCTCCATGGCAAAATTTTTCACTTCTTTGCATGCCTAGTCACTCAAGTCATGTCAGACTCGCGCCCCCACGGGCAGTAGCCTGCCAGGCTCCTCTGACCATGGGATTCATTAGGCAAGAATACTGGAGTGGCTTGCCATGCCTTCCTCCAGGGGATCCTCCCAACCCGGGAATCGAACCCAATCTCCTGTGTCTCCTGCATTGCAGGCCGATTCTTTACCCACTGAGCCATCAGGGAAGCCCCTTCACTTCTTTACATAAGCCCTGTTGTCGCGTATTGTTCTAGTGTCATTATATAAAGTTCTTAGTTCTCCAAATGCTCTTGTCTTCCCATCCCACTTTCCAACACCTTTCAAATCTTAGTTCTAACATCACTCCTCAAAGAAATCTTTTTTTTTTTTTTGGTCTTCAAATCTCATTGCTTCATGCACTTCCTTTTGAGAGTTTTATTTCAGCAGGATATTTATCATTATCTGTGTAAAGATGTAATAACTATCTCCCTTACCAGTTTCTTCATTCCACGATGGCAGGACACCATCTTTTTTGTTCAGTTTCGTATTCACAGCACTTACCACTATGCCTTTCATTGACCGAGGCTGTGGAGTTGGAAAATGAAATGAAATGGAAGTCTTTCAGTGATGTCCGACTCTTTGCGACCCCTCGACTGTTGCCAGCAAGGCTTCTCTGTCCATGGGATTCTCCAGGCAAGAATACTGGAGCGGAGTTTGAGCTGATGGTTAAATCAAAAAATTGAAACACTTCTAAGATCAAAAAATAAACATTTATATGACTTCACAAAGTTATTCTTAAATTTTCACCTTTGGCAAAATATATTATGAAGACCACTTTTGACTGGGATTTTGGGGGGATATTTTCTACTTTAAAGGCATTTTGTTAAGGAATCAGAGAGATACCTAAAGTTATTTTGTTGAGTTATTGTGAATTAAGGTTTTTATCCTCCACTAGAATTTATTCTGTTTTAGCCTACTGCTTGGTGTTGAAAACTTTTTAGCTTTCTACTTTCAACTCTTCCCAGTCTGCACACCATTACTGAATCATTTTATCTATATCTAAAATTATAATGATGACCTCTTTACAGAAGACATTGATAGTTAAGATCCCAAAATAATGTATCTTTTTTGAATTTTAGGAAAATCCTTCAGAATGTCCCATAAATTCCTCAAATGTAAAAATGAACACTGGGCTCAACATCTCAGGCTTATCTTCAACAAGAGACTTTTTCAGTTTTCTCTATGTAGATAAATTGCATTTGCTTATTCCTTATCATCAAGTCAAAATTCTCAGTTCCATTACTGCTTTTTTAAATTTCTCTCATTAACATATTATTAGTCATGAAATCCATCTGATTGTGCAGAACAAATATCTTTAAAATATAATCCCTCTTTTCTATGTATTTTATACTTACAAGCTATATTCATGTATGGTTCATGAAGCAATGTAAATTGGAGTGGCCAAGTAGGAGATAGCAAGAGTGAACATTGATGGATGGGAATGGACCAATGGAATTCAGATGACCATTATCTATATTATGGAAAGAATCTTTTAGAAGAAATAGAGTAGCCCTCACAGTCAATAAGAGTCTGAAATGCAGTACTTGGTGAAATCTCAAAAATGGCAATGAACTTGGTTCTTTTCCAAGGCAAATTATTCAGCATCACAGTAATCCAGGTCTATGCCCCAACCACAGATGCTGAAGAAGCTGAAGTTCACTGGTTTTAAGAAGACTTACAAGACCTTCTAGAACTAACACCTGAAAAAGATGTCCTTTTCAATATAGGGAACTGGAATGCAAAAGTAGCAAGTCAAGAGATACCTGACATAACTGGCAAGTTTGACCTTGAGTAAAAAATGAAGCGGGGTAAAGGCTAACAGAGTTTTGTCAAGAGGACACACATGTCATAGCAAACACCATTTTTCAGCAACACAAGAGATGACTCTATACATGGACATCACCAAAATATCAATACTGAAATCATACTGATTATATTCTTTGTAGCATAAAGAGGACCTTGAACTGACTGTGGCTCAAATTGTGAGCTCCTTAGTGCAAAATTCAGGCTTATATTGAAGAAAGTAAGGAAAATTACTAAGCCATTCATATATGACTTTAATCAATCCTTTATGGTGGTCCAGTGGAGGTGACCAATAGATTCAAAAGATTAAATCTGATATACAGAGTGCCCAGGGAACTATGGATGTAGATTATTAATGTTGTATCCCAAAGAAAAAGAAATGCAAGAAGGCAAAGTGGTTGTCTGAGGAGGCTTTACAAATAGCTGAAGAAAGAAGAGAAGTGGAAAGAAAAGGAAAAAGAGAAAGATATACCCAAATAAATGTAGAGTTCCAGAGAGTAGCAAGGAGAGATAAGAAGGCCTTCTTCAATGAACAATGCAAAGAAATAGAGGAAAACAGCAGAAGGAGAAAGACTAGCGATCATTTCATGAAAGTGGAGATACCAAGGGAATATTTCGTTCTAGACTTGGCATGATTAAGGACAGAAACTATAAGGACCTAGCAAAAGCAGAAGAAATTAAGAAGAGATGGCAAGAAAACACAGAAGAACTATGCAAAATATCAAAAAAAAAAAAAAAGAAAAAATAGAAATATCAAAAATATCAAAAAAAGAAAAAATAATAATGTCTTAATGGCTCAGATAACCATGATTTTGTGATCACTCATTTAGAGCCAGAAATCCTAGAGTGTGAAGTCAAGTGGGCCTTAGGAAGCATTGCTACAAATAAAGCTAGTGGAGGTGATGGAAACCCAGGTCATCAGGTCAAATATTTCAAATCTTAAAAGATGATGTTTTAGTGCTGCACTCAACATGCCAGCGAATTTGGAAAACTCAGCAATGGCCACAGGACTGAAAAACATGCTTTCATTCCAATCCCAAAGAAAGGCAGTGCCAAAGAAAGTTCAAACTATCACACAACTGTATTCATTTCACATGCCAGCAAAGTACTGCTCAAAATCCTCCAAGCTAGTCTTCAACAAAAATGAACCAAGAATTTTCAAATGTACAAGCTGAATTTAGAAAAAGCAGAGGAACCAGATATCAAGTTGCCAGCATTCCTTGGATCATAGAAAAAGCATAGGAATTTCAGAAAAGCATTTACTTTTGCTTCACTGGCTATTTTAAAGTCATTGACTGTGTGGATCACAACAAACTATGTGAAATTCTGAAAGAGATGGGGTTACCAGACCACCGTACCTTCTCCTGAGAAACTTGTGTGCAGGTCAAGAAGCAACAGTTAGAACCAGACATGGAACAACTGACCTTTTCCAAATTGGGAAAGAAATAAAACAATGCTATATTTTGTCACTCAGTTTATTTAATATATATGCAGTGTACATCACACGAAATGCTGGGCTGGAATGAACCATAAGCTGGAATCAAGACTGCCCAGAGAAATATCAACAACCTCAGATATGTAGATGATACCACCTCAATGGCAGAAAGTGTAGAGGTGCTAAATAACCTCTTGTTGAAAGTGAAAGAGGAGAGAGAATAAGCTGGCTTAGAATTCAACATTCAAAAGACTAAGATCATGGCATTTGGTCTCATCACTTCATGGCAAACAGATGGAGAAAAAGTGGAAGTAGTAACAGATTTTATTTTCTTGGGCTCCAAAGTCACTGCTGATGGTGACTGCAGCCTTGAAATGAAAAGACACTTGCTCCTTGGGAGAAAAGCTATGACAAACCTAGGGAGTGTATTAAAATGCAGAGACATCACTTTGTCGACAAAGGTCCGTAAAGCCAAAGCTATGGTTTTTCCAGTAGTCATGTACATATGTGAGAGTTGGACCATAAAGAAAGCTGAGCACCAAAGAACTGATGTTTTCAAACCATGATGCTGGAGAAGACTCTTGAGAATCCCATGGACAGGAAGCAGATCAAATCAGTCAATTCTAAAGGAAATCAACACTAAGTATTCATTGGACGGACTGATGATGAAGCTGAAGCACCAATGTTTTGGCCATCTGATGAGAAGAGCCGACTCCTTAGTAAAGACCCTTATTCTGGGAAAAATTGAAGGCAAATGAAGAGGAGGGGAGTAGAGGATGAGATGGCTGGATGGCATCACTGACTCGATGGACATGAATTTAACCAAACTCTAGGAGATACTGAAGGACATGGAAGCCTGGTGTTCTGCAGTCCATGGGGTTGCATAGAGTCGGACATGACTTAGTGACTGAACAATAACAGAAATGTGCCTAGATGGCTCCTCCAAAATACTCTGCTAGAGAAATCTTTCTTATAGAAACTTCTAATCTGTAATTTGCTCTTTACAGGTCTTTAGAGCATGCACTAGAGCTTACTTTTCCAAAGTCTTGTTGAGTGATATTTTTCCATTCAATGGGCTTTTATGTCAATATTGAATTTAGTATTACAGATTTGTATGAACTGAGGTGAAAATAGGTTCATGATATCTTAAGAACAACTAAAAAAGGAGTTCATGAAAGTGTATACAGAAAAAGATTCTATATTTAAATACATATCCACAAATATATATGTATGTAAGCTGTGGTATATAAGTGTGTATTTATATGCACATATTTTTATATATAGTTTTCTTATTTAGCTCATCTAACTTTCTATCATAATCTACTCCCCTTACATTTCTGTCTACAGCAGCTTTCTAATGGATGTGCACATTTTTTTTTCTGACATGTGCTTTTACAGCCTGAAAACACAAAGAAATACATGAATCCTTCTTCCATCCCTACCTACATCAAATTGCTCACCAGGTTCTAGTAATTCTGCATGTTAAATATTTTTAAAATCAGCCTATTCCTTTCTATCCTAATCTCTTAACTTTAGCTCTTACATGCCTTTTACCTTGCCCTCCTGTCTAAACACATTCATGCTTTTCTCTGCTCCCATAAATTCCCAGGCTTTGTTATTTCCCTTAACACAGTCTTGTTCTTTTGTTTTAGTTTTTTTCTTTACTAGCTGCAAGGAACTTCATGCCATTGGCCACATCTGATATGAGACTAAATTCAAATGGGTGCTTAATACATGAAAAGCATTTAATCACCATATTAATAATAACAATGCTGGGCACACTGCAATTGTTTATAGTAATTACATTGACCCAATGTTCTGATAAATGCTTTTAGTTTTAATTAAATTGTGTTGCATAGTAATTGCAGTATGTACAAAGCTAAAGCTGAACTTATTTAAAATCCATTGGCAGAAAAAAAGAAAACACTTGATACTGTTGATTCATATAGAGGTTAATTTGAACTGTAAGAAAGTGATTGGTTGGGAAGAAGTTTGGCTGCTTCTGCTGAGGATGGGTGTAGAGTACAAAATCTCAAGTATTTGAGTCACCTAGTACAAGCGATGCCAGACATGGCGTAGCTGGGGAGAGATTAAAAACAATACATATTAATGACTCTCAGGGGAGTAACAGTAGATGTAAAAGAATCCACATTTTATCCTGTGAGCATGTCTATTCCTTGTTTCTTTTACTGGCTTCAGCCAATTCATGTCTCTGGTTTCCAAGTTAATATAAATCCTCTTGCTTAGTACTTCAAACAAATAGTTTCTATCTTTAGGTTGAGTTCTGTAATGAAAAATGTATGCTCATTGCAAAAACCAGATCAAGTAAATTGACCAGAAACTAAAAGAAAGATATTGTCTGTAAGACTACTATCTAGATTGAAATAAAAAAGGGAAGAAGTTGTGGAAATGTGCCCTATGCTAACAGAGACCAAAAAGTGCAGAAGAGATCAGAGTGATACTCACAGAGAGTGCGGTGTTTAAGTGACTCTAGGACAGGAATACTCATTCATTCATTTATTCATGCAGGGAATCTCTGTTATGTATTACACTCTTATCTTCTCTTCCCTGGTGGCGCTAGTGGTAAAGAATCTGCCTGCCAATTCAGGAGATGCAAGAGAAGTAGGTTCACTTCCTGGGTGGGGAAGATTCCCTGGAGAAGGAAATGGCAACCCACTCCAGTATTTTTGCCTGGAAAATTTCATGGACAGAGGAGCCTGGTGGGCTACAGTCCATGGGGTCACAAAGGGTCAGACTTGACTGACCACCAGCACAACAAGCACACAGACTGGGGAAGCTGGCAATGAATCAATGAGGGAAGATCTTTACCCCTGTGGCTCTATAGGAATAATGAACTGAAATTTGTGTGACAGGAGGCATTGTGGTCATTTAGAAATTTACAAGCTCTGTAAGTAAGAACTTCAGAATTTGTCTATACCCATTAAAAATATAGACAGAATTAAAACCATAAAATGTATCTAACCAGTTTGAACCAGATAATGATGATATATAAATTATGTTGTTGGCATATAGATATATTAAAAGAAAGTAAAATAATTGAGAGGGAACTTCAGATTAGAAAATAAAACATATAGTATGATCAAATTCTGAGAAAATTACAAAATCTATGCATAAAATCGGAGAAGGAAATGGCAACCCACTCCAGTGTTCTTGCCTGGTGAATCCCGTGGACAGAGGAGCCTGGTGGGTTGCCGTCTATGGGGTTGCATAGAGTCAGACACGACTGAAGCAACTTAGCAGCAGCAGCAGCATGCATAAAATCTACATGTATATAAATATATATACACTAGGTATGTCTAACATTAATTAAAATAAATAATATATGATCTACATTATGGCATATGTGTTATAAACAGTTTCTATGTGTAATTTTATTTAGGATAAAGTGTGGAAGATTGCACCTCAAAATGTTGCTGGAGATGTTATTTCTGATTTTTTTTCATGGTTTATTTGGAATCTGATTCTTTTTAAAAAAATGAATCTAGCTTCTTTGTATAGTAAAGTCATTACAAAAATAAACCCAGAGATGACCAAAAAGTTTCTGTTAGATACTGAGGGTAAAATTATATTAATGGAAATGATGTTGCTTTCAATGCACTTAGAAACTTTGATAATCAATTCACAATATCAATCTGCAATACTTATATCTCATGATGTTGCTCAGGATTATGTTTTTTTTTTATAAAATAGAATTTAGTTAATGCAGATTCACTGGTTTCCACTTAAGTTCTAATACTCAGTTCTTTCTTATTTACCAAGCACATGATTTTTAAACTTTTTCCCCATAATCACAATTGTAAAGTAAAAACTGCAATGTCATATCTAAAATTTGTTTACAAGTCTACTATAAGGAAGAAATGAGGACATTCCAAAAGTACTGAGTTACTGAGAAGGAACTGGCTATATAAGTTCAAAGTGTTTCTTTGTATATTAGGTGGATTTAAAGGAGGAAAATATGGGTTTGGCATGCTCTCTTGAACAATTGTTCAAATGTCTTGGGTTTGGCAAAGTTAAAACTACATTTTCCCATTCCCTTTTTTCTCATAATTTACAAAAACCATGTATACTTCAAGAGAAATTTAATCCATATGTTCTGATTCATTTGCACTTAACTTGTCATAATATTGTTCATGAAAGTCGTGTCATGTCCAAGAAAGTTTGTGAGATTATTTTTAATAATTCCCCATCTCCCCCTGTTCTAAGAAGCTGCATTTTGGCATTAGGTAGCCAAATGGGAATCACAAAAAGTTGAAACTCAAAAAATGTATGTTTTTCAAATGAATTCATACTTGGGCAAAATTTTATCCCTTATTTATTTGTGTGTTGTAACAGAAAAGCTAATAGTATTGAGCTAAAGACCAAGTGGCAAGTCTATATAGCTTTTGTTGTTTTAAAATCAGTTCTTAGGAATAATCTTAAAAGACTTTAGTATTTAATAAATACGTTCTCCCAAATAAGAAGTGTGATGTCTCCACGGAGAAAATATTGTATTTCTACAAAGACAAATTATAAAGCAGATGCTAGATTTATGAGAACCTTTGTCAGCTATCATTCTTTTGAGCTAAAAGGCAGCCATCAATAATGAGTCTAACACAAAGGGAGAAAGAGAAGCAAGACTCAAAGAATAACACCTTCTAAAAGTCATAATTGCTTATCCTGTGTAGGATTGGTTTCTATGCCTCTCAGATGAAATAAAACCATAAGGCAAAGAGAATCTTAAAAGACTTAAAATCACATTGCATGCAAGCATTTGAATATACTCATGTCAGAACATTTCAGATATATTATTTTTAAATTTAAAGAAATTGTAAAGAACCATTTATTGTCATTTTTATTACCAGGGCTTCTAAGTATTCTTCCAGCTATATAATACAAGACTTGTGCATTGTGGTTGAACAATCCACAGCACCCCAGGTATTTCAAGGACACATTAGAAATGGTAATGAAAAAAGCAGAATGCACTGCACACTGTTCAGATTGGGATGCCATTAAAAACTCCCCAGGAAGAATGAACTAAGGTCCAGTGTAAGGCTAAGATTGTGAAAGCTCAGGTTTTAAACCAAACCTAAAATCTCAGCCCACATCTATTTAAATTGATGTCAGATCACCTATCTCCAGGGAGAATGGATGCCTATTTGCTGTGCTGTGAACTATTTTAGAGCAGAAACATTGCATATTCTCCAATGAATATTTCTGTGCACATCTGGATATATGCAGAAAACAAATGTAATTAATGGACTATGTAAAATAAATTACTGTATTTGAAATATCACTCTTTGATTCTGGATGAGTGGGTTTGTGGTTATAAAATTAGGGTCTCAATAACACATACATACGTTCACAAACACACACACACCCCATTCCACAAACCACCAACTCCAGGAATAAGTGAGGAATTTAGCCCTTGGACCAGCTTGAGACTTTTGATTAATTTCATCTGTCCTGTCATATATAGTTCTAAAGGGAGAAACCCATCATGTAGTCTTTGAACATATTTTTAAAATATTGTAGTAATTAATAGTTACAAGAAAGATAACATTTTACATTCTATATATTTTATGTAAACAAATCAGTTTTATGGATAAAATGGTCTCTCATCTTGCAATTAATCTTCAGAAAATTTTGAATGACAATTATTCTTTCAACTTTAACTATATATCTATCTATTTATCTTTCTAACATCATTTGCTGGGGGACACGGACATTATCCCAAGAATAATATTAGACTAGACTTTGGGTGGGAAAGGTACTGGATTCATTTATAGTCCAAGCAATCCAAATCTTGGGATTGTGTTGGTAACTTGTTTCTTAAAGCTCCAGTTGAGTTATGTTTAGAGATTTGAATGTCTGGACGAATGAAGAACTAACTTTATCTTGGAATAGAGTTCCTGTTGCCTAGACTAAATGTTGGTTTTGTTTTCTAAAAGCCCATTCATTATTTTCATGCAAAATATACCATATTAACATTAGACATTATTTTCATGGTTACATATCAGTAAACAGTATGAAAAAAAAAGTGTTATCCTGGGCTTAAATTATTTTTGCCAAATGATATATTCTTTCATGTGTTTCAAAATATTCTTTTCAAAGCATGATGCTTAATGGGAATATATCTATACTTTCTGAACAATCTGAAAACTCCTCCTTATTCAAGGCTGAATTTTAGAGAGTTTGGACTAAGGTATGATGATGAGAATTTATAGATTGGTGAATTAACATGTATTAACACATTTTCAGTGTCTATAATATTATAGATTGTGTACAATTGTGTTCATCCAAAACTAGCATTTTATATCAACGAAATTACTAGTCTTAACTGCATGTGAAAAATCCTTCCATTAATCACTACCTCTTCTGGACCCCTACTTTATATATATTTCTTTTATGGTAACCATCACACTGCACTATTAGTCTTTTCAGTATTTTTTTAGGGCTTCCCTCGTGGCTTAGTTGGTAAGAATCTGCCTGCATTTCAGAAGACCCAGGTTCAATCCCTGGGTCAGGAAGATTCCATGGAGAAGGAAATGGCTAGCTATCCTGTGAGGAGAAGTGTCTTATTCATAGAGCATGACACATCATTGAAAGTGAAGTGAAAATGTTAGTCGCTCAGTTGTGTCTGGCTCTTTGTGATCCCCTGGACTGTAAACCACAAGACTCCTCTGTACCTGGAATTCTCAAAGCAAGAATACCAGAATAGGTTAACTTACCCTTCTCCAGAGGAACTTCCCAACCCAGGAATCGAACCCTGGTCTCCCGCATTGCAGGCAGATTCTTTACCATCTGAGCTGCCAGGGACACAAAATTAGACTCATTAAATATTTGTGGAACTAGTCCATTGACACGTATTTCAACTGAAACAGACATTAACACTTTCTTGAACACCTGCTCATCATACTACCCTGAAAGTAAAAATGCACATTCAAAATTAGTGACATCCTGGAAAAAGGTCTATGGTTTCCACATTTTGTTTTAAGAGTTTAAAATTTAAGTCCCTATTTGCTCAATGTTTGAAATCAATTTGAACACGCACATAGTAAAACTCCATCAATAAATTCCAAAAACTCTACTTCCAGTCTTTGCACAGTGGGTGAATGGTTTCCATACTTTTCTGTTATATGTTAGTGGATGGGCTAAAGATAGAGTCATGCTATTAACTTTGACTAGCCAGACTTATGGTAACTTAAGCCCACAGTTAAAAAGCATTTGTACTTTGTGCATGGGTGTGTATATATGTGTGCACATGCAAAGGAATTGTGCCCACTTACAATTGCACATGCAATTCAAGTTCTGTGATTTCAATATGAGTTATAGGAGTATGACACTATAAGAATATTTATGGCTAACAGCTTTGGATGATTTTTTTTTTTTTTATGCCAAGACGTGTTTGCTTGTTCAAATTCCTTTCCAGTGAAGAATAAGATTATAAATGTAAAGGCAGGGAAATGAAACTCATGATGAAATAAGGTTAGAGAAAAAGAGACTTAGAGAAAAATTGGCATTAGTTCTTTCTGAAGCTAGAGTTGTGTGTTTATTTAATCATTAATATAGAAAAAAAAAGAAGTGAAGATTTTAGACAATAATTGGATCAATTTGGCATTTTACAAAATTACTGAAGACAATTATCAGCTATTTTATCTGCTTATATACTTCTGCCTGATTTATCAGATTTGACATTCATTATTTGCCATAATTTTAAGATTTAAGATCTGGCCTATTTATTATATCTCTTGCCTCAGAGAGAGCCTGCACCTATATGCTAAAAAGAAATGATCAAAAGTGGATAACTTTAGAAATAAAAGAAGTAATTCAGAGACTCTATTTTGAAAAAGGACTTTTATTAAACCCAGATGTCATCAAAATATCTCATTTACTAATAGTTCATACTAAAAGTGGCTTCCTTAGTGGCTCAGTTGTAAAGAATCTCCCTGCAATGCAGGAGCCATAGGAAACCCTGGTTTGATCCCCAGGTCTGGAAGATCACCTGCAGGAGGGTACGGCAACCCACTCTGGTATTTTTGCCTGGAGAATCCCATGGGCAGAGGAGACCAAGTCCATAGGGTGGCAGAGAGATGGACATGACTGAAGTGACTTAGCATACAATCATATTAAAAATATAAATAATATCTACAAAAGGTAATGAAACTAAACATATTTGCTAAAATGTAGGGTTGGTATCAAGTAATTATATAAAGCTACTAAAGTAAAATCTGAATGCTGAGTCCTTGGATGCAGGGACTTTTATCTGTTCACTCATGTATTCCAAGAATCTAGAACAATGTCTGGTTCAAGATAGTACTCAGTAAAGGATTATTGTGCAAGTTCCACACAGAATTAATGTTAAAGAGTACCTGACCATTAGCTATTGCAGCAATATTGAAAACCTATATATTCTTATTTATTTCTATAAGTAGAATCATCTTTTTAATTCCCCTAAGCTGACAATAAAATTTATGAAGCAATGATTTGCTTCTCTCCTCTTCTTACTTCCATAATTTCCATTGCATATAAAGAAAATACTTCATCAACGTGAAAAAGCTGTAGAAATTTTAGCAGATATTCTTCAGAACACTTCCCAACTGTAATTTCTATACTGATGGAAATATTTTATAAGCTATTTTGTCCAAAACTATGATCACCAGTCATATGTGACTGCCTATTACTTGATATATGCTAGTGCAACTGATAAAGTGTATTGTTAGCATCACTAAATTAAAAAGAAAATTGGAGTATATTTGCTTTGCAATGCTGTGTTTGTTTCTATTGTGTAGCAAAGTGAATCAGCCATACATGTACATACACCTCCTGTTTTCTGGATTTCCTTACCTTTTGGGTCACCACAGTGTACTCAATAGAGTTCCCTGTGCTATATACAGTAAGGAAGTGAAGTCGCTCGGTCATGTCCAACTCTGCCACCCCTTGGATTGTAGCTCGCCAGGCTCCTCGGTCCATGGGATTCTCTAGGCAAGAATACTGCAGTGGGTTGCCATTTCCTTCTCCAGGGGATCTTCTCAACCCAGGGATCAAACCAGGGTCTCCCCCATTGCAGGCAGACACTTTATCCTCTGAGGTACCAGGGAACCCTGGTATACAGTGCTATATATACAGTGCTATACAGTAGGTTCTCATTAATCATCTATTTTATACATAGTATCAGTAGTATATATTTGGCAATCCCAATCTCCCAATTCAATCTGCCCCTCCCCTTTGGTATCTATACATTTGTTCTCCACACTGCGTCTCTGTTTTCTGCTTTGTAAATAAGATCATTTATACCAATTTTTTCAGATTCCATATATATATTCATTAATATATAATATTTGTTTTTCTCTTTCTGACTTCCTTCACTCTATGTGACAGACTCTAGGTCCATTCACATCTCTACAAATGACCCAATTTCATTTCTTTTTATGGCTTCCTCTATGATGAACAGTATGAAGTCTCCTTTAAAAACTAAAAACAGAACTGCCACATGACCCTGCAATTCCACTACTAGTCCCATACCCAGAGAAAACTATAATTTAAAAAGACTCATATACCCAAATATTCATTGCAGCACTATTTAAAGTAGCCAGGACAACGAAACATCTTAAATGGATAAAGAAATTAAAGAAATAAAGAAATATAATTAAACTTAAATTAATTTTAATTTATATAATGTATCTGAGTTTATGCTATCAGATAGCTCAGCTCTAGAAAAATACCCTGAGTAAGATTGGTTGACTTCACTGGTTGTATTTTTGAAATCCAGTAAATGTGTTGCATGCATGCTGTCTCTTCAGTCGTGTCTGACTCTTTGCAATCCCATGGACTGTAGCCCACCAGGCTCCTCTGTCGGTGCAATTCTCCAGGCAAGAATACTGGAGTGGGTAGTCATGTCCTCCTCAGTAAAGGTGTTATCTTTCTCTTATCTTTTCATTCTCCCTAGATAGATACAAAGAAGATAATTTGTACAAAATATATTTATACAATGTTTCAGGAAAGTAGGGTTTTCTTCATAACCACTGCTCTCAACACTTCACTCTACGGATATCCTGCAAAAGTACACTAATTAAATTAAATGAAATTTAAATATTTAGGCAGAAGTACTAATGGACTCATAAGAGCCAGGTATACCACACTGCATGTATTATAACTTTTCAAGTAGATTTTGGTTATTGAAAACCCCACCACTCCTGTTACTTTTTATTCTCTAAAATCCTCGATTCTTCAAAAATAACCATAATAAGTAATTACTTCAGTAACTTATATACCAGCCTTTTTCTTATTTAATGGAAAGTTTGGCTCTAGAAAAGAGAATTGCAAAAGGCTTAAAAAGAAGGAAAGACCTGTTATGTCATACTTATCACTCTGTTCTTATGAGGAACTTTATGACAGTCATTGCCACAGATGATCACAGTTTTAGAGCAAAGGAAAACTGTAATAAGAAAATAGGACTTGTTACAAACAAATTGCCAGTTTTCGTTGGACAGATTTAAATTTTAGCAGTCACAATAAATAGAATGCGTTGTTGAACATTATTGGCTAGTTTCTCCTAGAATTTCATTCACTGGATGGCGAGAATATCATCTTGGACAGAAAAGCTTAAACACTTTTACCTCTATAAGCACAATGCACTGCCAAGAACACTAGGGTAACTTTCTGTTTTTATTAGCCTGGCTTCTCTAACAGGTCCCCATAAATTCTGTGCCTTTCCAGGGCCACAAAGAACTGGTAAAGAGATTACTTTCCGAGTTACTGTATCTTTATGCAGACTTTCATGGAGCAGTTAGATGATGATTCTTGAACTGAACCCACAGTGTAACAACAGCAGAGATGATATTATAGTCAATTTACTATCCAGCTTATAGCCATCAGTAAATTGGACCTATTTTCTGGGGGATAAAACTGATTACTTTGAAAGGCAAATAAGAATTCTTCCCCCTCATGTGTGGGATTTCTTTGTGTTTTGAAGAGATTTGTGGTTGCTTCTAATGTAAGCAGTATTTCTTACATATACATTCAAATGGTTTTTCTGTATTTTTTTGAACATGACATGTTAACAACTGCTACAGAAGAAGTAAAGAACCACAGTTCCAGACAGCTTGTTCACCTACTGTTTTGCTGTTTGATTAATGTAATAAAGACTATAAATAATTCTAATATATAAGGCCAGATTTAATGACATGCCTTCCAATTTTCTTTTAGAAAATCCTTTTGCAAGTATCTCTAAATTACATTTTTAGATATTTTCAGGGTGGTGGGGTGGTGGTTGTTTTTCATGTTGTTAAGTGGAAGTCAGAACATTTCTTTTCCTTACCAAATTTGATCCTTACATTGAAGAACCAAACAAATTCTAAATTAAAGATACTAAAGTCCTTTGGGACTGAGGATGGAATGAGAAACTTGAGGGGAAAGAAAAGGAAAGGAAGAGGAGAAAGGAAAAAATATTGGATGGGTGCATTGTGTATGCTTTATAGTTAGGATAATTCTGAGTTAATTTTAAAATATAATTGCATTCATCTGAAACATGGCATTATTAGCTCAAAGATCTAGATGACATGATTTATTTTGTGGCTTACATTTCAGTGGTTAGTAAAAAAAAGAAGTATCAGTGAATTGAGAATACAAAACCATCTATAACCTTATATCAGAAATATAGGTATAAGAAAATCACACTCACCATTTTTTTTCTCTTCTAATTCTCACAAGACTTACCTGGAGTGTAATATGTCACCTACTGTACCACAGAAATAAGTTTCTAACATGGCCCACATTTTTTCCGCCCTATCTGCTGAGAATGTTCTCTGTCTGTCTCTTTCTGGTATGGAGTTTATCTCATCAATATTACAACAAAAAGGTAAAGAGAACTCAGGCTGCAATTCTACTGCTGGTTTATACAACAAATAGGCATTTTCTTAGCGTTGTCAGAAGATTCCTGATTTAATTTCCTACTCTAGGAAACTTGATACTGTTGAGACTAAGAAGAAACTTTTATGGAAAACAAAGATTCCTAAAAAATAAGCATTTGAAAATTTGTTTTCTGTATATATCACTTTACTGTCCTTTTCCATCCCATTAAAGATCCAAAAGTGTCTTTCCTGTAAACAGAAGAAGAATAGGCTGTGGTGTTACATACTGAACATTTTAGATTTGGAACAATAATATAGACAGATAGTAAGGAAAACAGGGAAGCGTTTTGTTTCCTGATGAAATATAAACAATCAAAAATAGGAAAAAGGAACACAATGCCTTTCTATACAGCTAGCGTGAAGGATGAATATTTGTCCTGGTAGAGCTGAAACGGTGATTTGGCAGCTGAATCGACAGCATTAGGAAAGAACCAGAAAGAAAATTCAGGTGATGGAATTTCAACGTGAAAACAGGAAACAAGCACCATGGTGATTGTTAAGTACCAAGAATCCTCTGTTGTTTTTTTTGTTTGTTTGTTTGTTTTTTAACATCATTTCCTGTATCTTTGGCAACAACCTTACTTCCTGCCTTAGTCCCCACTTACCTTTCTTGCACTCCCTTTTTATTAAAAAATATATATATATTACTGAGGTATAATTGCTTTACAATACTGTGTTAGTTTCTACTGTATAATGAAGTGAGCCAGCTGTAACACCTCTCTCTGAAGCCTCCCTCTTCCCTCCCCAGCCCCACCCTCTAGGTCGTCACAGAGCAGGGAGCCGAGCTCCCCCGTGTATATAGCAGCTTCCTGCTAGCTATCTGTTTTACACGTGGTAGTGTATACGTGTCAGTAATACTCTCCAATTCATCTCAACCTCCCCGTCCCCCCAGCCCCGTGTTCACATATCGGTTCCCTGCATCTTTCTTCTTGCCCTGCAGACAGGTTTATCTGCACCATTTTTCTAGATTTCATACATATGTGTTAATATAAAATGTTTGTTTTCTCTTGCACCTCCTTCCTTCCCTTTCCTCTGGCTCTGCTTTTCTCTTCTAGGTCTCCTGATGGCTATAAATCAGAACAATTTCAGATTTTTCTGTAATCATTCTTCATGTTGGATCTTCTGACGGAACTGGATGAAGCTTTATTGGACCTGCACCACTTAGGATCTTTCTCCTTCATCTTTCTCTTATCCCCTCTCCTTCCACATTTGTAGTGCTGTTTCCTGGTCTGAAGAGTTTCCCTGAATACCTGTTCCCCTTTCTCTTTCAGAGATGTTTTCCTTGTTAATATCTTGCCCTTATTGGTATCCACTTCCCACAGATCCCAAACAGATAATCAGAAAGTTTTGTTTGTTACTCATTTTTCAAGAATGTTTATTAAGTTATATTATCATTAAGTAAATTTGGTGGCTTTCCATTTTCCTTATGCTTTAAAATAATTTATATAGCATGAGAAACAAATACTTTAAAATCTTTGGGCTTTGTGAATTTTGTTGATCATCTTTTGAGCATCCATTTTCCTTCCTTCTATTGTTACACGGGCTTGAAAATTTCACATTTTTGAAGTCAATTCTGAAGGCTTATATTTAGCTAGAAAATCACTCATTTCTTCAAGATTGTTCACACTATTTTTATTTTACAGTTTATTATTTTCAAAAATCTATAGTTACATGATCCTTCTTTCATATCTTGCATTTGTGCAAGTTGGTTTTTGATTTTAAGTTGCAATACACTTTGTTTTTAATGCTTAAAAACTTAATTTTCACTTCTTTTTTATTTTAATTTTTATTTTTAATTGGAGGGTAATAGCTTTACAATATTGTGTTAGTTTCTGCTGTACAACAACTTGAATCAGCTATAAGTATAAATATATCTCTCCTTCATAAGGCTTCCTCCCACTCCCCCTTTCCACCCTTGTAGATGGATCATCAGAGAACACCAGACTAAGCTCACTGTGTTTTATGCAGCAACTTTTCACTACCTGTCTAATTGACACATGATGATGTTTGTATTTCAAAGCTACTCTCTCAGTTCATCGCACCCTTTCCTTCCCCAACTGTGTCCACAAGTCTGCTTTTTGCATCTGCATTCTTATTCCTTCCCTGCAAATAGGTTCATCAGTACTATTTTTCTAGATTCCATATATATGCATTAATATACAAAATTTGTTTTTCTCTTTCTGACTTACTTCACTCTGTATAACAGGTTCTAAGTTCATCCACCTCACTTCTAAATTTCCTTTTCTCTTTCTGCAATTTTTTTTCTATTTACTTTTTTATTTTTCCACAGCATATATATTGTTCTATTTATATGATTTACATATAGTAAATACAGACTGCACATCTTCAATTAGCTATTTGTTTTAACAATGTCCAAGTAATATCTATTTTAGGTGGCGTGACTGGTTCAATTTTTTTTTTCTATTTATATTTTTTTGATATTTTTTTGGAGGAAAATTGCTTTACAATGTTGTGTTGGTTTCTATGTACTCTGAGAAAACCACAATTATGAAAGACACATATATCCAAATATTCACTGTAGGACTATTTACAAAAGCTAGGGTATGGAAGCAATCTAGATGTCCACTGACAGATGAATGGATAGAGTATGCAGTACATATATGCAATGGAATATTGCTCAGCAATAAAAGAAAATGAACTTCAGTCAGTTCTAGTGAGGTGGATGGACCTGTTATACAGAGTGAAGTAAGTCAGAAAAAGTTATTGTATATTTTCTTAGTTTTTAAACATTTTATTTTATATTGGAGTATAGATGACCAACAATGTTGACGTCGCAAAGGACTCAGCCATGCATGTACCTGTATTTATTTTCCCCCAAATCCCCTTCCCATCCAGGTTGCCACATAACACTGAGCAAAGTTCCCTGTGCTATACAGTAGGACCTTGTTGGTTATCCATTTCAAATATAACAGTGGGGATGAGTGGGGGAAAGAATAGTCAGGGAGTTTAGGATCAACAGGTACACACCTTTATCTTTCTGTGTTTTTTAATATTGCCTTTATTTCTGTAGTATTATGGAAAAAGGTGGGGCTTCCCTGGTGGCTCAGCGGTAAAGAATCTGCCTGCAATGAAGGAGCCACAGGAGCCACGGGTTTTATCCCTGGGTCAGGAAGATCCCTGGAGGAGGGATTTTCTTGCCTGGAAAATTCCATGGACAGAGGACCCTGACAGGCTACAAGTCCAGAGGGTCACAGAGTCAGACACGACTGAAGTGACTTAGCGCATCGCAGTGTGTATAAAGGTAAAGCTATGAGATAATATGAATTATGATTTCTGCCTCAGAACAAAAGAGAGCAGATGATTCCCACCTTAAATATTGGAAAAGCAAAATCAGAGGAATGAATCCATCCTAGGAGGAATTTTAGATCCAAATTCGAGGGAAAATACATAAAACCAGAATTCAGAAAGTTGACCAAAACACATCAGCTTTTGATCACTTATATTAAACAACAGCTACCATTTCACAAGATTTTGTCCTCAAGCCCACCAGGGTCCTCTGTCCATGGGATTTTTCAGGCAAAAATAGTGGAGTGGGTTTCCATTTCCTCCTTCAGGGGTTCTTCCCAGCCCAGGCGTGGAGCCTAGGTCTCTTGCATTGGCAGGCAAATTCTTTACCACTGAGCCCCCTGAGAAACCCATTTCACAAAATGTATGTAATAATATAGTGAAATGTATGAATCCTGTTTAAAAACTTGAATTCTTGTTAGTTCATGTAACTAATAACATCATTGAACATGTCTTAAACTCATTACGATGATCTAAAATTTATTTAGTTCATTTAACCAGTCTTAGAAAACAACATTCTTTCACTTATTCATGGGATCTAATGGTAAATTGTTATTTTATTTGTCCTGTGCTTTCTCAAATAAAATCTATATGACTTATATGGGAAGATTTGAGAAAAGTAAATGAACTGGAAAATGTATTGTGCTTATCTGCTAGTATTTTATAATCCAACAGAATGCATATTTAATGCTACAATAATTTTATTATAAAAAAATTTATTTCCTTGGTGTTTGTTCCACAAATAGGCTTATTTTTGAAATACAATCTCTGTAACAATGTAAGGAAACTAATGCTGACATTCATATGACAAAGACAGAGACATCCTATCACTATTTGGTTTCTGTATCAAAAAAGTAGAAATGGAAATAATTATTCAAGAGCAACAGCTCACCCTTAGCTGGCCTGTGTATTCAAGCTGACTGAAACTTTTGAAGCTGTTTCAGACTGAGTCACACTGGGAGATTCTTTGAATTTCCTTGTCCTCCTGGATGCTGCTTTCCTTTCATTTCATTTTTGGTTCTTTATCTGTGCATTTTAATCCATTTGTGAATATTCTCATGTTCTCTTTGTGTAGGCTTGCTGCTCCCTCTGTCTCTCTCTTTAAGCAAATAAATGAGTTGGCTCATAATTTTCATTCTTGGTTATCACATATTTTCATCAGTCCCGCTGATGAACAAAATATATATTAAGGAAGATTTACATTTTGAAATTTTGTTCAGCAATTTTATTGTTTCAGATATGATTTATCAAGTGGACAAGGATGTGCTGGGTGTGACAATGCTGTGAGGTGGGAGGCTTTTGAATAAATAAACAAGGGCTGGATTCTCTGCTCTCTCACCTTCTAGTTTTGTGCCCTACAGCAAGTCCTTCAAAGTATTTAAACTTCACTTTCTAAATATGGTAGAGATGTTAATGACACATGATTTACAGATTTGCTTTGAGAATTAAGACAGAATACAGATAAAGCACTAGCACACCCCGCCTAAAACAGACAGCTCTCAATCAACTGCAGTTATTATTGCTTTTAATACTCATATTTTTCAAATGAAATAACAGGTTAATGCTTGTTAAGTAATTTATCAAAGTTTACACAACTGATTTGAGGTTTTTACCAAGTATGAATCTCTCTCAGTCTTGGGGAAATAGGCCCCCACCCTCTCCCCAGAGAAGGGAACAGCAACCCACTCCAGTATTCTTGCCTGGAGAATGCCATGGACAGAGGAGCCTAGCGGGCTACAGTCCATGGGGTCACAAGGAGTCAGACCCGACTGACCAACTAACACTTTCACTTTTCCCTAAAACCTCACAGTAATTTCTGGATGAACAGCATAAAGAAAGTGGCATATACAGAGATTGGCAGTCACATAGTGCAGTCATGAGGTGAGTTCCCCAAACATGGGTTTCTATGAAGAAAGCATTTATTAATGTTTATACTTGCATTTATACATTTGGAGATAGGAATTAGACATGTGATAGTTCTGAAAACAATATATAAGAAATATTACAAATGCTGGATAGATATGTAAGGTAAGATCTGAAAAATACTCAGTGAATTTGTGAATTGCAAGCTTATGGGTAAGCTTAGTGAAATCTTCAATATATTAATATTAATATATAATAATATATCTTCAATATAATAGCACACAACACATTGAAGTAAGTTCAGTTATCAACGAGAGGTGAAGAAGTAAGGGCTGGCGGTATTCAAAACAAGCTCCGTGGTGATTAGGAGAGATTAATTTGAGGAAAGTAAATGTACTATTCATAATAGTGGTTTGTGTGGATTTTTCCTATTCAGAAAACATAGTGGACTAGTTAAGTGTGTCTATTACTGTGGAAAAGTGATTCTTTACAGAAACAATGCAGATTCTTCCTGACAGCTACCCATAAGGCTGGCCAAATTAAGGATAAAAATTAGAGAGAGAGCCCATCTTTATTTTGGTATTTAGAATGTCTACCTGTCAGCACACACTCTTAATTCTGAAGATGAAACTCAAAAGAGGGCTTAGCCAATGCAAAGCTTCTGCAAATGTGCATCCCCCCATTTTCTTTTTTTTCTTTTGCTTCTAAATTTCTTTTCACCACTATCAACCAAATTATTAGGGCTCCCCAGGTGGCGCTAGTGGTAAAGAACCTGCCTGCCAAACCAGGAGGCATAAAAGACACAGGTTTGATCCCTGGGTCAGAAGATTTCATGGAGAAGGAAATGGCAACCCATTCCAGTATCCTTGCCTGGGGAACCCCATGGACAGAGGAACCTGGGGGCTATAGTCCATAGGGTCACACACAATCAGACAAAACTGAAGTGACTTAGCATAAGAAAATATTTTAGCATATGCTTTTAATATAGTTTTTTTTTCTTTTTTAAAAATTGATTTTTAATTGGAGGATAATTGCTTTACAATGTTGTGGCTGATTCACCTTGTGCCATTTTAAAAAATCCATTTTTGGTATTTCACTGGTGGTCCAGTGGCTAAAACTCCTAATACAAGGGGCCTAGTTTCAATTCCTGGACAGAGAACTAGATCCTTCATGACATGACTAAGAGCTCACATGCCACAACTAAAGATTCCAAGTACCAAAACTAAAAAAGATCCCATATGTCATAACTAAAAAAAAGACATTTTTCATGCCACAGCAAAGATGCCACACATGTGGCAGCAAAGATCCTTTATGCCATAGCTAAGACCTGGTGCAGCCAAATAAATAAAACCTTAAAAAAAAAAGTAAAAATCAATTTTGTACTTAATTGTGTCATAGCAATAAAAAAATAAGATACTTTTCTATACAATGTATGAGTTGCATACAAATTTATAACTTTAAAAAAATTTTAATTGGAAGGTAATCACTTCAGTATATTGTGTTGGTTTCTGCCATACAACAACATGAAAAAATTTATAATTTGTGATTTAAATGAATTATGTTTTCCTTTTCATTGAAACCATTATGATACTTCAGTGATTTAGTTAAAATATTTGAACTACATAGCCAGTAAAAATTTTTTAAATAAATTAGATGAAGTGTTTATGTTAACTCTGTTTTCTTTAATCATTTGTTCTTTTACAAAGTCTGCATTTTCCTCCTGCTGAAAGTGATATATTTAGCTAGGATGCCCAGGCAACTGAGGAACACTGGGAAGAATCTAGAACTGAGAACCAGAAAAAGGAAACTTGATCACATAACTTACACAGAAACTGCTTATATTACTGAAAAATGTGTCTTGATGTTGTGGGGGAAATGAATTAGTTGATATCCTACTTTTTTTATTGCTATGACACAAAACTTCTTTTGAATTTTTTATTAACTTGATTTGGCTTCATATGTGGTAGAAGAGTCATTTACTACACAAGATGACATTAGAAAAAGGTGTTATTTTCTCCCAACTTACCACTAGTTATTACAACTTCTGCTTATATCCTTATCAGTTTGTATGGGGATAGTCCCCCTGGGGCCTTGGAATGCACTATAAATCTCTCTAAATTATAATTTAACTCAGTATAACTCAATGGTTTCACTCAAATCACTGTGAATGAGATACTGGACCAAACTCCAAATAACTAGCAGTAAATCAATATAAAAAAATGGAAGGAAAAAAAAAACAATATTATTCTTATTACCAGCTCTCTGACAATGCTAAATTATTTCTTGAGTAAATAGTTCTAATTGAATTAGGACTCCATGCACCCTCTATTGGGGTTCCTTGTGGTTCAGGTGGTAAAGAATCTGCCTGAAATGCAGGATACCCGGGTTTTCTCCCTGGGTTGGTAAGATCCCCTGGAGAAGGAAATGACAACCCACTCCAGTATTTTTGCCTGGAGAATCCCATGAACTGAGGAGCCAGGCGGGTTATAGGCCATGGAGTTGCAAAGAGTCTGCTTTATTGAAAATTTACAATTTTTATTGTAAATAAAAATTATTTTTTTGAAAATAATTTTATTATTTTAAAATAAAATTGCACTCTTTATTGAAAATTCTTTTAAAAAATGTAACAATTTCCACAAATTTCAACATATCTGATCAACTTTCAGGGTTCTGTTCTTCCGGGTAGAGAAGAATATTCCAATTTTCAAAGAACTCTGTTTCCATTTTTGTCCAGAACTGCCATATGACCCAAGCAATCCCACTTCTGGGCAAACACACTGAGGACACCAGATCTGAAAGAGACACGTGCACCCCAATGTTCATCGCAGCACTGTTTATAATAGCCAGGACATGGAAGCAACCTAGATGCCCATCAGCAGACGAATGGATAAGGAAGCTGTGGTGCATATACACCATGGAATATTACTCAGCCATTAAAAAGAGTGCATTTGAATCAGTTCTAATGAGATGGATGAAACTGGAGCCCATTATACAGGGTGAAGTAAGCCAGAAAGATAAGGACCAATACAGTATACTAACACATGTATATGGAATTTAGAAAGATGGTAGCGATAACCCTATACGCAAAACAAAAAAAGAGACACAGATGTACAGAACAGATTTTTGGACTCTGTGGGAGAAGGCGAGGGTGGGATGTTTAGAGAGAACAGCATCGAAACATGTATATTATCAAGGGTGAAACAGATCACCAGCCCAGGTTGGGTGCATGAGACAAGTGCTCGGGGCTGGTGCACCGAGAAGACCCAGCGGGATCGGGTGGAGAGGGAGGTGGGAGGGGGGATCGGGATGGGGAATACAGGTAAATCCATGGCTGATTCATATCAGTGGATGGCAAAAACCACTACAATATTGTAAAGTAATTAGCCTCCAACTAATAAAAATAAATGGAAAAATAAATAAATAAAATAGTCTCTTCTGGTGATCATTCAAGGGTTTTTTTCTTGCACTTTTACTTTGTCAGAGGATGTTGCAGGCAAGGAAAAGCCGCATATCCTCCAGGTGTAGTGGTCTGGTATGGAGTCATGCTGTGCCTCAAGTCCTTATGGCGCTTCCAGTGGCCTACAAGCTTCCCTCGGTCAGCTGGATCCTCTTTGCTTATTGAGAGCCTTAATTTGTCTCTCCCTCACTCTCCCAGCCCTTTGAGAGTGACTCTGACATCAAGTCTTTTTTGTTTTCTTTTTGTTTCTCTCCATGGCCCTCCTCACAATAAAGCAGCACTTGCTGTTGCAGAATTTAGCACTTGTGGATTTCTAATGTTGTGCAAGTAGGCGTAGAAAATCAGCCACTCTCACAGATGTAAGAAAACAAACTTACGGTTATCAAGGGGGAACGTGAGGGGGAGAGAGGGATAAACAGGGATACTGGGATTCTCATATACCCACTACCATATATAAAATAACTAGCTAATAAGGACCTACTGTTATAGCAAGGGAGCTCAGAATTCTCCAATGACTTACATGAGAAAAGAACCTTAAAAAAAGCGGATATATGTGTTGTGTAACTGACTCACTTTTCTGTATATGTGAAACTAACAGCATTGTAAATCAACTGTACTCCAATAAAAATGTTTTAAAAGATAAAAATTGTATAGAATATCAAAATAAATGTTTAAAAATAAACAGCATGGCAGTGCACAGAAAGACAGTTGAGTGGGTCTGCCTGGCTATCACATAAATGTCAACACTTACTTTGGGTCTTAAAATAAATATTTTAATATTGTCACAAAAAATAGAAAACTGACTCAATCTACATATTTCGTTACTTCTCTTGGTCATTTCTGTGGCTTCCTAATTAGCACTAATGGTAAAGAAGTTGCCTGTCAATGCAGGAGACATAAGAGATGCTGGTTTGATCCCTGGATGGGGAAGATCCCCTGGAGGAGGACATGGCAAGCAATTCCAGTATTCTTGCCTGAGAAATCCCATGGACAGAAGAACCTGGCAGGCTACAATCCACTGGATGGACTTAGCACACACATATGCTTGGCCATTTATACTCCTTAGCAATGGTTCTATGGTGGACACAAAGGAGTTCTGTAAAGTGTTTATGATTCTTTAGGTTGACTCTAGGATTCCCATGTTTGGATAATTTTACCATCACTCCTATCAATATCAATCTAAGGTTGAGAAATGGGGTCCACAGGAATGAAGACCCCTGTATCCCATTTCTTCTTCTCAGCTTCTTTTCTCTCCTTCCCTGCTCCTTTACTCCATGATCTGTTCTACTATTTTTCTTGTTATGTTGATATACAATAATTCCCCCTCCTCCTCCATCTTGAATATTGTTCCCCAATACTTCCTATCTCTTTAAAGACTGGCTTTCATCACTGTGATTCTTGAATTAAGTAAGTTTATCTATGTTGATACATGATGACAAAAGGAAATGATTTGGTTTTGTTGGTACTGAGTTTAAAGTAATATTTTTCTTGGGGATGAAAGAGTTGTTCTATTTCTGAAATTGACTAGAGACTACATAAAAGTAGAGGGTTTTTTTGTAATCACTTTTCTTTCATTCAGATTCATTTTTTAAATAAAAATCTGTTTTTATCATTATCACTATCAACTCATGAACTATTGATACTATTTCAATCACTTCTTGAGAACTTTATTTTCATGTTCAACTGAAAAAGTTCATAAATTTCAATGTCTTTAAAATTAAAGAGTTATTTTGCATTTAGATAATTCCGCTTGTTTTCTATATCACTAAGCTGTCTTATTTTCTAATATTTGTATTTTATATTTCTTTCTGAAGATTATTGGTGAATTTCTAGTTCCAAACATGCCATTTTATTTTTACTCAAAATAGGACCAAGTCTTTTTGCAAATCATCCACAAAGGTTCTTCTATGTTCCAAAATGATACCTCTGATTATAACTACATCACAATCTCATTTATTGCTAACATTTCTTGAATTTTTAACTTTAAGTTCCCAGGGCTCAGTTCTTGAACCTATTATTATCTTCCCTCCTCAAGTACATGCTCTTGGTGATCTCACCCTACTTATGCTTAAATACTCTTAAGCATAAATTCTATATTATTCTATATTATCTATTTATTTATTATATTAGTATAATTTGTTGCACTAATAATAAATTCCATATTATTGACTTCTCTCCTAAACTTCTCTCCTGTAACTCTCTAACACTTATAATTAATGAGTACTATTATCATGGTCCATGGGGTCGCTAAGAGTCGGAAAGGACTGAGCAACTTCATTTTCACTTTTCACTTTCACACATTGGAGAAGGAAATGGCAACCCACTCCATGTTTTTGCCTGGAGAATCCCAGGGACGGGGGAGCCTGGTGGGCTGCCGTCTACAGGGTCACACAGAGTCGGACACGACTGAAGTGACTTACCAGCAGCAGCAGCAGCAGCAGCAGCATTTTCGCAGATGTAACGTGTCCAAAACTGACCTTTGCCCTTTCCCTCCTTCTGAAGTGTTCTGCACTTCAATAAGTAGCAACCTCATTCTCCCAATTGCTTTTGCCCCAAACCATGAAATGATCCTGGCTACTTTTTTTTTTCCCCTCATGCGCTATCGTGTATCAGCAAACACTGTAATATCTAAACATCAAAATATATTCAGAATCTAATCTCTCCTTACCTACTCCATTGCTAATGCCCAAGGCTGAGTCTTCAGTCTTGGCTGAATGTCTAGATTATTTTTACTAACTTTGTAACTGTTGCTTCTACTTTCTTTCATTTTTCCCAGTTATCGGTTTCTAACAGGACAGCTAGAATTATCTTACTCTATAATGTGTCACTTCTCTATTCAAAATTCTTTAGCCATTACAGTGGCTCATAAGAGATACAGGATTGTTTTCCTTACTTCTTTGACTTATTTTTTAAAACCCTCTTTCAATCTGCTCTGACCATGCTGCTCTTTTTGCTGTGTGTGCCTGTCACAAGTTAGACATACCAACAGCTTGTAAGCTAACTCACTCCTGCATTCTTTAAGTCCTTAATTAAATGTGACCTTCTCAGTGAAAAATTCCAAGACAGTCCTATTTTCAAGTGCAAATAGATCTCCACATCCTTATCCTCCATGTCTACTTCACTTTTTGCTTCGTGGCACCAAGCATTATCTAACTTTATGGGTAGGTTATAGGTAGATAGATGATAGATAGATAGATAGATAAAGAATATAGATATTTATTTTATTACATTTCTCTCCTTTTCAGACTGTCAAGTCCTTTAGGATAGGGATTTTTGCCTATATTTTTCCACTGGCAAATCCCTAATATTGTAAGCAGTGTTCATAGTATGCATCCAGTAAGTGCTGCTGAGTGAATAATTCAGTAAATGAATGAATTCTTGGTATATAAAGAAAGTAATGCTTCCTTTGCATTTTCTTCTCATTATTTTGAACTTACTATATTTTGCTGTTTCTTAAAATTATTTCCTGAGCAGTTTTTAGAAACTCTATTGCATATAGATTTTCTGTTCATTTGTTCTTTACATGAGCTATTTAGGTATTATTTTCTAAAGGAATTAAAAATGACTTTAATTATTAAATCATTATGTTAAATGACTGCGAGGTCCTTGTTTATATAATTTTCTTTCAATAAAATTCAGTTTAGTAAGATCTACTAAACTCATGGATCAAATGAGTCAAAGATGAATCAAGTTTTAAACATAAACATACAGAAATTGTGCTTCATAGTTTATAGACATATTATTGAAAACTTCAGTTTATGTTGAATAGCCCCAAGAGAGAAAAAAAAGAAAAAAAAAACCTCACTCACCTAAATGGGAAATTTTTGTGTTGTTTGGATCTGTTCTTCCTGTGTAGATATAAACATTGAGCCGCTTTTTCCATATTTTGTTTTTATCACCATCACTTTACACTCCACTAATGACAAGCAAGTCAGCAAATAGCTGATCTGCAACAAGATTGCAGATTTTTCACACAATGTCCTTACTATTGGGTTGAATTCAGAATTTATTGCTATCTCCACAGAAACTGTGAAGCATAATACTTGTCAATTTTCTTAAATGTTTGTAAGCATCCTACAGGCTTGCCAATCCTCATCTTTTAGCAGATCTTTCTTGATTAGATATTGTTAGCCCTGGCAAAAGGAACGAAGGCAGCCAAGATACTAATCCATCTGCTTCATCTTCCTTTTATGATTTCTTACCTAATCTTTTCCTGAAGGACAAAAGAATTTTAAAAGTTAGAAATTCATAATGAAGAGTAATTTTTTAAACAAAAGATGCTATCCAGTTGATTTATAAAATTACTTTTCCTAAAATTTTTGTTGTGTCAGGCATCATTCCAATATTAGTTTTCTCAACATTAGGGAGATCTGAAGCTATAAGTTTTACTGTATAAAAACTAGGTTAAGGATATTCTAATTGATTTTAATAGGCCTTATATGCAAATAATGCATCCAATAAGCTTGCTTTTTTCATCCTTTGTGTGAAAAATAAAATGCTTATCTAAAAGCATTTTAACTAAGCCTGCGCTTCTACTGAGACACTAGTACATCATCTAATTTCAAATTTTTATATTGATTTACAAACTATTTCTGAGCTAGCAATACTAATGAAAAGTAGCATGTATTCAATGCAGGTGTTTTTAATACAAGGTGTTTTTGAAGGAAATTTCCCAAACCACAATATTCTTGACCACCCAAGATGACTATATAACTAGTTATTCATACCTGACCCCTTACCATACTGCATAGCAGGTTTCCCATAACACTGTTTTTGAATGAGCAACTAGAGAATTATATTGAGACTAAATAAAAAATGAATAGATGACCAGCAACAATTAGTCTAGCATGGCGGAAATATATTTTTCCTTTGCTCATTGTTGGGCCACATCCTAAAAGTGTGTTAAGCCTAGTGAAATTGAAATATGCCCTAAGAGACCACAGAACACTTGATGAGAGGCAGGGGAGTTACCCATGTGTGAAATTTTGAGAAATTTTTCAGATTTTATAGTTTCCCATAGAAAACAATAAAGTTCTTATTAAAGACCAAATGTTTAGATGGAAGGCAAGCAAAAGTTGTCTCTTTTATTCCCAAGATAGCTGTGCTGAGTGCAAAGTATTAAAGAAGTTCTGTGGGTCCTTGGCAATCCCTTAAGAATAAGGGCTCCCGTGAGGGTGTCTCTCACATGCTGCCTTATCTTTTCAACCCCAGTGCATAACAGAGGAGTAGGTAGTACATAGGATGGTAATTCCTCCTTTCTGGAGATCCTTCTTGTTGAGTTTGTATCCCTACTAGAAGCATAAAGTAAAAGAGAATAAAGCCACTCTGTCTGAATACCTTGGTATTTAGCTGCTCCATTTCCTTGAACAAGATTTGACCAAGGCACATGAAATCAAGCAACGAAGCAGAAGAGGATCACAAGTAAAGCAAAATTTATATAAGTAATGTAAGCTAATATCACTATCTTTGAAACAAAACAAAACAAAAATATACATTTCTCAATTTCAATTTTATGCACTAATGTCACATGCTATATTACTTGGGACTTTATAGAGAGATTTGTATATATCTATGTACATTTGAATATCTGGTCTCTTTCCTCTAAGAGTTTACAATGTAAGCTGGAGCAGGAGACAGAGAGAATGTTAAAGAGAAATATTAAAGAAAGAGAGAGAGAGAGAGGGAGAGAGTGCCATATATCATATACACAACCAGTGGAGCAAATGAAAAAAAGACAGTGAGAGAGATCAAAATGTTGTTTTATCTTAAAAAAAAATAGTGTCTAGTGAGATATGAAGCCCCAGAATGCTAATTTGCATTATTAAATTAAAATTGTCTTCTATTACATTCTCTCTCTTTTCTTTTTCTCTCACTCTTGCTTCTTTCTTACTCTCATATGGACACAGAACAATGGATTAGTGTTTTCTTCCAAAGATTTACAGAAAGAAAATAAAAATGTGAAAAGTATTCAAATTATCAAATTGGAATTTAAAAGTTTTCAAAAATCTGGAAAACATATCTATGTGGGAAAGTTCAAAGATCAGATACTTATCATAAAAATTAGAAAAGATGAGGAGTAAATTCACAATTTCCTGACTAGTTCATTTTAGGTTGAAAGTAAAAGTGAAAGTCACTCAATCATGTATGACTCTTTGCCACTCCATGAACTATACAGTCCATGGAATTCTCCAGGCCAGAATACTGGAGTGGGTTCAGTTCAGTTCAGTTCAATCTCTCAGTTGTGTCTGTTTGTGACCCCTTGGAATGCAGCATGCCAGGCCTCCCTGTCCATCACCAACTCTCGAAGTCTACTCAAACTCATGTCCATTGAGTCGGTGATGCCATCCAACCATCTCATTCTCTGTTGTCCCCTTCTCCTCCTGCCTTCAATCTTTCCCAGCATCAGAGTCTTTTCAAATGAATCAGTTCTTCACATCAGGTGGCCAAAGTATTGGAGTTTCAGCTTCAATGCCAGTCCCACTAATGAATATTCAGGACTGATATCCTTTAGAATGGACTGGTTGGATCTCCTTGCAGTCCAAGGGACTCTCAAGTGTCTTCTCCAACACCACAGTTCAAAAGCATCAATTCTTTAGTGCTCAGCTTTCTTTATAATCCAACTCTCACATCCATATATGACTAGTGGAAAAACCATAGCCTTGACTAGACGGGCCTTTGTTGGCAAAGTAATGTCTCTGCCTTTTAATATACTATCTAGGTTGGTCATAATTTTTCTTCCAAGGAGTAAGCATATTTTAATTTCATGACTACAGTCACTATCTGCAGTGATTTTGGAGACCAAAAAAATAGTCTGCCACTGTGTCCAATGTTTCCCCATCTATTTGCCATGAAGTGATGGGACTGGATGCCATGATCTTAGTTTTCTGAATGTTGAGCTTTAAGCCAACTTTTTCACTTTCCTCTTTCACTTTTATCAAGAGGTTCTTTAGTTCTTCTTTGCTTTCTGCCATAAGGGTGGTATCATCTGCATATCTGAGGTTATTGATATTTCTCCCAGCTATCTTGATTCCAGTTTGTGCTTCATCCAGCCCAACATTTCTCATGATGTATTCTGCATATAAGTTAAATAAACAGGGTGACAATACACGGCCTTGATGTACTCCTTTTCCTGTTTGGAACCAGTCTGTTGTTCCATGTCCAGTTCTAACTGTGCCATTCCCTTCTCCAGGGAATTTTCTCAACCCAGGGATGGAACCCAGGTCTCCCACATTGCAGGGAGATTCTTTACCAGCTGAGCCATCAGGGAAGCTAAAGAATACTGGAGTGGGTCGTCTATCCATTGTTAGGGATTAAGTTATCATTTTCTCTATTTTGGTGTATCATAATAGAGGAAAACATTTAAATACTTTGATGATTCTGGGGAGGAAGATGAGACATTCATCTTTTTTTAAACATAAAAACTCACTGTGACTGTTATTCTTTTGCAGGAAAAGATATATACAAGAATTCTTCCTTTTTATTCCTCTGTATTTCTTCGTGTTATTGTGTTATTTCTCTGTTTTCCTCCTTTGCATTCTAGGAATTGGCTATTTGGCACATATATGGAAAATCTCATGGACAGAGGAGCCTAACAGGCTACAGTCCAAAAGGTCACAAATAATCAGACACAACTAAACAAGCAATATATATACATTATACATATATATATATATATTATATATATATATATATATATAGCTTGCTCATATTCTTTGCTGGCTCAGTTGTGTCTGACTCTTTGTGACCCTTTGGGCTGTAGGCAGCCAGGCTCCTCTGTCTCCAAGATTTTCCAGGCAAGACTACTGGAATGAGTTGCTATTTCCTCCTTTAGATGATCTTCCTGACCCAAGGATCAAACCCACATCTGTGTTGTCTCCTGCATTGCAGGCAGATTCTTTATCTGTTGAGCCATCAGGGAAATCCTATATATGCTGTGCTTAGTCACTCAGTTGGACTTAGTTGCTCAGTAATGTCCAACTCTTTGTAACTTTATGGACTGTAGTCCACCAGGCTCTTCTGTCCATAGGGATTCTCCATGTAGGAATACTGGAGTGGGTTATCATGCTCTCCTCCAGGGGATCTTCCCAACCCAGGGGTTGAACCCAGGTTGCCCCCACTGTGGGCAGATACTTTACTGTCTAAGTCGCCAGGGAAGCCTAAGAACACTGAAGTTGGTTGCCATGCCCTCCTCCAGGAGATCTCCCCAGTGCAAGAATCAAACTGGAATCTCTTGCATTGAAGGCAGATTCTTTACCAGCTGAGCTACCAGGGAGGCCTATATATATACATGTATATATGTGTATGTAGGCTACCAGAGAAGCCTGTGTGTGTGTGTGTGTGTGTGTGTGTGTGTGTGTGTGTGTGTGTGCACGAACGGTGCTTAGTTGCTCAGTCATGTCCAACTCTTTGTGGCCCCATGGACTATAGCCCGCCAAGCTCCTCTGTTCATGGGGATTCTCCAGGCATGAATGCTGGAGTGGGTTGCCATGCCCTCCACGAGGGATTGATCTACCTAGCTGCGAATCTATTTCTATATAAGTCATCTATGATAATCCAGCTTTGACAAAAGAACAATTTTTCCATCAATAGTGATAGCCCACCAAAAAGCAGATGAGTCTTTAATGAGAAGGGTCACAGGATGCAACTAGAAATGAGAAGCCGAGGTGTAGGGGGCAGAAGGAGTTGGTCCTGAATCAAGAGTTGGTCCCTGAGGGGAAGGCGCTTCCCGTGTGTGCACAATGACTAGACCAGGAGAACTCCTTACAGGCCTGGTAGCCTATTTGATCACAATAGTCACCAACCAAAAGCCTTTTGGTGAGTGGAATAGGACTTCATCCTCTCCTAGAGATTTCAAAGAAGCTTTCCCTGTTTTAAAGATTTGTTTTTCTCTGGTCTCTATTGATTCTTAGGGAGATCTTTGCCTTTCCTGTGCCATCTTTTTTTACCACCCTACCCTGAGCAACTGAGATGAGGTCTGCAGTGCTTATCAGAACAACAGCAATATTGTACTGGGCAGGTTAGAAATCTCAGAGTTCACTGTGAAGAAATGGAAAGCACTATGTTAATATTCACGTAGAAAGATAAACTACTAAGGCAGCCCCAATGACAGCTCCTCTTATGCAAATTTTTCAAGTAAAAAATCAAACTTGTACATGGAAGTATAAATTTAATACATTTCAACTCTCCTTCAACTCTGAAATTTTATGGAAATGAATTCTCAACAAGGATCATGCATTAGAAATAGTCAATGTCATCCAAGTTATCTAAAATGAAGCATTTGTCTATGATGATAAAGAAAAACTTTTTTCTTTAAATCTACTAAAGGAAAATTCTGTTTCCTCTATTCAAAGCACTTTTGGTGCCAGATGTTGGATCTTCCACATCAAATATACATCCAGTTTTCAGTAGACACAAGTAGATGCAATTCTGAGATCACTAATGAAGTTAGCACAGACACAGCATGTTCAGGGTTCAGTCCTTCAAGCCTGCTATGCGCTCCACCCCCCCCGCCTCCATTTCAGATGTCAAATTCAAGGTCCACACTCTTACCTATACTTCTGGCCAACCAACGGGCTATAAATTGTGATTACTCCCTCCTCAGGTTTGATAATTTGCTAGAACAGCTCACGAAACTCAAGAAAGCATTTTACTTGCTGTTATCTTAGTGGCCCAGTTGGTAAAGAACCTGCCTGCCGTGCAGAAGACCTCGGTTTGATCCCTGGGTTGGGAAGATCCCTGGATAAGGGAATGGCAACCCACTCCATGACTCTTGCCTGGAGAATTTCAGGCAACAGTCCGTGGGGTCGCAAAAAGTCAGACACGACTGTGCAGCTTTCACTTTTTCCACTTTTCTTTTGTCCATTTATTATAATATACACAACTCAGGAGAAGCCAGGTTGAAAAGATGCATAGGGAAAAGTATGACAGAAAGGGGACCAGGCTTCGATTCTCTCACCGGATGTGTAAATCTCCCAGCACCACCACGTATTCACCAACCTAGAGGCTCTAGTATGTAGACATGATTGACTCCACGGAGGAGGGCATGGCAACCCACTCAAGTATTCTTGCTTTGAGAATCTCATGGACAGAGGAGCCTGGTGGCCTATATTTCATAGGGTCACAAAGAGTCAGACATGACTGAAATGACTTAGCACACATGTGTGCATTGCAGATGAGTATGAAATATGTGAGAATGTCAGATTGACTGCTTCGGCAAGTAATTGCAAAACATTTCCTTAAGCCACTAAGCTTCAAAAGAATTATAATGTCTCTACTCCTTCAGTTTCCTACCAAACTCTTTGGATACTCTCTTTGTTCTCTTATATTTGTAATATGCAATCATACATTCAGATAGAGAGAGGGCAGAATGAGAAATGCAAGTGGGTCTAAAAAGTCAATTATAAGCCATGGGGATATGTCTGAGTAGCTAAAACAAGCCTGGAAATAAGGCTATTTGCATTTTCATCACAACTCTGTCAGCAGTTATATGATGTATGCAACCTGAAGACACTTTTCCTAATAGCGAAATAAAGAGATACAGCACATTCTGTTCTTTGCAAATGTTTTTATAATAATGCTTAAGTATTAATTATATGTATTTTTTATTTATTCCTGAAATATAAGAATTATTTTCATCCCATTTTTACTGATGATGAAACTGAAATTCTCAGAGTGAGATTAATTACTCTTGTGGGCTGAGTTGTGTCCCCAAGGTACATGTTAAGTGTTAATCTCTGATATTTGTGAATGTATACTAATAATTGTGTATTTGCTGATGTAACTGTGACAAGATGAGATCATATTGGATTAAGGTGGCCTCAGATTCAATATGATGGTGTCTTTATAAGCAAAGGAAACATACATAACACACAAATAGAATGCCATGTTAAGGTGGAGGCAGGAGGTAGAGTGATGAGTCTACATGTAAAAGAACATTGAGGAAATTTTGGCAATAATCAAAAGCTAGGAGAGAGACTTGAACAGCCTCTTTATCAGAGACTCCAGAAGAAATCAACACTGCTGACACCTGATTTCAGACTTCTATCTTCCAGCACTGTGACAGAATAAATTTCTGTTGTTGTAAGCTACCAGTTGGGCTTCCCAGGTGGCACAGTGGTAAAGAGCTCACCTACCATTGAAAGAGATGCAAGAAACACAGGTTTGATCCCTGGGTCAGAAAGATCCCCTTCTGTAGGAAATAGCAACCACTCCAGTATTCTTGCCAGGAGAATCCCATGGACAGAGGATCCTGGCAGGCTATAGTCCATGGGGTCACAGAGTTGGACACAATTTCATGACTGGACATTAACAAAGGTGCCAGTTCACAGTACTTTGTTAATATCAGCTCTAGGAAACTAATAGTTATCAAATTAACGGCAAACGTAAAGTTTGAGTTTTCCATGGTGTACGGCCTTGCTGACCACCAGAGTGATGATGAAGTGAAAATGAGTAACACAGTTTTGAATGCTAGCTTTGTAAATAATTCTAGTGTTGAACATAAAGAAGGTCCTCAGTTCTCCTTGGGCTTCCCTTGTGACTCAGCTGGTAAAGAATACTCCTGCAATGCGGGAGACCTGAATTCAGTCCCTAGGTTGGGAAGATCCCCTGGAGAAGGGAAAAGCTACCCACTCCAGTATTCTGGCCTAGAGAATTGCATGGACTATATAGTCCATGGGGTCACAAAGAGTCGGACACGACTGAGCAACTTTCACTTTTAGCTGTACTTAAACCACTAAACTTCTAAAGAATTTGAATGTTTCCACTCCCTCATTTAGATTAAATGACTTTCTATACTACATATTAAGTTGAAAAGAAGAAACTTCTGAGTCACTGTTGTTTTTATCTATTTGGAGGATAATTTAAGGATTCAGAGTTTTTAAATAAAGTTACCTGGATTTGCTCTTTTTAGCTTATGAGATACTATCAATTATGATTTCATATCTTACAAAATTAATATTTTTGCCTTTGGGGTGTTCACTTGAGCTCTACTCTTAGATTTGTAGAATTTTGGAGAGATGTGTAATAGAAGAATGTAAGATCAAGTACCAGGTTCAGGGTTTTTTCAGACGAGGAAACTGAAACTCCCAAGATAACAAATTAGAAAAGAAATGTAATGCTAGTCCAAGTTGCAATGATTCCCACTGTCTGAACTATATTGAACTATTTTGATTGAATTTTATATGTAGAAGACCAAAGCCTCTCAAGTTGTGCACTAACTTGTTAGTGTTGATGAATGCAATTTTAATGTGAGATTTGAATTATCAATAGTTTCTTCTTAGAGTTAATATTAGTCAAAAATTTAGAGAAGAATGAGATACTTTAATAAAAATATTTTTGTATTGTTTTGTGCGTATGCTTTTGTTTTAGGGTCTATTTCCTTCTCCCCGAAATCAAAGTTTTATTAAATGAGGGAAAAATCCTCTCCTTTGTTTTGTTAGTTCTAGAAAATATGCATGGATCTGTCGTTTGAATCTTTTAAATTTCTAATGCGTCTTCAACCATTGCTGTACCTAACAGGCATGGAGATATTATGAGAAGAATGAAAACATTTAATTAAGGAGTCTGAGACTTACAACTTAGGACAGAATCAAGAGAACCATATGGACCACATTACTCATTAAAGTTTATTGCTGAAGATAAAATTGTTTTCAAGTGTTAAAAAAGAAAACTCAGAATATCTTTAATATCTATGGGAAATTGACTTCTGTCCATATTACTTTAACAAAGACACAGAATTCACATAGGTCATTCACTTTGTTTTCACCAGACATCAACCAGGAACAAACTAAGCCACAAAGCTGACAGCTAAAGAAATTCAACCTATCAGTTGTAAAACCAATAAGGAAACAACTCACATTTTTAACATGAGGAAGAAAAGTACACAAAACCCCAACACGTAAAGATATTTTATAATATTAATGACTGTATCTGAGTTTTTAGAATGTTATGAATTTTAAAGAAAACTTGCAATGTTGGTGCAATGTTCAATTCCCTAGAAACTGTTTGAGAAAGAATCAAGTGATTCAACAACAAACTTATGATTTTACCTACAAAGTGCTCTTTGTATATTGGTATTGCTATGAATTTCAAGATTCATAGTGAATGTCATCAAGATGTTATCATTTTTCCTTACTTACTTTTAAATACCCTATTCCTAAGGGGCAGGATCAGAAGAACATCTTGCATTTCTAATCTTAATATTTCATATAAAAGAAACCACTCTAATTCCCCTCAGAGCACTTAACAGAATAACAAAGAGTATCCTGTGTCATCTTTTACTATTGCAGTTTTATGCAATTTATACACAGATGTGTGGGACAAGGCTTTAAAAAAAATCGAGGAAATGTGCCAGAATTCTAAAATATGTAGACAAAACACAGTTTGCATTGTATAGAGCCACAACATTTCTTTGTCTAAAAGCAGATGATAGAAGCAACCCTTGATAGTGACTGATCATGAAAAGAAACCCCAGGAGCACAGAAACACTATAAAAAGATCTAGAAGGAAGTCATTATGCTGTTGAGGGAATAAGAAATTTAAGTCCTAGAGTTGTGAAATGTTCTCATTATAGGTCATCTTGGTGATTATCTGACATCTACAGACAGAGCCACTTCTTAATCAAAAGAATTAATCATTATGATATTGATTCAGACCAAGATGTTTGAAATAATGAGTCCAGTAGCTCATATATAAATTTGGAGATAATTCCAACAACTTTTTTGATAACATTTTACACCAAATGAAAATATGTTTTCATATTTTTGTGGATTATATTAAAGTATAGCCATAGCCACACTGAGAATGAAATTGCAATTGTGTAATCTGCTAAATAAGACCTAAAAAATAATGGAGGTTGATAATATCATGATGCCATCACCATGGATTGATTATTTTCAAACGGGATATAGAATTACTTTCTCCTAAGAATAATGTAGAAACGTACATAGAGTTTTACTGGAAAAAAGAGTGATTTAATATTTTAAAACCTTTTTCAGAACTAAGTGGCTTGATGATTGTAAATGACTAGCCAGTTTGGCAAAAGAAAAGCAACTGTATTCAAATTATACTAAACTCAATTTAAGATCAGTTAACCCCTGACAGAATGCAAAGCTTATGTACGTAATCTGTAGGCAGTGCACATTTAGTTGAAACAGATATTCAATTAAAGACAGAGGAGAGGAGCTATGGATACAACATATTTTCAGGAGAATAAATGACTATTTATTAAACTTAAAAAACTAACCAGTAAAGAGTTGTTCTAGGCATGGATGCAGCTACACCAAGGGTCTTTCTTTCCATTATTTCATTGCTGTTGGTGGTGACAAAGAAGAAACAGGAGAGGGAGGGACTTTGAGAATGCAGAATCATATTTTTCCAATCCCTTGGAATTATGTGATGAATTAAAATAAAATGACTTAAAGGAGTATTTAATAGTATAAGCAGCTAAAGGGGTAATAAAAGAAAACGAGAGAAAAAAAGTAATGATGTCACTCTCCTGAAGCAGTGAAACTACCTGGAGTTCCACGATGTTCAGGGTTCACATTCAACATAATTACTGTTTATTTCATTCTTATTAAGAGAGATTGTCATATAGTCTACCTCTGTCCAATATCAGAGTAGTAAACACCTTGCTTGGTTTCTTGGCATCCAAATAACTGTGTTGGACTCCTACCCTCATAACAATTATTACATGTGTGATTGGGGAAATTATCTGTGTCTTAATCATGACCTTAGTAAAATAGACATAATGATTGTATTAATACTTATTGTTTAGATTTTTTAAGAACCAATAAATTAGAAGCTCAGAAATGTCAAATCATCATCACCAGACATTATTCACCACTTGTTCTTCTGAGAAGTACCTAGTATGCTATAACATGTGAACTTTCTCAAATTACAGATCACAGAGTAAACCCCATTTGATTTTTTGATAATTCTTATAGGAAGATGGGCTTCCCAGGTGGCGCTAGTGGTAAAGAACTCACCTGACAATGCTGGAGAAGCAAGAGACACAAGTTTGATCCCTGGGTTGGGAAGATCTCCTGGAGGAAGACATGGCAACTCACTGCAGTGTTCTTGCCTGGAGAGTCCCATGGACAGATGAACCTAGGGGGCTACCGTCCATAGGGTTGCAAAGAAATGTACATGACTGAAGCGACTCAGCACACATGCATAGGAAGATAGCAATGAGCACTGTTATAAAGTGAATCAAATTTGTTATTTAAAAGAGAAAGAAGTGCCTTATGGTTTGCTTAGTTCATTTTTTAAGCATTGTTTGTGATTGTTTGTGTGTGGGATGTGATTTCTGTTTTTCACAAACTGAAGCTGATATAGTATCCAAAAGGACTTTGGAAAATTTTTTGTGAAAAAAGTATTTATAATAAGACTTGAATTAGATACAAGTTTTCCAAGAAAACTGCTATGATCTATTAAGTAAACAGTGCATATTTAGTGTTGAAACTTTTTGTAAATCATGCCAGTCCTTAAAATCTTTTATTTATTACAGCATGAAGCATATTTTCTTACTTGTCTTTACTTTCCTTTTCATATTGCTTTTTTCTATCTGGGCTGTTCCAAACCAAAACTACATACCAGGATGAAATTCACAAATTCAACTTATTTAACTCTAGAAAGATTTTTAATTAACTCTGGAAATATCTTTATATTTCCCCAAATTTCAGATGTTCATTGTCTTTTGGGTAAAACACCAAAAATACAGAGACCTGTTATTTTTATTAAGCTATACACGGGTAGAAACCATCTGTAAATTAGAAAAATTAAGAAAACTAAAAGATTTTTAAGGGTTAATTATCATTTGGAGGCAAGGCTTGCTGTCTTTCCTTGAATTTGTAGAAAATGTAAGGTAACATGACATAGAAATCTGAAAAGCTAAGAACTTGAAGCTAACTTTGAAATGATGTATTTCACAGGTGGAATAATAAGTATTTAAAGTGAGAATAGATGGTCTAACTTTCAAATTACACTGCTGCACTTTTAGGGCAAAAGAAGAGAGGGTTTAAGATTGTAAACAAATGAACCTTTTTCCCCCCTCTTCATTAACCTTATGCTAGTCACAGAAATCTATGTCCAAAGTTTTATCTTAAATTATTTATAGGAGGCTGAGCTTGTAACTACTTATACCAAATGCAGTTAGAGCCCAAAGATGGCTCTTTAACCTAAATTCTGTGTAGAATATTATATTCCCTGACTTTGTCATCATTTTTAATCTTCTATTTTCACTTGGAATATGTGGAGCTCTATTTTTGCCATCACCATAGATGGTGACTGCAGCCATGAAATTAAAAGACTTTTGCTCCTTGGAAGGAAAGATTGACAAACCTAGAGAGCATATTAAAAAAACAGAGGCATCACTTTGCTGACAAAGGTCCATATAGCCAAAGCTGTGGTTTTTCCAATAGTCATGTGTGGATGTCCTAGTTGAGTTATAAAGAAGTCTGAGCGGCAAAGAATTGATGCTTTCAAACTGTGGTGCTGAAGAAAACTGTGGAGAGTCCCTTGGATGGCAAGGAGATCAAACCAGTCAATCTGAAGGAAATCAACTCTGAATATTCATTGAAAGGACTGTTGCTGAAGCTGAAGCCCCATTACTTTGGCCACCTGATGCTCAGAGCTGACTCTTTAGAAAAGACCCTGATGCTGGGAAAGAAAGGGCAAAAAGAGAAGAGGGCTGCAGAGGCTGAGATGGTTAGATAGCATCACCAACTCAATGGACATGAATTTGAGTGAATTCCAGGTAATAGTGGAGGACACAGGAGACTGGCATGCTGCAGACCATGGGATTGCAAATAGTCAGACAAGACTTAAAATGAACAGCAGCAGCAAGTTTTGCCATCTTTCTAATCTTACCAAAGGAAGCACAGTAAGATGTTGGTAAGGAGCAGTCTTTGCAGTCAATATAGCTGGACTCTGATCCAAACATTACCACCTTCACACTGTAAAAATTTTATTGGATAATTTAATCTCTCTTTGCAGCAGCTCCATATCCTAAAATGGGGATGCTAATTTGTTAGTTATAGGGTTTTTAGAAGTTTAAAGTGAGCTTCTAGATTTCTGATTTTGAGTCCAATATGTAGTTGATGAGCTGCCAAAAGCTAAGCATAGACTAACTTGAGAGTTAGAAACTCTGAGGAGGTTCAGTCTTAGTGTGATCCTCCACAATTTTGTGACTTTTCCTCTGACAGCCTTACCAGTAAAGATCAGAGAAAATTCTCTTATGTTTCCAGGTAAGGGAGAGAAAATTTACCTTATCGAAATAAATTCAGAGCATTCTGTTTTCCTTAACAGTAAGGCCTGTCCTCAGCAGAAGCTGAGACTGAGACTTAATCATGGGACTACAGAATACTTCTCTTCCCTCCATGTCAGGGGGACTTCTGCCTTACAACAGGGATAGCAGGTAAAACAACTGCAAGCTTCCTACTCTAAGGAGTCACTAGGAAAACTCAAAAACAATAACGGAAATAGAAATAAAAAAATTAGAGGAAAGTTTAGCCTATAGCTCTACAGATAATAGTGATCATTGCTTATTAGACAAATAAACATGAAGCCTCACATTATTAGGCCTGTCTACCTCAATTATTTTTTACTCAATACATCATGTCCGTCATTCAACAAAAAATTAAAATTCATGCTACAAGCCAAAAATAACACTTCAAAGAGATAAAGTAAGCATTCTGAGTCACAATCAGACTCAAATATGAGACATTTTGGTATTATCCAAAATAAAATCTAACATAACTATGACTAACATTCTAAAGGTTCTAATGGAAAAAGTGGACAACGTGCAAGAATAGATGGGTAAAGAGAGAGGTAGAAACACTAAAAAATAATTAAAATGAAGTTCTATGCTTTAAAAATACAGTGACTGACATAAAGAAGTCTTTTGTAAATCTCATCAGTATAATGGATGTGACTGCGGAAATAATAAGTGAGCTTAAATATATGTTAATAGAAATTTCTGAAACTAAGATGCAAAGAAAATAAAAAATGTAAGCCATGGAACAAATATCCAGGAACGGTAGAATTATTACAAAGTGTATGAACTACAAATAATGGGAATACTAGAAGTGGAAGAAAGAAAAAGAAACAGAAAAAATATTCATAGCCATGATAACTGAGAATTTCCCAAAGTTTATGACAGACACCAAACTGTAGATCCAGGAATCTGGAGACCAACAAACAGGATATATGCATATATAATTATATAATATATATAAAATATGTATAAAATAATATATACAATTACATAATATATGTAAAATGAAGAACATGAACAATAAAGAGAAAATATTGAAAAAACCACAGAAAGAGTAGGACAAAAATTAAATTTAAATTGTCTTTATAAACCACACAAGCAAAGGGTAGAGGATTTATTGATTTGAAAATGAAAGGAAATTTCTGGCCAGTCATTAGCTGACCATTAAGTTAGCTGAGCTGAGACTTTAGTGACCACAAAATAAATATAAATTTATAGAATTAGTCAAGGGAAGTTATTAAAAATTAAGAAACAATCAGTAAAAATAAACCCTAAGTAAAGGAAAAATATGATTTTTGAAGTTGCCATGTTATATTTGCTAAAATGTCTGAATTTCCACACACAAAACAAGTGAGTTACGAAAAGACACAAGAATGTATAATTAACAGATGGTGAATTGTATGGAGCAATTGATAGAAATAATGCTTAGAGGGCACAGATGCTAGGCTCACTATATAACAAATCTAAATGAGCTATTAAAAATATGTTCAAAGAACTAAAGGAAGTCATCTCTAAAGAATTAAAGGAGAGTATGATAATGACATGTCATCAAATTAAGAATACCAGTACAAAGATAGAAGTTTTATGGTAGCAAAATAGAAACTCTGAAGTTGCAAGAACGATAATTAGAATCAAAATTTAGAGGAGTTTCCATATCAAATTTGGCTTAGCAGAAGAAAGAATCAGTAACCTTATTATAGGTTAACAGATCATCCAAAATGAGTCACTGGAAAAAAATATATAAAAAATGAAGAGACGTCAAGATCTGTAGGATACCATCAAACTTTTGATTGTCTGAAGGAAGGGAAAAAGAAAAAAAGAGGAAAAAGAATATTTGACATAAAACAGCCAAAAACTTCTCAAACTTGAAGAAAACCAACCTACACAGAAAGAAACATGACAAACTCAAAGTAATAAAAAAACTCAAGGAGATCAATGTCTAGGATAATATACTCAAGTTTTCAAATGCCAATTAGAGAGATGATTTAGAAAGCACTAAGAGAAAAATAATTCATTATGTACAAGGGAACCTCAAAATGATTAACAGTTGACTTCTCATCAGTAAGCTTGGAGGTCAGAAGGCAGTGGGACAATATAGTAAAGTGCCAAAAGAAAATCTTTAAATCATGATTTCTGTATCAAGCAAAACTAGTGTTAAAAATCAAATGGGAAATTAATACCTTTCCATATAAACACAAAGTGAGAGAATTTGTTGCTAGGATCTACCATGGATACCAAAATCCAAAGAAGCTCAAGTCCCAGAGTCAGCCCTCTGTATCTATTGTTCCATATTCAACAATTCAACTAAAAACAGTGTTGATGTAGTGTTGTATGTATTTACTGAAAAAAATGTTTTATTATAATTTGGCCTGTGAAATTTAAACTAGTGTTTTTCAAGTGCTGTACTCAATATGCAAGCAAATTTGGAAAACTCAGCAGTGGCCACAGGACTGGAAAAGGTCAGTTTTCATTCCAATCCCAAAGAAAGGCAATGCCAAAGAATGATCAAACTACCACACAATTGCACTCATCTCACACCCTAGCAAAATAATGCTCAAAATTTTCCAAGCCAGGCTTCAAAGGTATATGAACCATGAACTTCCAGATGTTCAAGGTGGATTTAGAAAAGGCAGAGGAACCAGAGATCAAAGTGCCAACATCCATTGAATCATTGAAAAAGCAAGAGTTCCAAAAAACATCTACTTCTGTTTTATTGCCTATGCCAAAGCCTTTGACTGTGTGGATCACAACAAACTGTGGAAAATTCTCCAAGAGATGGGATTACCAGACCACCTGACCTGCCTCCTGAGAAATCTGTATGCAGGTCAAGAAGCAACAGTTAGAACTGGACATGGAACAACAGATTGGTTCTAAATCAGGAAAGGAGTGCATCAAATCTGTATTGTCACCCTGCTTATTTGACTTATATGCAGAGTACATCATGAGAAATGCTGGGCTGGATGAAGCACAAGTTGGAATCAAGATTGCTGGGAGAAATACCAATAACCTCAGATATGCAGATGACACCATCCTTATGGCAGAAAGCAAAGAACTAAAGAACTTCTTGATGAAAGTAAAAGAGGAGAGTGAAAAAGTTGGCTTAAAACTCAACATTCAGAAAACTAAGATCAAGGCATCTGGTCCCATCATTTCATGGCAAATAGATGGGGAAACATTGGACACAGTGAAAGATTTTATTTGGGGAGGCTCCAAAATCACTGCAGATGGTGACTGCAGCCATGAAATTAAAAGACGCTTGCTTCTTGGAAGAAAAGTTATGATCAACCTAGACAGCATGTTAAAAACAGAGACATTACTTTGCCAACAAAGGTCCATCTAGTCAAGGCTATGGATTTTCCAGTAGTCATGTATGGATGTGAGAGTTGGACTATAAAAAAAGCCGAGTGCCAAAGAATCGATGCTTTTGAACTGTGGTGTTGGAGAGGACTCTTGACAGTCCCTTGGACAGTAAGAAGAGCCAACCAGTTCATCCTAAAGGAAATCAGTCCTGAATATTCATTGAAAGGACTGATGCTCATGCTGAAGCTGAAACTCCAATACTTTGGCCACCTGATATGAAGAATTGACACATTTTAAAAGACCCTGATGCTGGGAAAGATTGAAGGTGGGAGAAGGAGAGAACGGCAGAGAATGAGATGGTTGGATGACATCACTGACTCAATGGATGTGAGTTTGAGTAAACTCCGGGAGTTGGTGATGGATAGGGAAGACTGGTATGCTGCAATCCATGGGGTCACAAAAAGTCGGACACAATTGAGCAACTGAACTGAACTATTCAAAGGTCAACTTGAATCCATATGATAAAAAATAAAGAGCACCAGTGCAGGCATGCATCCTAAGTTTCTTCAGTCATGTCCGGCTCTTTGTGACGCCGACTGTAACCTTCTAGGCTCCACTGCCCACAGGATTCTCCAGGCAAGAATACTGGAGTGGAGTGCCATACCCTGCCTCCAGGGGATCTTCCCAACCCATGGATCAAACCCAAGTCTCTTGGGTCTCCTGCATTGCAGGTCAAGTCTTTACCTGCCGAGCCACCTGGGAAGCCCAAAGACCACCAGAAAGATAGTTAAATGAAAAAGAGTATAAATACATTTCTGCAACTGTTTTCTTCTCCTACCTGATTTGAAAAATAACTGCAGAAAACAATAATTATATAATGGTATTGATAGTTTTGTAACATAGGGATTTGTATTTTTCATGGCAATAATAAAAAATAGAATGTGTATATCTGTGTTTCTACAATTCAATTTACCAGTCCCATCAAAGTTGTACTTTAGTAGGAACAATTTTATGTTCAAGAAAAATTTGAGGTTTTTCCTAGATAAAATGTTTTCTTATAAACAGGAAGCTACATTAAAAAAAAACAACCTATATATATAACCATGACATATTGGAATCAATAAGAGACTCAGACATCACAAGCCTTGAATAGGTTTTTTTGCAAAAGTACATTTTCCAGACTTCACTTTCTTGATGACTTCCTTCAAATAATTACTTTAAATAAATCCTTATTCATTCTATCTATAAGCTAGTGCCTTGTCTGATGAGCATGAAACTATTTTCTTGATATTTAGTCATTGAGAGGGATGTTTGATAATGTATTTGCTATGTTTACTCTAAAGGCCTGTATGCTTTTATATTTATCAATCAGAAATCTTTAGTAGGAATTTTTTGACCTATCTTTATACATTCTAAATTTATATCTTTCTTATAAAATTTTAAACATTCATTTGGAAAACCTTTACTAAATATTACATGTTTGTCCTCCTATTCTAAAGCTTGTGATATGAACATGTTTAAGAAAGACATTGAACATGCTTACAGAAAATAACACACATGTGTGTGGTGTTTACAATAAAATTGGAACCCTTTGAAAATCTTCTGATTCTACCTGAGGGATCAAGGAAATACAAATCTAGCAAATTTTGAGTTGTAAGTAGGAATTTTGTCCTTGAAGAGTGCTATATTGAGCCAGGTAAAGCATTAGAAATGAAACCAACTTTTTTTTATATATAACTGATACAGATATGGGCTTCCCAGGTGGCTCAATGGTAAAGATCCACCATCCAAGGAGGAGATGTGGTTTTGATCACATCTCACATTTGATCACATTGTGGGTCAGGAAGATCCCCTGGATAAGGAAATGGCAATCTACTCTACTGTTCTTGCCTGGGAAATTCCATGTGGAGTCTGCTAGACTCCACAGTCCGTGGGGTCCCAAAAGAGTCAGACATGGTGGCCTCATAGAATGAGTTTGGAAGTTTACCTTCTGCAATTTTCTGGAAGAGTTTGAGTAAGATAAGTGTTAGCTCTTCTCTAAATTTTTGGTAGAATTCAGCTGTGAAGCCATCTGTTTCCTGGAAGATTTTTGATTACAGTTTCGATTTCCTTGCTTGTGATGGTTCTGTTAAGATCTTCTATTTCTTCCTGGTTCAGTTTTGGAAAGTTATACTTTTCTAAGAATTTGTCCATTTCATCCAAGTTGTCCATTTTATTGGCATAGAGCTGCTGGTAGTAGTCTCTTGTGATCCTTTGGATTTCAGTGTTGTCTGTTGTGATCGCACCCTTTTCATTTCTTATTTTGTTAATTTGGTTCTTCTCTCTTTGTTTCTTAATGAGTCTTGCTAGTGGTTTGTCAATTTTGTTTATTTTTTCAAAAAACCAGCTTTTAGCTTTGTTGATTTTTGCTATGGTCTCCTTAGTTTCTTTTGCATTTATTTCTGTCCTAATTTTTAAGATTTCTTTTCTTCTGCTAACCCTGGGGTTCTTCATTTCTTCCTTCTCTAATTGCTTTAGGTGTAGATTTAGGTTATTTATTTGACTTTTTTCTTGTTTCTTGATGTAAGCCTGTAATGCTATGAACCTTCCCCTTAGCACTGCTTTTACAGTGTCCCATATAATCTCAAAATGGATTAAAGATCTAAATGTAAGACCAGAAACTATAAAACTCCTAGAGGAGAACATAGGCAAAACACTCTCTGACATAAATCTCAGCAGGGTCCTCTATGACCCACCTCCCAGAATATTGGAAATAAAAGCAAAACTAAACAAATCAGACCTAATGAAACTTAAAAGCTTCTGCACTACAAAGGAAACTATAAGTAAGGTGAAAAGACAGCCCTCAGATTGGAAGAAAATAATAGCAAATGAAGAAACAGACAAAGGATTAATCTCAAAAATATACAAGCAACTCCTGAAGCTCAATTCCAGAAAAATAAATGACCCAATCAAAAAATGGGCCAAAGAACTAAACAGACATTTTTCCAAAGAAGACATACAGGTGGCTAACAAACACATGAAAAGATGCTCAACATCACTCATTATTAGAGAAATGCAAATCAAAACCACAATGAGGTACCATTACACGCCAGTCAGGATGGCTGCTATCCAAAAGTCTACAAGCAATAAATGCTGGAGAGGGTGTGGAGAAAAGGGAACCCTCTTACACTGTTGGTGGGAATGCAAACTAGTACAGCCACTATGGAAAACAGTGTGGAGATTTCTTAAAAAACTGGAAATAGAACTGCCATAGGAAACCAGATCTTAAAGAGACACGTGAACCCCAATGTTCATCGCAGCACTGTTTATAATAGCCAGGACATGGAAGCAGCCTAGATGCCCATCATCAGATGAATGGATAAGGAAGCTGTGGTACATATACACCATGGAATATTACTCAGCCGTTAAAAAGAATTCATTTGAATCAGTTCTAATGAGATGGACGAAACTGGAGCCCATTATACAGAGTGAAGTAAGCCAGAAAGATAAAGAACATTACAGCATACTAACACATATATATGGAATTTAGAAAGATGGTAATGATAACCCTATATGCAAAACAGAAAAAGAGACACAGAAGTACAGAACAGACTTTTGAACTCTGTGGGAGAAGGTGAGGGTGGGATGTTTCAAAAGAACAGCATGTATATTATCTATGGTGAAACAGATCACCAGCCCAGGTGAGATGCATGAGACGAGTGCTCGGGCCTGGTGCACTGGGAGGACCCAGAGGAGTCGGGTGGAGAGGGAGGTGGGAGGGGGGATCGGGATGGGGAATACGTGTAACTCTATGGCTGATTCGTGTCAATGTATGACAAAACCCACTGAAATGTTGTGAAGTAATTGGCCTCCAACTAATAAAATAAAATTAAAAAAAAAAAAAAGAGTCAGACATGACTTAGTGACTAAACAACAGCAGCAAAGATAGATAGATGTGCGATAGTTTTGATACCTTTCATGCTTTAAAATTTGAGTAATAATTATTAGCAAAGTGGCCAGCAAAGTTTATTGAGCAATTGCTATATGTTAGTTTATTCAAGACATTTCCAAATAAATAAATAAATAGGCAAATAGTACCATTTTATTTAACTTGTGAAAGAAATATCATCAACTCCAAATCCAGTTCTTTTTCCATTAAATAAAAGGTTGAATCACATAGGGTTGTAAAAAAAAAAAAACATATTCTATCAAGAGTAGTAAATAAATTTATTGTTTTCATGAAGTAGTGTCTAGACTGTTTAGAAGAATAGGGTGGAGGGACAGAGGCAGTATAATCAGGTTTCTTATGAGTAAACTTGGACTTATCTTATGTAGCTATGTTTTTAAGGTGTGTAACACATTGCCACACATATAGTGACTTTAAGTAACATGTATCAGTTAGTTCTTAGTTCTGTAAATCAGAAGACCAGGATTAGCATGGCATGATTCTCCATTCTGCTACTTTCCAGCCTGAAATCAAGGTGTTCATTGTACTTAGGTTTTGTCTGAAGCCATTTAGGATGAATTCACTTTTAAGTTCTTTCAGGTTTCTGGCAGACTTCAGTTCCTTGTGGTTGTAGGGCTGAGGTCCCCATTTGCTTGCTGGATGTCTGCTTGTGGGCTGCTCTCAACTCATTGAAACCCACTAAGAATGTAGTTACGTGACCCTCTCTATCTCCAAAGCCAAAAAACAATTTTCTCTACCGTCAAATATCCATGATGCTTTCAGTCTCTCTGACTGAATCATTGGCCTCAGTAAGACATCAGTTGGTTTTCAAGGAACACCTGATTAGGTCAACCCCAGTGAAGATAATCTCCCTTTATTAAAATGAACTGTGCCAAATAACAACCTAATCCCAGGAGTGAAATCCATCATGTTCACAGATCCAGGGATTATACAGTTTATGTACTCCAAGGGATGGGGATCTTGGAGGTCATATTAAAATTCTGCTGACCACATCCTGTGACTTTGTGTAAGTCATTCAAGCTCATAAAACTAATTTCCCTGTAAATATAATGGGAATGCTTACTTCATAAGATGACTTGGAGGGCTCCCAAGAGGTAATATATGAAAGTATTTAGCATATTATCTGAAAAATAATAAATAATTCAATAAATGTTAATTATTAATTATATTAGAGTGTTCTTTTAATTTCCAAATTAATATTGGGAGGTTTTATTATTTTTTATTATATAACAAAGTTATTATACAGCAATGAGAGTTTATCTAAACTTTTAGCACATGTGTTTTGCAAGTCAAAGAGAATGAACAAGTTGATGCAGCTGGCAACTTCAGTTTAAAAATAGCATGCAAGATTTAATCATTCTTAAATTTTTATAAAAATGAACCATTTTGATTGGGATGCAAAATAAATTAAAAAAAATAAAAATGTCCACACCTACTTTAATCACTCTGTTAATGCTCCTGAGACTCTAGTCTAAATCTAATTCCATTCATTTTAAATTCTCATTAAACTGAATAGTGTTCTATCTGTGGCATAATTGAATATATTCTTAATGGGAAAATAGTAATCACTGAATTCACCATTTACACAATGAATATGAATTGGATATTATCCTTCCCTTTGCCTGCTAAATCAAGCTATGGGGTGGCTACTATTGAGAAATTTTGTGGTTGATTTCTAACAACCTAGTGAAAAAATATGACATTATAATGTTCATATGATTGTCAATAGTGGGAGAAGGTGTTATAAATCCTACTTATTAAGAAAAAATATAATTATTTTTAAGTGAATATGATATATAAGTTCAGCTTTAGAAGATTTGAACAGAGTAACATGTTTCAATATTAAAATATATTCCTAGTGCTAAAATGTTTATAATTTAATCACGTAGAATAAAGAGAAAGAGTACTAAAAATGTTAATAAAGGAATGATCATTTCCTTATAACATCAAATATTTAAAACAAAGTACAAAGTAATTTGGGATTTTGTAACTGTTTTTGACATTTTAGGTAATCAGTCTGTTATTTCTTGAAATGGAAACAATATATGCATCTTTTTGCTTTATTTTTTATGAGGAAGTTGTCTTTCAGGCTTATAAAGATGTAAGTATTCTGAAATCCATAAGGATTCTGAAAGTGATTTGTCTGCTTAGAATAAAATTATTTGTAAGCAAATATTCTATAGTATACACATTCTTATGACAAATCAAATGTTTTATTTGATATTTATCTGTTATTTTAAAAATTGGTTTCCAAATGCTGAAAGCAGAGTACAGCCTCAAGGCTTAAGATCTCTGCTATATGGGAGTGCTGCCAGCTGGCAACTGTAGCCGTTTGACCAGTCCCTTAGTTTCTCAGCATTTCATTTTTTTGCATTTACAAATTAGTAGTATATTAATTTTTATACTTCCTTATAAATATGTCCGAGGAGCACACTGGAATCATAACTATGGGAATATTTTAAAGACTGTATTTTAAAATGAAATTATTAGTATGAAGATATTATTAGTACAAAACTAATATTTCTTATAGATAGTCTAGATATGACCCATGAATAATAAGAATAAGAAGTAATTTGACTGTGTTTCATCTTCAAAAACTTTAACATAATATAATTATAATGTATATGTCATACATATTGAGTTTCCCTTTTTCTTTTTTATGTTAGCCTCCTACTTCCTACTGGAGTCAAATTGTAAGAGGTATAGATGGTTTAAATTTTTCTCATTTGTTTCCAAAAACTATTTTTAAAGGAAAATAACCCCCAGAAATAATATAAAATGTGAATGGAAACTTTCATTGCTATAGAGAGCATGGTTCAAATATCTTTCAGAGAACTGAAAAAAAAGGTAGGAAGGAAAAAGCCAAGCAAATTAACACTCTTTAGCCTCATTGTCCCCTATTCTTAACAAAACTTTCCATGCCTCATATCCTTATTGAAAATTCACAATATGTAATTTCTTAAATTACTACCAGAACAAATGTGGCTGATTGAATAAAGCAAACAGAAGCACTAGATGTTATGTAATAGTAGCGCTTGTTTTTATAACATAAAAACACTTTTTATTTGTCGGTGGTGATGGAGATATTTTAAATGGATTAAAATGCAACAATATTTAAGATCAAGAAAGACAAACATGTAAGTTTAGAATAAGAAATTGATGATACATTAATCATAACCCAACTCCAAAATGATTCAAGATTATTTTCAAGTATGCAAGAGATATCTTTGATCTCAAGAACCTGCCATGTAAACATTTTGTTTTAAACAAGAATCTTTTTTATTTGATGATCAAAATAGTTTTCTATATGATAGTTCTTAATTAAATGGCCTGTGGAACAGATCTGTACTGTCACGAGGTTGTCAGACTTTTGGTTAAAAAAGAGATGGTATTTCATTAAATACCCAAGATTAATTTTGCCATCGTGTTGTATCTCATGTTGAAGCTCTTACGCTAATTATTTCATTTAAGTTGACATGGTTATAGGATTGCTTTGAATGTATGTGTAAGAAAAAAGAGGTTAGTTTTTCATGATGGATTTTTCTTCTCTTCACAAATTGCCTCCGTTCTTTTTTCCTAAAAGGACCTATTAGACTTGTAACTACTCTACCATGTCCCTGAATAAAAATAAAGAAACAGAATTTGCCTTTAGCTCTCTTCTCTCTAGTGCTGGTTCTTGTATCTCCTGGAAGACATGTCAAGAGCTACCCAAAGATTACTCGAACACAGTATAAGAAACTTACGCACTGTGCTCAAACGTGCCTCCTACCCAGTATCTTTGTGCTCTAATTTTGGCAAGTTACTTAAGCCCTTGGAACCTCAGTTTCCTCATCTATTAAATGATATAATTTGTGAAATTATTAAGAGGATTAAGTAAGACACTATATGCATTTGAGACACAGTAAATGGTCATCAGATGACAGACACTATAAGAAATCATCCTAAGCTGCTCCTGTATTCTCTTATCTTTCTGTGGTTCCCTGCTACTCAGAGAAGTTTATTGTAATGATTTTCTTCTGGTCCTCATAATTTTCAAGAATTTATACCAACAGGACTCTGTTATTCTGCTTCAAATTCATCAGTTAATGGGAAATGGCAAGAAAATGATTACCAGGTAATCCAAATGAAATTGATTAGCTTGTCTCTGGAGATAATTTTCCACTTTGTTAGAAAACTCAAATATAACACAAGCATCTACATTTTATAGTTTGATTAATGTGTGCCAAGGATCATGCCTAAGGCTTGGAATGGCTTCATTCAATCCTGAAAACAGTTTTGAAAGGTAAATATCATTTTCTTACTTCCACAAGACAAAATAGAGGCACACAGAGGCTCAGTAGATTGCCTCAAGTCACACAGCTTGGGAGAAGTCTAGCCAACATTTAGTGCTAGTGACTAGTACTCCTTGAATAAAAGATCGAAATGATCAAAATGACGGTCTTTATAGGATAAATTACATTTACCTACATTTGTGGACAATTGGAGACTTTTGTTTACTCAGAGACACCACTATTTCCCACACTGCGGTCTGAGTTACAAAGTGTGGGAGATTATTTATACTTGTCAATAGCATTTTAATGTACATTAGTATATATACTATATGTATATATATGTGTATATATATATATATATATATATATATATATGCAAATATCACATCAAATTCATAATTTCACAGTTAGTACTGCTTCGCCGCTTCATACTAGGCTAAATGAAGTGAAGTGAAAGTCATTCAGCCGTGCCCGACTCTTTGTGACCCCATGGACTATACAGTCCATGGAATACTCCAGGCCAGAATACTGGAGTCGGTAGCCATTCCCTTCTCCAGGGGGTCTTCCCAAACCAGGGATTGAACCCAGGTCACCAGCATTGCAGACAGATTCTTTAACAGCTGAGCCATGAGGGAAGCTCAAGAATACTGGAGTGGGTAACCTATCCTTTCTCCAGCGAATCTTCCTGATCAAGGAATAGAACCAGGGTCTCCTGTATAAAAGGTGGATACTTTACCAACTGACCTACCAGGGAAGCCTTAGGCTAAGAGAAAAGGCATATAACTTAAAATATTCCATATATTATACTACAAGAGATCACCAAATATTCAAACACTACAAAGTTTTGAAGATACTCAGAAGTTACTAAAATGTAAGCATACTTTCCCAGTCCACTGTACTGCATAGTACTGGAGTAGGTAAAAGCAGAAATGTTTAGTTGCAGATCTAGTTTTAAATTATGTTTTCTCTTTTCTAATTGTATAGTAAAGAAACAGTATTCAAGGTCAGAGTAGTGACAAACAATATTTCTCCATATTATCTTGTAAAATTTTAGTCTCCTATTTTTATCAGCCTGATCGGTTCAGTTCAGGGGCTCAGTTGTGTCTGATGCTTTGCAATGCCATGGACTGCAGCATGCCATCACCAACTCCTAGAGCCAAATCAAACTCATGTCCATCGCATCAGTGATGCCAACCAGCCATCTCATCCTCTGTTGTCTCCTTTTCCTCCTGTCTTCAATCTTTCCTAGCATCAAGGTCTTTTCAAATGAATCAATTCTTCACATCAGGTGGCCAAAGAATTGGAGCTTCAGCTTCAGCATCAGTCCTTCCAATGAATATTCAGGATTGATTTCATTTAGGATGAACTGGTTGGATCTCCTTGCAGTCCAAGGGACTCTCAAGAGTCTTATCCAACACCACAGTTCAAAAGCATCGATTCTTTGGCACTCAGCTTTCTTTATAGACCAACTCTCACATCCATACATGACCACCGGAAAAACCATAGCTTTGACTAGATGGACCTTTGTTGGCAAAGTAATGTCTCTGTTTTTAACATGCTGTCTAAGTGGGTCATAACTTTTCTTCCAAGGAGTAAGCGTCTTTTAATTTCATGGCTGCAATCACGATCTGCAGTGATTTTGGAGCCCCCCCAAATAAAGTCTCTCATTGTTTCCATTGTTTCCCCATCTATTTCCCATGAAGGACCAGATACCTTAATATTAGTTTTCTGAATGTTGTTTTAAGCCAACTTTTTCACTCTCCTATTTCACTTTCATCAAGAGGCTCTTTAGTTTTTCACTTTCTGCCATAAGGGTGGTATAATCTACATATCTGAGGTTATAGATATTTCTCCCAGCAATCTTGATTCCAGCTTGTGCTTTTACTAGCACGGCATTTCTCATAATGTACTCTGCACATAAGTCAAATAAGCAGGGTCACAATGTACAGTCTTACTTCTTTCCCGATTTGGAACCAGTCTGTTAGTCCATGTCCAGTTCTAACTGTTGCTTCTTGACCTGCATACAGATTTCTCAGGAGGCAGGTCAGGTGGTCTGGTATTCCCATCTCTTGGAGAATTTTCCACAGTTTATTGTGATCCACACAGTCAAAGGCTTTGGCATAGGCAATAAAACAGAAGTAGATGTTTTTTGGAACTCTTGCTTTTTTGATGATCCAACGGATGTTGGCAATTTGATCTCTGGTCCCTCTGCCTTTTCTAAATTCAGCCTGAACATCTGGAAGTTCACGGTTCACATACTGTTGAAGCCTGGCTTGGAGAATTTTGAGCATTACTTTGCTAGAGTGTGAGATCAGTATAATTGTGCAGTAGTTTGAACGTTCTTTGGAATTGCCTCTTTGGGATTGGAATGAAAACTGACCAGTTCCAATCCTGTGGCCACTGCTGAGTTTTCCAGATTTGTTGGCATATTGATGCAGCACTTTCACAGCATCATCTTTCAGGATTTGAAATAGCTCAACTGGAATTCCATCACCTCCACTAGCTTTGTTCCTAGTGATGCTTCCTAAGGTCACTTGACTTTGCACTTCACGATGTCTGGTTCTAGGTGTGATCACACCCTCAAGATTATCTGTGTCATGAAGATCTTTTTTGTATAGTTCTTCTGTGTATTCTTGCCACCTGTTCTTATATCTTCTGCTTCTGTTAGGTCCATACCATTTCTGTCCTTGTTTGTGCTCATCTTGGGATGAAATGTTCCCTTGGTATGTCTAATTTTCTTGGAGAAATCTCGTCTTTCCCATTCTATTGTTTTCCTCTATTTCTTAGCATTGATCACTGAGGAAGACTTTTTTTTTTCTCTCTCCTTGCTATTCTTTGGAACTCTGCATTCAAATGGGTATGTCTTTCCTCTTCTCCTTTGCCTTTAACCTCTCTTCTTTTTTCAGCTATTTGTAAGGCCTCCTCAGAAAAACATTTTGCCTTTTTGCATTTCTTTTTCTTGAGGATAGTCTTGATCCCTGACTCCTGTCACAAACCTCCGTCCATGGTTCTTCAGTCACGCTGTCTATCAGATCTGATCCCTTGAGTCTATTTGTCACTTCCATTGTATAATCGTAAGGGATTTGATTTAGGTCATACCTGAATGATCTAGTGGTTTTCCCTACGTTCTTCAATTGAAGCCCGAATTTGGCAATGAGTTCATGATATGAGCCACAGTTAGCTCCCACGTCTTGTTTTTGCTGACTGTATAGAGCTTCTTCATCTTTGGCTGCAAAGGATATAATCTGATTTTGGTATTGACCATCTGTTGATGTCCAAGTGTAGAATCTTCTCTTGTGTTGTTGGAAGAGGGTGTTTGCTATGACTAGTGCATTCTCTTGGCAAAACTCTGTTAGCCTTTGACCTCCTTAATTTTGTACTCCAAAGCTAAATTTGTCTGTTACTCCAGTTAGCTCTTGACTTGCTACTTTTGCACTCTAGTCCCCTGTAATGAAGAGGACATGTCTTTTGGGTGTTAGTTCTAGAAGGTCTTGTAGGTATTCAAAGAATTATTCAACTTCAGCTTCTTCAGCATTACTGGTCAGGGCATTGACTTGAATTGCTGTGATATTGAATGGTTTGCCTTGAAAATGAACAGAGATCATTCTGTCATTTTTGAGATTGCATTCAAGTACTGGATTTTGGACTCTTTTGTTGACCATGATAGCTCCTCCATTTCTTCTAAGGGATTCTTGCCCACAGTAGGAGATATAATGGTCATCTGAGTTAAACTCACCCATTTTAGTTCATTTTAGTTCACTGACTCCTAAAATGTCAACATTCCCCCTTGCCATCTCCTGTTTGACCACTTCAAATTTGCCTTCATTGATGGACCTAACATTCCAGTTCCTATGCAATATTGCTCTTTACAGCATCGGACTTAACTCCCATCACTGGTCACATCTCCAACTGGGTGTTGTTTTTGCTTTGGCTCTGTCTCTTTATTCTTTCTGGAATTATTTCTCCAGTCTTCTTCAGTAGCATATTGGGCACCTGCCAACCTGGGGAGTTCATCTATCAGTGTCATATCTTTTTGTCTCTTCATACTGTTCATATCAGCCAGATATGATGATGCTGATCCTTTAAAACACCTTGATTTAAATTAAGTCATGGGACCCCCTTATATATTGTTCAAACATTTTCAGCTTATATATCTAACTTTTCACCTATTAAACAAAACTGATATTTCATCTTCTTTTCTCATAGGCCTCAGAAAATCCTACTATTTTATTTTTATAATTTCTTGCATTATGCTAGAATTACATATTCTTAGGTCTCTCCTGCAATTATGTTCAATACTGAAAGCTCCTAGAAAGCCAAAATTACCTTTCTAATACTTTAATCTTTAGGTCAGTACAGTAACTGACTCAAGTTTCTTATCAGAAGAAGTGGCATGGAAGATTCTAGCTTAGCTTTAGTTTCCCTTATATTTGCCTCTTGGATGGTGTAGAACTAGTCTTTTGGCATAAAATTCATGGTCAAGAGGAGAAAGATACACGAAATAAATCATAGAGCAATCCAATATCAAAAACAAGCACACTGTCTCAATGGAGGAGTTTGGAAAATGGTGAAATACAAAGCAATAGGAAGACGAATGGGGAAAATAGATCACAAGAAGGTCTGGAGTTGCGAAGAGCAAAAGGGAGAAGGTGGAAATATGACGCTGAAAGTTTCTTGTTGGGAATTTGCCTCTTCACATTATATCAGTGATAGAGCTGTTAAGTGCTCCAACAATATGATATTATGGATGTTTCTTGATATGAATTTGCTGGCATACTCAATTTCACTAATGTATGCATGATAGAGGAGACAGTCTTGATTGGTGATTTATGGGCTGAACAGAAGAGGTGTGAGCACCAGTATAAACTCTTGATTATATGCTAAAGATTGTGCTATTTATTCCTTTTATAAGATGTAAGAAAGATACAAGGAAAAGCAGATATCATTCTAATTATTTCCAGGCAGATTTCCTGTTGCGTCTACTCTTGATTGGAGAAAATGAATAGAGAAATAGTCAAATGGAATCATAAGACAGGACGTCTAAACCAGGAATTGAGAGCTATAGTCCTAGTATTTAGTAATAAGTAAATAAGTAATTAAGTAATAAGTCTTTGGTTGATTGGCCTTGGCATTGTGGGGATAAAACAAGCATGAGATTTTCCCAGTGGTAAAAAGTGACTGTTTCACTTATGTTACTGTAGTCAAGATAACAGTAATAACAAAACAAGTTTGCAGTATGCAGAAGCTTCCTAGTGTTTTTTGTTTTATTTTTCATGTTTCTTCCAAAATCTTTTTTAACACATGTGATACATTAGATTGTTTTTTATATTCTTTTCTATTATGATTTATCATAGCCTAATGGACATGAGTTTCAGCAAACTCCAGGAGATAGTGAAGGACAGGAAAACCTGGTGTGTTGCAGTCCATGGGGTTGCAAAGAGTTAGACATGACTTAGCATTGAACAACAATTTATTTTTTAATGCCAATAAGAAAAATAGCTTTCCAATAGCAATTTTATAGTGTTTAGGTTAGTGGGCAATGCTTCGTTGCAGAAAGCAAACTCTGAACTGAGCTAATGAGCAGCTTTTTACTTTCCTGCAAGAATTTTAATGTTAGTAAAACTTAAGATTTTCTTTTGCTAAATGTGACTTGCAGGACATGCCAATGAAACTACTTAAGATGCCAGTGAGAAATCCATGACAGAGCTAACCACAAAGCTAAAAATAAACTTGGGCATCAATGTTTAAGCATAGTTTAAAGCTTGACAATAGTTGAATCCAGTTAGCTCACCTTATAAAGAACATGCTTATCTTCATTGTCCATTTTTCTGATTTTACTTTCATCATTTGAAATAATGCAGTTTATGGAAGTATTTGCTGTTCCTTTGAGGAAAGTCTTTCACCACTTTTAGGGTTTTTCTACTTAGACTTCAATCTTTTCGGCTCCATTAACCTTTAAACATTGACTGTGCAGATTTCTTTTGCAGTCATGATGGGCAGTTTCCAAAGCCTTTAATCTGTTGCTCTTATCTGCATAGCATCTTTTGGTTTTCAACAGGCTTTCAAATTCACTGTTTCATGTTGCCTTCATCAAATCTGTGTTGTAAGGAAAAGAGTTATGATAATCTCCATTTTATTAGTGAGGAAGCTGGTATTCCAGGGGGTTAATCAACTGGTCATTATCAAATGTAGCTTTTGAACCAAAACAATTTTACTTCTTGTCCATTTCTCATAACTTTTGTCTTCTGTGCACAATTAGAAATAAGAAATTAATAGATAACAGACAAGAACAAATCTGACTCCATACTGGATCTGTTCCTTCAGCTCTAAATTTTCAGCTCTGTTGATTTTTGCAAAAGACTCTTTGCTATAGCCTGAAATATACATAACAGCTCTTTCTCAAGTCTCTGTCTCCCATGCTTGACCTTTAAAGATATCACTCTTTTCATTCAAATAGAAATAAAAAGTAGCTGAACATAAGTTAAACTTTGTCTTGTTGGAGGTTTACAGGAACATCCTGAGGAGACCTACGTGGACAACTGCCTTGTTGTTGTTGTTCAGTTGCTAAGTTGTGTACAACTCTTTTTGACCCCATGGAATAGAGCACACCAGTTTTCCCTAATCCTTCACTATCTCCCAGAGTTTGCTCAAACTCATGTTCATTGAGTCTTTGATGCCATCCAACCATCTTATCCTCTTTCCCTCCCTTCTCCTTCTGCCCTCAATCTTTCCCAGCATCAGGGTCTTCTCCAATGACTCAGCTCTTCATGCCAAAGTATTGGATCTTCAGCTTCAGCATCAATCTTTCCAGTCAAATTCAGGATTGATATCCTTTAGGATTGAGTGGTTTGATCTCCTTGCCCTTCAACGGACTCTCAAGAGTTTTCTCTAGCACCACAGATCAAAAGTATTAGTTCTTTGGTACTCAGCCTTCTTTATGGTCCAATTCTCACATCCACACATGATTATGGAAAAACCATAGCTTTAACTATACGGACCTTTATCGGTAAAGTGATGTCTCTGCGTTTTAATACAGTGTCTAGCTTTGTCATAGCTTTTCTTCTAAAGAGCAAGTGTATGTTCATGTCATGCCTGCAGTCACTGTCAGCAGTAATTTTGGAGCCCAAGAAAATAAAATCTTCCACTATTTCCACTTTTCCCCCATCTATTTGCCATAAAGTGATGGACCTGGATGTGATGATCTTAGTTTTTTTAATGTTAAGGGAAGCCCCAGACAGCTGCTAGAACAAAGAATTAAATCATCCCCTCCAGGGTCTGGCTGGCTCCAAGAAGTTTGCAACAACTAGTCAGCCACTCTACCTCCTCCCACCTTATTAGTATAAAAAAACCTGAATTGTAAAGCAAGTAAAATGGTTCTTCGGGATGCTATTCCACAACCTCAGTTGGTTAGCTTTCTGAATAAAGTCACTATTCCTTGCTCCAACATCTTGTCCTTTGAGTTACTGTCCTGTCATGTGGCAAGCAGCATGAGCTTGCACTTGGTGACAATAAAGAAATAAGTAAAGACATATTAAATTGCCCTGGCATTTCAGAAAGCTTTAGCAATCATCAACAGAATTAATTCAAGTTATTTGGGAATTCCCCATGGGTCTAGAATTGTGGAAACCTCCCTTATATCTGATAAGGCACTAGGGGATTTTTTACCCCCCTATTTTATGTAACTATCCAGTACTGGTGCTCTAGACTAAAGATGATGTAAATTCAGGTAACATGGCAGACAGGTTTGCAATTCCTCCAGATAGCTCTATATGAAGCCCCAGCTGGGCTAAGTATTCTACTTTAACACCATGTTCTTGGTGCAGTGAGCAATGTGGATTAAACTCTGTTCTTCAAGAATTCACGTCAACTCAGAACCTCAGAAAGTGACCTTATTTGGAAATAAAGTTTTTTTCAGATGCATTTAATTAAAAGAAGTGTTGAGATTAAATCCTATTGAATTAGTGAAAGTCACTCATTGTGTCTGACTCTTTGTGACCCCATGGATTGTAGCCTGCCAGGCTCCTCTGTTCATGGAATTCTCTAGGCTGAAATACTGGAGCGCATAGCTATTTCCTTCTCCAGGGGATCTTACCAACCCAGGGATCAAACCCAGGTCTCCCGCATTGCAGGCAAATCCTTTATTGACTAAGCCACCAGGGAAGCCCTATTGAATTTAGGGAAGGCCCCAAATTCGATGCCTGGTCTCCTTAGGAAAAGAGAAGAGAGCGCAAATGGAGACACGCACAGTGTTAGCGGCTATGTGAAGATGGTTGCATAGAATAGAGTGATGGAGCCCCAAGCCCAGGAATTTGAAGATTGCTAGGAGAGTCCAAATGCCACAAAAGGAAGAATCTTCCCTAGAGCAGAAGGGAACATGGCCTTCCTGGCATCTTTTTTTTTTTTTCCCCCCTGCTGGTATCTTGATTTTTTAATTTCTAGTTTCCCTAACTGTAAAAGCATGAATTCCTATTGTTTTAAGCCACTGACTTTATAATAATTTGATATGGCAGCCCTCATAGATTTTGTCCTCACAGTGGACAAAAATATTATGAACATCCTTTCTGGTGTCTAGTTTTATTGTAGCTACCCCAGGTCGAGCCTACTGTGTTAGCTGAGATTCTACCTTTGGACTTGTCTGGGCATTGAAAATACAGACAGACATATCTGGTCAAGCATTTCCCATGAATTGCTTTGGTTTCAATGCACTCTCATTACTTTAGGCTTAGATCCTTCCATATTTATGTCACCTGCCAGTTTCACCTCTGTTTTGAGACCAACAGTATATTTCTGTCCTTTTTTTTTTTTGGTCACATTCCATCCAGGATTTCTGTGTGTTCATATGCTAGATTGTGGGGCAGAAGCGAAAATTCTGTCAACTCCCCTGCCCCCTCCCCCACCACCTTGTCTTTCACTTATCAGGTATCCTGGCTAGATAGCTCTAAGTTAAAAAAAAAAAATCCCACCTCAGACAAGGGATTACATACAACACAGTAAGTATAGGAATGTGATTTAATCTTTTCTTGGAAGAAAATAAAAGGATATTTTCCAGAGAGTCACTTTCTCTTGATGACCTAACAGGATTTTCCTTTGCAATAAAATTTCTTAATTTTCCAATGCTCTAAAATAAATCTGAAGCATATTTTACAAAGGTACAGCTTGTAGTCTCTTTAAAAAAATGCTTTTATTTGAAAACTTTGAAACACTCGAAAAGACTGTGGCATATGTTTGGATGTCACAGTAACAGTGAATATTTGCTGTTAATATTTATGCTATCTGCATCTTTAGTATCTACTGTCTATAATTTTTAAGAGCACAATTATCAGTTCTACTTTTGGTTTTTTTGAATTAAAGAAGGGATATTGTTGTATTTCACTTTAGTTTTTCCTTTCCCAAGTTTCTTGTCTGTGGAAAGCCAATACAGAAAAAATTTGAGCTAAATGTTGTAAGGCAATTGTGTTAATGAAAGCATTTGTTTTCATTTATTTTATTTGCACATACCTAATGAGTTATGCAACAGCTATACATTTATAATTTCAATGAATGGATTATCACAAATAAACATAGGAATAGACTTCAGTTAAAAACCAAAATTATTAATTAAAGAAAATTATATAAACTACACCAATAGACAGGAAATTCCAGCTCTGTGATGTTTCTTGGGCACCAGTATATCATTACTTACTTTTAGTTTGACATCATTTGCTACTTAATATCTTATACCTGAACTTTCCTGCAATTTGGAATAGTACAATATTGCATTTACTGATGTTGGTAGAGTTTGAATATGGTCCACTGAGCTATGTGGGTTAGAGCAGAAAAATGCCAAGTTAAAAATGTTATGATACGGTAATATTTATTTAGTTTGTATAAAGGAGTTAATAAATTACAAACAATTTTTCATAATGTTACATGGAAATAGCAAAATCCATGGATAGTATGATCCAGTGGATCACAGAAAAAGCAAGACAATTCCAGAAAAAAAAAAATCTACTTCTGTTTAATTGACTATGCTAAAGCCTTGGGCTGTGTGTATCACAAGAAACTGGAAAATTCTTCAAGAGATACCTAATCTGCCTCCTGAGCAATCTGTATCCAACTCAAGAAGCAACAGTTAGAACCAGACATGGAACAATGGACTGGTTTCAAATTGGGAAAGGAGTACGTCAAGGCTGTATTTATTCACCCAGCTTATTTAACTTATATGCAGAGTACATTATGTGAAATTCCAGGATGGATGAGCACAAGCTGGAATCAAGATTGCTGGGAGAAATATCAGTAACATGAGATATGCAAATGACATCACATTTATGGCAGAAAGTGAAAAGGAACTAAAGAGCCTCTTGATGAAAGTGAAAGAGGAGAGTGAAAAATCTGGCTTAAAACTCAATATTCAAAAAACTAAGATCTTGGCATCCAGTCCTATCACTTCATGGCAAGTAGATGGGGAAACAATGGAAACAGTGACTGACTTTCTTTTCTTGGGCTCCAAAATCACTGCAAATGGTGACTTCAGTTGTGAAATTAACAGACATTTGCTCCTTGGAAGAAAAGCTGTGACAAACTAGACAGTGTGTTAAAAAGCAGAGACATCAATTTGCTGAAAAAGGTCCATCTAGTCAAAGCTTTGGTTTTTCCAGTAGTCAGGTGTGGAAATGAGAGTTGAACCATAAAGAAGGCTGAGCACCGAAGAACTGGTGGTTTTGAACTGTGGTGTTGAAGAAGACTCTTGAGAGTCCCTTGGACTGCAAGGAAATCAAACTAGTCAATCCTAATGGAAACCAGTCCTGAATATCCTTTGGAAGACTGATGCTGAAGCTCCAATACTCTGGCCACCTGATGCAAAGAGCTGACTCATTAGAAAAGACCCTGGTGCTCAGGAAGATTGAAGGCAGAAGAAGAAGGGGATGACAGAGGATGAGATGGTTGGATGGCATCACTTTCTCAATGCACATGAGCTTGAACAGTCTCTGGAAGATAGCAAGAGAGCAGACCCCTGTCCTGCTGCAGTCTATGGTGTTGCAAAGAGTCGGACATGACTGAGTGACTGAAAAACAACAACCATACATAGTAGAGTCAGTGCTAATAATTTTGAATATAACATATTTAAAATTTTAGTCTTCCAGTATAACATAGTTTGATATGTTACAAAATTCAAAGTATTAATTGTGAACCTCCACCTTTAGCTCCTACATGTAAAGAACTTAGAAGTCACAGCTAACATCCTTACAACAAGACAAAGTGAATTAACCAAAAAGTGATAAGCTTTCTCAGACCCATCAGAAAACTGAGATTGTAGGGTAAATGCCCACTGCCAAACTTAGAATGACTTGAAAATCCGCAGTGACAACTGAACTCTATGTACCTAGAACTGAAGTCACTGGAGTCATAAACTAACAACACTTTAAATTTGACAAATGGCGGGGAACTTAGTGTGAACTATCATTACAGTCAGAGAGGAGGTTGCAATCAAATAAGGATCACTGCACTTTTGTGGGATTAATCCTATTAAGTTCTTATAATAATGACTCATGTAATAACTCCTCATGGGACTAGTCAGGAGCAAGTATTAGTCATTATGAAATACAAACAGAGCATTCTCCATCAGAAAAGTCAGCTCTTCAGGAAAAATACTGCATCAAAGTCATTTTATTCTAGCCTGCAGAAGGATGCTGCTGCTACTCCAGCTACTTGCCTCTCTGTCTTAGCAAAAAGTAGTGAAAATGTAATACTGCTGGAGATACATTTGGGAATGTCAAAGTCTGGAAACACAGGCTGGCTAAAAGATTGAAATTTAACTCTCATATTATAGATAATTCCTTCACATGCACCTTACTACCACCCAAATAGGACTCATATAAAAAGGGTAGATATCAAGGTAAAGATGATGTAAAGAAGAGCTCAGTTTCTTACTGTATGCCACATGGGTTTCTACTTCTGGACTTGTCCAGGCATTAAAAGTCCAGATGTAAATATGTCTTGCCATACAACTTTCTTGAGTTATTCTGACATCAACTCACTCATTCCTCTAGATGTAAAGTTCCTCTTCATATCTGGTATCTTCAAATTTCATCTCTTTGTTTTAAGACAAAAATACATTTGTATTTTTTTTAATCATATCCTATCAAAGTCAAACTCAAAGGAAACAGAAGCAAGGAAACTAAAGGAAATTAAAGCCTGGTATCTGTAGCTACAGAAAGCATTAAATACAAAAAATTTCCTAGCCAATTTAGTATGGAAAAATAGTGGATTGAAAAATAAGCAGAACAGGACATCCAATGATTGTGTGATAATTCCAAAAACATGCAACATGTGCCCAAGACGTTTCTAAAATTAATCACAGACACAAAACCACAGATCCAGGAATGTGAGAGGACACCAATAAAGATAAATACCCCAAACAACCTCAGTTAACATATGAAACAATCTTCAGAAAACCAAAGGACAAAGAGATGATCTTAAAAGAATTTGAGGAAAGAATCTTACATACAGAGAATCAGGGATAAGAATTAGAGTAGACATATTATAGTTAAACATGGGAACAAGAAGAGAGTGGACTAGAATAGTTGATGTGTTGAATAAAGTAAACAACCTAGATTTCTATGCTAAGTGAAAGCATTCATTGAAAGTAAAGGAGAAATGCAGAATTTCTCACACAAAAATAGGAACTCCACTGGCAGCAAACTCACCTTACAAGAAATGTGAAAAGTTCATCAGGGAGAAGAAAATTAAAGTAGGTCAAAACTCAGATCTACATAGAGAAAGGAAGATTACTGGGGAATAAATGGTGAAACTAAAGCATAATTATGCTTCTTTCTTTTAATTCATCTAAAAGATAATGTTTGGATAAGTGAAATAACAGTAATGTCATAAAGGATAAAAGCGATTAAGTTAGAATACTCTGTTTCCTACTCAACACACGAAGAGGTATAGTACTATCTGAAGATGAACTTCCAATACTCAAAAATGCATATTGAAACTCTAAGGAAAACACTGAAACATTTTTTGATATACTAGGAGAGTAGTTAAAAAGAAGTCATTTGCAATGCTCCACTAAAACCAGAGAAGAAGAAAAAGAAAACAAAAAAACAACATAAGGAAGAGGAAACAGTTACAAACATGAGATATCAATTCAAATACAATGATAATCACTTTAAATGTGAATTATCTAAGTATTCTAATTTCAAAATATTAAGAGATGATACTAGATTAAAAGGATTTACATAAGGAATAATTATTTTTAAAAGACAGGCAATGATATGTTGTCTTAGGAAATCCTTTCTAAATAAAAAAACTGATAGGTTAAAAAAACGGATAAAGATCCTGTTTTAACAGTATGCAAAGAAAGCAAGAGCAGCTGTATAAGTGTCATACAATGTAGACTGAAGAACAAAATATTTTTCAGGAATAAGCAAACTATTTTTATAACAATAAAAGAGTCAATCTTCAAGAAGTGAGTCTCAAAATATGTGATGCCAAAACTGCTAAAATTGAAGGAATGGACAAAACTACTATTGTAGTTTGAGACTTCAGCACCATCTTTCAGTACTTAATAGATCAAGAAATCTGTAGATCAGCAAGACATAGTTGACCTCACAGGGCTATTACCTCGATCCAATTGATCTTTATAAAATACTCTATCGGCAATAATAGGATATATATTCTTCTCAAGCTCAGATGGTATAGTCACCAAGATGAATCACATTTTTAATGTAAAACACTTGAATAAATTTAAAAGAATACAAGTCCAGAACAAGTTATGTTCTCAAATGACAATGTAATTAAATTACAAATGAATAAAGTAAAAATATCCCTGGTGGCACAAATGATAAAGAATCTCTCTGCAATGCTGGAGACTGAGGTTGGATCCCTGGGTCAGGAAGATCCCCTGGAGAAGGACATGGCAACCCACTCCAGTGTTCTTGCCTGGAAAATCCCATGGACAGAGGAGCCTGGTGGGCGACAGTCCACAGGGTGGCAAAGAGAGGGACACGCCTGAGTGACTAACACGTTCACTTTCAAAGGATTGTAGTTTCAGCCAGAGACTTCCAATGTCTACTTCAATGTTTATTCAAGCAAATTCAGGCATTGACAAGGAAGTTTGGAAATAGTCTATCAGAAGTAAACTCAGAACGGGTGATGAAGAGCCTCCCAGAAAGGAAAACATTCTAAAGGAATATAGAATGATGGTTTAAGTCTTTTCTGAGAAAAGAATAGCTTCCTGAGAACGGTTTTGGAACTGTTAAATACAACTGTCCTGAATACATGTCTTTACCCTACAGGTAAAAGAAGAGAGATAGGAAGAGGAATATAATGGAAAAAGAATTTAGGGAGAAGGAAGACAGGTGAGAAGAAATAGGAGAAGAGGAAAGGAGACATATATGAGTCAAAATACTGTACACCTATTTTGTTGAATTCTAACCATTGGTGTCTAAATAACAAGGTCCAAGAAAGTGTTGAGAGTAATAAAAAGGCAAGGGAATAATTATCTCTAGACAACCACATGGTTTTAATACCACAAAGAAAAAATTCCTGTGGGGAAGAAAGGAAATGGTAACTTACTCTTGCAATATGGATGTTGATATGAATTAATGTATCACTTCAGCTGAAATCCTCACTATTTTTACCTCCCACTCTTTTCTCAACCACTGAAACCACTCTTGTCATTGCTGCCAACAACCACCTCCATCTTGCCAAATCCAATATTTAAGTCTCAGTATTCATCTTACTCCACTCTGCAGAAGCAACTGAAGAATTTGATCACATCTTCTTTCTCAAAAAGCGTCTTTGCTTTACTTTTAGGATATTAAATTACTTGGAATTTATTCTACCTCCAGCTATGCCTTTCCCACCTTCATTTGATAATTTTCATATTTTCCTACCTTTCCCCAAGGCATTGGCCTAATACATCCAACTAGGTGTTTAATATATTTCTATTTGGATGTGTAAAAAGAATACCAAATTTAACATGCTTAAAACATTATGACTTCCTTTCCCACTCCTTTCTCCATCTCAGCAAATGGCATCACCATTTGGTCAGTCAGTAAAGCCAAAAACTCTATGAAGTTATTAGTTATTAGTTTTCACCCTTTGCAGGCCACATTATCTGAAAACACCATCAGCTCCACTTTAAAAATTGATCCAAGATGCAACCAGATCCAAGATGCAACCAGTTCTTATTACCTCTATTGGTCCATTTTTATTCAAGCCATATTATCTCTCCCTTGGTGAGTCAATGGTTTTCTTATATGTCTGCCTTTTTTCTTTCTTGCTGTTCAGTCATTAAGTTATGTCCAACTTTTTGCAACCCCACAGGCTGCAGCATACTAGACTTCCCTGTCCTTCACTATCTCCAGGGGTTTGTTCAAACTCACGTCCATTGTGTCAGTAATACTATCTAATCATATCATCTTTCTACAGCCCCCTTCTCTTTTTGCCTTCAATCTTTCCCAGCATCAGGATCTTTTCCAATGAGTGCTCTTCACATCAGGTGGCCAAAGTATGGGAGCTTCAGCATCAGTCCTTGCAATGAACATTCAAGATTGATTTCCATTAGAATTGACTGGTTTGATCTCCTTGCTGCCCAAGTGACTCTCAAGAGTCTTTTCCAGCACCAGCTTGAAAGCCTTGATTCTTCAGTGCTCAGCTTTCTTTATGGTCCAAATCTCACATCTGTACATGACTATTGGAAAAGCTATAGCTTTGACTATAGGGACCTTTGTCAACAAAGTGATGTTCTTTGTAGTCAGCTGTATATTCTCCAAAAAGCTGTAAGGTGACTTTTTAGAACATAAAGGATTATGTCTCTTCTTTCTTCAAAATTCTCCAATGGGATTTCTGGTTCCACTTGTAAAGATCTTAAAAGGTAATACTCCATTCTAACAACAAGTAAAAGTTAAACAGACTGAAAAAAACACCAACTCTTCTTGCACGCATAAGATAGGGGAGGGTGCAGGGCAGACTGCTACCTTCATGAGTAGAGAGAAAGATATGCAAATATGTTATCACTGCTTATCTGAAAAGATATTCAAGAGCAGAAACTACTTTGGGAATCAAGGCAAGAGGAAGAAAATCTGAACTATAATTTAAAAAATGCTCAAGTTTCATGGGTGGGCAGCTCAGTGTTAAAAACCACCAGAGAAACCAGTCATAACGGTGGTTTCACAATATTGTAATATGTACTCTCAGGACATCAACAAGATTCCCATAGTAAATAGCTGAGAAAAATCTCTTCTTATGTCTGTAAGATGAGGCAATAACCCCTTTGAAATAAAGGATAGGACTCTTATATCAAGTCCTTCCCTCAGGGGAAACTAGTTAACTAAATTTAAACAGTTGGGATATTATCATAGGCTTACTGACTTGGAGCCATGCTGTTCCAACTAAGGGAAGGAAAAACAGTCAAAAGAACATTAGAAACTTCTGAAGTCCATAGTTCAGAGGCATCATCTCATTAAAAGACTAAAATTATAAAACCATAGAATGCTTCCCTTTTCCCAAAATTTTACCATAATACTACTATCTACAGAAACTTATTTTACCCAGTACCTCATATTCACCTTTCAAAAAAATTGTGAGGATCAATAAAAAAGTAAACAAAATACAATTTAAAGAGATTGAACAAGTATTATTACTAGATATGTTAAGGATGTTGTAATTTATCAGATGGGGAATTTAAAGCAATTATGACTAATATGCTAAGAGCTGAAATGGTTAAAGTAGATAGCATTCAAGAACAGATGAGCAATGTAAGCAGAAAGAGGGTAACCCTTAAAAAAAGTAAAAAAGAAATACTTGAGATGAAAAATGTAGCAGAAATGAAGAATTCCTTCAATAGCTTGTTCATAGACTTGACATGATTGAGAAAGGACTCTCAGATTTAGAAGAAATATCAACAGGATTATTGAAAATTGAAAAATCAAAGAGAACAAAAGCAAAACAAAAACCCAGAATATCCAAGGACTGTGGGATAAAGTCAAAAGATGTAACATATATAGAGGGAATACCAAAAGGAGAAGAAAGAGAAAAGGGAACAAAAGGAATGTTTCAAACTATAATTACAGAATTTCCCCCAAAGTAATGTCCAGCAGCAAATCACAGATCCAGAAAGCTCAGAGACAATAAGCAGGATAAATGCAAAAAAATAAAAAAGCATACAGAATTAAGACAAGCAAAAATAACAAGAACCTCATATATTATTTCAAACTACAAATAAATGAGAATCTAAAAAACACATATATGAATTACATCCACCTTTCAAAGACAACACTAGAAAAAGACACAGTGAGATATCTGAAGTGTTGAGAGAAAAAAATAAACAACAACTTAGAATTCTATCCCCTGGAAGATTACTCTTCAAGAGTGAATGAGAAAGATTTTCTAAGGCCAAAACAATTGAGGAAATTTGTTGGTAGCACACCTGTTCTCCAAGAAATGTTATAAAAAATCCTTTAGAAAGATGAAAATATTATAGTTTAGAAACTCACATCTACATGAAATAATAACATTGAGGAAGGAATAAGTAAAATAAAAACCTTTAAATTTTCTCTTATTTGATCTAATACTAACACTTTCTTTAAGTAATATCAACCATGCATTTAAGTATGTATGTTTGAGTGAGTGAAGTTGCTCAGTTGTGTCTGACTCTTTGTGACCCCATGGACTGTAGCCTACCAGGCTCCTCCATCCACGGGATTTTACAGGCAGTAATACTGGAGTGGGTTGTCATTTCCTTCTCCAAGAGATCTTCCCAACCTAGGGATTGAACCCAGGTCTCCCGCATTGTAGGTAGATGCTTTACCGTCTGAGCCACCAGGGAAGTCCTGTATATGTATGCTTTTATATCATCTATTATTTATTGATCTATCTATGCTTACACAAGCTTATATGTGAATGAAATAAATGACAACAATAATACAAAGAATGGGAGAGATAAATTAAAATTTTTGTTACCATAAGGTACTTAGACTCTCTGTAAAGTAATATAAAGTAATATAGTACTATTTTAAAATGGACTTAGATTATCTATATATTAATATATCAAAGTCTAGGGCAACCAAAAAAGAGTTTAAAAATGTAACCAATATACTAAGAAAGGAGAGAAAATAGAACCATATAAAATACTCAATTCAAACCACAAAAAGGAAGAAAAAGATTGGAAGACAAAATAGGAACAAAGGAAAAGGGCAACCAATAGAAAATAGTAATGGATATGGTAATATCAATACAATGTTGCCAATAGTCATTTTGAGTATCCCAGAGTCAGAGGGTCAAAGGAGAGAGAACTGGATAAAGTCTGTCTCAAATAAAAAGAAAAAAATCCAGTTGTAAGATAAATTAGTGCTAAGTATGTAATGTGTAGCATTAGTATAATTAGTACTATTACATGTTATATATAGTTTGAAATTTAAGAGACTTAACCCTACCACTTCTCATCACAAGGAAAAAGAGTTTTCCCTTTATTTTGGATCTACATGAGAAAATGGATGTTCAATAAACTTATGGTGGTAATCATCTGCATGACATATGTAAGTGAAGTCACTATGCACCTTAAACTTATACAGTGCTATATATTCATTATATCTCAATATAACTGGAAGTAAAAAATAAAACTAAATGAATGTTGGCAAAATTCATGAAAACAAACAAAATATGTGCAAATAAGTAACATATTGCAGACTGTTTTCCATACCTATAGTATATTTCCCCTACGTCCTCATTATATATTGCAACCATAGTCTGAGAAATTCACTTTTAAATAAGTGACTTTATGCTAGTTATAGTGAGCACAGGAAATTTTATGTGTACTAATATTCATCTTTTAATATTTTTGACTCTGGGTAAAATTATAACCCATAAGCTTTTCCAATATGCTAAAAGTATAACCCTGCAATTTTTTCTTAAGGAGAATTAAGTCTAGTGGTTGATAAAGCATTCATAACTGAAATAAATATATTTAATATATCCACAAACTGTTTTGTTGTCATTTCTTTATGGCTATTTAGATTTGCATACACAAAATCAATGTTGTGGTAACAGCACCAAGTGTTTCATATGTAAGACATTATGCACAGTATGTTTCCTGTTATTTTGCATAGTATTATTCTTTGTGAAATAATGTTTTGGCCTCAGGAGGAATATTGCAATTGAATGCACAGCAATATGTTTTTGGTATGGAGCCATGGTACTGCACTTTAATTTTTTTTTTAAGTTACCTTGGGAGTGAAGTGAAGAGAGCTAAGGTGAGAGAGAGACAGACAGAGGCAGAGACAGAGAGAAGTAAAAAAAAGGAGAAATGGGAATAAACTGTGGAGAACATGAACATTATACTTGTATCTTTAAGATCTGAGAGTTAATTTCTTAATAGATAAAAGAAAACATCTTTTTTAAAAAACAAAGTTGCTTGTCCTTCTAAGTAGTATATGTACTTTACATAAATTGCTTATAGTTTATATAGATTTAGACCATAGAGTAAGCTTACAAGGAATGATGAAAAAAAATTATTGCTTTTTTGTGAGACAATTTCACCTTTGTTATTTATTTAATTGTGAGTCTTACAGTAAGAACCATAGACCAAATAGCTCTTTTCAAATTTTAGTTTGCCTTAATAGCAAAAAGCTATCACTATCAGTTAAGAAATTATAGATTACTATCTTTTCTTTTCCCAACCCCCTTACATGTGTATTGTTTTTCAAATATAAAATCTACATTAACATGAATGTACATATCAGTACAGCATAACACTTTTCTTCATAAGTATCTTTCTGTCCTATTAGTTGTCATGTTTACCTATCCCCAATCTCTGGTAAATTGCTTTGTGTTTAGTAATGATGAAATAATTGAACAAACATTTGATGAATAAACATATACCAAGCAAAGAGTCAAAATCCTTTAGTTAATTGACTTAAATTTCAAAATATTTTGAGCATATATGATTGCATATATGCATAGAAATCTGACAAAATGACTTTTATAAATGTTTTAAATGTCTCAAAATCTTGATATATTTCAGTAAGTAAGTAGGATACATGATTCTACTTTTGCTTTATATGAGCGACACAGGTGCATAAATAGGGCCTAAGTGAATTTTGCAAAATATTCAATAACCATTCCACTTGTTTGTGAAAGGATACATTTCCAGATTGGACGTTCTATATATCTGCAAATATCCACTGAAAATATGTTGTACTCTTCTCCCAATATATTTGCAATATCTGCATTTTCTTTAGGTTCAATTTTTAACTGAGTCCTATTGCTTGCATATGAATTTTTGAAAGTCAGTGGAAGCTCTGCATGTGGGAAAGATTCACGGTGTGTGGAGAGAGATGAGAATTGCAAATGTGGTTCTAAAACATCATAAAAACATACTTATTCAAAAATTTAAACAACTAAGCTTAGAGTTGATATATAATGTCAATGCATTTATGTTCCAAAACCTCAAACATGACTTGATTCTTTGTTTTGCTTGGGGTTATTTTTTTCTAATACCTTTAACATATGAAATTGTAAATGCCAGCAACAACTTCAGTGAACTCTTATGTCCTCCTTATTTATGAGGCTGCACAAGCAGCAATATTTTAATTCTATCACACGTACCTCAATACTCTTTTACTTCCAAATATCTAAGTATTTCTTCTCTTATGCCTACAATTTTTCCATTGTCTTCTGTTACTACATCAATCTTGAACATTCCACTCTTGCCCTTTTTTTAAAGTTATTCTTCCATTTGTCTTCTTTTTTTTTTACATATATAGAAAACCTCTTTGATGGTATCAGTAATCACTACCTGTGAAAGCTCTTACCCCATTTTCTTGAATCCACTCCAATCAGACTCTCACCCCCAACTATTCACTTGTCATGAACAAAGTCTCCAGTGAACGCCACATTACTAGGTTCTCATTTAATCAATATTACATGACCTAGTTCATAGCTCACTCTACCTTGAAACACTTATTTACTTGCTTTATCTTTTCAACATTTTTTCACCATGCTTTGGTCTTTCTGTTTATACCATCCTGGTCTCTACATAATGTGCCCCCAGGCTCAGTCATTAATTTTCCTGTTCATCTTTTTATTTTTTCTATCCAGAGTTATTCTCTGATGGATCTCATACCATCTTTGAACTTTAAACATTGCTTGAAGCAGATGAGTACTAAACTTTATTTCTGGCCTCAATCTCTGCCATCACCTACAGATTTGTAAAGCTAACTGTCATGTAGTTAACTCAAACTGAACAGCTCAAAATTGAGCTCCTGGTCTTCCTTACAATCACCTCCTAAAGACCTTCACTTCTCTCATTTTTCTTATTTCATGTAGATAGATGACACCATTCTTCCACATGTTCCAGCCCCAAATCTTAAGAACCATCTCGAGCTCATTCTATTAACAATATCAGAGCTCTATCTTTGCACAGCATCCATAAAGGTGCTACTTCAAGTCACCATCATCTCTAGCTTTGATGCTTTAATGTATTTATTTATTTGCCTTCATTGGGTCTTAGTTGCAGCATGAGGGATCTAGTTCCTTAATCAGGGGTAGAACCCTAAATTGGGAGCTTGGAGTCTTAGCCACTGGACCACCAGGGAAGTACCTCTTGCTTTAATTTTTATTATTGACTCCTTATTGGTTTTCCTGATCCCATGATTGCTACCCTTCCGTCTATTCTCCACACAGCGATCAGAGCTATCCTGTTAAAAATTTAAATATACATATATATATATATATATATATATTTTTTTTTTTTTTCCCCTTCTCATCAGAAAGGTCCAATGTTTGACATCTTTATAAAGGCCAGACAGGATCCACATGACCTAGCAATCCAGAAACCTCAGAGACCTGGTATCTCATTGCTTTTATATTTGCTCACTCCTACCTGTCAATTTTTTGCCTTTTCATACTGTCCACAGAGTTTTCCAGGCAAGAATACTGGAGTGGGTTGCCATTTCTTTCTCCAGTGGACCACGCTTTATCAGAACTCTTCACTAAGACCCACCCATATAGGGTTGCCCTGCACGGCATGGCTTATAGTTCCATTGAGTTATGCAAACACCTTCATCACAATAAGTCTGTGCTCCATGAAGGGGTTCCAAACTACTCAATTCCAAAGGAAATCAACCCTGAACATTCATTGGAAGGACAGATGCTTATTCTGAAGCTCCAATACTTTGGCCACCTTATGTGAAGTGCTAACTCACTGGAAAAGACCCTGATGATGGAAAAGATTGAAGGTAAAAGGAGAAGGTAACAGCAAAGGATGAGATAGATAGCATTGCCAAGTCACAAATGGACAGGAATTTGAGAAAACTCCAGGTGATAGTGGAGGATAGAGAAATCTGGCATACTACAGTCCTTGGGATTGCAAGTAGCTGTAAATGACTCAGTGACTGAATAACAATAACCTGTCCATCGACTCTCAGGTACCTTGTTGAACAGAACTGACAAGCACCTGCATTAGGATCTTCAGAATTTCTATCTCTTCTGCTTATTTCACCTACTCACTTCTTTTAGTTATTTATTTATATATCACCTCCTCAGGTCAGTTCAGTTCCGTCGCTCAGTCGTGTCTGACTCTTTGCAACCCCATGAACCGCAGCACACCAGGCCTCCCTGTGCATCACAAACTCCCAGAGTTTACCCAAACTCGTATCCATTGTGTCGGTGATGCCATCCAACCATCTCATCCTCTGTCATCCCCTTCTCCTCCTGCCCTCAATCTTTCCCAACATCAAGATGTTTTCAAATGAGTCAGCTCTTCGCATCAGGTGGCCAAAGTACTGGAGTTTCAGCTTCAACATCAGTCCTTCCAATGAACACCCAGGTCTGACCTCTTTTAGAGTGGACTGGTTGGATCTCCTTGCAGTCCAAGGAATTCTCGTCTTCTCCAACACCACAGTTCAAAAGCATCAATTCTTCTGTGCTCAGCTTTCTTTATAGTCCAACTCTCACATCCATACATGACTACTGGAAAAAACATAGCCTGAACTAGACAGACCTTTGTTGACAAAGTAATGTCTCTGCTTTTTAATATGCTATCTAGGTTGGTCATAACTTTCCTTTCAAGGAGCAAGCGTTTTTTAATCTCATGGCTGCAATCACCATCTGCAGTGATTTGGGAGCCCAGAAAAATAAAGTCGGTCACTGTTTCCACTGTTTCCCCATCTATTTGCCATAAAGTGATGGGACCAGATGCCATGATCTTAGTTTTCTGAATGTTGAGGTGTAAACCAACTTTTTCACTCTCCTCTTTCACTTTTTTCAAGAGGCTCCTTAGTTCCTCTTCACTCTGCCATAAGGGTGGTATCATCTGCATATCTGAGGTTATTGATATTTATCCCGGCAATCTTGATTCCAGCTTGTGCTTCCTCCGCACAGGGTTTTTCATCACTTCCTCAGCAAGGCCTTTCTTGACAACCTATTTAACTGTCATCTCCTCTCCTCCCTCCTTCCTTCCGTAATACCTCAACATTGCCTTCTTGTTTTGCTTTTCCTTAGCACTTAATACTTACATTATATATATATAAATATATTCTTATATGTATTTATGAGACTTAATGCATGATATGTACCTAATTATAATATACCATATGTGTATATCTAATTTATTTTTAGTCACAGTCTTCCCACATTAGTTTTAAGTTATTCAAAGCAAACAGATTTTTGTCCATTTCATTCATAGCTCTATTCTTATTTCTTGAGACTGTGCCTGATAGATGATATATTCTCAACACTTACAGAATAAATAAAAAGACTTCCAATTAGATCAAACTCCTCACTAGATAACTTTATCTTGTAAACTACTTGTTGAAGCTATTGGAAATAACTTTATTTTGTAAACTACTTAATTGAAACTATTGAACAATACAGATATTTTTGGAAGTTCTCCTTCACTAGTCTTAAGTCTACAGTGTCAGTGATTTCACCCTTTCTTTTTGATGTTTCCTTACATTGAGAATAATCATTCCCCCACCACCACCTCATTTGTATCTTTGAGAATGATTTATAGAAACTGCTACCTTCCCAGGCAGTACTAGGAATGTGATCTATTAATTCTCTAGAATAGCTCTTTTCATATTCAAAACCCATATTAAGCCAGAGATTCTTGTAATACCAAAAAATAACTTTTGCTAATTTAGATGAAAATGCAAGCTTCCATAGGTCTTTAAACAAGTATCAAAAGTTTAAAATTAATATAATTGTAAATATCATTCTATGAAAAGATTTTCAAGATAATACTTGAAGGAAATAGAAAACTTGGAGTCAAACATATTTTGATTAAAGTTCTGTACTAACCATTTAATGAGGCTTAGATATTTAAAAAGAGTAATATGTGTTTTTCTACCTTGCATATAATTTACATTGTTTGAAAGCTGCATAATTTATAAATTTACACTTCAGTATTAACATATTGTCATTATCCTAGAAGACCCTTTCACACCTTCCATTATCTTGCCCCACCAATTTCCCAATAGTATCCAATATCCTGAAATCTTACACCATATATCCATACTACCTGTATTTGTATTTTATGTATTGTGAATCATATGAAAAATACTATAGACTTTTTTTTCAGTCTGAATTCCTTCACTCAGTATTATGTTTGTGAGATTTATACATTTAGTATTGCCTGGTTGCAGCTTGTAAATTTAATTGCTATTTATAGCTTTCAATTGTAAGATGCAATCATAATTGATGTAATCACTTTCTTTCTACAGTTTCAATGATTTTACCAATTTGGAATGTGTTCATTTTTACCTATTTGGAAAGTGTTCATTTTGGGTTTTTTATAATTAGTGCTGTTGGATCATTTTTCTACAGGACTCACAGGTGTGTACATTTCTGCTGGATATATAACTAAGATTTAACATGGGTTTCAGAATATGTGTATGTGTGTGGGGGGCTATATATGAAAGTAACATTTGTTTCACCTACTTTTCAACATTTAGTATATTCAGACTTTTAGAATTTCCACCATACTACAATGGGTCTACTAGTGGTAATTTGCATTTTCTTGATAAATAGCAAGCATATTTTCATGTTATCTTTCTTTTCTGAAATGCCAGTTCAGGTGGTTTGCCCATTTAAAATATTGAATTAAAAAAAATATTGAATTGTTGTTGTGCATCTTGATTTATGGACTTCCTTGGTGGCTCAAGTTCAATCCCTGGATCTGGAAGATCCCCTGAAGAAGGAAATGGCTACCCACTCCAATATTCTTGCCTGGAGAATCCCTTGGCAGAAGAGTCTGGTGGGCTACAGTCCATGAAAAGTTGGACAGGACTGAATGACTGTTTTTTATATTGATTTATAGGAGTTATTTGCACACTTAGAATATCAATTTTTGTTTGATAGAAATATTGAAAATATCTGTTTTACATTCAGTGGCTTGCATTTTTCCCTTATCTTAATGTTACCTTTTGATAAATAAAAATTTTAAATTAAAAAAATTTTAATCCAAGATTATTTTCCTTTGTGCCCCTTTCATAAAATCTTTGCTAACTTTAAAGTCAGCAAAATGTACTTATTTTAATTTACTCTGTAAGACTTCATTTTTATTTTACTGATTCATTTTTCCTTTTTTCATTAAAATTCAAAATGCACCTGGAATTATAGTTTTATCTATGATGAGATGTAGAAATCAAGTGTTTTTTTCACACACATATACAATGAGTTCAGAACAAATTGACTTGAAGATCTGAGTACTGCTTGTTTTCATAAATCAGATGTCCAAATATATTTGAGTCTGTTTTTTTACCCTCTGCTCTTTCACTGATCTACCTTTCTTTTAACCAATTCCATTCTTTCCTTATAACTGACAGTAAAATGCATGATTACATCACATAGAATCTGTCTTCTTTGTGCACTTTTTCAGGCCTAGAGTGCCTATTTGTGGCCATGTTCAGTTCCATGTACATTATGTTTTTTTCCTTTGAGACTAGATGGGGTGGGAGGGGAGAGGAAAGAAGCAGGAAGGTACAAGACCCTGCTGATTTGTTTAAAGGATAGGAAAAAAAAAAAAAACTTAGCATACATCCAGAGATGTAGGAGAAGAAGCAGGAGCCAGAACTGTTACTGAAAATGAAGATAGGAAGCTTTTCAAGGAGAGAATTGTGATAGTTTCATATGATAGATATCATATTAGATAAATATTGAAAGTGTAATTGGTGTCCTTAACAAGAGCAATGCCTGAAAATGCTGGGTTCCAATGATTAGTGGGAGAGGTAGGTCTGGAGTTGGTAAATGTGCACAAATGTAACCAAATATGAAACTGTTAGATGAGATTCACTGCCAAATAGTTTAGCAATGTTTGCAATATATATTTGCAGGATTTTTGAAGGTTTATCTTTCAAAATGTTTGTCTATAGCATTTTAAAAATCCTTTATATTTTAGAAGTTAACAGCCTAGTCCAGATAACTCTTGAATTTCAGTAAAAAATTATCTGATATTCCTGAAGTAGTAGCTAGTCAGTTTAAAAAAACAATAAAGGCAGTAAAATATAAAAATGGTACATATATAAACATGTCGCCTTAATTTAATACATGTAAATATGAATTAACTTAAAGATCTTTTTATATAAAGTCAATCTTTTCTTTTAGTATACTTCTACTTACTCTCATTTCTGAGCTGTTCCTCTTCCATAAAGTACCAGTAATATGCTATCTCTCAGTATTGGTATCAGTTTCTTTAAAGTAGAATAAGAATTGAGACACCCACAAAGCAGGTTTCAGACTTCATAATATTTTCAGTCTTTTATTTTTTTCTCCACATCTAATTTGACAGCAATAATTTTTGAGTTACCTAACTTTGTTGAATCATTTCAAACCATTGAACTTAAATTTCTAATTTTATATTTGTGTAGTATCAATCTATTAAACATTCAGTTAAATTTTCAAACTAGATAACCAGTAAAACTACCACAAGAAAGATAAAAAAAATACAACCAACTTTTATTGAGCATTAAGCTTCAGGTTGCTCAGATAAACAAGGAAGTAGCCAACATGCTGTGAGCATGTAACACACCAAGACCAATAGTCAGTTTGCACCAAGAGGAAGCAGAGAATATGAGACTATGATCCAGGGAGTCTATTTCAAGAGTGTAGTTGAAAAACCGTTTACTTAAAGTAAATTATACTCAATGTACAATAATTATTGTATGACAGTAATATTTATTTTATTCTATTTATTAGAAAAATGGCAACCTCAGTACACTTCAGTGTAAGACTGTAAGATAGATGAGTTAAAAAAAAAAAATAGGGAATAGAAAGAGAATACCTCAGAGCCCCGGACACCCTCCACACAATGTTTAATGACTGAGTGATAAGGCCAATCCTAGAACAGATTCAAGATATACCAATGACACTCAAGTCTTATCTTTTAGTTTTACCTAAATTGTATCTGGAACATTTGATTCAAAAACTCTGCTGTTATTCACACCGTTTCAGCATGATCTCTAACATATATACCAAAACTAATGAGATCAAAACATAACTTCTGACTTCTCTTCTATCCTAAACCTACTGTCTTATGAAAAGTCTATTGATTCTTCTATTTCCATGCTTTTTCTACATCTGTTCCTCTATAAATTTTAATAACTCTGTCTTCAAAATGGTTGTAAATGTACTTACTTCTCTTTATTTTCATTATTACAAGACTAGTTAAAGACACCACCGTCTATTGCCTAATTTAATGCAAATGGCTTCTGGTAATCTTCTCGTCCTATACAATCTATTCTTCTGAGTAATAATTTTAACATGTAAATGATAAAGTATTAATCCCCTAAGCCCTCTAATTGATTCCTATCACAATAAGTCCAACATCTTTTTTTTTCCATTTATTTGTATTAGTTGAAAGCTAATTACTTTACACTATTGTAGTGGTTTTTGCCATACATTGACATGAATCAGCCATAAATTTACATGTGTTCCCCATCCCCACCCCCCCTCCTGCCTCCATCCCCATCCCATCCCTCTGGGTCTTCCCAGTGCACCAGCCCTGAGCACTTGTCTCATGCATCCAACCTGGTAAGCCCAACATCTTACTCAACTTAAACAGCCTACAGGATCTGGCTCTTGACTCTGAGCCCCTTTTCTTTTGCTCTCTCTTGTGATCATTATGATTCAGTCATTTTAACCTTATATTATGCAGCTATTTTGTTCATTTTTCATTTTAGTTAGACTAACAAGCCAAGTCATGTTTTAAAGTCAAGCATCAAATTCCTATTTATTATATAACAAAAGTTGACACTGAATGGACAAGATATTAGGGTTGCCATCGAGTTTAAATTTCTTAGTCTTGATTTCAAATGGAATATACCCCATAAGAGTCCATATTTCATAAGTCATGGAAATAAAATTGTTTCTTCTACAAAGGGTTCTACTTGGATATATAAAAGTAGAAACTTCTGGGTTATATAAAGTAAAAGGTGCATTCAAAGTCATATACAGGTAGAGAAAATATGCAACTGATCATCTCAACAAGGATGTTTGAGGTTGGAAGGAGGGCCATCAATCAATGCACTGGTATTAACTAGGATTATTACAGGCCAACTTGTGCTAGATAGCAACTGATGAGAGAGATCCATATTCTATCATTGATTATATCAAAAATAATACAAGTTGTAATATAGGTTATCTGCTAATTTTTGCTTTGTATTTTGCATTTTATAAAATCTGTGCTTAGCCAGCTCCTTGGAAGAAGCAGCTGTGGATATGTGACATTTAGTTTTTAATGGTCACAATAACCCAAGCAAGAAAACCCCAAAGGGAAAGCCAAATTTCGAAGAAAAGACAGCAAAAGCTGATAGGAACATTGATCTTCTCCCACATGGATACTGCATTTCCAATGCCAAATATTTGAAAAGGTATTTATTTCTATAAATAAAGGTGATAATTCCTCCACAGCTCTACTGGGGATTATTGATGAAAATAAATTCATTACTAAAACATAAATATATGGAAAGTACATGCAAATGCTTAACTTGTAATGCAATTTCCATAACACTAGTTTGCAACTATAAACACGTTATTGCTTTATAATTAAAAGAGAGTATCATGTTATTTTTATACAGGTGCACAAAGCAGTATGTATGTAAATGTTCTCTATCATACACATTGGCAACTCATAAACTATATACTGACTTACTTTTTGAAATAAGCATCTTATGACTTAATGATATTATTGATGCTTGATGTACACAAGAAGATAAGCCAGGAAAAGAGGACTAGTCATTTGGGAACTTGGAAATAAAGAATACTACCTATATGAAAATATGAACTTGAAGTTTATCCTTCTAGCTCAGTGTTTCTCATAGTGTAATTCAAATGCATTCATTGTAATCATTTATGCACTATAAAAATGCAAGTTCTCTGGTTTTCAACAGTTCTGTTGAGTTAGAATTTTTAGGAAATATATCTAGAAATTTTCAGTTTTAGCAGGATGATTTTTATGTAAAAGAAGTTTTAAAATTTTGACCCAATCAGTGAGGTTCAAGAAGTTGACACACTTATCTAACACAGAAGACATTTTTTCTGGGGGGAAAAAAAAGCATTAAAAAAAGAGGTGGCTTTCTCTATTAACACCACTTAGAATGAAGAATATCCTCTACCAATTATTTTGAATCTCTTTTTATTATGAGAAAATCTCGAAAAACTCTTCACCCAACATGGGAGAGATATGGCTTAATAGAGGCTTGAATAGGAGAATGGTAAAGGAAAAGTAACTAGTTGAAAAGAAATTCAAAAGTAGCTAGTTGAAAAGAAGTTAAAACAAATAAAATCCAATGGAATGGAAAAATTTGAATTAAATGTGCTAATGTAGACATATTTGAAATTATTTTAATGAATGAAACCACAGAGATTCAGTTTTAACCATACTGTTGCAGAGAACATAACAAAATTAGACAAAAAAAAAATATTAGCACCTTAATTTTTAAAAATTTATCTCTTAGACTTTATCTAAAATGTACTTGAGGGAAAACAACTAGATTACAAAGTGAAAAAAATAAAAAAGAAATTGTCTTGAAAATGTGAGAGAAGACTAATGGTAGGCTATGGCTAGTCTTGGAGAAGAGATTTCAGAGTTATGGAAATGTACTAAACGCAGTCAAGGAGAAGAATATATCAACTAAAATGTGAGAGTTAATTTATGTACACGTGAGGCTTTCCATAAGGAAAAAAAAGAATAGTGGAAAGACATATATTCATGAAAAAAATGCGAAATTTTATACTTTCAATTGAGATTCTGACTATGCCATTCTGTATTAAGTTCCTAAATTATTGCCTTGAACTCTTCTAATACTAAAGATTAAAACATACATTAGAAATTTTTACATCTCCATATCAAACTCCCAAAGTATTTGTTCGAGAAATATTTTTTAAAAGCATCAGAGTGATGAAAATGAATTCCATATGGTATGCTTACATATGCTAAAAGCAAACTTTATTTTTCTAATCTAAAGAAACATCTGTACTTTATAACACATCTTTGGGTGTGTATGATAGTCTGTTTTTCATACAAAGTGGTTAGGCCACCATTATGCTCTTTTTCTTTCCTTCAATGGCAGGAGTGCATTTCTATTTTGTTTTAATCATTCTAAAATTGATAGCTTTATTTTTTGTTCTTTTCATGTGCATGTCTATTTTTTCCCAATAATACTTGAAGATCAGCATGCATTAATAGCTGCAGGGCTAAAGGAGGCTAGAGGAAATTAGCTGTCAACCACAGCCAAGGATTCTAACATTCTTATAAGCAAAAAATTCTTTTATGTTGATTTTGCATACAGATTATGTCACTTCTATTCAAAAATTAGACATCTTACACATTTTATGCTTTTCCATGTTTATGAAGAAATTAACAAATTAACATGCTTTTTTTAAACATTACACAAAACTCTCATCTTGTGCCATTTAAATAAGAAATTATCTTGAAATATGAGGGAATCAAAGCATTGTCTTAATTAACTAAGCATTTTTTATGTAACTTTATTTTGGATAAGTAATCTTCTATTTTAGTAAATCTTTTTTAATTAAAATATTATATATTTTGTTTTATTATTGAAAAGATACTTTTTTAAAAATTAATTTCTTTTTAATTGAAGGATAATTGCTTTAGAGTACTACATTGGTTTCTACCAAACATCCACCTGAATCAGCCATAGGTTTACCCACATGCCTATCCTTCCCACCTCTCTCCCCATCCCACTCCTCTAGGTGATTACTGAGCCTCGGTTTGAGTTCTGAGTCATATCAGCAAGTTTTCATTGGCTATCTATTTTATATACTTGTTTTAAAGAAAATTTTAATTGCTGTTTTTCTTGATATCAACATAACGGTTTTTAGAGAAGATTACATCATAGTACTGCTACTTAAAAAACTCTATACTTTTAATTTTCATTTAATGTTAAATGAAATGTCTTTAAAATTTCAGTAAGTGCAGTAATGCTTTCAAAATTGAGTCTAGTGTGTTACAAAAATTTGATCTGTGTTACAAAAATTTGATCAAATAGCCAGTGGCTTCATCATCAGGCTTGATCACACAGCCTTTGTGTAACAAAGTTTTATTAAAGTATAAAAGAGATAGAGAAAGTTTCTGACAGACATAAGAAGGGGACAGAAAGAGTACTCCCTTGATAGTTTTTAGCAAGGAATTATATACTGATTATAGCTGCTGACTAGAGAAAGGAAACTCCTCAAAACTGAAAGAGTTGCACCAGGCCCTTCACCCACAGCGTGCATTTTGAGATAGTACTGGTTCAAGGTGAGTCATCCCTGGCCATAAAACAATTGACATGAATCTTGAAGAAAGGCAAATTTCCAAGCAAATACATAGTTCATGAACATATCTTAAGTAAAGGCATTTGCAAGAGAAAAACGCATTGGTTATCTTGGTTCAGTTCAGTCCCTCAGTCATGTCTGACTCTTCCGTGGCCTACTTTTTTACATTTATTTTTGAAGGTTAAACTTTTTTCTTTCTACAATCAGTAATCATTACCTATTATTAAACACTTACTATAGGCCAGTCAGTGAGTTCAGTCGCTCAGTCGTGTCTGACTCTTTGCAACCCCGTGAACCAAAGCACCCCAGGCTTCCCTGTCCATCACCAACTCCTGGGGTTTACTCGAACTCATGTCCATTTGACTCCGTGATGCCATCTAACCATCTCATCCTCTGTCATCCCCTTCTCCTCCCGCCTTCAATCTTTCCCAGCATCAGGATCTTTTCAAATGAGTCAGTTCTTTACATCAGGTGGTCAAAGTATTGGAGTTTCAACTTCAGCATCAGGCCTTCCAATGAAGGACTTCCAATGGTTAGCTCAAGGTTTGAGGTAATGTCAAGTTCAGGTGGAACCCAGTGTCACCACGACAACACAGGATTAGAAGAGAAAAACCAAAAAAGTCTGACACTTGCAGTTTTACTTCCTCTTGCTGCTACCAAGGCTATTAACACTCTCATGCTTATGCATTAAAGGTTTCAGCCATTTATCCAAAAATTATAAAAAATAAAACAGAAACAAAGTTTGGAGATTATGTGTGTGCATATGTATTGTGTGAAATAAAATTCATTGCCACTAACATCTGTCTGTCTGTCACATGCATACATTTAAATCTCACAGATTATGCTAGGGCATGGGAGCCAACATAACCAGGTATCCCTAAGTGATTAAGTCTTTCCACTTCATTATAGCAAGTCTCAATCACATGATTACATTCTACCTTGAGGTTGTGGCACTCACTTTAGGTGTGATGAAAATATGCATTTATACTTAGCTAATTTTTGCCAGAGGAGAGAAAAGCAATGTTTTACATCAAAGAAAAAAAAAAAAAAGGTAAGCTATTTCCATGATACATTCACTTCTAGGCTATGAGTCATGACACTGCATTTAATTGTTTTATTGACTTTGAGCATAGAATACTGCGACATTTTCTTTTCCTGCTTATCACTTTAGTAGATTGCTAGATTACTTTCCACTGATTAAAAATGGCTGTCTTTTCACAACTTACTTTTTATAGTGTCAGTTGATATTTAAAAGCAATAGGTAATTCATCTCCCTTTCAGAGTTCAGAGTTTGCTTGAAAATTTTGCAAGATTTTTTTATAGGGAAAAATTTCTCTTTACCATACTTTCTTCTTTCCAGGTTATCATGTAACACTTTTTAGCTTTGAAAGAGTAATGTGAATTCTTCAATAGCACTTTCTCACCACTCCACCAAAGAAACTTCTGCCTGATAGCTATACTTTTCTTTTCTTTCTATTTTTTTTTTTTTTTTTTTTTTTTTTTTTTTTTTTTTAGGTTTTAAGGTGACTTAATTGGACTGATGACCTTGGCCAACCTAGGACTATGGTCCTGGCAAATTTAAAATTCGATATTACAGCTATCATTATTCCTTATACCTGTGATTTTTTTTTTAATCTTTTATTTTTGCTTTCTTCCTTTCCTTCTTTCTTTCCACCACACCTTGAAAGCATATGAGATCCTAATTTCTTGACCAGGAATAGAACTCTGAGCCTCCTGCACTGGAAGTGTGGAATCTTAACCACTGGATCAGCGAGAAGGTCCCATACCTGTGGTCTTTAAAACTTCTTTTTTTTTAACTAAAGTTAAAAGCTTAATGATTTATAAAACAATATTTAAATTGTGAATTTCATGACATAAGCATGACAAAATAATGAAAACTGCAAACTCTTAATTACATTTCACAGAAAAAAAATTTATTTACTTTAGAGTATTTTACTCCAAGAAGGCTGTATTTCAAATCGATATTAAATATGATAGTCATCTTTTCATACAAGAACACATTTTGAGAATTTTGATGATATTGTTGTACATAGTTATAGAAGGACTCATACAGTTAAGACCTAGACACAAGTAGCAAGCCCCCAAGGCAATGCAAGTTCAGAGAATAATCTATGAAATCCCTAAGAATCATTATTTTAAATTTCTTAAATAATTCTTTATAAAACCACTACATTGAAAATCAATATACTTAAAATGACACAAGAATTAAGAAAAATTTGAAAATACTTACAAAGTATTTATGTTGACCCAGTGGAGGCATGAATCAGCAGTGGCCTGTTGCTGGGTTGGGGGCGCTGAGTATAGCAGTGAGTGCATGGGACCTTTTGAAGGAGGTTGCCATTATCTTTGGAGAAGGAAACGTCAACCCACTTCAGTATACTTACCTAGAGAATCCAGTGGATGGAAGAGCTGTTGGGCTGCTGTCCACAGGGTCACACAGAATCGGACAGGACTGAAGCAACTTAGCATGTATGCATGCATTGGAGAAGGAAATGGCAACCCACTCCAGTATTCTTGCCTGGAGAATCCCAGGGACAGAGGCGCCTGGTGGGCTGCAGTCCACTATGTATAAGTGCAGTCCACCACTTCATTACCTTCACCATAGTTTGACCTCAGGTCAAAAAACAAGGGCAGAACACAGTCCCACACTTCAACAGAAAATTGGATTAAAGATTTACTGAGCATAGCCCTGCCCATCAAAACAAGACCCAGTTTCCCCCTCAGTCAGTCTCTCCCATCAGGAAGCTTCCATGAGCCTCTTATCCTTATCCATCAGAGGGCAGAGAGACTGGAAACCACAATCACAGAAAACTAACCAATCTGATCACATGGACCAAGGCCTTGTCTAACTCAATGAAATTATGAGCCATACCATGTAGGGACAACCAAGACAGACGGGTCATGGTGGAGAATTCTGACAAAATGTGATCCACTGGAGATGGGAATGGCAAACCACTTCAGTATTCTTGCACTGAGAACCCAATGAACATTATGAGGGCAAAAAGATAGGGCACTGAAAGATGAACTCACCAGGTGGGTAGATGTCCAATATGCTACTGGAGATCAGTGGAGAAATAACTCCAGGAACAATGAAGAGACAGAGTCAAAGCAAAAACAACATCCAGTTGTGGATGTGACCAGTGAGGGGAGTAAAACCCAATGCTTTAAAAACCAATAGTGCATAGGAACCTGGAATGTTAGGTCCATGAATCTAGGCAAATTGGAAGTGGTCAAATAGGAGATAGCAAGAGTGAACGTTGACATTTTATACATCAGTGAACTAAAATGGACTGGAATAGGTGAATTTAACTCAGGTGACCATCATATCTGCTAATGTGGACAAGAATTCCTTAGAAGTGGAGGAGCCATCATAGTCAACAAAAGAATCCAAAATGCAATACATGGATGCAATCTCAAAAATGAGAGAATGATCTCTGTTCATCTCCAAGGCAAGCCATTCAATATCACAGCAATCCAAGTCTATTCCCTGGCCAGTAATACTGAAGAAGCTGAAGCTGAATGCTTCTATGAAGACCAAAAAGACCTTCTAGAACTAACACCCAAATAAGATGTCCTCTTCATTATAAGGGACTGGAATGCAAAAGTAAGAAATCAAGAGATAGATACCTGGAATAACAGGCAAATTTGGCCTTCGAGTACAAAATGAAGCAGGGCAAAGGCTAACAGAGTTTTACCAAGAGAATGCATTGGGTATAGAAAAAACTTTCTTCCAAAAACACAACAGAAGACTCTACACATGGACATCAACATCTGGTCAATACCAAAATCAGACTGATTATATTCTTTACAGCCAAAGATGGAGAAGCTCTATACAGTCAGCAAAAACAAGACGAAGAGCTGACTGTGGCTCAGATCATGAACTCTTTATTGTCAAATTCAGACTTAAATTGAAGAAAGTAGGGAAAACTACTAGACAATTCAGGTACAACCTAAATCAAATCTCCTATGATTATACAGTGGAAGTGACAAATAGACTCAAGGGGCTAGATCTAATAGACAGAAGGCCTGAAGAACTATGTATGGAGGTTTGTGACATTGTACAGGAGGCAGTAATCAAGACCATCCCCAAGAAAAATAAATGCAAAAAGGAAAAAAAAAAAAAAAAAAAAAAGGTCTGAGAAGGTCTTACGAATAGCTATGTAAAGAAGAGAAGTTAAAGACAAAGGAGAAAAGGGAAGATATACCCATTTCAATGCAGAGTTCCAAAGAATAGCAAGGAGAAATAAGAAAGCCTTCCTTAGTGATCAATGTACAGAAGGGGGGGGGGGTGGAGAGAATGGGAAAACTAGAGTCTCTTCAAGAAAATTAGAGATACCAAGGAAATTTTTCATGCAAAGATGGGCACAATAAAAGGGAGAAATGGTGTGGCCCTAACAGAAGCAGAAGATATTAGGAAGAGGTGGCAAGAATACACAGAACTATACAAAACACATCTTCATGACCTAGATAATCATAATGATGTGATCACTCACCTAGAGCCAGACATCCCAGGATGCAGTCAAGTGGGCTTTAGGAAGCATCACTATGAACAAAGCTAGTGGAGGTGATGGGATTCCATTTGAGCTATTTAAAATCCTAAAAGATGATGCTGTGAAAGTTCCCCAATCAATATGACAGCAAATTTGGACAACTCAGCAATGGCCACAGGATTGGTAAAGGTCAGTTTTCATTCCAATCCCATAGAAAGGCCATGCCAAATAATGCTCAAACTACCACACAGTTTCACTCATTTCATATCTAGTAAAGTAATGATCAAAATTCCCCAAGCCAGGTTTCAACAATACTTGAACTGTGAACTTCCAGATATTCAAGCTGGATTTTAAAAAAGGCAGAGCAACCAGAGATCAAATTGCCAATATCTGTTGGATCAACAAAAAAGCAAGAGAGTTCCAGAAAAACATCTACTTCTGTGTTATTGCCTATGCCAAAACCTTTGACTGTGTGGATCACAACAAACTGTGGAAAATTCTTCAAGAGATGGAAATAACAGACCACCTGGCCTGCCTCTTGAGAAATCTGTATGCAGGTCAGGAAGCAACAGTTAGAACTGGACACGGAACAACACACTGGTCCCAAATAGGAAAAGGAGTATGTCAAGGCTGTATATTGTCACCCTGCTTATTTAACTTATATGCAGAATGCATCATGAGAAATGCTGGAATGGATGAATCACAAGCTGGAGTCAAGATTGCTGGGAAAAATATCAATAACCTCAGATATGCAGACGATACCACACTTATGGCAGAAAGCAAAGAAAAACTAAAGAGCCTCTTGATGAAAGTGAAAAAGTAAAGTGAAAAAGTTGGCTTGAAGCTCAATATTCAGAAAACTAAGATCATGGCATACGGTCCCATCATCACTTCATGACAAATAGATGGGAAAACAGTGGAAACAGTGAGAGACTTTATATTTTGGTTTCCAAAATCACTGCAGATAGTGACTGCAGCCATGAAACTAAAAGATGCCTACTCCTTGGAAGGAAAGTTATGACAAACCTGGATAGCATATTTAAAAGCAGAGACATTACTTTGCCAACAAAGGTTCATCTATGGACCCCCTCCCAAAAAAACCCAAAGCTATGGTTTTTCGAGTAGTCATGTATGAATGTGAAAGTTGGACTCTGAAGAAAGCCGAGTGCTGAAGAACTGATGCTTTTGAACTGTGGTGTTGGAGAAGACTCTTGACAGTTCCTTGGATGGTAAGGAGATCCAACCAATCCATCCTAAAGGAAATCAGTCCTGAATATTCACTGGAAGGACTGATGCTGAAGTTGAAACTCCAATACTTTGGCCATCTGATGCAAAAAACTAACTCATTTGAAAAGACCCTAATGCTGCGAAAAATGTAAGGCCGGAGGAGAAGGGGATGACAGAGGATGAGATGGCTGGATGGCATCACTGACTTGATGGACATGAGTTTAAGTAAACTCCAGGAGTTGGTAATGGATAGGGAGGCCTGGCGTGCTGCAGTCCATAATGTCACAAAGAATTGGACACGACTGAGCAACTGAATTGAACTGAACTGATTATGTTGATAAGTATGAATGCAGCTTGAGGAAAGGAAATGTAAAACAGACAAAAAAAAAAAAACAAACTATGCATTAAAAAAAAAGAAAACTAATGTAATATTTAGCATCTGATAATAAGATAGCATGTAATACTCCTTCAAGTCTATAAGAAAACAGTATAAAAAAAGGAAATCTGAAGAGAAAGTTAACATGACACTGACTATAGCACATTTATTATTGGGCAATCTCCTGGGAATTTCAAAATAAAAAGCTCCTAGAAATATATTAAAGCTATTTAAACTTTTGCCATGGTTACTTGTTAATTTGAGAAACTTCACAAACACAGTAGATATTTCCATTGGGTTATGCAGGAAAATGCCAATGGTAGGCTACCTAAGTGGTACTGAGCTTTACGGATGAGAGACGAACAGTTTGTCAATTTAGATATAAGCATTCCATGATGGCTGTCTTGAATAAAAAAGTGGTTCAGCGATGACCTAGTGATCCAAGAGAAATTTCTGGGACTGGAGGAATAACGAATGTAACCTACAACCACTGGAAATTTTTAGAAGGGCTTATTTGCCTTTAATGAAAGAATTAATTGTTTAGATATATTGAAGAGAACCATATTAAAGTGAAATGATTATTGTTTTCATTATTGTTTCCTGTGTTTACTATGTTTATGTTATGTTTACTGTGTACTGAGTATTGTGTGTGTTTACTGTGTTTACAGTACAAAATAAGCTGTAATATTTATTATTTTAATTAATTATCACAATAACTCTAAAATTAATTGGAGCAATAAATTGTCAAGAAAGATGAGGAGAGACACATTGAGGCCTTATCAATAGGAAAAAAAAAAAGGTGCTGAGACAGACAGTAAGTTACAATGTTATGTTTGCAGAAAATCCTGAGAAATTCAGAATTATTAGGTACTAAAATAACCAGGAAATGAGTGGAGGAGTTCCTGGCAAGAAAAAAAGGGCAAAGCTTTTGCTCAAGGGTAAATCAGGAACAATGTTGTAGCCATGACACTGGTGTTAATCACTATCCTATAATTCATACTAATCTGTAGAAAAATATTGAGCAAAACAGAAGCATGATAATATTTAGCTTTTGTAAAGTTAACTGTAATAGAGAATGAGGAGAAAAGGAATGGTGGGAATAAAAGTAGTCAGAACAGTCAAAGTATTGAGTAGTCCTGAATTATGTTAATGTTAATGAAGACAGATAAAAGAGAGAAAAGAAAACATATTCTAGAAATGAAATCTATAAGATTTTCTACTTGATTAAATGTGATAGAACAGGTAAATGATGGCATCTAGGAGGCTTCTAGATGCAAAGTCGTTTGTGAAGACCAAAATCTGGTAAATATTATTTGGGCTGAATCTGAAATACAGATAGATTTCTGAGTTTTATGTAATATACCCTCCTTATAGAAAGCAAAACAAAACAAAGAACAAATGTACTGCTTTCTTCACCATTAGATGTATAGCCATCCTAAATCTAATCCTTTTCCTGTTCCTATCACATTTAATCAAGTGCCAAACCTTCAATGCTTCTGAACTAGCATAATTTACAAATGGTATACTCTAGCCTTTCAATGCTAAGAGCTTCTACTATTGCTAGGAATTAAAAAAAAAAAAAAAAACAGAGAAGGCAGGATAGAAGTTAATATCCCATCATCTTAATAAAAGTCCTTACACTTCAGGGTTATCCAAGGATTTTTATTAAGATCAGGGGATATTAACTTCTATCCTGCTTTCTGTTTCTTTTCTAGAAGGAGATGCAGGTCTGATCCCTGGGTTGGGAAAATGCCCTAGAGAAGAAAATAGCAACCCACTCCAGTATTCTTGCTTGGGAAATCCCATGGATAGAGGTGACTGGTGGGCTACAGTCCACAGTGTCACCAAAGAGTCGGACATGACTTAGCAACTAAATGACAAAAATGGAGAGTGGAGAGTTGGAAAGAGAGTTGAAAAGATCCTTTACCTTGGATGAGAAATTTGCCTTTGTAAAACTGGACAGAGAACCACTCAGGCCCACAAAATCATCTTAGTGGAGCTAGATCCCCTAAGCACGCTTCCAGGGAGAATGCAGCTAAACAGAGTACCCAGATACAAGAGTCCTGTTTATATGCTAGACAATGCCTGCACTATGGATAACTGCAGGAGAAGTGTCTGTGTGTTCAGTATTTAAATCATGGCATATTAGCTAAAACACAATCAAATTTTGTTTTGAAAACTATTGGTATTCTCCTTTGAAAACAAATTCTAAAAACAGTGACAACAAAGATTGAAATGCATAAATTTGGAAAATATTTCAAACAATTAGATTATTCTAACCTGGGTTACAATTAATGAGCAGTATATAGATAAGAATGAAAATCAGTTAAATGAATTGAAATAAGTCTAAAATTGAAAGACTTGAATTATGTATACACTACCCTTAAATGTGTATGTATTTAGAAATGTTTTGCTCAAACATAGGCATGAATTGAATTATAACTGAATTGTAGGTTTTGGAATATGAATACCAGTGATGGTATTATATATTTTAGTGAAAGATTGGAAAGATTCAGTGAATCTGGAAATGATTAGACTCCCTTTAAGAACTCATATTTCAAATTTTTGTGGACTAAGAGAAAATAAGCCTTTTAAGGGCAAGAACTGTGTCTTACTCATATTTGAATTTCCAAATCTGAAAACAAATTCTGGCTAAATTGAATTTTTAAAAAATGAATTGATGGTGAAATGAGGAATATACATCATACATTTATTGAGCTTCTACTGTGTTTCATGCCATTTGCTAGACATTTTTCATATAATAATTTATCACATATTATGCATAGAGTATGTCTATCACTGTGTTTGTGTGAGGTGCTATAAGAGATGTGGATCTTATTGTAAGAGAAAAACAAAGACATGATTCTTGATATAGCTTACTTATATGTTGAGTGAATTAGACGCATAATAATGGAAAGGCTAGGGGACAAAATAGTTTGTTGGCAAGCATTGACAGAGAGAAGTAAACTGTAAATGACAGAGACAGTGGACTGTCTACCACAGTTAATAGTTCCCTTTCCATTGAACAGATCCATCATTCAGTTTGAAGAACTGCAAAGATAAAGAATTATATTTGATAGCAGTTAATTTGTCTTATATAAACAGAAGTGAATGCATGTTTATTCTGGGCCAGGAAGTTTAAATATGGAACTGTCTTGTTCATGCTCTTTTCTGCATCTAGCTGCTTAGAATGCAGATGATCACCAGGGCCACTTTGTAAGTCCGAAGTTGAAGATGTTAGAATTTCTACCAGCATGGATCCCTGATTGATTCTACGGATAAAGGATGACTTGCAAACCTGGCAATTTATTTACCTGAGTAAGAAATAAACTTCTATTGACTTTGATCCATTTCACCATGTTGGGGTTATTTATTACAGCAGTTAGACTGCCCTAGTATTTTACATTAGCATAGTTTTGACATGGGCTTCCCTGATAGGTGGTAAAGAATCTGCCTGCAATGTGGAAGACCTGGGTTTGATCCATGGGTTGGGAAGATCCCCTGGAGAAGGGAAAGGATACCCACTCCAGTATTCTGGCCAGGAGAATTCCATGGACTGTATAGTCCATGAGGTCACAATGAGTCGGACATGACAGAGTGACTTGCAAGTGCCTAAGTGACTTGCAAGTGCCTAAGTGACTTGCAAGTGACTAAGTCACTTTCACTTAGTATTTGACATTAACATCATAAGTAGATTGATGGCAATAGTAGACAGAGAGATGGATGAACTCATGAATGAAGACTTTGGAGATAAAATGACAATATTAATGTATAGGAAGATATTTTCCATTAGAGAAAAAGAGAAGGTATGATATCAAAATGGGAATAAGATGTATGTATACGTGTCTGCACATGTGTGTGTGTGTGTGTGTTTGGTTGGTGGAGGAAGGAGTTGTTTGGGCCCACCATAGTTTACTAGGAAAGGATTCTGGAAGAACTTGAAAATTAGTCTAGATGGTATGCAAGCAGTAGAGTAGAAAGCTATCATAGGAACTTGAATAGAAGAATTACATGAAAAAAAAAGCGATGTTTTAGTAGGCTCAACTTTCTAATATTGTGAAAGGAGACTTAATATATGACAAAGGTAAATAAATGAAGAGATAAATGCCAATCATAAAGTAAACAGTAGCAAAAGTACCTATAATCCAAGGGAGGTGGAAATTAAAAATTCCTGTAGTGTCCAGGCAAGCAATGTGTTTATATTGAACAGGACAAGAGAAGCTGAATAGGAAACAGTGAAAATTATCATCAACCAGGAGAATATATTTATTGACTGAAAATGGTCTAATAAAATTAATAAAATTTTTCTGCAGGGTCCATAGTCCATCAGTTTTGCTATTTGCTTTAATAAATACAATGATTACATTTATATACATATTTATGAAATGAAAAAAGATAAAGGAGAATCTACTTGTGCCAAGACATAGAGTGTGAAAAGTATGGAAGAGGTTATACATATATATGATGTGTATACACATGTGTGAGCTCAGTCACTCAGTTGTGTACGAACCTATGGACTGTAGGGCTCCTCAGTCCAGGGGATTTCCCAGGTAAAAATACTGGAGAGGGTCACCATTTCCTTCTCCAGGGGATCTTCCTAACCCAGGGATGTAACCTACATCTCTTGTGTCTCCTGAATTGACAGGCAGATTCTTCACCACTAGCACCACCTGGGAGGTCATGATACATGTATAATACATTATATATATACCATATATACCATACACATGTATAATTACTCATTTTGAAGTTTTGATATTTCATGACTTTCTAAGATTGGAAAATTTAAAAGACTTTGATAATCTGTAGTAATTAAAAAGTAGATAGAGAAGTAAATTATGCATCTCCTTTCTGAAGTCTACTACCATGTTACCTGATAGCATGAAGATGTTGTAATTCATGCCACAAGCATGTCATCAGCTCTGGCAAAATAAGTGATGGAACTTAGTACCAACACATAGGGGTGAAGACTGTTCTCATTAAGAATTCATGGTAAAGGTGTAGACGTGGTGAGCGGTGAATTATTGAGGCCAGCTATGCCAAATATTGGGCTTCCCTCTTGGCTTAGCTGGTAAAGAATCCGTCTGCAATGCGGGAGACCTGGGTTCAATACCTAGGTTAGGAAGATACTCTGGAGAAGGAAAGGCTACCCACTCCAGTATTCTGACCTAGAGAATTCCACAACCTGTATAGGCCATGGGGTCACAAAGAGTTGGACACAACTGAGCTAATTTCACTTCACTTCACTTCATGCAAACTATCACTACATCTATTCAAAATTTCTAGTTAGAATGCTAGTAATATTTTACATAAAACTATAGGGAAATGGATAGGAAAATTATTTCATAAGGTTTTGTTATAAAACCATATTTAAACAGTTAGAGATGAATCCCTTTGCATTTTAATTTCTGTTATGTCAAATAGAACTTTTTTTTTCCATTGGACACCATCAACCTTCCTTTATTTTTCCTCATTTTTTTGTACTCCTCATTTTTCTTTTCTTCTCTCCTTTCCTATACAGTAGTTAAGAGTGTAGGCTATGGGGCCAGATTCCCCAAGTAAAACTTTTACTCATGTAAAAACTGGTTTAGAGCACATCATTTGTTATATCTAAACCACATTTCCCTTGGTTGTATTATAGGGATAAACGTGCTGTGCTTAGTCACAAAGCTGTGTTCAATTCTGTGCAACCCTATGGACTATAGCACGCCAGGCTCCTCTGTCCGTGGGGATTCCCCAGGCAAGAACACCGGAGTGGATTGCCATGCCCTCCTCCAGGTGATCTTCCTGACCCAGGAATTGAACCAGGGTCTCCTGCATTGCAGGTAAATTCTTTACCAGCTGAGCTATCTGGGAAGCCCATGGGGATAAATGCCACCTCACAAAGTTGTTGAAAGGAACAAATGAGATAAAGCATGTAAAACATTTAGCAAAGTACCTGGCCTATCCTACTTTGTAAAACAGTTAGATCATTTAGCAAGTTCAGTTCAATTCAGTCACTCAGTCGTGTCTGACTCTCTGCAACCCCATGGACCGCAGCATGCCAGGCTTCCCTGTCCATCACCAACTCCCAGAGTTTACTCAGTCTCATATCTATTGAGCTGGTGATGCCATCCAACCATCCCATCCTCTGTCATCCTCTTCTCCTCCTGCCTTCAATCTTTCCCAACATCAGGGCCTTTTCAAATAAGCCATCTGTTTGCATCAGCATTTAGCAAAGTACCTGACTTATAGTATAGTGAAAGAAACTAAAGAGCCTCTTGATGACAGGGAAAGAGGAGAGTGAAAAAGTTGGCTTAAAACTCAACAGTCAAAAAATGAAGATCTTGGCATCAGATCCCATCACTTCATGGCAAATAGATGGGGAAACAATGGAAACAGTGACAGACTTTATTTTCTTGGGCTCCAAAATCACTGCAGATGGTGACTGCAGCCATGAAATTAAGATGGTTGTGCCTTGGAAGAAAAGCTATGGCAAACTAGATAGCATATTAAAAAGCAGAGACATAACTTTGCTGACAAAGACCTGTATAGTCAAAGCTATGGTTTTTCCAGAAGCCATGTATGGATGTGAGAATTGGACCATAAGGAAAGCTGAGTGCCAAAGAACTGATGCTTTTGAACTATGGTGTTGGAGAACACTCCTGAGAATCCCTCGGACTGCAAGGAGATCAAGCCAGTCAACTCTAAAGGAAATCAATCCCAAATATTCACTGGAAGGACTGATGCTGAAGCTGAAGCTCCAACCCTTTGGCCACCTAATCTGAAGAACTGACTCATTTTGATAAGACCCTGATGCTGGGGAAGATTGAAGACAGGAGGAGAAGGGAACGACAGAGGATAAGATGATTCGATGGCATCACTGACTCGATGAACTTGAGTTTGAGTAAGCTCTGGGAGTTAATGATGGACAGGGAAGCCTGGCGTGCTGCAGTCCATGGGTTCACAAAGAGTCAGACACGGCTGAGCAACTGACCTTACTGATTGACCCACAGTAAGTGTTTAATGATAGGTAATGATTACTGATTGTAGAAAGAAAAAATTTCAATCTTCAAAAATAAATGTAAAAAAGTAGGCTTAGACTGCTTTTCCAGAAATAACATTTTCTTTGATAAAGAATCATATAATTGTCTATTTCTTTAAGAGGGATTTTGTCCAGACACACAAAAAATTAATTGAATATGACTTTTTCTTCTTGCAATGTGAAACTACATCTAGGCCAATAAAGTTTCTATTTTTCCTATATAGCCAACTAAAATTCTTTTATATTTGTCATGAAAACTAACATGTCTGCAATGATTACACAGGAAAAGTTTTGTCCATAATACTCTTCTCCATTCAAAGATAAGCTTTGCTATCCCTTGAAGTATCCTCAACTTAAATGAGGTCATGTGATGCACATAGTGCTTGAAATACTCTAATTTGAGTATTTATGATACACTTGTACAAGTTTGTGGTTAAAAATATAACAGTGCCTTTTAATCAAAGCAAGACATCTTAAAAATTATATTCTACATTAAACTGCTTAAAAGCTATGCAAAGTAACAAAGATTCCATTGTCTATGCATAATATTTTACAAGGTGATAGGCTAAAAGCATGAGAAATATTGACTAGTATGCAAAGTTCACAAATGTTCTTATTTTGTGTTTAAAAAAAAGCACTGTAACTTTATTTTTCAAGTTCTTACTAAAAAGATATAAACCAGTACTTTAGCAAGTTATTGCAAAGAGATTATTTGGTAATATTGTAGAAGGTAACCCCAAACAGAAAAAATAGTAGGACCTATTGTATTGACCTATTTAAATATTTCCTCTAAAATTCAATTGAATATTGAATATTCAATTCAATATATATATTCAATATATTTTAAAATATATATTAAAAGTGTTTGATTGGAGAAATATGACAAATATAGAACTTGTGTATTTTAATACATTAAATCCCATATTTTAAAGTGAAAACTAGCATTTCTCAAAGCTAAATGAAAATGACTACTGTGTAATAAGAAGGTATGAAAAGAAAGATTCTTTGTAAAGACACATCACATTAAATTCATTGATTATTAAACAGAATTTTAAAAAATTTTCCCAAAATAAAACAAATAATGAAGATTTAATTGTTACATTTTATATTAACTTTATATATAACTAGCTATTATATTATCACCTGTAGTCATTTCCTTGGTCCATTTACACCCTTTGCTCCCACCCACTGCTTTCGTACTTTTATTGGCGAATATATTATAATTATATTACATTTCTGTATTACTGGTCCAAGAATGCATTTTATATGCATTTTACATAGTGTATTATTTTATATATATATAGTTACTTATATAAAATATGTATATATATCAATATAAAATGGATTATCACTTAATTTTTGTAATGTACATCCTTTTATTGATATTATCTAAATGGTATGACTTTGCTACCACATATTCCTCTTTTTTTAATTTTTAAATTGGCTTAAATTTTAACTCTCCTCACTTATTTCTCCCATAAACAAGGGAGCAAAAAAAAATGAAAACTTTATTGGTACCTATCACAGACTCCTCTAAGAATATATTTATATATATATATATATATATATATATATATATATATATATATATCTTACAAGTAGATGTTGATGACCAATCCCCAGCAGAGTTTGGTGGGCAGGTTGAACTGATTCTCCAAATGCTCTAACACTGTTCACCACCCTTATCAATCTCTTCCAGGCCACAAATATTCTGCTGCTTGCTCTACTGCTCCTCCTTTTTCTTCCTCTTCTTTTCACCAAGGTTAGACTGTACAGACATAGACCTACAAGGGAATAAAAATAAAATTTCCAGTTGTTGTGAAGATACTACTCTATTCAGGACTGAACATAAATTCAAAGGCAAGTAAACTTCCGTTTCCAATGTGTGTAGGTGGAAGACTGACTCATTCCACAGAGAGCTAAATGCCAAATAAGAGCTGAAAGGAGGAATCTTGGGGATCAGGAAGGAAACACAGGGGATGTGGTACATTATTTAGCCCTTAAAGAATGGAAGAGTGATTGTCAAGAAGAGACAGTGTTATAAGAGCATCTCAAGAAGGAAGAACATTGTATGTAAACAGACACCCGGCTCTGAAACAATGAGATGCCTGAGGTGTGAAATATTCAAACCAGAGAGAAAAGGAAGGCAGATAGTCCTGGAATCTCCCTCAGGCCCTGAGGTTTCCTGTCTTGGATCTTGAGTCAACGCTACCTTCAGATTTGCCTGGATTATATTTTTAAGTTAATTTTTATTGGAGTACAATGGCTTTACAGAGCTGCGTTAGTTTCTACTGTACAGCGAAATGAGTCAGTCACATACATGCAAAATAACATCCCCTCTCCTGGATTTCCTTCCCATGCAGGTCATCATAGTGCGTCAAGTAGAATTCCCTGTCCTATATAGTATGTCCTCATTAGTTACTTATTTTTTTTTTTTTTTTTTTTTAATATTATTTTATTAGTTGGAGGCCAATCACTTTACAACATTTCAGTGGGTTTTGTCATACATTGGCATGAATCAGCCATATAGTTACACGTATTCCCCATCCCGATCCCCCCTCCCACCTCCCTCCCCACCCGACTCCTCAGGGTCCTCCCAGTGCACCAGGCCCGAGCACCTGACTCATGTATCCCACCTGGGCTGGTGGTCCGTTTCACCATAGATAGTATACATGCTGTTCTTTCAAAACATCCCCCCCTCACGTTCTCCCCCAGAGTTCAAAAGTCTGTTCTGTACTTCTGTGTCTCTTTTTCTGTTTTGCATATAGGGTTATCGCCACCATCTATCTAAATTCCGTATATATGTGTTAGTATACTGTAATGTTCTTTATCTTTCTGGCTTACTTCACTCTGTATAATGGGCTCCAGTTTCATCCATCTCATTAGAACTGATTCAAATGAATTCTTTTTAACGGCTGAGTAATATTCCATGGTGTATATGTACCACAGCTTCCTTATCCATTCATCTGTTGATGGGCATCTGGGTTGCTTCCATGTCCTGGCTATTATAAACAGTGCTGCGATGAACATTGGGGTGCACGTGTCTCTTTCAGATCTGGATTCCTCAGTGTGTATGCCTAGAAGTGGTATTGCTGGGTCATATGGCAGTTCTATTTCCAGTTTTTTAAGAAATCTCCACACTGTTTTCCATAGTGGCTGTACTAGTTTGCATTCCCACCAACAGTGTAAGAGGGTTCCCTTTTCTCCACACCCTCTCCAGCATTTATTGCTTGTAGACTTTTGGATAGCAGCCATCCTGACTGGCGTGTAATGGTACCTCATTGTGGTTTTGATTTGCATTTCTCTGATGATGAGTGATGTTGAGCATCTTTTCATGTGTTTGTTAGCCATCTGTATGTCTTCTTTGGAGAAATGTCTGTTTAGTTCTTTGGCCCATTTTTTGATTGGGTCGTTTATTTTTCTGGAATTGAGCTTCAGGAGTTGCTTGTATATTTTTGAGATTAATCCTTTGTCTGTTTCCTCATTTGTTATTATTTTCTCCCAATCTGAGGGCTGTCTTTTCACCTTACTTATAGTTTCCTTTGTTGTGCAAAAGCTTTTAATTTTCATTAGGTCCCATTTGTTTATTTTTGCTTTTATTTCCAATATTCTGGGAGGTTTGACAAACCATTAGCAAGACTCATTAAGAAACAAAGGGAGAAGAACCAAATTAACAAAATAAGAAATGAAAAGGGTGAGATCACAACAGACAACACTGAAATACAAAGGATCATAAGAGACTACTACCAGCAGCTCTATGCCAATAAAATGGACAACTTGGATGAAATGGACAAATTCTTAGAAAAGTATAACTTTCCAAAACTGAACCAGGAAGAAATAGAAGATCTTAACAGAGTCATCACAAGCAAGGAAATCGAAACTGTAATCAGAAATCTTCCAGCAAACAAAAGCCCAGGACCAGATGGCTTCACAGCTGAATTCTACCAAAAATTTAGAGAAGACCTAACACCTATCTTACTCAAACTCCTCCAGAAAATTGCAGAAGAAGGTAAACTTCCAAACTCATTCTATGAGGCCACCATCACCCTAATTCCAAAACCAGACAAAGATGCCACAAAAAAAGAAAACTACAGGCCAATATCACTGATGAACATAGATGCAAAAATCCTTAACAAAATTCTAGCAAACAGAATCCAACAACATATTAAAAAAATCATACACCATGACCAAGTGGGCTTTATCCCAGGAATGCAAGGATTCTTTAATATCCGCAAATCAATCAACGTAATACACCACATTAACAAATTGAAAGATAAAAACCATATGATTATCTCAATAGATGCAGAGAAAGCCTTTGACAAAATTCAACACTCATTTATGATTAAAACTCTCCAGAAAGCAGGAATAGAAGGAACATACCTCAATATAATAAAAGCTATATATGACAAACCCACAGCAAGCATCACCCTCAATGGTGATAAATTGAAAGCATTTCCTCTGAAATCAGGAACAAGACAAGGATGCCCACTCTCACCACTACTATTCAACATAGTGTTGGAAGTTTTGGCCACAGCAATCAGAGCAGAAAAAGACATAAAAGGAATCCAGATAGGAAAAGAAGAAGTGAAACTCTCGCTGTTTGCAGATGACATGATCCTCTACATAGAAAACCCTAAAGACTCTTCCAGAAAATTACTAGAGCTAATCAATGAATATAGTAAAGTTGCAGGATATAAAATTAACACAGAGAAATCCCTTGCATTCCTATACACTAACAATGAAAAAACAGAAAGAGAAATTAAGGAAACAATACCATTCACCATTGCAACAAAAAGAATAAAATACTTAGGAGTATATCTACCTAAAGAAACAAAAGACCTATACATAGAAAACTATAAAACACTGATGAAAGAAATCAAAGAGGACACAAACAGATGGAGAAATATACCGTGTTCATGGATTGGAAGAATCAATATTGTCAAAATGGCTATTCTACCCAAAGCAATCTATAGATTCAATGCAATCCCTATCAAGCTACCAACGGTATTTTTCACAGAACTAGAACAAATAATTTCACAATTTGTATGGAAATACAAAAAACCTCGAATAGCCAAAGTAATCTTGAGAAAGAAGAATGGAACTGGAGGAATCAACCTGCCTGACTTCAGACTCTACTACAAAGCCACAGTCATCAAGACAGTATGGTACTGGCACAAAGACAGAAATATAGATCAATGGAACAGAATAGAAAGCCCAGAGATAAATCCACGAACCTATGGTCACCTCATCTTTGACAAAGGAGGCAAGGATATACAATGGAAAAAAGACAATCTCTTTAACAAGTGGTGCTGGGAAAACTGGTCAACCACTTGTAAAAGAATGAAACTAGAACACTTTCTAACACCATACACAAAAATAAACTCAAAATGGATTAAAGATCTAAATGTAAGACCAGAAACTATAAAACTCCTAGAGGAGAACATAGGCAAAACACTCTCCGACATTAGTTACTTATTTTATGTGTAGTATCAATAGCGTATATGTGTCAATACACATCTCCCAATTCTACCCACCCGCCTTTTCCTTCTTGACATCTGTATATTTGTTCTCTACATCTGCATCTCTATTTTTGATTTGCAAATAAGATCATTTGCACTATTTTTCTAGATTTCAAATATTTATGCACATATATGTGTTATTTGTTTTTCTCTTTCTAACTTATTTCCCTCCGTATGACACTCTCCAGGTTCATCCACGTCTCTACAAAGGACCAAATTTTGTTCTTTATATGGCTGAATAATATTCCACTGTATATATGTACATGATCTTCTTTATTCATTCCTTTGCTAATGGACATTTAAGTCCAGAAATTATAAAACTCTTAGAGAAAAAGACACAGAACACTTTTTGACATAAATAGCAGCAAGATCTTTTTTGACCCACTGACTAGAGTAATGAAAGTAAAAACAAAAATAACCAAATAGAACTTAATTAAACTTAAAAACTTTGCACAGCAAAGGAAACCATAAACAAGATGAAAAGAAACCCTGAGAATGAGAGAAAATATTTGCAAGTGAGGCAACTGACAAAGGATTGGTCTCCAATATAAAATAAGCACCTAATGCAGCTCAGTATCAATAAAGCAAACAATCAAGAAATGAAAAGACCTGACTAGGGCTCCTAGATTTGAAATAGATTCAACTTTTGTCTGAAAGAATCTGAAAAACACCATGAAATTCCCTGGCCTGTGTAAATTTTCCACTTGCGCAGAATTTTCCGTTTGCAAAATAAGGATAGAGAAATGTAAACGGAACGTCTATAGGTTTCCCAATAACTGCACAAACAAGCCTGCTGTTTTCCGGAACCAACTGACGTCAAGCACCTGTACTCACAGATAAGATGACCCCATATGATACACATTATGTTACTTTTATGTTACTCATTCACTGTACTGGATGTGCTAACGGTATACATTATGTTATTCATTCACTGTACTGGATGTGCTGACAATGTGACTTCTGCCTATAAAAGTCAGCTTACACTGCTATACGGTGCGACTCTGCCTCCGAGGAGACTAGAGTCGCCTGGCTTGCGCAAACCGACAATAAAGCCTCTTGCATATTGCATCTGCTGGACTGTTTATTGAGTCGCGGGAGCTCCTCTCCGGAACAGAGACCTGACGTTTGGGTCTTACATGTCCTTTGTTGTTCAGTCGCTAAATTGTGTCTGACTCTACCACCCTATGGACTGCAGCACAATAAACTCTTCTATCCTCCAATATCTCCCAGAGTTTGCTCAAATTCATGTCCATTAAGTCAACGATGCTGTTTAACCAACTCATCCTCTGTCACCCCTTCTTTTGCCTTCAACCATTCCCAGCATTAGAGTCTTTTCCTTGAGTCATATGATAATTTGAACATTGTTTGGTCTTGCCTTCTGGGATTGGAATGAAAATTGAACTGTTCTAATCCTTTGGCCACTGCTGAGTTTTCCAAATTTGCTGACATATTGAGTGCAGCATAACTGCATCATTCATTTTAAAAAGGCTTCTTATCTCTCCTTGCGTGTGTTATTTGTTCAGTCACATCCAAATCTTTGTAACCCCATGGACTGTAAACTGCCAGGCTCCTCTGTCCATGGGATTTTCTGGGCAAGAATACAGGAGTGGGTTGCCATTCCCTTATCCAGAGAATCTTCACAACCCAGGAATCGAACCCAGGTCTCCTGCATTGCAGGCAGATTCTTTACTGTCTGAGCCACCAACCCAACATCTGTCTTTATTATTCTTTATTACTCTGCATTCAGTTGTGTTTTATCTTTCCTTTCTCCTTTGCCTTTTGGTTCTCCTCTTTCCTCAGCTATTTTTAAAGTCTCCCTTGACAATCATTTTGCCTTCTAGCAGTTCTTTTTATTCAGGATGATTTTGGTCACTGCCCCCTGTATAATTTTATGAACTTCTGTCCATAGCTCTTCCGGCACTCGGTCTACCAGATATAATGCCTTGAGTCTATTTTTCACCAATGTTTAATGATAAGGGGTTTAATTTAGGTTATACCTGAATGTCCTAGTGGTTTTCCCTATCTTCTTCAATTTAAGTCTGAATTTTGCAGTAAGTAGCTCATGTTCAAAGTCACAGTCAGCTCCAGGCCGTGCTTTTGCTCACTGTATAGAACTTCTCTGTCTTTGATTGCAAAGAACGTAATAAATCTGATTTCAGTATTGACCATCTAGTGACGTCCATGTGTAGTGTCATCTCTTGGGTTATTGGAAAACGGTGTTTGCTATGACCAGTGTGTTCTCTTGACAGAACTATGTTAGCCGTAGCCCTGCTTCATTTTGTACTCTAAGGACAAACTTGCCTGTTATTATGGATATCTCATGACTTCTTCCTTTTGCATTCCAACCCCTTATGATCCAGTCTTTTTTTTGGTGCTAGTTCTAGAAGATCTTGTAGGTTTTCATAGAGCCAGTCAATTACAGCTTCTTTGGCATCAGTGGTTGAGACATAGATTTGCATTACTGTGATGTTGGATGGTTTTCCTTAGAAACAACCCAAGATCATTCTGTCATTTCTGAGTTTGCGCGCAAGTACTGCATTTTGGACTCTTGTTGACTCTATGGACTGCTCTATTTCTTCTAAGGGATTCTTGTCCACAGTAGTAGATATAATGGTCATCTGAATTAAATTTACCAATTCCCATCCATTTTAGTCCACAGATTCCTAAGATATCAATGCTCAATGTTGCCATCTCCTGCTGGATCACATCTATTTACATTTAGCATCCCAGGTTCCTATATAATATTGTTTTTCTTACAGCATCAAATTTTCACTACCAGACACATCCACAATTGAGCATCATTTCTGCTTTAGCCCAACTGTTTCTTTCTTTCTGGTGCTGTTAGTTATTGCCCTTCACTCTTTCCTGGTAGCATATTGGACACCTTCCCACCTGGGGTGCTCATCTTTTGGTGTCATTTCTTTTTGCATTTTCATAGTGTTCAAGGGATTCTCACAGCAAGAATACTGAAGTGGTTTGCCATTTCCTCTTCCAGTGGACCACATTTTGTCAGAACTCTTCACTGTGATCCTTCATGGGTCAAAATCTTGTCATGGTGAAGGGGCTTGTGTAACTCAATGAAGTTTTGAGCCATGCCAAGGTAGACCCACCCAAGGCTTTTGTCATAATGATGTCTTATTCTGGTACCCTTCATAATTTGCTACTGAAGCTCCCAAAGTTTGAGATACACATAGTCCTGAGGCCTAAGTCAAATGATCCTGGTGAAAATGCCTGCTTTCACTCCATTACCTGAGGTCCTGGTTTTAGAGTATACACCTACATGCATATATACATGCATTTAGTATATGGAATGACAATTTGTCTGAAATGAGTGGTTCTGCCTATGTGTGTGTTAAAGTATGGTGACTTAAAATATAAATATGAAAAAAAATATAAATACTTACCAAATTATTCCCAGTTGAAAAAAAAAAGAGTTTGGGGGTTTCTAGAAAGGGTGAAACTTTAATATCTTTACCGATATCTATGTGTCACAGACACACACAAAGAGGGGAAATAATGTCCTTTTCCATAGTTACTCTGAAGATCAGGCCTGGGTGTTCATTGGAGGGACTGATGTTGGAGATGAAACTCCAATACTTTGCCCACCTGATGCGGAGAGCTGACTCATTGGAAAAGACCCTGATGCTGGGAAAGATTGAGGGCAGGAGGAGAAGGGGATGACAGAGGATGAGATGGTTGGATGGCATCACCAACTCAATGGACATGGATTTGGGTGGACTCCGGGAGTTGGTGATAGACAAGGAGGCCTGGGGTACTGCGTTTCATGGGGTCACAAGAATAAGACACGACTGAGCGACTGAACTGAACTGAACCGATCCTTTCACTTTGTTTTAATATTTTTTCTTAGGGTCCATTTGTTTAAAATATATCCCAGCCACTGGTCGGTGTTGATCCTATTCAGCTTTTTTCTGATAAATATCAACAGTCTATAAAATATTTAGAGTACATTTTTGCATGTTAGTTAGTAATGCTAGGCTTTCCCTTTTCTTGTTTTCCAAATTAATCTGACAGTTGTAACTTTGGCAATATGTAAATTCTTTTCAGAATAGGCACAAGGAACAAGAGAAATGGCTTTACAAAATTCTAGTCTCTATCCTTTGAATTGTTCAAAGAAATAAACCTTGAAGGTGAAGAGAAAATTTATCATAGATGCTTATGGGGTGCAGACTTCCCCTCAGGGTTTCTGGATTCTTCAGTCTGCATTTGTAGCTGTGCCAGGGACAGAGAATGGAGTCCTTGAGGGGTACCAGTGTGGGCTTACCAGGAGAAGAGTGAGTGGATTTAGGGAGCAAAAGAAGGAAAGTGTTAAAAGAATTTAACATGGGGTTTGAACAATGATCTCTGTGTTGACAAGTGCTGAGGTGTAAAAAAAAAAAAAATGTCTGGAAGTTGGAAACAATAAGAATAAAGGGTGAAAGTTAAGGATACACAGATGTTCTAAGAGAAGGTAATTTCCACTTGACCCATACTCCTTTTGCAGGCATATGTATTAAAATGCACACTTGAAAGAAATGTGTCCTAATGGAAACTTCTCTCCCCACCCCTCCCTCTATTTCTCAGTCGTACTTTCATGTCTTTGACTATGGATGTTGGTATATGTTTATTATTTTCCTCTTGGTAAACTCTACCTTTTAAAAAATTTGATCTCTGCTATGAATAGAAATAACTGGAACAGCTATAATAATTGCTATTCATCTCTTGGAAATACTGTGATATAAAAAATCAATTTCTTGGTTTTACTGAATGCAACTGTAACCAAATGATAGACTTCCCAGATGGCACAGTGATAAAGTATCCACTTGCCAATGCAAGAGATGCAAGAAATGTGGGTTCAATCCCTGAGTCAGGAAGATTCCCTTGAGTAAGAAATGACAACCCACCCCTGTATTCTTCCTTAGACAATTCCATGAACAGAGGAGCCTGGAGGGATACAGATCATGAGTTTGCAAAGAGCTGTACACAGCTGAGCTACTGAGCATGCAGGCACAATCAAAAGATAGTAATTTCCTCATTTTACCATTCAACATTATTTTGCAACACACTGACCTGTATATAATACAGATACATTTCTTGAACTTTTTTCTACTAGCCAATCAACTTTTGACCAATGTGTTAAATTGAAAAGAATCTTCCCACATATCACTTCCCACACTGTTTCCCAAAGCAAATTTTAGTATAACAAAATAAAAGCTGGAGTGAGTATATGGAGGCAAGAAATTAAAAAAAATTAATCAGAATAGAGTTTCTTATATAACCAAAAAGGAGATAAACCTTTACTCCACAAATTGTTCCCAAGTCTTAGCAACACTCTACCATTTTACCACTATATACACAGCAACGCTTACTTTAGGACCCCTTGAAATTATGAATTATTAGAAAATGAATATTGAAGTTTCATTTTAAAAACTAAACAACAACAACAAATCTTTGTCCCGGTGCTATTTCTCTCTGCTGTGTTATTCACTACCAAAGAGAGACCAGTTTGTTATTACTACACATTGGACTGCATAGCCCAGGATGGGTTTTATGTTCTCTACACTCTTAGGCTTTGTGGAACTACACTTTTCAATTTATAACAGGAAATCCAATTCTATAAAAATCTAATTATTTCATATGGTGGACTCAGCATGACTCTCCCCTCCACTCCTTCCCCCTTTATTTGGCTGGGTGATGAGTGTATTTCCTCTAGGGTTTATATTTTTTCAACCCAGCTACATTTTGAGAACACACACACAAAAAGGGATTTGGCACACGTCTTTTCCCATCTCCTTTCAGTAATTATAGTTAATGAAACTACGTGTGTTTTTTCACTTGTGTGGTCTTCTGGAAAATAAGAGTGTGTTTTATTCCAAAAAATGTCATTTCAGTATTTTGGTTGGTTCATTGTTATTATCTTTTTCAAGGGTAACAAGCAGATTCATTCCAAAAATATGTTAATAATTATGGTGTTAACCAAGAAAGCAGTTGCTGTACTTCAAAATTAAAATTCATCTGCTGCTGCTCTGTTCTATAATAACTAGGTCATCAGTTTGGGTGTGCCTGCTTAACATGCATTTACTACCCATATGTATTCCCTCACCTAGAGGCCTGATATTTTTAATGAGATTATATCAAAGGATGGAAAGGCTGGAGAGTAGTAACATCATTTTATTGAGTAATTCCCAGAACTCTGATCCATTTCAGTTAGGCAATTAAGACTGCTAACTACAATAAATGATACTAAGAGATTATAGAGGTTTTTCTGCATGAGTGCATAGTTTAAAAAATAATTTAGGTTTACTTAACATAAAAAACACTTCCAGAGGGGAAAAATAGTGTTGTTTTTCTTTTTTTTTTTCTTTTCACGTTTCAATTTAGCTGAATGCAAAGAAGCGACTTTCTCTTACTGTGCCTGTGTGGCACTTATGTGCATTCTGGTGATAAATGATTTCCTTGAGGTGTGCTGCTCAAAGAAGTAGATTTTAATTGTATGCTTTTCCTACATGTCACTAATACCTACAGTATTCATTAGCATTGTATTCACTATGCTGTTTAGCTGGGGAAGACTAATAAGCCTAAATACCATTCTCACGAAAAGCTGTGTGCATTTAACCTCTTTCTCCCACTTTGACTTATTACTGCGATTGCCTCCAAAGACAATAGGAGAGTTCTTAAAAACAAACACAGGAAAATCAAAGTTTGTTGTCTTGAAGAGTTAATTCTGACAGAGAGGTGACCTTTATCCTTACATACTCACTCCTTTTTTTTATTTTATTTTATTTTTTTATCAAGCCTCTCCAAAGGGACTCATCATATGCAGGGCTCTATGAAGAGAAAAAGAAGAGCATTGTCCTTATCACCTCCTTCCAGAAAGTGGCAGAGTAATAGGACTTTGTAAGGCGAAATGAAGCCCAGTCTGATGGCTGCTGATTAAAAATTGACTCTGCCACATCAAAGAGGAGTTGAAGGTGAAAATGATGATCACTTCCCTCTCCCAGGGACCCTGCACCATTTCTTTTATTCAACCTTGAAAGGTTCTTTCTGAATAAGATAATATCCCTCGAGTCCATTCTGCCTTGGCAGCATGGAAAAATGTAGATCAGTATGCCTATTCTTTATGAAAAAAAATGGGATTTTGTTAATGACATAGCACTTTAAAGTGATGGCTTGTATGTGGTAAATGCTGAGAAATTAATTATAAAAGGCTTCTTAGACTATGGATGAAATTAATTGCTGGGATGAAGCTACTAAAAGACCACTGTATACCTGAACAGCCCTGACTGCTTTTTCTTGATTATTTTCACTTTTAGGTTGAATATAGCTGTCACTGCTCCTTTTATTTTCACCACATTTTAGAAACACTGAATTCTTAGAAGGGTTGTCATCTGTAGTTTAATATTCTTATACATTAAAGGAAAAATATATCTTTTTTTGTGAAAATGCATTACAAGTCTGTACTTCCTGATTGTCTTATGTATGCTACCCACTGGGAAATACAATCCCCAGAGAACCAAAATGTATACACACACACACACACACACACACACACACACACACACACACACATGCATATATATATAATATAGGCACACACAGAGATGTAGTCTAACTAGACAAACATATACACACATATATAGAGTTAAAATATTTGTGAAATAAGATTTTACAAAACATTTATCTGTTTATAGCAAAATACAGAGTATGAATCTATACAAAACATCAAAGACAGATGAAGAAAACATTTTACCCTAACTGAAAAAAAATTAACAGTGTTATGTAGAGAATTCATACAGATTTGGCACCTATGAAAGGATTTCGTACATTCAAATTTTCTATTGACCCTCTCTTGTCAATAGAGCAGACAAAGCATTGCCATGAAGGCCATTCCTAGTTTCTTCAATTCTGTCTATAATTGTATAATTAAGGAATTTCTCATGGATTATGATAGAAATCTAAAACACATTATAAAAATTTAAAGGTAAATTTACATAATGACTTGAAAACATTATTATATGTGCTGAGAATGAATAAACAGAGGACACAAATTTGGTAAATGAAATATTTTGAAGTATTACTTTTCTAATTTTCCTTGTGAGAAAATGAATCATCACTTAGGTAAGAGAATATGAAGTTTATGTGTTCACAGCTATATATTGCACAGTGGTTATATTTAAAAATCTTAAAGTGAATTCAGCTATATAAAATGATATACTTTTTGAATTTATTTTTAATTGGAGGACAATTGCTTTACAATATTGTGTTGATTTCCACCATACATCAACACGAATCAGTCATAGATATACATATGCCCCCTTCATCTTGAAACTCCTTCCCATCTCTCACCCATCCCAATTTTCTATGTTGTCATAGAGCACACATGCAATGTATATCATCAAAACTTTATTACAGTATTCCTGATATTATTATCTTATACCATTTAATTGAAAAGCTACAATCTTGTTAATAACAAGAAAAACATAGTTTTGACATGGAAAAAATTGTGATATATAATTATATCAGAAAACAGCAAGTTAACTACTAATGACATTATAATTTAAGAATAGAAATATTCTCACTGTTTCAATGCCAAGTTTCATACAGCTATAACTGGAAGTACATTATTTGAGTCAATATTGATATACAATATCTGTTTGCTTTTTAATACACCTAGTTTCCAAAACCATCTAGATTTTGACTTACTAAAGCATTGATGTTTTACACTGCTGTGTCAGTTTCTGCTATACTGAAGTCACCATCTGCAGTGATTTTGGAGCCTAAAAAAGCTAAAGTCTGCCAGTGTTTCCATTGCTGCCCCATCTATTTGCCATGAAGTGATGGAGCTGGATGCCATGATCTTAGTTTTCTGAATGTTGAATTTTAAGAGAACTTTTTCACTTTCCTTTTTCACTTTCATGAAGAGGCTCTTTAGTTTTTCTTTGCTTTCTGCCAGAAGTGTGGTGTCATCTGCATATCTGAGGTTATTGATATTTCTCCCAGCAATCTTGATTCCAGCTTGTGCTTCATCCAGCCCAGTGTTTCTCATGATGTACTCTGCATATAAGTTAAATAAGCAGAGTGACAATATAAACAGCCTTGACATACTCCCTTCCCTATTTGGAACCAGTCTGTTGTTCCATGTCCAGTTCTAACTGTTGCTTCCTGACCTGCATACAGATTTCTCAAGAGGCAGGTCAGGTGGTCCGTTATTCCCATCTCTTTAAGAATTTTTCACAGTTTGTTGCGACCCACACAGTCAAAGGTTTTGACATAGGCAATAAAACAGAAGTAAATGTTTTTCTGGAATTCTCTTGCTTTTCGATAATCCAACGGATGTTGGCAATTTGATCTCTGGTTCCTCTGCCTTTTCTAAATCCAGCTTGAACATCTGGAAGTTCACAGTTCACATACTGTTGAAGCCTGGCTTGGAGAATTTTGAGCATTACTTTGCTAGCATGTGAGTAAACCGGGCTGAAACAACTTGACTATTCATTAAAGAAATGCAAATCAAAACTACAATGAAATATCACCTCACATTGGCCATAAGGGTCATCATCCAAAAATCTACAAACAATAAATCCTGAAGAAAGTGTGAAGAAAAGGGAACTCTCTTATAGTGTTGTTGGGAATGTAAGTTGATACAGCCACTATGGAGAACAGCGTGGAGGTTCCTTTAAAAATTAAAAATAGAACTATCATGTGACCCAGCAATCCCACTCGAGGGCAAACACCCAGAGAAAACCATAATTCAAAAAGATACATGCAATCCAATGTTCATTGCAGCACTACAATTGCCAGAACATGTGTGGGCATGCATGCTAAGTCTCATCAGTCATGTCAGCTCTGTGCAAAACCTTAGATGGTAGCCTACCAGTCTCTTCTGTCCATGGGAGTCTCCAGGAAAGTATACTGTTGTGGTTTACCATCCCCTCCTCCAGGAGACCTTCCCAACCCAGGGGTAGAACCTGGGTCTTTTACGTCTCCTGGATTAGCATGGGGATTCTTTATCACTAGTGCCACCTGGGAAGCCCTGCAAGGATATGAAAGCAACCTAAATGTCCATTAAGAGAAGCATGGATAATGAGATTGGGGTACTTATATACAATGGAATATTACTAAGTCATTAAAAGGGAATGAAACTGTGTCATTTACAGAGACAGAAGTAAAGACTGTCATTCTGAGTGAAGCAAGAGAAAAATAGTGTATATTAACTCATGTATGTAGAATCTAGGAAAATGGTATTCAGTTCAGTCACTCAGTCGTGTCCGACTCTTTGCAATGCCATGAATCACAGCACGCCAGGCCTTCCTGTCCATTACAACTCCTGGAGTTTACTCAAACTCATGTCCATCAAGTCGGTGATGCCATCCAACCATGTCATCCTCTGTCGTCCCCTTCTCCTCCTGCCCCCAATCCCTCCCAGCATCAGGGTCTTTTCTAATGAGTCAGCTCTTCTCATGAGGTGGCCAAAGTATAGATGATCTTATTTGCAAAGAAAAAATAGAGACACAGACTGATCTACGTTTATTTTTAATGAAGATCTATGAAGGCAACTCTTTCAAATTATAAAGTATATTATAGGAAAATGGTCTTCAGAGAAAGTTTAATATTATTTTTCATCAGTTTTCATTATACAATAACATATTTCAAAATAAAATATAACAATAAATGCAGTCAAGATACTTTAAGCTTAATTTTTCTTATTTCTAAATTTTATTATATTAACTATATTTCATGGAAGTTGTAGAATTATTAATGTAAAGATATGATCTTTAAATGTGTTTCTACTTTCTTACAATTATTTTTAATATTTCCAATCTAAATTTATTTTTTCAACAAAACAAGTAATCAAAAGTGAAAGCTAGATTAATCTTTTTTTTGTTGTTTGTGTTTCTTTCAAATAATTTTAATATTTCAATTCCATTGGATTGTAAACCTTTTGAAATTAAGGACTATGTTTTGTCTGTTTTTGTTTACCTGTAATCTTGCTTAGTGCCTCTACATAATGTTTTCAAAAATATTTTAATAAATATTTCTATAGGTAAAAAACTTTAAAAATACTAGTCTCACAAAAACGTAGGTAAAAATACTTAGATTAGAATGGTCAGATCAATTTTTGTCTTGTTAGTCGTGTGCTGTGTGTTCTTTGCTTAGTCGCTTAGCTGTGTCTGAGTCTTCATCACATCATGGACTGTAGTACACCGGGCTCCTCTGTCCATGGGGCTTCTCCAGGCAAGAATACTAGGGTGAATTGCTATGCCCTCCTCCAGGGGATCTTCCCAACCCAGGGACAGAGCCCAGGTCTCCCACATTGCAGGTGGATTCTTTACTGTCTGAGTCACCAGGGAAACCCAAGAACACTGGAGAGGGTAGTCTATCCCTTCTCCAGGGGATCTTCCTGACCCAGGAATTGAGCCAAGGTCTCCTGTATTGCAGACTGATTCTTTACCAGCTGAGTTAACAGGGAAATCCTACTCTAGTAATGCTATAAATCTAACTGAATTAAATTAGTTTATCAAAGATGCTATCAACATATTTAGGAAAGAGATACAATGGCTTATTTTGGTTATTAGAGTTCAAATACAGCATCAATAATTTTATGCTGATTAGAATGTCTATTTTGAGATGGAAACCAGATCATTCCCTGTGTGCGTGCTGCATACTAAGTTGTTTCAGTCTTGACTGGTTCTTTGAGACCGTATGGACTGTAGCTCACCAGGTTCCTCTGCCCATGGGCTTTCCCAGGCAAAAATATTGGAGTAGGTTGCTGCGCCCTCCTCCAGGGTATGTATCTTTCTGACCCAGGGATCAAACCCATGTCTCATGTCTCCTGCATTGACAGGAGAGTTCTTTACCACCAGCACCACCTGGGAAGCACAGAGCATTCCTTAAGCATACCCTAACCCGTACTGCTCCCCTGAACTTGTATTGCTAATGCATCACTGTTATAGATCTGAGTAAGTTCATAAATTGTTGCTTTAATTCAGAATTTGTCCACCTTGACACTACTGAGATATGAGTCAAATCAGTGTGTGTGTGTGTGTGTGTGTGTGCGCGCGTGAGGTGCTATCCTGTGCCTTGGAGGATATTTAGCTGCATCCACAGCCTCTACCTACTTACATGAATAACACTCCTCCTCCCACCTCTTGCCAGATGTGAGGACCATTAATGTCTCTAAATATTACTAAACATCACCCAGAGAATACAACTTTCCTCCAACCCACACATCTGGCTACTGAGAACCAGTTCTCTCTTCCTACAGAGCAGGTGGAGCAACTCATGCTGCTGTTTGAAGTCAAAAGGGAAACCTAAGGTGATTCTGTCGTTTGAATTTGATAAGTTTCTGGAGTTTTTCATTGGGCTTTGTGTATTAAAACCATGGGAAACCTTGTGGTATATCCTATTCACATTCCTTATCATTCTGCCCACTAATTTTCAAAAATATCTTCTAAGTTATACATAATTTTTGTCATGTCTTGCCAACCAAATTGTAAGTATTATAACATAACAGACAGTATCACTTTTCTCTATTCCAATCTCCACCTTCAACAGTATTGGATCTGTTTTTCTCTGGATCTGAGTGTGATTGCAAAGTTTCTACACTTGCTAAGTGAAAAATACAATCTCATTTCATTAGTTGAAATTCATTCTAGTTTGTTATAAAGTTTCAGCATCAAACCCAATTCAAAATTTTCCTCTTGTGAACTCCTATTGTTTAAATTCAAAGTAGTGTTGTGTGTTCTGGCTCTAAGACCTCTCCCTGACCCACCGATTTTTTCCATGTAGGATGAATTATTGACCTGTTCTGATTCAGTCTATTTTCGTTGTCTTGTTTTTTGTTTGTTTGTTTTGTTTTTTGATGCTGAGGGCCTCTGTTAGTTTGGTGATTCCAAATAAATTCTGTGTGTGTGTGTGTGTGTGTGTGTGTGTGTGTGAGTGAGTGTGTTTCTGTGTTATGGTGGCTCAAACTGTAGAGAATCTGCCTGCAATGCAGGAGCCCCTGATTTGATTCCTGGGTTGGGAAGATCACCTGGAGAAGGGATTGACAACACACTCCAGTATTCTTGCCTGAAGAACTCCATGGACAGAGGAGCCTGGTGGGCTACAGTCCAGGGGACTGCAGAGTCAGATATGACTGAACAACTAACACATTCACATTCACTGCCAGTCCAAGCTCCTACTGCTCACTGCACAATAGGCCAATAGATTTAGAAATGAGTTGTTGGGGCAAGGAATAGTGACTTTATTCAGAAAGCCCACAGACTGAGAAAATGGTGGGCTAGTGTCCCAAAGAACCATCTTACCCAAATTAGAATTCAGGCTTCTTTTATATTAAAAGAGGAAGGGGTGCAATCAACTGTTGCAAATTTTTGGTGCTGGAATCCATGGTTCTAGCAGCTGTCCATGTGGGTCAGGTCATGATGCTCTTGTAAACATCAAACAAGATGATGTTATTCTCTGCTCTGCAAATTTTAATCTTTGTGTGAATGGAAAAGTGTTATGCATTTACATATCAAAACCTTGAGAATGGACTCTACTGTATATTTCAGGACAATAGGTAGCAAAAACAATAGAATATAAAGGTTAAAGTAAAACAAACAAATGTAATATGGAGTCAGATTTGTTCTTCCATGTGTCTTTTTGATAGACTGTATTCAGCACTCTCCAGATTGCACAAAAGAAAGCTTTCTAAGAGACATCTCTTGCCCTGTACCTGCTAAGAGTAGATGACCCCTCATTTGACTCATGCCCTCCACTTGACTCAGCAGTCATTTGCAGATCAACATTGGTCCTGACTCTTTTCTAGCCTACACTACTGACCTTGCATAACCACTAGAACCAATGGACTCCTCTGCTGCTTGCTCATGTAACTGCAAAGTTTTAGACTGAAATAGGAATAACCCAGATCATATTCCCAGGTACATTGCAATACAGTCTCTTTGGCTTTACTGTGATTCACTACTTTGTAGATTTCTTATCTTCAGCTATCAGAAGCAAGCTTCACTACTTAGTTAAAAATTTTCTCAAATCTCAGAGAAAAATGTTAAATGTCTTTTCATCTTCCCCATCTTTGGGAAGTAACACTAAAAATTGTTGTTCAGACACCAAATCATGTCCAACTCTCAGACCGCATGAACTGCAGCACCCCAGACCTCCCTGTCCTTCACTATCTCCTGGAGTTTGTTCAAACTCATGCACATTGTGTCAGTGATGCCATCCAACAATCTCATTCTCTGTTGTACCCTTCTCCTCTTGCCCATAATCTTTCCCAGCATCAGGGTCTTTTCTAATGAGTCAGCCCTTGGCATCAGATGGCCAAAGTATTGGAGCTTCAGCTTCAGCATGAGTCTGTGCAGTGAATATTCAGGACTGATTTCTGTTAAGAGTCACTGGTTTGATCTCCTTGCAGTCCAAGGGACTCAAGAACCTTCTTCAGCAACACATTTTGAAAGCATTAATTCTTCAGGACTGAACTTTCTTTATGGTCCAACTCTCACATCCATACATGACTACTGGATAAACGATAGCTTTGATTAGACAGACCTCTGTTGGCAAAATGAAGTCTCTGCTCTTTAATATGCTAAGATTGTCAGCTTTCCTCCCAAGGAGAAAGCATCTTTTAATTTCATGGCTGCAGTCAGCACTGGCAGTGATTTTGGAGCCCGAGAAAATAAAATCTGTCACTGTTTCCACTTTTTCCACATTTATTTGCCATGAAGTGGTGGGTCCATCTAGTCTAATCAAAGCTATGGTTTTTCCAGTAGTCATATATGGATGTGAGAGTTGGACTATAAAGAAAACTGAGAGCCGAAGAATTGATGCTTTTGAACTGTGGTGTTGGAGAAGACTATTGAGAGTCCCTTGGACAGTAAGGAGATCCCACCAGTCCATCCTAAAGGAAATCAGTCCTGAATATTCATTGGAAGGACTGATGCTGACGCTGAAGCTCCAATACTTTCGCCACCTGATGCAAAGAACTGACTCATTTAAAAAGACCCTGATTCTGGGAAAGATTGAAGGCAGGAGGAGAAGGGAATGACAGAGGATGAGATGGTTGGATGGCATCACCGACTCAATGGATGTGAGTTTGAGTAAACTTTGGGAGTTGGTGATGGACAGGGAGGCCTGGTGTGCTGCACTCCATGGGGTCGCAAACAGTCTGACACGACTGAGTGACTGAACTGAACAGATGGGTCCAAATGCCATCACCTTATATTTTTGAATGTTGAATTTTAAGACAACATTTTCACTCTCCTCTTTCACTTTCATCATGAACCTTTTTATTTCCTCTTCACTTTCTGCCACTATGATGTTGTCATCTGCATATTTGAGGTTGTTGATATTTCTCCCAGCAACCTTGAATCTAACTTGTGAGTCATCCAGCACAGCATTTTACATGAGGTAATAAACTGTGGAAAATTTTAAACAGATGGGAATACCAGACCATCTGACCTGTCTCTTGAGAAGCCTGTATTCAGGTCAGGAAGCAACAGTTAGAACTGGACAAGGAACAACAGATGGGTCCAAATAGGAAAAGGAGTATATCAAGGCTGTATATTGTCACCCTGCTTATTTAACTTATATGCAGAGTACATCATGAGAAACGCTGGGCTGGAGGAAGCACAAGCTGGAATCAAGATTGCTGGGAGAAATATCAGTAACCTCAGATATGCAGCTGACACCACCCTTATGGCAGAAAGTAAAGAAGAACAAAAGAGCTTCCTGGTGAAAATGAAAAAGGAAAGTGAAAAAGTTGGGTTAAAATTCAACATTCAGAAAACTAAATCATGGTATCCAGTCCCATCACTTCATGGCAAACAGATGGGGAAATAGTGGCAACAGTGGCTGACTTCATTTTTCTGGGCTCCAACAACACTGCAGATGGTGATTTCAGCCATGAGATTAAAAGATGCTTACTCCTTGGAAGGAAAATTATGACCAACCTGGATAGCATATTTAAAAGCAGAGACATTATTTTGGCAACAAAGGTCCATCTAGTCAAGGCTATGGTTTTTCCAGTGGTCATATATGGATGTGAGAGTTAGACTATAAAGAAAGCTGAGCACAGAAGAATTGATGCCTTTGAACTGTGGTGTTGGAGAAGACTCTTGAGAGGCCATTGGACTGCAAAGAGATCCAACCAGTCCATCCTAAAGGAGATCAGTCCTGGGTGTTCATTGGAAGAACTGATGCTAAAGCTGAAACTCCAATACTTTGGTCACCTAAGAGCTGACTCATTTGAAAAGACTCTGATGCCAGGAAAGATTGAGGGCAGGAGGAGAAGGGGACAAGAGAGAATGAGACGGTTGGATGGCATCACCGACTCAATGGACATCGGTTTGAGTGGGCTCCAGGAGTTGGTTGATGGACAGGGAGGCCTGGGGTGCTGCGGTTCATGGGGTTGCAAAGAGTTGGACACAACTGAGCAACTGAACTGAACTAAACTCTGCATATAAGTTAAATAAACAGGGGGACAATGTATAACCTTGACATAAAATAAACTCATGCTAATGATATAGGTTCCAGAACAATCTCCAGAGAACTCATATACCCTGCTCTTCTGGAAGTACAAAAGATGTTTTAGAGGGGAAGTGGTCATCCTATCTGATGATTGCTTTCTTTGCTGCCTACTTTCTTTCTTTCTTTTTTGCCTATTTTCTTAAACTTAGGACCTTGACTACATTTTTGGGACCAAAGGGAAAACTCCAATATTATATCCAGTATTCTGTGCATGACTGTTGACTGTTTATTGTTTTCCTTTAAGATCTATCTCAATAAGGATTAATTTGTTTCTTCATTTGATGCTGGCACAGAAGAAAATCTTGATATCCTGTAACTTACATAACTGTGATGGTTGCTTTTCTGTGTCAACTTGGAATGTGTTTTTGAATGAGATTAAACTGTCACCCTGCGTATTTAACTTATATTCATAGTACATCATGAGAAACGCTGGGCTGGAAGAAGCACATGCTGGAATCAAGATTGCCGGGTGAAATATCAATAACCTCAGATTTACAGATGACACCAGCCTTATGGCAGAAAGTGAAGAACTAAAAAGCCCCTTGATAAAAGTGAAGGAGGAGAGTGAAAAAGTTGGCTTAAAACTCAACATTCAGAAAACTAATATCATGGCATCCGGTCCCATCACTTCATGGCAAACAGATGGGGAAACAGTGGAAACAGTGGCTGACTTTAGTTTTGGGGGGCTCCAACATCACTGCAGATGGTGATCGCAGCCATGAAATTAAAAGATGCTTACTCCTTGGAAGGAAAGTTATGACCAACCTGGATAGCATATTGAAAAGCAGAGACATTACTTTGCCAACAAAGTTTCGTCTAGTCAAAGCTGTGGTTTTTCCAGTGGTCATGTATGGATGTGAGAGTAAAAGCTGAGTGCCGAAAAATTGATGCTTTTGAACTGTAGTGTTGGAGAAGCATCTTGAGAGTCCCTTGGACTGCAAGGAGATCCAACCAGTCCATCCTAAAGGAGATCATTCCTGGGTGTTCATTGGAGGGATTGACGCTGAAGCTGAAACTCCAATACTTTGGCCACCTCATGTGAAGAGTTGACTCATTGGAAAAGACCCTGATGCTGGGAGGGATTGGGGGCAGGAGAAGAAGGGGACGACAAAGGATGAGATGGTTGGATAGCATCACCAACTTGATGGACATGAGTTTGAGTAAGCTCTGGGAGTTGGTGATGGACAGCGTGGCCTGGTGTGCTGCTATTCATGGGGTCACAAAGAGTCGGACACAACTGAGTGACTGAACTGACTGAACATTTAAATATGTGAACTTTGAATAAATCAGAATGCCTTCTGTGATAGAAATGGTACTTATCTACTCAATTGAAGGTCTGAATAGAACAACGTTACCAGCCTTCATAAGCAAGAGTTTCTCCAGCAGACTGCTTTGGGCCTTCACTAGAACTATCAAGATCTCCTAGATCTTCACCAGCCAGCATTTGGACTAGAAGTATACCATCAGCTCTTCTGGGTCTTTACCCCAGAGACCCACAGCACTGCCCCACACTAAAGATTTTGGACTTCCCAACCTCCATAATCACATGAGCCAGTTTCTTATAACAAATTACATTATACACACACACACACACACACACATATATATATCTTCTATTGCTTTTGCTTCACTAGAGAGCTCTGACTAATACAATAATTAAGAAAAAAGGAACTCAACTATATTGTGTTTTATATTCATTAAAATATACAAGGGATCTAAATTAATTTTTCAGATTAAAATTACTTTCCATTTTCAAACTATCCTATAATAGAGTGCTGAAATTCTAATTAGTTCTTCTTTTTAATTGGCAAGGGTATCAGGGTGTAAGTTCAGTTTCTATCTATATCTTTGACACATGATAACCTTGGACATCAAATGTATAAAATATATTGTAAAGAATGCATTCTGTTCCTCATCATGGAATATATATATACATATATATCATATATATGTACATGGACATATATACATATATTTATATATATAATATACTTTATAAATATATATAAATATGCATATTAGAGACTGTCAGGAGGAATGAGAAGTGATTGACATGTATTAGATTTCATTTTCGTATAAAGAAAGTCTTTTACAATTGATTGTGGTGATGGTTATACAACTCTGAATATTTTTAAAAAATCATTGAATTATAAACTTTAAATGCCTAATTTGCATGCTATGTGATTTATATGTGAAGAAAGCTCTGTAAAATGAGAGCAAATGCAGTTTTCATAAATATTTTGAGTATAGAACTTAAAGGAACATATTCTAAGTTAAACTGAAGAATGAGATTTTAGAAGAATTTAGTGTATTTCCTAGTATAGAGACACTGTTATAAAACAGAATAGAAAATTCATAAGTACAAATTAAAAGGTTCATTTTGTTCATATTGAGTTGGAGGGAGCATAAGAGTATTGGGGAGGAGAGGGAAAGAATGCAAAACTGGCTGAAGAAAGAAACAAGAGTGATCTATGAATAAAAAATTCTGATGCAGACGAGTGTAGGTATTAGATGGTGGGAAATAGTTTAACATGAAAATAAAGTGGTAATATGGTATTCTGAAGGTGAAAGTCACTCAGTTGTGTCCGACTCTTTGTGATCCTAAGGACCACATAGTCCCTCCAGGTCAGAATACTGGAGTGGGTAGCCTTTCTCTTCTCCAAGGGATCATCCCATCCAGAGATCGAACCCAGGTCTCCCACATTGCAAACGGATTCTTTACCAGCTGAGCCACAAAGGAAGCCCACTATGGTGTTCTGGAGATCTATTAAAGGTACTGAAAGTCTAAGGACAGGCTGATGAGAACAGAATTGTATTTAAGGAGATCCTTTTGGCTTCAAGTAAAGGATGGATTAGGTAATGAAACTGAAGGTAGATCAATTAGAAGAATGCTAAAATAATACATGTGAAATTATGGTGACCGAAATTAGGATATTGAAGTGGAACTGGAAAAGATAATAAATGGTTAAGAAATGTCAGTGAGGATGAATCAGAAACCTTGGTGATAAGTTGTATATGATAGATGAGAAATAGGAAGAAATCTCACATGAATCATAGGTTTCAACCAAGTCACCAAATGAATAGTGGGTCAAATAAATTTGACAAAGAACACCAAAGAGGAGCAAATTTAAGGTTAAAGCTAAAGGTTTCATTCAAATTTTCACTCTTGAGTTTAAAATGCCATAGGAAATTTGTGTGGGTTACCTAGGACCTCAGAACAAAGTGTGACCCAACAGCATCAGGATCACTTGGGGGTGTTTTAGAAAAAACTATGATCTCAGACTACATTCGAGAACAACAGAGTCAGATTCAGAATTTTTAGAAAGAACTCAACTGTTTTATCCATATTAACATTTGAGAGGTACTGCTTTAATAGACAATTGAATGTGTACGTCCAGAGTTGAATAGGGAAGTTTTTGAGTTGGAGTTAAGGATATTATCATAAATAAAATGATAAATAATGATGAAATTGTATGTATCTTCAAAGAATGAAAAATTGACCATTTCATTATGATATTATGATAGATTGCATTTTATACAGAATATTTTAATCTTCAATATATATAATTCATAATTGCATACTAAAAATTATAGTTTTAAGAAGCCAATTTCATCAGAAAAGTGTAATCCTATTTTTGATTATTGTATTTCTATCACCATAATATGTGATGTGCTGTGTCTAAGCATGTCTCGCTATTGTAACTGCAAAATTGCAGCTCTATTGTGTTTTTGTTGTTGTTGTTAGAAGTGAAAAAGACGTTGTACAAATACAGAGAAATTTGCTAGATTTCTGAAATCTTTGTCAATTTTAAAAAGCCAGAGTACTTAAAAAACTTTCATTGCCTATAAATCTGATTTACATCTGGTAGATATGTCACACAGAAAGTTAATGTTTGGAAAATTTGTGAACTTTGTAAGCATAAGCTTTCTAACAGGCATAAATTATTCTCTTCTCTAAATAATTTACTCCAGAATGGTTTCACCCTTCTATAGCCAATTTGTCAAGCAAGACCCCATACTAAGCAGATAGAGTCCAAAAGCGGTGTCTAAACTTGTCTGCATTGTGGTTTTCGGCTTGGCTCCAACATTTCAACCCAGGACTCTCACTCTGCCCTGAACAGTGTGAGTGCATTTAATTACAATCTGACATGTGTATTAGTAGGAAACAAAGGGCTGTGAACTGAGGGTGATGATTAACTGTTCTACTGGGTAATTGCTTAAACTACTACTTATATTATACTGCATTATCTCTTTTGAACAAAGTGATTATTGGCCTTTTATATAGGGATTATACAATGTAAGTGCAATCTTGCCATTTTAGCTCTTCTCAGAGTTTATGTTTAATGTACTTCCATTACAATGAGTAGTGCAACTTTAGGTGTTCTTTCTTCAACTGAGAAAACTGATAAAATCAATCTTTTATGGCTTTTTTCCCTGGCTTGGAATAGGCAGCATCTTGTGATCTTCCAGGAGAGGGGAATTCAAAACGTAAAGATAACAGTATTCAAGAGTCAGATAAATATATTCATACTTTTCATATGTATAGCCATACCTGCAAACACCTCCAATATTGTGATTCAAACCAAAAAAACAGCAAACTAATAGATTCTGAAAACCTCAGAGGACAAAACTAAAACTTAAAAAAAAAGTAGTTTACTTTTTACAAAAAGAGTACTTGTAAACCACAGGTTTTATTCACTTTTGTAAACATAGGATGTTGGTTGCTGCATGCTCAGTCATATCTGATTCTCCATGACCCCATGAACTGTAGCCTGCCAGGCTCCTCTGTCCGTGGGATTACCCTGGCAAGAATACTAAAGTGGGTTACCATTTCCCTTTCCAGGGGATCTTCCCAACCCAGGGATCAAAACCACGTCTCCTGCAGCTCCTGCATAGGCAGGTAAATTCTTCTACCACTGAGTCACCATAATTAACATGATCCTATTAGGAAAAAAAAATATTCTTTCAAAGCTTTATGTTTAGGTAATTACCTGCTTCACAGAACTGTACTTTTCTCCCAAAACTTCCCATCATTCAGGCTCACATTTTCTCAGGAAAACCTTTTACCATGCCATTGCAATTGGTTGATTTTGGTCGACTCCAAGGTCTACCATAATTGCCATGAGAAAAACTTGTAATGAGATCAAAGCATATGTTATTTTAATGTTTTCCTTGAATTATAGCTGATAGACAATAAAGTGCACATATATAAAATATAAAATTTAGGTAAGTTTTTGGATTTGTATACATCCCTGACACAATTCTTTTAGGATGTACTGGTTGGATCTCCTTGCAATCTAAGGGACTCTCAAGAGTCTTCTCCAACACCACAGTTCAAAAGCATCAATTATTCAGTGCTCAGCTTTCCTTATAGTCCAACTCTCGCATCCATGCAAGACCATAAAACCATGATCAAAAAGCCATAGCCTTGACTAGACAGACTTTTGTTGGCAAAGTAATGTCTCTCCTTTTTAATATGCTGTCTAGGTTGGTCGTAACTTTCCTTCCAGGGAGCAAATGTCTTTTAATTTCATGGCTGTAATCACCATCTGTAGTGATTTTGGAGCCCAGAAAAATAAAGTCAGCCACTGTTTCCAGTGTTTCCCCATCTATTTGTCATGAAGTGATGGGACTGGATACCATGATCTTAGTTTTCTGAATGTTGAGCTTTAAGCCAACTTTTCACTCTCTTCTTTCACTTTCATCAAGAGGCTTTTTGTTTCTCTTCACTTTCTGCCATAAGGATGGTTTCATCTGCATATCTGAGGTTATTGATATGTCTCCCGGCAATCTTGTTTCCGGCTTGTGCTTCTTCCAGCCCAGCGTTTCTCATGATGTACTCTGCATATAAGTTAAATAAGCTGGGTGACAATATATAGCCTTGATGTACTCTTTTTCCTATTGGAACCCATCTGTTGTTCCATGTCCAGTTCTAACTGTTTCTTCCTGACCTGTATACAGGTTTCTCAAGAGGCAGGTCAGGTGGTCTGGTTTTCCCATCTCTTTCAGAATTTTCCAGTTTATTTTGATCCACGCTTTAATGGCACAGTCAGTAAAGCAGAAATAGATATTTTTCTGGAACTCTCTTGCTTTTTCAATGGTCCAGCAGATGTTGGCAATGTGATCTCTTGTTCCTCTGCCTTTTCTAAAGTCAGCTTGAACATCTGGAAGTTCACAGTTCACATATTGTTGAAGCCTGGCTTGGAGAATTTTGAGCATAAAGGGAGATTAGTCCTGGATGTTCATTGGAGGGGCTGATGTTGAAGCTGAAACTCCAATACTGTGGCCACATGATGCGGAGATCTGACTCATTGGAAAAGACCCTAATGATGGGAAAGATTGAGGGCAGGAGGAGAAGGGGACAACAGAGGTTGAGATGATTGGATGGCATCACTGACTCAATGGACATGAGTTTGAGTAAATCTGGAAGTTGGTGATGAACAGGGAGGCCTGGGGTGCTGCAGTCCATGGGTTTGCAGAGTTGGACATGACTGAGCGACTGAACTATACTCAACTGACTTTATTAAATTGATTTCTGCATGTTAATTCAGCCTCACACTGCTGATATAAACTCTTGGGTTATAAGGTATCATCCTTTTTATACATTGCTCAATTGAATTTAGTAAATTTTGTTAGAAGTTAGTATCTATTTTCACAAAGTGTACTGGTTTGTAAATTCTTTTTTTCAGTGTTTTTGTCTGGCTTTCATATCACTGTGCTAGAATTGAAACAGTTAAGATGTGTTTTCTGCTCTTCATATTATGGAAGAGGTTGTTTAGCAGTGGTATTATTTGCAGAATTCACCAATAAAGTCATTTGGGTCTAGAGATTTTGGGGGTTGTTTTGGTAGTTTTTTTTTCCCCCCCTTTTTACTACAAGTCCAATTTATCTAACAAATATGAGGTCATTTGGCTTATTTATTTTCTCTTGAACGGTCCTTGCAATATGTGTACTTAAAGAAACTTATTCATTTCACTTAAGTATGTCAAATTGATATTGCATGATATGTTTATATTTCTTTATTATCCTTTCAAAATGTTTAAAATCTGTAGTGAGGTATTTTCTGGTGTTGCTATTAATGCTATATCAACTTTATAGAATAAGCTGGGGTTTGTTCCATTCTTTTATGTTTTAAAAAACTTTATTAAGATGCAGTGTTAATTCTTTTTTAAAGTGATCTATGGGAATCACTAATGAAATTATCAAGGCTGAGCTTTTCATTGTAGGAAATACAGGCATACCTTGTTTTATTGTGTTTTGCAAACACTGTACTTTTGGTAGGTTGAAGATTTCTGATAACCCTGCATTGAGCAAGTCTACAGGCAGCATTTTTCCAACAACGTCCACTCAATTTGTGTCTGTGTATCACATTTTGGTAATTCTCACCTTATTTCAATTTTTTTCATTACTATTATATTAGTTATGGTGGTTTGTGATCAGGGATCTTTCATGCTATAATTGCAAAAAGATTATGACTCACTGAAAGCTCAAATGATGGTTACCATTTTAGCAATAAAATATTTTAAAATTGAGACGTAGTCATCTTAAAAATTAAGGTATAGTCTTCTTAGAGATAAAACTATTGCAAAGTTAATAAACTATAGTATAGTGTAAACATAACTATCATGTGCACTGGGAAACCAAGAACTACAAAGCAATGTGACTTATTTATTGTTATACTTTACTGCCATGATCTAGAACTGAACCCAGGATTTCACTGTGGTGTGCCTGTATATTGATTACCAATTTAGTCTCTCTAGAGTAATAGGTCTCTCAGATTACAATTCTTCTTGAATCACTGTCAATGGTTTACTTCTGTAGAAATGTTAAGTTTATCTAGGTTATCTAATTTGTGGACATAAAACTTTCCAGAATATCTCTTGAAATCTTTTTCATTTCTGAAAGAAATGCTGTTTCTTTTTACATTCTTGATTTAAGAAATTTGAATATTTGCTCCAATTTTGGGTCAGTCTAGCTGAAGCTTTTACAAATTTTGTTGATTTTTTTAAATGATTAGTTTTTGTATTTTAAATGCATTGTCTATTGCTTTTAAATCTGTTTCGTTATTTTCACTCATATTTTTACATGAGGTTTCCCAGGTGGTACTACTGGTACAGTCCATGACTCAGTGACTGACTAACACACACACACACACACACACACACACAGACACACACACACCCCCTAGGCTTCAGCTTTGGCTTTATCATTTATAAACTCTTTGATTTAGGAAGGTATTTGAGCTACTAAACTTCAAATAATTCATCAGTTAAATAGAAACAGTAACAGGAAGTATCTAATAAAATGTGAAAATGAAATATTAAGAATAAGTTACTTAGCACTCTAGGATACTCATCATTAAATGTTAGCTATTTTAGTCAACAAATTTGATGATTGTTGTGCAGAATAACAGTCTAAATTTGCTCTGATTGATTAACTCACTGAAATAAAAGTGGAGAATTGATAGCACCCATCGATTTCTATCAAAAATTTAAAAATTATTTGTTCCTTTATTTGTTGTTGTTTAGTCACTAAGTTGTGTACAACTCTTTGCAACCCCATGGACTGTAGCCTGCCAGACTCCTCCATCCATGGGATTCCCAAGGCAAGTATACTGGAGTGGGTTACTATTTTCTTCTCCAAGAGATCTTTCCAACTCAGGAATCAAACCCATATCTCTTGCATTGCAAGTGTATTCTTTACCAACTGAGCTACCAGAGAAGCTGTTACTTTTTCCTTCATAAATTCCAAAAATTATCTTTGCATATCTATTGAAATGCAGTACTAAATATTCATTCCAACTTAACTGACCATTAAATTATGGCTTCTTGAACCGCAAGGGTTAAGAAAACTCCTTTTTTTTTTGGTAGAGGTAATCAAAGATTTCCCCGTCAAATGTAAACAAGAAATTTCTCTGGACAGCCTTTCCCATGGAATACTCTCTTCTATGTCAGAGAGTACAAACTGGCAACATATAAGTAGGAAAGCAGGTTTTAACTGGCACTAGCAAAAATGGCAGAGAAGGAAGAACACTTACTATGTATAGGTTACAATTACCTGATGTTTGTTCGCAAAAGTCAGTAAAAGTTCTGTGGTGGACACAATGCCTTTGTTTCAACCTATCTAAAAACATCACCAATTTATGCTCAATCTACTGGCAGAAAGAAAGTGAAAGTCATTCAGTTGTGTCAGACTGTTTGTGACGCCATGGAATTCTCCAGACCAGAATACTGGAGTGGGTAGCCTTTTCCTTCTCCAGGGGGTCTTCCCAACCCAGGGTTCAAACCCAAGTCTCCCTCATTGCAGGCAGATTCTTTACCAGCTGAGCCACAAGGGAAGCCCCTACTGGCAGAGCTTTACATCAATTATTTACAGCTTTAAAGAAAAAGGTCTGATAGTATTCTGCTGAGTCAATCTTAAGGAAATGGACATGTGGAAGAATCAAAGAGCAGTAGCTTATTAGCATGACACTTAGAACATAATTTTTATGAATGGGGACTGTGTACATAGTGATATCTGTGTTTGAGTCCTGGTTTGAAAGCTCATCATTCACTTGTCTCTTGGTAAGGTAGTATAAACCCCCTACATTAGTTTATTCATCTGTGTAATCTGAGAAATAATATGCCATTTTGGCAAAGTTTTTATTTTTATAAATTTTATGAAAAATAAATGTTTGTTTTCACAAAGTTGTTGGAAGTGATAAATTAAATAGTGAATGCAAAGTGCTGGAGTCACAATGCTTGGTGGAAAGTAAGAATTCAAAGATGGTATCTGACCCATTATGTCAGAGAAGAATAATAAAGAAAAGTAATAAGGGAGAGAGATGGGATGGGATAAAAGCAAATAAAAGTCAGCATCAGGCAAAAGATGGCTCAAAGAGTTTTCTTTGGAGTTGTCTAAACTCTGCAATGTAGATTGAATAAGGGTCATGATGCATTTGGTAGGGTATTAAAAAATACTGAATATTGGGCATAACTACAATTCAAGATGACATAGGCAGGCAGAATTCTTATATGCTCTCTAACTATTCCCTTGTGCTAAATTTCCCATTATCTCTGGCACTCCTTTCATCTTCTCCACTTATCAAAGCATTGATCTTTCAGTCATATTTGATGCATAGAAATCCTTTGCAACTCATTTGTAATCAATCAACCAAACCTACTTTTTCTATTTTCTAGTACTGTGTATCTACACACGGTCTTTTACCACTTCTTAGAAACATCACTAGATGGGGTGTTATGACACCCGGAACATATCCTCAACCAGTAGTGACTTGGAATGGAATGTGTCTACCTCTCATACATGTTAAATAAAAGTAGTAATCAAAAAAGCTCAATTTCCTGGAAGAACATAGACATTAGGTATGATTATAGATTGGAAAACCTTATTTATGTCAGGTGTTACTTTGTGACTGTTTGTGACTTTTCCTTCATCACATATTGGCCTCAAATGAAATAAAACATGAAGCGATATTTCCTAAAATGTACATTTTACGCAAGTGAACATTGCTAGTTACATCAAGAACTTTAATGGAAATATCGGGGGGGCGGGGGAAGTAAAGAACTCTCTTCAGTTAAAAAGTGCAGGAAGCTTAAACTACTTATGGTTAAACTCTAGTTATGCACTCTGTGTATGTGTGTGTGTGTGTGTCCCACATACATTTGCCCTGGCTGAGGATAATTATGATATCTGGTTAAGGGTATTTATGTTACATTTAAAGTTTTTCTTGACACTGCAAGTACGTCTGCAGAATTTCTTTTCTATTTATGAAAATGTATGAATATGTCATTGGAATCATTTTGGGAAATACTATATTGCATAGGCTTAATCCTGACAGCCTAGGTTTAGATGTTCAATCTACTTTAATGGTCTTACTTTTAGACCAAACAGAAAAAGCAAGGGAATTGCTTTTTTAATTCAAGTCTGGTGGAATACCAGACCACCTTATCCGTCTCCTGAGAAACTGGAAAGAAGCAACAGTTAGAATCGGACATGGAACAACAAACGCCTTCAAAATTGGGAAAGGAGTACATCAAGGTTGCATACTGTCAACTCACTTATTTAACTTCTATACAGAGTACATCATGTGAAATACCATGCTGGATGACTCACAAGCTGGAATTAAGATTACCAGGAGGACTGTCAACAATCTCAGATACACAGATGATACTACTTTAATGGCAGAAAACAAGGAGGAACTAAAGACCTTGTTGATGAAGGTGAAAGAGGAGAGTGAAAAAACTAGCTTAAAACTCAACATTCAAAAAGCAAAGATTACAGCATTCAGTCCCATCACTTGATGGCAAATGGATGAGGAAAAAGTGGAAACAGTGACAGATTTTATTTTCTTGGACTCCAAAATCACTGCAGATGGTGACTACAGCCATGAAATTAAAAGACACTTGCTCCTTGGAAGAAAAGCTGTGACAAACCTAGACAGCACATTAAAAAGCAGAGATATCATTTTGCTGACGGAAGTCCATATAGTCATAGCTATGGTTTTTCCACTAGTCAGGTAGAGAAGTGAGGGTTGGACCCTAAAGATGGCAGAGCACCGAAAAACTGATGATTTCAAATTGTGGTGCTGGAAAAGACTCCTAAGAGACCCTTGGACTGCAAGGAGATCAAACCAGTCAATCCTAAAGGAAATCAATCCTGAATATTTATTGGAAGGACTAATGCTGAACCTGAAGCTCCAATACTTTGGCCACCTGATGTGAAGAGATGACTCATTGGAAAAGACCCTTATGCTGGGAAAGATGGAAGGCAGGAGGAGAATTGGATGACAGGAGATGAGATGGTTGGATGGTATCACTGAGTCAACGAACATGAGTTTGAGCAAATTCTGAGACATAATGAAGGATGGAGAAGCCTGGCGTGCTGCAGTTCATGGGATTGCAGAGTCAGACATGACTTTGGGACTAAGCAACAGTACATTATCAGTCAAATAGCATTCGCTATTTCACACAGTAGAAGTGTTCCCTGCCTTATTACATTACTAGAGACTCCATAATCAGAAAATTTGAGTGTAGAATTGAACTGTATCCCAAGTTAACAAAACTTGACAGACTGAAAATTAGTTCCTAAATATCTGCACTATGAATATTTAACTGTGATTTAGAATTAAAATTAAATAAGAATTTCAGTTACTCAGTCCTACAGTCACCTTTCATGTACACAGTAGTCACATGAAGCTAATGGTTAGCACAGATATAGACATTTACAGCAATACCAAAGATTTTCCTAAGGAGTGATGCTATAGACAGATATTTGAAGTGATATTGGACAGTGATCATCCAGGAAGCATATTTGTGCATATCCCCACAAAACCTCCGCTTAAGAAAAAAAAGGGGATTGTAGACAAATTTTAGTTCTACTGGGATTTGTTAAGTATCATTTGTGTAAGAAAAGTTTGATAATGTTCACCTCATTCTTTGTTCTTACATATATAATAATAGAAAAAAATGTAAAATATATTTTGAAAAGCAAAATTGTACATTTGTCTATATCTTCAATATTTAATTCTATGTTGCAAAGGTAAGTTTAAATAACTATATATTTCAATATTTAGATACTAGTCAAATTATCATCTATTTCTTTGATATGATGGATCAGAAGAACATTTACTTAGTCATCATTTCTACAGACAACTAACAAAATTAAAGATACTAACATACTAACTACTGCATTTTTATGATCAATATTTTCTGGACAAAAACATCAAATGTCAATGAAATGCTTCACTGGATATTTTAACCTACTTTTTATATCCTTAGATACATTTAATTCATTGAGTTGTTCACCTGACATTTTTACAGATTGCTTTGATTGTAAAAACGTCATTTTAAAATGACGTTTTTACACTGCCTTGGTCTTAAAAACATCAAATGGGGGATAATTCTTCATTTGAAGTTATTAAACATGGCTATAATCATAAAAATGTCATTTTAAGATAATTCTTCATTTGACCTTTTTTACGCTCAGCTGCTCTTTTCTTGTCTTCCTTAAAAATTTGATATTAGAAATGAAAGTTAATAGATTTGAAGGCTGTACTTAAAAATTCAAATCAGGATCTCACTGCTAATGTAGCCATGGTCCTAAGGGAATGGTTTTACTACCAATCCCCTACTCATTACAGTTCTGGGTATTACTGATGCGATATGTATGTGCATGCCTGTGTGTGCATGACGGTATGTGAAGCAACAGTAATATCCAACCATGCTTACTTATGTGTTCATACAAATAATCTATGAGTCTTTACAACTTTCAGTTCCATTATTACACTTTTATAGTATAATATGTTACTCTCTATAGACAAGTCACACAATAGCCTTTTTCTTTCATTTATGGTGACTGTGAAGATGGCTTTGCTGTCATGTAACTATTCCTACTGTTTGGATATAGGATACACATTTTGCCAACTCCATGCATTGCTGTACTTTCAATAATTTTTGTTTTATATATACACTTGTAAAGGAAGCATAGAAAGAATAAAGTTCAGTATGTGTGCTTAATCAATGCCTTCTAAGTGTGTAGCAAGTACATTCATATTTTGGGTGAACTGAAAGGTAGTAACAATTCAGCACATGTTTATGTCAGGCACTGATGAGAGAATTTTTCTTTCATTAATTAACTCTCATGACAATCCTGTGATTGTATAGTATTGCCTTACATGTAAGGACAATAGATTCCAAAAGGAGCAAACCAGAATTCATAGCCAGCAAGGCAGACGCATTAAGATAAATAAATTTTCAGGGTTTTCCTCAAATATTCCTTGTATCTGTACCAGAGAACATGCAGAATTTTTGGAGTTATTATGGCAGGAGTTTGACTCCAGTGATAGAGATTCTAAGAAGGCATCTCAAAGTATCTTTCTTCTCTTTCTCCTATTTTAGCTACAGTCTATTCTCCTATTAACCAAGCAGGCACTGGATAGACAGGCATCTAGGGCATAAGGAGTACAATAGAGACAAAGATTCCTGGCTTTTTCTGAATCTCAGGAAATCAGTGAAAGGGAATTCAGGGGCAAGGATCTCCTTGGAGTAAATTTTGGTGAGACTTTGACCATTGAATTTGCCAAAGAAAAGCTGGTAAGAAGATCTTAACCATATTCCACTTTACTTTCCAGGGAATCCAGAAGGGTCAGAATAGATGATCTGAGTCTTTAAGAGAAGCCCAGTAACTTCTCCCTGGTGTTTGTGGAGGGGGCAAATGACCCACCCATTGTTATATTCCAGTACGGAATAGCATAGGCCATCTTGGCTCCCTGCTGGTTCAATGGCTAAGACACTGCTCCCGATGCAGAGGAGTCACATGCCACAGTTAAAGATCCTGTATGCCATGAGGAAGACAGGAGATTCTGCATGATGCAACTAAGATCTGGAGCAGACACATAAGTAAATAAATATTTTTAAGAAAGAATATATATGAAGTGAAGTGAAAGTCACTCAGTTGTGTCTGACTCTTTGCGACCCCATGGAATATACAACCCATGGAATTCTCCAGGCCAGGTATTCCTCATTGCAGGTGGATTCTTTACCAGCTGAGCCACAAGGGAAGCCCCAACGGTGTGTTGCCCCCCCCCTCCCCATTGGGAATCTAACTCCAGTCTCCTGCAAGACAGGAGGGGATACTCACCTCTATACTAACAAGGACAGCTCAGTGAATATATATTAACCACTGAGAAAAAATGTACTTACCAAAGTTATGGTTCAGCAGTAAAGAATCCACCTGCGATGCAGGAAATTCGGGAGACACAGTTTTGAATCCTGAGTGGGAAAATACACTGGAGGAGGGCATGGCAACCCACTCCAGTACTTTTGCTGTGAAAATCCCATGGACAGATGAGCATGGCAGGCTATGGTCCTTGGGGCTGCAATGAGTAAGACACAAATGAAGCAACTGAGCATGCATGCATGTTAATCCAAAAAAAAAAAAAAAACAATTAAAAAATGGGCCACAAGATACAGAAAGCAGAAAAAGGGAAGAATAAGGGTGAGTTCTGAAGCATTTTCTTATTTGAAATGTCCTTCTGTTGTGTTGTATTTCCTCTACCCTTTTCTCATACTCTTTTGCAACCACATATCTATACAGTTAATATAACCATAAGCCGAATTTAATGTATAAAGTAAATATTAATATAGATTCTTCAAATAAAAAGGCCAAGATGCAGAGAAAACTGTGGGGTCAGAAGTGAGAATACTAAATTAAAACAGTTAATATAAAAAAGAAATGAAAAGGTCAGCAGCAAGATGGGGAAAATGTACATGAGATGACAGACGTAAGCATTGGAGAACAGAATGCTTTCACAGGGAAAATAGTATTTCATTTTCTTTTTAAAATTATTATTATTTATTATTTTTCATTTATTTATATTAGTTGGAGGCTAATTACTTTACAATATTGTAGTGGTTTTTGCCATACATTGATATGAATCAGCCATGGATTTACATGTGTTCCCCATCCTGAACCCCCCTCCCACCTCCCTCCCCATCCTATCCCTCTGGGTCCATTCATATACTATTCAACACAAGTGTCTGATTAACTACTAGTATAAAGTAAAACTAATAGTAGAGGGCTTCCCAGTAGCTCAGTGGGTAAAGAATCCTGCAGTGCAAGAGACACAAGAGACACAGGTTTGATCCCTGGGTCAGGAACATCCCCTGAAGAAGGGCATGGTGACCCACTCTGGTATTCTTGCCTGGAGAATTCTGTGGACAGAGGAGCCTGGTGGGCTCCAGTCCACAGGGTCACAATGAGTCAGACATGACAGAAGTGACCGAGTACTGATCAAAATATAATAGATACAGTAGAATTTCCAAATTATAAAATAAAAAGTAAAGAACAAGTATCATCATGTCCAATAAAATAATATAATAAATTGAAAATGAAATGAAATTTTAAAAATAAAAATTAGAAATAAAATCAAACTGAATTTTCTCAGTATTCAATTAAGACACAAAAATCTATTGTATGTTTACTGTAGATTTTAAAAAGTAGTTCAATTATGTACTTTTTAATGTTCATACCAAAAAAGGCATGGTTATTTCTCCATTGCTTGAATCCATAACTCTGTTTAGCCAAGCGAGTATATCAGGGACTGAGGCCAGGTCACAAAATGTGTCACATGTTGTCCCTTGATTGCTATTGCATATCTGCTAAATCCAAGACAACCTGCTTGGGATAGCCCATGTGTGCATGTTCAGTGACTTCAGTCATGGCACTTTTGCCAACCTATGGACTATAGACTACCAGGCTTCTCTGTCCATGGGATTCTCCAGGCAAGAATACTGGCGTAGGTAGCCACTCCTTTCTCCAGGGGATCTTCCTGACTCAGGGATCGAACCTGCGTCTCCTGTGCCTCTTGCATTGCAGGCAGATTCTTTACCCACTGAGGCATCTGGGAAGCCCTTGGGATAGCCCACGGGAGGATAAAACTCATAATACAAGCTGAGTTGCACCAGATTGTTCTAATGGAGACCATTCTAGATCAGCCAACAGAGAGCAGATCTTTAGGTAAATAAGAAAAAAAATAGACAAAATCTGAAGAATTCCCACTCATTTGCAGTTGACTATTTGAACATAAGCAAATCCAGCTGAGATCAGCCAACCATAGGTCAGAAGAGTTGAATTCTCCTGCAAAGTTAGTGAGCAATGAATAAGTGATTATTGTTGTAAAGCTCTAACGTTTTGTGGTTCTTATTATGACACATTATTGTGGAAATAAAAAGCAGAAAGATATTTAAAAGATAATACTAAAACTATACACACACACATATAATTTTAATAAAAAAGTAAAGATTAAGGCTTGGACAGGGAGAGAGTAATTGAATGCAATCATAAAGAAAGTAGGGAGACCAAGATAACATTAAAAAGTGAAACATAAGAATGAAAGCATTTGTCAAGACAAACAGGAGCATTTTATAAAAGTAGAAGGTATAATTTATGAAGAAGTCATTAACTTGTATGCACCAAAGTTTCTGATGAACTACTATTAGAATGGCAAAGAACAGTTAATTTAATATACAATATTAATGAAATATCACCATATGCTTCTTTCAAAATGTAACATATGTTTCTGAAAGAAAAAACATAAGTAAAAATATAGAACATTCCATTCCATTGACAGAGTCCTGAACCTTAAAAGAAGAAAAAAACACTGCTGCTTCTGGTTTCTGGTTCCACGTGTAAGGAGTTTAGGAGTAGAGACTCTGTGCCAGTAATAGGCGAAGAGCTGAGTAGACTGAAAAATCAACTCTTCAGACCCATTAGAGATTTGAGGACAGCCGCTGCACCCAGCGAGATGATTGCAGAGCCAGGTGAATACAGGGAACCATAGTGGCTCAGATGGTTAAGAATCTGCCTGCAATGATGCAGACCGGGGTTCAATCCCTTGGTCGGGAAGATTCCCTGGATAAAGGAATGGCTACTCTCTCCAGTATTCTTGCCTGGAGAATCCCATGAACTGATGAGCCTTGCGGGCTACAGTCCATAGGATCACAAAGAGTCAGACACAACTGAGAGACTAAACTTCACTTCATATCTTATCAGAGCAGAGATTCAGAAGCGGAAACTGGCACAGGAATCAATGTCAGGGTAGGAAAACCTGACTATAATTGATGAATTTCTGGAGGCACAGTGTGACAACTCTGAGAGTAGAATACTCCAGGAGGACCCAGCCGAAAGGAAACCCATATAATTTTGTGAGTTTAACTCAAGGATTACTATTATGTTCTCCCCATAAGTATCAGAGGAAAAAAAATCTCATCCTTCTAGATTGGTAAGGGAAATGTAGGCATTTTAAATTATAGCTACATACTCAGTTTCTCTTAGGAATACCTGCCCATTAGGGAGACTAGATAAATAAAGCTGAAACTTCAGGGATGTTATCACTTTCTGATTGATTTGGAGAAAGGAAAATATCAACTCCAATCAGTTATACTCATCCATACTTATCCACGTGTGAAAAGGAAAATACCCAACTCCAATCCACCCGGCCTATCCTGTCCCACCAAAGACAGGTGATAAAAACACTTGTGAAGTTCACAGTCCCAAGGCAAAATTTCATCAAAAGTCTGACACTCAATCATAAGGCTATTAAAAAACCCCTCCTCTTTTCTAAAGGACTACTTACAACAATTTATTTTGCAAAGTACCTCATGTCTGGCTATCCAGGAAACACACACACACACACACACACACACACACACACACACAATTATAAGGTATACCAAAAGGCTAAAAACAGAATGTGAAGAAATCAAAAAATTCTCAAATTCAGACATGGCAGAGATATTGGAATAATCAGGATTAATATGCTATGGGCTCTAGTTGATAAAGTTAAGTAGATAGCATGCAAAAACAAATAGGCAATGTAAGCAGAGGGATAGAATTTCTAAGGAAGAATGAAAAACAAAACCAAAATGCTGGAGATCAAAAACATTGAAATAGAAATGAACAATATCTTTTACGGGTTTATTAGTAGACTGAACCCAGGTAAGGAAAGAATCTGATCTAGATGATATCTCAATTCAGTTCAGTCACTCAGTCATGTCCGACTCTTTGCGACCCCATGAATCGCAGCATGCCAGGCCTCCCTGTCCATCACCAACTCCCGGAGCTTACTCAAACCCATGTCCATTCAGTCAGTGATGCCATCCAGCCATCTCACCCTTTGTCGTCTCCTTCTCCTCCTGCCCCCAATCCCTCCCAGCACCAGGATCTTTTCCAATGAGTCAACTCCTCGCATGAGGTGGCCGAAGTATTGGAGTTTCATTTTCACCATCAGTCCTTCCAATGAACACTCAGGACTGATCTCCTTTAGGATGGACTGGTTGGATCTCCTTGCAGTCCAAGGGACTCTCAAGAGTCTTCTCCAACACTACAGTTCAAAAGCATTGATTCTTTGGCGCTCAGCTTTCTTCACAGTCCAACTCTTACATTCATACATGACCACTGGAAAAACCATAGCCTTGACTAGATGGACCTTTGTTGGCAAAGTAATGTCTCTGCTATTTAATATGCTATTTAGGTTGGTCATAACTTTCCTTCCAAGGAGTAAGCATCTTTTAATTTCATGGCTGCAATCACCATCTGCAGTGATTTTGGAGCCCCCCAAAATAAAGTCTGACACTGTTTCCCCATCTATTTCCTATGAAGTGATAGAAACCACTAAAACTGAAAGACAGAATTTAAAAAAGTAGAATGTAAGATTTTCAAAGACACTGTGTCAACTTCAAAAGGTGTAGCATATGTGTAATGGAAATACTGTGAGGAAAAGAAAGAGTGAGAGGAAAAGGAATATTTGTGGTGGGGCGGGGGGTGGGGGAGGGTGAGATTTTCCCCAAATTGATGTTGGACACCAAACTGTAGATTCAGGAAACTCAGCAAACATCAAGCAGGACAAATGACCAACATCTTCTCCCCCCAAAAATATGCCTAGGCTTATTATTTTCCAACTACAGAAAACCAAGATAAAGAAGAGATTTTAAAAGAAACTAAAGGGAAAAATACCATACCTATAGTATGTACAAGATATGAATTACATAAAATTTCTCAGATACTATGTAAGCTAAAAGAGAATGGATTAAAATAAGTAGTGTGTTGAGAGAATGAAAATGCCAATCTAGGAATTTTTACCCTGGGGAATGATTTTTCAAAGATGAAGGAGAAATGAAGCCTTTCTCAGACAAACAGAATTTGAGAGAAATTGTTGCCAGTAGACCTGCCATACAAGAAATGTTAAAAGAAGTTCTTTGGAGAAAAGGAAAATAATATGGTGCAAGATGAAAAACTTTTCCTTTAAGTTCAGGAATAAGTCAAAGATGCCTAGTTTCATGACTTCTGTTAAATATAGATACTGGAAGTCCTAGCCAGAACAATCAGGCAAGAAAAAGAAATGACAGCCAAATTGGGAAGGAAGAAGTGAAATTATCTCTGTTATAGAAAAAGCTAAGTAATGGCCAGACCATTTGATGCAGTGTCCAAAGAGAAATAAGCAATTCATGATCTGCAAATTTGACAACTACACGAAAATATGTTCAAACTCATCAGATATGCTAAGAAAAAAATAAAAAGCAAGGAAGTGTCACTTTATAACCATTATCTTCTTAAAGGAAAAATGTGATAACATTTTATTCTGGCAGGAATTGAGGAAAAATGATGCTCTCATACATTGTTGGTAGACATACAAATTATTACAGTCCCTATGCATATATTAAATTAAAACATGAATGTACTATTGACTGAAAATTTTCACTCCCATGGCAATTTTTTCCATAAAATTTTTTAAATAAATAAATAAACATTAATTATACAAGTGTATTCATTGCAGAATTGTACATGGTGGTCAAAAGCTGGAAACAGATTGAATGTCCATTAATCAGGAGATGGTTAAATAATTTGTGCACACCCATATTGTGGGTAAATTGTACAGCCATTAAAAATAGTGTCATATTTTAAGATGAGAATGTTAAGATGTAGAAACATTATAAAATGCTCTCATTTTTAAAACAAATGCAAGAAAATTTCTGTGTGTGAATGATTTCATTTCAATATGAATTATATTCATGATGAAAAGTATGGATGGATACACAATAGGTTGTTAACCAGAATTGGTGTGTTAGTATGTGTGAGGACGACAACATAGCAGAAAGTGAAGAGGAGAAGTAAGAAATAAGCAAGAAATAAAAGGAACAAGAGGAGATAAATTACCTAAAGACTTTGAGATGTCAAAATACTTTTACCATAGTCCAAGCATGAAGTGCAAATTAAGACTTTATGCCTATCGGTAATGAGAATGGATGGACAGTGGCCGGGAATATCTGTGGCAACCAGGTGTTCTCAAGTCATGTTACTAAGTCTTTAAGGAAATTCAGCTCCCCAGGTAGAGCTAGTGGTAAAGAATTTGCCTGCCAATGTAGGAGACACAAAAGATGTGGGTCTGATCCTTTGGTCAGGAAGATCTCCTAGAGGAGGGCATGGAAACCCACTCCAGTATTCTTGCCTGGAGAATCCCACGTACAGAGAAGGCTGGCAGGCTATTGCCCATGGGGTCGCAAAGAATCAAACGCATCTGAACACACACACAACAGTAACGGTAGATCTATTTTCCTACCTAGATTCTGAATTGAGGAGAAAGAAAGCAGAAAGTCAAGAGCTGAAATAAAATAAACTGAAATTTTATTTGATGTTTATTAACAGAAAAAGGGAGGTAAGAGCAAATGACAGTACAAAAGCCAAAGAAAAATAGTTTAAAAAAAGAAGACTGTGAGTATGTGTGCTGTATGTGTATAATATAAATGTTATTACAGATAGATTATGTATGAGGGATAGAAAAAAGAGAGAAATACTACAAAGACACTAAGGAGAACAAAATAGATTTTTTTAAGATCCTCTGGAGAAGGAAATGGAAACCCACTCCAGTACACTTGCCTGAAAAATCCCATGGATGGAGGACCATAGTAGGCTACAGCCCATGGGTTCGCAAAGGATCAGACATGACAGAGTGACTTCACTTTCACTTTCACTTTCTTTGGCAGAAAGCTGGTTACTGGACACCTGTCTGAAGATCTGAACATAGTCCTGGTTGAGTGAATGAAGTGCTCATTAGGCATAAAGTGAATGAAAGAAGCTACTGCAAATTACACCTTTGGGAAATATGTCAATAATATAAAATATAATACAGTCCCTTTTTTGGACCACAGAAGGCTGAGTGCCAAAGAACTGATGCTCTTGAACTGAGATGCTAGAGAAGAGTTTTGAGAGTCCCTTGGACAGCAAAGAGATCAAACCAGTTAATCCTAATGGAAAATAGCCCTGAAGATTCATTGGAAGGGCTGCTGATGCTGAAGCTGAAGCTCCTATACTTTAGCCACCTGATGTGAAGAGGTGACTCATTGGAAAAGACCCTGATGCTGGGAAAGATTGAAAGCAGGAGGAGAAGCAGATGACAGGATGAGATGGATGGCATCACCGACTCAGTGGATATGAGTTTGAGCAAGCTCCAGGAGATAGTGACGGACAGGGAACCCTGGCGTGCTGCAGTCCATGGGGTCACAAAAAGCCGGACACAACTGAGCAACTGAACAACAACAACAACAACAAATACTTACATACATATACACTGAGAAAAACAGGAAGGAAGAGAAACACACAGATACATGTACCTGGGAACAGGAGCAACGTCAGCCTGCGAGACAAAGAGAAGACTAGTCAGCTATAGTCTGGACAAACTAGTCTAAGGTCACAGATTTTCACTGGATGACTTAGCTGGTCTCATAAGAAATCATTCGATGCAGCCCCCTTCTCTTATGTAAACACTATATGATCTGCATTAAAAAGATGAATCAGCAGAAACACAGTGAGTTTAATCAATTGACCAAGCTCACGTAGCCATAATCATTTGGGTAAGTAATGTCCACCTGTCATCTTTTGCACCTTTGCAACACCATGCTGAACTCAATAAAACTTGACATTTTAACCTAGATATTATATTTTTTATGCAGTTGTAATTGCATATGTCATTACTAATTATATGACCTAACTATATTTACCTGAATGTCTGCAAAATAATGATTGTTATCCTCAAGAAATTTCCCTTTAGATAGAATGCTACAAAGATGGCTATTTCCCTGAGGCATTTAAAATACAGAGGTCTTTTAAATATTGGTGAGTCAAGGGCCTTCTGATGAGATGAAATTCCTGAAATTAGCATTAATTTTGAGGATCCTCCAATAACCTACTGGGTATAGTCTCTTGGACTGCAAGGAGATCCAACCAGTCCATTCTAAAGGAGATCAGTCCTGAGTGTTCATTGGAAGGACTGATGCTGAAGCTGAAACTCCAGTACTTTGGCCACCTCATACAAAGAGTTGACTCATTGGAAAAGACCCTGATGCTGGGAGGGATTGGGGGCAGGAGGAGAAGGGGACGACAGAGGATGAGATGGCTGGATGGCATCACTGACTTGATGGGCATGAGTTTGAGTAAACTCCAAGTGTTGGTGATGGACAGGGAGGCCTGGCATGCTGCGATTCACGGGGTCGCAAAGAGTCGGATGCAACTGAGCGACTGAACTGAACTGAACTCATGAGAGATATGAGTTGATTAATTGGATCACCTCCTATACTTGGCAGTTCTTTCACATATCTAAAATATACTAGTGGTCGTAACAGAAAATAGTATCATTTGGGGCTTTCGGTTGCTGGCTTTCCTTACTTCATTTCTGTATGTAACTTACCTGCTCATATTTTCACAGTAGTATTAATTAATGCTCTGGCAAATTATAATAGGATTCCCATGGAATTACAGTTTATACCCACATGAATACGGAAACAATTTAGTGTGATTCATATGCTAACAATGAGTACCATAGGAATTAATAGAGATCGTGTCACTTACTGTAGCATGTTGCCAAACAATTATTATGTGCAATTGATGAACATTTGAATAAATGCCATTGTACCCTGTAGTCAATTAAAACAGCAGCGCTAATAATTAATACCACCATTATTCATATCAAGTTATAGCTGTGGGCATTGTGTGTTCTAGGAAATGACTGCAGGGATAAATGTTCATTTCAACTTCATTTATATCTTGCTCTGAAGTATTAAAATGTAATTTGCATGAAATACATGCATCATTTTCAACATAAGAAAGCAGCTTTCTCAACTGCTGCATGATTGAGAAAATAAATGACTTTTTCAAAAGAAAAACTCAGAATGCCTCAATGAAGAGAAATGCCTCATGTTTCACAGTTTGTTTGGTCAAGAAAACATTTAGTATTTGTTTGCTGGGAGATAAATGCAATTTGTAGTCAGTTAGAATGGGTGGTTAATATACCAAAGAAACAAATGATTGGATAAAATAGATCTGTCCATAGTCTAAAATAAAAATTTTATTAAATTACTTAGGTTAAGCAATCTAAGGTTCTAGATGTTGTTATCTGGAAGATGTAAACATTAAGCTGCTTCTGTCATTAGATATTAATAAACCAGATTACCTTGTTAGGGGAGCTCCTGACTAAGGGTATGTGGCACAAAACAGGCATGTTTTGATGATAGGGCAGGAAGAAATTTGTATTAACAGATTTGGTACACACTCTACAATCCAGATGTATTTAGTTTTCCTAGTCTTACCACCAAAATTATACCGATTCTGATGCAATTCTGAAAGTTTCAATGATAACACTTGACTCTGCAGCATATAGTGTCTGTCAGTGAGAAATCTAAATATATTATGCCAAAACTCTACCTTCCAACTCAGAAAGACAACAACTAGTTGCTCTTTTGGAAACATCTCAACTTCCTTGCAAAATCCTACCTACATCAGAGTCCTCCCAGTTTTCCTTTGCACTAGTATATAACATGCTACAGTGTAAAACAAGCTTAGTAGCACAGCAAATACCACTAATTACATATTAGAAAATGCTAATATAACCATTACTCTATGATTAAAGCCAAAAATGAATTCTCTGGAAATTTAGCCTATGAAAAGAATTTTTAAAAAAGATGTGCCATGAAATATTCCTCTCCATTACTGGGGAGGTGTTTCTGGAGAAATAAAGAAGCAGATAACTTAATTCCTTGTAAATGTGCTGATAATTGGCCTCCTAGTTTATTGACCAATGGTGATTGCTAAGAGAGTCCTGATGCATGAGCTGCTTTGTGTAACATGACCCTGGTTTGGGATGGCTTATAATAAACAAACCTATACTCTATGGATTTATGAGGCATGACTCTCTGGAGAATGTCATGTAAATTATACAAATCTCTGGGGTATGAAATGAAGATGCTTCACAGTCCAACTTCATTCTATAATAATTTCCTTTGAACTAAACTGGAAACCTCTTGAGCAACCCAATCTATATCCAAGCAGAAAGTATGACACCTTAACAGGAAAGAAGTAGAGCCATATAGGATACTCCACACATGCTCCTGCTTTATCTGTATTTCATGATTGCATGGATCCTTAGTGACATTTAATGCTGTGTAAGATATGTGGCTTGTGTGAAGACTGATTTCTTTGTTACCTACCTACATCTAAATGTCACCAAAGGTCAAAGATTGGGTAATGGGCAAGGATAGCATTAACATGTCTTTCAAACCACCCACAGAAGTACCATGGAAGTCTTCCTAGCACAAGACTATGAGTTCAAATTCTCCTAAGACTCTTTTTTCTCAATGTCTAGTATCAATATCACTAATCATAGCTAGTTAGTTATAATTTCCTAAGATTTTTAAAACTTCTTGTGTATTTTCTTCTCAAGGATATATGTCTTATTATTATTACTACTACTATTATTATTATTATTTCCTTCTGGAGAAAGTTCTACAATGGTTACTAATAAGCCAGAGGAAATCAATAAAGAGTTTAAGAGAGTCTACTTTTTCTTAACTTTAAAATATATTGTATCTGTTTCTTTCTGTGTATCCCATCAAAGAATGATTTCCAATCCTTACTTTTTCTTCACACAGAATGAATTATTCTCTACTCAAAAGTCCATGTATAAGTTTATGCTCCATTCAAAAAAGTATCTTTAGTATCTTTTCTTTTTATGGATTTTCTTCTGTAATAGAATTGTATAAAAGTATAACTAGTGCTTGGAGTTTACTCAGATGCTTCTCTTCTACCTATTGTTCTCAATTCTTGCTTCTTAGATTCCTGCAGGAAACTCTCAACCAAGTGATCAGTCTCAATTCATATTCTATATCCAAAAGAAACTATAATGTGCAAAATTTCACAGGTGATTGGGATAAGCATACTGCTCTATACACATACACACACTCACTAGGAATATTTGTTCTGAGATAGTCCATCTACACTTTGTAATATTTGTGATTCTCTTTTATGGCCAAGAACCCTAAAAATAAGAAAAACTATAATCCATAAACAGGTCTCATTATCACTTTGCTTTCATCAGTAGAACTGATTCACCCAAAATGAGAAGAGGAACTATTGGTATATAATAAAATGATAAAATATATAAATGTATTTATAGTCATATTTAATTTCATGCACAGAGGTTCTGAATTTATCACATTTATTAGTGGTGTCTTGCACTGGATATACAATAAATTGTAACTCTCAAAATCAAGAAAATGTGCTTGACTCCTCCATTTATTACTTAACAATATATTAGGTACACATTATCTTTGGTGGGGGGCGATCTTTAGTTATTCAGTATGAAGGCTCATTTTCTCAGCCAAAGGTTGGAGTAATAGTATTTATTTGAAATGTAAATGAAGACTTCCACTAAGGAATGTAGGTTTCATTCTACATTTGTCTCTAATCAGAATGTCCTATGAATAATGTAGTTTGGCACCGATGTCCTCATTAAGCAAGTTTCCCATTATTGCATTTTCTTATTATAATCTCCTCATTTAACTTCCTTTACTATTTCTGCTAATGATCATTCATATGCTTAGGTCTTCACTATTAGTCTGAACTCACACACACAGACACACACATACACATCTAGCCTCCTGTAGATGAAAATCAAATTATACTGATGACCAGATGTCCTTTAAATAAAGGGCTGTTATCCATTGTATGTCCAAGAAATGGCATGGAGCTGAATTTTCAGACTAGGCTAAAAGAGAAAATGAGTTTCAAACTCATCTCCATTTATATCCATCTACAAGGCAATTTCACAATTATACTTGATTGATACCAATGGCCAAGAAAGGAATAGAATGGCAAAGAAATGGAGATAACTATTTTATTGTTGTTGTTTTCTTATTTTTTTTCCATTTACTTTCAGTTAACCATAATATTATACAATAATTTGCAAAAGACTTTTAGAGATTCATAGTTTAAATATATGAAAATTCAAAAGAAGTATTTTCATAGCCAGGATACAGATTTCAACTGTATAACTCTAGTAAAAAGTTCAGATCTTCAGACTTTTTAGAAGGAAAATTCACATTTTATCTTCTTGAAACCTTGACAAGATTAAAGAAAAGGTGGACAATTGAAGGAGTGATGATAAGAAAGTGTTAAAACCAAGCTACAAAGAGATTTCTCATTTCTACACATATCCCTTCCTCACAAAGTTCCTACAACTTGCTTTATGTTTTAACTATATTCAAAGTTCTAGGAAATAATTTATTAATTATGGAACATTTTCTTCTATACTTTACTTATTTCAACTATGCCTCCATAGAAATAAAGATACTCATCATGTCCTGTATAAAAATGAATCAAATATAGTTAATATGGACATATTAAAGGCATGGGAAAGACAAAATATATACAACAAACTGTAAACAGGGGTTACTTCTGGGGAGGGGATTGAAAAAAAATGAAAGAGGACTTCTATAATTTAGTAGGAATATTTCTGTATTATTTAACAGTTTTTTAGTGACTTTATATTTGCAATTATAAAAGCAGTACGTTATTTCCCTCAAGTTCACATATGCTTAAAGATTCTTGGATAGCTTTTTATCTAAATTAGTAGAGATTTCTAAAATTCCCTGATACAGTTTGCTACAAAAAACATATTAAATATTTTGTATGTTCTTCTTGAAACATTTCCCTTTTTTTTTTTGACATTGTGTTTTGTTATCATTGTCCAGAGTTAGGGTTCTTTATCAAGCATTGCACTAATATTGCATTAATAGGAAGATTATGTGTATCTCTGTGGATTTCTGTTTTATACAAAGAAAATGATACATGTTGGGGGGGGTAGATTTTCAAAGAAACAAAGTTGAGGAGATAGGTTTTCCATAGTACTTTCTGGGATTAATATAACCTTGAAATCACCTGCCAACATTAAGCAGGATTAGGTATGGGTAACGTACTATCCCATGATTAAAATATGGAGAGCGCTATATTTCCAGATTTTACATTTCTAAAGCAGTTGCTATTGAAAATCACCAGGGGCATACCCAGTATTTGCCTTGCTGTTATCCTTTTCATCAGAGATTTAAAATTCAATACCATTGTAGAAACCTATTATTAATATCCTGACTGTTTTCTTTATGAAAAATATTGGAGAATATTCATTAAAAGTCATGTCAAAAGCATGCACTGAACACCTACCTTATTCAAAGATCAAGCTTAAGGATCTAAGGAGATAAAAAGGTGTTCCTTCATTAATAAAAGTACTCATCACTTACTGAACCCATGTGCTCAGAAAGATGCTAAGCTCTTTCAGTGAATCGTTTAATCTTTATAATACTGCTCTAAAATAAGATACTGTGTTCATAGACGAGGGAGGAAATTTGGGCTTGGTGACATTAAATAACTTGCTCACATAAAGTGGAAGAGTTGTGATTTGCAATTAGATCTTTCTGACTTCAAAATCCATTTTTAGTGTATATGCAACACATACCATATATTTTCATGGATCCATTAATTTGAATGTAGGAAATTGCATTTTAGGACTATTTCCTCAAGTTTTTAAACCACAGAGCACTTCCCCCTTAGCTCAATATGTAGACAAAATAGAAATAAATATAGAATATATATAGAATAAAATAGAATATATTAATAGATGCATTTATGATGCAAGTATTTTTAAGGGCACAGAGAGGGAGTATTTTTGGAAAATAAAAGTATTTGCTACACTGAGTTAATACTAAAATAATTCTTTGAAATAAAATTAGTACCTGAAGAGGTAGGAAAGAAAAGAAGAATTTACAGGGAAAAAATGCAATGAACAATTAAGTGAGGGCAGAAAATAGGTGCATGCATGCTCAATTGTGTCTGACTCTTTGCAACGCTTTGGACTGTAGCTTACCAGCCTCCTCTGTCCAGGGGATTTTTCCGGCAAGAATATTGGAGTGGGTTACCATTTTCTCCTCCAGGGGATATTCCTGACCCAGGGGTCAAACCTGTGTCTCTTTCATCTCCCACATTCCAGGCAGCTTCTTCACCTGCTAACCCATCTGGGAAGCCCAGGAAGTAGATGAGGGCAATCTGAAGAGGAGAACTTTCTATGTGGTCGTGGGTGATATCTTGAAATTGTCTATATGTGTTATTCTGATAGTATGTGGAAATTTTGTCTAGAGTGTAGAAAAAAGTTAAATATTAGTGAAGCAAGAAGTTGAGTTTCCCAGAAATAGATTTTATCTTAATCCATGTAAGATGCTAAAACAAAATACCACAAACTAGGTAATTGGTAAACAGAGATTTCTTTCTCACAGTTCTGGAGGCTGAGAAGTGTAAAACCATTGCAACAGCAGGTTCAATGTGGTAGTTCCTGAGGGTCTACTTTCTGATTCGTGTACAAGTGCCTTCTCTTTGTGTCCTCACAGGGAAAAGGAGGCGGAAGATGTCGCCACAACTTTTAGTTATAAAAGCACTAATACTACTCATGAGAGTTCCACCCACATAACCCAATTACCTCCCCAAGCCCCACATCTTAATATATCACATTATGCATTAGTATTTCCATCCATGAATTTTGAGGATATACAAGCATTCAGACCATAGCAGAACTCAAGATAAAGATTGCATGCAGAAGGTTTACTTGAAAGGGTGTACTTAGCAATGTGTGCGTGCTTGCTGTCACTTCAGTTGAGTCTGACTCTTCGCAACCCTCTGGACTGTAACCTGCCAGTCTCCTGTGTCCATGGGATTCTCCAGGCAAGACTATAGGAGTGGGTTGCCATGTCCTTTTCCAGGGCATCTTCCTGACACAGGAATCAAACCCACACCTCTTATGTCTACCTGCACTGGCAGGCGGCTTCTTTACCACTCGTGCAACTTAGGAAGCTCTTAGCAAACAGACCACTAAAGCACTGAGGATAGGAGGATAGGGCAGGGTGAGAAACTGAACTGGGATACAGCTACAAGTGATATCGCAGCCAATACTACATATTGCAGTGAAGTTGTGATGGCCCTTTAAAGTTCTTGTAGATTGACGCAGAACTTGAACCCTATCACTGACTAGTCGATTGATGTGAACTGCCCCTGAGGAAGAGTACTAACACTGGTGAGGCAGTTTTTTAGGCTGAGAGTAATTCAGCCAGCAGAAGAGCCCAGCTGTGAGTTGTCAGCAATCAACACTCCCAGCTGTTGGAAGAATGGGTATCTCCGTCTTCTGGAGGGAGGAACTCAGTGGTGTACCATTGTATTCACTATAACCTAATCCAGGTGTCACTTGGAAGCATGTGCTTTTGTGTGTTTGCCCCATCTGGGAAAACCCCACCAGAATTGTGGTCAGCCTTTTCCTGGGAAAAATTATAAAATTAAGTCTGGGGAATTCCCTGGCAGTTCAAAGGGCCTCCCTGTTGGCTCAGATGGTAAAGAATCTGCCTACAATGTGGAAGAGCCGTGTTTGATCCCTGGGTCAGGAAGATCCCCTGGAGAAGGGAATGGCAACTCATTCTAGTATTCTTGCCTGGAGAATTCCATGGACAGAGGAATCCAGTGGGCTATAGTCCATGGGGTCACAGAGAGTCAGATACGACTCAGCAATTACCACCACCACCACCTGGCTGTCCAGTGGTTAGGATTCCACACTCTCACTGCCAAGGGCCTGGGTTCACTCCTTGGTTGAAGAACTAAGATACCACAAGCTGCACAATGTGGCCCAAAGGAAAAAAGAAAAATGACAAAATATAATAAAATGAAGTGTAATATAGAAAAGTAAGCCCATGACCATCATGCTCTTTTCCAAGCTAAAGATGCTGAACTTGTCTATTTATCATTAAATTAAGCATAGAATTGCAAACTGATGTATCAGGAGATCATGAATGTGTGTATGCCCAACTCTTTGCAACTCTATGGACTGTAGCCCACTAGGCTCCTCTGCTCATAGGATTTTCCAGGCAAGAAGACTGGAGTAGGTTGTCATTTCCTCCTCCAGGGTATCTTCCCAACCCAGGAATCAAACCTGCATCTCCTGCATTGGCAGACAGATGCTTTCCTACTGCGCCACCAGGGAAGCCCATCGGTAGATTACCTGAGTACTAGGCTTGTTCTTCCTTGGCACATCCAAGACATTCATGAACCCATATACAACCTTATATCAGGTCACTTTTCATTCCATGCAGCATGGAAGGTGAGAGCCACACAGTGTGAATTGCCCATTAGAAGGATATTCCCACACAAGTGTCTTTCAAATCACCCTTGAGTTAAGCTGAAATGCAGCAGAAGTCCATTTTCAGTTTCAACTACAAAACCAAGTCAATGCACACAGGTACTAAGACTGATTTGTTTCCTTTTTTGTCTGCTGGTCCTAGGGTCACAATCCTATGATGGTATAGTGATATTGTGAGGGAGAGGCACCAGTGTATTGATAATGGTGGATCACAGAGCAGGGGGTCAGTTTACCACTCATGCAGCTTGCTTGTGCTCATTGGCCCTGCTCCTACCTATCCAAGAGGCACCACTCCTATCATGTGATGAATTTCTGCTAGACCTATGTAAAGTTATGACTTTGTTACTGTGACAAAACTCAGCTTATGGTGGGCAGCTCTGGCCACATGATCATGGTCATATTAGGTATGTCTTGTGAGGTTTAACGGTACTTCAGAGACTATTTTTCAGATAGAACAAAAAGCTTTGAAGCAGGTAGCATGGCTTTATGCCAAATTTCTTGGGTCTATAGCATATGTTATAATTTTCTCATAGAGACTTGCCCTAAACTCCATGTGGCTTTTTTTTTCTATTGCAAAACATCTAATTCCATAGGTTCTGTTGAGATAATATGCCAAAGCAACAGAGCTGCTTTCAACACAGCCTACACCTGCTAAGAGTTCTTTTCAGCACTGGGCCCTACTCCCAGCTAGCAGCCTTCATTGTTATTCAATAGAGAACCAGGGCTCTATTTCCACTTTTGGAATATGTTGGCTTCAGTAACTGAAGAAGCCTTTTAGATATTGAGCTTCTTTGGTAGTGGAAGGTGTGAGTCACAATGGGCTATGAAAGACACAATCATTTATCTTTTTTTTTAAGTCCTGTCATGCATCAGATCATTGAATTTATAACAAAACTACATTGATGTGGCAAGACCCCAAATCCTCATACAGTTTTTCTTCCACTGTCTAGAACATATGTGCTTTATCAAGGTCTCAAATGTGGTTCCCATATCTTGTCATCTAGTTGGATTAACATAATAGCTTTGATATAGCAGACCAAAGTGATATTCTGCAGAATATCCAGATGGTCAAAATCTTTTCAAACTATATTATGTTAGAAGGGGAGAAGGTTAATCTAGCTTTGGGACAAAGCCATAAAACTATTATGTGACCCATCACATATGAATGAGAGCTACTTCTTGTTCTCAAGCCTGATAGGCATAGAAAAGAAGCTTCTTCCAGCTCAGTAGCCACATGCCATGTACTTAAAATCATGCTAATTTTTTTTTTTGCAAAAATATTTCATTAGCACAACACGTGAAAATGAAGCTTCTTTTTGACTGAATTTGTGGTAACCAGCTAACATCTAGGATTCATATAGTTCTGCCTTCCCTACTATGACTCCTCTCCATAAGCTAAGTGACTAATGTGGAGGTTCTTTCAACTACCAAGTATATTATTTACACTGAAAATGAAAGCTGGTGTCTGGGAACCCACTGTACTCACTGTGAGTCACCCTTGGGCCTGGCCTCCATTTTTTGCTTGATTTATGTATCCATTTCTCTAATATGAATACCATGGTAGCATTTTGGTTCCCTGTGTACTAATGTAAACCTTCTCCAGTGTATAGCTCATTGAGTAAATGGCACTTGAATGAGGTTCAGGGGAATCTTTATCATATTTACTTGTTGTGATATTGCATATTCTTTCCTTCTTGTGATCCTGGTTCTCCCCCAGTTCTGGATTGGAAAGAAATTTGGGTTCTGAAACAGGGCAAGGATTCATTAGTTTTTGTTAAAGTCATTTCTATCCTTGATTTCTTTTGATTGACTGTATTTTGCAATACCCTCAATGATTTTCCATCTATTTTGTCCTTTTAATTATATATTCTAATCATCAGTTCCAAAAAAAAAAGAATTAAGGAATAACATGGTTGCCCAGAAACCTCAGAAACATCACCTCTACATCGAGAAGGAGCAGTGGATGACTAAAAAGAGGGGAAAAAATACTCAGAATGTTCTTGTCAAGACTTGAGTCAGTGCCTCATCAATTCTTTTAGGAAATAAAGATTATGAACCAACATAAATTTTTCAGTGCATAATAACACAAATAAATTATTATACATAACATACTGTATATGTTCAGGTTTCTCAAATGATGCTTTCTGTTGTGGTCATTAAAATACAAAATTTTATCATAATTCCTATAGAACTATTGGCTCATCACCCAACTAATCATTATAGTAGTAAAATTTAGCTGTGCAGGGAGGGCAGGGAAGGTAAAAATACACTCTGAAAGAGTGGTATCTATAATAAGGTACATAGTCAAATGCACATAGATTTTGCCCAGGTTGTTGTTGTTGTTTAGTTGCTAAATGCTGCCTGACTCTTTTGTGACCCCATGGACTATAACACACCAGGACCCTCTCTACATGGGATTTCTCAGGGAAAGAATATTTGAGTGAGTTGCCAGTCCCTTCTCCAGGGGATCATCCCGACCCAGGGATTGAACCTGTGTTTCCTGAATTGCAGGTGGATTCTTTACCACTGAGCCAGCTTGGAAGTCCACTGCACGGGTTGCCTAAGAATAATTTTTTTTAAAGTATGGTATAAAGCCATAAGGGAAATATGACTGATATTTTGTGTGTATCTCTGGCCTCTTCACAATTGCTAACTCTTCTCCCTTTTTAAGGATCTACTGCTGTCTTCTATCTTCCTTTTCAAAACTGAAAAACATCTGTTATTGATTTCACACTACTTACCTCTAAGTAGTATTTGCATTTTAAACTTGTGTCTGAAATGGTAGAAAGAAAGCCTTTGTGTCTTGCTTTAGAAATTTCATGCCTCAGCAAAGTATGTATGGTATGACTGGGCTGGAGTAATTGATACAATGCTGCTAAAATCTCATGGAGACTCAGAAATTAAACTTACCTTAGAAGTTGTAGAGTACCTACAAGTCAGATGAGTTCAGAAGGAATAGTGTTTGGGTGCACCCTCTATAGGCGAAATAGAATCATAAAATATTGTTATTAATGTTGCTGCTGTTGCCTCTTCTGCTTTTCCTGTATCCTTTGCCTCCTTAATGCTTTAACCTTAAAGTCTGGAGAATGTCTAGGCTAAGCAGTCTGCCTCCTATAGGGCCATGCTAAGATATGTTCCTTTTTGTACTTATTGCTCCTTCCATTTAAACTTCTGTGGTCTAAGATCTACTTCCTTAAAGCAGAATAACCTAGTAAAATTTTAATTGCTTTGGCAGAGACTTGAATTTGCACCCTGATACAGTAATGTGAGGGAGAAGGCAATGGCAACCCACTCCAGTACTCTTGCCTGGAAAATCCCATGGACAGAGGAGCCTGGTAGGCTGCAGTCCATGGGGTTGCTAAGAGTCAGACAGGACTGAGTGACTTCACTTTCACTTTTCACTTTCATGCATTGGAGAAGGAAATGGCAACCCACTCCAGTGTTCTTGCCTGGAGAATCCCACAGACGGGGGAGCCTGGTGGGCTGCCGTCTATGGGGTCACACAGAGTTGGACACGACTGAAGTGACTTAGCAGCAGCAGCAGCAGAGTAATGTAAATAATATGCAGATAAACTTGAGCAGCAGCTTGTTTTTAAAGTCTGACATACTAATCTATGAAATAGCATCTTGAAAATGGCTGCACAGATCGTAAATAAAAATAAAGGACGTGGCACATAGTAAGTGTCCAATAAACAGTAGCTATTTAGATCTACTTCAAGTTCTGGCTTTTACAACAAAGTAGTCACTTTAAATCTTCTATTTTTTATGAACTTACTTTGAACTAATAATCATTTTAGGATTAATTGCCCCATATAGATTAAATTTTCCTTACCAATTTAAATGCAGTGAAACCAATATGCATGGTCCCAAATCTACTGCTATGTTATCTATTGATGCCTGTTAACTATAGGGATTGACTGACCTCCAAGTTTAAGGCCAAGTTGAGTCTACATGAATTAGCTGAATGGCTTGACCTGTCCAGTTAATAAGTGAATACAGGGAAACAAGCAGACTAAAAGGTAAGGGAGGCATAGGCAAGGTTTCTGAAACCTATAAACTACTATAAGAACATTATATTCTAAGTGATGCTCAGTTATCTATTAAAATATTTAATGAATGATATCAGGAAACAAACTAAGTAGTTGGAAATAGATGAACATAAAGCAGTGGTGAGCATAAAACAATATAAGGAACATGTAGAGAGGAACCTTTTATTTAATTAGGAATTTATAAGTTGGATTGGTGGGGGCGGTGGGCCATGATGACTTGAAGAGTGAAAACTTTTAAGTAAGATCCATGCTATAGCAGGGAGAAGTTTCACATTCTGGGGAAAAAAAAAAAAAAAGATAAAAAGTACCAAAAAATCCACAGATAGAAAAGGAAAAAAAGTCACTTAAAAACATCTAAACTATTAGCATATTGAAGAAAATTTAGTTTCACTCTATCTAACATGTTAAACAAAACAAGGCAAAACAAAGACATTTTCAAAGATGCAAGGATACATAAAAACACAAATTGTTATAAAACATCTTAAGGATGTATCTGGCTAAAAGATGACATTCATCAAGAAATAGAAAGATATTAGATTCAGAAATCAGTAGAAAAAAATTAAAAATCTCAGATGATATTTCTGAATGACAACTCCATGGTAGGTTTAGAGAAGAAATAGTCTAGACCTGGACAATTAAAATAAGGACTCCAGAATGTAGAAGAAAGTCTCCCGAGGAGGGATTATCAGTGAATGGAAGATGCCACAGAATATGAAACAATGAAATTAATGGAAATACTTCAGGATAAAGTAAACACATATAATAGATTAAATTTAAAAAGCAATTCTCAGGAAAACAATAAAAACCAAACAAAGATGATGATGATGACAACAACAACAACAAAAACATTACCAAAGTCATGGCTCAGATGTGAGATATACAGCACATACATAATCAGACCAATATCTGGAGACAATACTTCACCTCTAAAAACACTCACTTCTAGTTGATCTCTGGCTTTTCCCTATTCTTATGTAATTTGCCCTCAGTTCATTCAGGAAAAAGATGAATAGAGTTGAAATTGTAGGATTTGCTGCACTGGATTATGTTTCAAATTAGACCTTTATTTTAGAAAATCATTCTGAAAATCAATCATTTTCAAAGCAGAAGGACACTTTCAAAATTTAAAACATTCAGGGAGACACATTTTAAAACATTCAGGGAGACACAACATTAAAAAAAAGTTCTAGGATCCTCTCCCTAATAAAACAATTACAATTGTTTAAAATTATTTAAAAAAAAAAAAAAAACTACCACTTGACATTTCTTGAAATAGTCCTGTGTGAAAGTCGTTCAATTGTATCTGACCCTTTACGACCCCATGGAGTCCATGAAATTCTCCAGGCCAGAATACTGGAGAGGGTAGCCTTTCCCGTCACGGTTGTGTTGCAATTGAGAAATAATTGTTCAAGAAAATCTACTAATTCTTTATAAGTACAAGAATCTGTGGTATTTGGGCCATTCCGTTTCCTATGCTTATGCTCAGTCCTCTGGGATTCCATTGTAGTCTGCCAGGCTCGTGTCTGTGGAATTTTTCAGGCAAGAATACTAGAGTGGGTTGTCCTACTCCAGGAGATCTTCCTGACCCACAGATCAAACCTGTTTCTCTTATGTCTCCTTCATTGGCAGTGGATTCTTTCCTACTGCCCCACCTGGGAAGCCCATTCCCTTCCCTGCTCCCAGCTACATGAGACAGAATCTCTACTCTCTGAGGGTGAATCCAAGAAAACAAGTCTCCTTTCAGGTCTCAGGGTAAGGCTACAGGGTCTTTCCCAGTAGTGCAGGTTGCTCCTCAACCCCCACCTCTAATTTGGAGTATCTCTATTACAAGAAAAAGAGGCTGAGAAATCTTGACTCCACCTCTTTAATCTATGGCAAGAGCTCTACTACTACTGGGTCCCAATCTCCCTTGCCTCAGGTGAAAGGTGGAATTTCCATAGCAAGAGACACAATCCATAAAACCCAGAAGCTATCTACACCAACCAGCATCCCATCCACAAAGCAGATGAGTCATCCCAAGAAAAGTAGGACAATACTTCCATTCTCAACTCTGACTAATAGACACACGAAAAGATATTCAACATTTTAGTCATTAAGGAAATTAAAAACACAGAAATACTTCTCATTTATTTGAATGGAGATAACTCAGTTGGTAAAGAATCTACCTGCAAAACAGGAGATCCCAGTTCAATTCCTGGGTCAGGAAGATCTGCTGGAGAAGGAATAGGCTACCCACTCCAGTATTCTTGGTCTTCCCTTGTGGCTCAGCTGGTAAAGAATCCACCTGCAATGTGGGAGACCTGGTACCCACTCCAGTATTCTGGCTTGGAGAATTCCATTGGGTCACAAAGAATTGGACACAATTGAGCTACTTTCACTTCATAATCACAAAGAAGATAATTACAAACCTGGTGAGAACATGGAGAAATTGGAAGCCTGATAAATTTTTGGTTATCTACTTTGGAAAACAGTCTGACAGCTAATCAAATGTTAAACCTGCATTTCACATCTAGCTTTATTTAAAGAAAAATGAAAATATATGCCTATGTAAAATGTGCACAGTAAAGTTGGCATTATCCATCAAAAATTAGAAACAGCTCAAATGTTCATCAACCTCTGAATGAACAAATAAAATTGTGATTTATTTATATCCTGGAATATTATTCTGCAATAAAAAGTAATAGAGTATTGATTCAGTTCGGTTCAGTCACTCAGTCGTATCTGAGTTTGTGACCCCATGGACCACAGCATGCCAGGATTCCCTGTCTATCACCAACTCCTAGAGTTTACTCAAACATATGTCCATCGAGTCGGTGATGCCATCCAACTATCTCATCCTCTGTTGTCCCTTTCTCCTCCTGCCTTCAATCTTTCCCAGCATCAGGGTCTTTTCTGAGTCAGTTCTTCACATCAGGTAGCCAAAGCATTAGAGTTTCTGCTTCAGCGCGAGTCATTCCAGTGAATATTCAGGACCAATTTCCTTTAGGATGGACTGGTTTGATCTCCCTGCAGTCTAAGGGACTCTCAAGAATCTTCTCCAACACCACAGTTCAAAAACATCAATTCTTCGGCACTCAGCTTTCTTTATAGTCCAACTTTCATAGCCATAAATGACCACTAGAGAAACCATAGTTAATTGTTGTCTAAACAGCTTGTGGAAAGTGGGGAAGGAGAGTGACTTCTAATAAGAATGGAGTTTGGAGTTTCTTTTTGTGCTAATAAAAATATTTCAAAATTGACTGTGTGTGGTGATGATAATATAACTGTAAATATAATAAGAGTCATTAAACTGTACTATTTAAATGGATATAGTATATGGAATGTGAAGAATATTTCAATAAAGCTGTCAAAAATTCTACATTGTCTCTTCTTATCAAATGCAAAGTTTCAAGTTCTACATACAGATTATAACTTTAAGCTTGGGTATAAGAACATACATCTCATTAGGACTTAAGGATGGAAAAGGATCCAGATGGCAGAGTAGGAGGATGTGGAGCTCAGCTCCCCTCAAAACATCAAAAATAGGCTACATGTGGAACAATTCTTACACAAAACCAACCAGAAACTGGTAAAAGGTCTCCTGTACAACCAAAACTGAGACAAAGATCTTCATATAACTGGATGGTAGTGTGAAAGCTGCTCAGTCATGTCTAACTCTTTGCGACACCATGGACTGTAGCCCGCCAGGCTTCTCTGTCCTTGGGATTATCCTGGCTAGAATGCTGGGGTGGGCAGCCATTCCCTTCTCCAGGAGATCTTCCTGACCCAGGCATTGAACCCAGGTCTCCTGCATTGCTGGCACAATCTTTACCATTTGAACCACCAAGGAAACCCTGGGTAGGTCTGGAGTGGGGTGGGGAGTCATCAGATGGAACTGGCACCCCTGGAAGAATATGTGAAGGAGAAAAGGTCCACCCAGGCAGATCATCACCTTGGGGAGCCTCCTTGCCTTCTGGGAGGCCCACTGGGATAACAGAGGGGGCTGGGGTGCTGAAAACTCTGCTTGAGAGGAGTGTAGTGGATTGTGCTGGATTGCTCGCAATCAGGGAGGAGAGAGATCTGTATTGGTGGCTACCACCTCATCACAACCCCCAGTCTAAAAATCACATCGGGTAGGGCTGCTACTACACACAACAGCCAAGTACGGTATCTTGAGAGAATGGGCTCTGGGAGAGGACTGCATCTAGCTGCCCTTTGACACTTAGCTATGGTTTAAGCCTAACTGCAGTATTTATTGTGAGCACTCACAGGGTGGGATGGGTCTGGCCTTGGAGAACTTTGTCAGTATGCATTCCAGGAAGCAACACTGAAATGCATGTCTTGCACAGGCAGCCCCTGGGGAGGAGTACTCTGAGGCTTATTTCCCAGCAGGAGCACTCTGTTTCCCTCCACCCCATATCACAGATTGGAGTCAGATCTGGGGCAACAGGTCCTGGAAGAGGTTGACTACAGAGGCAGACTGTGTGCCAGGCTCCAGCACAGGAATCAAGGTTGCAACACAACCACCTCAACTCCTGTAGCCACAGAACCTCAGCTCCCAGCACCAGCCCATTCAACACCAAAACCTACCACTAGGTCTGTGATGAGCACAACAGAGAAAAGGATGTGACCTTTAGAAGCTTCTGAGCAGAAATGCCTGCACAGGCGGTCATAGGTTCACTCTGGCCACATGGGTCTCACTTGCTTTAGTGAAGTAAGTCAAAGACAAATACTATGCATCAGTTATGTGTGGAATCAGAAAAAGAATGATACAAATGAATCTGTACACAAAACAGATTCACAGACATAGAAAGCAAATTTATGGTTTACAAAAGGATAAGGGATAAATTATACCTTATGATGGATAAAGGGAAGGGATAAATTAGTAGTATGGGATGAATATTAATAGATATGAACTTCTATATTTCTATAGATAAACAATAAGGATTTACTGTACAGCATAGAGAGCTATATTTAATGTCTTATAATAACTTATAATGGAAGATAATCTGAAATATATATGCATATAAATATAAAACTGAATCACTTTGCTATACATCTGAAACTAATCCAATAGTGCAAAGCAACTATGTTTTATTAAAAAAGCAAAAAAAAAACCTTGAGGAGAAAGTCAAGATACATCTGAATTGTGTCCTTCTCCTAAGCTATCTCATTAACTCAAATCCCTAGTATCTATAGTAGTTATTTTTCCTTCTATTTGTTTTTTGTTTCTTTGTAGGTTGGTACCACCCAGTATACCATGCCAGCAGAAGTAATGGATTTAGGTTCCAAGGAAATTTATATAACAATAAACATTTCCTGCACATTTAGTTTTATATATAAACATATTTTCAGAACAGAAAATCTCTTTGCCATACCATATGTCTTGATATGAAAGATATCCTATTTCCATATCCGATTTTGCTGCCAACCTATTGTTATCATCATTTTACCAAAGTCTTATTTTACATTTTAAATTTCCTATCCCATATTTCAGGTTGATAGAAATGTCACAGCCAAGGGAATAATTTAAAAATTTTCATTTGCACAGTTTGATTTGATATGGACATACCTAAACTTATCTCAGGGCTTCCCCGATGGCTCAGGGGTAAAGAATCTGCCTGCAATGCAAACGACACAGGAGATGCAGATTTGATCCCTAGGTTGGGAAGATCCTCTGGAGTAGGAAATGGCAACCCACTCCAGTATTCTTACCTGGAAAAGCCCACGGACAGAGGAGCCTGTGGGCTACAGTCCATAGGGTCACAAAGAGTTAAACATGACTAAGCACGCACACAAATTTCTCTCAGCCCAGAGACTTCCAATTAAAGGGTAGTTTAAAATATGTTCAGATATATTTCCTTTAAACTTTTCCATCTGCTGAAGAAATTTTAAAAAATCATATCATATATAATTCCCATAGTTTATATTCAAGCTTATATTTATATGTATTTGTGTGATTGGAGTCCATGAAAATATATTTATTATATATATTTATATACATATATTTTTTCAAAGAGACAAGAACTGTAGATCTTATTTGTTCATTTGTGTTTATGCAAGATCACCATAATTATATGAATGGATCCTCATTGAAAGATAAGCACCAGGAATCCAAGAGATTTATACATTTATAAAAGAGAATTACATATTAGCTAAATTAAGTTTGAACAAAGTTGGTTCTTCTTTACTATGAAAATCTTTTTCAAATTTGTGTATGTTGCTTCTGTTAAAGTGTAGATTTTTATTAAACTGACATCTCCAGAGGCTTATTCAATAGGTATCCTCCTATTTGTCTACCAGTGATGCCAATGTCTCCTCCCACCCTTCCACCTCTTGCCTTTCTTCCTCTATTGCCTACCCTGCTCTTCTCTCTTACTGCTATAACTTGAGGAAATGCTTTTGTTGTGAAATTTGCTTAAAAGGATTAATTAAATAATTAGTTGCACAATCCACAATAGAGAACAACTATGTTTCTAAATGTCTAGTTAAACCTTTTACACGTTACAACAATACACTCGATGACATCGTTGAAAATCTATTGATGCCTTGATGAAGAATTTCTCCTTTTACTACAAACCTCCAACAGCTATCAAATCATCTTACCCTAAAACACTCACCAGATGTTTGCAATTTGCCCTCAAGCCAAGATTAGAAGACACATGCTAAACTGTAGCAAAAGGGCATAAAGTTTAAGTATGTCAAACAGTAGAGTGGTTGATCAAGTCCCTTGGAGCAAGTTCTTTTTAGCATAAGGAACCTGGGAAAGTTTCTGCTAGGCCTATGCTCTAAAGGCTGAGTGCTTCACTGCTGTTACAACATTTTAACTCCCATTCCTAAATGGCATGAGCTATTTGAGGGTGTAAAGGACTCTGAAATCTTAAGAAGAAAAATAAGGCAGGGCAGATCTTGCCTGGAGTTACGTGTGACTGTGTAAGACAAATAAAATTATTGTGTCCTACATTAGTTTTAAAGGCAAAGATAAGTTGAGACGTGTGTGTGTGTGTGTGTGTGTGTGTGTGTGTGTGTGTGTGTGTGTGTGCAAGCACTCAGATACATTTTAGAGAGAATTGGAAAATTCTGGGTGCTCACTGGTATGCAGTCTAAACAAAGATTATTGCCTGGCATTACAGTTCTACGAGGATCAAGTCATTAGCCACTGGAATTGCTTACCTACAAGTATACCCCGAAAAGAATTCAGGATAAAGTAATCTGTGTTTGGGCTAAGATGGCACCCTTGGTAGTTAAAATGCATAGTAATAAAGAATTTCAGTGACCCCAGAGTCTTGCATCTTCCCATACATAGAAAAGCACTAAAATCATTAGTTAAATATGTGATCCTCTTTACTAGCAGTAACCTTTCACTGAAGTCTTGAAGGCATATATTACAGTATATATACTGGTTCCTCACCTACATTTTGGAACAGATTCTCAGGGCTATTTGAGAGCCTGTGTTCCAGGCTATAGTCCTGAGTAAGACACTGAATAAACTTGACTCAAAGCTCTTACATTGTGTGTGTGTGTGTGTGTGCAAGTGTGTGTGTTTCAGTTGATCACAGAAATTGCAATATGCAATTCTAAAACCTCTAACAGAGAAATTATAGTCTCATATTCTACTTTTACCCAGCTCCGCACAGAAGAAATGCAGATTCAGATATCATTATTAAAATCCCAATGAAAAATATTTCATAAGGACAAAGTACCCAATCCTTTTGCAAGCAAATATATAAATAGTTTCACAAATGAGGAGCTAAGTTAGATAGTTAGGCAAGCTAACTAGTTAATTTTAGTCACAGGTTCAAGTAACCTCAATGAACTTCAGAAATTAGCATGTTACTGAAGAAAAAAACAAGAGTAACTATGCCCAAATCCTGGGATACATATATCATTCTTTCACCAAACCCCAGACACTTTATTTAATCTTTTCATAAACATTTTTCTCTTTCTGTTAGGGAACCGTTGACCAAAACTGTTGACAAAAACAGTGATAACCTCTTGCATGAGTTGTCTCACAAGAGGAGGCCCAATAAAGAACATGGTACTGCAGTCAAAAACCAGCCAGGAAAATTTGGATGTGGCCAGAAGGAGGAGATGACTTCCCTCCCAGAATCCTTCTCAGTGGAGTCCATCTTGGCTAAGAGATGCATGCACCACTCTGAAGGTCACTGAGTCAGACCAAATATGGGTCAAGCAAAATGACTGGCCAGAGACTAACCTCATTACTATAAAATCTGAGTCTGTGTGCCACATGACAGATTAGTTCACCTGGCTCACTTACCCTATGCTCTCTCCTGTGAATCTTTCCCCAATAAAGTCTTTTGATTTGTCAGCATGTGTGTCTCCTTGGAAAATTCATTTCTGAGTATTAGACAAGAACCCACTCTCAGGCCACGGAAGGAGTCCCCCAAGAGTCCACCTTCCTGCAATATTTCAAAGTTCTCCCAAAGAAAGGCAAACCCAAAGAATGCTCAAACTACTGCACAATTGCACTCATCTCACATGCTAGTAAAGTAATGCTCAAAATTCTCCAAGTCAGGCTTCAGCAATACGTGAACCGTGAACATCCAGATGTTCAAGCTGATTTTAGAAAAGGCATAGGAAGCAGAGATCAAATTGCCAACATCCGCTGGATCATTGAAAAAGCAAGAGAGTTCCAGAAAAACATCTATTTCTGCTTTATTGACTATGCCAAAGCCTTTTTTTTTTTTATTTTTTTTTTTTATTAGTTGGAGGCCAATCACTTTACAACATTTCAGTGGGTTTTGTCATACATTGACATGAATCAGCCATATAGTTACACGTATTCCCCTTTGACTGTGTGGATCACAATAAACTGTGAAAATTCTGAAAGAGATGGGAATACTAGACCACTTGACCTGCCTCTTGAGAAACCTATATGCAGGTCAGGAAGCAACACTTAGAAGTGGACATGGAACGATTGGTCCCAAATAGGAAAAGGAATATGTTTAAGTCTGTATATTGTCACCCTACTTATTTAACTTATATGCGGAGTACATCATGAGAAACACTGGGCTGGATGGAACACAAGCTAAAATCAAGATTGCCGGGAGAAATATCAATAACCTGATATGCAGATGACACCACCCTTATGGGAGAAAGCAAAGAAGGACTAAAGAGCCTCTTGATGAAAGTGAAAAAGGAGAATGAAAAAGTTGGCTTAAAGCTCAATATTCAGAAAACTAAGATCATGGCATCTGGTTTCATCACTTCATGGCAAATAGATGTGGAAGCAATGGAAACAGCGAGAGGCTTTATTTTTGCGGGCTCCAAAATCACTGTAGGTGGTCACTGCAGTCATGAAATTAAAAGACACTTACTCCTTGGAAGCAAAGTTATTACTGACTTAGCACATTAAAAAACAGAGACGTTACTTTGCCAACAAATGTCCATCTAGTCAAGGCTATGGTTTTTCCTTTGGTCATGTATGGATGTGAGAGTTGGACTATAGAGAAAGCTGAGCACTAAAGAACTAACTGATGTTTTTTAACTGTGGTGTTGGCAAAGACTCTTGAGAGTCCCTTGGACTGCAAGAAGATCAAACCAGTCAGTCCTAAAGGAAATCAGTCCTGAGTGTTCATTGAAAGAACTGATGCTGATGCTGAAACTCCAAAACTTTGGCCACCTGATGCAAAGAGCTGACTCATTAAAAAGACCCTGATGCTGGGAAAGAGTGAAGGCTGGAGGAGAAGGGGGTGACAGAGGATGAGATGGTTGGATTGCATCACCGACTCGATGGACATGAGTTTGAGTAAAGTCCAGGATTTGGTGATGCACAGGAAGGCCTTGCATGCTGCAGTCCATGGGGTCACAAAGAGTCAAACACAACTGAGCAACTGAACTGAACTGAATTAAACTGAGTGTAATTTAAGACAGAGAAAAAATAAATGCATAGGAAATATTTTACAAAGTACATTAATGAAAACAGTCTTCTCATAAAAGATTTGTCAACAATATACTAGTTCTCCAGTGAATAGGTAAAAATTGGCTAGCAAAAATTAAGCATATTTTATTTTTTATATGTGTGAGAAAATGTGTTATTGTGATTCATACTTGTTAAAAAAAATTAAGCCAAGTAAATTTGAACATCTAATTGGCTTTTTTCAGTAACTCAAGAATGAGGCAGCATCCTATCTAGTAAACAGAGGAGTTGTACAAAAATGGAAGATTTTCATAGACACAAGGACTGAGGGGCAAGGAAGTTATTAGCAAAAGAAAGAATTATTTCAGGCCTGGTAAGCTTCTTTAGGGGGGAAGAAAAGGTCAGGGTCTTATTATGCAGATATCCTCACTAGTACTGATCAGAAAATTTCAAATTGTCTGTTTAAAGGTCATGTTCCTAGGAGAGGCTGAAACTGCAATTAAATCTTTGTTTGCTGTCATGGGGACAAATGACTCCATTTTGAGCTTGTTATTTCCTTTTACCATTATAGGTAGGTAGATAAATACATAAATAGATAGGTACATGGCTTTTTCCTGGTTTCTGATATAGTGCTCCTAATCCATTGGGATTAGGAAAAGTGATAAGAACCGCAAAGGTGTCTTTGGTTTGGTTAATGAGGCTACTTTGGGACCATACCTAAGGATTCTCACTGTTACCAAGAGAACCAGCCTTGTGATTAGAGGGTTGGAATTTCAATACCACCTTCCTGACCCACAGAGGAACCAAGAGGAGCTGTCAGTTCAGTTCAGTTCAGTTCAGTTCAGAGACTCAGTCATGTCTGACTCTTTGTGACCCCATGGCCTGCAACCCCCCAGGCCTCCCTGTCCATCACCAACTCCCAGAATTTATTCAAACTCATGTCCATTGAGTCGGTGATGCCATCTGAGGAGCTGTAGGTTGAATCAATTGCCAGTGGCCAATGACTTAATCATGTCTATTTAACAAAGCCTCCATAAAAATCTCAAAAGGAGTGGGTTCAGAGAGCTTCTTGGGTTGGTGAACACAAGGAGATTTGGGAAGAGTGGCAAGCTCATAGAGGGTAAGCCCTGGGCCCATCCCACATATTTACCTCATCCATCTCTCCCATCTGCCTATTCCTAAATTATATCATTTTATAATAAAACAGCAATACAATAAGTACTCTAAAATGTTTCTCTGAGTTCTGTGAGCCTCTGGTCAATGAAAAAATTGAACAAAAGTCAATCTCAGTAGCAGAAATTGTATTTGAGCCAATCTGAGGATTATAATCTGGGAGACAACCTTTCAGAAATCTCTGAGGACAGTTCCTAAGAGGCAAGGCAAGGTTGGCATTGTACATAAAGTTCACCAAAGATACCTGAATGTGTAAGATGAGTGGTGGGTCATTGTGCCCCCTTAGAGGATTAAGAAAGAAATGCAATCTTCTAAGGAGTTACATGGTTGGCATTAAAAGAAACAAAACATGGTCTTTATGGTTGAGCAGATATTTCTACCGTTAGGGAGATCTAAGTAATGCTCAATGAAGGCATACAATGCACACTAGAAGGAAGGCAAAAAGCTCATACAGGGAGGAAATAAATTTTGTCTATGTTTTTCTTGTCCTGCCTTAAAATATAAATTGCATTTCATCACTCTCTAGCAAACTAATGGAACCCAAAGAGGAGATAAGCCTTAGTAGTTATCATTATGCAGAATTTTAAAATGTACTGTTTTTCTCTTTGATTATAATAGAAATGTGTTTTACAGTAGAAGAAAATCTAAATATTTAAAATTTAATTCATGATGCAATTAACATCATGGTTGATTTACATTATTTTTGAAACACATTTGGGATCGTAGAATAAATCAGATTTTCTATTCAAGTTATTTTACAAATTTAAGTTAACACATTGCTTTTTCAGTGTTCCAAATTAAGTAGCCTTCAATAACACAAGTTAGTGGCTTCTAATAAATTGATTCTTTGAAGTTCTTAACCATCCACTGACAATTACATAGTTTATTTACAATTTATAATTTTATTATAAATGCCACTATAGTAAGCATATTTCTTTTTAAATCTTTGTTCCATTCAATTTCCTAAAATTTATTAACAGAAATTGAATTATTGACAATTAAGTGCTTTTTGTTATTTTCTGCAAATGCTGGGAAATTACTTGCTGAAAATGGCACACCATAGAACTACAAATATGGTAAATGAGAAATAAATCTAAAAAAACCTTTCTTAGAAAGAAATGCAAAAGCAAATACACACATACACACACTAATACATGCATATATACATTTTACAGATATTTTACATTCCTTTAAATTGCACTTGATTCAGCAAATATCTGAATGTATAAGTATTTATATATTTAAACAAAAATAAATAGAGTTAGTAATATAAATTCTATTCATTCTGTACAAATTAAGAGGGAAGTAAAGAATTGCACAATAAGCTACATGTTGCCATTGAGATAGTTAAGATTTTGTAGGAAACAAGAGAAAATATTTGTCTCCATAATATTTACATTTAAATTCAGTTTGTATATTGGTAGGATGAGAATGAAGCCATGGGCCTGTGGGATTTGGAAAATCAGATCTGAACAAAAATGTGAACGAGAAAAGTTGTAGACCTACTAGCATAGGAAAGGCAATTTTCTTGTCTTCACATACACTCAGTGAAAATAAACTTAAAACACATATGGGTGGAGCTGCCAGTAAAATTGAGAAGTATCAGGCACATTTAACAATAAGATAAATTATCCTGATGGGTAATAATTGATCAGTTCAGTTCAGTTCAGTTCTGTTGGTCAGTCATGTCTGACCCTTTGCGACACCACGGACTGAAGTACAACAAGACTTCTCTGTCCATCACCAACACCCAGAGCTTGCTCAAACTCATGTGCATCGAGTTGGTGATGCCATCCAACCATCTCATCCTCTGTTTTACCCATCACCTCCTGCCTTCAAAGTCAGTTCTTCACATCAGGTGGCCAAAGTATTGCAATTTCAGCTTCAGCATCAGTCTTTCCAATGGGCATTCAGGACTGATTTCCTCTAGGATTGACTGATTGATCTCCCTGCGGTTCAAGGGACTCTCAAAAGTCTGCTCCAACACCACATTTTAAAAGCATCAATTCTTCCCTCCTCAGCTTTCTTTAAAGTCCAATTCTCACATCCATACATGACTATGGAAAAAACCATAGCTTTGACTTTTGTTGGCAAGCTAATGTCTCTCCTTTTTAACATGTTGTCTGAGTTGTCATAACTTTTCTTACAAGGAGTTAAGTGTCTTTTAATTTCTTAGCTGCTGTCACCATCTGCAGTGAACTTGGGGCCCAAGAAAATAAAGCCTGTCACTCTTTCCATTGTGGCCCCATCTATTTGCCATGAAGTGATTGGACTGGATGTCATGATTTTAATTTTTTAAATGTTGAGTTTAAGCCAACTTGTTCACTCTCCTCTTTCACTTTCATCAAGAGGCACTTTAGTTCTTCTTCACTTTCTTCCATAAGGCTTGTGTCATCTGCATATCTGAGGTTATTGATATTTCTCCCAGAAATCTTGATTCCAGCTTGTGATTCATCCAGCCTGGCATTTCACATGATGTACTCTGCATATAAATTAAATAAGCAGAGTGACAATATATAGGTTTGATGTACTCCTTTTCCTATTTGGAAAAATCTGTTGTTCTATGTTTGGTTCTAACTGTTTCTTCTTGAACTGCATATAAATTTCTCATGAGGCAGGTCACATATTTTGATATTCCCATCTCTAAGAATTTTCCACAATTTGTTGTGATCCACACAGTCAAAGGCTTTGGCGTAGTCAGTACAGCAGATGTAGATATTTTTTCTGGAACTCTCTTGCTGTTTTGATGATCCAACTGATGTTCACAATTTGATCTATGATTCCCCTACCTTTTATAAATCCAGCTTGAACATCTTGAAGTTCATGGTTCATGTACTATTGAATCCTGGCTTGAAGAATTTTGAGTATTAATTTGCTAGTGTGTGAGATGAGTGCAATTGTGCAGTAATTCGAACATTCTTTGGTATTGCCTGTCTTTGGGATTGGGATGAAAACTGACTTTTTCCTGTCCTGTGGCCACTGCTGAGTTTTCCGACTTTGCTGGCATAGGAGTATAGCATTTAGCTGCATTCTCTTTTAGGATCTGAAATAGCTTAACTGGAATTCCGTCACCTCAACTGGCTTTATTCATAGTGATGCTTTCTAAAGGACCACTTGACTTCACAATCCAGGATATCTGGCTCTGGGTGAATGATCACACCATCACAGTTATCTGGGTCATGAAGATCTTTTTTGTTTAGTTCTGTGTATTCTTGCCACCTTTTCTTAATATCTTCTGTTTCTATTAGATCCATACTATTACTGTCCTTTTTTGTGCTCATCTTTGCATGAAATATTCTCTTGGTATCTCCCTTGGTATTTTCTTGAAGAGATCTCTAGTCTTTCCAATTCTGTTGTTTTCCTCAATTTCTTTGCACTGATCACTGAGGAAGGCTTTCTTATCTCTCCTTGCTCTTCATTGGAACTCTGCACTCAAATGGGTATATCTTTCCGTTTCTCCTTTGCCTTTATCCCCTCTTCTTTCTTCAGCTATTTGTAAGGCCTCCTCAGACAACCATTTTTTAATTTCTTTTTCTTGGGGATGGGCTTGATCACTGCCTCTTGTACTATATCACCAACCTCTGTCCATAGTTCTTCAGGTACACTGTCTATCAGATCTAATCTCTTTAATCTATTTGTAACTTCCACTCTATAATCATAAGGGATTTGATTTAGGTCATACCTGAATGGTCTAGTGGTTGTCCCTATTTTCTTCCATTTAAGCCTGAATTTGGTAATAAAGAGTTGATTATCTGAGCCACAGTCAGCTCCAGGTCGTGTGTTTTCTGAATGTATAGAGTTTCTCAATCTTTGGCTGTAAAAAATATAGTCAGTCTGATTTTGCTTGACCATCTGGTGATGTCCATGTGTAGAGTCTTCTCTTGTGCTGTTGGAAGAGAGTGTTTGCTATGACCAGTGTGTCCTCTTGGCAAAACTCTGTTAGTCTTTGAACTGTTTCATTTTGTACTTCAAAGACAAATTTGTCTGTTACTCCAGGTATCTCTTGAATTCCCACTTTTGCAATCTAGTCCCCTATGATGAAAAGGACATCCTTTTTGGGTGTTAGCTCCAGAAGGTCTTCATAGAACCGTTCAACTTCAGCCTCTTCAGCATTCCTGGTCAGGGCATAGACTTGGATTACTGTGATATTGAATGGTTTGCCTTGGAAATGAACAGAGATCATTCTGTTGTTTTTGGGTTTGCACCCAACCACTGCGTTTTAGACTCTTATTGACTATGATGGCTACTCGATTTCTTCTAAGGGATTCTTGCCCACAGCAATAGATAGAATGGTCACCTAAATTAAATTCACTGATTCCAGTCCATTTTAGTTCACTGATTCCTAGAATGTCTATGCTCACTCTTGCCATCTCCTATTTGACCACTTCCAATTTACCTTGATTCATGGACCTAACAGTCCAGATTCCTATGCAGTATTGTTCTTTACAGCATCAGACTTTACTTCCATCACCAGTCACATCCACAACTGGATGTTGCTTTCACTTTGACTCCATTTCTTTATTCTTTCTGGAATTATTTCTCCACTCTTCTCCAGTAGCATATTGGGCACCTACTGACCTGGGGAGTTCATCTTTCAGTTTAATTTATTTTTGCTTTTTCATACTGTTCATGGGGTTCTCAAGGCAATTATCCTGAAGTGGTTTGCCACTCCCTTCTCCAGTGGACCACATTTTGTCAGAACTCTCCACCATGACCAATACATCTTGGGTGGCCCTACACAGCATGGCTCCTAGTTTCATTGAGTTAGACAAGGCTGTGGTCCATGTGATCAGTTTGATTAGTTTTCGGTAATTGTGGTTTTCATTCTCTCTTCCCTCTGATGGATAAGGATAAGAGGCTTATGGAAGCTTCCTTGTGGGAGAGACTAACTGTGTGGGAAACAGGGTTTTGTTCTGATGGGCAAGGCCAGGGTCAGTAAATCTTTAATTCAATTTTATGGCAATGGGCAGGGCTGTGTTCCCTTACTGTAATTTGACCTGAGACCAAACTATTGTGGAGGCAATGGAGACAATGGCGAACTTCTTCAAAAGGTCCCGTGTAGGCACTGGCACAGTCAGAACCCCCATCCCCGCAGCAGGCCACTGCCAACCCCTGCCTCCACCGGAGACTCCCGGACACTCACAGGCAAGTTTGGGTTAGTCTTCTCTGGGGTCACTGCTCCCCTCCCCTGGGTCCTGGTGCACACAAACTTTGTCTGTGCCCTCCAAGAGTCTGTTTCCCCAGTCCTGTGTAAGTTCTGTAATCAAATCCCACTGACCTCCAAGGTCAAACCCTGGAGTTTCTCAGTTCCTTTGCCAGATCCCCAGGTTGGGAAATCTGTTGTGGGTCCTAGAACTTTCTTAACAGTGCAATAATTTCTTTGGTATAATTGCTCTGCAGTTTGTGGGTCAGGTGCTCGGTGGCCCCATGGTGGGGGTAATGGTGACCTTCTCCAAGAGGGCCCATGCCGCATGCTATGTAATCCAACTCTGCTGCACCCAGAGCCCCTGCCCCTGCGCCAGGCCACTGCTGACTCGTACCTCCACGGGAGACATAAAAGGCAGGTCTGGTCAGTCTCTGTAGGGTCCCTGGGTCCTGGTGCACACAAGGTTTTGTTTGAGCCCTCCAAGAGTGGGGTGGGCATGGGGTTTGGTTCTAAACGTGATTCTCCCCCTCCTACCATCTTGTTGTGCCTTTCCTTTGCCCCTGCATTGGGGTATCCTTTTTTGGTAGGATCCAACATTGTAGGCAGATTCTTTACCAACTGAACTATCAGGAAAGTCCAATATAATTGATCAGTAAAATATAAACCATAAGGTAAATGCTAACAGTGTTTAATGATACCAAAGTAAAGGATTAAAATATAAAACATAAAATATATTTTGAAAAAAGTAGACATTTTAAGATATAAAAATAATTATACAAGTTAAAATTTTCACATAAACACTAAACAATAGTAAATTGGGTAATAGGTGGAATAAAATAATCTGGAATTTTACACCGGGTTACAACATTTGGAAACAGCTAAGATAAAATAAGAAGGACTAACATAAAGTTAATACACATTTCAAAAGGAGAAAACTGAGGTAATGGAAGAATGGCAAGAAAGAGATGGTTGACATAACTAATAATTTAACATATTTAGTTAATGATATGACTCATATTTGGGCTTCCCTCATGGATCAGATGGTAAAGGATCAGCCTACAATGCAGGAGACCTCGTTTCAATCCCTAGGTCAGAATGATCCCTTGGGGAAGGGAATGGCTACCCACTCCAGTATTCTTGCCTGGAGAACTCCATAGACAGAGATATGTCTTGAGAAGAATAAATATAAATATATTTACATGAAGATACATTTGTGAAATACAGAATGATAAATACAAAGAGATGATACTAAATGTAGGCAAAGGCAACAATTTCATAGTCCAAATAATGATACATAAACTAACAGATGATTTTCATAACAGCAATATATGCTGAGAATAAGGAATGCTAATAAAATAACTTTCATAAGCTGAACATGAATGCCAAATTAGAATTTTTTATCCAAGTACTATCAATCAAGACCAAAACAAATTAAATATATACATGTAAGTGTTTAAAGATCTCTAACTACAATCTTGTTGAATGAATTTCAAGAGTGCATAAGTTAGGGTAAAAATAAATAAATAAAGAACCCAAAAGGAAGGAATAAAATTAAAAAGGCAGTAGTGAACAAAAGATACCTGTATGGTTAAATTTAAAGAAATACTGATGACAATAAATATAAAAACAAAATTGGTTTTAAATACCCAAACAAGGTGGATGTAAGATCAAGAGAAAAAAAAAAACTGTAAAAATAAAGAGTTTTTTATGTAGGAAAGTTTCTAATACTGAAAACATATGCTAGAAAAAACAAAAATGTAAACTTAATAATCAACTCTTCTATGCTAAGAAACTAAAATAAAGGCAAATTATAATCCAAAGTAAAAGAAAATAAATAATAATAAAGCAAAAATCAACAAATTTGAAAATAGGAAATCAATAGGGAAAATCAACAAATAAAAAGCTGTTTGCTTGAAAACATCAATTAAATTGATAGACCTTTAAAAAAAAAAAAAGAAATGACAGAAACTACTTATATAGAAATGAAAGAGGGACATCACTCTAGATCCCATGAATATTAAAATGATAATAAAGGAATATAATGGAAAAGGCCTATGTATATACAATTTTCACAATGTATATGAAATAGAACAATTCCTTGAAAGACACAATCAGTCAAAGTGACAAAAATCACATAATTATATCAATATATGCAGCAAAAACATTTGGAGAAATTTAATACCTATTAAAAATATAAAGTCTTGTCAAACTAGGAATACAGGGGAACTTCCTCTACCTGATGGGCAGTATCTACATAAATCCTACAATTAGCAATCAATTAATTAATCTACAATGAAAACCCTACAACTAAAGGATTCCCTCCATCAAGCAATTTAAAACACATCCATTATCTCTCACATTTACCATTCTTTGGTGAGAACATTTAAGTTGTATTCTCTTAACAAATTTCAGTTATACAATAGTGTTGTCCATTGTAATCACAATGCCAAATATTAGATCATTTTATAACTGAACTTTGTACCCTTTTACCAACCTCTCCCCATTTTATCCATCCCCCACTCTTGGCAACTAATTTTTAATTTTTTCATCTTATTTATTTATTTTTTAAATTCCATATGTAAGTGATGCCATTCAGTATTTGTCTTTTTATGTCTGATTTAATGCACTTCAGGTTTATTCATGTTATAATGATAAGGTTTCCTTTTTTCTTTTATGGCTGAATAATATTCATGTATGTATAGATACGGATCACAATTATATATGTATATAATCACATATATCACATTTTCTTTATCCATTCATTCATTGATGGACACCAGGTTGTTTCCATACTTTGGCTTTTGTGACTGATATTGCTATTGATATGGGGATACAGGTATCTTCAAGATATGATTTCATTTCCTTTGAATATGTATCTGGGGTGAAATTGCTGGGTTATATTGTAGTTATATTTTTAATTTTTTGAGAAACATCTGTACTGTTTTCCATAGTGGCTTTATCAGTTTACATTTTCATCAACAGAGTACAATGATTCTCTTATCTCCATATGATCACCAACACTTTTATCTCTTGTCTTTTTCATAATAGGCATCCTAACAAGTGTGAGATGATATTTCATTGTGGTATTAATTTGCATTACCCTGATGATTAGTGATGTTGAGAGCACCTTTTCAAGTATCTGTTCGTTAGCCATCTATATATCTTCTTTGAAAAAATATCTATTCAGATTGTTTATCAAATTATAATTGATTTATTGACTCATTGAATTGTATTGAGTTGTATAAGTTTCTTGTATATTTTGGATATTAAGCCTTTATTACATATGTGGCTTGCAAATATTTTCTCCCATTCCCTAGGTTGCTTTTTCATTTTCTTGATGGTTTCCTTTGCTGTGTAGAATCTTTTTAATGTCACATAGCCCAGCTGGTTTAATTTTTTCCATTTATTGTTTTTGTTTCTGATGTCAGACAAAAATTCATTGCTAAAATCATTGACAAGGAGTATACTCCAATGTTTTGTTTTAGAAATTTTATGGTTTCTGTTCTTCTGTTCTTCCATTAAATTAATCCATTTTGACTTTATTTTTGTGTATGGTATAAGATAAAGTTTCAGAGTCATTCTTTTTTATGTAACTACCCAGTTTACCCCAGTATCTTTTATTGAAGAGACTATTTTTTTCCCAGTTGTATATTCTTGGGTTCTCTGTTCCTAAAAAGTGCAATATATCTAGTGTTTAGAGAAGGAGATGGAACAATACAGTTTAATGCAGTTTTAAACACCAAAGATAACAGAATTTCTTTTCTTTTCTTTTTTAAGATACTGGAGGTAAATTCTATAGAAGCCCCATTACTGGAAGAACCTAAAATGTTTAAAAGGAGGAAATATGCTACACTACAAAAATAAAGAGAACTATTGCAATTTATTTTGACTCATGTTAATACAACTTTAAGTGAAAACAATTCATTGGAGAAAAAAGATATAATGCATACTAATAATTTTGAATTTCTTTGCCCTTAATAATGTAGTCTAAAATATGTAAAGCAAAATTTATGTGATTACAAGCAGACATTTCCAACTGTTAAATCATCGTGAGATATTTTAATGTACTTATCTTAGTAATTGATAGATAAAGCAGGCAAAATATTAATAGGTGAAAGGTTGCTGCCGCAAACTGTGAATGATGCCAGGATTCATGACCTCTGGAGAAGAGGATTCCAATCTGAGGCCAGAGACAAGGCTTTATTACTTGGAGCTTTTGTGTAGCAAGATTTTATTAAAGTGTAAAAGAGATAGAGCTTCTGACATAGACCTCAGAAGGTGACAGAAAGAGTGCCCACTTTCAAGTTTTCAGCAAGGCATTATATACCTGCTCAGTTCAATTCTGTTCAATCGCTCAGTCGTGTCCGACTCTTTGCGACGCCATGAACTGCAGTACGCCAGGCTTCCCTGTCCATAACCAGCTGCTGGAGTCCACACTAACCCATGTCCATTGAGTTGGTGATGCCATCAAACCGTCTTATCCTCTGTCTTCCCCTCCTCCTCCTGCCTTCAATCTTTCCCAGCATCTGGGGCTTTGTAAATGAGTCAGCTCTTCGCATCAGGTGGCCAAAGTATTGGAGTAACAGCTTCAACATCAGTCCTTCCAATGAACACACAGGACTGATCTTCTTTAAGATGGACTGGTTGGATCTCCTTGCAGTCCAAGGGACTCTCAAGAATCTTCTCCAACACCACAGTTCAAAAGCATCAATTCTTCAGTGCTCAGTTTTCTTTATAGTCCAACTCTCACATCCATACATAACCACTGGAAAAACCATAGCCTTGACTAGACAGACCTTTGTTGGCAAAGTAATGTCTCTGCTTTTTAATACGCTGTCTAGGTTGATCATAACTGTCCTTCCAAGGAGTAAGTATCTTTTAATTTCATGGCTGTGATCACCATCTGCAGTGATTTTGGAGCCCAGAAAAATAAAGGTAGCCACTGTCTCCACTGTTTCCCTATCTATTTGCCATGAAGTGATGGGACCAGATGCTATGATCTTAGTTTTTGGAATGTTGAATTTTAAGCCAACTTTTCACTCTCCTGTTTCACTTTCATGAAGAAGCTCTTTAGTTCTTCTTCACTTTCTGCCATATGGTTGGAATCATCTGCATATCTGAGGTTATTAATATTTCTCCCAGCAATCTTGATGTCAGCTTGTGCTTCATCCAGCCCAGAGTTTCTCATGAGATACTCTGCATATAAGTTAAATAAGCAGGGTGACAATATACAGCCTTGACGTACTCCTTTTCCTATTTGGAACCAGTCTGTTGTTCCATGTCCAGTTCTAATTATTGCTTCCTGACCTGCATACAGGTTTCTCAAGAGGCAGGTCAACTGATCTAATATTCCCATCTCTTTCCGAATTTTCCACAGCTTATTGTGATCCACACAGTCAAAGGTTTTGGTATAGTCAATAAAGCAGAAATAGACGTTTTTCTGGAACTCTCTTGCTTTATCAATAACCCGGAGATGTTGTCAATTTGATCTCTGGTTCCTCTGCCTTTTCTAAAACCAGCTTGAAGATCTGGAATTTCACATATTGCTGAAGCCTGGCTTGGAGAATTTTAAGCATCACTTTACTAGCATGTGAGATGAGTGCAATTGTGCGGTAGTTTGAGCATTCTTTGGCATTGCCTTTCATTGGGATTGGAATGAAAACTGACTTATTCCAGTCCTGTGGCCACTGCTGAGTTTTCCATATTTGCTGGCATATTGAGTGCAGCACTTTCACAGCATCATCTTTCAGGATTTCAAATAGCTCAACTGAAATTCCATCACCTCCACTAGCTTTGTTTGTAGTGATGCTTTCTAAGGCCCACTTGACCTCACATTTCAGGATGTCTGGCTCTAGGTGAGTGATCACAGCATCATGATTATCTGGGTCATGAAGATCTTTTTTGTACAGTTCTTCTATGTATTCTTGCCTCTTCTTCTTAATATCTTATACTTCTGTTAGATCCATACAATTCCTGTCCTTTATTGAGCTCATCCTTGCATGAAATGTTCCTTTGGTATCTCTAATTTTCTTGACGAGATCTCTAGTCTTTCCCATTCTATTGTTTTCCTCTATTTCTTTGCATTGATCGCTGAGAAAGACTTTCTTATCTCTCCTGGCTATTCTTTGGAACTCTGCATTCAAATGGGTATATCTTTCCTTTTCTCCTTTGCTTTATGCTTCCCTTCTTTTCACAGCTATTTATAAGGCCTCCTCAGACAGCCATTTTGCTTTTTTGCATTTCTTTTTCTTGGGGATGATCTTGATTCCTGTCTCCTGTACAATGTCATGAACCTCTGTCCATATTTCATCAGGCACTCTATCAGATCTAGTCTCTTAAATCAATTTCTCATTTCTACTGTATAGTCATAAGGGATTTGATTTAGGTCATACCTGAATGGTCTAGTGGTTTTCTCCACTTTCTTCAATTTCAGTCTGAATTTGGCAATAGGGAGTTCATGATCTGAGCCACAGTCAGCTCCCGGTCTTGTTTCTGCTGACTGTATAGAGCTTCTCCATCTTTGGTTGCAAAGAATATAATCAATCTGATCCAAGTTGCTAATCATATAAAAGAAATGCCTCAAGAGTGAGAGAGTTGTATCCAGTCCCTCTTCCAACAGCTTGCATTTTGAGATAGAATAGCAGGTCATTCTCTGGTCATAAAACATTTACGATCTCTGGTCATAAAACAATTGACATGAATCTTGAAGAAAGGCAGATTTCCAAGCAAATACATAGTTCATTAGCATCAGTTCAGTTCAGTCATTCAGTTGTGTTGGACTCTTTGTTACCCTGTGGATTACAGCACACCAGGCTTCCCTGTCCATCACCAACTCCCAGAGCTTGCTCAAACTCATGCCTATTGAGTCGGTGATACCATCCAACATTCTCATCCTGTCATCCCCTTCTCCTCCTGCCTTCTATCTTTCCCAGCATCAAGGTCTTTTCCGATGAATCAGTTCTTCACATCAGGTGGCCAAGCTATTGGAGCTTCAGCTTCAGCATCAGTCCTTCTAATGACTATTCAGAACTGATTTCCTTTAGGATGGGAAATTAACTAACTAAGCTTAAGAAAAATATCTCCAAGAAAAAAACATATTGGTTAGCTCAAGCCTTGAGAAAAGTTGACTTCAGGTGGAACTATTTGAAGAAAGGCAGATTCCAAAGTAAATAGTTTTATTAAAGTATCTTATGAAAGACATTTCCATAAAAAACTAGTTAGCTCAAGGATTGAGAAATATTAAGTTCATGTGGTAAATGGCAACACAGAATTAAAAGGAACGTCTTTTACTTTTGTGTAGGGAAGGGGGGAAAAAAGCCTACCGCTTATAATTTACTACCTCCTGCCCCTTGAGGACCTCTGGCCTCCCTACCAAGGCTGTTAACCCTTTCATAAGGTTACAAAAGAATTTAACTGGGCACAAGATTAACTTGAGAGCAGAAAGCGAGATGTCTGTGTTGAAGTTGCTCATACTAAAACTGCCGTAACTCCCTGACCTCAACTAGACTACAAGCTATAGAAATAAAAACAGTATGTTACTGGCACAAAAACAGAAATATAGATCAATGAATAGGACAGAAAGTTCAGAGATAAAACCATACACTTATGGTCACCTAATCTATGACAAAAGAGACAAGAATATACAAATAGAGAAAAGACAGTCTCTTCAATAAGTAGTGCTGGGAAAACTGGACAGCTATATGTAAAAAAAAAAAAAAGAAAGAAATTAGAACACTTCCTAACACCATACACAGAAATAAAATCAAAATGGGTTAAAGACTTAAATGTAAAGCCAAATACTTTAAAACTCTTAGAAGAGAACATGAATAGAACACTCTCTGCCATAAATCACAAGACCTTTCTTGATCCACCTCTGAGAGTAATGAATATAAAAACAAAAATTTTTAAGTTGGGACCTAATTAACCTTAAAAGCTTTTACACAGAAAAGAAAACCATAAACAATTCAAAAAGACAACCCTGAGAATAGAAGAATATATCTGCAAACTAAGTGACCAACAAGGGATTAACCTCCAAAATTCACAAAGAGCACATGCATATCAATTATCAAAAGCCAAACAACCCTGATTAAAAAATGGGTGGAGATCTATATAGATATTCCTCCAAAGAAGACATACAGATGGCTAAAAAGCACATGAAAAGATTCTCAGCATCACTAATTATTGGAAAAATGCAAATGAAAACTACAAATGAGGTGTTGACTAACAACAGTCAAAATGGCCATCAGTAGCACTATAGAAACAATAAGTGCTAAACAAGGTGCAAAGAAGAGGGAACCCTCCTACACTGTTGGTGGGAATGCAGATTGGTACAGCCACTATTCAGAACAGTGTGGATGTTCCTTAAAAACTCATAATAGAATTACCATATGATACAGCAATCCCACTCTGAGGCATACATCCAGAGAAAACCATAGCTTGTAAAGATACATGCATTCTAATATTCACTGAAGCACTATTTACAATAGCCAGGACACAGAAGCAACCTAAATGTTCATCAACACAGGAATGAATAAAGAAGATGTGGTACATATGTACAATGGAATATTGATTGCACAGTCATAATAAAAATTGAAATAATATTATTTGCAGTAACACAGATAGACATAAGGATTATCATACTGAGTGAAGCAAGTCGGACAAAGACAAATTTCATACGATATCACTTATGTTATGAATGTCAGAAAACACTTATGGTTCAGTTCAGTTCAGTCACTCAATTTTGTCTGACACTTTGGCACCCCATGGACTGCAGCACACCAGTTTTCCCTGTCCATCACCAGCCCCCAGAGATTGCTCAAACACATGTCCATCGAGTCAGTGATGCCATCCAAGCATCTTGTCCTCTGTCATTCTCTCTCCTCCTGCCTTCAATCTTTCCCAGCATTAGGGTCTTTTTAAATGAGTTGGTTCTTTGCATCAGTGGTCAAGGTATTTTAGCTTCAGCTCCAGCATCAATCCTTCCAATGTATATTCAGGACTGATTTCCTTTAGGATAGACATGTTGGATCTCCTTGAAGTCCAAGGGACTCTCAAGAGTCTTCTCCAATACCACAGTTCAAAAGCATTAATTCTTCAGCGCTCAGCTTTCTTTATAGTTCAACTCTCACACTCATACATGACTACTGGAATAGCTTTGACTACATGGACCTTTGTCAGCCAAGCAATGTCTCTGCTTTTTAATATGCTGTCTAGGTTGGTCATAGCTTTTCTTCCAAAGAGTAGGCATCTTTTAATTTCATGGCTGCAGTCACCATCTGCAGTGATTTTGGGGCCCAAGAAAATAAAGTCTATCACTGTTTCCACTGTTTCCCCATCTATTTGCCATGAAGTGATGGGACCAGATGCCATGATCTTCATTTTTTGAATGTTGAGCTTTAAGCCAATGTTTTCACTCTCCTCTTTCACTTTCATCAAGAGGTTCCTTAGTTCTTCTTCACTTTCTGCCATAAGGGTGGTGTCATCTGCATAACTGAGGTTATTGATATTTCCTCCAGCAATCTTGATTCCAGCTTGAGCTTTATCCAGCCTGGCATTTTACATGATGTACTCTGCATATGTATAAGTTAAATAAGCAGGGATGCAATATGCAGACTTGACATATTCATTTCCCAATTTGGAACCGGTCTGTAGTTCTATATAACTTATGGTTATCAGGGGATTTAGTAGGGGATGATAAGTTGGGAGGTTGGGATTGACATAAACACACTTTGTTGTTGTTCTTGTCTCCATATCATGTCCAACTATTCTGCCACCCACAGACCATAGACTGCCAGGCTCCTATGTCCATGGTACTTCCCAGGCAAAAATTCTGGAGTGTATTGCCATTTCCTTCTCCAGGGGATCTTCCTGACCCAGGAATGGAATATCAAACCTGCATCTCCTTCATTGCAGGTGAATTCTTTATTTCTGAACCACTGAGGAAACCCATATACACACTACTCTATATATAAAATAGAAAGCCAATAAGGACTTACCATATAACGCAGGGAATTCTACTCAACAGTCTGTACTGGCCTATATGTGAAAAGAATTTAAAAAGGAGTGGTATATGTATAACTGATTCAATATACTGTACTTGAAACTAACACAACATTGTAAACCAACTATACTTCAATAAAAATTTTAAAATAAATACATAATAATAAAATCTCTGTCCTAAATAGAGCATAGATATTACTGCACAAAAACTTCTATTATTTACCTCTCCAGTGAAAATATTTATTGTATCATCGGAAAACAATTTTTTTTAATCACATGGCATCTCCATCGAAATATTCATGAACACTTACTGAAATATATGATAAATGCTTGGTTTATTATAGTAAAATATTATGAGATCATTATCTTTAATAGCTCTCTATAAAATAAGAGTTCACCATTTATAACTAGCACTTAGCAACAATTGTAAAGATGGGCTATTTAAAAATGCATTTCTATGATACATAATGAATTCATTATAAATAAAAATGTGTCTACTTCCATGAATATCTATGGAAAATGTCTTACTACTTACTCAAAACTATCCTTTTGAATAAAATATCACTGGGAAATATCAGGGATATTGTTTCTTTGTTTAAATCTGTAAAGCTGGTTCTACATTCTAATAAGTGGATACATGATTATCATAAAGTTTTTATATACTAATACCTACTATTTTAGGGGCTTCCAGGTGGCGCTAGTGGTAAAGAACCCTCCTGTCAATGCAGGAGACGTAAGAGATGTGGGTTCAATCCCTAAGCAGGGAAAAGTCCCTGGAGGAGGGCGTGGCAGTCTAATCCTGTATATTTGCCTGGAGAATCCCATGGACAGAGGAGCCTCGCCGGCTATAGTCCATAGGCTCACAAAGAGTTGAATATGACTAAAGCAAGTTAGAACAGCTACTATTTTAGGAAAAGAAGAAAATAGCTAATATATTACAAGAATCATATAATAATTGTACAATATATTTAATCTAAGATTATTATTTGAGTTTTCACAAGTATGCTACATCCTTTAGAGAATATTTAAATTTAAATATAAGCTATAAAATTTAAAAAAAATGATTGATGGTGCATGTGAATTAAAATTTTCTTTCTGGATAGCTATGTTTTAAAAAGCTTTTAGCTGGTTATGCAAAAATCTGTCCCCAAAGATCTGTATTGTATTATTTCAATTATTTTCAATTAAAATTTTGGTCCTACAGCATTGATGCTTCAAAATATTGAAAAAATAAAATAGATTTCTATTAAAATAATTTATGGGAAACAAATATCATATTTTTTCCTAGTATTAAAGACTTGGAATTATTTTGTCTAAGGTAAAATCTGAAGCAAGTCAAAACAATATTTGAAATATTTTGAAACTTAGAAGTGGGAAAAATCTTTTAAAAGTATACTCCTGAAGCATAGTTACCTGACTTTTATTGAAAAGCACTGACCAAAAATAAATAAATAAATAAATACTGGTCCAGGATATTTAGAGTAAAATGTGATATTTCCTTTCTTAAAAAGAGGAATTTTCTTCTTAACATTTAACATTCTGAGAAAGGTAATAGAATATCTATTCATTTTGTAAGAAGCTAAAAAATACAAAGTAATACTTACATGTATTTTTCAAATTAATATCCTCTCTTAAAGGATGCTGTATCATTGATTTGCAGTTTCATGCATGCATATTCTACATATTTTCAAAATGGTATCAATACACTTCTACATATAAGTCAAATTGTCATAAAAATTTGTTTATTTAAACTTCAAAATTATTTGTGATACAAATGTACAGACATCTAGTTAGCATTTATTATATGGAAAAACTAGACTAGGAATTAACTGTAACTGTTAATTTTAAAGCAAGAAGACATTAATTAGAACTCATACTCTCCCATTATTGTAGAAGTCATAAGGAAAACAACCTCTAAAAATATGTGCTTCTTAAAATCAAGGTTTATAGAATCTACTTAAGAAGAAAAAGCACATGAAAGAATGAAAGACAAAGTTATGTGTCATTTTATTTGCACATTTCAGATTATAGTAAGAAGTTAGATGATAGTTCTGAGCTGGGGCTCCTAGACAAAGTTTTCCTTTCAATAACAGCCTACTAAGTTGCTCTTCAGTTTAACTAGAGTGGAAATCCCACATTTACAGATTTTATAGCCCACCAAAAATTTTAGTACATTTTCTATCTTTCATGGTCCAGGACTTAGAGTTTGTCAACTCCCACTTAAACTTTATGCAGATAAAACAGATTAAGCAACAGTACTACTTTTATTTAGTACCAAATTCAAGATCAGTGTATAGATTAAGTATAGAAGAAAACAATTAGGTATGAATAACAATATTAACAAAAGAGCTTCCCTGGTCTCCCAGACAGTAAAGAATCCACCTGCAATGCAAGAGACCCAGGTTCCATCCATGGGCAGGAAGATACCCTAGAGAAGGGAATGCTACTCACTCTAGTGTTCTTGCCTGGAGAATGTCATAGACAGAGGAGCCTGGTGGGCTGCAGTCGATAGGGTCACAAAGAGTTAGGCATGACTAAATGACTAACACTTAACTTAATAATATAATCAGGAAAAAATGCAACTATAGAAGTTTAAATGTCTGCATTCTAAAATGAAAAGAGATGTCTTTGCATAAGAGCATGCTAAAACTTATAAACATATTGAAGGAAAAAATATTTGTGGAGAGCAAACAGTGGCAGAAGGTAAAAAGTATTATCTTTCTTCATTTCTTTTCATTATCTTTCTTCATTTCTTTTCATTATCTTTCTTCTACTTCATGAGCTAAAAAACAAACCTAAGGATATCCTAAGACAAGAAAAGCATCAATTTCCTTCCAATTTGTTCAACTCACTGCTTTAGAGTCAGTGTGGCATTCTCCCCATTTCTAAAGTTACAGTGATCGTCATTTGTAACTTGTTGTGAGCTTCTACCATTATCTTTGCCTCATTGGCACTTTATAGTGAAAAGTGGTAATGATAACTGCTAGTCAAACACAATTTCAATCATGTTATCAATCATTATAATGATACTTCAAAAGACTCATTAGATCTTAAAATATATGTGATGAAGAGATGAAATTCAGAAGAATTGATTTGAGTACTAATGCTCATTACTATAACTTCCTTCACTGTTATAACATGGTGTCAGTGGGGTAACAGTAAATATAAGCATGAAAAAATGTCTACTTCAGAAGAACTTCAGTTTATTAAGTGCTAAATTATATATTTTATTTCAAAATTTATCTTCTGAAAATTATATAATGACCATTGCCATTTGAATTATTGATAAAATGTTTACCCAGAAACTCATTAAAATATTCTATGAATATTGCTTACTTAATATGTAGCAATCATTGTGCTGGCTATTGAGTGTCCAACACTGACCAAGAGAAAGAGAGATTTTTCTTGATTTTATCAAATTTATGCCCCACCCAGACTCTAAAGAAATAATTATTCAAGTTATTGTTTATTTACTCTTGTAAGACAAGTAATACACACATTCTGTCTCCTGGAAACACACAATTTTAATTAGATGAATAAAACACACACACACACACACACACACACAGAGTTAATGAACCATGTAAGTCAACATTATAAGTGGAATGCTGTGGTGGACCCAAAGATGTGTAAAAACTGCCCAAATCCTTTCCCAAGACTTCTTGTCCCACCCATCAATCAAATCTCCTTTTAACAGTCTTTTTGTGGTTTGGTGCACTGTTGAAAGCCATGCTATGCATGGATATGTCCTTCTTCTGATGACCCAAATCTAATGACTGATCAAGGCATGGGTAAGAAAGCCCAGCTCTCACCAGAATTGAGGACAATTCTTGTGGTTTGTACATGCTTCATAACTCCATATGACTATGTTTAAAACTTTGTTGACTTTTATTTGCCATTTGACTTTTTCCTATGACCAATCCCTTATCACTCCACCTCTCTTTTCTATGGTTGTTACCCTTAATAAACATTCCACACACAAAACTCTTCCCATGGGTTTGGTCTGTTTCTGAAAGAAACCACCTCCTTTTGATTTATGATAGTGAAAGTCACCCTAGAAAGCAAGTGATAAGGTGTGACTTGGCGGCAGTAGAAAATCCCCTGCCAATGCAGGAGACCCCAGTTCGATCCCTGGGCTGGAAAGATGCCCTGGAGAAGGGAATATCCACTGCAGTATTCTTGCCTGTGGAGTTTCATGGAGAGAAGTGCCTTGAAGGTTACAGTTATATATATATATAAAGTCTCCCCAAAGTGGTAAGACTTAGCCAACATGTATCACCATACCAGCAGGACTCAGGAGAATGTATGGGACTAGATTTTTAGGATACTTAATCTAAGAAACTTAAACATAAAATTAGATCAAAGATTCTTTATTTGGGAGCATTTTCCCAAGACATAGATGTAAATGCTCTAGCAATGACCCCATAAGATGTAGGGAACTTACCACTAGCATGATTTCTAGGAGCAAGGAAAACACAATGGCCCGTGAAAAATGAAATTAAAATGCCAGAACTGCATGGAAGACTGTGAAAAATAGGATTAAAAGTCTCAGGAACATGAACATGCTGAAGTAAATAAGCCATGTAAGGTAGGAATACTCACCATGGAGGACACAGAAGGTATGCCATTACCAAGGCCTTAAAGAATGTGCTGGGTTTCCCTGGTGGCTCAGATAGTAAAGAATCCACCTGCAATGTGGGAGACCTGGGTTTGATCCTTGGATTGGGAAGATCCCCTGGAGAAGGGAATGACAACCCACTCCAATAGTCTTGCCTGGAGAATCCTCATGGACAGAGGAGGCTGGTGGGCTACAGTCCATGGGGTCACAAAGAGTCAGACACGACTAAGCAACTAAGGAATGCACTAGTGAGTAGTACTTAAAAGTTTGGTGGCAACTCCACTCTATAAGGAGGACTGGCAGTAGGAGAGATGCGTTAATAGCAAGGACAATGATAGGACATCAAAACAATGGAGGCCTGGTAGCTAAACTTAAACACTAGCAGTAGGAGGATGCAATTATCATAAGGAGATGCAGGATCAGAGTGACGGTGATGGATGTTTGACCCACATATTCATGGAGATTGTTAATAGAATAATGGCATTCCTGAAAACAAACTAGATGATCAGCTAATATTCAACTTGTGCCATCAGGAGAAATCAGGGATAGGTGGCATGATGTGAGCGTTATTTCCGTATAAGCCGCAGTTCTTCTTGTAAATTCCAGACCGAAGCAAGTTTTCAGATCTAGAACCCAGAGTCCTAAGAGGCGACCATGTCCAGAAGCAGAAAGACTCTATGACAATCACACACAATTATGATTGTCCTAGTCCTTCCTCAAAGGGCCTTGTAGTCATTTTCTTAGGTATTTGTATGTTGGGTAAAGAAAAATACCCTGAGGACCATTTTTGGATTCAGGGACTGGGACAACATTGATACCTGCAGTTTATTGCTTTGGTTACAGTGGGACATATACCACTAGGTAATAAATTTGATCATCAGCTTCTATATGTATATTTATTGGATCTTGTCCCTAAATATTTAATTGAGATTGGCAAACTTTATAGTTGACTGCACTGAGGAGTCCTTGGCCTTTGGAAAGTGAAAGCATAGTGGATTATTATTCAGGGCTCTCCAGCAAAACATAACCCAAAGGTTCATATATATATATATATATATATATATATATATATATATATATATATATATATATATATATACAATATACATATAAAGATATATACTTGCACATATACATATATGGAATAGCATATTATATATATGAGATTTATTATAAAGAATGCTGTTGATGTAAATCTGATCTAACTCTGAAGACCCAAAAAATAAGGTATCAGTTTCAGAATGAAAGCTGGCAACCAAAGGAAGAGCTGATGTTTCAACTTGAGTCCTAAGGCAAGCAAGAAAAAAAAAAATAATAATAATAATAATGTCTCAACCCAGTGAGGCAGGAAGTGGTCCCTTATCAAGGATCTCATCCTTTTGTTCTATGCTGTCTTTCATTTAACTGGATGAAGTCCACCACCTCAAGGAGGAGAATATACTCAGTCTACTAATTTCATGCTAATATTGAGTCTCCTCAGGATCTGCTGGAGATTTGGCTTGTGGAACACTTGGGGCTGAGTCCCTGCTAACAGTCTAGATTTCCAGACAAACTGAGGGTGAGTCAAAGCTAATGGAAGCCATGTCTGGGACTTTGGTTTGTGGAACACTCAGGGGTAAGTCCCTGCTGCCAGCCTGGGCTTCCAGACAACGAGAGGGTGAATTGTTGCTAATGGAAGCAAGATCTCCTCAGGACCTGCTGGGGTTTCAGCTTTGGGACTGTATGGTGTCCAGTTTGTGCTGACAGGAGCTGGTCTCTTCAGGACCTGCTGGAACGTGGTGCTGCTGAAGGAGAAGGTCATCCAGAGGACACAAGACATGGTGGCTACTGATAGACTCTCCCACAGTGCCTCTTCATAAATAGATCAAGTTCTGAGTCTTTGGAGTGGAAGCACTGACTCCAAGACACTAGAACACCAGAGAACTAAAACTACAGAGTATCAAATAATGAGAACTCAAACAAAGGAAACAGATTTTGTACATAAGACATGGCATCACCCAACCACCAGTAGCATCCTGTGCAGGACATCTCATCTAAGCAACAAAAACAAAAATACAAATCCAGTCATCAGCAGACAGGATTACCACCTCATTCAGCCTTGCCCATCAGAGGAAAAATAGACAAACAAAAACTCAGCCCAAGCTTACAAAAACCACTGGACCAACCTTAGTAGGGCCAAAACCAAAAGGAAGAAAGAATTCAACCTTGAACCATGGGAAAAGAAGACCTCAAACACAATAAGTTAAAAAAACTAATAATAATGAAAAGGCAGAGAAATACTACACAAATTAAGGAACAAACTAGAAACACAGAAGTCCAAATAAATGAAGAGGAAATAGGCAAACTACCTGAAAAAGAATTCAGAATAATGACAGTAAAGATGATCAAAAACCTTAAAATCAAAATGAAGAAAATATAAGAATCGATTAACAAAGACCTAGAAGAATTAAAGAATAAACATACAGAGACAAACAACACAATTACGAAATAAAAAATGCTCTGGAAGGAATCAATAGTAGAATATCTGAAGCAGAAGAATGAATCAGTGAGCTGGAAGATAAAATGGTGGAAATAACTTCTGAAGAGCAGAGTAAAGTAAAAAGAATGAAAAGAACTGAGGATAGTCTCAGAGACCTCTGGGACAATATCAAACACACTAACATTTGAATTATAGGGATCCCAGAAGAAGAAGAGAAAAAGAAAAGGTACGAGAAAAGTTTTGGAGAGATTATAGTTCAAATTTCCCCCAACATGGAAAAGGAAATAGTCAATCAAGTATAAGAGCACAAAAAGTCCCATTCAGGATAAACCCAAGGAGAAACACTCCAAGACACACACTAATCAAACTAACAAAGACTAAACACAAAGAATGAATATTAAAAGCAGCAAGGGAGAAGCAACAAGTAACATACAAGGGAAACCCCATATGCTTAACAGTTGATCTTTCAGCAGAAAACTCTGCAGTCCAGAAGAGACTGGCAGGATGTATTTAAAGTACTGAAAGGGAAAATTCTACAACCAATGTTACTGTTGGTCCTCACTCAAAGGATCACACTAAAAATTTATGGAGAAATAAAAAGCTTTTCAGACAAGCAAAAGTTAAGAGAATTCAGTACCACAAAACTAGCTTCACAACAAATGTTAAAGTGACTTATATAGTCAAAAAATATGAGAGAAGAAAAAAGTTACAAAATTAGCTTCAACAAATTAAGCAAATGGCAATAGGAACATATATATCAATAATTGCTTTCAAAGTAAATGGATTAAATATTCCAAACAAAAGACACAGACTGGCTAAATGGATACAGATATAAGACCCATATATATGCTGTCTACAAGAAAACCACTCAGACCTCAAGACACCTATAGACTGAAAATGAGAGGGTGGAAAAATATATTTCATGCCAATGGGAAGCAAAAGAAAGCTGGAGTAGTAATCCTCATATCAGACAAAATAGACTTTAAAATAAAGATTACAAGAGATAAGCAAGGGCACTATATAGTGACAAGGGATCAATCCAAGAGGAAGATAAAACAATTGTAAATACCTATGCACCCAACAGAGGAGCACCTCAATACATAAGACAAACACTAGAAGACATAAAAAGAGAAATTAACAGTAACACAATAATAGTATGAGATTTAAAATCCCACTCACACCAGGGGACAGATCATCAAAACAGAAAATTAATAAGGAAACATGTCTTAAATGACACATTAGATGAGATGACCCTCATTGATATCTTCAGGATATTCCATTCAAATGCAAAAGAGTGCACCTTCTGCTCAAATACACATGAAACATTCTGAAGGATAGACCACATCGTGGGTCACAAATCAAATCTCAGTAAATTTAAGAAAATTGAAACCATATCAAGTGCCTTCTCCAACCACAAGGCATTGAGACTAGATATCAGTTACAAGAAAAAAACTGCAAGAAGCACAAACACATGGAGCTTAAACAGCACATTTCTAAATAACCAACAGATTACTGGAGATATCAAAAGGGAAATAAAAAATTTTCTAGAAACAAATGACAATGAAAACACAACTCCAAACCTATGGGATACAGCAAAAAGAGTTTAAGAAGGAATTTCATAGCAATAAAATTCTACCTCAAAAAACAAGAAAAACATTGAATAGACAACCTAACTTTACGTGGAAAACAACTGGAAAAAGAAGAAGAACAATAATAACAACAACAACAACAACAAAGGAAAAAAACAGAAGAAAAGAAATCATAAAGATCCAAGCAAAAATAAATGAAAAAGAAATAAAAGAAGCAAGAGTAAAGTTTACCAAAACTAAAAGATGCTTCTTTGAGAAGATAAACAAAATTGACAAGCCTTTAGCCAGACTCATCAAGAAAAAAAGACAGGAGAATCAAATCAGCAAAATCAGAAATGAAAAAGGTGAGGTTGCAGCAGGCAATACAGAAATACAAAAGATTATAAGAGACTACTATAAACAACTATATGGCAATAAAATGGATAATCTTGAAGAAATGGACAGATTCCTAGAAAAGTTCAACCTTCCAAGACTGAACCAGGGAGAAATAGAAATTATGAACAACCCAATTGCAAGCACTGAAATTGAAGCTGTGATTAAAAATCTCACACACAAAAAAAACAAACACCCAGGACCAGATAGCTTCATAGGAGAATTCTATCAAACATTTAGAGAAGAGCTAATGCCTGTCCTTTTAAAACTCTTTCAAAAACTTGCAGAGGAAAGAACAGTTCCAAACTCATTCTACAAGGCCACAATCACCCTGATATCAAAAGCAAAGACAACGCAAAAAAATAAAACTACAGGTCAATATCACTGATGAACATAGATGCAAAAATCTTCAGCAGAATTTTAGCAAACAGATTTCAGCAACACATCAAGAATCTCATACATCATGCTCAACTTGGGTTTATTCCAGGAATGCAAGGATTCTTCAATATATGCAAAGCAATACACAATATTAGCAAACTGAAAGGTAAAAACCATATGATATTCTCCATAGATGCAGAAAAAAGTCTTTGACAAAATTCAGCACCCATTTATGATTAAAACTCTTCAAAAAATGGGCAGAGAATGAGCCTACCTCTACATAGTAAAGGCCATATATGATAAGCCTACAGCAAACATTATTCTCAATGGTGAAAAACTTAAAGCATTCCCTCTAAGATCAGGAACAAGACAAGAATGTCCATTTTCACCACTAATACTCAACATAGTTCTGGAAGTCCTAACTATAATAATCAGAGAAGAAAAAGAAATAAAAGAATCCAGATCGGAAAAGAAAGAGTAAAACTCTCACTGTTCAGATGACATGATACATAGAAAACCCTAAAGATAGTATCAAAAATTACTAAAGCTAATTAGTGAATTTAGCAAAGTTGCAGGATACAAAATCAACACACAGAAATCACTTGCATTTCTATATACTAACAATGAATTCAGAAAGAGAAATTAAGGAATCGACCCCCTTCACCATTGCAACACAAAGAATTAAATATCTAGGAATAAACTTACCTAAGGAGACAAAAGAACTGCACACAGAAAGTTTTAAAACACTAATGAAAAAAATCAAAGATGACATATTCAGATGGAGAAATATTCCATGTTCCTGGGTAGGAAGAATCAATATTGTGAAAATGACTATACTACTGAATGCAGTCTACAGATTCAATGCAATTTCTATCAAATTACCAATGGCATTTTTCCACAGAACCAGAACAAAAAGTTTCACAATTCATATGGAAATACATAAGACCCTGAATAACCAAAGCAATCTTGAGAAAGAAGAATGGAGCTGGAGGAATGAAGTTTCCTGACTTCAGGTTATACTACAAAGCTACAGTCATCAAGAAAGTATGGTACTGGCACAAAAACAGAAATATAGACCAATGGAACAATATAGAAAGCCCAGAAGTACCTATGGGTGCCTTATCTCTGACAAAGGAGACAAGATTAAATATAAGGGGGCAAAGACAGCTTCTTTTGGTGCTGGGAAAATTGGACAGCTACGTGTAAAAGAATGAAATTAGAACACTTCCTAACATCATACACAAGGATAAATTCAAAATGGATTAAACACCTAAATGTAGGACCAGAAACTATAAAATTCTTAAAGGACAACAAAGGCAAACCACTTGATGACACAAATTGAAGCAAGATCCTCTATGACCCACCTCCCAGAGTAACAGAAATAAAAGCAAATGTAAACAAGTGAGACCTGATTAAACCAAAAAATTTTGCACAGCAAAGGAAACTATAAGCAAGGTGAAAAGAAAACCCTCTGGGAGAAAATAATGGCAAATGAAACAACTGACAAAGGATTAATTTCCAAAATATACAAGCAGTTGATACATCTCAATGCCAGAAAAACAGACAACTCAATTAAAAAGTGGGAAAAAGATCTACACAGACATTTCTCCGAAGAAGACATACATATGGCTAACAAACAAGTGAAAAGATACTCAGCATTGGTCATTATTAGAGAAATGTAAATCAAAACTACAATGAGATATCAACCTCACACTGGTCAGAATGGCCCTCATCAAAAAGTCTACAACAATAAATGCTGGGGAGCGTGTAGAGAAAAGGGAAGGCTCTTGCACTGTTGGTAGGAATGTACATTGATACAGCCACTATGGAAGACAGTATGGAGATTCCTTTAAAAAGTAGGGATAAAACCACCATATGATCCAGGAATCTCACTCCTACGCATATATCCTGAGGAAACCAAAATTGAAAAAACACATGTATCCCATTGTTCATTGCAGCACTATTTACAATAGCTAGAACATGGAAGTAACCTAGATGTCCATTGTCAGATGAATGGATAAAGAAGTCATGGTACATATACACAATGGAACATTACTCAACCATAAAAAGGAAGACATTTGAGTCAGTTGTGATGATGTGGATGAACTTAGAACCTATTATACAGAGTGAAGTGAGTCAGAAAGAGAAAGATAAATATCATATTACAATGTATATATATGGAATCTAGAAAAATGGTACTGAAGAATTTATTTACAGGGCAGCAATGGAGAAACAGACATAGAGAACAGACTTATGGACATGGGGATATGGGAGGAGAGGGTGAGATGTATGGAAAGAGTAACATGGAAACTTACATTACCATATGTAAAATAGATAGCCAACGGGAATTTGCTGTATGGCTCAGGAAACTCAAACAGGGGCTCTGTATTAATCTAGAGGTGTGGGATGGGGAGGGAGATGGGAGGGAGTTTCAAACGGGAGGGGACATATGTGTACCTATGGCTGATTCATGTTGAGATTTGACAAAACAAAAAAATTCTGGAAAGCAATTATTCTTCAATAAAAAATAAATTAATAAAAAAGCTTAATTTCATCTAAAAACACTTTCACAGACATACTCAGAGTAATGTTTGACCAACTATCTGGGCTCCCTGTAGCCCAGAAAAAATTGACACATAGAATTATCCATTACAGTAGAGAAGGGCAGTAGAAACCTTTGAAACTGTTCCTCCTCCAAAACAGTAAAAAGCAAAAAAATAAAAATAAAACAGTACTCCATTCCAAGAATGGCTGAAAATTAGTGCTATCCTTAAAGATCTAAAGGATGCAAGGATAGCAATCCCCAATAAATTTTCACTTAATTTATCAATCTAGTCTTGCATTTTAGTTGCATAGTAGTATCTTTACTAGATAGTAGTAGTAGTATTTTTGCTAGTAGTAGATGTAGTATCTTTACTAGAGTGAATTAATATGAACTCAACTGCATGAAATGCATCCATTGATTAGTTAAACATTTTATAATTTAATCATTAAAGACAATCAGAACAGCTTGCATTTAAATAAAATGGGCAACCTTACAACAGAGAATGTGTGGTTGCAAAACTATGACCATAAATCCACTGGCCATATTCCACATCACCCCATCTATAATCCACCTTTTTGATGGAGTATTGAAGTGGTCTGCTGAAGTGCAGTTGAAGCATTAGAGGAAGTGATAGGAGAATTAAGTATTATCTTCTAGGCTTCAGGACACACACTATATTTTATTGATTGAGTCAGCTTATAATTTGTTCTTTAATTTGTTGTTGTTGTTGCTGTTTTTCACTCATCAAGTCATATCTGACTCTGTGACCACACGGACTGCAGCACATCAGGTTTCCCAGCCCTCATCATCCCCCAGAGTTTAACCAAGTTGATATCCATTGAATTGGTGATTCCATCCAACTATCTCATCCTCTGTCATCCCCTTCTCCTTCTGAGGAGAAGAAATTCACTCTATCCCCTCCCTTTTCCAATGAGTCAACTGTTCACATCAGGTGGCCAAAGTATTGGAGCTTCAGTTTCAGCATCAGTCCTTCCAATGAGGGGTTGGTTTCCATTAAGATTGACTAGTTTGATAAAAAAAGAAAGGAAATTTCAAGTGGAACAATGATATAAATGTATCAAGATGTCTGGAAATTTATATTTATAGAAAATAGATTTTAAACTTCTGTATTATTGATATTTGAAACTGGATAATTTCTTGTGTATTTTGAGGGCTGTCCTATGCATGTTTAACATTACTAGATGTTAATGACATCCTTCCTTCATGATGACAATCAATAATTTTTTCTAGCATTGTCAAATATCCCCTGGCTAGGAAATTCCATGCAGTTGAAATTTTAAAAAAAGAAAATCTGATATAGGTAATACATGCTATGTGATTCAGAAGGCATATGTAAGAAAGCTACTGATAAAGGCATTTGATGTTCTCCTTTCAATAATAAAAATAATTTCAATGCAGGGCAAGGAATTTATAGTATGATTGTATACGAATTTACATTAAACTATAAATGTAGGTGGGGATAATAAGATGGGAAGAACCAATAAAAAAGCAAACTCCATAGGGTTTGGTATCATTAATTTGGGGAAGTTTTCAATCATTAGTACTTCAGCGATTTCTTGTCTTTTTATCTTTTTCTTCTTCTCCTGGTATACCATTACTCTTATGTTATACCTTTTATAATTGGCCTACAGTTCTTTGATATTCTAATCAATCTTGTTTATTCCCCACTGTTTGAGTTTTGAAATTTTCTTCTGACATCTGTTCAGGATTACTTGTTATTTCCTCTTCTGTCTCTAGTGTCTTGATGAGTTGCATTAGCAGGGCTCTTGGAAACCAAACAAGTGAATTTTGTGTTTGAGACAGTTCTTATAATGGTGGTATCATAACAATGTCCTAATCAGGTAAGATTCTTATTTCCCCTCTCTCCCAAAATATGTCAGTCATTATCTATAATTGCAATTGTACCTATAGATACTAAAATGTTACATGATTAAATTCAGTCTTCATTATGAAGGTAAATTTTAGCAAAAGGATAGAATAATTTCCTAATATGATATGGGATATCTATATAAAAATATTAGTAAACATTATATAAAGAGTAAAACTATGAGTAATCCCATTAAAGTGAATTCCAAAGCAATGATATCTACTCTCATGTTCATAATTCAATTCTGTTTTGTAAGTTTATCCAAAGAAATCAGAAGATAGAATATGAGTTATAAATATTGGAAGGGAGGAAAATGAATTTTTATTAGTTGGAAGTTCTCTTGGGAGAGAAAAAAAGAGAAACAACTTTAAAAAATATGAAAACTCTCATAAGAATTCAGAAAACATGTCTTTTATTAAATAAGTATGCAAAATTAAATTATATTGCAGACTATCTTTAAAAATCAGGCTGAAGACAACTTAAAGGATATAATTTATAATAAAAACAATAATAAAAACCATAGTACAAATAATAAAGAAATATTTTTTGTAAATAGACCAAAACTTATAGGAGAGTAGAAAAAGAATTATGAATAAATGAAGATCCTTGGCATTATTCTAGATGCAAAGCTCTAATACTGTAAAGGTATTCTTTCTCTCCTAAGTAATCTACAAAATTAATCTAGTTTTAATAAAAAGTTTCATGTTCACATATTGGATAATTAAAGCCATCTAAATATTAATCATTTTACACATTCCCCAAGCCATTTAATTCAACAAAAAGAACATATAAAGTCACTTAAATCCCATAGGAACAAGAAAGCTAAACTTTCAATGTCATATGTAAGGATATAAACTTTCTGAAACTATTTTAGCCAGTTCTGAATATACAACAGAACTGAGTATCAGGCAAATAAAAAGTGAGAGGGTGGTGGGCATAGAACCAGTAGCTGAAGACACAAAATAACACCTATCAAAAATGAAAAATAGTTATACATTATGGGAGGAAATCCTTATAACAAATATGAGACTAATTTTATCGGAAAATAATTTGATGAGGGAAAAAAGGAAAAGCTTGAGAGCTCATAGGTATTGGAAAAGCAGTTTTGTGTAGCATCATATCTAGGAGGGAGGAAGTTAGAACAGACTCTTCTTAGATACTTGAAAATAAAAGGGGAAAAAAGAAGGAAGTAGCAGATATTAGTGATCCTATAGAAACAAGATTATTTGAAACTAGAAGACACAAACATCTCCCACAAAAGTGTGCCATTTATTAACTAAACTGTAATTCACTATGTGAGAAACCATTTTTCTTGGCTTTTTAATGTTTCTTCTTATATTTGGGGAAGATCAACTTTCTGGCTTGTCTTTTCATGAAGAATGTAGAGCAAACAACATGAAAGATAGGAAAACTACCTCCTTCCAGAAAATGGCTGGTCAGGTTTGCTTGAAGCCTATTTCAAATGATTTGGGTTGTCTGAAGTCTGGGCTTCACAGTATGATACAAACCCACTGGATGCACAGCATCTCCCTGTGATGTTCCATGCTAGTCCATGGGTAACTATAAAGAAATAGTCTAAAACAAGAAAAAAAAAGAGAGAGAGAGAGAACTACAAAAACAGCATCAAAACAAGTAACAAAATGGCAATAAGTATATACCTGTCAATAATCGTGGTAAAGGTCAATAGATGCGCCAATCAAAGGACATAGGATGGATGACTGGTTAAAGAGATCAAACCTATATATAAATATGTATATATGCTGCCTGCTAGAGAATCCCTTCAGAGCTGAAGACAGAAATAAACTGAAAGTGAGGGATGGAAAAAGATATTTCATGCAAATAGAAATAGAAAGAAATCTGGGGTAGCAATACTCATATGAAACAATCTAAACTTCAAAGCAATGGCTATAACAAAATATAAAGAAGAGCATGATATCATGATAAATGGTTCAATACAAGAAGAGGATATAACATCCATGAACACATATGCACCTAATATAGGAACATGTAAATATATAAAGTAAATATTAATATAAATAAAGGGAGAAACAGTAACAATAAAAGTAGGTGACATTAACATCCCATGTACATCAAAGGATGGATCATCAAGAAAGAAAATCAATAAGGAAAAAGCAGTGTTAAATGGCCAGATGGACTTACTAATTATAAACAGGACATTCCATTTTAAAAAATCAGCATGTACACTCTTTCCAAGTGCACATAGAACATTCTTTAGGATAGATCATATTCTAGGTTCCAAAACAAATCTCAACACACTTAAGAAGACTGAAATTACATCAAGCATATTTTTTTGACATAAAATATTAAGACTAGAAATCAAATAAAAATAATGTGAAAAAGGTACATAAACATGTGGAGACTAAATAATTTACTATTAAAAACCCAACAGGTTAGCAAAGGAAATCAGAAAATATGCTCAGACCAAAGAAAATAAAAACACAACTTTTCAAAATCTATGAACACAAAAGAACTAGTTCTAAGAAGGAAATCTGTGGTGATATAAGTATACTTAATTAAACAAAAAATACTAAATAACTCAAATTTACCATCTAAAGAAATTAGGAAAAGAACAAATAAAGTCCAAGGTCAACAGAAGAAAAGATATAATTAAGATTATACTGGTAATACATAAACTAGTAAAGCTATAGAAAAAAAATGTACCTAGTTTACATAGCTAAAAATATAGAAAATTTGATAAAATTAAAGAAGCAGCCTTAAGAAGTATGGAGCAACACTGTCACTATTTACTGATGATTATATATTGAAAGGGCTGATGTTGAAGCTGAAACTCCAATACTTTGGCCATCTCACACGAAGAGTTGACTCATTGGAAGAGACCCTAATGCTGGGAAGGATTGGGGGCAAGGGGAGAAGGGGACGACAGAGGATGAGATGGCTAGATGGCATCACCGACTCGATGGACAAGGGTTTGGGTCGACTCTGGGAGTTGGTGATGGACAGGGAGGCCTGGCTTGCTGCTATTCATGGGGTCACAAAGAGTCGGACACGACTGAGAGACTGAAATGAACTGAACTGATTGAAGATAAAGAAAACCCTAAAATTCACCAAAAACTAGAACTAGTATATGAACTGAGTACAACTGCAAGGTAGAAGATTAAATACTCTGAAACCTCTTCTATATCTATGCCCTAACAATGAGCTACCAGAAAAAGAAATCAAAGCCATCTACTATTGCACAAAAAAGAATAAAATACCTAGGAATGAATTTAACCAACATATACTCTGGAAACTATAAGGCATTTATGTAGGATATTGAAGATAATACAGATAAACAGAAATATCAAGTGTTCCTGGGTTGAAAGAATTAGTATCATTAAAATGTCCATACAACTCAAAGCTATCTATATATTTAATGTAATTTCTTTCAGACGCCCATGTTACTTTCCACAGCACTAGAACAAACGACTGCAAAATTTGTGTGGAACCACAAAAGACCTCGAATAGACAAAGCAATCTTGAGAAAAAATAACAAATTTGGAGTTATTACACTCCCTGATTCTAGGCTTTAGTATGAAGCTACAGAAATGAAAACAGTATGGTACTGGCACAAAACACACACATAGATCAATAGAACAAAATAGAGACCCAAGAAATAAACCTGTGCACTCATATGGCCATTTCATCTATCCAAAAGGGACATGAATATACAATAAGGAAAAGATATTATCTTCAACGAGTCATGTTATGAATACTGTATAGCTACATGTAAAAGAATCAATTTAGAACATTTTCTTCTATACAAAAATAAGCACACAATGAATTAAAGATCTAAATTTAAGATCAAAAATCATAAAAGTCCTGGAAATGTCAATAACCTCAGATATGAAGATGACCCCACCCTTATAGCAGAAAGCAAAGATGATCTTTAGTTCCTCTTGATGAAGGTGAATGAGGAGAGTGAAAAACCTGGCTTAAAACTCAACATTCAACAAACTAAAATCATGTCATCTGGTCCCATTGCTTCATGGAAAATAGATGGGGAAACAATGGAAACAGTAACAGACTTTATTTTGGGGGGCACCAAAATCACGGCAGATAGTGACTGCAGCCATGAAATTAAAAGATGCTTGCTTTTTAGAAGGAAAGCTATGACCAACCTAGACAGCATAATAAAAAGCAGAGACATTACTTTGCCGACAAAGGTTCATCTAGTCAAAGCTATGGTTTTTCCAGTAGTCATCTATGGGTGTGAGTATTGGGTTATAAAGAAGGCACAGTGCTGAAAATTTGATGCTTTTTAACTGTGGTTTTGGAGAAGACTCTTGAGAGTCCCTTGGACTGCAAGATCAAACCAGTCAATTTTAAAGGAAATCTTAGGATGCTGAAGCTGAAGCTCCAATACTTTGGCCACCTGATACAAAGAGCCAACTCATTAGAAAAGATACTATTGCTGGGAAAGATTGAAGGTGGGAAGAGAAGGAGACAACAGAGGATGAGATGGTTGGATGGCATCACCAACTCAATGGACAGGAGTTTGAGCAAGCTCTGGGAGATGGTGAAGGACAGGGAAGCCTGGCGTGCTGCAGTCCATGGGGTTGCAAGGAGTTGGACACAACTGAGCAACAGCAACAATACTCTTTGACAGTACATTTTATTGCATTGATCTCAGCAGGCAAAGAGAACAAAAGCAAACAAAACACATGGGACATAATCTAACTTAAAAGCTTTAGGATAGCAAAGGAATCCATCAGCAAAACAAAAAGTCAGCCCCACAGAGTGTGAGAAGGCATTTACAACTGATGTCTGATAAGGGGTTAATATCCAAAGTATATTACAAACTCATACACCTCAATATGGAAAAAAAATCCAAACAACCTAACTGAAAATGTGTATTGCAGAGACAGGAAGATGGCCACCAGACCCATGGGAAGGTGTTCAATATTGCTAAACATTAGGGAAAATGCTTCTAATGACCAAAAGGATATCAGCTCATCTTTGCCAGGATGGCTACTGTCAAAAAGACAAATAATAAAGTGTCTGCAAGGCTGTGATAAAAGGAAATCCTAGTATTTGGAGATGGCAATGTAAATTGGTGCAGCCACTATCAAAAACATTATAGAAATCCTCAAAAAATTAAAAATAGATCTACCATATGATCCAGAAATTCTTCTCCTAGGTAAATGTCTGAAGAAAATGACATTGATTCAAAAAGATACATGCACCCCAATGATCATAGCAATACTATTTACAGGAGTCAAGATATGGAAGCAACTTAACATCCATCATAGATGAATGGATAAAGACAATGTGGTGTACACACACACACACACACACACACACACACACAATGGACTATCACTCAGCCATAAAAAAAAAGAATGAAATTTTGTCATTTGAAAAAATATAGATGGATCTGGAGGGTATTATGCTTACTGAAATGTTAGAGAAAGACAAACATGTGGAATCTGAAATAAAACAAATGAACAAGCATAACAAAATGGAAACAGGCTCACAGTTACAGAGAACAAACTAGTCGTTACTAATGAGGAGAGGGATGGAGGAAGGGCAAAACAGGTGAAGGGGATTAAAAGCTATGAACTACTAGCTATAAAATAAATAAGATACAAAGATGCAATATACAATACAGGAAATATAGTCAATATTTTGTAGTAGCTTTAGATGAAGTATAATCTGTAAAATATCAACTCACTACACTATTTACCTAACACCAGCATGTTATTGCTAGTTAACTATATTTTAATAAGAAAAAGAATAACTAAATGTCTGTGGATAAATGAAATGGGTAAACTGTGATGTTATATGCATATATATATATATATGAATCATTAATATATAATATATAGATAATACAGTGCATGTATATATACAATAAATATTATTCCATCTTAATAATATTAGCTTATTTATATAGATATATGCCCACAGTAGAACATTATAAGTTTGGTTATACACACACACACACACACTAAAATACTATCAGGTTTAAAAAGTAAGGAATTCCCGCCTTTGCAACAACAGAGATGAACACAGAGGACATGTTGATGATTTAAAATAAGCCAGACAGAACAAGAATATAGCATTATGTCTTTTATATGAGTATTGAGAAACAATGAACTAATATCAGAGAATAAATGGTAGTTAGCAGAGGCTAGGAGTCAAGAAGAAAAACAGATCCTAATCAAATAGTATAAATTTTCAGTTATAAGATGAATAAGTTCTGGAGACCTAGTGTGCAGCATGATGACTACAGTTAATAGCAATGAATTGTATAGTTGAAATTTGCTGTGAGTAGGTATAAATTTTCTTACTACAAAAAAGTAACAATTTTTAATGTATTTTCTAAAAATTTTATGTTTTGACATCATGATAAATATATTTTGTACCTTCGTTTTCCAAATTTTTGCTGCTAACATAGAACTATATAATTGACCTGTACATTAACTGCATATTGTGCAAATTCACCAAATTTAATTTTTTGTTTTTGTCTACTTGTTTTTTAATAGATTCTCAAAAGCAGTTTTTAAAATAGATTCTTTAGGATGTTAATGTACCTAATTTATTAAAATATTCTTTACCATATCTTCTTTCATTCATGAATTATTTAGAAGTATATTGTTACATTACAAATATTTGCATTTTCCCTATGTATCTTATCATTATTGATTTCTATTTAAATTCTAGTTTGTTGACAGAATATAGTAAGGTTTCTATTGTTTTTAAATTTATTAAGACATTTTATGATTAGCATATGGCAATCAGACAATGTATACATGAAAAATATGAGTACTCTGTATGGCTGCTTTAAACTAAAATGTGGTTGAAATGGTTGATAGTGTTGAATATATATTTTATGTCTTTAGTAATTTGTGCTATTTGTTAGTTGCCAAGGGCAGAATGTAAAATTTTCTCTTTAATTATGGAATTTGCTATGTTAACAGAAATGTTCTGCTTCTGCTTGATATTCTTTTAACTATTCATTCATCTTCTTTGCTGCTTCTACTACAAGGTTCATAAAGATTTATAAATATTACCTTTCTGATGAGTTTGTTTTTTTCATCCTGAAATGTCCTCTTTACCATCAATATTGTTTTTTAAACTATAATTTGAATATATATCACATCTAGAAACTAAATAGTCACATTAAAAAAAATCCATTCTAGCTGTCCCTGCATTTTGATTGAATGGTTTAGACCATTAACATTTACCATATATTTGGATACGGTTGTATTTAGAGTCATTATGCTAATAATTTTATTTCTGTTTTTATTTTCCCTTTCTGTTGTTAGTTTTTTCCAGCTTTTCTTCTTTCATTTGGATCATTTGTGATTTTTTTTTGAGGAAGGGAATTATACTTGTTCAACTTTTTGGTTGTTGATTTACATTATGCATTTTTAATGTTCACACTCCATTTAAAGTTAATATTATACCATTTAACTTTAAAAATATGTGATTCTTTATTATAGTCTGAAGAGGCAGAATATAGACAATGAAGGAGCATTCATTTTTCAAACTGCGTGTGTGTGTTGGAAATATTCTTTCAAATAAAATCTTACAGTGTTCACTTTAAAAAGCAGATTAACTTGGCATCTAACAAAAGTGGAAACAGATGTGGGGTTACCTCTGGTGCTTCTTGAGAACCACCTCAGGGCTCCAGTGAATCATTTGAGATCCACTAATGCAGAGATAGGATTTAGTAGCCTACATGAGCCCCTTTCAATTCTGAAATTAGTTTGCAATTTCATTTGTATATGTAGAGCCTGACATGATGATATGCAAGTTTTAGGAACAGAGGTATGGGCATTTGGAGGTCATGGTTGAGTGATCATGTAATCCTGCTATTAGTCTGTTCAGAATTATTACTCATATTGGTGCCCAGGGGTGATCAGGCCCCACAAAAGCACAAATCAAGCTTAAGATACCCATGGCTCTCAATTTATTAATTTTCAGTAAGGCACCATTGCCATGCAAACTGTAAAACCTGATGTTTAGGTGATGAAAGACATTCTCTCTTGTAAGACAGATGAACAAGGAACCAAAGAGCAATGTAATAACTAAATACTCTAGTGAGTATAGAACTAAAGTAAGAGGTATATAAACATTCTAAAAAAAGTCCTTAGGCTAAGATTGCTTGAGACTGTTTCCTAATTTAGTGAAAATCTTTTCAAGGAAATGGATTTTTTGAAATCTGATTCAGGCTACTCCTTGGTCAGTGTTAAATGCACCCTAACCAATTTCTGCCTTTAATCTTCAAGGTCGTATCATCTTTAGGTGGTAAGTTCATTTTTTTCTTTCTTTCTTTCTTTTTTTTTTTTTTTTTTTTGCTGTATCTTCATATTAATTTCCTAGGACTGCTAGAAAAAATCATTATAAACTTAGTAACTTAAAGCAACAGAAATTCTCCACAGTTCTGGAGGCTAGACACCACAAATCAAGGTGTTGTCTGGATCGTCCTCTCTCTGAAGGCTTTTTCCTCTTGCTAAGTTGTGCAGATTGCTGGCAATCTTTGGCATCCCTTTGCTTGAATCTGTATCACTCCAGTTTCTGCTTCTGTCTTCACACGGTGTTCCCTCTGTGTCTCTATGTCTTCAAATAGCATTTTTCCTCTCTATGCCTGTGCCTTAGTCTGTAAACTTCCCTCTTTCTATAAAGACATCAAACATATTGAATTTAGGGCCACCCTAATCCAGTATGACCTCCTCTTAGCTTGATTACATTTGAAGTACCATAGGTCACATTTAGAAGTTTCAAGTGAACATAAACTTGAGGGGTGACACTATTCAAATCAGAACATATGCCTATCATATTGTCTAGTCAACCTTTGATGCATTAAAAATAATCTTATTTGGCCTTATTCTCATGCAAATTTTCAGCCACTAATCAAATTATTTTGAGTGTGTATATTTTCTGTTTTTCATTCTATCTATTCTATGTTCTACCTTATGATTGACCTCCTTCCTCATTCTAACCTAGTGCCTCCTTGCCACTTTCACGTGTCTTGCTTCTCAAATACTTCTAAACTTCTAAAGCTTCTCACCCTGCCCAAGACATAGATCTCTCCTCTTTGTGCCCTCAGCTTCTTTTGGAACTGGGGCTGATTTATTTCAGGGTTTTCTTTTGATTTTATCTGGTTATATATACTTGAATGGAGATGAGTAGCAGCCATAAAACAAGGAGATGGTCTTATAAATGGTCAAGTACCTGGTGGTGCTTGTGGTAGAGAATCCACTTGCCAATGCAGGAGACACAGGAGATGTGGATTGATCCCTAGGTGGGGAAGGTCCCCTGGAGGAGAGCGTGGCGACCCACTCCAATATTCTCTCCAGAGAATCCCATGGACAGAGGGACTTGGTGGGCTACACTTCATAGGGTCTCAAACAGTTGGACTCAACTGAGCACGTATGCACGCACCTTATTACAGAAGTTCAGATAATTTGAACAAGTATTTCATGAAATAATTATTGTTTTGATTTTGTTTTTTAATACTCATGTGGTATAATTTAGTATAGGACTCCAATTATCATAAAGTTGGATATGAAAAATATCTATCAAAAGTAAGCATATATTTAAAAAGATTGAGAAACAAAATATATGGTCTCCTTCAAATGTATTTTCCTCTGAATTATCTATTGACTTTTTTCTTAAAGTACAAAGTTAGCAAACTTTAAAAGATGACTGGAACAAAAACACTGATCACAAAATCTGTGATACTCTTACAAAAATGTGTGAGAGTTGTTCAGATTAAGTAAGTGAATTTAAACATAGCTATTTTCAGGTTAACAATTGCTTTCTGATGTTTATACATACCAAATATTCTGCTCATATTTAAAAAAAATTTCAGTACCTTTTTGTATAAGGGTGATATGATAACTGAGATTGCCAGCATTTTATAGTTCTTGGAGCACTTTATATACTACTCTATATATCCCATCACAGTATCTCTTTCTATGGTTCACTGAGACTGGGCACTGAGCACTGGCCTGAGACTTTAATTTTTCTGCTGTCTTTAACTGGTCTTTGACAGAGTCAAAGAAACTCTTGGCAATTGCAGTTTGGCATTAGCAGTTTCCACTCTTAAATGGTGTACTAGAAATCTTAATTGTGTTCTCCATAGGCTGGGCTAAGTCTCCTTCCTAACAAAGAGAACTTGAGAGCTACCCAGCATTCACATATGAACATGCCTTTGTTGTTCTCCACTCATCATCTTAAAGGTATAATTGTCATTAAATACTGATAGTTATATAAGGTGTTCCCATTATTCTTTAAATGAATAATATATTTTTATAGCATTTATGACATGGATAGTTGGTAAAGGTCTCAAAAGCATCTCTTGAGAAAGTCAAATATCTATGATCTTTGCTTATGTTTACTACACTCTAAAAAAATTGACTTTCATGGCCAATAAGGGGTTAATATCAAAAATATGTAAATAGATTATACATCTCAATATAAAAAAAATTTTAATGGGCAGTAAAACTGAATATATGTTTTCACGATGAGAATAAACAGATGGCCAACAAGCACATGAAAATATTCTCAAAATCACTAATCACTAGGGAAATTCAAATAAAAATCAAAATGAGAAATCACCTCACACCTGTTTATAATAGGTGCCATCAGAAAGATCACAAATAACAAATGTTGGCAAGGATGTGGAAACAAAGAGAATTCTAGTATGCTGTTCATAGGGATATAAATGAGTGCAGCCACTATAGAAAGCAGAATGTTGCTGTCCAGTCGCTCAGTTGTGTCCAACTCTTTGTGTCCCAGGGACTGCAGCATGCCAGGCTCCTTGTCCTTTGCTGTCTCCTAGAGTTTGCTCAGATTCATGTCCATTGAATCAGTGATACTATCTAACCATCTCAATCCTCTGCCATCCCCTTCTCCTTTTGCTTTTCCAGCATCAGAGTTTTTCTAAAGAATCACTTACATGTGGAATCTTTGTAAAACAAACAAATGAATATAACAAAGCAGAAACAGACTTACAGATATAGAGAACAAACTAATTGTTACCAGTGGAGAGAGGGAAGAGGGAGAGGCAGTGAGGTAGAGGGATAAGAGGTACAAAATATTATGTACAAAATAAATAAGCTATAAGTATATACTGTCCAGCACAAGGAATATAACAAATATTTTATAATAACTTTACATGAGGTATAATCTATAAAAGTGTTGAACCACTAAATTGTACACTAATATAATAAAAAACGGTTCCCAGAGAAAATGAAGCAACTTGGAAGTGACAAAAAAATGAAATAAAGGAAGAAAAAGAAAATATACTCTTTCAATGTATTACAACAAATTGCTCCTTAAGAAGCATACCTCGTATGAGACTCCTGAAGGCAAAGGGAGCTGTTTCTCATTTCTGCTCCCCTCAGTTCCCTTCTGTGAAATGTCACCAGATTCTAGATGAAAACAATACAGAGAGGAGAGTGTGGTATCATGGTAAAGATTAATCATTGTTGTAGGATAATATTAGAGTTGGTAGATTGCTTACTAAACTATCTTGGGCAAATTTCTTGGCTTTTTGAGGCTTCAGTTTTGGTAACTGTATATCAATCATATTGACAATACCATTTCATAGGTTTATATTAAAAATAAAAATGAAATGCTGCATCCATATTTTTCAGTTCAGTCCAGTTCAGTTCAGTCCCTCAGTCATGTCCTACTCTTTGTGACCTTATGTACTGCAGCACGCCAGGCCTCCATGTTCATCACCAACTCCCAGAGTTTACTCAAACTCATGTCATGTCGGTGATGCCATCCAACCATCTCATCCTCTGTCGTCCCCTTCTCCTCCTGCCCTCAATCTTTCCCAGCATCAGGGTCTATTCAAATGAGTCAGTTCTTCGCATCAGGTGGCCAAATACTGGATTTTCAGCTTCAACATCAGTCATTCCAATGAACATCCAGGACTGATCTCCTTTAGGGTGGACTGGTTGGATCTCCTTGCAGTCCAAGGGACTCTCAAGAGTATTCTCCAACACCACAGTTCAGAAGTGTCAATTCTTGGGTGCTCGGCTTTCTTTACAGTCCAACTCTTACATTCATACGTGACTACTAGAAAAACCAGACTTGACTAGACAGACCTTTGTTGGCAAAGTAATGTCTCTACTTTTTAATATGCTGTCTAGGTTGATCACAACTTTCCTCCCAAGGAGTATGTGTCTTTTAATTTCATGGCTGCAATCACCATCTGCTGTGATTTTGGAGCCCAGAAAAATAAAGGCAGCCACTGTTTCCACTGTTTCCCCATCTATTTGCCATGAAGTGATGAGATCGGATGCCATACTCTTAGTTTTCTGAATGTTGAGCTTTAAGCCAACTTTTTCACTCTCCTCTTTCACTTTCATGAAGAGGCTCTTTAGTTCTTCTTCACTTTCTGCCATAAGGCTGGTATCATCTGCATATCTGAGGCTATCGATATTTCTCCCAGCAATCTTGATTCCAGCTTGTGCTTCATCCAGCCCAGCGTTTCTCATGATGTATTCTGCATATAAATTAAATAAGCAGGGTGACAATATACAGCCTTGACGTACTCCTTTTCCTATTTGGAACCAGTCTGTTGTTCCATGTCCACTTCTAACTGTTGTTTCCTGACCTGCATATAGGTTTCTCAAGAGGCACGTCAGGTGGTCTGGTATCCCATCTCTTTGAGAATTTTCCACAGTTTATTGTGACCCACACAGTCAAAGCGTTTGGCATAATTTTCAGTAACCTCAAGAGAAGTTAGCTATCACTTAAAATTTCCCTCTTTTTCTAACAATGTATACTGCTGATATATAAAATTCAAAAGTTTCATGAGTAAATATGGAAAAAGTGATTCTTACACGTGATAAATTACGTGAAGATTCTTTAAAAAATGGAAGCATAGTCAAAGACAGCCTATAGCAATCACAGCCCAAGTGAATCTTCAAAGAATTAAGCATCTCTTTGATGATGCAAAAGTTGTTTATAGTAGATGACAGTAGTAGTGGTAGTGGTGCGGTGGTAGGGATCAGAATATATCATCTAAGAAGAACAAAGTATGCAATTTATCGGAACAAAATTACATCTCCAAATAAAGTCTTGAATGATATTAATGATGTTACACAGCAAACATTTCTGGAACTTACTATGAGAAAAATCTCATGTGGAGAGTTCAGCTAGGGTACTCCATGGCATTGATGTCTCAGCATTGATTTCATTTGGCCAAGTCATGTGAAGATGTTAGCCTAACACTAGTCCCCTCAAACAACTGCACAGCTAAATAACAGCCCTCAGGCTTACAAGCAAGTATAAGTACCTAATAGGACTTCCTATATGAGAAATAGTCTTCCTCACCTCCCAGGGCCTTCTCCTTGAGCTCCCCTTAGACAAAATTCCTCTGCAGAGCTTACTAAAACCCTTCTCTTTTTAATTTAAACTGACTAATCCAACCTTACCCCCAGAACTTCGAAGCATTCCACCCATGGACCCTAATAAGGACATTTGCCCCACCCCCAGTTTTGCCTCTCTCTCTGGCTGCCCTCTGCCTTGAACTCCCCATGTGACTGGCCCCTGGAGCATGTCATATATTTCTTCCAGATCTTGTGAATAATAAACTTCTCTATTTCAACCTCGCTTGTCATCTGTTGTTGAACTATTCAAGTGTGGCTCACCATCCAGCACCTATACTCCAATGAACAAGTGTTAACGAAGTCACAACCCCTTAACAAAATTATGATGCCAACTGCATTTTGACCCACCACAAAGGTATGGGATAAACAAAAACTTAAAGCAGAAAACCATCCAGCAGAAGAGACAGGTTGAAAAAAATGGCAGATATAGGTTTATAGATGAGAATTTGACAGTTTTAAAGTATCTTATGACTATATATGAAACATTTGGTTTTATCTAAATATCAACACAGTTTCTAAATTGAGTGTTCCCATTTTAAAGAAAAGATAGTTGAGAGAAACAAGGAATCCTGACCTAACTAATTAAGTCACTTCTCTATTTGAGACTGTAACACAATCTCTTTTTTTTCTTCTTCTCATTTCTCTTGGGTGTTGTCTATAATATTACAATATGAACCACAAAGAAGATTGAAATGAGGAAGAGCCAAATAATTGCCAGGAAAAAAACTAAAGGAGAAAATAACGGGAAAAGACAAAGATTCTTCAAAGATGACACTATATTAAAAAAAAAAAAAAAGTTTTAGGGGTTCTCAGAGAGTGTAGTTTGATTTTTAATGCTCTTGCCATAAAACTGTAACTTCCCCTAAGAAACTATTCTTATCTTATTGATATTAAAGCAATATAATACTTAGCTTAAAATTATTCACCTGGGTCCTGGACTTCCTCTATATGTTGAAAGGGGTAAATACTTCTTTTGTTGAACAGAAATAAAAATACAATTGGAATACAGTTCAGACCATAGCATACTGTGTAACAACCTTGCATCATCCTTTCTTTGCTTCAATCATCCAGTGAAAACATTTTTCCACAGGTATGGTATGTGGCATGGGTTATAATTATTTTTTAATTATATTCAGATGTGTTTTTATGCCATTTACAGCAACATGAGCTTATCTTCAACTTACCCCCATACTGGTAAAGTACCAGGGAGGGAAAGTGTCTTATAGTCCTAGGATTGAATCTCAGCCTTTGAGTTATCCTGTATCCCTTAACAGTGACCATCACAAACTGTTTTTCAATGATGTCCCTTCCCCACTCCTATTGACATGGAACAGGATGGTTAAAGGGGTCTGGAGTTCGGTATTTCGTTTCCCCAAGTTAGGTTGTGTGCATGCTAGCTCACTTCAGTCATGTCCAACTCAGTATGACCCTATGGACTACAGCCAACCAGACTCTTTTACCCATGGAGTTCTCCAGGGAAGAATACTGGAGTGGGTTGCCATTTCCTACTTCAGAATATCTTAGTAACCCAGGAATAGAACTTGCATCACTATATCCACCTGCATTGCTACAAGTGCCACCTGTGGATACCCCAGCAAGTTAGACTCTGGTTAAATAGCTTCCCTGAGAGCAACTCATGTTAAGAATAGAATACTCATAAATATTTCAACATGGTTCCTTCTCTACTTTCCATGCCAGAAATATGTGGAAAATTTGTGTCTGATATTTATTGTGGGAACTTAATGGAATTCCAGGATATGAAATTCACAGAAGTTGGAACTTCCTTGGCCATCTATTGGTTAAGACTTTTTCTTCCAATGCAGGGGCTGAAGGTTCAATCCTTGGTTGGGGAGCTAAGATCCCACATGCCTTGCAGCCGTAAAGCAAAAGCAGCATTGTGACAAATTCAATATAGACTTTAAAAATGACCCACAATAAAAAAAATCTTAAAAAATAAAACAAAATTCACACAAGTGTGGGTTTTCCTACATAGATTACTTGGTTCTCCTGGAATTTTTAACTCACAAAGCTGTCCACAATGAGCCTTCTGTAATTAGGCAGTTACAGTGTAAGTTTTCCTATCCTGGCATTTGTTCCTGTGGAAGTTTCTCCTCATGGGTTCCTGTTTCCAGTAAATTGTGATTCTCTGAATCTGTCTGTCTCTCCAAATTTTCAGGCTGCATGTTGCTGTGTGATCAAATTTCTCTAAGAAGAGTTATTGAATTTTTAGTTCTCTTCAGTTATTTAACTCATTGTTAGGACAGAGGGGTGACTTCTAAGATCTATATAGGCTAGTTGAGCCTGGGAAGAATCTTGAGAGGCATAACAGAGAAAGTCTAAATTGCCTGAACCAGACTGTTAGAAAAATCTAGCATTTTAGGTCCCAGCTAGTGAGAGATCAAAAGATCATGAGGAAAACGTTCTTGGAGAGTAGAAGAAAGGGGATGGTTGTCAGGTACTAACAGATAGCTTAGAAAAATAGCTTCTACAATCCTGTGGAAAACAGAATATGTAATGGATGAACTTTGTAAAACAGTGAAGGAGAATCTCAAGCACAGTGCCTAAGTTTCTGCCTGGTTTTTACTTCTTGCTACTAGGGATGATTTTTGGAGCCTATGGCAGGGCTGTATAGGTAAAAGAGAGTTAATATCCTTAGAATGTTGCAGTAAGATTACAGATTCTCTGGAGACAATCCTTCTCCCTTTAGAAAGAGATTTTGTCTTAGCAAAAAAGCTTAGGACCTTTGCAGAGACATGACTGTGGATCATGTTTCCATGTAACTTGAACTCTCCGTCATGAACTGGATGTTTGTCTGACCCACCCAGGCAAAGGACTAGAAGTGCATAGCAGCACTCTTCATCATCCAATAAAAGTGGTGTATATACTACCAGTGTCAAACATATCCTGAATGCACAAGAAAGTTGCATGGAAGTAGTCATCCACGGCTCTTACTCCTAATACATTGCTTTTTCTCTCAGGCAACACATACAGTTTCATGAGAAGTTCTCTATGACCAGTTTACTGAAGAACTAAAAACTCAAGTCTATATAACTTATGGTCCTGGACAACCTGAGAGTCAACAGTTGCATTACATCATCCCTACTCTGATAAAGTTCTGACGAGTTCTGAAAGGAAGTTATAAAAGGGGTAAGAACAAACCACTCACTTGGTATTCATTTTGCCTGGAATGAGGGTTGGTGATAGAAATCTACATAACTCATAAGCTGTGGACAATGGTTTGGCTGTATGGTTAAGGATGCAGAAAGACATGATTGGAAAATTGATGGCAAGGAAGTCTGGGATGGAGACCTGCTCTGAATGTGTATAAAGTGTCAATATACTTGTGTCCCATGTGAATGATCCCTAAAGACGACCTGAAAAAATGTAAATAACCCCTGGAAAGGATAGCTCAGTCTGCAGATAGCTGTCAGACTCCATCTCAAGCCTTTCCTCTCATAGCCCAATAAGCCCCCAAACAAAGGGGCCACAGTGGTAGGAACAGAGATTAGGCATAAGCTCGGCAACGCGGTCTTTCACTCACCAAGGCTGACCTGGACAGCTGACCCAGTTACAGCTGGGTGCCCAACCTATCAGGATCAGAGGCCAACATTGAGTACCATTTCCCAGGATAGTCAGCCAACTACTTGGTGTCGGGTTGATTACATTGGACTACTTTCGTCATGGAAGGAGTAGCACTGTGTTCTTACTGAAAGAGACATGCATTCTGGACATGGAGTTGTACTTCCTGCCTGCAATGATTCTGCCAAAACCACCATCTGTGGACTAACAGAATGTCATATTCACTCTTATGGTACTCTATGAAGTTTGTTTATGACCAAGGAATCCTTTTCACAGCAAATGAAGTGTGGCAATGGGTCCATGCTCGAGGAATTTACTGATTTTACCATTTTCTCCAAAATTCTCAGACTGTTGGATTGATAGAAAGGTGGAATAGCCTTTTGAAGTCCTAGTTACATGTCAGATGTGTGCTGTTACCTTATAGGGCTGAAATGACGCCCTTCAAGATGTGGTTTATGCTCTAAATCTGTCTAAGATACACTCCAATTTCTCCCATAGTCAGGAAAAAGGGAGGGGAGTAGGTATGGCTTCTCTAACTATTCCTTCTTATGATCTGCTGAAAAATAATTTTTTTTCTGCACCCATGACTAGATTCTGCTAGTCTAGAGGTCTTAGTTTCAGTGGGAGAATTACTTTCACCAGGAGGTACATTGATTCTATTAAACTGGAAATTTAGACTGGCATCTGCACATTTTGGTTTTCTTATGTCTCTGAATCAACAGGAAAAGAAAGGAGTTACTGTGCTGCCTGGGGTGATTGATCGTTACTATGAAGGGGAAATTGAGTTGTTATTATGCAAGGGGAGTAAAGAGAAGTGCATCTGGAATACAGGTGATATTCTGTCTTATGACTAAAGTAAGTGGAAATCTAAAGTCCAATTGGCAAGACTATGGTCCATACCTTTTGAAAATGAAAGTGTGGATCAACCCACTGGGCAAAGAAACATAATCAGTTGGAGTATTTACTGAGATCAAAGGGGATATAGAAAGGGTAGTAGAAAAAGTACTTATACATACCAGCTCTACTCTTATGGCTAGTTGCAGATACAAAGACCTCTGTAATAATTGTAATTCTGTGCTATTTATTTGGATTTAGTCTGCATATATATTAGCCAATTATTTTTATCTTTCTCATCTTTTCCCCTTATCATCTAACATAAAGTGTGCTAATAAAATAATAGATTTATTTTCAGTATTTAAGTTATAAAATGTTAAAGAGAGAATATGAATCAGCAATAAAAAGAGTGCATGAATATTTACGTTCAAGGTCATCCACATCCCTTCTACAGACAAGTTTAGCATGTTTTTGGTGTGTGTAGGAAGTTGTGTAATGTTAAGTGAAAGTATCACTTTGTTGTCTTTAGTTGAAGATGCAATATGGCTTAAAGATATGTGTACATACACCAGATTGATAAAAGGTCACTTCCAATGACTTTGGTGATGTGTCTAAATGGGTGGGCTAAACTGCATTACTAAGAATTCCCTTTCTGATAGGTTTCCAATTAGGGTAGACAATAAGAGAGTTTCTTTAGTGACACTTGAAGAATGTAGGGAGAAATCAGCCACTGACAGCACACATGAAACTTCTCAGTGTTATTCTATCCATCATTAGCCTACACATTACTGTAAGGGAATTTTGCAAGATTGAAGGCAGGAGGAGAAGGGGACGATAGAGGATGAGATGGCTGGATGGCATCACCGACTCGATGGACATGAGTTTGAGTAAGCTCCAGGAGTTGGTGATGGACAGGGAAGCCTGGCATGCTGCGGTCCATGGGGTCACAAAGAATCGGACGTGACTGAGTGACTGAATTGCAGTTCTAATCAGGTGACTTTGAAATAACCAAAAGGGAGCATATCCTGAATAAATCAGCGAGAGCCTTTTAAAGATAGAATGGGTCCTTCCAATGCAGGAGACATTAGACACAGGTTCTATCCCTCAGATGGGAAGATCCCCTGGAGGAGGGCATGGCAACCCACTCCAGTATTCTTGCCTGGAGAATCCCATAGACAAAGAAGCTTAGTGGGCTACTGTCCATAGAGTCACAGAGTCGGACACAACTGAAGCAGTTTAGCACTCATGTTCACGTTTAGGCTTCCTTGCAAATATTTTTTATGGGCAGGATAAGAAGGATCAGCCATCCAAGGCTCTGCATCAGAGCAGTGATGCAAAGAAGCAGATACAGTGATGATATTCACTGGCAAGGACACTAGCAACACTCAATGTTAGAACTACCAGAGCAAAGGAACAGCATCGAGTGCCTGTCCAATTGATGATGGGTGTTGCAGCTTCAAGGATCTAGTAAAGACAACAGAGAGTCATCAGTGAAAAAGCTCTGTGTTAGGATTCTATCTCCATAGTCTTTGTTCCTAACCGTTGCCTATCCCAGTGTACCAGTATTCTCAAGCTATCTGTGAACTGCATGGTATACTTTCAACACATTTCTTATCTTATTAAATAAGTCGCTTGCTTTTGTTGCTTCCAATGAAGGATGTTGATGGGTATATTTGCCACCTAGACTCAACTCCCCAACATCAGAAATTGTTTATTCTGATTCTTTTCTGTCCTTTTCTAGTGTTACCTAAGAAGTGCTTCTTGCATGCACCTATGAATATATGAATGTGATTCCTGCATTTGTGGTCATTTTTCCAACTAATTTGGCTTAACTGTTTGCTCAGCTTTTTGCTTTCTTTTTATTTGTGTTTTTTTGTTTATTCTTCCATATATATATATATATATATATATATTTTTTTTTTTAACCAGAGTGTTTAAAATCTCTAAAGTCAGACTAAATGGATTTGAATACTGAATCTAAATTCTACTAGTTTTTGACCTTGTGCTGCATGCTTTGTCAGTCATGTCCAACTCTATGACCCCATGGACTGCAGATTGCCAGGCTCCTCTATTCATAGAATTTTTCAGGCAAGAATACTGGATCAGGTTGCCATTTTCTACTCCAGTGAATCTTCTCAACCTGAGAATCAAACCAGCATCTCTTGCCTCTCCTGCATTGGCAGGGGGATTCTTTACCACTGCACCACCTGGGAAACTTTTGGCCTTCGGCATTGCATTAAACCTCCAGAAGGCTAAGCTTTTTCATATTAAAAATTGGCATGATTGTGGTATTTAGCACAAAGGATAGCCAGTTATTAAGTTTTAATCAGATAATACAAATAAATGATTTATTTATTATTTCTGTTTCTGTTCTTAACAATCATTTATAGAGCACCTGCTAGTTTTTTGTGTGTTTTTATATTTTCATAATATAATTTTTTAAGAGAAGTTTTATCATGTAATTACACTAAATCCAACTGTTCAATGTAGTATACCCTTGAAGCAAATTTTCTTACATAATGTTTTTAAATCCTAAAAATAAACACATTCATGTAAGGTTTACAAATAAGAGAGTATTTCCATTTCTTTTTTGGGAGTGTAATTTTTCCTATCTGAGGGCAGTATGGTGCAATTATATGGAGTCACTTATTAGAAGATTTAATGATATTATTATGTAAGTTTGTCTTCACCATCATTTGCAGTAGGGGTTCACAAGTTTGAGTTTATCCACAAAGCACTTTGACGGGAAGCAATAAAATAATTCATATAAACAAATATAACATTGCAGAAAGCCTAAAATTAAATATAGCCACTACTAAAAAACATAATGCAGAAGCATAAAATATGTATGAAATTATGTAAATAGGCTGGATAAAGCATTCCAACTAAACTTGACTACTAGTTTTCTGAAGGCTTGCCAAACTCCAAATAAGAGCTGCATTGAGTAGAATGTTTAGACATCTGGATACTTTTTCTTTAAATTCCAGGAAAATATTCTGCATTTGGTTTGAAATGTGGCTACCTAAGTCTCCATTTCCACTACAGTCAAAATAGTTATTCTTTGTAATTTCCTGTTTGTCATATTACTTCTTTTCAACCAGCTGATGATCAAAGATACTCACAATATTTTTTTAAACTGTTTTTCCTGCACAATTTTCTAGTTAGTGTTTTAACAGGCTTGCATTGGCAAGCCAACTTTTCCTTTGACCTATTCAGGCTTTCAATCTTTTGACTTCGCTCTGCTGCCAGAGCTATGCAATTTATTAAAATTAAATTGAGCACTGCAAAAAATATTAACAAAGTTCAGCAGTTCACCAAATTTAATGCTGAAAATTATTTTTCCAGTCATGTTCATGTCCCAGGAAATTCTTTGAATACTGAACCTATCTTAGGCAATTTCAATCTGTAATAAAACCAGGAAGTAGGCCCTACACTGTTATGTGACTTTCTTCAAAATCTTGTATGTTAACTTCTGGAAAACTGAATGTGTTTAGTTTAGTTCTGTTACATAAACCACATTTGGTGTCCTTATTATTTCACTAAGAATCTCCCAGTCTGAGCCCTAGCTCAGTCAACATTTACTAAATCACATATTAATAAAATGCAGACAGTTAGGGTAGTATTTGAGACATGGCTTTACATAGTTAATCCAACTTCTGAATAAAGAAATTGGAATTCACACAAGCTAAACATATGTTCAGTGGAAAATAATGTGTCTTTACAATGTGTTCACTCTAATGTTATTTTTCACTTGCTTCTAAATGGCAATCAATATGCACAAAAAAACAACATGGTAGATATAAAAAGATGCTCAATGTGAAAAGAAAATAGTTTTTGTTCACCTTTAAAAACTATTCAAAACTTGGAATTACAAATTGCCTCTGTGTTGCAGCATAAAAGTTGTGTTGGTCCTTCATTAAAACACATTGTGCTTTCTCTGGGGAAATATTAAGCCCCATAAGTTGCTATTTTTGTCACAACATGTCATCATCAAAGAGTTGAGATCTTTACTTCTTATTATTTGTCTATGGGTATTTAGAAACCATAGTTCTTTAAGAAGTTTATACTTATGGCAGAGAACTAGTTCCACATTTAAGACAAAAGAGGAGTGTATACACACACACACACACACACACGTACACACACACTTATTTTGGAGAAGGAAATGGCAACCCACGCCAGTATTCTTACTTGGAGAATCCCATGGACAGAGAAGCCTGGCAGGCTACAGTCCGTGGGGTCGCAGGAGTTGGACACGGCTTAACAACTAAATCACCACCATGTACTTATTTAAATATTTCAGTCTGGTACCTAGACCAATTCTGTGGATATTCTTGCCATATAAATGTGTTCTTTGTTCTTAATTTTACTTGAATTAATTTGTTTTCTATATATAGGAAGAAAATAATTGGAATAAAGAATTTGTATAGAATGGAAGTGATCAAAGGATGGAGTTTGATATAGGTAGACCATAGTATTAAAAATTATTGTATTATTTTAATTATTGTATTATTTAATTAATTTATTGTATTAACCCTTAAATGAACACTTTATTAGATAGTTTATTATGATCACTATCTGTGAAAATTACCCTTACATAAGTAATCACTGACTATAAGAACTTCAAGATTGGAGACTTTAAAACTAATGATCTCTTATTTTGAGCTCTGAATGCTAATAAAAAACCATCAACACCTATTTAGATAGATATTTTCTTATGAAGAAATATTAGTAGATAAGTTCTATACAATGTTTTAAAGTTATTAAAATATAATAATTCTGAGGTCAACAGAATTAGTATTAGAAAAAAATTCTTGTAGCCCAATTTTAATTTATATCTCTGTCTTCTCTGTCTTATAATTACATATGCAAGTGATTACGTCCCCTTTGGGGTATCTTTGTGTTCCACTCTATCAAATAAAACATGCAGGGTCCTCCCAGTGCACCAGGCCCGAGCACCTGACTCATGTATCCCACCTGGGCTGGTGGTCCGTTTCAGGCCTCCAACTAATAAAATAATATTTAAAAAATAAAAAAAAATAAAAAAAATAAAAAAAAAAAAAAACATGCAGGAATGAAACTGAAATTTAGAAAGCATATAAGCTTTCTGTGCCTAATGCCAATACAGAGGAGGACGTGTGAAGCAATTAAAGTACTGGGCCTAAAACATTTTGTTTATAATGATAACTAATAAAAATACTTCAGAGGAAGTATAAGGAAGGACTTTAAAATGTATAGTAATTTTATTTTCTAATATAAATTTCTGTTTCTACTATACAGAAGTTTATAGCAATTTTCTTTTCAGAATAAATAAGCTAACCTTAGATTAGATCCTTTTACTCTCTAAAGAGCAATTATCCAATATTTTTATTTTAATAATAATTTAAGGATTAGTTCCATGAACTAGGGATGGAATATAGTTAAAGAAAGCAGAAAAATGCTCCTTTGTTTGTTTGATGAATGAATCTTCTAAGTTGGGGGTTGAGAAAGAGATTATTTTAAAATTAGAAAATTGTTCATCTAAACAAGAGGTCTAAGTTTGTTGTTAGTTCTATACATTTCAACCATAACACAAATTAATAATTCTCTTTCGGTAACTCTTTTTTTTTCTGGAAACTTTTGTTTTGGGTTACAATTTATCTTGCAACAGACCAAGAATACTTAAGAAATCCAGGTACACTTAAAAAATATGTTTGAAAATATTGATGAGATGCCAAATTAATCAGGACATAAGGAACTAAGATACTAGAAAGTAGGAAGTATGAACAGAGGAGAATCTGGCTCAGAAGTGAATTTTCTCCTGGAGTAATTTCTGGTTCTTGGTATTACACTGGATTCCAAGAAGTGAAACAGAAGCCTACATGGAAGTGTCTGAGTAACAAAAGCAGAAATTTTGGCACTTATATAAGGGCTGGAGAATCATAAAACAGAGTCAAGGCTATCAAAGTGCTAAGACTTGTGGAAGCAAGTATTGATTCAAAAGTGGAGTTCAAAGAAGTGAACTTGATATTCAGCAATTTTGCTTCTTAGTATTGAAAAAAAATCTTAAGTAGCACAGAAAAAGAGCCCTAAAATCTAAGTAAAAATCTTCTGAAAGGCAAAGTGGAGCTTTATACAATTTCACGTTCTAGAAGACAAAAAAATAGGTCAAGACCTGCTGAAAAAGAAAGTCCTCAGGAGACATAGTTCTCTCTTGGGATCCTTGAAGAGATGTGTTTTAAGAGCTGGGGTAAACCAGACACAAGTGGAACCTTATAAAAAATCTGATCTGATTTCGTGTATGATTAAAGTCATATTTCTTATGATTAAAATCTGGCTTTTAATCAGATGGTTATCCAGTAATTCCCCCTAACACTATCAGCCTATCAAAGGAAAGAATACATCGTCTCCAGGGGAAGATCACATCACCGTATTATGTATCATACAGAGAGCATAGCATTCAATCAAAAATTAATAGGTAAACCAATAAACAGTCCTACAAACACACAGCACATACACACATACCACAAATGCAAGCAAACAGTAACAAAAATGCCAGACAATAGAAACAAGCTTAGAGTTAGCAGTTATTCATAGAATTTTAAATAGCTGTGATAAATAAGTTCAAAAATTTATGAAAAATATCACCAAAATTAAATTTTTAAAATATAATTAAGTGGAGCATCTACAAATTTAAAAAATGAAATTATTAAATTATGATACATTTGGTAGGAGATTGGACACTGAAGAAGAGAAAATTACTGAACTGAAAGATAAATGGGGTGAAACTATCTAGGATGATGCTCAGAGAAAACAAACAAAGTTTATGAAAAAGGATTAGAAACAAATGCACAACTAGAGTCTTAAACTAGAAAGAAAGAGAAAGTAAGGCAGCACTATAGTTGAATAAATACTGACTGAGAATTTGAAAAATAATGAAAAAATATAAAAGCATATATTAAAAAGTCTCTATGAACCTTAAAAAATAATTTAAGAAACACTTAAAAAGTGAATAGAGGAATAAAATTGAATTACTTTTAAAGCAGCAGCAAGCATCTCACTTCTTAAGAATAATAATGTAAAGATAATGCACAACAGTATATTGTCTTTTAAGTGCTGAAAAAAGGCAATAAAAGGTCAGCAAAATGTTATCTCAAAATAGAAGAAGAAATTAAAAGGAAATCCATAATAACAAACCTGAAAAGTAAACTAAATCCAAAGGAGTAATAAAGAGGATACTGCGGGCAAAAGGAAAATGATCTTAGAAACATGAAAATGTTGAAAAGAATGAAGAGCAATGGAAATGTTAAATACATGGATCAATCTAAATAAATATTGACTACATTATAAATCATAATATAGTAGTAGTAGTTATAATGTCTTTAAAGTATAAAAGATAGAATTAAAATTAATAACATAATGACTTGAAAAGAAGAAAAATGTCTACTATGAGGAAAAGGCAACTAAAAGTGTCCAACTACTAGCTTGCTTATGAACAGGTTATAATATAGAGAAGTTGCATTTTTATACTTTCCATAACAATATAAAGAAATGGTAAAAATGCAATTTATAAATTGTTAAAAGTAAGAAATAGGTAATAGAATGTTTGATAAAATATAAAAGGTGAGACAGACAAATGCAAAGTTTACATATACATGTCACTATATTAAATAAGTGGATTAAATATTCCATTTAAGCCACCAACAGAATGGATAAAAATAAAATCAAATGTTTCTTTCAAGGGCTACATCTTAACTATAGGGACACAGAAAATGGAAGATAGAAAGATCAGAGTATAATGACATGAATAGAAATTCATGGCAAATAAGCATAGTGTAGTTTAATCCATATTAGACAATGTGGTCTTATAGGCAAAATGCATGGTGCCCGTTACCTGCTTGAACAAAATTAAGTTATTCCATTTAAGAAAATCAAGCTGATCTTCAAATCATCAAATCAAATTGGTCAGAAGAGAGTAATACTAAAAATAGCTGGGTAAACTTTGACAGAGTCTAATCACCTTCTGAACCAAGGTAGTAGTAGATGTCTAGAAGATAGTACTTAAAGACTGATATACAAGAAAAAAAAATTGAAAAATTTAGAATGATAATTTTATTTTTCTTGATTCTTAAAATGTTGGCATAAATTTTCTAGATAGCAGGGTTGCATAAACTGCTAATTATGCACACAAAGTACATAAGAACACAAATTATATAATTAGATCCAAATTTAGACTCTGAACCATTGCATGTCTTTATGGCTTTGGCAAATTAGTTATCTGCTGGAAGCCACATATACATTCGAGGATCCAGTTTGCCTAGAAGAAGGCTCTGACATTTGAGTGAGCATGCCCCATTGGTGGCATAAAACTTTGTCCCCTTAGGGAGAGAAGATACTAGAAAGCATACTAGAGGGTTTTACTAAAGCCAAATAATCAAGGCAGGGTCATCCCAGATCTAAGGAAGTTCTATTCATTTAACATATGCCAAGTTTTAATGTTTAATGTTTACCAAGTTTGTTAGCTTCCCTGGTGGCTCAGATGGTAAACAATATGCCTGAGATGCGGGAGACCTGGTTTCCATCCCTGGGTTGGGAAGATATCCTGGAGGAGGGCTTGGCATTCCTCTTTTACTTTTTATAGCCTGAGGACAAGTCATGAGCATTTTATTACACTGGTACTAACAATGAGTGGATAAAGATACAGGTGGATTTCTGAAATGCTAAAATGATGATTTTCCTTTCTTTTATTTCATTTGTTTAAAACACTGCTCTTGTATCATCTCTATAAAAATTTGATTTGATTTTTAATGCCATAGAGAAATAATTGCAAAAGTACTATTAATAATAAAGTCATATATATCTACTGTATCACTGTACGATTATTTTCAGGCCCAGCATATGTCCTGTACTGGACATCTATGCTCATATAGATTTTCCCTGAAATTAATCCAGGATGATGACAAGTTTACAATTTTAGGAGCTTTTAAGGCTAAAGCAATATGCCATTAACATAAGAAACATACGAAGAAATATTTTATTCAGACCTAAATGAAAATGGTAGGATTATTTTGTCAATGTCCTTATTTTGCAAGCATTTGATTATATGAGCCACATTTGATTATCTGTATACAACTTCTCATCACTTCCGTTAATCTGAGCTATCAGCTTCATCTTGTCATCACTTTCTTCTTTGTCATTTAGTTTTATTGAAATCCCTAGTTACTTTTTCCCAGCTTTTACTCATGAACATTTTAGACTCACATTAAAAAATGTTATTGCACACTTTAAAAACTCAAGAAAAAATTATTTCCCCCTATCTTTCTTCCTCTAAACTTACCAGTGGTAAATGTAGAGGAGAAGCAGGAGTCTTAGTGAGAAGTCATACTGAGTTAAAACCGTTATGGGAAGGGACAACAAAGAAATAAAGAACAAAACAATTGAATACTGTAGAGGAAGTACGAAGCTTTCCCATCTTTCTGATTCTATGCTTCAGATATGGTTTATTATAGTGTTCCGTGAAGAGCCAGTGCATAGTTGTTCAGTTACTAAGTTACGTCTGACTTCTTGCAACCCCATCAACTGCAAAAAGTCAGGCTTCCCTGTCTTTTACTATCCCGCAGAGTTTGTCCCAACTCATGTGCATTGAGTCAGTGATGCCATCCAACCATCTCATCCTCTATTACCTCCTTCTCCTGTTGCCCTCAATCTTTCGCAGCATCAAGATTGATCCCAATGAATCAGCTCTTCTCATGAGATGCCCAGGGAATTGGAGCTTCAGCTACAGCATGAGTCCTTTCAGTGAATGGTGAAGGGCCAGTGTGTAGTAAGAATTCAGTATTGTTATGTGTATCTATATCATCTATGGGGCTTCCCTAGTGGCTCAGATGGTAAAAAAAATCTTCCTGCAATGTGGAAGACCTGGGTTCGATCGCTGGGCAGGGAAGATCCTCTGGAGAAGGGAATGGCTAGCCCCTCCAGTATTCTTGCCTGGAGAATTCTATGGATAAGGAGCACTCACTTTAACTTTTAATTTTATTAACAGTGCATAATAGTAAAATATGAATAAGTTTTTATCTATCTATCTATCATGATCTATCCATCTATTTCTATCTCTAAAGGTATAAATGTATACATGAATTTGCAAATATTTTCATATATATTGTATATACATATATACAAATGAAAATATATATATTAATATACATAGAGATAGAGATAGATGGATAGACAGTGATAGACAGATAAAGACTAATTCATATTTTACTATTATGCAATGCTAATAAAATTAAAAGTTAAAGTGAGCGTTTTCCCCTATTATGTAGAGTGGTCAAATGCAATATAGTCACAAAACAGATAAAATCTGGATTCTTGAGGCAGGGGTTTCAATTCACTAAATCATAAGCTACTAAGGCAACCTTGTCATTGTAATCAGGCACACCTTTTCATTTGCTCTATGTCACTGATGCCTCATTTCTCAAGTTTAGTCCACTAGTTGGTAGTGTGGGACAAATTTTTAAAAATTTGTTGGAAAAAACTGATACAATAGCAATGAAAGCTAGCAAAAACTGTCACTATTGAGAATTTCATTTCAGATAGGGACACAGGTACAGTTTTAGATATAGCCCCAAAATAAAAGTGCAAATGTTAGTCACTCAGTCTGGTCTGATTCTTTCTGACCTCATGAAGAGTAGCCTTCCATGCTCCTCTATCCATAGAATTCTCCAGGCAAAAATACTGGAGGGGCTAGCCATTCCCTTTGCCAGAGGATATTTCCCACCCAGGGATTGAACCCAGGTCTCCCACATTGCAAGAAGTTTTTTTTTTTTTTTTTTTTTTTTTTTTAACCATCTGAGCCACTAGGGAAGCCCCAGAGATGATATAGATATACATAAAAACGCTGAGTTCCTACTACACACTGGCCTTTCACCATTCACTGGAAGGACTCATGCTGAAGCTGAAGTTCCAATTCTTTGGCCATCTCATGAGAAGAACCAATTTCAGTTGTATATATGTATATCCATACACTGTCACGAACGTGACATTGTACAGGAGGCAGTGATCAAGGCCACCCCCAAGAAAAAGAAATGCAAAATAGGAAAATGGTAACCTGAGGAGGCCTTACAAATAGCTGTGAAAAGGGAAGCCAAAAGCAAAGGAGAAAAGGAAAGATATATCCATTTGAATGCAGAGTTCCAAAGAATAGCAAGGAGAGAGAAGAAAGCCTTCCTCAGTGATCAATGCAAAGAAATAGAGGAAAACAATAGAATGGGAAACACTAGAGATCTCTTCAAGAAAATTAGAGATACCAAGGGAATAGTTCATGCAAAGATGGGCTCAAAAAAGAACAGAAATGGTATGGACCTAAAAGAAGCAGAAGATATTAAGAAGAGATGGCAAGAATACACAGAAGAACTCTACAGAAAAGATCTTCATGACCCAGACAACCACAATGGTGTGATCACTCAGCTAGAACCAGACATCCAGGAATTCGAAATCAAGTGAGCCTTAGGAAACCTCGTACTAACAAAACTAGTGAAGGTGATGGAATTCCAGTTGAGCTATTTCCAATCCTAAAAGATGATGCTATAAAATTGCTTCACTCAATATGCCAACAAATTTGGAAAATTCCGCAGTGGTCACAGGACTTGAAAAGGTCAGTTTCATTCCAATCCCAAAGAAAGGCAATGATGAAGAATGCTCAAACTACCACACAATTGCACTCATCTCACATGCTAGTAAAGTAATGCTCAAAATTCTCCAAGCCAGGCTTCGACAGTATGTGAAGCATCAACTTCCAGATGTTCAAGCTAGATTTACAGAAGGCAGAGAAATCAGAGATCCAGTTGCCAACATCCGTTGGATCATCAATAAAGCAAGAGAGTCCAGAAAAAAAATCTACTTCTCCTTCATTGACTATGCCATAGCCTTTTACTGTGTGGATCACAACAAACTGTGGAAAATTCTTAAAGAGATGGGAATACCAAACCACCTTATGTGCCTCCTGAAAAATCTGTATACAGGTCAGGAAGCAGCAGTTAGAATTGGACATGGAACAACAGACTGGTTCTAAATAGGGAAAGGAATACATCAAGGCTGTATACTGTCACTCTGCTTATTTAGCTTATAAGGAGAGTGCATCATGCAAGATGCCAGGCTGGATGAAGAACAAACTGAAATCAAGATTGCCGGGAGAAATATCAATAATCTCAGATATGCAGAAGACACCACCTTTATGGCAGAAAGTGAAGAACTAAAGAGCCTCTTAATGAAAATGAAAGAGGAGAGTGAAAAAGTTGGCTTAAAGCTCAGCATTCAGAAAACTAACATCATGGCATCCAGTCCCATCACTTCATGGCAAATAGATGGGGAAACAATGGACACAGTGAGAGATGTTGTTTTCTTCGGCAGCAAAATCACTGCAGATAATGACTGCAGCCATGAAATTGAAAGACACTTGCTCCTTGGCAGAAAAGTTATGATCAACCTAGATAGCATATTAAAAAGCAGAGACATTACTTTGCCAACAAAGATCCATCTAGTCAAAGCTATGGTTTTACCAGTAGTCATTTATGGATGTGAAATTCAAATAATAATGAAAGCTGAGCACTGAAGAATTGATGCTTCTAAATTGTAGTGTTGGAGAAGACTCTTGAGATTCCCTTGGACTTCGGGAAGATCCAACCAGTCAACCCTAAAGGAAATCAGTCCTGAATATTCATTGGAAGGACTGATGCTAAAGCTGAAACTCCAATAATTTGGCCATCTGATGCGAAGAACTGACTCACTAGAAAAGACTCTAATGCAGGGAAAGATTGAAGGCAGGAGGAGAAGGGGACAGCAGAGGATGAGATAGTTGGATGGCATCACTGACTCCATGGGCACAAGTTTGAGTAAGCTCTGGGAGTTGGGGTTGGACACGGAAGCCTGGCATGCTGCAGTCCATGGGGCTGCAGAGTCGGACACAACTGAGCAATTGAACTGAACTGATATGGATACATGGGCTTCTCTGGTGGCTCAGAGGGTAAAGAATCTGCCCGCAATGTGGGAGACCTGGGACTGATCCCTGGGTTGGGAAGATTCCCTGGAGGATGGCATGGGAATCCACTCCAGTATTCTTGCCTAGAGAACTCCCATGGACAGAGTAGCCTGAGAAGTGACAGTTCATGGTGTCACTAAGAGTTGGACATCACTGAGTGACAAAGGATGGCACATATGCATACATACATGTAAACACATATTCATATTCATGAGAGTAATAAGCATATTCATAATTTTAAAAGATGACAAGACCATAAGTTATTTAAATAAATTATTCATTTTTTAAAACTTTTGAAACACTTCATAGAAGACATTGTTGTTCAGTCGCTCAGTCCTATACAACTCTTTGTGACCGCATGGACTGCCACACGTCAGGCTTCCCCATCCTTCACCATCACCCAAAACTTGCTCAAACTCATGTCCATTGAGTCGGTGATGATTTCCAGCTGTCTTGTCCTCTGTCATTCTCTTCTCCTTCTGCCTTCAATCTTTCCCAGCATCAGGGTCTTTTCCAATTTGTCCACTCTTCCCTTCAGGTGGCCAAAGTATTGGAGGTTCAGCTTCAGCATCAGTCTAGAAGACATAGATTTATAATTATCCAAATATGACAAATGGCTGTGTTTTGGTAAATATATCCTGCTAAATTAGAAGATGTCAAAAATAATATAATAAAAAGAAGATAAAAATTCAGAAACCTCAAAAGGAATTTAAGAAAAACCAGTTACATAAACAGTGCTCTTAACTCCGTAGTAACATTTAAGTTACTATGTCTTAACATTTCAATTCTAAATAAAGAATACTAACTCTTTTATATATTAAAAAGCACTTTTTTCCTTAAGTAATTTCAAAATAGATTGAGCTAGAACTGAAATATACTGTAACTAATCTTTTAAAATGAAAACAAAGAAGTCTGCCTTAGAATCAGGTAATGAATGAACATGAGACAAAAACGTTCATTCCCGCAAACTATTTCATTCAGTTGCTTCTGACAGAACTAGGTTTTCTTCTCTGTGTACAGGCACTTTTGTTTGTTTTAAATTTGGAATCAATGATTGTACAAACAAAACGTGTTCTAGAAATCAATTGAAGAAGAAGGAAGTTATACTATTTTTGTCATTATGTCTACAGTCTGGTAAGTTAACTTTACCTAGTCTCCAGGAAACCGCTTCACACCATAGAAGAGGTTACTTGTACATGAGACCCATTGTTCATAAAGAGTTAGTCTAGTCTCTATGGTGAAGCACTTTACTCTTGATAGCTCTTTCTCTTCACTCCTGTTCACCATAGGAACAGGCCAATTGATAATAATATACACCTCTGAAACTGCTGTGATGAATAAACATGCCTGCAAATTACTTGAATTAATTTCAGTAGGTTGCAAAATTTTCTACTATGGATTTTTCTTTTTTAGTCCATCTTTGTATAAATGAGAGGTTTTCATAGACAAAACAGCTTCTTTATTCTTGGATGCCAAAACTTGGGCAAATGTGAAAAACTGTGGCATTTAAACTTCATGAAATGGTCCGTTAAGCATGCACAAATATTTTGTCTAGTAGCTTTCAATATAGTCTCCAATATTAAACATTCTTATTTCCATTTTAACCCTCTATTCACAAAAAGTATCATAATCAAATGCCACTGATTTTCTTTCTTCCTGTTGATCTTTGATACTAGTTAACAGGCTCCAGGTAAGAAAAATGTTTTTTGTAATTCTGAGAGCCATCATTATTATTATTACCCTTTCTCTCAATCTTTGAACGTTCCAAAACTAATTTAAAATATCGTATGTTTATATAGATATCCTCCTCTGTGGAACTCAAAGTATTAAGAAAATGGCATATTAACTACCCTCAATGTGAAAGTAGAAATGGAAGTTTTCCTTTTACAGATGACAAGTCCGTTTGAAATTTTATGCCAAGGGTTTTCTACATGTACTCTCAACAACCAAATTAAAGATTTACAATAATAATCAGAATTGAGGCAGGGAAAATAATTCACTGTTTAAAAAGGACTCTTATGGCTGTGCTTTAATAGAACAAATCATTCCCCCAGTTTATTCTGAAATGTTGTGCTTGTAATGTAAAGTTCATTTTTATTCATAACCTTAAGGAAATGAGGGTATATCCAAGAACCTTAAGAAGTGAACAAAAAATGCTACACCCAACTCTCTTCTGTTTCTTAGAGTTTTGAATTTTCATAAGATTTTTAGTTTCAGAGAAACTTGATTATTTGTAATTTTTTTTACTGTATTTAATGGGGAGATTAAAACACTTTCATAAATATTGAAGATTAGTATTTTAAAAGGAATTGCAACATCAATTTAAAAAGGTCTTAAAACTCTGTGTATGATCTGTAACTGTGGTCTCTAGGTGAGAAATGACATATTATAGAATGCAAACATCTGCATAGGTTCAGGGTAAGAAAACATTTAATAGTGTTCTCCCTCCATTTCATTAAATATCACTTGATGCTGAAAAAATATCCATTCCTTGGAACACATAAGCATCCACATTGTTCTTAGGTCCTTTAATGGTGATATGAGTGTGACATCTGTGATGAAGGCAAAGGATATTTTCTATAGGATAATGGTTTATTTCCTTATTCATTCAATCAATAAATGTCCATTATGTGCCTTCCAGATTTAGAGACTCTTCTTGGGGCTGAATACAAAATAGTGAACAAGACACAAGATTTTTGAGACTGGAGGGGTATTATATAGTGCTAGAGTATCAGAAACACAGATTTGCATAAATAAAGGAAGAGCATAGGAGAAGAAATAAGTGAAGTAAAACTAAAAATTTTTATTTTCCTATTCTTAATTGATCTAATAGAGAATAGTTTGCTCAAAGTAATAATAGCAATACTGATGTTGACTATGCTTACTTTTGTGTCTATATATTCATACATACACATGTACATAAGCTAATGTATGCTCATATATGAAATTAATGATAGCAATGATACAAATGAAAAGAGGGATGAATTATGTTAATTTATTATTATAAGAAACTCACATTACTCATGAATAATATAGTGCTGTTGAAGTGAAACTGGATTTATTATAAATGTGTGTTGCAAATTCTAGGGCTACTGCTAAAACAAGTTTAAAAAGGAGTATAACTGTTATGCTAAGAAAGTAGAGACAATGGAATTGTATAAAATTCCAAAGTAAAATCACAAGAGGCCGAAAAAAGTGAAAGGGAAAAAGCAAAGAATAGGGGTAACAAATAGAAAAGAGTAACAAATATAGTAGATGTTAATTCAAATATATCATTAACCACTTTGAATATCAATGTTTTAATGAACCAGTTAAAAGACAGAGCCGACTCATTGGAAAAGACCGTGATGCTGTGAAAGATTGAAGACAAAAGGAGAAGGAAGAAGCAGAGAATGAGATGGTTAGATAGAATCACCAACTCAATGAACATGATTTTGAGCAAACGCCAGGACTTAATGAAGAACAGGGAAGCATGGAGTGCTGCAGTTCATGGGATCACAAAGAGTCAGACATAGCACCTGAACAACAAAAAACTGCTTCGCCTAACAAGAGCAGAATACATATTTTTTCTAAGTTAGCATGGAATACTTAAATAGATAAATCACATTCTTAACAAACTTTGAAAACATTAAAATAATAAAAATTTTACAATGTTTGCTCTCAAAAATAAATAACATAAAGATAGTTGGAGATTTAAAAGCAAACTTCTAAATACCACATGGATCCAAAGGAAATCTCAAGAAAAAAATGTTAAATATTTTGAACTAAATGAAAATGAAAACACAACTTATCCAAATTTGCAGTACATGCAAAAGTAGTGCTTAGAAGAAAATTAATAGCATTGAATACATATATTTGAAAAGAAAGATTTAAAATCTATAATCTTCTACCATAGGAAACCAGAAAAAATAGAGTAAATTAAATACAAAAAAAGCAGAAGAAATGTAGTAGGAAATGGAAACCCATTCCAGTATACTTGCCTGGAAAATTTCATGGACAGAGGAGACAGGAGGGCTACATGGTGTAGCATTGAGTTGGTCATGACTGGGCAACTGAGCACACTAGTGGAAGAAAAGAAATAATAAAACTTAGAGCAGGAATCAGTGAAAGTGAAAATAAGATATCAAGAAAGAAAATCAATGAAACAAAAAGCTTATTCTTTGAATAGATGAATAAGATTGATAAGCTTGTAGGCAGACTAACTAAGAAAAAAAGAAAGAGGGAGAATACAAATTACTAATATCAGAAATGAAAGGGGAATTCAACACAGATCCCATGGACTTTAAAAACAATAGTAGAACACCGTGAACTCTATGCTCACAATTTCCATAACCTGGATAAAATGACCTGATTCATTGAAAGACACAATCTGCCAAAACTACACAAGAAGAAGTGAACAATCTATTCAAGAAATTGGATGATTTTTTAATTACTCTCTAGAGAGATCTGGCCCAAATGGATTCCCTGGGTTTTACCAAACAGTTATGGAAAAATAATTAGTCTCTATAATCTCTTTCAGGAGTTAGAAGCAGAGGTTCTGTTTCCTCACTCTTTGCATTAGGCCAGCATTACCCTCTACCAGCTCTCACACTACCCTATACCAGCTTGTATAATTCTGAGAATTAAACTGTAAAAGAAGGCAGAACATCAAAGAATTGATGACTTTGAACTGTGGTGCTGGAAAAGACTACTGAAATTCCCTTGGGCAGCAAGGAGATCAAACCAGTCAATCTTAAGGGAGATTAACCCTGAATATTCACCGGAAGGACTGATGCTGAAGCTGAAACTCTAGTGTTTTGGTCATCTGATGTGACCAGACACCCAATGGAAAAGTCCCTGATGCTGGGAAAGATTGAGGGCAGAAGGAGAAGTTTGCTTCAGAGTATGAGATGGCTGGACTGCATCACCGATGCAGTGAACATAAACTTGGGTAAATCCAGGAGATGGTGAGGGACAGGGAGGCCTGACGTGCTGCAGTTCATGGGGTTGCAAAGAGTTGGACACAACTGAGCAACTGAACAACAGCAACCCTGTATCAAAGCCAAACAATGGCAATACAAGCAAACAAAAGTACAGATCAATGTCTCTCCAGAACATAACTGCAAATCTCCTCAACAAAATGTAAGCCGATGCAATCCAACAATATATATAGAGAGAATTGCATACCATGACCAAGTGTGATTTATTCTAGATATTTATCATGGCTCAGCATTTGAAAATCAACTGATCTATTCCAAGATATTAACAAACAAAAAAACAAAAAAATCACATGATCATATCAATAAATGTAAAAAAAAATTGACAAAATCTAATATCCACTTTCATAAATGGAATGTCAATAGACTAAGAAAGAGGGAAACTTCAACTTGATAAGCAATACCTATAAATTACAGCCAATATTATATTTAATAGTGAAAATCTCAAAACTTTCTCATTAAGATCAGAAATAAGCAAGTTTATCCCCTCTTATCACTGTTTTCATCATTGTAATGGGAATTTTAGCTAATGTAATAAATAAGAAAAGGAAATACAATGTATACTTATTGGTGAGGAAGAGCAAAACTGCTTTTGTTCACAGAAGGCATTACTGTGTAGAAAATCTAAAAGATGAGCAACAATAAAAATCTTTCCTAGAACTAAAGTGATTACAGTGAGATTGCAGGATACAGTGTCAAAGTACAAAAGTCAATTAGCAGTTAGTGCATGAATCTGAAATTAAAAACCATTTGCACTAGCTCTACAAAGAATTAAACAATGTATATCTAACAAAATATATACAGATCTATAGAAAGAAAACTATAAAACTGTTGAGAGATGTCAAGCAGAACTAAATCAATGGAGAGATATTCTGTGTTCAAGAAGAGAAAGATTCATCATTGTCAAGGTGGTCTTCCTTCCCAACTTGATCTATAGATTCATGCAATACTAGTAAAAAATCACAGGAAACAGTCTTGAAAATATCAACAAACTAATTCTGAAGTTTATATAAAGAAGTAAAAGATCCAGAAGAGTCAATCTCATGGTGAAGGAGATCAAAGTTGCAAGACTGACACCAGCTGACTCAAGACTTCCCTTAAATCTCCACTACTCAAGTGGCATAGTTGAAGTAGATCAGTGACAAATAGATCAATGTCACAGAGTAGAGAACCCAGAAATAGACACACATAAATAAATTCAGCTGATCTTTTGACAAAGGAGCAAAGGCAATGCAATGAAGCAAAGATAAACTTTTCATCAAATGGTATTGGAACAATTAGACATACACACACACACAAATAAATCTAGACATAAATGTTATACTTTTCACAAAATTAATTCAAAATGAATCATATACTAGGGCAAATTATAGAATTTTAGAAAACGGCATAGGAGTAAATCAAGATGACTTTGGAAATTATGATGACTTTTCAGACAGAACGCAAAAGCAGGATCCATGAAAAAAATGATTGATAAGCTGGGTTTCATTGAAATTAAAAACTTCTGCTTGGAAAAAGACAATATCAAAACAATGCTAAGACAAGCCATGGACAAAGGGAAAAACTTGCATAATGCATGTCTGATAAAGGACTATACAAAATATACAAAAGCTTAAAATTCAATAACGAGAAAACAAACAAACCAATTAGAAAATGGACCAAAACGTTGCACAGACACCTCACCAAAAAAGCAACTATGAAAGACATGAAAAGACTTGCCACATCATAAGTCATCATGGAAATGCAAATTAAAACAGCAATGAATTAGTCCTGTAGACTTATTAGAATGGCAAAAATCCAGAATGCTATTGATACCAAATGCTGGTAAGGAAAATGAAACAGCAGAAATTCTCAACAGTTGCTGGTAAAAATGCAAAATAATATGGACATTTTGGAAAATAGTTTGGCAGTTTCTTTAAATAAATCAGCATACTCTTACCATGTAATCCAATAATGGTGTTCCTTAGTATTTACCCAAACGAATTGAAAATTTATATCCACACAAAAAACTGCACACGGATGTTTATAGCAACTTTATTCATACTCACCCAAACTTGGAATTAACCCAGTTGTCCTTCATTAGGTAAATGTATAAATAACTATGATACATTCAAACAATGGAATACCATTCAGTGTATAAAGTCATGAAAAGATGTGGAAAGAAATGCATTTTGCTAAAAGGAGAAAGCCAACCTGAAAAGACTTCATATTGTACGACTCCAACTGTATAACATTCTGGAAAAGGGGAAAAAAACAAACAAACATAGAGTTGAAAAAAAAATCAGAGGTCTTTTCAGGTTTTAAGGAGAAGGGAGTGATGAATACACAGCACAGAAGGTATTTGATGAGTGAAACTGCTCAGCCTGAAATTATAATGATGGATATATGTTAAAGAACATTTGTCAAAACTCATGGAATGTATCATACCCAGAAATCATTCTAATGTAAATTATAGACTTTGGTTTAATATGGGTTCATCAGCTGCAACAATGATAACACTCTGTGGGATATGCTAATAATAACGGAGTCTATGCATATGTGGGGGGTGGAAAATCTCTTACCTCTGCTAAATATAGTTGTAAGCTTAATACTGCTATAAAAAATTGTCTATTAAAGAGTCAAACATGACAAAATACATAAACATAACAGGTATAGGAAGAAGAGAGACAATTATAAATTCTAAAAGATACTCAAATTATTTGTGGAAGAAAATCTTCAGTTGAAAGAGTTCACCCTTTCCTATGCAAATGGTACATTGAAATCATGAGTCACCATAGGCTTGGCATCCTTCAAAAAGTACTTACTTCACTGCAGAGAAGCCTATATTTGTTACCTCATAGACACTTGCTCCTTGGAAGAAAATCTATGACAAACGTACACAATGTGTTAAAAAGCAAAGACATTATTTTCCTGACAAAGGTCCATCTAGTCAAAGCTATGGTTTTTCCAAAAGCCATGTATCGATGTGAGAGTTGGACCATAAAGAAGGCTGAGTGCCAAGAAATTGATGTTTTTGAACTGTGGTGTTGGAGAAGACTCTTGAGAGTTCCTTGGACTGCAAGGAAACCAAACCAGTCCATCCTAAATGAAATCAATCTTTAATATTCATTGGGAGACTGATGCTGAGGCTGAAGTTCCAGTACTTTGGCCACCTTATGCGAAGAGCCGACTCATTACAAAAGACCCTGATGTTGGGAAAGATTGAAGGCAGGAGGAGAAGGGGATGACAGAGGATGAGATAGTTGGATGGCATCACTGACTCAATGGACATGAGTTTGAGCAAGCTCCAGGAGATGATGAAGGACAGGGAAGCCTGGCATGCTACAGTCAATGGGGCCACGAAGAGTCAGACACGACTGAGAGATTGACCAACATGACAAGTAACAGCGGTCTTATTGTAGGGTACCATTCGAGTGTTTATCAGCAACATCTCATGATAACAGAGAATAGTGACAGGAATATCAGCTGAAGAATGCTATAAACCAGAGTTTTCTAAGCATAGTCAGATAGTCTTCTGTTTGAAATTTGTAAATGTCTCTGGTTTCTTGGGGGGTAGACAGGGAGGAACGAGGTAAAAGATAAAGAGAGAAAGGAAGAGAGGGAAGTCACCTGGAAAGCAAGTGGGCACTTGAACAGATGTAAATTTAATTTGAAGACTCAAAAAAACTTAATCTTTCCTAAAGTATGATTTCCACAGGACAGTTCATAATTGTCCATAATATTACATTTGTGTGGAATCAGGTCATTGCTTTCTGTTTTGTTTTGTCATTGAGTTTTCGACATACGAGAATTAAAGTATGTTTTGAGTACATAGAAAAGTACTTGCCAACAGGTAGAAGTACTAACCACATATTTACCTTTAATGTAATACAGAAAGCAATAATTAAGTAAAATCCAGAAAACAAAGGAAATATCAAAGAGGTACTCAAAACAAAAACATAGAATATAAGCATGAGCAATTCAAGAGGTATACTCCAATCAATAATGTATGATAGTAAGTATAACCAGTCAAGATCTAAACATATACTGATTTAAGCAGTGGCTTCCCTGGTGCTTGAGGTTAAAGTGTCTGCTTGCAATGCAGGAGACCTGGGTTCGATCCCTGGGTCAAGGAGATCCCCTAGAGAAGGAAATGGCAACCCAGTCCAGTAATCTTGCCTGGAGAATCCCATGGACAGAGGAGCCTGGAGGGCTATGGTCCACAGGGTCGCAAAGAGTCAGACATGACTGAGCAACTTCAGTTTCAGTTTCAGTTTAAAATAAAATACAATGACTTACAAGGATTAAAGACAAAATAGTAATGTTTCAAACAAATGTAAACAAAATAAAACAAGGTTGCAAGAGATAGTAAATTTGAGGTTAGAAGGATGAATGGAGCAAGACTTTTATTAATAAGCATTTTATCCTATAATTTATACAGAATATGTATATTAAATTTATATGTGCTAAGTACCACTGCATCACTATTATAAAATGGAGAAATACTAGGAGAAATTAGTGTAAGTAAAAATTCTATGGGAAATTTTACTATCATACTCTCATGCTCTAGTAGATTTACTGCATAAAATAAAATATAATCAAAGAATGATGTAATTGTTAAAATACCATACATATACATCAAACTTGCATGTGTGCATGCTAAGTCACTTCAGTCATGTCTGCCTCTGTGCAACCCTATGGACTGTAGCCCATCAGGCTCCTCTGTCCATGGGATTCTCCAGGCAAGAATCCACTCAAGTGGATTGCCATGCCCTTCTCCAGGGGATCTTCCCCACCCAGGAATTGAACCCACATCTCTCACATCTCCTGCTTTGGCAGGCAAGTTCTTCACCACTAGGGCCACCTGGGAAGCCCCGTACATCAAACTTAGTATCTGCCAAACCTCAAAGTTTGCAAAACCAATCATACATTGTACCATAAAAAAAGCTTCAATTATTTTCAAAAGTTATAAATGCCAAGGGTTACATGTTCTGCAAACAAAATTTTCAAAAAATAAGATTTATTTAATATCTAAGTATTTTTAAGACAGGAGTGCCGCTGGTACATGTTAAGATATGCAATTCATTTGTGAGACCAGCTCAAGAAGGTTTTAAATTGAAAAACATTCATCGCTTTCATGTATTTACTAAACATCTGAAAGTCAAATCTTTATCATTATACTTTACACTTTTTTATATCTTTGTCCCTATCAAATATAGTTGTTAATACCTCTACTTATTTATTTCTAATGCTTATTTTCTAGCATAATATTTATTCTCTTCCATCCTAGATAAACTCATTATCAAGATCATTTTATATCTGTTATTCATATTTCCCTGTCTAGATTTATTCACCAAATGTGTACTGAGTGCCCAGTTCTATCAGTCAGAGGACTAAATATTTTGTTTAAAAATGAATAAAACAAGGGTTAATTCAAGAGGTGCAGAGTGGAATATGTGTGTGTGTGTGTGTGTGTGTGTGCGCGCGTGCTCAGTCACTCAGCTGTGTCCAACTCTGCAACCCCATGGATTGCTGCCCACCAGGTTCCTCTATCCATGGAGTTCTCCAGGCAAGAATACTGGAGTGATTGTCATTTCCTACTCCAGGAGATCTTCCGAACCCAGGGATAGAAACTGCATCTGCTGTGTCTCCTGAATTGGCAGGCAGATTCTTTACAACTGAGCTACCTGAAGGGCCCACACAGTGGAATGAACTGGCATGATATCAACCTGAAGATATCACAAAAGTATATACACTGAGTCTTGTGGGATTGGGGTGGTTATCCCAGTAGTGAACCAGTGGTAAAGTGTTTGGGAGAGGTAAGGAAAACACCAGCAAAAAGACAGGGCATGGATTGAGTACCAAAAGAAAGAAATAGATACAAAGGAAACTGTATGTTTAAAAGCAGCATGTTGGATTGCATTATATCCTTAAGGTGCATGTAGGAGAGATGCATTGAAAGAAAATTGATTAAAACTCTTTGGGAGCTCTCTTGTTTACAATCTGCCTAACAAAGCTTTGGGTATAAAATGGACACCTAATAAATTAAAAAAAAAATACCTAGCTATATGGTCACATATTTATAGAATCTTTGTTTTTAATAATAATAGTAATAATTTTAATATCATTCAATATTTATCATGTTTCCAAGTTCAATTTTAGCTTTATTTTACTTTTTTGCCATTGCACATTCAAATTTCCGTGTATTGCCCATTTGTGTATTTCTTCATTCATTCATTTATTAAACAATGTATGAAGAATTTCACACGGAAAAAAAAATTGTTAGACTTTGATTTTTTGTTGTTGTTTGATCACTGAGTTGTGTCCAACTCTTTGTAACCCCACGGACTGTAGCCCACCAGTCTCCTCTGTCCTCCATTGTCTCTTGAAATTTGCTCAAATTCTTGTTCTTTGAGTCGGTGATGCTGTCTCACCATCTCCTCTTCTGCTTCCACCTACTCCTTTTGCCTTCAATCTTTCCCAACATCTGGGTGTTTCCCAATGAGTCAGCACTTTGTCGATTTTTTTACATAAATAAAAAAATGACACTTCTCTGGCCTTCTCTTTGCACTTTTAGTCAGTCATTGATTGGATCTCCATGCATGCTACCAAAATAATTGCAAATACCGCAGACTTAATAGCAAGTCAACTATCTACTGTGCTATTTGTGAAAAAAAATTTAAATAAAATATTATTAGGGCATGTGAGGAAAAATACTAGCTACTAGCTGAGTTTTTCCTATTTCTTTTTGGAACAAAATATCTTTTATTTTTTCATATTGGTTTTTAGATACAAATAATTGCCCAACGACTGTTTAATCACATTTATAAAAGCAACAACAAACATTTAGCTGTTTGAATATATAACACTTCTCTCCTGACTCAGTGCATTCACTTCTTATGAGATATGGCATTGCATCTAAGTAATGCCTCTTTACATTTCAACAAGCATAGAGGCAGCAGTATGGAGACTAATTGTTGCTTCTGTAGACAGGTTTCCCAGGTGGTGCTAGTGATAAAGAAGCTGCCTGTCAATGCAGGAGATGTAAGAGACTTGGGTTCAATCTCTGGGCTAGAAAATCCCCTGGAGGAGGGCATGGCTATCCACCAAGTATTCTTGTCTGGAGAATTCCCTTGGACAGAGGAGCATTTAGAGCATAGTCCAAAGGGTCACAAAGAGTTGGACTCAACTGAAATGACTTACCATGCAAACATGAAGATAGACTTCAGCATATTGAGAAGACAAAGGACCAGGGCTCAGAAAAAGCTTTTATTCTCCAAGCACAATAGTACTTACAAAGAAGCTAGTAGCAATACCATCATAGGTGAAACAATGCACTGATTTGAATTTGATTTTGTGGTCATAATCATTAGCTTGCACCCCCCAATTAACAACGCTATTGGAACATAGACTACCCCAATGCGTTTTCACAATCATTATTTCTGTATATATATTTAGCTTTGTGAGCAATTAGAATGATATTTTTAATTTTCAAATATCTTGTGTCTTCTAAAGCTCTAGGAAAAAGGTAAAACACTATTCTGCATCTTACTCAGAAAAAGTTTGTCCTGAGATTAATTGTAGGTGAAGTATATTGAAATTGCTTCACCAGATGACCAGCCACCTCCTGCTTTTCATTTGAAGGGTACATATGCCAGAAGCAGTTAAATTTTGTCCATGGCACATGACATTGAAAATTGTAAACTTACCCCAAGGAAAATATTGGTGCCCAATTTATAATTAAACCTTAAAGAATCTTATTGCTTATTTCCACTCTTTCCTCTATATTTTTCATAAGTATTTTAAAGATCAAAATTCTCAATATTTTCCCAAAAGGCTTAGACTATTTGAGGTTGCCTAGTAGGGGGTGTCCAAGTGAGATATATTTTGTCAAGGGTGATGTATCATATGGGGTGCAAAGTGTGTACCTCTCCTGGGAAAAGATAATTTTTTATGTCTAAGATTTAGCCAGTAGGCTGCATATATATCAATAATGCAACCAAAAAGTCTTGCTCTCAGTGGAAAGGAGGGAGGTGGAGAAAGAGAAAGGGTTACTATACCATTTCCAATCAAACATTGTTAAATTTGTCAACCTTGGGATTGTCCAGACTATATTACAATGACCAGTTAGACAGAAAAATCATCTTTATCATACTTTAGGTATTAGAGTGTTACAGTTTCAAATTCGCCATTTTTACCACTGCTGTTACACAGTCAAATATCCATTTATGCTTATGATGTCATTAACAATCTACTCAGAAACTGAAGATAGTTAAGCAAAAATGTAAATTGAAAGTAGAAAATATTCCAACCAAGATCTTAGTCTGGGTATGGTGGAAATGGCTTTATCTGATCTAGTGTAGTCAGTATTCACTGAACTGTAACAACTCTGATTAACAGTTCCTAAAAACTTAATCCCATCAGAAATCTTGGGATGGGGAAGCTTAATTGTCTCCTGAAAGTCTGATACTTTTCACCTGCACATAGAGCTGCCATGATGAAGTTCTTTTAAAACAGTAAGAGGAAGAGCAAAAGAAAATCAGCCTGAAGTATTTGTCGGCAAGATGCCTTAATGTCCGTTTCAAAAGTCACAGATTACAGTTTAAAATGGAAGCCCTCTTTCAAACAAAGAAAGAAAGGTTATGAGAAAATACAGTTTGCCATTATTGATGTACAAAGCCGGCTCTGATTGCATCTATCCTGTAGCTCCCCCACATGTACCACTCGGATATTACCTAAATCTTGGAAATGAAAGAGAGGCTTCAGCCATCGCTCTTCCCACTGCTGCTTTGAGAGCCCAGTTTGATGAGCATCACATCCGACCTCTGTTTTTCTCATTTAACTTATTTTATGGACTGCTTGTCCTGTGGTCTGTGTGTGGTTTGCTCAGCTAATACTAGAAACATGTAAAAGTCATACAAATTATAATTTAAGAAAAGGAAATAAAGTCAATTGACCATCGATTGTTCTTTTCTCTTATCCCAGTACCTGGTAAGAGCATCCAAGTGTAATGATTGTGAACTCAAAGAATTTCTGTTTCACTGCACTTTATTTTTACTGGTAATGAAGTTAGTAGCTTCAACTTTAGTCTTTCTCTCTCTTTCTCCCCCCACCCCCATCTCTCTCCCTCTCCAAAAGCATTTCCATGACAGACAGATAGTAATTCTACTGTTTTAGCACTATGGGCTGCCTTTCTTCCTTTCTGAATCCTTGATAATGATAGAAGAATTAGATAAATAAAAACAGACTTCTTATAGAGCAAAATCTTTAGTTTTATTTGAGAAGTGTCCATATAAGGAATAGAGTAGACCTGAATTTTTCAAATATATTCATTTTCTGGTTAGTTATTGTCAATAACAGAGTAGTGTTTATATTTTATATTCTAGTTTTTCCCAGTTAGTGACTTAAGTCCTTTCTATACCCAAGCACTTCTCTGTCTGGGTAGCAGAATAGTATTAACTTGTTTGAAATTTCTTGCTCTTAGATGAAGGGACATGGCAAGCTTCCTCTAGTATTCTGTTCTGGACAGTGGTAAAGGATCAAAAAACCTCTGCATTTATACAGATTTCTTCATCCCCCTTTTCTCTGTGTCACTATTGATTCCTAAGCATATTTATCTACATTTTGTTAATTGCCATTTAAAATTCCATCTTAAAAGATGTACATTGATACTATAGTAATTTTGAAGGCAGGCAGTTATTTCACCGGGTTGTCACTCTTTCCAGAAATCAAACCCTCCCTGTCACATATAAATAGATTGCTTGATATACATGCAATATCCTGTCGGTGGCATGCACTCTTTTCTTTAATCTGACCGACATGGCACATAATAAAATGTTCACTTCAATCTATGTCTGTTGCATTTTGCCTAATTCTGGGCTTAGTTTAATATTAGTCATGAATATTTCCTCCAACTAGACATGAATTTGAATATATATAAGGCACAGTTTATGTTCATACTAAAGCACAAGCTCCAACCTTATTTTTTATTGCTTACCCTGTTTGTGATGAATTAAGTCATCTCAAGGAGAGAACTGAAAGCAACAGGGACCAGAACTGTTATCTTTATCCTCAAGTCAGGTAGAGTGTGAGTGGGTGAAATTCAACTGCTGCGTTTTACTTTCCCTGAGCGTCAGAGCCGAGAGTTAGAGAGGTCTGCTCAGTGGGAGAAAATAACAACAGAGGAAACCATATTACATCTCTGAATTTCTTCTAGGCTACAAAGCCACAGCAGTTTTTAGTGCCCCACTAAATAAGGTTATATTATACTGTATTCCTTTTTATCATAGGTATGGATGAGTCTATTATCCTTTATTCCCATTTATTTTAAATATCTTCAAATTAAATTAATAAAAGAATAAAAAGTTATTAGAGTATGTGAGTGTACAGGTGAGTGTACATTTGAACACAAACCCAAAACATTCACATATACATGTATAAACAGGTATATATATATAAATATATATATATATGTGTGTGTGTGTATATATATACACACACACACACACACAAATATATATGCATGGGATCATGTATAATTTTATAATTTCAAGTCCTAATTACTTGAGCACATTTTTCTCTTGGATTACAATAATTGTAAAATATTTGGGAAATTTCCATGACCCACTTAAATTCAACAAAATAATAATGCGTATTCCTTTTGACTGTTACCTTCTATTATGTATTTTATGCAAATCATGTTTTGTGTACTATATGATAGATTAACACTCTTTTTTTATTCATCCTATAATAACTTCTATTTTAAGATGCCAATGCCCCAATGCCATGTTTAAAATATGAATCCCCATGTTGGTTGGCTTGTGTATGTTTCTGTGATATTCTTACCTAGGATTCTAAACAGAAATGTATGCAGTAAAAATCCAGTTATAAGATGACTTTTCATCCTATATTTTTAAAAATGTTACAGAACAAGATATTGTACTGTATGTTACATTACATTGTAATGAAAATTGTAATGCATGTTAAATATATCTCTGCAAAAAAAAAAAGAAATTGTTATTTACAACTTTCTAAAGTTATGGTGACTTTTTTTGTTTGTATAAATATATTTGATATTGTGTGTGTGTGTGTGTGTGTATCTGTCTTGTTTTTGGACATCTTTTGCCGTTAGTGATTTTTCTATGATATATTTATTTTGCATGATCAAATGAAACATTTTACTTCATATTTCATTGTTGAAACAAAGTTTTACACCATTTGCAAAGAAATAAGAGAGTGCACTGTTTATATGATGGGAAGCTTGAATTCTCCCAATGGATGTCGACAATGGATAAAATGATCTACTGACTAAAACAGATTAGATGCCAAACTCAGTTAGTCCTTGCCTAATTCTATAAAAGTATGTCAGTTAGAGACTTACTTGACCTAAGGCAAAAGCAAATCTCGGAACAATATCCAAGTTGATTACTTTTTCAAAATGATTATGCTACAGTCACTGCTCTGTTAGAACAAAATACAGTCTAGCAAACTTAGACCATTTCCTTGGCCAAAGTGCACAGAGAAATTGCCATTACAGTGTATTTTATTCAATGATCCCGACAACATAGAACAGATTAATCATGAGACAGAATAATGAAATGAATTATATCCTAGTGACAAACATTTCTGTAGGAGTTCACAAGCTTCTTGTTGAATGCTTCAGATTTGCTTGAACAGTCTTGTGACACAATGGTTCTGAAAATCGTAAGATCCTCTGTATCTATTAGCTTAATACATAGGTTTTATTAGATAACTATTTAATGACACCTAAATGCTAGGAGACTTAGGAGAACTAAAAAGTCAAATATTTTGGACTGAATGGAAATCAGATCCATCAATCTGAGGTGCTAAGCCCTTTTGCAAGAAACCATTGGACAAGCATGCTGGAATCAGTTTTGTGGGTGAGGGCTATAGCACTCTAATTAGATGATCCAAAGTGGATGAGTAAGGAGTTTAAAATTGGAAACGGTACTTCAAACAATGATGCTGGGTCAAGTATTATGTGAGCGCTAACATAAGTATAAAGTATAATATAGCAACTTGTGCTTTGGAAAGCTGGGCAGTCTCAGGTAGGCCTATTGTTCCCCAAAGGCCGTTCTCAGTTACCATTAACACACTTTTCCTGCTTTCACCAGAGCCTTCAGGAGCTGTGACACTGCTTGCAAACGTGATGCTCATGACAGGTCTGTCTGCTTCGAAAGCATGTCAAGAAAGCGGAACACTATTAATAATACTAATGGAGAGATTATCTTTAGCTCTGATTTTTTTTTTCTCCTTTGAAAATAGAAGTGGGAGGTTTGTTTTAACACCCTGCCCTTTTCATAAAGGTTACAGGAAGCAACTGAGCCTCTCTGCAGATGCCTTTCTTTTCAAGTTTTCCGCTTAATTAAAGCACAGCATTTACTTGGTTAAAAGTGAACTCTTCACTAGTGTATTTTAAAGATATAGAACATCATAGTAGTAAAAATCACGGTAATTCTTTGTCAGAAGAAGAACCTATTTGTTAGGTAGTATGGACAAAGCGACAATTATATACTTTTGAAGCACCCATTAAACAGGCAACCCTGTGTCAGAGCTTTCTTATTACAACTGTCTCTTCTGCCAGGAGACCACAAAGGTTGGGTAGTTGCCAATTAGATAGAATTAATGTACAAATTTCTGCAGAAAAATATGTAAGCAAAATCTTTAAAAACCTTTCAGGGATGTAAAAATACAATTGTTAAGACAAAATAAATATGCTGCAGCTTTGATATGCCTGTGTGATACTGCTTCTAAGGTGATGGGTGCTTTTTTTTAACATAAACATGTTATATATATGACAGAAAGGATATTTCATCTTGGCCCTTATAAAAATGAGTTCCCGAAGTGCTCCACACCAATTTCAATTAACTCTCTGAAATGAAAATATTTTTCATACTTTCATGAAATATGGCATTACATAGAATACATATTTCAAGAATTTTGTAATTCTTTGGCAGAAATGGCCTCCTTGAGAATTTAGAATAAAGTTCCCATTCCCCATTGGAGGAGAGCCACTTTATGCTCTTTCTCCCTGTTATGCTCTTTAAAACTAAATGTTAAACAAATCATGTCATTAAGACAAAAGTAGGAAGGTCAAATTGTTTTCCTTTATCTGGAACGGTTACTGAACCCTCGTGTTTGTCTTTTCCATTCATTGGCATTCTGCCTGCCTTTCTCTTTTGTCATGGATTTCAGCTATAAAGGGTGTTCGTCTTTAAAACTAAGCCTCACTGTGTCATATGTTCAAGCCTGCTCCATACAATCCAACACAACTTATCACACGCTGACAGCTAATATTTAAAAGAGAACACACACGTATTTTGAGGTTTGATAACTGCTATCAATCTCGGTAATGGGTATCCAATCCAAAATTGTGACAGATATCTTGTGGATTGAGCATCTACCATGAGCAGCTAATGCTGAAGTAAATGAATCAGTGAGGCAGCTTCTTCACACCTTTAATTAAAAATAAAACAAATAAACGCCACACAAATAACAGAAGCGTGAGAAATCTATGTCATCGCTGCAAAAAGCACCAAACGATCAAATTTATAGACATCGGCTTCTCATTTCGCTTTCTTCTTTTTATATGATAGAAGATTGTGAAATTTTCCTAAAACATTTTTTAATGGTTAAAATTTCAAGATTCCCTGTGCAATTTGTCATTGCACCTTGTTTTTACAGAGGCTGCCAGCAGAGACATAGTGGGCCCTGAAACTGCATAGCTTTGATGCTTAGAAAATGCTCTCTTTCAACAAAGTAAATCAAGGTACAGTGACCTCCAAAAGCCAGATTGCAGAACAGAGCATAATGGGTAATGCTATGTAAATTGCCATGAATGCTATTGCTATGTTATTATGGCAAGACCAAATGGTGATAGCTAATGACCTTCACATTTGATTTCTAGGTGCATTTTATTTTACTTTCTGATTTGAAAATATATCTATCTGAGACAGTAGTTTTACCACACTGATGAGAATGAAATAAAAAATGTGGATTTTTCTATATTGACTGCTGTAATGTACTGAATCAAGCAAATTTGAAGATAGTAGCTCAGTAAACTCCAACTCACTCTAATGTGTATGTATAAATATGTATGTGTGTGTGTGCGCATGTATTACATACACACATACAATGAGTGCAATATTAAACACTCATTTTCAAGTTAGAGGAATATTTCTTGATAAATTAATCCCCTAAGGGAAATGTGAAGCATAAATATTTGGTTTTGGGACTTTAAATTATTTAGACACAGAAAAGAGAAAAGGACATTGGCATAAATATGTTTGTTTTGACCTTAGAGTGTTCATCCCACACTTAGTAGTAAATTATTTGGGAATTGAACATACGGCACTGTGTATTCTTAATACCCATTTGTTCTCAGAAGTTCAGTTATTGAATATTGTGGCATTATTTTTGTACTTGAAATGAGTTTCAGTTGGCAGCTGTTGCATTTTTGTTGAGGTGAAAATAAAATAAAAAGGTTTCCCTATGAAGTCTTCCCATAACTCTAGTTATGATTTTAAAAATAAATCATAACAAGAGCTCCAAGAAAATATTTATTGCTCTTCCCAAACATTAGGTGAAACACTTGCTCTAGACCTGTCATTCAGAGTGAATCAAGATACCACTGCTCAGATGTTGCTAGAAGAATCGCTAAAGCATTGTCAAGAATACCATAACTGGAGAAAGGATTCAGCTGTCTCTTCATTTATTAACAATTTAGAGTTCTTACAACTTATTGATACACGCAAACAAGAAATACTTTTTATTGTGCTGAATACTAAGGGGGTTCAAAATAGCTTTAAATTATTTAACATGCATATGATTTCTTAAATTGTCAGATTGCTTATGTCACACTAGGTTATCTCTCTAAAAATGACATTTGAATTTGTGTTGATTATCCAAAAATATGTGTTTCTGCCACATAACTTCTTTATAGGCTGATGTCATACATATACATATGTGTGTTTATATACACTCCATTAGGTATTATTGTTTTCATTTTACCACAAGATAATCAAAGTACTATGATGTCAAAAAAATAAGGTTTTCTTAATGTTCAATTGCCATTAGAGTAAAATGTTGCTTTCTCTTTTAATAATTGCAATCCATACGTAAAATTTAACAGATGAAAGGAGTATCTTCTTCCTTTACTGACTTCGATGCCTCACATATGCTTACTTGGGTTTATTTTATGTCCCATTATTGGTTTAGTTCAAGACAAAATAAATTAAACAATGAATAGGCTACAGATATTTCCCAGGGGGTAAGGACACTTGATTTTATTTTCCCCTCTTCCTACATAATATTGCAATGAGCATCTTTTGAAACTTCTAGCAAGAAGTCTACATGGCTGCAATATTTTATTCCAAAATACAGCCTATGCTGAACTCGTGTTAGACATGAAGGCTTTTTCATTAAGTATGTTTGCACATTAAAATTACTCGGGTAAAATTTTAAACACATTTTGGTTAACATAACCCAGGTGTATTCCTGTAGCAGAGATAATCCCCCTGCACACATCCTCAGAGAGACTGGAACAAAGGAACAGCGAGACAAACCAGAGAACAATCCTGCTTGATTTTCCATTGCAGTCATTTTATCAGGGACAAGGAATATTCCACAGTGGTGCCCAGATGAAGGCTGCATGCATTCCCCAGCATTGCATTGTAAAAGAAAATGAAAAACCTAATAGCATTTTGATGTATTCCAGTTAGGTTTTCCATTAAGAGAAAAAGGTGATATGTTCACACCATTTGTCAGGAAAAGAAGAAATGAAGAAAATGTTGACAATTTCATTACGCTCTGGTTATGGGGTGATCTGAACTTACCTATTACAAGATAAAAAAACTATCCCAGATATTATTAGTTGAAAACATTATTGTTTATAGTTACTTTAACGTGTGCTACAACTATAGAGTTGATATAACTGCATGGTACTCAGATTTAAAAGGAGATATTTTATATCATTTACAACCTTGCTCAAAAATTTGTATCCTTTTGAATGCTATAACATCACACCAAGTCACACATTGCTGGACATTTCCCTGATAAATCCAGCCTTTAAAAGAGGCTGTACAGATACCATAAAAGTGCTTCTAAGTATATCATTCTTTTCTTGACCTATGTATTTATTCAGAAGATCCTTTACTCTATTTCTCATACTTTTTTCCCTTTATTATTGACTATAGCACTCTTGGATTTTTCTGCTGAGAATATTTCCCTCGAGAGAACAGTAGCTATCCTTTTAAAATCAAAGTTTAAAAACTGAACATTTTTCCCAGGGTGCCAGAGAGACAAGTGGTAGGGTCAACCTGTTCAACTGGAAATACAGAACTACACATCTAGCTTTCTTATCTTTCTTTTACTAATTTTACTAATTGTGATAATAATGCTTTTCAGATTGACAGCTATTTGTTGTAGATATGCCAAAGCACATTTGCTAAAACACGACTTGATTCCATGGTTTGGAAAGGATATTTACTGAGTGTATCAGGGATCTGCTTGAGATCAGCAAAGCTTAAAAATATTAACCTGCATAAACATAAGGACCCTTTTTATTTGATTTTTATTAAAACGACTAAATAATTTTCAAATCTCATGAAATATAGTTACGCGCTTGGCCCCTGAGGATGATCGCGTATGTTGATCAATACTCATAAAAATGTCCTAGCACATGTTGCTATCTGTATGGCTGAGGCCTGGAGTACTAACCAGTACAAAGAGCAGAGCAAGGCCTGCTTGGACAATTGGGAAAAGTTGGTGAGTGAGTGAGAATCAGGGTATGAAAGAAGCAGCAGAGAAGGAGGATGGCAGGGGAACTAAGCTGACTGCAGACTAATTTCAAGTTCAGTATTTACTATCATATCCTATCTGATATTATATTCTTTCAGCTTTATAATATTTGTGCAGTGAATCATGCTAATATATTTAAATCTTATTTGGTGCTTATTTTCTACAGGATATTATCAGGTTCAGAGATTTCTAATCAAGAGGGGAAGTGAGAAGGCCCTCTAGTTCATCCACAGTGTTTATATGGGCTTTAGGAGCCCCATTCAGAATTCAAGTATGGTGCCTGCAGGGGCTGCTATGAAATATATCATCAGTTTTGTTTCCCAACCAACTCTGTAATTAATGTTAAAATATTGACTTTGTTGCAAAGTAAAATACCATTATTTCAAGGAAAATTTCAATTAATAGCATTTTATTATATGGGTTTTCAAACATATGAGTTAAACACAAAATAGGAAATTTAGGGTTTTTTTCTGAAACTATGATAGTAACAGTATGCATCACACACAAAAGTAAATTACTTGCTCAACATCATAAAGGTGGTAAATGTTGACCCAGGAATTGTTTTCAAGTCAGTCTGACTAAATTTCTCATTATACCCAGTACATTTTATTTCCTTCCATAATACTATCTAGATTCCACTCTGTGACAATTTAAACAAGCTTAAGAAAAACAATTTTTTAATAAGCAATAATAATGAAGCATCTATGGCAAAACTTAAATATTTTAAAAATGTATTCATTTCATATTTGTAATATTTTTGTTTTTCCTGTCTCTTTGGCCAAGTAAGTTTGAGTGGGAATCAAGTTAACCAATTAGGGGATAACATAAAAACAAACAAGCAAACAAAAAAACAGGAAAGTAGGCAAATGGCAACACACTCCAATATTCTTGCCTGGGAAAGCCCATGGACAGAGAAACCTGTTGGACTACAGTCCATGGGGTCGCGAAGAGTCAGATGTGACTAAGTGACTAACATACACACAGAAAAATTAGAGAAGGTTGACATCAGTTCAGTTCAGTCACTCAGTGGTGTCCGACTCCTTGTGACCCCATGGATTGCAGCATACCAGGCATCCCTGTCCATCACCAGCACCTAGAGCTTACTCAAATTCATGTCCATCGAGTCAGTGATGCCATCCAGTCATCTCACCCATTTTCATCCCCTTCTCATCCCACCTTCAATCTTTCCCAGCATCAGGGTCTTTTCTAGTGAGTCAGTTCTTCACAACAGGTGGCCAAAATATTGGAGCTTCAGCTTCAGCATCAGGCCTTCCAATGAATATTCAGAACTGATTTCCTTTAAGGTTGACTGGTTTGATATCCTTGCAGTCCAAGGAACTCTCAAGAGTCTTCTCCAAAACCACAGTTCAAAAGCATCAATTCTTCTTTGCACTCAGCTTTCTTTATAGTTCGACTCTCATATCCATACATAACTACTGAAAAAACCATAACTTTGACTAGATGGATATTTGTTGGCAAAGTAATGTCTCTTCTTTTTAATATGCTGTCTGGGTTGGTCATAGTTTTTCTTCCAAGGAGGAAGTGTCTTTTAATTTCATGGCTGCAGTCACCATCTGCAGTGCTTTTGGAGCCCCCAAAAATAAAGTCTGTCACTGTTTCCATTGTTTGCCCATCTATTTGCCATGAAGTGAAGGGACCAGATGCCATGATCTTAGTTTTCTGAATGTTGAACTTTAATCCAACTTTTTCACTCTCCTCTTTCACTTTCATCAAGAGGCTCTTTAGTTCTTCCTCACTTTCTGCCATAAGGGTGGTGTCATCTGCATATATGAGGTTATTGATATTTCTCCCAGCAATCTCAATTCCAGCTTGTGCTTCATCCAGCCAGCATTTCTCATGATGTACTCTGCATATAAGTTAAAAAGCAGGGTGACAATACACAGCCTTGATGTACTCCTTTCCCTTTTTGGAACCAATCTGTTGTTCATATCCAGTTCTAACTGTTGCTTCTTGACCTGCATGCAGATTTCTCAGGATATAGGTCAGGTGGTCTGGTATTCCCATCTCTTTCAGAATTTTCCACAGTTTGCTGTGATTCACACAGTCAAAGGCTTTGGCATAATCAATAAAGTAGATGTTTTTCTGAAACTCTCTTGTTTTCTAGATGATGCAACAGATGTTGGTAATTTGATCTCTGGTTTCTCTGCTGAAGTTATCACTTGTTAGCATCACTGATATTGTGTAAGACAGACTCTGTTAGACTAGACTTGAAGATTTTAATGTGTTCCTTTCCCCAAAACCTTCACCTAAATGAACTCAAATGTTGCACAGTCAGGACAAAATCCTATCATTGTGACACCCTCTTCAATGTCCCAGTTTCTCAGCTGGATCTTCAGGGTTCTTATTACCTTAAAATTTGTGCTTATTCGTTGTCATGTCTGATTCTCTGCAACCCCATGGATAATAGCCTGCCAGATTCCTTTGTCCATGGGGATTCTCCATGGCAAGAATACACTAGAGTGGATTGTCTGAAGATCCTCCAGGAGATCTTCCCAACTCAGGGATCAAATCCAGATCTCCCACATTGCAGGTGAACTCTTAGCTGAGCTATCAAGGAAACTCATTTCAAAAGTTAGCCTGTGCTAATTTGAACATTTATTTAATTTATAACACTTTTAGTTTAATTTTCTCTGATGCAACTCTGCACTTAAAACATAGAGCCTTGAAACTGATTTTAAATGCAGTGCTATCACAAAAAGTATGCTTCCAGAGTATTCTCTCTCTTGAAGCAAATAAGCAATAAGGCAAGTTAATGAAAAAGCTTTTCTCATGATCTATTTTCTTCACAAATAAAGTTATCATTGTTCTACTCTCAGAGAATATGAGAGAAAGAGAGAGAGAGAGAGAAGGAAAGATAAAGAAAAATGGCACATCCTAGAGTCTCTCAACTCTTTCCGTAAAGAAGAATTATATATACATACACAAAGATGAGTTCATGTGGCTCTCAACATTTTTCATCAACCTCTATACTCTGTTCTTTTGCTTCACGGGTTAGGAGGTTATTGATGCAGTTTGTGCTAATCGTTCTAGTGTCCCATCAGTTAATGGCCTCTATCTTTCTCAAAAAACAATGTCATAGATCAGACAAAATACTAAAAAATAATTTCTTTATGAAGAAATTAATTTAGCACATGTAACTTAAAGGCCATTTATCAAGTTTAAAGGCTTCTGAAGTAGAACATCAGGACTAATACAAATGATTGCTGAATCAAGTCAAAATAGAGACAGGCTCTAATTAAAAGGTTAGATTTCACATGGGATAAAGTAGACCAATGTGCTTGAGTTCCTTGGGTATCTGAATAGAACCATCCACTCATCCCAAGGAAAAACCTTTAATTGTCAACTTGTGCTGGAATTTTCAAGACAAGAAGTTGAATCTAGGAATCTAACTTTGTGTGAGGTTGTGAAATGTTTGGCTAAACCAGTGGACTTTGGCCAGATTTCCTCCAGTCAATGACCAGAACACCTAAGAGAAAACCTAAGGCTTAGATCAGCAATTCACTAATTTACAAGTATGTTTCTCTGAGCGAACAGTAAACAGAACTTTCAGAAACATATCTATTTGCAGATATAAATAATAAATCATTTCTAACAGCTAAATTGAACTTCGCACATATTTGGACAATGTCAACCTGCGTATTCAGATTTCTAACAACAATATATTTGTATAATATGCCCTAAGGCACATTTGAAGTAAACTCGTTGGAATCTTAATACCAAAGAGTTAGTTTGTCAGTCAATCCTAAAGGAAATCAATCCTGAATATTCGTTGAAAGGACTGATGTTGAAGCTGAAGCTCAAATACTTTGGCCACCTGATGCAAAGAGCTGATGCACTGGAAAAGATCCTGATGCTGGGAAAGACTGAAGGCAAAGGAAAAGAGAGCAGCGGAGGATGGGATGGTTAGATAGCATCACCCACTCAGTGTTCATGAATTTGAGCAAACTCTGGTGGATAGTAAAGGACAGGGAAGCCTGGAATGCTTCAGTCCATGGAGTCTTAAAGAGTAGGACATGACTTAGTGACTGAACAACAGCAAGGGATTCCCAGGTGGTGGTAGTGATGGTTTAGTCATTAAGTCATGTTCGACTGTTGCAACCCCATGGACTGTAGCTCACCAGGCTTCTCTGTCCATGGGATTCTCCAGGCAAGAAGATTGGAGTGGGTTGTCATTTCCTTCTCCAGGGGATCTTCCCAACCCAGGAATTGAACCTGGGTCTCCTGCATTGCAGGCAGATTCTTTACCGACTGAACTACAGAAGCCCCAATTCCCAGGTGGCTCAGTGGTAAAGAATCTGCCTGCTAATGCTGGACTCACAGGAGATGTGGGTTCAAGCCCTTGGTTGGGAAGATCCCCTGGAGGAGGAAATGGCAACCCACTACATTATTCTTGCCTGGGAAATCCCATGGACAGAGGAGCCTGGTGGGCTACAGTCCATGGAGTCGCAAAAAGTCAGACACAACTGAGTGAATGAATGTTCAGGCAAAGGACAGATCACCAGTTATGTTCTGAGGTAACAAGAAGGTTGAATTGAGGCACAGGTCACCTCAAAAAAGTTCATTAAGATGAAAGGACAATAAAATTTAATTGTAGCCCACAGGTCTTTGGTCTCAAACACAGCTACTCATTTAAAATAAGGCCACAGTTTCTACCCAAAGGTGTTTGCTTAGTTGTTCTGAGGAGTTTTCAAAATCTCTTTGCAGTTTCATGTGTTGGTAACATTTTTCTTCCTCTCCTACTCTTTCTCCAATTTGTCTGCATGGGGGCATGAGTCTCAAGTCACTTGTCATGTCCGACTTCCTGTGACCCTATGGATCACAGCCCGCCAGGCTCGTCTGTCCATGGGATTCTCCAGACAAGAATACTGGAGTGGATTGCCATGCCCTCCTCTGCATATTCTTGAGCAAAGCCAGTTGGAACCTCCAGATGCTGCCTCAACCAACACATCTTTGGATCTTTAATGTGTATATCTGTTATATTCTAATACTCTCAGAGTCCTATTTATTAGAGAAAACAGGAAGGATAGTCTTCACTTCATATCCAAGGATGCAAAACCCAGGTTTCATATGCATGAATATGACTGTACTCATCATACAAGGCCATTATATATAAGGGACTTGTGTATCTGGGGACTTTGGTATATGCAGAACCTTCCAGAACTAATTCCTCATGGATACTGAGGGATGACTGGACTAAGCTCTGGAGAGAGAGAGAGAAATAATGCTTTGGCTTCTGAATCCTCTTGACTAGTTTCATGTGCATCTGCCTCTAACTTCAATTCTATAGTGAATTTAAATCCACTCCAAGAGTGCTATAAAAGATTTCTGCTTTATACTTCTTTTCCTTTTTTCAACCCAATATCTCACTGCTGTCATGAAAGAACATCATCTGTCTTCATCTAGCTGCCAAACAAGTCTTCTCTGGATATATGGATATATAGTAACAAATTCTGGCACTTGTTTGGAAGAAAAAGGTGATACAGTCTAAACTAGTGAATGGGCAGTCGGAAGCCACTTGTGACTCAAGAATAAGAATATATCTTCAGTCAAGAATAATGTGGTCCACAGAATGAATTTTACAGATGTGTTAAGACTCACTCTTCAACCAATACACTTGCAGATTGAGATATGACCCCATTATCTCTGTGTCTAAATCTGTTATTTTCTTCTTTGAAATATTTTAAAATTATACTACTCACTTTACTGACTTGAAAATATGACAATAAACAGAATTTAATTTGTGCCTGATTATAAAATAATATTATTTCATTCATATTACCATAATAAAGAGATAACTTTAGGAGACTCTCCACATCAGTAGTTTTTTTTTTCTTTTTTCTTTAGTCAAATAGTATTCAGCTAATGTTGTAGACCTTTATAACATGAGTTTATGTAAGAAATCACAAATTGTTTCTCTTTTCGTGGTCATATGCTGCCCACAGATATGTTTCCTCTGAACCACACTGAAAAATTCAGAGTAAATAATTAGAATATTCAAAATTTCAAAATGAGAGAATGGGGAAGAACTTCTGAAATGATGGAGTAATAACTTCTAAAAAAATTCATTCTTGCACAGAAGCAATCAGAACAGTGGAAAAATTGACAAAATTAACTTCTTTAGAATCTTGGAAATTACCAGAAGCCTGCAAAAATTCTAAGAATGCTTTTTCAAGAAAAACAGATGACTCTCTGTAAGAAGATGAGCATTGGGACATTTTAACTTGTCCTGTTTTCACCTTTTTCTCCCTAACTTCATGGGAGTCTTGAAAACCAAGCCTTTCAACAAAGACAGATGTGAAAGTGAGTACCCACTAGTCATTACCAAAGAAAATACGATTAGACGCCACCCCCCCCCCCACACACACACGCACACAAAAACATCATCAGAAAATTGTCAGTATTTGGCATTTCTATAGTTTCTTGAAAAAGCACCATTCACAGGACCTATCTTTATCAGATCTAATGCAGAACTTGTTCAGAGGAAAAGTTTCTTCTTACAGAGAGTTGGTCAAAACAAAACAAAACAGGCAGTAGTTTACCATCAGATGCCTGCAGTGGCAATATAAGAAGGGAAATAAGAGGCTGACCAAAGAATTTGAAAAGAATTGTTAGGAGATGAGATACCCACAAATGTCTTTGGAACAGTTTGACATAGTCTTGTAGATACAGAATTGCTCGTCATTATGTAATGCTATATGCATGCCCAAGAAAGCGCTGAGAAGGCCCTTATCTTTCATTTCTGACTAAGCCTCAAGACTCTGCCCAAGTAGGAGATGAGGCTACAGAAGAACTTTAAACTACTGGAATGACAGAGGTGTGCCCAAACACACACAGAGGTCCTTGGTGATAGGTTGGGAATCTTAAAGTTTCAAGGCATTAAGAAAATCTCAGTCAAACATCAGATCACTACTAAGCTATCTAAGCAGAGCTTTTAATGACTGTACATGGCAAACAGATAGGCTTGAAATCAGTTTAAAGAAACAATTATAAATGCAAATGGGAATAAAAAATCAAGAGCATAGAGCAACAAAAACTTTTAAGGAGGGGAGGAAAGCTAACCTCCAGATATATCATATTATTTAAAATTCTAGTTTCAACAAGTGCAGAAATGATACATACAAGTAAATAGGAAAGTATTGCCCATGTCTGGGTGAGGGGAGGGGAGGATCAATGGAAATAGTCCTTGAGGAAGCCCAGATGATGACCTTACTACACGTGACTTTAAATTGGCTATGATAAAAATAATCAGGAAACTATGGCTAAAGAATTAAAGGAGTATACAAGTACAATGTCTCATCAATTATATATTATCAATCTAGAAATATAAATTATTAAAAAATAAAAAAATTCTAAAGTTGAAAATAAAAGTAATTAATGGGAAAAATTTGCTATAGCAGCTCAACAACATATTTGGAGAAAGAAGAAAGAATCAACAGATTTGAATATAAGACAACTGAGATAATACAGTCAGAGAAACAGGAAAAAGAAAGAAGGAAAAAAACAATTAAAGAGCTTCAAAGATATATAATGGACTATCTAGCACACTAATACATGCATAATAGGATTCTCAGAAGGAGGGGGGAAAATAAAGAAGTAGAAAGAATATATAAAGAAATAATAATAAAATATTCCCAGCTGTTGCAAAGAACATGTAAGAAGCTCCATGTATTCCAATTAGGGTAAACTCAAAGAAACTCACACAAAGACAAATGACTGTCGAAGTACTGAAAGAAAAAAAGATAAATGGAGAATCTTCAAAGCAGCAAAAGTTATTTATTACACACAATATTAAGAATTGATTTAATATCAGTAATCATGGAGGTCAAAAGGAAGTGGAATAACACTTTCAAAGTGCTAAACACAAATGATGTCAAAAGAGTCTTATTTTCATAAAAACTATTTTTCTATAATAAAGGTACATTTATAAATTCTAGATAATTTTTTTCATAGTCTTGCCCAACCAGAAATGTTAGAGAATCCTTCAGGCAGAAATAAAAGAGCATTAAACAGTAACTAAAGCCATACAAATATGTAATGACTATGCAAAAATAACTATATAGGAAAATATAAAATATGCTAAATATAAATGTATGTTTGTTTGTAGTACTAGTTTTCTTCCATAGAATTTAACTGACAACTACATAAAGCAATAACTATATATCTGTGTGGTGAGTTTAAAGTGAAAAAAGATGTTCTTTATATGACAAAAATAACGCAAATTTGGTAAATGAATTGGAACTAAATTGGATCCAATTTTTTGTACATTTCCAATTCAGTAGCTATCAATTCAAACTAGACAAATTTCTTGAAAGGCACAAATGTCTAAAATGCATTTAAAGCAAGAAGAAAATCTGAATAATAAGTGGTTGTATTAGTAATCAAAATGCTTTCCACAAAATTATGCCCATGGCTTGACCGGTAAATTCTATCAAAGAATAAATAATACAAATAATTTTTAAATTCTTCCAGAAATAGAGGAAGGGACAGTTTATAATTTGTTTTATGAAGCTAGGATTGCTCTGATACTAAAACCAGACAATCACACTGTAAGAAAAAGGGAAAAAGCTGATATTTTATGAATGTAGAAGAAAAAATTCTCAATAGGATACTCAGGAACCAAATAGAGCCATATATGAAAGGATTGCACATTTTGATAAATTGTGTGATTCATTCCTAGAATCCTAGATTAGTTTAACACTGAAAAATCAATGTGTATATATATATGTATAATATACTATAACAAAATAAATTATGCAAAATGTCATGATCATTTCAGTAGATTCAGAAAAAAACAACTGGCAAATCCAAAATATTTTCATTACAAAGATCACTTAAGAGTACTCCTTATTCCTCTGGAAAACAGCAACAAAAATCTATTAGAACTATGACAATAACAAGTGTTGGCAAGATGTAGAGAAATTGGAACCTTAGTACATTGCTTGTGGGATTGTAAAATGAAGCAGGCATTTTGGAAAAGAGTTTGACAGTTCTTAAAAATGTTAAGCACAGAGTTATCATATTACACAGAAATTCTACTCCTAGGTATATAACCAAGAGACATTAAAACATATGTCCATACAAAAACTTGTATAAGAATACACACACCAGTAAAATAGTCCAAAGTGGAAGCAATCCAAATGTCCATGAACTGATGAATGGATAAAAACAGTGGTATATCTGTAAATAAAATATTATTTAACAATAAAAGATGAAATACTGATACATGATATAGTATGACTGAATTGTGAAGACATTGTGTTAAGATGCAGTGAGTCTGAAGGATTTCAAGGCTTATCAAAGGGAAAATCATGACTATGCATTTCTAGCAGCAGATAATGAGCTTCCTACGGGCAATGTTTTGACGGATTTGCATCTGGTGGTAGGATGGGGAAAAAAAGTCTCTCACAGTACGAAACTTGTCGGAGGCTATCGTATGAAGACTATCAACAAAAAGAGAACAGCAAGGCTACTCACGGAGGAGCTGACTGGGGAACTCACAGAGGAAAGAAGAATCAGAGAGACTTTTATGTGTCTAAGTGACGTTGCTCTGCAGCACCATGGGATGGGGGGAGTCTGGATCAGAGATCTCCGAAGGGCAACAACGGTTTGAGGTCACCATAGCCCTGGACTTTATCTTATCTATGGCTAGTAGATGTTGATTGAAGATCCTTTAGACCAGAAATACCTGAAGGGTAAGAGTGGCTGCTTCATGGCTGCAAATCTGCTTATTTGAACTTTATTTAAAAATCTGGATGTGTAACAGATTTAGTCTGAAGTCAATGAACTTTTGAGCTAACAGGTGCTAGCCTGCTATGAAGAAGCCAGCAACATAAGAATCACAGAAGCCATGTTTGGCTCATGTATATAACATAAACAGAAAAAGTCATTAACAAAAGACTACATATTATATAATTTCATCTATATAAAATATCTATACTAATCAAGCTCATAGAGACAGAAAATAGATTAGTGGTTGACATTGCCATGAACTGTGTGGAGAGAGAAATGGGAATTGATTCTAATGGGTACACAGTTTCATTTTGGTGTGATGAAAATGTTCTCAAATTTGATAGTGGTGATGGTTGTACAACAAAGTGCTGGTTGCTCAGTCATGTCTGGCTCTTTGCAACCCCATGGACTCTAACCCACCAGGCTACAGTACAACCAAGCATACTGCCAAACAGTGCATTTTGAAATTTAAAATAATGCATTTTATGATATGTTAACTATGTATCAATAGAACTGTTACATAAAGAGAGTTCTCCTAAAAGTTCATATTTCAATGTTTTCTTGTTTTTTTAGCTAGTATCTGAATAGTAATACCAAAAATTGGCATGGACCTCGTATTCATGCCCTCTTTAAGTGTGACATCTTCTCAGTTTTCTACAGTATCCAATTAGCCTTGCTTTACCCATTTATGTCACTCACCTGTTTTCTTTACATACTTGAGTTTGTAATTCTTGGTCTATGTACTCAAACTTTTCCTCCCTTTACTTCTTCTTATCATTTTTAGAAAAAAAATTTTTTTTAACATTTTATACTCTCTTACTGCCAACTATTGCTTTCATGGTCTCTGCCATATTGTATCATTCAGTAATATAATTTTACTTTAACAGCATCACAACAAAAGGTCAGAAAGTTATGTGAATTTTACAATCACTATATTTATTTTTAAAAATATTTTTAATGTCTCTTAGCAAAACAGCATTGAATTGCACTGCAAAATAACACTTTAATGACATTTTTGTCATGAATTTGTAGCAAGATAACCTAATTTCTTCCCTTTGGTTCAGTATCAGTTCAAACCTATTCAACTGAACATTTGTGATTATAAATTAAAAAAAAAATAAAGTAGTAAGGCTGTAAGAAGAATGAAATAAATTATACATGAGTTGGAATAATTAGATTTTATGAAAGAAGAATGAAAGTGCCAGACAATTTAATATGAATAAAGTTAATACATCAAATAATCCATCACCGTTATTAATCAATCAAAATATAGAAAGTGAAAACAAGTGACTTTTCTCCCTCTTAGACTGAAGTAGCAGTGCCTTTCATTTCTTGTACTATCTCAAGTGCATATTAAATACCTTCTTTCCTATCACATATTCTCTGGTAACAAGACTCCATGATGGGCCTTAATAATTTCTGCCTCCTAGTGTTCATAAACTTGGCAGTAGCTCCCACAGGGAAATGGACTGATGTGTGTGATGAAAAGGACCTACTGAAGTGGTGGTGTGTGACTTTTGAGGCTGTCTTAGAATGCTGTTGCTACTTACACATTGCTCTTTGGAAGTAGTCAGATGTCAGGCTTCAAAAAGTCCCCTGGAGTTGATCTTGGATGGCTTTGGCCTGCAGCAGCTTGAAGCAGGGCTTTGGTTCCCCTGACAGAGATTGAGGTCAGGTTGTGGTTATGAGAACAACGAATCCCATCCACTAGACCAGTGATCAGTGAAAAGTCCCTGGTCTTTTGTCTTTGCTGAAAAAGAATTTCCACAAAGGCAGAAAGTACTGAAACTAGTAAAGTATTTTTTAGGAGAGAAAAAAAGTACAGTACATGGAGGGAGACACACAGGCAATCTCAGAAGAGATGCTGAGTTGCAAATATAATTTGAATTACTTTTATGGGACATTTCTTCCAGGTTTCCTTTGTCCAATCATTTTTATTTTCCTGATTCAGAGGTCATATTTGGTATATTGCAGTCTCCTCCCATGTGTGTGCATGCATCTCTTAGCCAAGATGGATTCCACCTAAGAGGCATATGGTAGTACCATCAGATAACATCACTACCATTTGACTGCCAAGGAGCTTTTCTGAGCATGTGTAGTTGGGGAGGTCTCTTGAGTTCGAAAATGAGAAATATGTGGTCTCTTACCTTCCATCTGAGCAAGGCCCAGCCTCTCTCTCAATTGTCCTGCTGCTGATATTTTGAAGTTTCTATTCACAAAGAATACATTTCCAATTGCTTTCCCCTGAGGGGTACTGTCTATCTTCTGCCTCAGACTGTCCTACTTGGAAAAGATGAGTTCTTCTGCTGACACCAGTACCAACTTGCTATGTGAGAGAATTACCTTGAAAGCAAATCTTCTAACCACAGTCAAACTTTCAAATAACTATGATTCCAGCCAACATCTTGAAATCTCATGAAAATCCCCAAGGCAGAACCACTTCAATTAACTTTTCTCACATATTAATTTAGTCTCTGCTGGATTTCTTTTGAAAGAGTCAATTGTACTTAATATTCATAGCTTTCAGCCAGTTCCAAACAACGGAAAACAGAATCAAAACTGCTAGGGACATTTTCATTAAGATTTATATTCAGAGACATAAAGGTTAGAAGCTCTCCATGGTTACCATTAAATTAAAATATTAACAGAAAAGATGACAATGTAAGTATAACAAAAGACAATACAACTGAAAATAGAGACATGTGACTAGTATGTTGACACACATCATGTCAGGTAATTAAAAGTCCAAAGTTACCAAAACATAGTAATAATAGTACTTAGGCTAGATTTAGCTTAATTACATGTCATCTATTAATGCCACAGAAACAAACATCACTATATGCATTTTTCATCCGTTCTCCCAATTTTTCATATGTGTTTTAAGATTAAATACTTTAATTTGTGTGTAGTAGGCACATTATTAAATGCAGGCATTGGAAAAAGTCTTCGTGTTAGCCAAACAGAAAACATAATTTGAAGCAAAGAGATAGGTAGCCATATTGGATTGTTACTATTGTGAGACTGGTGAGATTTTTATGACATTTGTTTTTCCCTGAGGAGTTAAATGTGTCAGGATGAGACTGCATGTAATGTTTTGTGACAATAGCTTTTTTTAGGTTGTATTGGGCATAATGTCTTATACTTTAGATATGGGTAGAGAAGGATATGGAAGCAGCATTCCATTCATACAGTTATTTCCGTACAGATTGTATAATTAAAAGAATTCCAAGGAATGAATTTTTATCCTACAAATTCTTAAATGCAGATATTCTGAGAGGTCTGTAACTAAATCAGAGGTTTTGAAAGTAACTAAAATAATGTTAATGAAAACTCTGTCTTTGGACTTGTACCATGTTGATGTCGTCTTTCAACACTTTTTTCACTGACTGTAATTATGTATTTTTGTGTCTATGAAAGTAAATCATAGTCCACTGCACATTTTCTTGTTTTTTTTTTTTAATATTATACAATGGAGAACACAGTATAATTTACAATTGCTGATACTGATAATATAATTAAAGAAAATTTCAGAATTGATCATTCTTGCCTAGATTACTTAGAATTGGTGCCACAGGACAAATGCCTAGTGTATTTGAAAATATTTGCCATAGTCAATACCTGAGTTCTCTACTAAATAGCCAGTATTATACCCGCTTTTATCACCTTGGACGCCTTAAGGAACTTCTCTAATGGATATTTTAAAATTGTTATCATAAATTTCTAATGTTTTTACAAGATAATTTAGCACATTTCCTACTTGATGGAAACATTCAAATATTTGTATGAGTAGATACATGTAAACTTTATACTGATTTACTTTTTTTGTGAGAATGTGAAAAGAGAAGATAAGGAGAGTGGTATCTGCCTCTCATTCTAGCATGAAGGCCCATTTGCATCAAATGAAAAAAAGAATTTGGGTGTGCAAAATAACTTGTGAGAATATTGCACTGCTCAGCTAAAGATGTTAGAAAGTGGATATCAAGATGATGGTGCAAGAGAATACTAAGCTCACCTCTCTTAATAAATCAAAAAAACATGGAGCAATTCTTGCTGAAAACAATCTTAAATCTGGCAGAACAATTCTATAACCAAGACTGTAAAGAGAGATGCACACAGAATTCGGTAGGAAGGGAGAAAAAGTTATCTGGTAGGAACCCACAACCTTTATGGGAGTATCCAGAAGAGGAGAGGCATATGATGGGATCTAAGGTCTTCCCTGGGGAGCAAAAGGTTTGAGCTATATATTAGGCACCTCTGTCCTTGGAATCTGACACCAGGGAGACAAGTCCTCTTAGCTGGTTTGAAACTCGGTGGAGTTTACCAAAGGGTTGTATGAAACCAAGATTCTGTTCTTGAAGAGTGTGCATATAGTCTTGCTTTTCCACCTAATTTTCTAGAGACAGAGAAAGTTAAACAAAAGGAGAAGACAGAGGAATTATATTTCACAAACCAAGAAATAACCTGAAAAGAATCTTGATAAAACAGAGGTAAATAATTTACTTGATAAAGAGTTCAAAGTAGTAGTAATAAAAAGGCTAACTGAACAGGAGAAAATAATGAGCAAATAGAATGAGAATTTCAACAAACGACTAGAAGATATTTAAAAAAAAAAACAGAGCTGAATATATATAATTGAATATATATATTTGAAAGGAATATATATAACATATATATTATATATATATATAAAAGAATATAATAATTGAAAGGAAAAGTACAGTAGAAAGAATTAACAATAGCCTAGGTGATACAGAACAATAAATGATTGGAAAGATAATATAATGGAAATCACTTAATCAGAAAAGCACAAAGAATAGCAATTCTTTTTTTATTGTTGTTCCATTTTATTTTTTTTTTAATTTTATTTAGTTATTTTTTTTTCCCAGTGGGTTTTGTCATACATTGATATGAATCAGCCATAGAGTTACACATATTCCCCTCCCGATCCCCCCTCTCACCTCCCTCTCCACCCGATCCCTCTAGGTCTTCCCAGTGCACCAGGCCTGAGCACTTGACTCATGCATCCCACCTGGGCTGGTAATCTGTTTCACCATAGATAATATACATGCTGTTCTTTCGAAACGTCCCAATTCTTTTAAAAAATGAGGATAGTTTAAGCTGGGAAGACATCAAGCATCCTAATATTTGCATTACAGTGTCCCAGAAGAAGAGAGATAGGGATATAAAATATATTCGATAAAATTATGGCTTAAACCTCACCTTAAAATGGAAACAAAATCCAACAACATATAAAGAACACCATACAGCAGGAGCAAATTGGGCTTATTCCAGGAACTCAAGGATGATACAATAGTCACAAATCAATCATATTAAGTGATTTTGCATTAACAAAAGGAAGAATAAAAATAATATGTTTATTTCCATAGGTTCAGAAAAAGTATTTGACAGAATTCAACATCTATTCATGACAAAACTCTCATCAAAGTTTTGGGTGAGAAAGTTTTGGGTAGTAGGAACATATTTCAACATAATAAAGGCTATTTATGACAGTTTCACAGCTAAAATAATACTTAATGATGAAAAGCTGAAAGCTTTTCCTCTAAAATCAAGAACATTTAATATAGTATTAGAAGTCCTAACAACAGCAATTAGATAAGAAAAAAATAAAAGCCATCCAAATTGGAAGGTAAAAATAAAACTATCGGTATTTGCAAATAACATGATTCTCCATGAAGAAAACTCTAGTCTCCACCAAAAATTAATAGAACTAACAAATGAATTCAGCAAATTACAAAGTACATGATTACTACACAGAGACATGTTACTTTTCTATACACTAACATTGAACTGCCAGAAAGAGAAAAGGAAAAAAACTGAATAAAATTGAATCAAAAAGCATAAAATACAAAGGAATAAATTTAACCAAGGAAGGGAAATACTCTGAAAACTATGACATATTAATGAAGGAAATTGAAATGATGCCAAGAAATCAAAAGATACCCTATGCTCTTGGATTGAACATATTAATATTGTTAAAAATAGTCATGCTATCCAAAGCAATCTACAGGTTCAATGCAATCCCTGTGAAAATACTCATGATGTTTTTCATAGAACTAGAATAATCTATCTTAAAATTCATATGGAACCACAAAAGTCTTTGAACTGACAAGACAATCTTGAGAAAAAAAACAAAATTGGAAGTATCATACTCCCTAACTTCATATTAAACTACAAAACTAGATTTTACATATAAATAGTATCATATGATATTTGTCTTTCCTGGTATAGTTTAATTCACTTAGTATGATAAATTTTAGGTTCCTTTCATGTTTGCTGCAAATGGTAAATGAACTTATATACAAAACAGAAATAGATCTACAGACACAGGAAACAATCTTATGGGTTATCAAAAAAAGGAGAGTAGGGGAGTGATAAATTAGGAGCCTGGGATTAATATATATGCATTACTACATATAATATAGGTAACCAGCAATTACCTACTGTGTAGCAAAGGGAACTGTACTCAATATTTTGTAATAACCTATAAGATAAAATTTGAAAAAAGGTATGTGTGTATGTATAACTGAATCACTTTTCTATACACCTGAAAATAACAGAACATTGTAAATAAACTTTACTTCAATAAAATAAAACAAAACAAAATCAAAAGTAAAAAAAAATATACAAAGCTACAGTAATCAAAACAGTATTGTACTGACATAAAAATAGACAGATAGATTAACACAATAGAATAAAGGGGGCAGAAAACACACACACACACAACCCTATGATCAGTTAATCTACAAAAACAGAGGCAAGAATATACAGCAAAGAAAAGACAGTCTCTTCCATAAAGGGTTCTGGGAAAACTGGACAGTTTTTACATGTGAAAAAAAAAAATGAAATTAGGACAATTTCTCACACAATATAAACCAATTCAAAATGTACTAAAGACTTTCAAGTAAGAACTGAGATTGCAAATCTCCTAGAGGAAAACAAGCAGAACATTCTTTGACATGTAGCAATATTTTGATCTGTCTCCTAAGACAAAGAAAATAAAAACAAATGGGACCTAATTAAACTTCAAATCTTTTGCAAAGCAAGGGGAGCCATTGACAAAATGAAAAGATGACTAATGGAATAAGAGAAAATGTTTCTAAATATAAAGTCTATGGGGGGTTAATGGGCTTCCCTGGTGGCTCAGACAGTAAAGAATTCACCTGCAGTGTGAAGTCCTGGGTTCAATCCCTGGGTTGGGAAGGTCCCCTGGATGAAGGCACGGCAACCCACTTCAATATTCTTGCCTGGAGAATCCCCATGGACAGAGGAGCCTGGTGGGCTTCAATCCACGAGGTCACAAAGAGGTGGACACGACTGAGTGACTAAACACAGCACAGCACGGGGAGGGGGGGGGTTAATATCCAAAATATGTAAACAGCTCATACAGCTAAATATCAAAAAACAGAGACAAAATTTTAAATGGGCAGAAGATCTGTGTAGACATTTTTCAAAATTAACATACTGATGGTTAACAGGCACGTGGACATAACCCTCAACATCACTAATTTTTAGGGAAATGTAAATCAAAAAAGCAATAATATACCACTTCACAACCAAGTGTACGAATGACAGATGTTATTGAGGATGTGGAGGAAAGGGGGTATTTGCACACTATTGCTGTTTAGTCGCTATCATGTCTGACCCTTTGCGACCCCATGGACTGTAGCCCGCCAGGCTCCTCTGTCCATGGAACTGGTGGGAGTATAAATTGATGCAATTACTATGGGAAACAGTACGGAAATTCTTCAGAAAACTAAAAATAGAACTACTACATGATCCAACAATTTCACCCCAGGTATATATCCAGGAAAAAAAAAAAATGAAAACACTAAGTTGAAAAGCTATACACAACTCAGTGTTCATTGTTGCCATTGTTCAGTCACTAAGTCACATCCAACTTTTTTCAACTCTGTGCACTGTAGCATGCAGGCTCTTCTGTCCTCCACTGTCTGCTGGAGTTGGTTCAAATTCATGTCCATTGAGTCAGTGATGCTATCTAACCATCTCATCCTCTGCCATGCCATCTGCCTTTTGTCTTCAATCTTCCCCATAATCAGTCTTTTCTAGTGAGTCAGTTCTTCACATGAGGTGGCCAAGTATGGAGATTTAGATTCAACAACAGTCCTTCCAATGAATATTCAAGGTTGATTTCCCTTAAGATTAATGGGTTTGATTTCTTTGCAATCCAAAGGACACTTAAGAGTCTTCTCCAGCACCACAATATGAAAGCATCAATGTTCATAGCCCCATTATTTATAACAGCCAAGATACTGAAGCAACCCAAGTGCCTATCAACAGGTGAATGGAGAAGAACAGATGTGAATGGATAAGGAATGGGATATTACTCAGCCATGCCATTTTCAGGAATGTGCATGGACCTAGAGAATATCACGCTTAGAAAAAGTTGAACAGAGAAAGACAAATATATGATTTCACTCTTATGTGGAATCTAAAAAATAAAACAGTCAAATATATATAAGTAAAACAGAGACAGACTCACAGATGGAGAAAACCAACACTTTATGACCCCAAGGACTGTAGCCTGCCAGGCTCTTCTGTCCATGGGGATTCTCCAAGAAAGAATACTGGAGTGGGTTGCCATGCCCTCCTGTGGGGGATCTTCCCAATCCAGGGATACAAACTCAAGTCTCCAGCATTGCATGCAGAGTCTTTACCATCTGAGCCATGAGGGAAGCCCCAAAAGAATATGAGTAAACCAGAAAAAGATAGAGAAAACGAACTAGTAGTTACCAATTGGGAGAAAGGGACAAGAGTAAGATAGAGGTATAAGAGTAAGAGATGAAAACTAAGTGTAAAATAGATAAATATTATAAAAAGGATATATTGTATAACACATTTCAATTCAGTTCAGTAGCTCAGTCATGTCTGACTCTTCGCAACCGCATGAACTGCAGCAGACCAGGCTTCCCTGTCCGGCACCAACTCCTGGAGCCTACCCAACCTCATATCCACTGAGTCGGTGATGCCATCCAATCATCTCATCCTCTGTTGTCCCCTTCTCCTTCTGCCTTCAATTTTTCCCAGCATCAGGGTCTTTTCCAATGAGTCAGTTCTTCACATCAGATGGCCAAATATTGGAGTTTCAGTTTCAATATCAGTCCTTCCAATGAATACCCAGGACTGATCTCCTTTAGGATGGACTGATTGGATCTCCTTGCAGTCCAAGGGACTCTCAAGAGTCTTCTCCAACACCATAGTTCAAAAGCATCAATTCTTTGGTGCTCAGCTTTCTTTACAGTCCAACTCTCACATCCATACATGACTACAGGAAAAACTATAGCCTTGACTAGACAGACCATTGTTGGCAAAGTAATGTCTTTGCTTTTTAATATGCTGTCTAAGTTGGTCATAACTTTACTTCCAAAGAGTAAGCATCTTTTAATTTCATGGCTGCAATCACAATCTGCAGTGATTTTGGAGCCCCCAAAAATAAAATCAGCCACTGTTTCCTGGTCTATTTGCCATGAAGTGATGGGACCAGATACCATGATCTTAGTTTTCTGAATGTTGAGCTTTAAGCCAACTTTTTCACTCTCCTCTTTCGCTTTCATCAAGAGGCTCTTTAGTTCTTCTTTCCTTTCTGCCATAAGGGTGGTGTCATCTGCATATCTGAGGTTATTGATACTTACCCTGGCAATCTTGATTCCAGCTTGTGCTTCCTCCAGCCCAGCGTTTCTCATGATGTACTCTGCATATAAGTTAAATAAGCAGGGTGACAATATACAGCCTTGACGGACTCCTTTTCCTATTTGGAACCAGTCTATTGTCCCATGTCCAGTTCTAACTGTTCCTTCCTGACCTGAATACAGATTTCTCAAAAGGCAGGTCAGGTGGTCTGGTATTCCCATCTCTTTCAGAATTTTCCACAGTTTGTTGTGATCCACACAGTCAAGGGCTTTGACATAGGCAATAAAACAGAAGTAAATGTTTTTCTGGAATTCTCTTGCTTTTCAATAATCCAACGGGTGTTGACAATTTGAGCTCTGATTCCTCTGCCTAGAAAAGGCAGCTTGAACATCTGGAAGTTCAAGGTTCACGTATTGCTGAAGCCTGGCTTGGAGAATTTTAAGCATCACTTTATTAGCGTGTGAGATGAGTGCAATTGTGTGGTAGTTTGAGCATTCTTTAGCATTGCCTTTCATTGGGATTGGAATGAAAACTGACCTTTTCCAGTCCTGTGGCCACTGCTGACTTTTCCAAATTTGCTGGCATATTGAGTGTAGCACTTCCACAGCATCATCTTTCAGGATTTGAAATAGTTCAACTGGAATTCCATCACATCCACTAATTTTGTTCGTAGGATGCTTTCTAAGGCCCACTTGACTTCACGTTCCAGGATGTCTGGCTCTAGGTGAGTGATCACACCATTGTGATTATCTGGGTCATGAAGATCTTTTTTGTACGGTTCTGTGTATTCTTGCCACCTCTTCTTAATATCTTCTGCTTCTGTTACGTCCATACCATTTCTATCCTTTATTGAGTCCATTTTTGCATGGAATGTTCCCTTGGTATCTCTAATTTTCTTGAAGAGATCTCTAGTCTTTCCCATTCTGTTGTTTTCCTCTATTTCGTTGCATTGACTGTGGAGGAAGGCTTTCTTATCTCTCCTGGCTATTCTTTGGAACTCTGCATTCAAATGGGTATATCTTTCCTTTTCTCCTTTGCTTTTCACTTCTCTTCTTTTCACAGCTATTTGTAAGGCCTTCTCAGATAGTCATTCTGCTCTTTTCCATTTCTTTTTCTTGGGGATGTTCTTGATCTCCTGTACAGTGTCATGAACCTCTGTCCATAGTTCATCAGGCACTCTGTCTATCAGATCTAGGACCTTAAATCTATTTCTCACTTCCACTATATAGTCATAAGGGATATGATTTAGGACATACTGAGTGGTTTAGTGGTTTTCCCACTTTCTTCAATTTCAGTCTGAATTTATCTTGTAGCAACATTTTTGTTGTTGTTGTGTTGTTGTTGTATAGTCACTAAGTCATTTCTGACTCTTTTGTAACCCCATGGACTGCAGCTCACCAGGCTCCTCTGTCCATGGGATTTCCCAGGCAAGAATACTGGAGTGGGTTGCCATTTCCTTCTCCAGGGAATCTTTCTGACCCAGGCATTGAACCTGTGTCTCCTGCATGGGCAGGCAGATTCTTTACCAGCTGAGCCACAAGGGAAGCCTGAGAATACTGGAATGGGTAGCCAATCCTTTCTTCTGTGGATCTTCCTGGCCCAGGAATTGAACCAGGTCCTCCTGCATTGCAGGCCGATTCTTCACCAACTGAGCTATCAGGGAAGCAAACACAATACCTTTGGTTAGTGCTGTTGCTGTTAAATCACTTCAGTTGCATCTGACTCTTTGCAACTCCATGGGCTGTGTAGCCCACCAGGCTCCTCTGTCCATGGAATTCTCCAGGTAAGAATACTGGAGTGGATTGCCATGCCCCTTTCCAGGAGATCCTCCTAACTCAGAGATCGAACTGCGTCTCCTGTAGTTCCTGCACCACAGGCAATTTATTTACCACTGAGTCACCGGGGAAGCCCCTGTCCAATTAAAAGATAATTCTAGGACCCAAAAGACTGAAGGAATCACTGGACAGACAAGTCCCCCTGCTTCTGACCCTTCTTGTATTTTGAGGATTATCAAGCTGTATAATATTCTGTGAATGAGAAATTTCTTCTAGGACCACAAATAGGACCTTTCTGACAGATGTGTAGTTTGGCCATTGGAAGGGAAGCAGTTGCCAGGCAACCAGAAAGAGCCCCTAAGTTTGATTTTCAGAGAGTATGTTGGTCTCTCTGTGCGTGCTAAGTCACTTCAGTCTTGTTGAACTCTATATAACCCTATGGACTGTATCCTGCCAGGCTCCTCTGTCCATGGAATTCTCCAGGCAAGGATACTGGAGTGGGTTGCAGGCCCTCCTTCAGGGAATCTTCCTGACTCAGGGATCAAGCCCATGTCTCTAGCATCTCCTGTGTTGCAGGCAGGTTCTTTACCTCTGAGCCACTGTGGAAGCTCTGATCTCTCTGTGCTCCATTCATTCTTCTCATCTTAGGTATTTATTCCAAAAATGGACTGTCTCTGTGACCTATATGAATTCTAAATCTGAAGTCATCAGATTTAATATTATAGCACATTTATTTCATCACATTTATCATGAACTTTGCAATTCCGCATGGTAAGGGATCATGTCTAATTGGTTTTCACTTGTCTATGTAATGACAAGCCCATCTTGCTAAGTAGATGTTCATCTTACACAAATGAACTTATTTACAAAACAGAAACAGACTCACAGACTTAGAGAATGAATTTATGATTACCGGGGAGGGATAGATTGGAAGTTTGGGACTGACATGCACACACTGCTATATTTAAAACAGATAACCAACAGGGAGCTACTGTAAAAAAACAAAAATTAAAAAAAATTAAAATATGTTCATCTTAGATACTCAACATTTTTCCTTACATCCTAATGTACTAAGTAAATGAATTATAGACTGCATGAATAACTGCATGAATAAAATGGCCCCCATGTGTCCTTTACTTAACAAAATTGTAACAATCTTCAAAATCCTATTTTGAGTATCCTCTTTACACTCCAATCCCAAATTAACTGATTGAATCAAAACACTTTATCCTATAACAGCAAGAAAAAAGTATTAATACTCAGTAAAAATACTGTTCTTAGCTCCTTTATTTTGAATCAATCACTTACTTTTATTACCAACTTCTCCTTATACATGGCTTATGTCTGTACTAAATTGTTACATGCTAGATTGCATAGTCTGAATCTCACAAAAAAACGAGTTATTTAATGAAGACCTTTATCCCCAGTCACTCGTTTAGCTTTTACTTAATATTTCATACTAACTACCACAGCATCCCCTTTGCAATGTGTGTGAAGTTCCTTCATTTTTATTCATATATCTTCTTGTGCATGAATATTTCTGTGTGCTGTGGAGAATGTGGCTTGAGAAGTAGGGGGGGAAAGAAGTGATATATGTATAACCAATTTTGCTCTATTTTACTGACAACAAGTAAAAGTCTAAAGTGTCAACTTGAAAATAAAATGTTATTTCAAAAGTATGCTTATACTATCAAATTTTTCCCTTCTTAGAGAGAACCTGATCTTACAAACTTCTATATTTTTATATCAATAATCAAGGCAACAATCTTCATTGAGACAAATTACTACCTGTGCAAAGATGGCACAACTCCAAGACAATCCTGTTCACTTGTTTTGTATAGACTGCAGCAATTCCACTCTTCCCTAGCCCATTCTGCATAGATAATAGTATAAATGAGATCCAAAATGGATTGCAGAAACCTTGCTTTGAAAAAGTATTTCATATGAATCACAGTGTATGAGTTTTCACAGTTTTCTCACCATTGATAACACTTTATATATAGCTATATTAGCACATAATTTGTAATTCACGGTGTTGGAGTTATTTGATTCAGAATCATTCTCAAAGCAACTAATTTATAATGATTTCTTCTTCTCAAAGTCTATACTAGCTCTTTGCACTTAGTATGTATTAAATGATTTTCTAAATATCTTACCCATCATAGGAATCACCTGAAAGCACTAGGTGTCTGTATTGTATATAAACAATGTCCCTATAACGTTTACATAACTAACTATAACTAAAACTCAGCCAGAGAAGCAGTCCTTGTAACCAGTCAAATATCTGAAGGTAAAGACTTATTTAAACTAAATGATTTACAATTAATCATTTTTTTCTACCCTCTTCTGTGTTGCAACTTCACCTACAAGCGAGTTGCCCTCATAGTGGGCATATAAATAGTTGCAGCAGCCTGACTTACATAACTTCCTTTTTCAGTGCAGGAAGAGGCTACTTCCCACAGCCAGTGAATTAATTGCTTCACTTTGATTGTACCATCCTGAGTCAATCACTGCCACCAAGGGATTGCCGTATACAGGTTAATGTGTTAGAGTTACACAGGGCAATGGCACACATTTCGAATGTCAAACAATTTAATTGTATATGCATATTTGCTGTGCTTCCATTGAAAGGCACGGATATTTGAGTGGTATTTCTGTGAGTATATGGGCTTCCCTGATGGCTTACATCGTAAAGAATCTGCCTGCAGTGCAGAAGACCTGGGTTTGATCCCTGGGTCAGGAAGATGCCCTGGAGAAGGGAATGGCAATCCACTCCAGTATTCTTGATCAGAGAATCCCATGGACAGAGGATCCCGGTGGGTTACAGTCCAGTCCATGGGGTAGCAAAAAGTTGGACACGACTGAGCAGCTAACACTATCATCCTATGAGTGTGACAGTTGTGGCTCCTTGACTTCACTAATCTTCCTCAAATTGTATAATACCAAGCTTATATTTGTTGCATATGATCCTTGTGAGAATAACTTGTGAGCATCAGTTGTGATCTTTTGGAAATGGCATTTTAGCATATGCGCCCTTGTGGGATCCCTTTGAAGACTTCAATCTCTACTGTTTGAAGGAAATCAAAATTGACACAATGGAATTAAAACACCAAAGCAGTGCTCTTAATTTTTTAAATTATGTTTTAATAAAAGTCACTGTTTAAATTTTTTCATGTTTTCACAAAGTAAGACACTGCATGTATCAGAAGTATTCTTTCTTACCTACCAACACTTACAAACTTAGCCAGTGGACCAAATCTGAACAAAATTTTTGGCCAACCCAATGCTTCCTAAGGTTTTTGTGAGAAAGAACCTGATTCAGAAACTGATACTAACTCAGGATACAACAAAATAAACTAACCTTATTTTGTTGCTATTCTTATTATCTTTCAATTTTATGTTTTAATGGCATAATCTATTTTTTTCCAGTTTCGTTGAGATGCAGTGGACATACAGCTCTGTATAAGTTTAAGCTGCATAGTATAATGATTGGACTTACATATATCGTGATATGATTACTACAAGTTTAACATAATCTTATATAGATCCATAATCTCATCGTTACAAAAAAAGAAAAAAAAATTTTTATTGTGATGAAAAAGATAATTCTCTTAACAACCTACAAATATAGCAAAAATATGGAATCCTTCACAAATGCGTGTGTCATCCTGTACAGAGTCATGTTAATCTTCTCTGCATCATCCCAATTTTAGTATATGTGCTGCCAAAGCTAGCACAGTCTATTTTTTAAGGCCTATTTCAGTACACCTTCCATCTTTACCAGACAAGCAATTCTTTTCAAAAAGTTCCATATTTCTTTACACTGAACAATGAGGACATGATATTCTGTGGTGCATTTTACCAATCAACAAAGTAGAGAGTCTTTCTGAAATATTTATCTTAAGCCTCAGAATTTAAACACTGTACATGCTTCTCTGGATTATTCACAAGGTCAAATAACAAACTGTTTGATTTGACATACTTCCTCTTTGCTCTTTGCTACATCTGCTCTAACATAACAAACGAAGTACTTGATGAGACCTTGGAGGAGGATGTATATAAATAAACTGAATTTCAACTTGAAAGGTATCAATTGTACCTAGTATTAGAAGTCTAGTGCTGTAAAGAACAAGATTGCATAGGAACCTGGAATTTTAGGTTCATGAATCAAGGCAAATTGGAAGTGGTCAAACAGAAGATAGCAAGAGTGAACATTGATGTTTTAGGAATCAGTGAACTAAAATGGACTGGAATGGGCAAATTTAGTTCAGATGACCATTATATCTACTACTATGGGCAAGAATTTTGGGCATTACTTTGCTAGCATTTGTTCAGTTCAGTTCAGTCACTCAGTTGTGTCCAACTCTTTGCAACGCCCTGGACTGCGGCACTTCAGGACTTCCTGTCCGTCACTAACTCCCAGAGCCTTCTCCAACTCAAGTCCATTGAATCAGTTATGCCATCCAACCATCTCATCCTCTGTCATCCACTTCTCCTCCTGCCCTCAATCATTCCCAGCATCAGGATCTTTTTCAATGAGTCAGCTCTTCCCATTAGGTGGCCAAAGTATTGGAGCTTCAGCTTTAGCATCAGTCCTTCTAATGATTATTCAGAAGTGATTTCCTTTAGGATTGAATGGTGTATTAGAGAGATGTAACATATTTATTGCAGTATCTATCTGCCAAATACTGTATTTAAAATAATGGTTTTCTCATTGCAGTAATATCTTAAATAGGGTAGGTACAAAATGAATGTGGTCTCAATGTCACAGTTTTGCTAAAAACTCATCTATTAATTTAAATGTCTTACCTCTCCAAATTTTTGAGGACTAAATTTAATTACCACTTAAAGGCAAAATTTCTCCCCGGTAATATTAGTTTTGAAGTATTAAATGCTTAACCTTCAACATAGGGTCAGCTGCCTGTTAACTTAAAGGCTTTACCATATTTCTTTTCAGTGTATGTTATATCCACCTATTTTCCATTCAAATAAGTGCACTCAGGCAGATATATTAGTTTCCCAGCCTATAATAGAGATAGTTATCATCCACTCCTCTTAATTTGCTGCCCTGAAAAAAAGAATTCTTGGGAGTATATTTGACAGATTTTAATGCACAAAGGACTCATTCAGTTTAGTTCAGTTCAATTCAGTTGCTCAGTCATGTCCGACTCTTTGAGATCCCATGAATCGCAGCACGCCAGGCCTCCCCGTCCATCACCAACTCCCGGAGTTTACTCAAACTCATGTCCATTGAGTCGCTGATGCCATCCAGGATCTCATCCTCTGTTGTCCCCTTCTCTTCCTGCCTTCAATCTTTCCCAGCATCAGGGTCTTTTCCAGTGAGTCAACTCTTCGCATAAGGTGGCCAAAGTATTTGAGTTTCAGCTTCAGCATCATTCCTTCCAGTGAATACCCAGGACTGCTCTCCTTTAGGATGGACCGGTTGGATTGAGCCCTAAATAGCAGATGAACAGAGTGATATAGTAACATAGCCACCTTAGTTACAAATTGTATTTACATTGCATCTTAAGAACTGTTGATTCCGGTTTTAAATGTGATTGCTGGTCGGAGTTGGTAATAAGCTCTTTTTTTTTTTTTTTCCCTGATTATTCCCTAAGTTAGTCAGGTTTAGAATCCAAACACTCCTACTTATAAAGAAAATATAAAGTCTAATGAAGACAAAGCAGGCCCCCCAAAATCATTATGAATGGTATATTGCTATAGAAGTCCTGATTTCCACTCTTATAAAGTTTTTATATAGCGGAAAGTGGCTTTTGTCATCATTTCTTAAATCAGTCATCTAGTCAGCAAGTGTTTTCCTAGTGACTCAGTCAGTAGGTTTCCCTCGTGGCTCAGGTGGTAAAGAGTTTGCCTGCAATGAAGGAGACCTGGGTTTGATCCCTGGGTCAGGACAATCCTCTGGAGAAGGAAGTAGAAACCCACTCCAGTCTTCTTGCCTGGAAAACCCCATGGACAGAGGAGTCTGGTGGGCTACCCCCTATGGGGTCACCAAGAGTCAGGGACAACTGAGCAACTAATCCACAGTCAATAAGTATTCGTTGAAGAATGACTTTGTGTCAGACACTTTTCTGAGGCAAGCAGTGAACAAGAGAGGCAAAGACTTTCCTCTGTGGAGCTTACATTGTGGAAAGATGGATGGGTGGGTTTTAGATTGAGTTTTAGTTAGAAAACTAGTTTTTATTAGATTGGTTTTAGGTAGGAAAATGAGGTAGAAACAAATATTTTTATTATACAAGATAATTCAGGGTAATGATAAGTGTTATAAAAAGAATAAAATATTGTGACATACTTATGGAGTACATTTTAGATTTGGTTGGTTCAGGAATCCATCTGTAAAAGAGATATTAGAGATGTTTTCTGACGAGTCCGATCCATATGAAGTAGAACACTAAGAAAAACAACCTATCGGAATATTTATATTTCATCAAAATGTAACCCACAGAGGTTTGATGATATTTATATTTCTGAAATGTTCTGAAAATATATGAATATAATGTTTTAGGTTAAGCTATTTATGGAATAAAAGAGGTTTCCAGTGACTCCAGAAAAAAATATAGGAGAGCCATCTTAAATCTAATTTTTCTGTTTGGTCCCACTGTAACCAAATTTGTTAATCTGACTGCTCAGTTCAACTAGCACTTACTATCTCTTTCCTCATAGGAAGGTTGCTCAATTATTTCAGCTATCACATTTTAGGTAATTCCCTAAAATAGTTTTACAAATTATTTAAGAAATATTTTTTGCTGTTTCACCCCACAGTAAGAAATACCCTTTATTTTGCAACCCAATACTTACACACACACACACACCCACACACACCCACATGCACATATGGCTAATGCTTTTGGTTTCTAGGTATTTTTACTATTTCATTTTTAAAAATGCTTATTGCAGCTTTTCTGAACTGATTTCCTGACCTACCAATGGATCTCAACTGAAAGATTGCTCCAAAAGCCATTCAGCAATATGCACACTCTAACCTATATATTAAAAACAAAAACAATCAAGTAGGCCAATTACTATAGGCTAATAAAATTTATTTACCCTTTCAGGGAAAAAAATAATATAGTTCTACAATATTTGGACAAACACTAAGTTGAGGGAAAAAACAAAATTATCTGTTTCCTTGCCTCTAATTTTGCATTTGCTAGGATGGCAATGATTATATTTAATGAAGTAATAAAAAGAATATCTTTACTTACAAGAAAACTGATTTTCTTTGTTCTGGCCCCCCGTATTGGTCTCATTTATCCTCTAGAATGAAAAAAAGAAGTATTTAAGAATTTAGCAGTAGAGAGCTCTAAAGGGAATTAAAGTGAAAGAGCAAAAGTTATCCGTTTTAAAACTTTACCAATAGTGCATCTAACATTTATAAAACAAACTTTTAACAGTTATACTTGAAATGTTTACTTAAATTTATTCTCAAATTTTTGACTACCTCAAGTGACAGTGTAACATAATAGATTATTCAAAAACAACGTCCCACACAAACAGATTTTGTCTTCAGAATATGTATGGACACACACATTTGATATTATGGAGTTTACCCACAAGCCACAATAAAATAGTCAACAGACTTTTGGAGTCTGTGGATTTCACCCAACTGAAAGTCAGCCCTTACATTTCATTCCCCTTTTTCAACTCTGACATGATTAGCTTTTTTAAAATAATTTGTTGCACTGAGATAACTTTTTAAATTTTTCATTTATTTTGTAAAATTAAGATTGAATAAATGTGCAACCTAGAAAGCCAAGTGAGTTCTACAGATTTACATAGGAAGCATGCAAACATTACTGAGCCTTGCAAAATGTCAGCTAATTTCCAGGGAGTGGGCATTGGTAGTCCAATTCCTGCACCTTTCTGACTTCTTTTTTACTCTAGGTTATCCCAGGGTCAAGCCACCAACTCTGCTGTAAACATTTACAGACTCTATTGTAGATTATGTGTCAGGGCTCCATTGTGAATCCCACAAACTTACCCCATCTACTGATTTCGACTACTTGACCTACTACATTCATCCTTCTAAATTCATTCCCATGGCAATTAACACACTCCTGCCCTTGGCTCATATGGGATAGTTCTATTACACTCACGCCTCTTGAATAAAAGATGCTCCCACCCTCTGGCTTATCTTGAAATTTCCTGACAACAGAAGGTCTCTCCCCAAGAAATTTTCAAACACAACACAGAACACAGGCTTTGAAAATACCTTATGCAGATCTGAAAAAAATGCTTGATTAGCTGTCTCTTCACTTTTCTCCAAGGCAACCTCCACTTTAAACTGTGGTCGAACTGCAGACCACAGATACTTTTTGTACTTAGGAAGGAATTATTCTCAACAAATTAACAATTTTTTTCTTGATGTTTTAAAAAGAGATGTGACACATTTTCATGGTGGGCCGCATGATCAGAAATCCACATATATAAGGTTGTTTTTTTGTTTTGTGGATTTTGTTTTTTAAATCAACTTTACCAAGGCATAATTTACACAGAATAAACTGCACCAATTTTGAATATACAGTTACATGTATTTTGACACTGTATAACCACCAGCATAATCAAGATCATGTTCTAGACACTCATATAAATGAAATCATACAATATTTATACTTCTATGTCTGGCTTCTTTCACTCGGCTAATTTTGTTTCGTTTCACCCATGTCATTGCATTTATTAGCCCTTTTCATTGACAAATAGTATTCCATTATACTTATATACCATAATTTGTTTACCCATCACATGCTAATGTACATTTTCAGTTTGTATATATACTTTGTGTCTCTACTAAAATTTGGTATACTATGTAGAAAGTTGTTCAAATCCATACATTATGAGAAACATATGTTAATTCCATAGCAATTCTACCAGGTCAAACTTGAAAACATCTGAAAGATATTTTTAATTGTATCCTATTAATACAATTTAGAAGGAAAACAGACAAGAGGACTTACTGACAGCCATCAGATTCTTCAAAATTTCTTCTCAAGTTCTGTAATTCCCAGCAAAAAATTCTGCAGTTTTTGAGATTCTATTTAATTCATTCAGTCATGGTAAATGAGTGAGGTCTCACATTCCCATGAAATGTATCTTAAAATGAATTCTTACTGTCCCTTGAACAATCTACAATGCCCCTGTTTTTTTCTTCACAGATTATAATTCAACATGTTTAAGCATTTTGTTACATGAACAAGAAAGTGTAAAGTCCTTGATCTGAGGAAGCAGCTAAGTAAACATCAGCTGGTTTCTAGGAACTAGTCATCTGACATATTAAAATAAACGAAATACCCATCTTCTGGTTCTTCTTAATTCAAATATAGGTGGCAGTTAAAAACACAATTACCAAAATATTCAGAGGCTTTAGAAGTTCTCTATATTACCTCTTGCAGTGAACCTGACTCGCAAACATCTCAGCAGAAAGTTCATTTATAGAAACTTCCGTTTTGAATTGAATACAGTCATAAACTCCACATTTCTATATTACTTAATTACAAGTGTCTGTTTGTGGCAAATGAGCTCAACTTTTTCATGTTTAGACCAAATATGTCATGTTCTTTCCGGTCAAGAAGTTAAAGCCTATTAGGAGAAAAAATAATCTAAAAAGTGGAGAAAATCTGGTACGTATGTTAGCTGTTCCTGGCTTTCAGGATAGAATTAAATTAGAAGAGAGAATCAGGAAGTGATTAGAAATGTGAATCCAAAAGCAATCAGGGGATTTGCCTAGCAGTTCAGAGGTTAAGAGTCCACCTACCATTGAGGGGAAGACGGGTTTAATCTCTGCTTTGGGAAGATTCCACATGCCATGGGTCAGCTAAGCCCATGTGCCACAAGAAGTGAGCCTACATGCCCTAGAGCCTGTTATCTGCAACAAAAGAAGCCACCAGAGTGAGAAGCCCACACATTGCAACAACAGAGCAGCCCCAGATCATCACAACTAGAGAAAGCCCATGTGCAACAACAAAGACTCAGCACAGCCAAAAATAAAATAAAAATAAATAAATAAAATTTTTTAAAAAGTCAGGATAAAAAGAGGGGCAAAGACAAGGAAACCGTCTTCCTCAGGTAGAAGGGAAGTAATGATGACCACCTCGTCCTTCCTTCAAACATGTTTAGAACTGAGAGATGCCATTACCCCGCACTCTCAGTCATTCAGAATTATTATTCAGCCCCATCCCAAACCTAGTCTTATTAAAATCATGGATTTCATTTCAATCTTTAAAGTGTTTTAAAGAAAAGGAAACACAACATATTAAAGACTTCAAGAATCTAGCACATGCTTCTTCTTGCCATGATTTAAAGAAAGAAATTTGCATGCAAACTATCCATTCTCCATTCAGTTTCAAAATTGTCTTGCATTTTTTCATCCAAATTATTCATACATTGTACACAAAGTGGAGGAGGATAAAGCCCTGTAATGTGCAACCAAACCCCTCTTTCCAGGTTGCTTAATGGTTGGCAGCTATGGGGAAAATCATTTTTATTGCTTCTAATCTATCAAATTTATAAGAATAAAGTCAAGGTTTCCATCACAAGAGGCCTTGTCAAAGGCTATCACTATACCCTAATCTTCTCATCTAATAACACTGTCCAGAAAGAAAGTATGCCCCAAATTGTTACTCCTTGTGAACCCATACTAGTTTCTAATTACCATCATTTCCTTATCTAGATGCACAGATTGGCACTAATTTCCACAGGTAATTTTACAAGAAAACATGAAGTCTGAATTTCTTTCTAAAATTTTTCTTAATATCTTGTGTCACTCATTAAAATACATCATTAAAGAATAATTCCCTGGTTTTTCTATCTGTCTCTCTATATCTTTTTCTCATGACAATGGAGGGAGTACGGTTCTTACCCTGAAAGCCAACATTTTTTCATTCTTCTTTCTAGACCCCTTCAACTTCCTTATTATCATGGAATCCAAGTGGTTAAAGCAGAATAAGATGGGACAATGGTGAAAAGTGAATTTGAAGGGAGAGGCAGAGGCCAAACCCCAAAAGGAATATATGCTCTAAACTTCGTAAGAAGACATTTAAAGAATTTAAACAGATGATGATATAGTCTGATTTTATCTGAATGAGTGAAAAAAGCAAATTCAGTTGGTTTGGGGATTGCATCTTCATACACACATGATTTGTTCTCAATGAGATTTCCTGAATGCAGGAGGTTGCAGGAGAGCTGTGGGATCTAACAGATCTCCAATGACCTTTACCAATGCTTGTGCCTGAGACTAACTCAATGGGAGTTTTAACATTCATGGCTCAGCCTGTCACCTCTTTATTTCAAATGTGCTTTGTGTCCTGTATGATATTTAATACGTGCATTGCTTCCACAGAAAGGGAAACAAATAGGAAACAAACTTAGACAAGGGAAGCTGTACCTAGGAAAATCCTCCTACTGCAGCCATCTGTCTCATCTGACCCCAAGAGAGAATTCTAATCATGTTATCATTTCATTCCCATTTCAGGCACTTTGCATTTTTATATATGCTAAAGAATTCAGCAAGTCATCCAACTGGCAGGAGCAATAGGAAAACTTCCTTTAGAGCACAGGTGTACAAGCAAACAAATTCTTTCTGTGCTTGAAAACTGATCCTTCCATATAGCAAATTTCCCATCAGCATGCTGCCCTGGCAGGAAGAGGTGGAGGAGCCCACAGCGGTCAGGTAGAGGGAACAGATGTGATCGCTCCTCTCACCTTCCAGTGGGGTCGGGAATAGATACTGTCAACCTGAACTGTTGTTTCCCAGCCACACTACAAATCTGGGTTTATTAAAGGCAGAGATAAGTCACTCTGTGTGTGTTTTTGTGAAAGAAAAGAAAGAACTGAAGGAGGAAGGAAGGAGGGAAAGAAGGAAGAAAATAAGAAAAATCAAGCAGTGGAGTATTAAACCCAATTGTTAGGTTTAAACAAGTGTAACTAGCTGGTTAATTCTAGATGCCTTGGACAGATAAGCTCATGTCACTTAGGCTACATAGGGCACAAGGGATTGTAAACATCCTTTAAAAGTAAAACAGTGCCAGGAGTATATCAAAGTAGCATTAAAGAGAATAGTAAAACATAAAGCAATAGTAAACCTTAGGCTCCAGATTTATCACTGGAACCTGGATGTGTGCATGCTCCATAGCTTCAGTTGTGTCCAGCTCTTTGTGACCCTGTGGACTATAGCCTGCCAGGCTCCTTTGTCCTTGGCATTCTGCAGGCAAGAATAATGGAGTGCATTGTCACGCCCTCCTCCAGGGGGAACCTGGATACATTAGCACAAGAGGAAGACTAGAATCCTGGAAGAACTTCCTTTGTGACCAGCTCCAGGCACGATTGGGCTTTGTTCTGCCACTGAATCACAAAAACTGTGATTCCCACTTAAGAAATTAAGTGGGAATTTAGTCCCACTGTGATAGTCCCATTGACTATCTCCCAAAGCTTATGTTCTTCAAATATTGTCAAAACCTGAAGCACAACTGAGGAACATCAAAATGAGTTTAATGAAACAGTTTTAAGTGGAGCAGATTATTCAAAATCTAAGCCACTTCAACCTGCTTTATAGAGTATCTCTGTTTCTTAGGAACCTTAAAAAAAAAAAATCCCCACCGTAAACAACCACTATGATATTGATACTTCAAACCTTTTCAATATTTACTACTTTCTTCAGTCAAATACCAGAGCGTGACTGAATGCCACGTAACTACTTTGCTTTTCTTTCAAATATGACACAGCATAAGCCAAGAAAACAAGCCCACACAGCTCTCCACCATGTATATTTTGAAGATGCCTCTGACTCCTTCTGGTGTTTTCTGTGTACATCCTAAGTCTGGACAATGAAGGACTGTCTCCATCCCCAACTCCTATCCCACCAATTCTTTAAGACATCTTTAGGATTTGATGGTGATAAAATTTAAGGCATCCCAAGTTTAATCAATGTTTTTCTTAAATCTCACAACTTAGAACCTCATGTGTTAAACACCTTTTCGCATTAGACATGTGTTAGCCCCTAAACTGGTCCTGAAAACTGAATTACAATATTTGCTCCTACAACACATTCAGATTAAATTTCCACTGACAATAGCTAACATGTTACCGCTCTTAAAGCTTCTTCATTGCCTACACTTCTATCTAAACTTTTGTTACCAGTGGAGTAAAAATGCCTTACCAAGTCCGCTTTTACCTAACCCCATAACTTTCAATAAATACAGTTTATGCATTTTTGTTATATTTGTCAATGTGAATCTTCTGCTCACCTCCCTTTTTTTTTTTTTTTTTTTTTTTCATTTAAAAAAGAGACAGCAGATGTTTTAAAGTAAAATTTTGGCTAAGCAGTAGTTTTTCAGGTGTAAACAGAAATTGTTTCTATCACAGGCATTGTACACTAGAGTAAATTCTGCTGCCTTCGAAAACCTGTCAGCTTTATTTTGTACTAGGATTCAGAACCCCCTTTTTGACCAATATTATATAAAGTTCCTCTGGGAAGATAATGTGCGTGATTGCAGGCTTGCCTTGTTACAATCCATAGCTCTTTATGCAGTCGTGTTTTCACCTATGAATTATGCATGAAAGCGGATCTCATTACATTTCATTTTCTTTACAGCGGCGTCCTCGCTTCTAGACGGACCCGGGTTCCCATCACCCTCGCTCCCCTCACCCTGCCGCTCGGCTCCCATCTTGATGCCTTCATAGCATTTTAGACAAAATGGGCGTGTTTAACTTGTCACCTCCTGCCTGGTATAAATTATTCACTGGAGCTCTGCACAGAGTTGTGAGATAACCAGCCTGGACTCGGGGAAACTTCACAGGCTGTGTGTGGGAATCCGACAGAAAGCTCAGACGGCGCTTCTCTACCGGTTGCCCAAGGCAGAGCAGAAACACTGCCTTGACTCCAAAAAGCAGCCTCCCTTTAAAGCTGAAAAATTCCTCCGCTTTCTTTCATAAAATAGAAATTAGCTATAAACGTTGGTCAGTGAGATGGGTGTATTTCAGTGTTTCTGTGTTTTTCTCAGAACTAAAGGTCAAGGAACAAAGCCCTGTGGTTTTGTCTTTTTTTTTTTTTTTTTTTTAAATGAAGCCATTGGTCTTCCATACCTGACAAGATGAATTAAATGTGGAGAAAAGATCACAGAATTTAATCAGCACAGTCATTCAGTGTATGTGGTCAGGAACAATCACTCAAAAAAGCATATGGAAAACGAGGCTAGTATGTTTGTGTGTGTGTGTTTGTATTATGAGGATTTTTAACTAAACCTTTCTCTCTTGATTCCAAACGCTTCTTTATAAGAAACTCCACTTAGAGAAAAAGATTGATTTTTGCCTGTGTCAAATTACACCATGCACCCCACCAGTGCCATATTATGAAAATGGGTCACATAACAACAGCGAAAGAAATAACCCCAGAAGAATCAAAGTTCATATAAAAAATGTGATGAACAAATTAGCTTCTTATTTTTCCTATCCAATTAAATATTTTCTTGGAATCAATGAGAATTATGCAGATAACCAAGGGCAACTTTCTCTGGGTCTAGAAAGGTGAAAGGCATATTGAAGTTTATTTCTAGAATAAGAAGACTTGCTCAACTTTAATTTTTTCTTGCAAGAATATCATCATAGTGACAAGACCTTTCATATCCTGTCATATATTCTTTCTGACTAAGAATTGAAACCTTCTTAAAGTGAAACCCAATGAAATGATTCCTAAGCTTGTTTCTCTGGGAGTAATAGCAGTAACGCTTATGGTTCTGACAATATACATTTAAAATATATCTTTTAAATGTGGAATTTTCTGATATGTGAGTTCATTATCAAAAAATCTACTTTGTAAAGTAGACATTTTGCTCTCATTTCTATTTTTTTCTGAATAATTATGGTTGTAATATATTTTCTAAATACATATGTGTATATATAAATATACATATAATGCATATTTCTATAGCTTTTGTGTGTGTATAACACACACAAACACACATATAGCAACAGCCTTATACTCAGTACTCATGTTGCTGAGAGATAGTGATATGACTCATAAAGCATATGAATAATACATAAAAAAAAATTCTTTGGTCCAGTTGCATTGTCAATTGTTAAGCCACAGGAAGCTGTGAGTTTTTCAATGGGTTCCTTTTTATCCCCTCCTGACTTGAGGGAATCTTCCTTGTGATCATGGGTTAATAATATGAAACAATACTTTTACACTCTCAAAGTAGTATTTATTTAAACAAACACATGCTTTTGTGATTAGTATACCATTTCTTCCTAACTTAATGCAATCTGTACTTGTGGTGGCCTTGCAGTCGTAACTTAGAGATCTAATGGGTCTGAACCTCAGTCTGTTTTTATATAAACACAAAGAAAGGAATTGACATTTGCAACAGATTACAGTTTTCTTTGAAAACTTATCGTTTGGCATAATGATTGACGTTAAAAGAATGCCATTTAACTCTTGGCTGAATGAATGATCTATTATAATTATAGATGGCTCTATAAAACATTGTAAATACACAAAATATATGAACATAGTTCAATATCGTATAGGTAAGTGTGAGTGGTTCAGATTCTGATTTATTATCAACAATTGTTCTGTTGTTTCCCAGCAACAACTATAGACTGAACTCCTGGGAAAGCACTTGTTATACCCAGTTTGACTTCCAGGAAACTTATTCAGTGAAATGATGTGAGTAACTAGGGCAAAATATGTAATTATTAGTATGTAGTAATTTGATTGACCACTGGCACCAGAGTATTTGTAAATATTTTCAACTGAAGCCTGAGTTTAAATTTCTTCCAGTTTGTCTGCACTCTTGCTCATTTTGAGTGTTATTAAAAACATTGAGTATAATTAAGTGGAAATAAAATTTTACCTAAAGGTTGATGTCACATTTGCTGGTTTATGTTTTCTGTTGTGTAAATTGTTGGTTTACAGTCTTCAGTGTTTACAAGCATGGTACTATTTCCTTTGGGGAGAAAGTATATCAGACCTGTGAGTAGGAAGCATGTAAGATTCACTGCTCTGTATGGCTTTATGTTACTTATTCTCTGTTCCATACTCAGATCTCCTCCCTCTTTGCAAGGTGCAATAAACATGAAGGAAAGTTTGGGTAGAGAGGGCTGTTTTTCACTCTTTCACCCTCATGTATTCATTGACAGAAAATCTCCAGTAGTATATCTACCTAGGAAGGAGTGTTACAGATTTTGTTGTATTATTACCTACTGATAATTTTATATTATAACAGTGACTTAAAGAAGTTGAAAAAGAATAGGCATTTTGCATCTACCAATCATGAACACAGTGACATACATTACTGAGTCCACAGGCATTTCATCACTGTAAAAGAAAATCCCCTTAAATCATTTCAAGGATATTTCAGATTTGTGTGTGTTGAATTTTACCTTGTAACTAAAATAGTTTTATTTTCCCTTTTACACTGTGGTCTTTAATATCTGCCTTCTGTCCCAAATAAGCAATTTCTATTCTTGATTCAATAATATATATATTCAGAAATTTAAGCTGCAAGAAAAAAAAATTTTTAAAAAGAATTCTATCTAATATTTTGTCTAGAAGTAGAAATGATTAATTAAAGGAGTGATTTATCAATTACAGGGCAAAGTACAATAATAAGGCCAAGGAAAAGCATACATTGCATACAACCAATGCTTTTGTTTGGGTAAAATATGAGATGTAATGAGATGGTACTCTTATCTTGATTAATTCCAAACTGCCTATCTCACTTATTCTAGTGCCTCACCCTCTCTTCTAATCACATTGACACAAGAACTTTTTTGTCCTCACCAAATGAATTATTTGCAATGGCAATATAAATATACTTGAACTGAATTGAATCAAGTTGCTTTAAAAAATAAGATATAGTAGTGGGGTCAGAGTACATATTATTTCAAGAAAGCATTGTATATAAGGATTTCCCTGTAGCTCAAACAGGAAAGAATCTGCTTGCAATGCAGGAGACCAGGGTTTGATCTTTGGGTCAGGAAGATCCTCAGGAGAAGGGAATAGCAATCCACTCCAGTATTCTTGCCTGGAAAATCCCATGGACAGAGGCCCCTGGTGGGCTACAGTCCATGGGGTCACAAAGAGTTGAACACAACTGAGTGACTCACACACACACACACACACACACACACACACACACACACACACAGAGGTGCCAACAATTTTAGATTTAACAGAGAGTCGACTCAACCCTCGAAGAAAAGTTTCAAAGACATCCAAGAAGTTACGGGTGATGTTGAACATACACAGGCTCAAAAAAATATGCGAACTTGTAACTTGCCAGTTCTAGTGATTACAAAAGACTCAGTCAAAATGACATTTAGTTACAGCAAGAGATAATTTCTATCAAATATTAGGATGTATTTCTTCCCTTCCCTGAAATCTGCCACCATGTATTGCCTGAATCAATCATTTGAGAATAAATTGAATATCACTTTATGACATTGTTATTGTTTTATTAAAATGTTATTTTACCTATTGTATTGTGTTTTAGTTTATCCTTTGATTCTGAGCTTGAGACCAAATGCTAATTATTTTATTCTTCACAATATATAACTCAATTTATTTCACATATTTGCCTTTGAGGAAATATACTTTTTTTTATTGATTTGATCTTTACACCTGGTGTCTTGAAAAATTAGAAAAGTAAGGGTAGATCTGAATGATCTAAGGCTGTCATGCTCAGAATCAAAAGAATGGACCACATGATCTCTTTGATGACCCAAGTGTTGTTTATAATATATAAGGTATGATTACCAGCCCCTGTAATAGCCTCTAAAAGAATAAAAATTGAGGGTTAAAAGTGTAATGAAATGCAAATGAAAATGTCCTGGAAACAGAACTGCATATTTTATTTGTTTCTTACAGAATCTAAGACATAGAGAGTGTTAATATTAAATACTATCAACAGCATTCTATTTCTAAAATAATGGCAGAAATAATTCATAGTCGAATTGCAGTTACTAAAGTAAATGATACCAAATATTACCAAATGTGGTTGCATCAATTCTACAATAAGAAGAATTCTAAATATCTCATGTTGTCTTTCCATTTGCTATAGTTCCTATCTGTCAAAACACTGAATAAAGTTTAAGATTATAGTTAACTTCACATATTTTCTGCATACTTAATTTAAAATTAAATATAATTAAGGTTCAAGATTTAAACTGAACACTCTTACCTGAGAGAACTCTCTCCTTCTCTCTCTTTCTCTCCTGTCTTCCCAAAGATTTTTCCCATTTATTGAGGAGAAGCAAATACATTAAAAACCTATGACTTATGAAGTCCTTTTGACATTTAGTCCATTTCAGGTAGATGCTGCTTTAAACAGCTTTTTAAAATAATACATATTTTGGGATGCGCTTAATTAAATAAAACACAGAATAGTGCAGTCTAAATATCCTGGACTTAAGGAGCCCTAGTTTTGTTATCCATTCATTCTCTGTGGAATCTTGAACAAGTCACTTAACCTATTTGAGTTGCAATTTTCTCAACCATAAGTGAAATCATTGGATTAGAACAACTTTAAGGCATTTTTCCCAATGCTAATATGTATAATTGTGTAAGTTCCATAATAACTTTCAACTCCAGTTTCCTCATTTAAGTGATGTACTTTAGCATCTTCGTGTTCTTCAGGATTGTTTTGAGAATCAGAGTAGTTAAATTACATAACTTTTTGGAAGCCACACATTATCATTGAAAAAATATTTTTATTATCATCAGTCATAGCAGCATTAGCAATTTTAGGAGGATACAACATCATCATCAAAATAAAGAGGACATGACTGAATTAATTTAGCATGCATGAATAGAGGAAATCAGAGCAGTAACACATTGTGTGAACTGCTTCTTTTAAAAATCCTTTTGGGCAAGGGAGAAGCAACAAGTAACATACAAAGGAAACCCCATACTCTTTTTATTTTTATTTTTCCCATACTCTTAAGAGCTGATCTTTCAGCAGAAACTCTGCAGGCCAGAAGGGAATGGCAGGATATGTTTAAAGTACTGAAAGGGAAAAAATCTACAACCAAGATTACTGTACCTAGCAAGGTTCTCATTGAAAATTGATGGAGAAAGAAGAAGCTTTTCAGACAAGCCAAAGTTAAGAGAATTCAGTAACACCAAATTAGCTTTACAATAAATGTAAAATGGACTTATATAGCTAAGAAATATGAGAGAAGAAAAAAGATCTACAAAATCAATGCCAAACAATTAGAAAATGGCATTAAGAATGTATATATCAATAATTGCTTAAATGTAAGTGGATTAAATGCTCCAACCAAAAGACCCTGACTGGCTGAAGGATACAAAAACAAGATGCATATATATACTGTCTACAAGAAACCCACTTCAGATATCAAGACACATATAGACTGAAAGTGAGAGGATGGAAATATATGCTCCATGCAAATGGGAAGCAAAAGAAAGCCAGAGTAGCAGTCCTCATATCAGACAAAATAGACCTTAAAATAAAGAAGATTATAAGAGATAAGGAAAGACACTATATAATGATCAAGGCATCAATCCAAGAGGAAGAAATCACAATTGTAAATATCTATGCACCCAACATAGGTGCACCGCAATGCATAAGACAAACACTAACAGATATAAAAGGGGAAATTGACAGTAACACAATAACAATAGGAGACTTTAACACCCCACTCACACCAGTGGACAGATCATCAACACAGAAAATTAATAAGGAAACAGGTCTTAAATGATACATTAGATGAGATGGACCTCATTGTTATCTTCAGAACATTTCATCCAAATGCAGAAGAATACACCTTCTTCTTAAGTGCACATGGAACATTCTCCAGGATAGACCACATATTGGATCACAAATCAAATCTCAGTAAATTTAAGAAAATTGAAATTGTATCAAGCATCTTCTCTGACCACAATGCCATGAGATTAGATATAAATTACTAGAAGACAAAAAAAAAAAAAAAAAGTTGTAAGAAACATAAACACATGGAGATTAAACAACATGTTTCTAAATAACCAACAGGTTACTTAAGACATCAAAAGGGAAATCAAAAAAATTCTAGAAACAAATGGCAATGAAAACATGACAATTCAAAACCTATGGGATGCAGCAAAAGCAGTTCTAAGAGGGAAGTTTATAGCAATACAATTCTACCTCAAGAAATAAGAAAAGCAACAGATAGACAATTTTACACCTAAAGCAACTGGAAAAAAGATGAAAATCTCAAAATTAGTAGAAGAAAACATAAAGATCTGAGCAGAAGTAAATGAAGAAGAAATGAAAAACAATAGTAAAGATTAACAAAACTAAAAGCTTGTTCTTTGAGAAGATAAACAAAATTGACAAACTTTAGTGAGATTCGTCAAGCAAAAAAGAGAGAAGAATCAAATCATCAAAATTAGAAATGAAAAGGAGAGGTTACAACAGACAATGCAGAAACACAAAGGATTATAAGAAACTATTATGAAAAACTATATGGCAGTAAAATAGATAACCTGGAAGAAATGGACAAATTCTTAGAAAAGTTCAATCTTTCAGACTGAACCAAGAAGAAATAGAAATTATGAACAGCCCAATTACAAGCACTGAAATTGAAGCTGTGATCAAAAATCTCCCCAAAAAACAGAAGCCAAGGACCAGACAGCTTCACAGGAGAATTCTATCAGACATTTAGAGAAGAGCTAAGGCCTATCCTTCTAAAGCTCTTTCAAAAAATTGCAGAGGAAAGAACACTTTCAAATTCATTCTACAAGGTCACCATCACTCTGATAAAAATCAGACAAAGAAAACACAGGAAAAGAAAACTACAGGCCAATATCACTTAGACAGCATATTAAAAAGCAGAGACATTACTTTGTCAACAAAGGTCTGTCTTGTCAAGGCTATGGTTTTTCCAGTAGTCATGTATGGATGTGAGAGTTGGATTATAAATAAAGCTGAGCACCAAAGAATAGATGCTTTTGAACTGGGGTGTTGGGGAAGACTCTTGAGAGTCCCTTGGAATACAAGGGGATCCAACCAGTCCATCCTAAAGCAGATCAGTCCTGGGTGTCCATTGGAAGGACTGATGTTGAAGCTGAAACTCCAGTACTTTGGTTACCTGATGCAAAGAGCTGACTCATTTGAAAAGACCCTGATGCTGGGAAAGATTGAAGTAGAAGGAGAAGGGGACAACAGAGGATGAGATAATTGGATGGCATCAGCAACTCAATGGACATAAGTTTGAGTAAGCTCTGGGAGTTGGTGATGGACAGCGAGGCCTGGCGTGCTGTGGTCCATGGGGTCACGAAGAGTTGGATACAACTGAGCAACTGAACTGAACTGAACTGAACACTGATGAACACAGATGCAAAAATCCTCAACAAAATTTTACCAAACAGAATTTTGCAACACTTCGAAAAGCTCATACACCATGATCAAGTTGGGTTTATTAAAGGAATTCATGGATTATTCAATATACAGAAATCAATCAATGTGATATACCACATTAACAAATTGAAAGTTAAAAACTATATGATTGCCTCAAAAGATGCAAAAAAAAAAAAAACCCTTGGCAAAATTCAACACCTATTTATGATTAAAACTCTTCAAAAAATGGGCATAAAAGGAACTTAACTCAACATAGTAAAGGCCATATATGATAAGCCCACAGCAAACATTATTCTCAATCGAGAAAAACTGAAAACATTCCTCCTAAGATCAGGAACAAGACAAGGGTGTCCACTTTCACCGCTACTATTCAACATAGTTCTGGAAGTCCTAACTACAGTAATCAGAGAAGAAAAAGAAAGAAAAGAAATCCAGATTGGAAAAGAAGAAGTAAAACTCTCACTATTTGCAGTTGACAAGATACTGTACATAGAAAACCCTAAAGATAGTATCAGAAAATTACTAGAGTTAATAAGTGGATTTAGCAAAGTTGCAGGATACAAAATCAACACAGAAATCACTTGCATTTCTATATACTAACAATGAAAAATCAGAAAAAGCAATTAAGGAATCAATCCCCTTCACCATTGCAACAAAAAGAATTAAATATTTAGGAATAAACTTACTTAAGGAGACAAAAGTACTGTACACAGAAAATTATAAGACATTAATGAAAGAAATCAAAGATGACATAAGCAGATGGAGAGATATTTCATGTTCCTGGTAGTAAGAATCAATATTGTGAAAATGAATATACTACCAAATGCAATCTACAAATTTAATGAAATCCCTATCAAATTATCAGTGGCATTTTTCACATAACTAGAACAAAAAAATTTCACAATTCACATGGAAGCACAAAAGACCCTAAACAGCCAAAGCAGTCTTGAGAAAGAAGAATGGAGCTGGAGGAATCAAGTTTCCTGACTTCAGGTTATACTACAAAGCTACAGTCATCAAGACAGCATGGTACTGGCAAAAAAACAGAAATATAGGCCAATAAAACAAGATAGAAAGTCCAGAAATAAACCCAGGCACCTATGGGTACCTTATTTTTGAAAAAGGAGGCAAGAATATACAATGTGGCAAAGACAGTCTCTTCAATAAACAGTGCTGGGAAAACTGAACAGCTACATGTAAAAGAATGAAATTAGAACACTTCTTAACACCATACACAAAGATAAACTCAAAATGGAATAAAGACCTAAATGTAAGACTAGACACTATAAAACTCTTAGAGGAAAACATAGGCAGAACACTGGAAGACATAAATCAAAGCAAGACCCTCTATGACTCACCTCTTAGAGTAACAGAAATAAAAATAAAAGTAAACATGTGGGACTTGATTAAACTTAAAAGCTTTTGCACAGTAAAGGAAACTACAGGCAAGGTAAAAAGAGAACCCTCAGAATGGGAGAAAATAATAGCAAATGAAACAACTGACAAAGGATTAATTTCCAAAATATCCAAGCAGCTCATACAACTCAATACCATAAAAACAAAGAACCCAATCAAAAAGTGGGGGAAAGACCTAAACAGACATTTCTCCAAAGAAGACATACAGATGGCTAACAAACACATGGAAAGATGCTCAACATTGCTTATTATTAGAGAAATGTAAATCAAAACTACAATGAGATATCACCTCACACCAGTCAGAATGGCCCTCATCAAAAAGTCTACAAACAATAAATGCTGGAGAAGGTGTGGAGAAAAGGGAACACTATTGCACTGTTGGTGGGAATGTAAATTGATACAGCCACTATGGAAGATGATATGGAGATTCCTTTAAAAACTAGGAATAAAACCGCCATATGACCCAGCAATCCCACTCCTAGGTATATATCCTGAGGAAACCAAAATTGAAAGAGACACATGTATTCCATTGTTCACTGCAGCACTATTTACAATAGCTGGAACATGGAAGCAATCTAGATGTCCATCTGCAGATGAATGGATAAAGAAGTGGCAGTATACATACACAATGGGATATTACTCAGCCATAAAAAGGAACTCATTTGAGTCCGTTCTAATGAGGTGGATGAACCTAGAACTATTATACAGAGTGAAGTCAGTCAGAAAGAGAAAGATAGATACCATATTCTAACACATATATGTGGAATCTAGAAGAATGGTACTGAGGAATTTACTTACAGGGCAACAATGGAGAAACAGACATACAGAATAGACTTATGGACATGGGGAGAGGGGAGGAAAGAGTGAGATGTATGGAAAGAGTAACATGGAAACTTACATTACCATATGTAAAATAGATAGCCAACAGAAATTTACTGTATGGTTCCTGAAACTCAAACAGGGGCTTTGTATCAACCTAGAGGAGTAGGATGGGAAGGGAGAATGGAGGGAGCTTCAAAAGGGAGGGGATATATATATATACTTATGAATGATTCATGTTGAGGTTTGACAGAAAATGGCAAAATTCTGTAAAGCAATTACCTTTCAATAAAAAATAAATTAAAGAAAGCCCTTTCAGATGAACTTGTCCATCAGCCAAAATTTTTCTGAAGAAACATCAGGAGCAAATGATAATCAGTCTTAATAATGTACAGAACACATGGTAAATTTTAAGTGCAATGGATCTTGTTTCAAAGTGGTACAGAATCCATATGCCAATGCAAGAGATGTAAGAGATGCAAGTTCAGTCCCTGGGTTGGGAATATCCCCTGGAATATGAAATGGTAGCCAGCTCCAGAATTCTTTCCTGGAAAATTCCATGGACAAAGGAGCCTGGTGGGCTACAGTCCATGGAACTGCAAAGAGTTGGACATGATTGAGCGACTGAACACACACACGCTAAACTGTTTTGAATGTGAAATTAGCAAGAACTATTGATTGAACTTCCACTACATATAAGACATTTTGCTAAACATTATCAGGAGATATTTACTAGACCCTGCCCTCAGTGAACTTACAATTTAATTTAGAAGAGAAAATAAATTTTGAAAAAATAAAGTCTTAATCAAAAGGATGGTGGAGAAGATGTTGCAACACTATTCATTATAATCAGGCTGAAAAATAATATAGTAAATCAATGTAGAATTTCAGAGGAGATAATTGGAAGAACCTTGGCCACCTGATGTGAAGAGCTGACTCATTTGAAAAGACCCTGAAGCTGGGAGGGATTGGGGGCAGGAGGAGAAGAGGACGACAAAGGATGAGATGGTTGCATGGCATCACTGACTCATTGGACATGGGTTTGGGTGGACTCCAGGAGTTGGTGATGGACAGGGAGGCCTGGAGTTCATGGGGTCACAAAGAGTCGGACATGACTGAACTGAACTGAATTGGAAGAACTGATACTGAAGGTGAAGCGCCAATACTTTGGCCACCTGATGCGAAGAGCCGACTCATTGGAAAAGCCCCTGATACTAGGAAAGTTTGAGGGCAGGATGAGAAGAAGGCAAACGAGCCTGAGATAGTTGGATGGTATTACCGATTCAATGGACATGAAGTTCGGCAAACTCCAAGAGATGGTTAGGGACAGGGAGGCCTGGCATGCTGCAGTCATGGGTAGCAAAGAGTTGGACATGACTTGGTGACTGAACAACAGCGAAAGATTTCTTTAGTCTTAGGTAGAGGGTTAAACTTCTATAGTAGAAATGGATTGCATCTGTGTTAATGTGAAGGATGGAAAAATGCAAAAATATTATCCAGGGATGATTAAAACGCACACACACATACACACACACACACACACACACACACACACACACACACACACAAACTCTTGATTGAAAGAGAAGATGTAAAAGATACAATATTTTAACCTAGAAAATAAATTATAACAAAATGATAAATTTTATTGACAAATTAAGGAGCCTGAGTTTTATTGTGTTGATTCCAGACAAATAATGAAGATTCTTGAGAAGCACAGAGAAGTTCTCAAAGAAGTACAAATTAAAAAAAAAAAACCAAAGAGGAGAGTGAGAGAGCAAGAGAGAGCAATAAATCATTCAAATAGTTAATAAAAAATTTAATCATCTGTGGTTGTTAAGTCATTCAACAACCATTGCTGCAATTCATGGGGTTACAGTGAGTCGGACACAACTGAGCGACTGAACTGACTGACTAGCTAGCATGTGCAATGAGTGCAATTGTGCAGTAGTGTGAACATTCTTTGGCATTGCTTTTCTTTGGGATTGGAATGAAAACTGACTTTTCTAATCTAATGAAACTGCTGAGTTTTCCAAGTTTGCTGGCTTGTTGAGTACAGCATTTTCACAGCATCATCTTTTAGGATTTGAAATAGCTCGACTGGAATTCCGTCACCTCCACTAGCTTTGTTCATAGTGATGCTTCTAGCATTTAATTGTCTAACATGTTAGAAATGGAAATGCATATAAAGGGTGGGATGCAGAATATGTATAGGAAAAATAGTCAAACTGCTGATGCATATTTTCTTACTACTTAGTTTATATAATATTTATTGATCACTGTAATCAATTATACAATTTCTACAGAATAAAATGGAAAGTATTATAGCAAAGTAAAATATAACAAAAACAAGAAAAATATTTACCCAGAAATTTAAGACCCAGTCACAATTAAGGTGTATACTATGGTGGAAATAAGTGAATTAATTCAAAATAACTTGCCAATATTTAATTTAATTTGTAAAACAAAATGATGTTTAGTATTTATAATATTTCTCTGAACCTAATTTTTTCAGCACTAAGATTTGACATCCAACTGTTCCTCATTACAATATTTAAACAAACACACGTATAATAAACATATCACACTCACATATATCCAAATCAATTAGTACTTTGAATAGATGTTAAATAAATCTCTGCCAGTTTGAACATAATATCAATTAATTAGAATGGGAAGACTCATTTAGAATTTGAATTATAAGAGTTTTCAAAGCTCAGTGAAGAGAAAGCAAAAGGCAAAAGTTGCTTGATTATTTTTGGAATGATGATTTATGAAAAGCTTATTTTTTCATGAACCTGTACCATTTGCATTATACTTAGATATATGAGACTGCCTTTTTTCTTGACTAACATAAATATGCCACACATCTTAAATTATGTTTCTTATATGAAAAATTAATACACAGAAATCTTAATTAAATAAAGTATGGAGACCAGAAGAGGAAACTTTTATACCCTGCAATGATAGCAGAGCCCAACAGGAAGAAGAGACTTCAGTTTTCTTCAGATTATGAGACTGACACGCTGCCTACTGCACTAAGAAGGCAGACTTCAGTTTTCTTGACAAGGACTCAGCCAATGAAAAGTCATGGACTTCGTTGACCCCAGCTCTCCCAACTTCCTTCACCTTCACTAGGTGACTTCATCAAACAATTCCTAGGACTATTCCAATGTCTTTTTATTGGGACAAAACTCAGGCTTGCATACAAAAATCTGATACACCTGTTCATGAATATTATAATTGACATCACATTATTTTTAGAGAAAATTTTGGTCTTCCTTTAGATACTGATTCCTCCCAGGTAGCTTTTAACTCTGTTTATTAATTGACTGAACAAATTCTTTCCTAGTAAAAAGGACCAAGAAGGAATAGAAAACTATGTCCATCCAGATTTTGTTAGTTGGGCAAACTAGCTCACTTACACTCTAGGTGAGTAACTTCATGGATCACCACCAAAATTATTAATGCTCAACTCTAGTAAATGAAATCTCCTAAATGAAACAACCACCACCCCCATTTTATTTATTTATTTTTGGCTGCGCTTGGTCTTCATTGCTCTGAAGGCTTTTCTCTAACTGTGGTTAGTGGGGGCTACTCTCTAGTTGCGGTTCACTGGTCTCTCATGGACATGGTTTCTCTAGTTGTGGAGCATAGGCTCTAGGGTGCAAGGGCTTCAGTAGTTGTGGCACATGGGCTCAATAATTGCTACTCCTGGATTCTAGCATATTTAGTCACTCAGTCGTGTACAACTTTTTTGCGACCCCATGAACAGTATCCTACCAGGTTCCTCTGTCCATGTGATTTTCCTAGCAATAAAGAAATAAAATTTTCTTTTTCCACCTGGGCGCTAGAGCACAGGCTCAAAAAGTTGTGGCACATGGGCTTAGTTGCTCCATGGTGGCTACCTTCAGAAAAAGAACTGATTCACATTTTATGACTGTTGAACAACATGATTTCTTATAGAAAAACTAAAATATGTGGTATAAGATAACGCTCCCCTGGTGGCTCAGACGGTAAAGCGTCTGCCTACAATGCGGGAGACCTGGGTTCGATCCCTGGGTCGGGAAGATCCTCTGGAGAAGGAAATGGCAACTCACTCCAGTACTCTTGCCTGGAAAATCCCATGGATGGAGGAGCATGGTAGGCTACAGTCCAAGGGGTCGCAAAGAGTCGGACATGACTGAGCGACTTCACTTCTTCTTCAAGTACAAAACACTCCTTAAATAAATTATCTCAAATTGAATCTACCTAATTGGGCTTGCAAGCATAAAAAAAGTTGACCACTTGCCTCTAACTGTTTAATTAAATACTGCCACAGATCAAATTCTGTAGCCTGTAGCACTTTCTCCAGTGGAAGAATTTTAAACCACTTCACAGCCTTATGAGAAAACAATTACTTGTTTTGATGTATACCCATGTATGGAACTTTAAGATATTTGACAATACTGTCTGTTAATTTGAGATAAGCAAAATTTCCAAAACTGCTGAGTTAGTCTTAGGATTCTTAGAATGAAAATCTGTGTTTCTAAAAGTCAGGATGTGGAGCTAGTGGGATGCTCAGTTTATTGATTGAAAGGCTGCTGCTGCTGCTGCTGCTGCTAAGTCACTTCAGTTGTGTCCGACTCTGTGTGACCCCTTCGATGGCAGCCCACCAGGCTCCACCATCCCTGGGATTCTCCAGGCAAGAACAATGGAGTGGGTTACCATGTCCTTCTCTAATGCATGAAAATGAAAAGTGAAAGTGAAGTCACTCAGTCGTATTCGACTCTTCGAGACCCCATGAACTGCAGTCTACCAGGCTCCTCTGTCCATGGGATTTTCCAGGCAAGAGTACTGGAGTGGGGTGCCATTGCCTTCTCCATGATTGAAAGGCTAAAGAAGGCTAAAACAAAGTTAACCAGGAATCCAGAAATATCTGACATATAATTTTATTATGGAATATTATTATGGAATGTAAGGTCTCCCGCATTGTAGGCAGACGCTTTACCGTCTGAGCACAGTAAATAAAGAAGAAAATCTACTACAAGAATGAATGAACAGAACTGTAACACTCTCTAAAGAATTTGATTGAGTATATTAAATATTTTCAGAGGCAGTTGGAGCTGATACCTGCTGTTTAGTAGAGTAGAATGATTTGAAGCTTTTTACCTCTTTTCAGTAAGCTGAAGAAGCAGAATATCTAATTAAATTGAAAGAGTTTGTAATATTCAACCAGGCTGTTTGAAGACATAATTTATAAACTTAGATAACTTTTTGTATCTATTTAAAAATAAGTAATCAAATATCACTGGATTCCTACATAAGCTTAAAAATATCTGGCCATATTTTAAAAACAAATTATTTTGATATTTCTATAATAAAAGACAGTTTGGCAACAACCATGTAAAGCTGGGGGTGGGAGGTGAGGTGGTTATAAGCTTTCTGCAATAGTTTAGTCTACATACTCTGGTGGCTCAGACCAAGGTAATAGAAACAAAGGAAGTCAAAATTGATTGAATTCTGGATGTATTTTAAAGTTAAAACTGGTAAGATTTCCAAATGAATTGGATGTAGGATATGATGGAATGGAAGAATCAAGAATGACTGCAAACTTCTTGGACTGAAAACTCAGTAGAATGGATTGGCCATCAAACTGAATTGGTAAAACACTAGAAAAAGAGATTGCAAGATGAACAACATTTATCATTTTAATTTAAAATATCTACTAAACATCCAAGTTGAGACATCAAAGGAGTAGTTGAATATATGAATCTACATGATGAAGGAGAAGTCTGAGCTACAGTTATAAATTAGTAAATCATAACATATATATAGTAATCTCACTATCAACAGTTTGGGCAAATAGAAGACAGTGAAACTCTTCTGTCTGATAGTGCAATGGTGGTTTGTTTTTTGTTTTAGTCACTAAGTTATGTCCAACTCTTGCAACCCTATGTACTTTAGCTCCTCGGGATCCCTGTCTATGGAATTTCCCAGGCAAGATTACGAGAGTGGATTGCCATTTCCTTCTACAGGGATTGAACTGGTGTCTTCTGCTTGGCAGGCAGATTCTTTGCCACTGAGCCATCAAAGAAGCCTTGTAATGGTGGTTATGTGTCTTTAAATATTTGTCAAGACTATAGAATGTACAGCACAAAAAGTCAACCCTAATGTAGCCTATGGACTTTCAGTTCAGTTCAGTTCAGTTGCTTAGTCATGTCCTACTACCCATGGACTGCAGCATGCCAGGCTTCCCTGTCCATCACCAACTTCCAGAGTTTACTCAAACTCATGTTCATAGAGTTAGTGATGCCATCCAACCATCTGATACTCTGCTGTCCCCTTCTCCTCCCACCTTCAATCTTTCCCAACATCAGGGTCTTTTCCAGTGAGTCAGTCCTTCACATCCAGTGGCCAAAGTATGGGAGTTTCAGCTTCAGCATCAGTCCTTCCAATGAATATTCAGGACTGATTTCCTTTAGAATTGACTGGTTGGCTCTCCCTGCAGTTCAAGGGATTCTCAAAAGTCTTCTCCAGCACCACAGTTCAAAAGCATCAATTCTTCAGTGCCCAGCTTTCTTTATAGTCCAACTCTCATATCCGTACATGACTACTGGAAAAATCATAGCTTTGACAAGCTGGACCTTTGCTAGCAAAATAATGTCCCTGCTTTTTAATATGCTGTCTAAATTGGTCATAACTTTTCTTCCAAGGAGCAAGCATCTTTTAAAATACAAATTCTCTCACTGTTTCCTTTGTTTTCCCAACTATTTGCCATGAAATTATGGGACAGGATGCTATGATCTTAGTTTTTGGAATGCTGAGTTTTAAGCCAACTTTTTCACTCTCCTCTTTCACTTTCATCAAGAGGCTCTTTAGTTCTTCTTCACTTTCTGCCATAAGGGTGGTATCATCTGCATACCTAAGGTTATTGATATTTCTCCCGGCTATCTTGATTTCAGCTTCTGCTTCATCCAACCTGGCATTTCACATGATGTACTCTGTATATAAGTTAAATAAGCAGGGTGACAATATACAGCCTTGACATACTCCTTTCCTGATTTGGAGCCAATCTGTTGTTCCATGTCCAGTTCTAACTGCTGCTTTTGACCTGCATGCAGATTTCTTAGGAGGCAGGTCAGGTGGTCTGGTATTCCAATCTCTTGAAGAATTTTCTATGGGCTTTAGTTACTGATATTATATCAGTATTGGCTGGTCAGTTCTAAGGCATCTACTCTACTAATACAAAAATGTTAATAATAGGAGAAATAGAGAGCAAGCCACAGGCAGAAACTATACTTTTTGCTCAATTTTCCTTTAATCCTGATATAAAAAGTACATGTGTACATATGTACACACACACACACATACACACATATATACATTAGAGAAGGAAATGAGAACCTACTCCAGTATTCTTGCCTGGGAAATCCCATGGAGAGAGGAGCCTGGTAAGTTATAATCCAAGGGGTCATAAAGAGTCAGACATGACTTAGCAACTAAACAGCAAGAGCATATATGCATATATCTGAATTTTATGCCAAATGTCTTTGCTATATACAGAAATTAAAATAACATTTTTGGAAATGTTTATTTATATAAAATATTTCATTATTATTGCCTTTGCATGTAACCATCATTCTATACTTAGATTGAGTGGGGAAATGTTGATCAAAGCAATCAAACTTCGGGTAATAAGATGATTAAGTTATGGGACTCTAATAGTGAATATTCACAACATAGTGAATATAAGCAACAATATTGTATTATACACTTGAAAGTTGTTAAAATAGTAGATTTTAAATGTTCTCTCACTCCCTGAAATAGTCTAAACTGCACAGATAGAGAAGTAACAAACCCTTACACTACTATATAAACAGAGTGTGAAGCCAAGGGAAACGGATGAAAAATTATTGTTTTATGAATTTTGCCATCAGATATATACTTTGATTTCTCACAGAAGAATTACAGCTTTGCACAACCACAAAGTAATTTTCATTATTTCAAAGAAAGGATTTCATGGGATTTTTTAAAGAGGAAGCTAAGCTTAAAGTTGTCTTCTTCACAGTGGTCACTTTTTTATAACAACAACCTTCAATATCCTTTCAAAGTACACCAAAGTTCTATTTTACCCATAATAAAAACAATTAAAAATAGTTGAGACATTTGTCTTTAATATAAAGTTTACTTTGGATTGTTTTTTCTTACAGCTTTATCCAAAAGTAATCCAATAAAGGAACAGTTTTGGAAGATTAAAAAAATCTATTATGTTAAATGCAGCTATAAATTCTTTATAGATTGCTAGTTGATTTTAATGTTGTTAGTTTTATGTGTATTCCCATAATTACTCCAAATAGACTGTGCCTTTTTCCTGTTTATAACATTTATAACTTTATAGCAAAAAAAAAAAAAATTGTGCTGCGGTTTTTAAGGTTCGGTTTATGCTGCTATAATATGTTAAATTGCTCATTTTTTAAAAACTTTGGTTCTTTTACTAAGTATACTTTGTTAAACATTATAATAGTCTTTTTTTTTAATTAACTGCTATTTCTATAGAGAAAAACATTTTCTTCTGGAAAATATTGGAGGAAATTCCATGAAGATATCTCCTTTTGTTCACTGAAGGTTAGTTGCCAAGGCAGGAGAGACAGAAAAAAATTCATGGTTTTGCATCCGTAATGTCACTTTCCAGTCACATATAAAATATCAGAACTGTCTTTCTTACTTATTCTCCCAAATTTTTCTTCTTAGTTTTTAGTATAAGATGAACTTTACTTCTCTCACTAATATGGACAAGATTTCTTTACTTACACATTTTATTTACATATACATTATTTTTACCTCTATCATTTGTAGATATGATAAAGTCATTTGTTATATTGTGAAATTTCATGATTGATTTTCCTTCCTTTCCTTTAAATCAGATAAGTCACATTAAATGTGCCGTGTGTTATATGTAAAACACATGGATACATGTTTCAAGTTTTTTGGTCTTATATTGATGATAGCCTCTGAGTCCTGAGATAGCAAACCAATTCTAGAGGGGGAGACTGTGCAAAAATTATCTCACTGTGGCAGGAGGATATTTCTATGAACAAACCTTTGTGCTCATCATGTGTGTGCATGCATGCACAGTCACTTCAGTCACTTCCGTCATATTAGAATGTTTGTGACCTTGACCTTGAACTAAAAGACACTGACATAGTTTCTTATATCTTTAACAAGTTAGATAACTTTGATTTGTTTACAGTAGTTCTTCACTTTAATATTAAAAAGTAATCTTTAAATGTTTAAAAAATTCCTCATGTTTTATCCAATTAGTGATCAGTCTTGGCTGAAGTTCAGGGTACACATTTACTATCTCTCAGTCATGTCCAACTCTTTGCGTCCCATGTACTGTAGCCTGCCAGGCTCCTCCGTCCATGGGATTCTCTAGGCAAGAATACTGGAGTGGTTGCCATGCCCTTCTCCAGGAGGTCTTCCCAGCCCAGGGATTGAACTCAACGTCTCCTGTACTGAACACATATTCTCTACCCACTGAGCCACCTAAGAAACCACATACTCATCATTAGTAACATCTAAAGAGCTCATGAAAAGCAAGATAAAAATCAATATACTGCAACAAACCAGAAAATTCAATTCTGAAAAGTGAAGGATTCTCTCAAGGCTGTAAAATCTGCCTTTTGTATTAAAAAAAACTTACAATGTCTCTTTAGTTTTCAGGCATTTTGAGTTCTAAGTGTGTTGAACCACTCAGCTCTTGAGCCACCAGCTCCCAGGTTCTATCTGTTACATGGTCAGCATGAAGGTTGCCTCAGGAAAGAAAAACTATGGTCCAAAAAACATTTGCAGCAAGTTAAAAAAAATTTAAAAAGGAATGCTGCTTTCAAGCATCTTATAATCTCCTTAGGGAGATAGCACACCTGGATATGAAAAAGAGATTGTGGCTAAAATAAAATTAGAAAGTATTTTAAGTAATATAAAATAAGAGAATAATGTTTAGGGAGAAGGGTATACAATAGAATATAAGTAATACTAGTAATAGTAACCAAGAACCAGAGATCAAACTGCCAACATCTGTTGGATCATTGAAAAACACAGAGAGTTCCAGAAATATATCTACTTCTTCTTAATTGATGATGCCAAAGTCTTTGATAGTGTGCATCACAACAAACTGTGGAAAATTCTTAAAGAGGTGGGAATACCAGACCACCTTACCTTCTTCCTGAGAAACCTGTATGCAGCTCAAGAAGCAACAGTTAGAACTGGACATGGAACAACAGGCTGATTCCAAATCAGGAAAGGAGTACATCAAGGCTGTATATTGTTATCCTGTTTATTTAACTTATATACAGAGTACATCATGCGAAATGCCAGGTTGGGTGAAGCACAAGCTGAAATCAAGATTGCTTGGAGAAATATCAATAACCTCAGATATGCAGATGATACCACCCTTATGGCAGAAAGTGAAGAAGAACTAAAGAGCCTCTTGATGAAAGTGAAAGAGAAGAGTGAAAAAGTTGGCTTGAAACCCAGCATTCAGAAAACTAAGATCGTGGCATCCAGTCCCATCACTTCTAAGAAAATAGAGAGGGAAACAATGGAAACAGTGATAGACTTTATTTTGGGGGTCTCCAAAATCACTGCAGATGGTGACAGCAGTCGTGAAATTATTTTTTTTTTTAAATTTTTCAGTGGATTTTGTCATACATTGATATGAATCAGCCATAGAGTTACACGAATTCGCTTGCTCCTTGGAAGAAGTGTTATGACCAACCTAGACAGCATATTAAAAAGCAAAGACATTACTTCACTAACAAAGGTCCTTCTAGTCAAAGCTATGGTATTTCCAGTAGTCCTGGATGGATGTGAGAGTTGGGCTATAAAGAAAACTGGGTGCTGAAGAATTGGTGCTTTTGAATTTTGGTGTTGGAGAAGAATCTTGAGAGTCCCTTGGACTGCAAGAAAATCCAGCCAGTTAATACTAAAGTAAATCAGTCCTGAACATTCATTGGAAGGACTGATGCTGAAGCTGAAACTCCAATACTTTGGCTACCTGATGTGAAGAACTGACTCACCGGAAAAGACCTTCATGGTGAGAAAGTTTGAAGGCAGGAGGAGAAGGGGACGACAGAGGATGGGATGGTTGGATGGCATCACCAACTCAATGGAGATGAGTTTGAGCAATCTCTGAGAGTTGTGTTGGACAGGGAAGCCTGGCATGCTGCAGTCCATGGGGTCACAAAGAGTAGGAAATGACTGAGCGACTGAACTGAACTGACCAAATAATAGTAAATGTATATTCATTGTTTGCAGAGCCCATTCAAGTAAATGAATTTTTCAGTTTTGCTCACTGACTCACTCAACCCCAAAACCTATGAATATCATGGGATAGATATTGCTGTTATTTAGTTTAACATATATATATATATATATATACACACACACACACATGTATATACATATGAGGTATTTTAAAGATAAAAATAAAACAAATTTTCAAAAAATATTTTCTAAGTAGTTACTAAACTTAGAATCTTCCAAATTTATCTTCATCTTACCTCTTCCTAGATTTCATGTTTTATTTCTTTTCTTTAATTTTTATGTTTATTTCATTATGAGTAACACCATAAATGTTTAAAGCTACCTCAAATACCTTATCAAATGAAATGAAATAAATATCAAATACCTTATCAAATGAAATGAAATAAATAGTGGTTTAAAGATGAAGATACTGAGAATTTGAGAAAGTAAATGACTATTATAAATAACTCATTATTCATTATGCTACATTGTTAAAAACTGATCTTTCCTTGAGATCATGATCCCTCTCAAAATAGTAATACAATAGTCGAACAATATTCATTTAGTTAGCAGCACTTTATTAAACAGCAACTAAGAGCCGGACATTATTCTAGGTACTGAGAAGTCAATGGTGAATAAGACATAAAAGTTCTTTCTCTCATAAAGCTTATAGTCCACTTAAGGGGGCTTCCCAGATGGCTCAGCAGGTAAAGAATCCACTTGCAATGCAGGAGACACAGGAGACACTAGTTTGATCCGTGAGTTGGGAAGATTCCCTGAAGGAGGAAATGGCAACCCACTCCAGTATTCTTTCCTGGAAAATACCATGAACAGAAAAACCTGCTGGGCTTTCCATGGGTTACAAAGGGTCAGACATGACTGAATAACTAACACTATTTAAGGGAGTATATTTGCCTGTATTCTGACAGAATCGATAGTATTTTTTAAGTTGAAATTATCATATAATTAAAGACCCAAGGAATAAGCAGCTTCTTTTTTACAAAACATTACATGTGGCTGTTATATAGAATGCAATAGACATCATGGAGCATATACATCAAATGTCTATGCTAGTGTTGAACTCTTACTGTAGCAGGGAAAAGTGAAGTAGAATTTCCTATCCTGGAATTGAGATTGTAAAACATTTTTACATGCAATATGTTGTTTGGTATATTCATCCACTCAGTGGAAGTAGAGAATTTCCATAGGAAAGAAGTCATAAAGTTTAGGGATAGCAAAATTTGAACATAGTGCTAATAACCACAAGTTGTTTATATAGACCAGAAAAATAAAATCTCAATAAATATTTTAAATATTGACTCAGAACTTACCAGTTAACTTCTGTGAGTTCAGGTACACACAAAAAATGTAAAGGAAATAAAATTTAAAAAAGGGATCAGAATGGTGGAGCAGGAAGACACTGAGCTCCTTTCCCCTCACAAGCACATCAAAACTACAATTACATATAGAACAACTTTCCCCTAAAATTGACCTAAAGTCTTACAGAATGGCTCTTCTACAACTGAGGTTGTAAAGAAGGAACAACACAGAATCTGATAGGAAGGGAAGAAATCAACCCAGCTAGGACCACACAAACATGTGGAGGCTAAACAACATGTTATTTAAAAAGCAATGGGTCTTGGAATACATCAAAGAGGAAATCAGAAAACATATTGGAACAAATTAAAGTAAAAACACAATTTTTCAAAATCTATGAGATGCAACAAAAACATTTCTAAGAGGGAAATTTTAGCACTGCAGGCCTACTTCAATAGACAACAAAAATTCAAATAAACAGCCTAGCCTACCATCTAAAGGAATTAGGAAGAGAGACTGGGCAAAGCCCAAAGTTAGCAGAAGGAAAAAATAAAGCTCAGACAGGAAATAATTAGAATAGAGATGATACAAACAATAAAAAAGATTAATAGAACCAAGAGTTGGTTTTGTGAAAAGACAAACAAAATTGGCAAACCTTTAGTCAGACTCATAAAGAAAAAAAAAAGGAAAGGGCCCAAATAAAGAAAGCAAGAAATGAAAGCAGAAACTGCAAACAATAGCACAGGAATACATCATAAGAGAACATGACAAACAGTCATATTCCAACAAATTAAACAACCCAGAAGAAATGGATAAATTCCTAAAACAAAAGAGTAACTCAGAAAGAAATAGATACTCTGAACAGACTGATTGATTGTATTGACATTGAATCAATAATTAGAAAAAAAAATCTTCAAACAAACAAAACCCAGGACTAGATTGTTTCACAGAGGAATTCTACCAATATTTTAAAGAAGAGTTAACACCTATCTTTCACAAATCATTCCTCAAAATTTTGAAGACGATGGAACACTCCCAAATTCAATCTATGAGGACATCATTACTCTGATACACAAATCAGACAAGGACACTACAAAAAAGGAAATTTTCAGACCAGTATTTTTGATAAATATAAATGCAAAAATTCTCAGCAAATATTAGAAAATCTAATTCAACAATATACAAAAAGGATCACACATCATGACCATGTGGGATTTAATCCAACATGATTCCATATCTGTAAATCAACAAATGTGATAGACTACATTAACAAAATGATGGATAAAAATCAACAAAATCAGCACCCATTCATGTTTTAAAAACTCTCAGAATAGTTGGAATGGTGGAAATGTATTTCAGCATAATGACCATTTATGATAAACTCAAAGCTAACATCATACTCAATGGCCAAAAGTTGAACGTTTTTCCTCTAAACACAAGAACAAGACAAGGATGCCCACTCTGCCACTTCTATTTAATGTATTACTGAAAGTCTTAGTCACAGTAATTATACAAAAAAATAAAGAAAGAAATAAAATGGATCCAAGCAGGAAGAGAAAACTAAAACTTCCTATTTATCGATGATAGGGTACTATATGTAGAAATCATAGAGTCACAATCAAAAATCTATTCAAACTAATAAATAAGTTTAGTACATTTGAAGGACACAAGATTTAATATACAGAAAACTGTTGCATTTATATATAATAAAAATGAACCACCAAAAAGACACAGCAAGAAATAATCTTATTTGTATTGCATTAAGAAGAATAAAATACATAGGAACAAACTTAATAAACAAAGTACCTATACTCTGAAAATTATAAGATATCAATGAACGTAACTGAAGATAAATGGAAAGATATTCTATATTCATGGATTGCAAGTATCAATATTATCTAAATTTTCCCAGGTGGTCCTAGCGATAAAGTGGAATTGAAAGTTTCTCAGTTGTGTCTGACTCTTTGCGACCCCATGGACTATACAGTCCATGGAATTCTCTAGACCAGAATACTGGATTGGGTACCCTTTCCCTTCTCCAGGTGATCTTCCAAACCCAGGGATCAACCCCAGGTCTCCTCACTGCAGGCAGATTCTTTATCAACTGAGCCAAAAGGAGAAGTCCAAGAATACTGGAGTGGGTAGGCTTTCCCTTTTCCAGTGGATCTTCCCAACCCAGGAAACAAACTGGGGTCTCCTGCATTGCAGGCCTGCCAATATAAGAGAGATAGAGACCTGGGTTTGATCCCTGGGTCAAGAAGATTTCCTGGAGGAAAGCATGGCAACTCACTCCAGTATTCTTGCCTGGAGAATCCCATGGACAGAGGAGCCTGGAAGGCTACAGTCCTTTTTCTTTCTTTCTTTCTTTTTTTATTTTTTTGCAGAATTAGAAAAAATAATATTGAGATTTGTATGTTGTTGTTCTTGTTGTTGTTCAGTTGCTAAGTCAGGTCCTATTCTTTGTGACCCCATGGACTACAGCACACCAGGTTTCCTTGTCCTTCATTATCTTTCTGAGTTTGTTCAAACTCATGTTCATTGAGTTGATGAGGTCATCCAACATCTCATCCTCTATTTCCCCCTTCTCCTCTTGCCCTCAACCTTTCCCAGCATTAGGATTTTTCCAATGAGTCAGCTCTTCACATTATGTGGCCAAAGTATTGGAGCTTCAGCTTTAACACCAGTCCTTCCAAAGAATATCCAGGGTTCATTTCCTTTAGGATTGACTGGTTTGATCTCCTTGCTCTCCTAGAGCTACAAAGGACCCTAAATGGCCAAAGCAATCTTGAAAAAAAAGAAAAAAAAAAACCCTTGTGATGTCAAACTGACTGACTTCAGACTATATTACAAAGCTATAGTAATCAAAACAGTATGATACTGGCTCAAAAACATATCAGTGGAACAGAATAGAGAGCACAGAGATAAATCCACACATGTATGGTCAATTAATCTGTGACAAAGGAGGCAAAAATATACTAAATGGAGAAAAGGCATTCTCTTTAAGAGTGGTATTGGGAAAAGTGGACAATTGTCCATAAAAGAATGAGATTAGGATATTTTATCACAATGTATACAAAAATAAACTTAAAGTAGATTAAAGGCCTAAATTTAAAAATATAAACTAATGAAAGAAAACACAGGAAATGCACCCTTTGGCATGAATCCTTAGCATTTTTGGATCTAATTCCTCAGGCAAGGGAAACAAAAACAAACATAAAAAAATGAGACCTAGTCAAACCTAAAAGCTTTTGCACAGTGGAAGCCATCAATAAAATGAAAAGACAACCTACTATATGAAAGAAGATATTTGCAAACAGTATCTCCAATAAGGAGTTAATATTCAAAAATATATAAAGAACTCATACCCCAATGGGCTTCCCAGATGGCATAGTGATAAAGAGACACAAGAAACACAGGTTTGATCCCTGGGTTGGCAAGATCCCCTAAAGTAGGAAATGTGAACTCACTCAAGCATTCTTGCCTAGAAAATTCCATGGACAGAGGAGCCTCATGGGCTACAGTCCATGGAATTGCAGTCAGACATGACTGACCACATGCACACACATACTCCATTAGCAATAAAACAAGCAACCTGATTTAAAAATGGGTTGAAGACCTGAATAGAATTTTTCCAAAGAAGACATAGACATTAAGAGATGCCCAACATCTATAATCATCAGAAAGACACAAGTCAAAACCAAAATGAAGTATCATCTCACACCTGTTAGAATGTGTGCGTGTGTGTGTGTTGTGTTAGTCACTTATTAGTCATGTCCAACTCTTTTTTTTTTTTCTTTTTCTTTTTTTTTTTATTTTTCAGTGGGTTTTGTCATACATTGATGTGAATCAGCCATAGAGTTACACGAATTCCCCATCCCGGTCTCCCATCCCACCTCCCTCTCCACCCGATTCCTCTGGATCTTCCCAGCCCAACAGGCCCGAGCACTTGACTCATGCCTCCCACCTGGGCTGGTGGTCTGTTTCACCACAGATAATATACATGCTGTTCTTTCGAAACATCCCACCCTCCCCTTCTCCCACAGAGTTCAAAAGTCTGTTCTGTACTTCTGCGTCTCTTCTTCTGCCCTGCATATAGGGCCATCGTTACCATCTTTCTAAATTCCGTATATATGTGTTAGTATACTGTAATGTTCTTTATCTTTCTGGCTCACCTCACCCTGTATAATGGGCTCCAGTTTCATCCATCTCATTAGAACTGATTCAAATGAATTCTTTTTAACGGCTGAGTAATATTCCATGGTGTATATGTACCACAGCTTCCTTATCCATTCATCTGCTGATGGGCATCTAGGTTGCTTCCATGTCCTGGCTATTATAAACAGTGCTGTGATGAACATTGGGGTGCACGTGTCTCTTTCAGATCTAGATTCCTCAGTGTGTATGCCCAGAAGTGGTATTGCTGGGTCATATGGCAGTTCTATTTCCAGTTTTTTAAGAAATCTCCACACTGTTTTCCATAGTGGCTGTACTAGTTTGCATTCCCACCAACAGTGTAAGAGGGTTCCCTTTTCTCCACACCCTCTCCAGCATTTATTGCTTGTAGACTTTTGGATAGCAGCCATCCTGACTGGCATGTAATGGTACCTCATTGTGGTTTTGATTTGCATTTCTCTGATAATGAGCGATGTGGAGCATCTTTTCATGTGTTTGTTAGCCATCTGTATGTCTTCTTTGGAGAAATGTCTGTTTAGTTCTTTGGCCCATTTTTTGATTGGGTCATTTATTTTTCTGGAATTGAGCTTCAGGAGTTGCTTGTATATTTTTGAGATTAATCCTTTGTCTGTTTCCTCATTTGCTATTATTTTCTCCCAATCTGAGGGCTGTCTTTTCACCTTACTTATAGTTTCCTTTGTTGTGCAAAAGCTTTTAAGTTTCATTAGGTCCCATTTATTTAGTTTTGCTTTTATTTCCAATATTCTGGGAGGTGGGTCATAGAAGATCTTGCTGTGATTTATGTCAGAGAGTGTTTTGCCTATGTTCTCCTCTAGGAGTTTTATAGTTTCTGGTCTTACATTTAGATCTTTAATCCATTTTGAGTTTATTTTTGTGTATGGTGTTAGAAAGTGTTCTAGTTTCATTCTTTTACAAGTGGTTGACCAGTTTTCCCAGCACCACTTGTTAAAGAGGTTGTCTTTTTTCCATTGCATATCCTTGCCTCCTTTGTCAAAGATAAGCTGTCCATAGGTTCGTGGATTTATCTCTGGGCTTTCTATTCTGTTCCATTGATCTATATTTCTGTCTTTGTGCCAGTACCATACTGTCTTGATGACTGTGGCTTTGTAGTAGAGTCTGAAGTCAGGCAGGTTGATTCCTCCAGTTCCATTCTTCTTTCTCAAGATTACTTTGGCTATTCGAGGTTTTTTGTATTTCCATACAAATTGTGAAATTATTTGTTCTAGTTCTGTGAAAAATACCGTTGGTAGCTTGATAGGGATTGCATTGAATCTATAGATTGCTTTGGGTAGAATAGCCATTTTGACAATATTGATTCTTCCAATCCATGAACACGGTATGTTTCTCCATCTGTTTGTATCTTCTTTGATTTCTTTCATCAATGTTTTATAGTTTTCTGTGTATAGGTCTTTTGTTTCTTTAGGTAGATATACTCCTAAGTATTTTATTCTTTTTGTTGCAATGGTGAATGGTATTGTTTCCTTAATTTCTCTTTCTGTTTTTTCATTGTTAGTATATAGGAATGCAAGGAATTTCTGTGTGTTAATTTTATATCCTGCAACTTTACTATATTCATTGATTAGCTCTAGTAGAAGTTTTATTATCAGTGCTGTATGGTTGGAGAAGTCCTGAGACTACAGAGAGAATAAAACTGAAATCCAGAGGCAGGAGACTTAAGCCCAAAACCTGAGAACACCAGAAAACTCCTGACTACATGGATCTTTAAGTAATAAGTGACCGTCCAAAAGCCTCCAAACCTACACTGAAACCAACCACCACCCAAGAGCCAATAAATTTTAGAGCAAGACATACCACGCAAATTTTCCAGCAACACAGGAACATAGCCCTGAACGTCAACATACAGACTACCCAAGGTCACACCTAACACATAAAACCATCTCAAAACTCATTACTGGGCACTCCATTGCTCTCCAAAGAGAAGAAATCAAGATTCACGCACCAGAATACTGACACAAGCTTCGCTAATCAGGAAACCTTGACAAGTCAATCATCTAACCCCACCCACTGGGTAAAACCTCATCAATAAAAAGGAACCACAGATCTCCAGAATACAGAAAGCCCACTCCAGACATAGCAATCTAAACAAGATGAAAAGGCAAAGAAATGCCCAACAGGTAAAGGAACATGAAAAGTGCCCACCAAGTCAAACAAAAGAGGAGGAGATAGTGAATCTACCCGAAAAAGAATTTAGAATAATGATAATAAAAATGATCCAAAATCTTGAAAGCAAAATGGAGTTACAGATAAATATCCTGGAGACAAAGATTGAAAAGATGCAAGAAATGTTTAATAAAGACCTAGAAGAAATAAAAAAGAATCAAGTAAAAATGAATAATGCAATGAATGAGATCACAAACACTCTGGAGGGAACCAAGAGTAGAATAACGGAGACAGAAGATAGGATAAGTGAGGTAGAAGATAGAATGGTGGAAATAAATGAAGCAGAGAGGAAAAAAGAAAAAAAGGATCAAAAGAAATGAGGACAACCTCAGGGACCTCTGGGACAATGTGAAACGCCCCAACATTCGAATCATAGGAGTCCCAGAAGAAGAAGACAAAAAGAAAGGTCTTGAGAAAATACTCGAGGAGATAATAGCTGAAAACTTCCCTAAAATGGGGAAGGAAATAGCCACCCAAGTCCAAGAAACCCAGAGAGTCCCAAACAGGATAAACCCAAGGCGAAACACCCCAAGACACATATTAATCAAATTAACAAAGATCAAACACAAAGAACAAATACTAAAAGCAGCAAGGGAGAAGCAACAAATAACACACAAAGGGATTCCCATAAGGATAACAGCTGATCTATCAATAGAAACCCTCCAGGTCAGAAGGGAATGGCAGGACATACTGAAAGTAATGAAAGAGAATAACCTACAACCTAGCTTACTGTACCCAGCAAGGATCTCATTCAGATACGAAGGAGAATTCAAAAGCTTTACAGACAAGCAAAAGCTGAGAGAATTCAGCACCACCAAACCAGCTCTTCAACAAATGCTAAAGGATCTTCTCTAGACAGGAAATGCAGAAAGGTTGAATAAACGTGAACCCAAAACAACAAAGTAAATGGCAACGGGTCCACACCTATCAATAATTACCTTAAATGTAAATGGGTTGAATGCCCCAACCAAAAGACAAAGATTGGCTGAATGGATACAAAAACAAGACCCCTATATATGCTGTCTACAAGAGACCCACCTCAAAACCAGAGACACATACAGACTAAAAGTGAAGGGCTGGAAAAAAATATTTCACGCAAATGGAGACCAAAAGAAAGCAGGAGTCGCAATACTCATATCAGATAAAATAGACTTTCAAATAAAGGATGTGAAAAGAGACAAAGAAGGACACTACATAATGATCAAAGGATCAATCCAAGAAGAAGATATAACAATTATAAATATATATGCACCCAACATAGGAGCACCGCAATATGTACGGCAAACGCTAACGAGTATGAAAGAGGAAATTAATAGTAACACAATAATAGTGGGAGACTTCAATACCCCACTCACAACTATGGATAGATCAACTAAACAGAAAATCAATAAGGAAACACAAACCTTAAATGATACAATGGACCAGCTAGATCTAGTTAATATCTATAGGACATTTCACCCCAAAACAATCAACTTCACCTTTTTCTCAAGTGCACACGGAACCTTCTCCAGAATAGATCACATCCTGGGCCGTAAATCTGGTCTTGGAAAATTCAGAAAAATTGAAATCATTCCAGTCATCTTTTCTGACCACAGTGCAGTAAGATTAGATCTCAATTACAGGAAAAACATTGTTAAAAATTCAAACATATGGAGGCTAAATAACACACTTCTGAATAACCAACAAATCGTAGAAGAAATCAAAAAAGAAATCAAAATATGTATAGAAACGAATGAAAATGAAAGCACAACAACCCAAAACCTATGGGACACTGTAAAAGCAGTGCTAAGGGGAAGGCTCATAGCATTACAGGCTTACATCAAGAAACAAGAAAAAAGCCAAATAAATAACCTAACTCTACACCTAAAGCAATTAGAGAAGGAAGAAATGAAGAACCCCAGGGTTAGCAGAAGGAAAGAAATCTTAAAAATTAGGGCAGAAATAAATGCAAAAGAAACTAAAGAGACCATAGCAAAAATCAACAAAGCTAAAAGCTGGTTTTTTGAAAAAATAAACAAAATTGACAAACCATGTCCAACTCTTTGTGACCCCCATGGACTATAGCACATCAGGCTCCTCTGTTCATGGTATTCTCCAGGCAAGAATACTGGAATGGATTGCCATTTTCTTCTCCAGGGAATCTTCCTGACCCAGGGATCGAACCCAGGTCTCCTGCATTGCAGGCAGATTCTTTACCATCTGAGCTATAAGGAAGTCCGTTTAGAATGTTTAGAAGGCTCCTGTTAGAATGGCTATCATCAAATAGCTAGTGTTAGTGAGCATGTGGGAAAAAGGAAAACTTTGCACACTGTTGGTGAGAATGTAAACTAGTACAGCCAGTTTGAAATTTCAGCATCTACAGGATTCAACCAACTTCAGATTGTGTAATACTATGGTTAATTGTTTAAAATAATCTATGTATGAAGTAGACCCACAGTAGTTCAAACCTGGTGTTGGTCAATGGTCAACTATATATGCTATTGATTCTGTGTACCAGTACATATATAGATATTACTTGAATACGAAGCCTGAAAAACCCAAATTATGTAGTCAACAAGCTAGAGATTCAGGAGAGCCAATGGTGTCTGTAATTTTCAGTCAGAGTCCAAGTCCAAAAGCAAGGAAGACTGATGTCCCAACTGAAAGACTGGCAGAAAGACAGAATTATTCTTTCAATCAGTTTTAAATTCTATTCAGGAAATTGGAACTCTGGGGAGGGATATCTACTTTGCTCAGCTTAGCAATTCAAATGTTAATTTCTTCCTAAAACATCTTTGCAGACATGCTCAGATATAACGTTTATACAAATATCTGAGCATTTTGTGCCTTTGTAAAGCTGACACAAATATGACTAACCACCACAGAGAATTAAAAAATAGATCAACAAGGAAATGAGTTACTACATTAATTGCAAATAGTAACAATTCTGTTGTAAAAAGTAGACTGATGATATGACAGTGACTAATTGTGTGATGGGAAGGAAAGACCTCATTGAGGCTGCAATAATTGAATGAGAATGTTCCAATTATTAAACAGTGGCAAAGAGTTTTCTCAAGATAGGAGAACATATTTAAGGGCTGAAGTGAAGTGAAGTCAAAGTCTCCCAGTCGTGTCCAACTCTGCCACACCAAGGACTGTACAGTCCATGAACTTCTCCAGGCCAGAATACTGAAGTGGGTAGCCTTAACCTTCTCCAGGGGATCTTCCCAACCCAGGGATCGAACACAGATCTCCCACATTGCAGTCATATTCTTTACCAGCTGAGTCACAGGTAAGGGCTAGAAGACAAAAACGTGCTTGAAATGTCTAAGGAAAAGAAAAGAAGTGCAAGTGTCTGGAAGTTGGTGACCAAAGTTCACTTCAGTTCAGTTCAGTCATTCAGTTGTGTCCGACTCTGCAACCCCATGAGCCAAAGCACGCCAGGCCTCCCTGTCCATCACCAACTCCCGGAGTTTACTCAAACTCAAGTTCATTGAGTCGGAGATGCCATCCAAACATCTCATCCTCTGTCGTCCCCTTCTCCTCCTGACCTCAATCTTTCTCAGCATCAGGGTCTTTTCAAATGAGTTAACTCTCTGCATTAGGAGGCCAAAGTATTGGAGTTTCAGCTTCAACATCAGTCCTTCCAATGAACACCCAGCACTGATCTCCTTTAGGGTGGACTGGTTGGATCTCCTTGCAGTCCAAGAGACTCTCAAGATGCTTCTCCAACACCACAGTTCAAAAGCATCAATACTTCAGCACTCAGCTTTCATTATAGTCCAACTCTCACATCCATACATGACCACTGGAAAAACCATAGCTTTGACTAGATGAACCTTTGTTGACAAAGTAATGTCTCTGCTTTTTAATATGCTGTCTAGGTTGGTCATAACTTTTCTTCCAAGGAGTAAGCGTCTTTTAATTTCATGGCTGCAATCACCATCTGCATTGATTTTGGAGCCCCCAAAATAAAGTCAGCTGCTCTTTCCACTGTTTCTCCATCTATTTGCCAGTGATGGGACCAGATGCCATGATCTTAGTTTTCTGAATGTTGTGCTTTAAGCCAACTTTTTTCACTTTCCTCTTTCACTTTCATCAAGAGGATCTTTAGTTATTCCCTTTCTGCCATAAGTGTGGTATCATCTGCATATCTGAGGTTATTGATATTGCTCTGGCAATCTTGATTCCAGCCTGTGCTTCTTCCAGCCCAGCGTTTCTCATGATGTACTATGCATATAGGTTAAATAAACAGGGTGACGACATACAGCCTTGACGTACTCCTTTTCCTATTTGGAACCAGTCTGTTCCATGTCCAGTTCTAACTGTTGCTTCACGACCTGCACACAAGTTTCTCAACAGGCAGGTCAGGTGGTTTGGTATTCCCATCTCTTGAAAAATTTTCCACAGTTTATTGTGACCCACACAATCAAAAGCTTTGGCATAGTCAATAAAGCAGAAATAGATGTTTTTTTCTGGAACTCTCTTGCTTTTTCAATGATCCAGCACATGTTGGATCTACACAAGAGGAGCAAAAGCTAGGAACGGTGGCTGCATGGCACAGGAGCGGCTGAGAGGAGATACCCCATGTCCAAGGTCAGGATCGGCAGCTGAGATGAGTTACCCCACATCCAAGGTCAGGAGCAGCCACAGTGAGGAGCTACCACAGGTCCACGGTTAGGAGCGGTGGCTGAGAGGAGCTACCCCATGCCAAAGGTCAGGAGCAGCCATGAAGAGATACCCTATGTTCAAGATAAGAGAAACCCAAATAAGATGGTAGGCACTGAGTGGGGACATCAGAGGGCAGACAGGCTGAAACCACAATCACAGACAACTGGCCAATCTGATCACATGGACCACAGCCTTGTCTAACTCAATGAAACTATGCCTTTGTGTGTGGGGCCACCCAAGACAGAAAGGTCAGGGTAGAAAAGTCTGACAGAATGTGGTCCAGTGGAGAAGGGAATAGCAAGCCACTTCAGTATTCTTGCATTGAGAACCCCAAGAACAGTATGAAAAGGCAAAAAGATAGGACACTGAAAGATGAACGCCCCAGGTCGGTAGGTGCCCAGTATGCTACTGATGACCAAAGGAAGAATAATATTAGAAGAGTTCTGAGAAATAGAGGCCTGACCATCCAGAGCTTTGGAGATTACAATGAGAAGCTAGAATTTCATTTTAAGAGCAATAGGAAGCCATTTATGGGCTTTTGCCCATTGCAGAAGTAAAGAATGGTTAAACAACAGATCAGTCAGTTTAGCATCTAGAGGAAACATTTCTGAAATTTTAAGGTGCTGGATAGATAGTCGACTATATAGATATTAATAGATGATAGATGACATAAATTTGCATAGATATGAGATCATATATAAAATATATCATGTATATATTTGCATGTAAATAAAAGGGCAATTTTAATTTGCTGCTTAGGTGAGAGGTGAAGCACCCATGGGGATATTTGAGAAACCACAGATATTAGCTAAACTACATTCTGATGAGAATGAATCAGTGAACTAAAGACCTTTAGTTTTGTGTGTAGAGTCTGCAGGCAGAGTGAATACACATTTCTCAACCTCCCTGCAAGCTATGTGCAACTTCTCCTCTAGAGGCCTAAAGAATACAAATTTTAATAGTGTGAGATTATCAGCTTCCAATATACTTTCAAATTTTGGACCAGTTCTGATGTTGTTGTAACCTTTGTTGATGTTGTTGTAACCTTTTCCTTACAAATGTATGATAATGAAGCATTAAAGTTCAATAATATGTCCTCGGTATTTATTTATATCTAAGTTCCAGCTTCTCTGAAGCTTGAAATTTCCACACTTTTTTAAAAATAAAGGGAAAGTTTTTCAAGTATTCATTCAAGTTCATTCAATGCACTGCTTGCTTAGAAATAGGACTGTATATATTCTTTTTAAGTTTATTTATTTTTAATTAGAGGATAATTGCTTTACAATATTATATTGGTTTCTGTGATGTATCAACATAAGTCAGCCATAGGTATATGTATGTCCCCTTCTTGAACTTCCCACCCACCTTCCCCCCCTTTCCCACCCCTCTAGGTTGTCACAGAGCACAGGATTTGAGCTCCCTGCATCATTCAGCAAATTTCCAATAGCTATCTAATTTTGCATATGGCAATGTATGTGTTACAATATTACTCTCTCAATTTGTCCCAATATTCTTTTATTCTCTAAGATTTAGGTGAATTTATGTATATGGTTGATAACAGGGCAGTGCTAAAACAACCCAGACTCTGTAATCCTATAGCATTAAATCCATAACAAAGCAATCCACTTGACACAAGACACAGAAAAGCAAGTATAATTATATTATAATACATGAGTTGTCAAAATTTTGTGGGCTTTTAATCAGAATAGGGTCATCATGAGATTACTTTTAACACCTAGAATAGTGAAACATTACACAAAAATGATGACTTTAATATTAAAGGAAATACTAAATGTTTTGAAATAAATAAACTAAACTCTCATCAAATAAATATAAACTAAGCTCTCATCTTGCTATTAGCCTCACCATAGAGTCACCGAGCAATTGACTCACAAACTGCAGAATAATTATACAAAAAAAATTTTCGCACTATTAAGAAAGTTCTAGGACCTACAATATATTTCCCAACCTGGGGATCCAGCATAGGGACTGAGAACCCCCAGGAATTTTATTCTGTTGGTCAGTGGGGTTTGATTACAGAACTTCCACAAGACTCGGGAAACAGACTCTTGGAGGGACATCGGAAGCCAGGAGTAAGGAGCAGTGTCCCCATGAGACTGAATGTGAGGGTCCAGGAGTCTCTGGCAGAGGCATGGGTTGACAGTGGCCTGCTGTGGGGTTAGAGCCACTGAATAAAACAGTGTGTGCATAAGTCTTTTTGAAGGAGGTCACCATTACCACCAATAACCCTACCACAGTTTGGCCCCAGGCCAAACAATGGGAGAGAACACAGCTCAGCCCATCAGTAAAAATTGGATTAAAGATTTGATGAGCATAGCTCCACCCATCAGAACAAAACCCAGGTTCCCCCACAGTCAGTCTCTCCAATAAGGAAGCTTCCATAAGTCTCTTATCCTTATCCATCAGAGGGCCAACAGAATGAAAACCACAGTCACAGAAAACTAAACAAACTGATCACATGGATCACAGTCTTGTCTAACTCAATGAAACTCTGAGCTGTGCTATATATGTCCACCCAAGATGGACAAGTCCTGGTGGAGAGTTCTGACAAAATGTGGTCCACTGGAGAAGGGAATGACAAACCACTTCAGTATTCTGGCCTTGAGAACCTCAAGGACAGCATGAAAAGCCGAAAAGATATGACACTGAAAGATGAACTCCCCAGGTCAGTAGGTGCCCAATATGCTACTGGAGATCAGTGGAGAAGTAACTCCAAAAAGAAAAAAGAGACAGAGCCAAAGCAAAAACAACACCCAGTTGTGAGGTGACTGGTAATGGAAGTAAAGCCCAATGCTGTAATTTTTTTTATGCAACAATATTGCATAGGAACCTGGAATGTTAGGTCCATGAATCATAAGTAGATTGGAAATGGTGAAACAGGAGATGGCAAGAATGAACATCAACATTTTAGGAATCAGTGAACTAAAATGGACCAGAATTGGTGAATTTAATTCAGATGAACATTATATCTACTACTGTGGGCAAGAATTCCTTAGAAGAAATGGAGTAGCCCTCATAGTCAGCAAAAGAGTTCAAAATGCAGTAAGTACTTGGGTGTAATCTCAAAAATGACAGAATGATCTCTGCTCATTTCCAAGGAAAACCATTCAATATCACAGTATTCCAAGTCTATGCCCCAACCACTAATTCCAAAGAAGCTGAAGTTGAATGATTCTATGATGACCTACTAGACTTTCTAGAACTAACAACAAAAAAAGATGTCCTTTTTATTATAGGGGACTGGAATGCAAAAGTAGGAAGAGATACCTGGAGTAACAGACAAGTTTGGTGTTGGAGTACAAAATAAAGCAAGGTAACAGAATTGTGTCAAAAGAAAACACTGGTCATAGCAAACACCCTCTTCCAACAACCCAAGAGACAACTCTACACATGGACATCATCAGGTGGTCAATACCAAAGTCAGACTGACTTAATTCTTTTCAGCCAAAGACAGAGAAACTCTATACAGTCAGCAAAAACAAGACCTGGAGCTGACTGTGGCTTAGATCATGAACTCCTTATTGCAAAATTCAGATTTAAATTAAAGAAAGTAGGAAAAACAACCAGACCATTCAGGTAAGACCCAAATCAAACCCCTTACCATTATACAGAGAAAGTGACAAATAGATTCAAGGGATTTGATCTGATAGAGTGCCTGAAGAACAATGGACAGAAGTTCATGACATTGTACAGGAGGCAGTGATCAAGACCATACCTAAGAAAAAGAAATGCAAAAAGGCAAAATGGTTGTCTGAGAAGGGCTTTCAAATAGCCAAGAAAAGAAGAGATGAGAAAAGCAAAGTAGAAAAAGGAAAAATATACTCATCTGAATGCAGAGTTCCAAAGAATAGCAAGGAGAGATAAGAAAGATTTTCTAAGTGATGAATGCAAAGAAATAGAGGAAAACAATAGAATGGGAAAGACTAGAGATCTCTTCAAGAAAATTAGAGATACCAAGGGACCATTTCATGCAAAGATCGGCACAATAAATGACAGAAATGGTATGGACCTAACAAAAGCAGAAGACATTAAGAAAAGGTAGCAGGAATACACAGAAGAGCTATATAGAAAAGGTCTTAATGACCAAAAAAACCACGATGGTGTGATCACTCACCTAGAGCTAGATATCCTGAGATGTGAAGTCAAGTGGGCCTTAGGAAGCATCACTACAAACAAAGATAGTAAAGGTGATGGAATTTCAGCTGAGCTGTTTCAAATCCTAAAAGATGAAGTTGTGACAGTGCTGCACTCAATATGCCAGCAAATTTGGAAAACTCAGCAGTGGCCACAGGATTGCAAAATTAGTTTTCATTCCAATCCTTAAGAAAGGCAATGCTAAAGAATGTTCAAACTACTGCACAACTGTATTCACCCACATGCTAGCAAAGAAATGCTCAAAATTCTCCAAGTGAAGCTTCAATAGTATGTGAACCGAGAGCTTCCAGATATTCAAGCAGGATTTAGAAAAGGCAGAGGAACCAGAGATCCAACTGTCAATATCTGTTGGATCATAGAAAAAGCAAGAGTTCCTTAAGAAAATCTACTTCTGCTTTATTGACTACATCAAAGCCTTTGACTGTGTAGATCACAACAAACTGTGGAAAATTCTTAAAGAGATGGGAATACCAGACCACCTGACCTTCCTCCTGAGAAACCTGTATGCAGCTCAATAAGCAATACTTAGAACTGGACATGAACAATGGATTGGTTCCAAATTGGGAAAGGAGTATATCGAGGCTGTGTATTATCACCCTGCTTATTTAGCAAATATGCCAAATACATCTTGAGAAGTGCTGCGAAGAAGTATCAGTAACCTCAAAGATGCAGATGACACCACCCTTATGGCAGAAAGCAAAAAGGAACTAAAGAGACTCTTGATGAACGTGAAAGAGGAGAGTGAAAAAGCTGGCTTAAAACTCACCATTCAAAAACTTAAGACCATGACATCCAGTCCCATCATTTCATGGCAAATAGATGGGGAAACAATGGAAACAGTGACAGATTTCTTTTTGGGGGGGGGGTGTCCAAAATCACTGCAGATGATGGCTTGTAGCCATGAAATTAAAAGACGCTCGCTCCTTGGAAGAAAAGTTATGAACAACCCAAAAAGCATATTAAAAATCAAAGACATTACTTTGCCAACAAAGGTCTGTCTAGTCAAAGCTATGGTTTTTCCAGTAGTTGTGTATGGATGTGAGAGTTGGACCATAAAGAAAGTTGAGTGCCAGAAGAATTGATGCTTTTGAAATGTGGTGTTGGAGCAGACTCTTGAGAGTCCCTTGGACAGCAAGGAGATCAACCCAGTCAATCCTAAAGGAAATCGGTCCTGAGTATTGATGGGAAGGACTGATGCTGAATTTGAAGCTCTAATATTTTGGCCACCTGATACGAAGAACTGACTCATTTTAAAAGACCGTGATGCTGGGGAAGATTGAAGGCAGGAGGAGAAGGGGACATTAGAGGATGAAATGTTCGAATTGTGTCACCAACTCAATGGACATGATTTGGGGCATGCTTTGGGAATTGGTGATGGACAGGGTATCCTGGTGTGCTGCAGTCCATTGGGTCACAGAGTCAGACACAACTGTGACTGAACTGAACTGAAACTTGACCTCGGACAAGACACTGAAACTTCCTGGCCCTCCATTGTATTTCTGTTGGATGGGATGCTTATAGTCCTTGTCCCTATATTGGAGAACAGTTGTCTGTGTCCTTAAAAAATAAAAAGAGAGGTATAGTAGTGGTAGATCACCTAGAACAGTTCTTAGCACATTATAAATACTAAACATATGCTCACTTTTTTAAAGACTTCTTTCCAAATGGACCTCTCAGTAAATCACTCTTTAATTTATCCCTTATTTAAAAAAAAATCATATTACAATTAAACCAAAATAATATATAAAACAATAATACCATTTGTATAATATTATTTAAATGTCAAAGGACATATAAATATATGGGGTTTTTTTTGAAACATGATATATTTACAAAATATAGTTTCCTAAATAGATTTTTTTTTTTTATGTTGCTGTTTCTGTAGAGCAAATGTGAGATAAGGAGATAGAAAGCTTCTTGGACTTTGCTGGAATTACTCCCACATCTATGTAGTAAGTGATGAATTAAAATAATTTATAATCATTTAGAACTTCATATGAGTTCATGACATAGAAAGAACAAGTGAACAATAATTTACTTATAAGAAAGAATCAGAAATATAGATAGCTTGTCCATTTTTAAGTTTACTTTTAAAATTTAGAGAAAAGTCCAATTCATTATCTTCTCATGACAACTTCACAAACTATCAGATTCAGCATAACATTTTCCCCTCTAAGTCCATACAGCGATGCACAGTCTATCTCCCAAAGCCTCTTGTTTTCACCCTCTTGATTAAACTGGATAAGGGATTGTGGGAGCCCTTGAAGTGGAAACAGAGGTTGAGACCATCAAAAGAAGATGGAGCTGAATTTTTTAAATGCAGTAACTAGACAAGTGAGAGAAAGAAACATGAAATTACTACAAATGCAAAAACACGGAGAGATATAAAAGACAGACTTGGTTGCTACATGTGTGGACAAGTTAGGAACTGAGGCTGGGGACTAAAATAGAACCGAGGTCCTAAAACCTTTGCATCTTAGGTTAAGGTACTGATATGGAACATAAATAGGGCTTCCCAGGTAACGCTTCTGGTAAAGAATCCATCTGCCAGCGCAGGAGATGCAAGAGACTTAGGTTGAATCCCTGGGTAGAAAGATCCCTGGCAATAGGAAATGGCAATCCAGTCCTTGCCTGGAAATCCTTGCCTGGAAAATCCATGGAGAGTGGAGCCAGGCAGGCTACAGTCCAAGGGGCTGCAAAGAGTCAGACACGACTGTGTGCACTTAAGAAGTAAATACTTCGAAGTAGACATTCTTATTTTGTTTAGAATGGAATGTGCTCTAAGGGCTTAGAACAATGCCTTGAACTGATAAGGTGCTTAAGAGATATATACTGAGCAAACGAGTACTTTGTTCATATTTTTGTGACCACTTAATTGCCATTCATTCTTCAGTTTCAAGCTTAACAGAGTCTGAAAGTACAGCTAGCCTTGGAAAGTAAAGTGAGTAGAAAGACAAGGTCCTCATGTCCCCAGTAAGCAGCTCATCTCTCCTTTCCTCTGACTTGGGTTCCAGCATCTTTCTGTTGGTCCAGAAATTCAAAGTTTTGAAAGCATCCAGAGACAGCACTCCTTGTGATGAGCAATAACAGCCGTGGGGCATGTGTACAAGTAAAGAGCAGGAAAGGAAGAAAAACTAAGACGGCATTATGACCATGGCACACTGGTTTGGAGCCATAGGAGGTTTCCTGAGAGACACCTGTGAATAATCGGGGCACATTGGTGGGAAGCTTAGATCCCTCCAAATACATGGGTCAATATGACTGGGAACCTCACAAGATAGTAGAATATAAATGTGTGAAATAAAAGCATCACCAGATTCAACTTAACAAATGTATTTATGTTCTGTTATCTCATATGAAAAGAGAGGAATAGGACACTTATGAAATTAAGTAAAAATCTTAACAGTGCCTGGCACTTAGAGAACATTCAAACATAACGATTTTTCAACAAACTTGCATCCTGTTATTAAACATAATGATTCTGCTTAGAAAGAGAGAAATTGGGAGGGAAAGAAGCATGGTTCTAGTCTTTACAGAGCATGAAGTCTGACGAAAGAGGCAGACTTATGAAGCTAAGAATAACTGCTGGATTTCATTTAGTTCCCAAAAAGAGAGCCTCAAGCACATCATTGGCAGAACAAAGACACCACTTTTCCTCTGCCTTTGAAATTTTGGATCTCAGCAGATTTTCTAACGTAACTCATAGTTCAGACCCCTGGCCCCAACAATTCCTCCTAGCTTATCCCGACTTGTCCTTTCTTACTGATTCGGGCAGCCTAGATTTTCTCTTATCTGGCCTATACATGGAAACTTGGAGCCACTTTTCCTGTGAAAGACAGAATGCAGTTTTCCAGAGGATGCAGAAGTAGCTGACTGCTAGCTTTCATATTGATGAAATCTCTTCATTCTTTATATCCGTGATCCTTGGACAAATTTCACCGATTTTTTTTTATTATTATTGGGATATAATTGCATTACAATATTGTGTTAGTTTCTAATGTATGATAAAGTGAATCAGCTATATGTATACATATATCTCCTCTCTCTTGAACCTCCCTTCCAATCCCCCAATCCCACCCATCTAGGTCATTACAAAGCACCAAGCGGAGCCTCTTACACTATACAGCAGATTCCCACTAGATATCTATTTTATACATGAGAGTGTATATAGGTCAATCCCAATTGCCCAGAACTACCATATAACCTAGCAATTCCACTACCAGGCAAATATCCTGAGAAAACCATAATATTTAAAGACATGTGCATCCCAGTACTCACTGCATCACTATTAACAATAGCTAGGACATGGAAGCAACCTAAATGTCTATCGACAGATGGATGGACGCAGAAGATGTGGCACATACACACAATGAAATATTGCTCAGCTATTAAAAGGAATGAAATTGGGTCACCAAATTTCTTAAGACCTGTCTTCAGAAGTAACACAATTTTAAGTAATTCTCAGTGGCCTGAAATAATTCATTTTTATATTCTTTCATCTATACAATCACTGATGTCAGGCTGGTGGCTCAGAGGGTAAAGCATCTGCCTGCAATGTGGGAGACCTGGGGTCGGGAAGATCCCCTGGAGAAGGAAATGGCAACCTACTCCAGTACTCTTGCCTGGAAAATCCCATGGATGGAGAAACCTGTAGGCTGTAGTCCATGGCGTCACTAAGAGTCAGACACGACTGAGTGACTTCATTTTCACTTTTATGTCAGACATAGTTCTGGACTCTGTAGGATATGAAGTAACTCATCCATAAAGGATCACAATGCAACAATGTCATATATAATCCAGGGCAACCTTAAAGTTTCTTCTAGGCACTCAAGTTAGAGAGATAACATCATAGGAGGAACCATGAGGAGTCACAGAGGTTACATAAGAACTGGCCCTTAAAGACTAATTCAGAAAAAAAAAAAAGCAAGTTCTTCTAGAAGAATGAAGAGAAATTGTATAAACAGTGTCATGGGATTAAAAAAAAAAATAAAGTAAAATCTTAAGCAGAATTTCTTTTCCTTTATGGGCTAAAAATTCAAGTAATACTTTATAAGAGCAAAGTGATAGTACTATGTATTTTAGACAGGCAATTCTGAGATTTAAATAGAGGATAGACACAATTTAAAATATTGGAAGCCATTATGTTCAACTTCTTGAATACAAATCTCCGAACTCTTTATTAATCAGCACATTCCTAGGCGTTCTGAAAATATCACCAATTTACTGCTAATAATTTCAACAGTTTGAAACAAATGTTTTGCAATTCATACTTGAAGATAAGAAAAATTATTAATCACATGAATTTGGGGCCTCAAAAATTTAAAATCTATCTTTAAAGAAATATTTAGTTTGTTTTAAGAAATATTATATGTCTAACATATGAATATATACTTAAATGTTTACTGAAAACAAGAGCCCATGGAGGTAATGGGAGAGTTCTGGAATTTATTACATGGGTGGAGACATACATCATGCCTTATTAAAGATTAATAACATATTTTAGTAGAATATACAGCCCCCAGTATATAACTGACAGAGTAACACACAGTGTTCTTTTATCTGAGTCTCACAAGGCTACAATCTACAGGAAGTATTAATATCAGTAAAAATATTATGTTCTCTAAGCAAATGAGTAAAGCAAAAGTTGATCAAGTTCATTAAATTTTAAGCCTGCCATTGTCAAAATGCTTTAAGGAGGAAACTGCTAGAGATGTGATACATTTGATTAGAGTTTCTAATTTTTGGCATTAACTATTTTGTTCTATCATTTTTCAATGCAACTGGCTATGAGACACATTATGCATGGTGATGCATGACAAGAGTTTTAAGTATCTGAACATGGATTTGAGTAAGTGTGCTTAATCTAGAGAGTTTAATCAGTTTTATCAATACTACACATGTCAGAGTTGGTGGGTAGCATGGTAATGTGACCTCATTAAATTAATACTTGTGACGAGTATGAAAATGACCATTGAATATCAGAATAAATAATGCATCGTCTTATGTTCCTTTGCCACTGCTGCTTTAGGCATCTGGGGAAATTAATAAGGGTTATAGTGTCAATCAGGCAAATCAGAAGTAAAGAGAAATCTTCAATTAATCATGGTATTTTACAACAGTCCCTTTGGGGAAAAAAGAGAACCCTATTAATAAAAAAGTATTATGCCTTCTGTTGCAGTTGACAAACAGTGATAAGCTTCTCTGGGGACATTCTGTATGAGAAATTCATAATAAAGTTTTCCTTGTAAATTTCTTTAAAATCATTCCAACTGCTAAATCTTAGCAGTTCTGAGGCATGAAACCCTTCGGGGCTTCTTCTAAAGAGGTTTTCCTCTTGGCCTTCACAGAGTGAGCAGCTGATTTCTGGCTAGGTCCTTTGTAGCATGCTGCCAGCCACTGTCACAGTTAAGATGCTTAAGAATGTCCCCTGCACCAGCAAATCTGGTATCAGGAAACTTCCCAGGGACCATCCAGGGATTAACCACATATTACTAGCTTGGAGACACTCACGGTGAGAACCAGTTTCTACAGACTTTGTATAGCTTGTTAGGTGCAACTTGATCACTACTTCTGGCCTTATTCCTAGAAATTTCAGATGGACTGGTCATCAAGACTGAATTGGAATGAGGGATGGAGTTTCTAGGCGTGAACCTATTCTCCCACAGCACATAGAGTACCATTCCTTTTGGGATGATAGCCTTAAATCTTCTCATTATAAAAAGAATAATATTAATTTCTTGTTAGGATGAATTTTCCATGTCTTAGTCATCTCAGGAATCTGTATTTTCCTGTGATTTTACGTTCATCACTAAAGGAGGAAACAAACTGTTGTTAGACACTTTTTGTCTCAAAAATAAATATCAAATAACAGTAGAGATTTGGCACTGAAATAATCATCAACTTTAAGACAAAACACATAAGATAGGAGTAATCAATACTCACAAACCATTTCGAATATTCTTGGACAGAATCATTCACCGTTCATATATATTTCACTTTACACAAATACCTAGACATAGACATAGTTCCTTTCCCCAATTTTTTATCAGGTTGTGGAAAATAATACTTTCAAATCTCTAGTTTTGAACAGAATGGAGTCTTAACTTTAAGAGTAGGGCTATGTTTTAAAAGAACAAGGTATACTAAGAAAACAATCATTAATTATTCCTTTTACATTAATTATCACAGTCACCTCCAGAATTGCTACCATACAAAGTATGTGCATATATTATTTATAATCTCAAATGAGCATATTAAATTTAGATTTGTTATTATAGCTAGTGTTTTTGTACTTTTTGCAAAGCTACTCAACGGTACTCTGTGCATGATTTTATATGTGCTATGCATGCTTATATTAGAAAGACAGAAATTTGTATATAAGCAAATAATAGCATTTTACAAAATTTCATTCTATCAGTGGTGTTTTCAGACCTCTTGAAACAAAAAGATACATATGTTCAAAAGTTTAATCATTTCTCAAGATGCCTGACCAAAATTCAGTTGTGAAAGAAATGAATATATATTATTGACGCACGCGTGCTTCTCAGCATACACATATGATAATCATAACAGATTTTTAAAAATATATAAGATATAAGTTAATATTTTATTGTTAAAGAAAGAATATGTTATTACAAAAACAAAGTAAGAAGACTTTGTATTATGTATATATTTTCATCACCATAAGGTTATGACCTTGGAAACCCATTTAAATCTTCCTTCTCATAAGTTACAAGATATAATCTTCAATGTAATAACAAATCATATGACACAGTGCTATTATTTTTTTTTATTTATCAATGGTGCTACCTATCTCTTTACTTATCTAAAGCAATTTGGGGCTCATAGTGAGATGTAAAGGCAGACTGATTCATTATTAATAGAATTCTTTTGTATAGAACAGCTTTTAAAGATGCCAAGGAGAAAATACAACTGAGATCTGAATATAAGGACAGGAATTAAATGTGTATCTTGACCAAATTGCAAGTTTCCTACAGTGCAAAGCAGCAATAATGTTTATAAATTTATCTCCTATGATTTTCCAGTAGTCAATGCACCAGAATATACATAGTAATAGCATTAGTCCTTGTCTTTTGTTAAATGTAATTGTTTCTCTTGAAGAAAAGTAGGTCTTTTAGAAGAATGGCTCCCCAGAGAGAAAGAGAAAAGGAGATTAAAATAAAGAGTTCAGGTAGAGGCTTCTATAGAAAGTCATGAATAGACCATTTCACAGAAAATGTTATTTTTCCTCATCAACAAATGAGGGATAATTTTTTAAAAAACCATCTGTAAAAAAAAGCATTCTAGATTAACAGGATTGCATGTTTAAAACCATTTTGGTAGTTATGTGGCTATAAGAGTCACAATTTAAATTCAGAATGGAAAAGGAATATAAAAGCCACCTGTTTGTTTTGGTTTATGGAAAAATGAATTTATTCATTCATCGTTCATTTGTTCTTGTTGTGTATTCACGCAACGGATCAGTCAAAAGGTATTTATTGAATGTGCTAGTGCAATGCATTCCACTGTATTTTGATTTTCATATTGAGCTATATTTTGGTAGATATTCACGGCCACCAGATTTCAGACAGGTTTAGGTTTAGGTTATAAAGTAAGACATGAAGAAGGTAAAAGCGAAAGTATCAGTCACTCAGTTGTGTCCAACTCTGTAACCCTGTGGATGGTAGCCCGGCAGGCTCTCCTGTCCATGGAATTCTCCAGTCAAGTATACTAGAGTATTCCTTCTCCAGGGGATCTTCCTTCTCCAGGGGATCTTCCCAGGCCAGGGATGGAACCCGAGTCTCCCCCATTGCAGACAGATTCTTCACCATCTGAGCCCCACCGAGCCTCAGGTGAGACATGAGTCACCTGGAACAATTACTATGTACCCCATGATAGCCCATATAGAGCTGATTATTTATTATGTTTCCCAAAATTGCCCCCAGTCCTGCACTGGCAGCCATCTCTGGCTCCTTCATTTGGCAAAACTAACTGTATCAGGCATAGTGCTAGGTCTGAGATTAGAAAGAGGAGACACAGGCATTGAAGAAGATGGGCCTGCATACACTTGCTTAAATTCTACTGAAAAGAAACATGCAAGCAATCATGATATAATAAAATTGTATATTCACAAGGATGTTCACTGTGTGAAATGAACAGGTGGCAGGAGGATGAGAGATGGAGTCATCCTGATAAAGTCAGGGGAGGTTTCTGCAGGGAGACAGCCTTTGAGCTGATATACTAGGGTTAGGCTGAAATATTTTGGAGAGAGGACTGCAGGATAATAAGACTAGATATTAATGAATTTTCCAGGAATCAGAAGTAATTTAAAACTTTGGGGATACAAAATATAAGCAAAGCTGGAGGAACAGGAAGGATGGCATGATATTAATAAAAGGTTTTGAAAGACATTGCTGACATATAGCAGGTTCTTGAAAATTATTTGTTGAGATAATGAAGTTTCGATTTCACCTCTAAAAAGATACAGAAGTCCTTTGTCAAAAGACATGGAAAGGGACCTAGTGGTCCAGTGGTTAAGACTTCTTCCACTGTGAGGGATGTGGGTTCAATCCCTGGTCAGGGAGCTAAGATCCCACATGATTTGCAGCCAAAAAACTAAATCATGAAACAGAAGTAATACTGCAATTAATTTAACAAAGACTTTGAAAATGGTAAACATCAAAAAAATCTTTAGAAAAATTTTAAAAAGAGCCTGGATAAAATGTTTACCTAAGCAACATCACGTCTGAGTCTTTGAGCAACTACCACCATGGGACTGTGATGTTATTTCTTTTATTCACTTCTTTCCCAGTAATTGTGGAATACCTTGGTCATCCACCCACTGATGCTATTTTGCATTTTTGCTGGTTGAAAATTTGGACTTAGTGTCCATCAGCTATTATTTTCTATATCCAGCCTCTCTAGCCTACCTGCCTGCTTCCCTGTGTGAGATAAACTATATACGGCTTTTCTTTGCATGAGACAAGTGCAATTCAGAGCAATCTGAAAGTCTTCTTCTTTTAGTTGAGTGTCACTAATTATTTCCTATCCATATAATCCTTCCATTTGATATTAGTGTTTCCTCATTTCTGCCTTCTTGCCTCCCCAATCCCACTCCTCTATTTCAGTATCCCAGGTTGCACAACAAATGAGGTCCTTAGTCCCTTCTGAATACACAGAAGGAGTAAGTCACCCATCGTGGCTAGGCTGTTAAAGTAACTTGAACATGCTAAATGTTAAGTTGCTTCAGCTGTGACTGACTCTCTGTGACCCTACGGACTGTAGTCTGCCAGGCTCCTTTGTCCATGGGGGGATTCTCCAGGCAAGAATACCGGAGAGAGTTGTGGTGTCCTCCTCCCGGGAATCTTCCTGACCCAGGGGCCAAAGGCATGGCTCTTACATCCCCTGCATTGGCAGGTGGGTTTTTATCTGGGAAGAGTAACTTGCAAGCTCTCAATTTATATGAGATGTTGAGACAGCAACATTCATTTGCAAACTGAACAGGAAACAACAGTAAGTGGCTGCTATAAAAATCACCTATGAATAGGCTAATATGTAGGAAAGTACAAATGTTTTTCTCTTTCTCAGTACCAAAATCATAAGCATCACTCTGGTTATTTGTATTCCAAAAGTACAAATGTTTTTCTCAGTACCAAAATCGTAAGTGTCTCCCTGGTTATTCCAAAGCACCCATCTGTTAGAGATGAGGATTAATAATTCTTTCTTACAGAGAAAGAATGTAAAATCAAGACTTGAGTATTGCTGTTTTGTGTTATACTTATTAAAACCAGAAAAAGTTAAGCAATTGATGCAGTCACCTAGCTAAATGGAAACAGAATTAGAGGTAGAAGCAAGAATTAGAGGTAGAAGCAAGGTGGCTGCAGAGTTCATGAATGTTTTAATGACTTTGGTACACTGTTTGACTTGGTTTTTGTGGGGAGATTTCTTTGTCTCCACATTATTAAGAGTTTGAGAATTTGGACTACCATGCATCAGGTGAGATAAATTGATACCACAAAAGAAAGAGAGAAATGAAGACAGACTGAAGTTTAAGTGCTTACATTTTAATGAAAAAATGGCCTTTCTCTTTTACTTTCAGATAATGACATTGAAGCATGAAGTAGAGATCAAAAGATCAAACAGAGCTGAGAGACCTTTAGTCTGGATTCTGCCCTTTGGATAGAATCACAAGCTTCCTCATCCAAACTCTATTGACCTCAGAGAGATCAGTTCCTGTCACTTTTTCCTATTTATGATGATTCTTTTATCAATTCTTCAACTAATTCTAGGTCAAAAGAAATACTCTCAACATTGTGATTTTTGAAGTAAAGGCTTTGTGATAAATTATTGTTTGGGAGGACATCCTTAAGCATTATTTTCTCCTATTTAATAAGCATAATTTAGTGAAATTCTGAGGGTAACATTGAGCTAAAGATTTGTCTCACAATCAACTGTCAATAATTTTTCTAGTTAAGTGTATTATTTCTGTTATGAATTATGGCTTACCTGACTAAAAGCAGAAGGATTGTTTTAAAATAATATTACAATAGGCATACCTTTTCTTATCCATAAAACCTGACTCCATCTGGGTCAAAAACTGTAAACATTTAAGATCGCCATTCCTTAGCCTTCCAATGCTATTTTGTCTCACTCACTTACTAGGGAATTTTAGTCAGATTCACTGTTTTAAATGTCATCTGGACTTTGGTGATTCAAATGTATATGTCCAATCTGGAACTTTCTACTGAACTTCACACACAAATACCAAAGTTCATATTTAACATTTTAAATAGAACACCTTCAAAGCTAAACTTTGATTTTACACCCAACTCTACTCCTCTGACAATTTTCTCCTTCACAGCAGGGAAGTTAAAAACTTCCATATTAAATATCTTGGCTGAAAAACTTTGGAATTATCATTAATTGATCTCTTCTTTTATACTTCATTTCTAATTCATAAATAGACTTTAATAGAGTCTGCCAATTCTAATGTCAAATTGCATCTTGAATCTGCCAGTTCTTACCAACTCTGCCCTGCCACTCTACTTAGACTGTGTCTAGTTAACACTTAGATTATTGAAATCACTTCCTAGCTGATCTATTTCCTTTTCATCTCTCTCCAGAGTTTATTTTATTTTATTTTTTTAAGAGTATATTATAAAACAGCTGTGCTATCCACTCAAATCATAAATTAGATCATTTAGAACATTGCTCTCGTCCTGGTAGTAGTTTTCCAATTCCTTAGAAGACAAACCAGACTGTTTACAACAGCTTACATGGCTTTATATCTGCTATTTTTACTCTTCAGCCTGTGTGATTTTATTGTTTATCTTGCTCACTCTGCTTTCTGACTTTACTGTTCCTTAAAAAAGTTCAAGTAGTTTTGACCCAAGTCTCAGGTTATAAATTTTACCTAGACATCCCTCCCTCCAAGAAAAATTTGTGACTCAAAACTTTACCTTACCCTGGTTTCTGCTCAAAATTCACATTATCAGAGTATTTCTCCTTTTGACATTGTTTTTATATAAAATAAGTTGGACAAAAATGCTTCCACCACCAACACTATTAGAGCTTTCCCATTCTTACCAAACTTTATTTTCTCATGAAAATCATCCTTACCTGAAATTACATATATATGTTTCATTTATTTTTGTATCCCATTACCAAATGTAAGCTCCATATGCCCAAGTGCTGAATTGCAATGTCATTACACAGTATCTAGAATGTAACATGCATGCAAATGTGTACAATTAAGTAATGGCATATGGAAAATGACAATTTAATGCAATTGTTCCTAGACCAACTACTCTCAGTTATACAAGGCGTTAAAATGACAAATGGGGTGGCTTTCTCTGGTGGTCCAGTGATTAAGAATAAACCTTCTAATGCAGAGGATGTGGGTTCAATCCCTAGTCAGGAAACTAAGATTCCACATTCTATTGGGCAACTAAACTGCACACTACAACTAAGAACTGACATAGGCAAAAATAAATAAATAACTTTTTTTTTAAAGTGGCAAAAGACAAAGAATGAACAGAGACATGCAAGTCTTCTACTTAGCTATTTCCAGGTTGTTAATTTCAAATACAAAAACCCCTTCTCATTGATATCTGCTATTTATTTTTCAGTTGGTTTATGTTTCATAAATAGGCATTTCCCTCACCATGAAACTTGATATAGTTATTCAAGGAAAAAAAAAGTGTCATTATTATTCCTAAACCATTGTCTTTGCTAGATAAATAAATAGATAATAAATCTATTCCTAATAATTGACTTGAAATGATTCAGAATAGCACTGAGAAAATACACCTGGCTCTAGGCCTCAAAAAAAAACAAGGGCTAATGAAAGTCTTGGTAAGCATGGCGTAATGTCTAATTTTAAAAGTTTATTATTTCCATAATGGAGAATTCCAAACTGCTACTTACTTCAAGTTATAAAAATTTAGTCTGTTTAAAAGGTAAGTATATCTCTAGACACTTTTTTTAAAGATAATCAAAAGGAATTTTCAAAGTGGACTTAGTTTAGTGCTTTCTTTGTAATATTGCTCCAAATTATAATAAATTTACCTTACCTTTTTAAGAACATATATATCATATATTTTTATTTCACTTATACTTTGCTATTTATGGCTGTTATTCAGAAATAGAACACAGTTCTCCATAAGCCAAATTAGTGAAGTTTCTGAAAATAAATCCTAATTTTTGCTATTAGTAACTGTTACTGAAAATAGTATTTTAAATATCTACACTATTTTCATATATATTGTCTTTGTTTTTAATTCTATTTTACTGCTTAAAAAATTAGGATACCTAGTAGCACTTAAAATTACATTAGTATCTACATTTTCTTTCCAAGATTAAAATGCAGAAAGTAGTTCCTAACTCATTCTAGAAGCCAGCATTACCTAACTCCAAATCAGAAATTACATTATAAAAAAAGAAAGCTATAGACCTATGCCTCTCATGAACACAGATGGAAAAATCCTCAACAAAATCTGAGTGTATTGAATCTAACAATGTATAAAAAGAATTACGCACCACAACCAAGTGGGATTTATCCCAGGTATGAAAAACTCAATGTGATGTAAGCCATCATATCAACTTACTTAAGAAGATAATTTATTTGATCCTATCAATAGATGAGAGGATTTGACAAAATTTTTGATACAAATCTCAAAACTAAAAACAGAGTGGAACTTAACTTGAGAAGTATCATCCACCAAAAACCTTCAGATAACAAAATATTAACGGCCAGAAATTAAAAGCTTTTCCACTGCAATCAGGAATAAGACAAAGATGTCACCTTTCACCAGTCCTTTTCAATATCAAACTGAAAGTCCAAGCTAATGCACTAAATCAAGAAAAGAAAATAAAACGTACATAGTTTGAAAAGAAAAAGTAAAGTTGGTTTTGTTCACACATAGTATGATCATCTATGTAGAAAACTCAAAAGATTTAATAAAAAATAAGCTCCTGGAACTAATAAACAACTCTAACAGGTTGAAAGATAAATAAAGTTCATATACAAAACTCAATCACTTTCCTATATGCCAGCAATGAACACAAATAAACACATAGATTTTGAAATCAAAAGCACATCTTAATATTAGCACATCTTTCCAAGAGAAATATTTGGTATAAATCTAACAAAATATGTACAAGATATGCGTGAGGAAAGCTACAAAACTTTGGTAAATAAAATCAGAAGAAAACTAAATAAAAGGATAGATATTACTTGTGCATTGGTAGGGAGACTCACTATTCACACAATGCCAATTCTTCCCAATTTCATCTATATACTAATACAATCTCAATTAAAACCCAAGCAAGTTATATTTTGGGTATTGACTGATTATAAAGTTTATTTGGAGAGTCAAAAGATCCAGAATAGTCTATACAATATTAGATGTGAAGAACAAAGTTGGGAAACTGACACTACCGAAGACTAACAATGGAGCAAAAAAAAACCATTTTCAAAAAAGAGTGATAGGACAACAGGACATTTATATGCAAAACAGAGAGAAAGAGAGAGAAAATAAATAAATCTAGACACAGACCTTATATCATTCACCAAAAATAATTCAAAATGAACCATAGACCTAAAAATTACAGAGGAAACTACAGAACTCCTAATGATAACATACGAGAAAACAACATGATCTTGGCTCTGGGGATGACTTTTTAGATACAGCACCATAGTCATGATCCATGAAAGCAATCATTGACAAGCTAGGCTTTATTAAAATGAGAAACTTCTGTTCTGGAGTAACAGTATTAATAAAATGAGAAAACAAGCCATAGAAAGAGAGTGAATACTTGGGAAATACATATGTGATAAATAACTATTATCCATAATATGTAAAGTGCTCTTAAGACTCACAATAGAAAACAAATAGCTTTATTTAAAAATAGGCAAAATGCCTGAACAGGAACCTCACTAAAAAAAGATAGAAAAAGATGGCAAATGAACATATGAATAACTGCTCAGCATCACCTGTCCTTAGGGTATTGCAAATTAAAACAAAATGAAATTATACTATGTATCTATTAAAATGGCCAAAATGCAAAACATTGGTAATTCCAAATGATGGCAAGGATGCAGAGCAATAGAAACTCTCAGTCATTGCTGGTAGAAATACAAACTGATACAGCCCATTTTGAAGGTAGTTTTGCCATTTTTATGATACTAAATATACTTTTGCCCTACTATTCAGCAAATTTGTCTCCTTGGTATTTACACAAATAAGGTAAAAACTTATGTCTACACAAAAACATGCACACAGACTAATAGCAGCTTTATTCATAAACATCAAAACTTGGAAGCAATCAAGATGAATCAGTAAATAAGCTGTGGCACATCTAGACAATGGAGTATTAGTCAGTGCTAAAATAAAATGCTATCAAGACATGAGCAGACACAGAGAAAACTTACATACGTGTTTCTAAATGAAAGATGCCAATCGGAAAGCTCACATCCTATGGGATTCCAATGATAACATTCTGGAGAAGGTAAAACTATAGAGACAGTAAAAAGATCAGTGGTTGTCAAGAGTTGGGAGAAGGGGGAAGGATGCATAGATGGAGCACAGAGAATTTTTAGGGGATGGAAGTATTCTGTATAATCCTTTAATGGTGAATATTCATCATCTGGACTTTCCTTGTGGCTCAGTGATAAAGAATCTTTCTGCCAATGCAGGAAACAAGGGTTTGAGGCTTGAGTCAGGAAGATCACCTGGAGAAGGAAATGGCAACCCACTCCAATATTCTTGCCTATGAAATCCAATGGACATACAAACCTGACAGGCTACAGTCCATGGGGTCGCAAAGAGTCAGACACAACTCAGTGACTAAACAACAACAGCAACAATCATCATACATTTGTCTAAATCAATAGAATGCACAACACCAAGAATAAACACTAATGCAAACTATGGACTTAGGATGATGGTGTGTCATTGTAGATTAATATATTATGAGAAATCTACCTCTCTGATACTGATGTCAATAGACAGGGAGGCTGTGTGTGTGCAGATTAGGGTATATACAGAAATTCTCTGTACTTTCTGCTCAATTTCCTTGTGACCCTAAAACTGTTCTTGAAATGTCTTTTTTTCCCCTTCAAATAGAGTAATCAGAAGTTAGGTGCTCAGAGAAGTTTCCCTGAAGTCAAGTTTGCTTTCCATTCTTCTATGCTAAATTGTTTATTATAAGGTTGGAGTTATCATTTCTTTGTTAATTTTGTTTTCATTTATGAATTTGGTCTGTTGCTTTCTGTGACACTTCTGATGATGAAAAATGACTGTTTTTAATTTGCACATGGAAGGCTGTATGCAATACCTGAATGCTAGTATCATGAAAATTAGTGTATTCATTTTCCACGGCTAGACAAAAAAAAAATGACTACCAACTTGATAACTTAAAACAACAGAAATTTATTTTCTCACAGTTCTGGAAGTGAAAAGTCTGACAACAAGGTATTGGCAGGGTTGATTTCTTCTGGAACTGCCGAAATAAATTTGTCATCTCCTTCCCTCTCATATTCTGGAGGCTGTCCACAATCTTTGTTGTCAGTTGGAATGTGGATACAGTGCTCCAGTCTCCACCTTCAGCTTTTCTTGAACTTCTCTCCTCTGTCTTTAAACCTCTCTTCTTCTTACACGGACACTTGTCCTTGAATTTGGGAGGCACTTGCTCGGTCCTGAATGATACTCATTTTGAGATACTTCATTTGATTATTCTATAAAGACCCTTTTTTCTTCAAATAAGACTCACTTACAGGTATGAGGTATTAAAATTTGAACGTATCTTCTTAAGAGTTTACTATTCAACCCAGTACAATTATTGGTATTAATATTGCCCCACAATGTCATAACAACATATTTGTGTCTCCAATCAGCTGGCTCTTACATTCATACTTATGGGAGAGGAAAAAGACCAGTGAAATTTGAAAATGCTTCCAAGAATTTTTCTTCTTGTATTTAAATGAAAAGAATGCATACTTTATAATCAGAAATAGCTAAAAATATATTAATATACACGATATTTTTTAAAAAGACAAAACATTCTAATCATTCATGTAGATTCTTACATATTTTATGATGTGCTCTTCCTCAGTTCTCCAATTTAGCAAAGATTGTAGAACTTCTCAGAATTCTGTAACTCATATTTTAGGCTTACATAAATCATAAACTTTAGATCTAATCACTCAGACGAGATCATCTACTTTTATTTGCTTCTCTTTGGTTTATTTCTTCAAAGTTTAAACATTATTTAACAGTGGTGTATTGGGGCACTTGAGGTCTCAAAGAGTTGGACATGACTTAACATCTAAACAACAATAACAAAATGTCAGTGCTTACATCATACCCTATTATATTACCCTATTATATTATATTAGTCTCCTAGGAGACCCCAAAAGGGATTCCCATAAAAAGTAATTAACAGGAAACAAAAAGGAGAGATTATCAAATATTCTTTGGTTCTAACTGTGCTTGTAAAGGTTATGTTGGTAGGTAAACTTCCTAGTACGGCCATCATGCAGGAAAAGGTTGCAGTTTGTTTTTGAGTTAAAAAAATTCATTCCTGTTTTTTTTTCTTTTTTTCATTTTTTTCCTGATTCTCCTTTCAGCACTGTCACCATAATATAGAGCAGGAAATATATTAAATTCACTGTAGAAAACAAGCCTACATTTTGTTCTTCTAAATAATGGGCTCATAACTATGCAGGCCAAACCCTCACTGACATTGACAACTTTAAAGCATCTCTCTCTCCATCTTCAGCTGAGGGAAGTAAAAGCCATTGTTATTGATGTACGTGAAATTCTGGGAAAGAAGCGAAGCCGGGGAAAACATGCTTTCTCCCTAATCCCAGTTAGGGGACCAATTTGCAGTTTACCAATTTCCATACAGATGGTTGTATTCATTCCTCTGCTTTGATTATTTGCCCAGTTGCAAAACACCTCCCCTCCCCAAACACACACTTTGCTTGGGTTTAGCTGATGATGAGTCCTGATTATCAGTGGAATGAAGAATAGAAGGGTGTTTGAATGTCATTATATTTGTCAGTTGGCTATTCAGGAGAACTTAGTTAACTATGATTCCTCCTCCTTATCATCAAAATACTACTCCGAATATGTCACCATGTGGTGGAATTGGGGTCCCAAATTAACATAGAGGATGTTGTTAGTGATTGAAGAATGATCTCCTCCAAAAGAAGTAGCTACATGTTTTCATCTGTTTTAAAATGTGTTCTGATAATACTGTAGCTATTCTTTGCATTTAAGGATTCTGGAAAATCTGGAGAATACAATGTGAGGCAAATTAGATTAAAGAAAGAGATAGCAAATAAGGGTGAAAAAAATGCCAAAATCCCAAATAGAATTATCTTCGACCGTCTAAGTTTGAGATGAATCTCTCATGGTCAATGCAGGATTCTAGATTACATTTAATGAGCTTTTTGAAACACATAAGATTCTTGGTAAAATTAAAAATTAATTCCCTGGGACTTGTATGGAGTGAAGCTAGGTCTATTTTACCATGACTTGAGATATAGTCACTGTCAGAATATGAATATAGGCAATATAAGATCCTAGCTTGATAGTGATTGTCTAATATATACAGTAGCTTATGTATAGCATTTCTTTTTGTTGCCTCAAAATCTTAATGCATAATCTTCTGTATACTATAAGTTTTGGGTCAGTCTTTGTATCATTTAGTCCTCAGGGAAAAAACTTAAAAAAAAAAAAGAAAGAAAGAAAATATCATTGTTTTTTCCCTAAGGAAAGTACCCTTGGCTTTCTTTTCTACTTCCATTAAAGCAGGTCTCTGTCTCTTAAGAAAAAAGCATCTAAGAAACTGCTGTGCTTAGTCCCTTCAGTTCTGTCCAATTGTTTTGCGACCCCATGGACTGCAGCCCACCAGGCCCCTCTGTCCATGGGATTCTCCAGGCAGCAATACAGGAGAGGGTTGCCATGCCCTCCTCCAGGGGGTCTTCTGACCCAGGGATTGAATCTGCATCTCATGCCTCCTGCATTGGCAGGTGGGTTCTTTACCACTAGCACCACATGGGAAGTCCTTGCTCACAAGTTTTACTGAACGATATCATTCTTTATCAACTATTTCCATTCATGACTATAAATTACTTTAGGGTGAAGATAATGACTTAATCAATTAGTCTGAATTCACCACTGCACACTGTGAACATGGTATTCATATGAAAACTAGATAGAGTGAGTAGCTAGAAGGTGAGACAGGGGGAGAGAAGTTTTAAATTTTTTAAGAGAGTAATTTACAAGCTAGAGAACGTGCAGAAAAATGGATGGAGAGGAATATTGAAGCCACATCTTATGGCAAAAACTGTGAAAGGATCCTATAGTGTAAAATAATAAATTCACAATTATTAGATGTCTCCAAACAGAAACTTAATCATTCTTTATCCAAAAAATCAGAATTTATAATTATATCTTAGTTGGGAGGTGGATAAATGATGTATGGGTAAGACCCTTCTAACTTTCTGATCTATGGATTCTCTTTTCATGGGTGCATTATTCTATTAAAATGTTTGTTCACAATTTTTCCTCCAAAATCAATCATCAAACCAATTCACTTTATTTGTGGATTTTAAGTTCTTTGTAGCAAAAATTACGTCTTCAAAAAATTTTCAGAAGTTATATGTATCCAAAATATTGAGGCTATCAGCAATTCTTTTATTTTTTAAAGACAGGAAATCCTACTGAAGACTTCTTAAATTCGAATATCTCCAGGGCATAAGTAAGTGGATGTGTCCTAAGACTCACACATATATCATATGTTAAAAAAAAAAATTCCTTATAGGTGATCCAGAAATCAAGGATTCAAATGACTCAGAATTGTAAGGATAAAATTATAGTCACTTTATTTTCTATCATTAAAATTACATTGATGCCATCACCAACTCAATGGATATGAGTTTGAGCAAACTCTGGGAGATAGAGAAGGACAAGGAAGCCTGGTGTGCTGCATGGGGCTGCAATGAGTTGGACACAACTTAGTGATGGAACAACAACAAAATCACAAGATTAATAAAAGCCATTTGTGTTCAGTTTTAATGAGAAACAAAGAAGAGCAAAATGCTCTAGAAAATGCTTTCCTAAAGCCACAAAGGCTTCTGGTCAACTGATCAACCTCATTTAATTCAAGAAGATAACAAATTCAATGGATCAGCTTTGCAAATTAGTAAATTCATCAGCATTTTAAATAAACCGAAGTTATATGGAATGTTTTTATAAGATACTTCAAATATTTGGTGTAAATGACATGAATCTGGCACTCCCCAAAATAAAAATATGATTCCATAATTCTTATGAACCTAATCATTGGTAAAGGTTTAAATCAGTCTCAATTTTCCATAATTTCCTGAAAAATAACATGTCTTATGTTTGATAATTTTTTTGGTAATCAGGACTGATGAATGGCAGCATCCCATAGTAAACTTAGTCCTTCAAAGCCATATGGCCTTCTAGAGTCAGTGCAATGTAGAGAAGGTCATGGAATTCAATAAAAGTTCTAACTAGAGACAGGCCCCAAACAAGGACCTACATCCTTCCCACATTAGAATCAAGTCGGAATGGTTAGGTTTACAGTCTTTACCAATGGAGTCACTTCTTCACTGCAGTTAATATTTCCCATGCTTCTAAGTTGAACAGCTAAGCATCTCTGAAAACAGTGCACCTACAGCTTAGATGATTTAAAATGTTGATATTCATCTATCTGTGCTACCTCACCAAGGAGGTAAAATCAAAGGAATCAAATGAATCAGGCAAATGCATAAAGGTCAGATGATAAAAACAATGCTAAGAAATTATTAGGACAAACATAGTTTTGTCAGGGCTGCATTTAATGGGATAATATTCTTAGTATTATGTTTTTAAGCAAGAGCTAATGCGCAATTTTGTTTTAAAATTACCAAGAGACATATTGTTTCTGGACTATTAACTTTTTTTTCAGTATTTAGATCACAACTCCTAAGGCTTCGCTATATTTTGACAGGTACTGACAAAGAGTGTCATGGAATTGTGACTCAATTGTCACCTTTAGAGTGTTCAAGCTGAAAAAATTCAGGATGAGTGCTAGGTACTAATTAGAACTGTTATATTAGGAAAGCAAATACAATAGTGTCTAACATTAAACAAAGCACAGTTCTCATCAAAAATGGTTTCTTTTGTGTGTGGGTTAGTCTATAAAACTATTTTGCATGTTAATGAAGCACAAACAATTATTGGCAGAGTAACTAGTTTTATGCAATTACAAAAATCACATAAAAGTCCTATTGTTTGTTGTCTTATGATTTTTAATGCTAATTTTTCACTTGATAATTTCAGATTTCATTTGTACCACAGTGCACAATTAGGTTTTTATATCTGTGAAGATGAAGGCTAGTATTGGGAAAAAAAACTTCTCATGAAAAAAAAGTAAAAGAAAAATAGTTATTTTCAGAATGAGACTATCAGACAGCCTGAAAAAGATAGAGAAAAATGATAAGCAGAATTTCCATCAAGGGAGAAGACAACGTTTATGTGACTGAAAGAAGAGTATTTCCTACAGAAATTGGAGGAGGGTGGGAAAATTGGTGAAAAGGGGAAAAAAATCAGACAAACAGGAATAGTGTGGGGAAGAATCTAGAATTAAGACATAGGTGGAATCATCAGAGAACTAGCACGTATTAGATGGTAAATCATAGTTATAGTTGATAAACTAGTATGGTAATGGTGGGATGAATTCAAGCACATGGCGACACTGGGAACCAAAACTCAGCCAAGAATTGCAAATATCAAACAGTGCAAGCACGTGAGCACGTGCTGAAATTTTAGGGAAAACTTTGAATGGTTACTTAACTGATGAAGATCTCTGTATTAAGATCAGATGGAAGTGGCAGATTTTTATTTTGCTAAAACAGGTTTTCCTTTTTGTTTCACGAGCGTGCAGTGGAACTTGCTTCTTACAATTCCTCATTAGTTAACAATCTAATCTTTTACTTTAATGAGGCATATAGTAATGGATTAAGTAGTTTTTCTCCTGAAAAAAATAGAGATATTTGGTATGGCATATTTAATTTGTTTACACATTAAAATATCTTTTCTAACTACAAACCATCAGAAATGACTTTGATCAGTGTTGATCTCCTGCAATGGCTGTGAGAACTCTGGGTTTTCTGGTTGGTGTTACTTCTTAGACAATGTGACATATACCAGGTAAGAGCTTAGATGCTATCTAAGATGCTATCTTAGATATCTTAGATGCTATCTTAGATGCTGTTGAATAGAGCACAATGTTTGAAAGATCAGAATTCATTTTTCTGTTAGTATTCTTTTTCTTGTTTTTATTTAATGCAACCTGAGTTATATAAAATTGTTTCAGCTCATTCATAGGATTTAAGACACTGAAATATACTTAAAATGAATGCATTTGAACTATTAGTATAAAGATTCAAAATCCCAAACTTTCCCATAAAACTAAGTTAGCTTAGCTCTTTTTTCTTAACAAGCTTCCCTCATAACTCAGATGTTAAAGAATCCGCCTTCAATGGAGGAGACCTGGGTTTGATCCCTGGGTTGGGAAGATCTCCTGGAAAAGGGAATGGCAACACACACACTCCATTACTCTTGCCTGGAGAATTCCATGGCCAGAGGAGCCTGGCGTGTTACAGTCCATGGAGTCTCAAAGAGCCAGATACAACTGAGGTATTAGCCCTTTCACACTTCCATAGTTTCACTTTTTTTTTTTCCATAGTCTCACTTTTATTTATTTATTTATTTGGTCTTCTATTGAAAGCATCCCTCAAAGCACTAGAGTTTTCCAGTGGTAAATTTTCTGGTCACTTATTTTATGGTGAATTTGCATCCTTGTTACTCATCCACTACAGTGAATGCATGTATTTAGAAAAGCATATCTTATACATGAAGATATCATTAATATACCCTTACAACTAGGTAACAGTTTAAAAATATTTTACAGCTTTAGGTAAATAATTGTTTCATGATTTTCACAGTTTGAAGGTGACAATTCCTCTCTTTCTAGCCTTTCTCCTCTACCCTTTCTACTTACCCAAGGAAGACAGGGAGGAAGGAAAGGAAAGCAGGCAGAAAGGGAGGGAAGTATACAGGAAGGAAGGAAAAGCAATTCTGAGGTTGTGTCTGAGTTGTTTCCACTATATAAAGCAAAAAAAAAAAAATACCCCTGGGCTTTTGTTTTAGATAGTTAGCACTGTTGTTTAACTTCATAGAAACTTGATAATACCCATTCCTTAATCGTGTGGAAGTCTATAACAAATATTTGCTGCATTAATCATGTACATTTTCAATGTAAAGACTTTAAAACTCACTTGACAAATAATTAAACCTGTTTCATGTAAACATGTGGAGGCAAAAGTAAGAATATACATATGTGTTTAATTTTATAATGAAACTGAACCCAGCTAGTATAAAAAATCATTTTTATATCACCTAAAAATTAGTGGTGGCTACCTATAGTATAATGACCTCAAGTTTATGTCCATGGCTTGTTTCTTTTGGTGTCTTTGAGCCCTCAAAATATTTTTTATTTTATTTCTTTTTAAAATTAAAAAATATATATTTTTATGGATAGGTATATTGTCATAAATATAGCAGTGTGTATATGTCAATCTCAAACTCCCAGTCTATCCCTCCCTCCTACCCTTCTCCTTTAGTAATGGTACCTAACATTTATTCATTCTCTAGTTCAAGTCTATGTTGTTGTTCAGCCGCCTATTCATGTCTGACTCTTTGTGACCCCATGGACTGCAGCACACCAGGCCTCCCCACATCCTTCAGTGTCATATCTTTTTGTCCTTTTATACAGCTCGTGAGGTTCTCCCAGCAAGTATACTAGGGTGGTTTGCCATTCCCTCCTCCAGTGGATCATGTTTTGTCAGAACTCTCCTCTATGACCCATCTGCCTTGAGTGGCCCTACACAGCATGTCTCATAACTTCATTGAGTTACACAAGCCCCTTTGCCACAACAAGGCAGTGATCCATGAAGAGGAGTTCAATTTCTATATCCAAGACCTTAGTTCCTAGATTTAAGAAAACTTACATAGTACAAAATAAACATTTGGCAGTGTTAGTATTGAGTCTAAAATATAACTGAGCATTAGAGGTTAATAATTTGGTAAAGCAAAAGACATTTTGGGAAATGTACACCTTAATGGGCATTACATAACATTATTATTCTTAAAACAGATTAGATATATTAAACATTTCAAAATCATCTTTCTTATCAATTTAAAGTATGCAATACATTTTTCCGTAACATTTAGCCTTCACACAAAATGGAGGTGGTTAAATGAGTTCACAAAAAAGAATTACTATTCATCATTCATAAACCTTAAAATGATTCCTCTGTCTAAAATTTAAGAATTGAAAATATCTCTGGAAGTAGAAATGCCACTTAAGTAAAAGAATGCCAAAGAATCTAAAAAAAGGAGTAGATACATGTATATGTATAACAGATTCACTGTACTGTACATCTGAAACTAACACAACATTGTCAATCAACTACGTCCCAGTAAAAATTTAAGACAAAGAAAAATGATGCCCCCTGTTTTTCTTCCAAATTTCATCTTCTGCTCTAACCTGAGCAAGCCTGAGAAAGCCACTTCCAGCCTAGCTAGAGAAATGGGAAAAACCATATTTCGCATCCTGCTGGCCCTGTGGTGAATCCTTTCCTTCCACTGCTACTTCCATTTCATGAATAAGAAGGAGCTCAGGAAACTTCCTTGAAACAATTCTTCAGTTATTACCCTCCGGGGAGGAAAATGACACGTGTAAGGCATCACCTTGACGTCCTCAGTTTCTGCCAGCACTTCCTCCTTTCCAAACTGTAGGTGCACACACACACACACACACACATACACACACACACACGCCTTAGGGCATCCCCAATTTTTACCAGCCCACACCCTGGGAAGAAAATGCATGCCCTCACCCATGCCTTTTGGCTGCTATCTGGCTGTATCCATTCCACAACTGGGATGACTAGCCCTACTGTTTTATTTATGATGCAATCAGCTGCTGTAAGAAGGTGAACTGTAACTGCTATTCCATTGCATAAAAAAAGCCTTTTTAGCCCTATGTTATAAACATTTAAAAGTCTCTCTTACCCTTTTAGAAAAAGCACAGCAGGAGGTAGATAGAGGTCACTTGAAGTCTCTAATTCATCTACATTTATAGTAGGTGTTGCAAGCTCTATTAGCAGAAAATGTATGGCAGTCAGATCTAAGTTTAATATTTTACTTTAAATACCTACCTCTCTACCTAATGCCAGAAGCTGTGCCCATGATTGGTGGCATGTAGACACTTACTAGCGAAAGCTTCCCCTTTGGCAGAAAATATCAGTTGGAAAACTGCTGTTATGATAATATATTTGTGTATCAACTCAGAAAATCCTCCTTAAGAGATTTTTTTTTTCCCCTGCACAAGCAAGCACTAAGAGTACACAAGCCTTTCTGCCAATATAGATATTGATACGTGCTAAAATATTGAATGGTAACCAGACATGTCTGTATACCGTCTTGCAGGTTACCGATGGAAAATATTTTGAACTGGGAAAGTAACTGTCTTCTCACCATACCAGTGAAAGTGCTCTAGAAGGATCTTCAGCACCCGTATACCAACTTAGCAGCCTGAAAGCTAGTAAAGTGATGCAAGCTGACTGACTTCATCCTGGAGTCTCATAATGGTTTCCTTCCTGGGCGCATTTCTTCTTCGGACACTGCCATCTTGTGAGTACTAAATACATCATCAGTGAGTCTCATTCTCATGTATTACACTAATACATCATTGGAATGACAACTGCTTCTGATGATCTATTAATGCAATACATCAGATTGAGGTGTTTGAATGGGATATTACTCAGGGACCAGTGCCGTCTACATAAAGCTGGGTCCAAAATCCAATTCCATTTAATTACACAGAATTCATAGCACGCTAGCAGCGGACAAACACTACCAAAATCCGATCATCATCAAAGAAATTATTTGCATTCTCATTAAATTATCAACAAAAATCTTTCTCTTTCCTGGAAATGGAGCTGTCTGATAAGTCAGTGATTCAGACTCCATGATCTCACCATCCTCTATGACACACAAGAATTATTTTGCAAAGGCCCATGAATAAAACAAATACTCTTTCCCTATCCTCACTGCCTCACATAGTATAGTCATTAAAAAAGACATCAGATTTTTTCATCTAAAATACAATTTCTTTGGTTAACATACACATTGAATTGAATGTTCTTTGTTTGTAGTCACTAGACACCATCTAAACATTTGTACTTCTGTAAATATTATATACAGAAAAAAAAAGACACCAGAAAAAAGCAACTGAATTTGCTTTAGAGTCAGTTATAGTGCACTCTGTATATGTGTCATTTGTCACAAAGCTATCATAAAGCACACCCAGCCCCTCTGTTCTTCATTTCTGCATAAGAGACATCTATTTGTGTTTGTATAGCTTACTGTGAAATTTAAATCATGTAATCTATTGCTCTTTGGTTGGTGCTACAAATAAGATTGGGCATTGTTTTTAATAATCAAATTTTTTAAATTGCATTCGACCTTCATTACCATGAAATTTTTCAGAAATTCACTCTTTCACCTGCATTTTTTTGTTGTTCAAGTTGGAATCCCTTGAGTGTTTTCCATGGTGTTTCATAACAATAATCCAATATAATTTAAATGAAACAGGTATCAAAATTTTACAGCATTAACCTCTGAATTTGAGGTTATTTTACTTCCAATTAAAGTTAAGACCACGATAAAGTAATATGCCAGATTGGTGCATTGGTTTCTGAAGCAATTGAAATTCGATTGTATAACACTCTCCTACCTTTGTCACAGATTTTTTCAAATAGACTATTTTGTTTAAAAAGCATTTATCTATTGTTAATGTCTTTGGAGAATTCATCTTGGGGTTTAGACTGAAGATAAATGCAGGCATGTGAAGGTTTATGAAAAATGCCTCTGCAAGTGACACGCAGCCTGGTATGAGTTACCACAGTCCGTTTCACATATGGGGCAATCCATGAATCCGCTACTTGCCTTGCATTCATTATATTTGCTGGCCACGTATTTTGTTCTTCCTGTTTTTGAGACCCTTTGATATAATATACTCTTAAATACAAAATGCTGACAGTAGATCTGAAAGGAATGAGATATATACATCTAGTACGCATTTATATTCTATATATGATGATATATACATAATGTAAAAAGAGTCACCTCAGTATCAATTGCATACCTTACTATTGATTGCACACCTCAAATATGCATTTCATTTAATCTCAGGACGAGAATTAAAACTACTTCAAATTAAATTTCAGTTTAAACATTAAACTTCAAATTAAACAGTAAAACTACTTCACAAAGAAGAGATGCTTTATAAGGGCTCTTTTATGAGGGTAGGAAAGTGTGTGTGTGTGTATGTGTGTGTGTGACAAAAGGAACAATGGTAAATAATGCATGTCTTCTAGAAATATGGATTAATCAATCTAGTTTGAATCTGTGATAAAGCTCCCTGTCACTTAAAAAATGAATATAGATGTTTTTCCACATGTGACTCTTTTATTGAGTTTATAATTCCTCAGCACTCACAGTCCTGTTTTCCATTACTTTTTGTCTCCTTCACTTTTAACTAAAGGTTACCTTAGTCTCAAGATTTCTTTACATATACTTCACATAAGAGTACTCAACTAATGCAGTTTTCAGCTCCTGCTAATTAAAGAATTACCTTGAGACTTAGACACATACTGTATGTGAATAATATGCAGTTATGGAAAAGAAGCATGCTCATGATGAGTTCAGCTTTCTTTTCTTTTCTTAAAATGCTCTTCTATTTCACGTGATAATATTGTGCCATCCTTGGACTCTTAGGTTGTCTATCTCACACTACCATTCTGTATGGAGTTAGGTACATATGAAAAGCCATACCCCAGCCTGTGGCTGCCCTGGGTTAATACAGGGAAAGTGCTTTCTGTGCTCCAAAGCAAGGTTGGAAGTGAGTTCATGGAGACAGAGCTCCCCCACACCATCGTGAAGTTCCAGGATGTCACGAGGAAGGGGAGAGATGGCCGGACTCCATCACTCTGGATGCACTCAGGGGTTGAATGAATTTGAAATATGACCAAGTCTGAATGGAAGAGTGGTCACAAAGCCAAAAGCAATTACTTCAGCTTGCAAAATGTTTAAACGATTTACTTCACAGGACAAATGCAGAGTCTTCATGTGCTGGGAAAGTCTTAAAACTATATTTGGACAAAATTCGGTCAGGCTCCTTTCACAAGTTATTGGAAGAGGGGAAGGCAAGGGATTTGAGATGCCGGCCCCATTCGGTCAGGGATTTTCTGAAACCCAAACCCCTGTCCTGTCATCTTTGTTTCAGAGGGTCTGATGTGTTCACATTTTCCATCACCTTGGGAAGAAAGCTGAGGTAAGTAGCTTAATTTATAGATTGATGGGACAAACTTATTTAAAAATTCTCAGTATGGTCTCATGAATCATGTAGGCCTATTAAACTAATTGCTAAGTAAATTTAAGCAGTATTACAGTAAAATTCAAGAGAATTTATCATCAATCTGAAGAGATCTTTGGTGGTCTCATGCTGCCCCCCACAGATATGTCTCAGAACATTCATTATGCCATAATTACAAAGTCTCTTTGAAGAGGCTAAAAATCCCGAGATGCCTCTCATCAATTATTTTCACCTGTTAATTCATTTTGTGTGAGGTAATAACCTCGGCATAATAACAAATGTGCAAGTACTCCGATTTTGCAATTAAAAGCAGCAGGGCTCCTATTTTGATCATACAGACTGTGACATCCATCATAGAAAACAATTTGGGCCTAGCAGGATGACAGATGCCATACTGATGGCTCTACTAACTAACTGCCTGTCCTAGGGAAAAAAAAAAATGGTCAGGCTTCAACCCGCAGCTGCAAGCTATCTGATAGCTTCTGACCAGTCAGCAGGAGAAAGCCTGCAGTGACTAAATTACTGAAAGGTAATTTTACTTCTCAAAATGAGGATTTCTGAGCCATAAATGTATGCATTCCAGTGGCTGCTGTAATTTGGGAACAAATAGCCCTTTTCATTTGAAAATGACGGGAACCACTGCCAGTGTTCAGGACGTTTTGTTTCTTGGGCTTTTACATGAAAAATACAATGTAATACTCATTATTTCTGCCCCTTTTCACATCTTATTAGACAGAGAAAGCAAGGTGGTTATCTGTGCTCTCTTAGGCTAAATCTACACATGGAAGATATTCCCCCCACCCCCAGCTTCTGGACAGGTGCCTAAATAATAGAAGAGTGTCATTTTTGTCTTTCACTTTGTACGGAGTCCAAGTGAACTCTATCTCAGAATTGCATCCCACAATCCTAGCTCAGCTGAAAGACACCTACACCTAACCTGATCCCACTGCAAGGACGAAGCTGATTACCTGTGCGTCCTAGCTGTAAGAAATGAATTAGATGCTAATAAATGCAGATGGAAGGTTTCTGTCCTAGTTTTTTTAAATCTCAATATTTCAAACGAGTTCATAAAACATGATGTGCCTTCTCTTTTTGCTTCAATAGTAACGTATCTGGGATCTTACTCTAGGCTTCATGAGAATAACTACTGTCTTTTTTGAAACATGTGCTTATATGCTACTGCTAATCTTAAAAAGAAAATCATACAACAGTGCAAGTAAGTTCTGGCTAATTGAAAGAAAACATAAATATTTTTCATGATTACCTCCAATAGGAAATGATCTCAAAAGAAATTGAGGAGCTTTGTGTACCGTTGTTTCTCCAGCAAAACTAAATTCAGAGAATGGATTGTGGAATATAGGCCACCGAGTACAATAAAAGCAGGTATGACATGCAAGCAAAAAACATATTATGGGAAGTTGTTATGTTTTCAGGATTATGTGTTTGACTTCTTCCATGTGAAATGAAGAACAAAGGATGAGAGAAAGACAAAAGGTTAAGCACAGTACGAACTTTCTCAGCAGTCCTGCATCTTAAGAAGACAGTCTCGTTTATGCTATTAACAGATGATATGATATTAACACTTTACGCTTCGCTCCCACATTTCTTGCAGACAAACAAAGAAGAGCACTCTGTTTCTTGGGGAAAATCTACTGTTTCCAAGTCTATTGTACCAGACTCATAAACCCTGTCAGCAAGAAGGATGAATAGGTGATAGAAGCCGGGTTGTGCTGCTGGAGAAACACAGAGCGGGGAAGGAAGGGCTTCTTTTTCCAATGCTCCGATCTGGGTTCTTCCTAAACATTTGAAGCTAATCGGGGATAGGTCTCCTTTGACTTTTAGTAGGGTGATCCTTCCACGTTCACTATTAGTAAATCCTTTAAACTTCTGCAAAACGCCTTTGCATAAGAATAAAAGTCTCTGTGAACAGCTTGGGAAGTTGTAAGACACAAGTTCTTTTCATCAGGGAGCACAATGAACAATCAAATGAAAGAGACACATTAGAACAACAAAATTGCAATTACCCATCCGAGATCCCCCATAATGGGAAGCCAGGGGGACATGGCCTTTATGAACACGCTCTGACTGTAACTAATGCTCAGTAGCCATCAACAAATTATGACTCCTGACACTTTTGCTGCCGCAGTATTAAGCCCAGAGTCCAATGGAGAAAATATATGGTTTTTATTACAAAATTGTTCTTGTTTACAATTCTAATATCCTCTTCATTATCTACTTTTCTAGACATTTTAGGCAGTTCTGAAGACCTGGGGCAGCACTAGTCCTGTCATAAAGAGAAATTAATGTTGTTAAAGTTGGCCTAGCTGCCCTCTGGGACGGCTGAAGATGTGGAAATATAAGGCTCTGTTTTTAAAATGAAAATGATTAAAGGCACAGACACCTTGCTCTTGGAGCAGCCACTAAAACTTTTAATAAAATACATGGGCACATACACACAAAAGCTTCTTTTCTTTTCCTTTCAATAAGTCATCATCTTCTCTCCCTCTCTGTCTCAAATCCCACTTTGTTCTATAAAGAAACAGCTTGCTTTAAAGACTAATAAGTGTAAAAACATGACCTCGTTGTTATAAAGAACACATTTATTTCATCCAGGAGTAGCTCATCCAATAAGGACTAGGCACAGAGAAGCCAGGAGAGCTTTCTCCCAATAGTCAGTAAGCTAATTAGGAGCATGTTTTAATAGGTAGTCTTTACAACTGACCAGCTTAACCCTACCTCCGGAGAACACTGCAGAATGGCCCAACCACCACCACTGCTGGAGGTATGAATCAGCTTGCGTATTCTAGGATTTCAGGGAGGGGTTTCATCAGGGGCAGGCAAGAAAGAAACAGCAAGCTAGTGGAAGTTACTAGGAATCCTTTGAGAGAGAGACTACCAACAGTATCTTGAACAAAATGGCTCATATATCCCAAGAAAAATGACAGGAAATAACTCAAAGGAAGAGAGCATAACCTTTGCCATCTGAGGGCAAATGAACAGCAGTCAAGATATCACCTCTCTGATCCTCCCAACCTTAGTCATTTCATCAGGTTAACTGAATGTTCTCCATACAGCGTTTGAGAGCAGAGTAACATCCCCACTCTCCCAATGTTTTAATTTTATTACTTTATTTCAAGAAGTCTTGTGTTTTCACCATTTTTCTTTTCTTCCTTTGCTTCTTTCCTCCTGTTTTTCTTCCTTTCTTCCTTACTTCCTTTCTTTTTATTTCTCCCCTCTCTCTCTTTCTTTCTCTTTCAGTTTCTTTTTAATTTACCCTACTTGCCATCATTCTGCTCAGATAACAAGCGAGTAACTAATAGCCATATGAGAGGAATAAAAGCTCTACGATAGCCTTAAGTTGTTTTCATTTTCCCCATTGTTTGCCTGGTTGGTTATTCACAAGAGTTAGTGTAGCTTCCTTACAAATCTAAAGGCCCGAAAGAATAGTCAAATATCACTGAGGTTCACAGTCTATATGCATACTTCTCTCATTTAGATAATTTCATCAAATATCTATGTATTTGATTTATATATATAACAGATTTAGCAGACTTGAGTCTCTCATTCTTATATTTTCAGGAGAAACATATAGAAGCCACGTGAAACCACAAATCAAGGTCATTTCAGCAGCATTTGAAGAACGTCACAACTCATCCCATCAAGCAAGTTGAGTATCCAATGGCCGCCATGCTGTCGTCTAATTCTCCCGCTCTCCTCTTTCTTCAGCATGCACCCATTTTCTTCCCCGAGTTTAGTTGTTTTGTTTTCTCTCTTAATTCCTAGTTCGGGGCCTCCATTACAGACAAATGGAGAAAACATTTGACCACACACAGTAATGCGGGAATGCCAGTCTGTCAAACAGCTACGACAGCCACCGCTTTTCTCCTGCGGCCTGATACAAAGTGGCTGAAATACCACAAATGGATGTCCTATCCTTCGGATTTGGAAGCTTTTCTAACTTTCAGGAGTCACCTAATTAAATTTTAATGCCGTTACGTATAAACACCTTAACCGAAACAGCTAATACCTTGTTGGAGATTAGTTGGCAAATGGCTTTAAAGAAATCTGGCTTTGAGATAATCGTTGCAACAACATTAATGTTATTGAGACCCTGCTCTGTACCAGTCACTGTTCTAACTTCTTTTTGTGGTTGAACTTACTGAAGCACCACAAAAGCCCTTTGTAAATGAGAACATCATGGCCCACAGAGGGTAGGTCACATAGCTGCTTAAGACTGGGCCGCAAATCACACCCACACATTCTGGCCCCATATTTGACATTCTTAAAGAGGCAATTAAACTCTGCAATTAAACTCAAATTCACAATTAAAAAGAAAGACAAATGCCACTCAAAGGAAAGAGCACTTAAAGGCGACACTCCACAATCGTGCTGCTTTCCTCAATCCTTGCTAAAGTCCATAGCATGACCTCAACACCTCTTCAACACTGATTGTAGAGTAACAATCACCATCTATTTCTGTCACCAGATATTTCTCCAGCAACTCATATAGCATTTTGCTTATTTGACCCCATTTGTTGTAGTCTTTTCTGAGAAGTCATATATCTTTCTAGTTGATGCCAACATATGTTTTGAAGGGGACTGGACAAGATGGAAAAAGCCTCTGGTGCTGAGCCTGTGGTTTCCTCATATGCAATATGTGTCTCACTCAAATCATAGTCCAGGTCTGAAATTTTATATATGTTTTTCCTGCTTTTGGTAGATCAGTCATATCTAACTCTTTGCCACCCCATGGACTATATAGCCTGCCAGGCTCCACTATCCATGGGGATTCTCCAGGAAAGAATACTACAGTGGGCAGCCATTCCCTTCTCCAAGGGATCTTTCTGATCAGAGACCAAACCCAGGTTTCCTGCATCGCAGACCTATTCTTTACCACTGAGCCACCAGGGAAACCCTGAACTTTCAAATACATGTGCTTAAGTATGAGGCAAATTGCATAAACCAAAAGTTAGAAAGCAGCACATATCTTTAGTAAATGAAATACTAATTGTTCACATTAAACAACAGCATATATAACTATATGTGTGTGTATACATGTATAGATATTCAGAATATGTATATATTCAGTTGATAAATATCAATAACCTCAGATATGGAGATGGCACCACCCTTATGGCAGAAAGTGAAGAAGAACTAAAGAGCTTCTTGATGAAAGTGAATGAGGAGAGTGAAAATGTTGGCTTAAAACTCAACATTCAGAAAACTAAGATCATGGCATCTGGTCCCATCACTTCATGGCAAATAGATGAGGAATTAGTGGAAATAGTTAGAGATTTTATTTTGGGGAGCTCCAAAATCACTGCAGATTATGACTGCAGCCATGAAATAAAAAGACGCTTGCTCCTTGGAAGAAAAATTATGACCTACCTAGACATCATATTAAAAAGCAGAGACATTACTTTGCTGACAAAGGCCCATCAAGTCAAAGCTATGGTTTTTCCAGTAGCCATGTATGGATGTGAGAGTTGGACCATAAAGAAAACAGAGCGCCAAAGAATTGATGCTTTTGAACTGTAGTGGTGGAGAAGACTCTTGAGAGTCCCTTGGACTGCAAGGAGATCCAACCGGATCCATCCTAAAGGAAATCAGCCCTAAATATTCATTGGAAGGACTGATGCTGAAGCTGAAGCTCTAATACTTTGGCCACCTGATATGAAGAACTGACTCATTTGAAAAGACCCTGATGCTAGGAAAGATTGAAGGCAGGAGGAGAAGGGGATGACAGAGGGTGAGATGGTTGAATGGCATCACCGAGTCAATGGACAGGAGTTTGAGTAAATTCCAGGAGCTGGTGATGGATCCTCCCTGCGACTGAACTCAACTCAACTCAGTTGGATATATATCAATATACACATATATATATACATATATATATATATTCTAAGTTATAAAAAGTCAATTTCTTCTTACTTAATCCAACTGATGCAAGTTCATGATAATATGTAATCAAAAGTCAGTGCCAGATTTTGTTAGTAAACTCTGTCAGCTTACTGAATGATTCACTATGTACATATGTAATTTTATTTTCATCAAATGAATAAATTGCTATACATCTGAACACTTAAATATTGTGTAAGAATTACAAGTGGGGTGCTGTATTTGGTAAAGAAAGGGAAATGGAGAATGACATCCATGGATTAAAATCCTACAATTTCATTTTTGCTGCTTAGTTGCTCAATTGTGTCTGACTCTTATGAGCCCGTGGACTGTAGCTGGCCAGTCCTCTGTCCAAGGCATTTCCCAGGTAAGAATACTAGAGTGGGCTGCCATTTCCTTCTCCAGGGGATCTTCCCAATAATCAAACCTGTGTTTGCTGCATGGGAAGGTGGATTCCTTACCACTGAGCCACCAGGGAAGCCCAGGCATAGCTTCATATAGCTTCTTAACCATTGTAAGGGTTCTTTTATCTCCCTACATTTCTATTTTCCCTTTTTACTATAGTCATCATGCTGTCTATTGGATTATCAGTACTTATTAATCCTATAGCTGGAAATTAGTAATTTTCAACCAGCATCTCTCCATTTCCCTCACTCTAGTACTTTCTACAATCTTCTACTGTCTATATAAGTTGCCTTTTTTTAGATTCAATATATATTCATTAATATATTTAGGTGCATTTTTCATTGATTATGAAAATGAAATTTATTTTTTACAATTGATTGTGTAAAATGATAACATTGGTACAGGTAAACATTTTGATTTTCAACTTCATTTTTCTTCATTTCATTCAGTTTATTTTCTATATTTAATATCAGTGCTTTTTATTTTATTTTATCTTTGGAAAATCAAATAATTAATACATTTTATATATTTTCCTTTGGTTCCATATCACTCACCTTAACCATCTTATAGTTTCATTTGCTTTCTTCTGTAGTAAGAGAGAACATTTAGACTTCCTCCTCATCCCATTATTCAAATTTATATAAGACTGAAAAAGATAAAAAGGAAGAAGATCCAAATTAGAAAAATGAAGAATGAAAGTGGATATTGACCTTACAGAAAATGAAAAGATTATGAGGGAACATCATGAACAATTGTATGCCAACATATTAGATAATTATTTCTTTCAATAAAAAATGAGAAGGAAACACTTTCAACTCATTCTATGAAGCCAAAAACACCCTGGAAACATTAGCAAAGCCATCACATAAAGAAAGTAGAAGTAATAGTAAAGTCACTAAGTTGTGTCCGACTCTTGCAGCCCTATGGACTGTAGCCTGCCAGGGTCCTCTGTCCATGGGATTCGCCAGGTAAGAATACTGGAGCGGGATGCCATTTCCTTCTCCAGGGGATCTTCCTGACCCAGGAATCGAACCCGGGTCTCCTGCATTGCAGGCAGATTCTTTACCAACTGAGCTATAAGGGAAGCCTGAGAGACTAATATTTATTAAGGAAGAGGATTCCCTAGTGGCTTGAAAGTAAAAAAATCTACCTGCCAGTGCAGGAGACAAGAGTTTGATCCCTGGTCCAGGAAGATCCCATATGCCGGGGAACAATTGAGCCCATGTACCACACTACTGAGCCTGTGCTTTAGAGTTCAGAAGCCACAACTACTGAGCCCATGTGCTGCAACCACTGAAGCCCTAATGCCCTAGAGCTGGTGCTCCACAAGAAAATCCATGGCAATGAGAAATCCACGTGCTGAGTTAGAGAATAGCCCCCGTTTGCCTTGTGCAACTAGAGAAAAGCCCGCACAGCAATGAAGACCCAGCATAGCCAACAAAGTTAAAGAATAATTAAAATAGATTATCAAATATTTAAAAATATTCCTTAAGGAAAAATAATGCCAAAATCCCTCCAGAGGACCCAGAGGAGTCTGGTGGAGAGGGAGGTGGGAGGGGGGATCGGGATGGGGAATACGTGTAACTCTATGGCTGATTCATGTCAATGTATGACAAAACCCACTGAAATGTTGTGAAGTAATTAGCCTCCAACTAATAAAATAAAATTTAAAAAAAAATCCCTCCAGAATTCTACCAAACTGAATCTAGTAATACATAAAAAGAATTATGCACCATGACCAAATGGATTTATTTTAGGAATGCCAGGTTTATTCAATGTACCAAAATCAATTCACATTTAATGAGCAAAATTCAAATAATCTGATGTCCACTTTCATTGTTTCTACTCAACATTGTACTAGAACTTCTACCCAAAGCAATTAGGTAAGGTAAAGGAGTAAAAAAGCACCCAGATTGAAAATGAAGAAGTAAAGGTATCTCTACTTGAAAATATCATGACCTTGTAATATAGAAAGTCATTAAATAGCGCCCCCCCCCAAAAAAAAATGCTAGTAGAATTAGTAGACAAGTTCAGCAAGTTTGTAGGACATAAGATTAATTTAGAACATAAAGCGCTATTTCTATGTACTAGAAATGAGCAATCTATACAAGAAATCAAGGAAATAATTCTGTTTAACAACAACAACAGAAAATAAAATTCTTAAAGTTAAATGTACCCAAATAAATATGACATGCACACTGAGAACAAAACGTTGAAAAAATAAAAAGATGTAACGACATGCAAAAACATTCATCAATTTAAAGACTTGCTGGGAAAGATTGAAGGCAGGAGAAGAAGGGGATGACAGAGGATTAGATGGTTGGATGGCATCACCAACTCAATGGACATGAGCTTTGGTAAACTCTGGGAGTTGGTGATGGACAGGGAGGCCTGGCATGTTGCAGTTCACGGGGTCACAAAGAATCAGACATGACTGAGGGATGGCATATAAGTTAAACAAGCAGGGTGACAATATACAGTCTTGATGTATTCCGTTCCTGATTTGGAACCAGTCTGTTGTTCCATATCCAGTTCTAAGGTTTGCTTCTTGACCTGAATACAGATTTCTCAGAAGGCAGGTCAAGTGGCCTGGTATTCCCATCTCTTGAAGAATTTTCCAGTTTGTGGTGATCCACACAGTCAAAGGCTTTGGCATACTCAATAAAACAGAAATCAATGTTTTTCTGGAACTCTCTTGCTTTTTCGATGATCCAGCAGATGTTGGCAATTTGATCTCTGGTTACTCTGCCTTTTCTAAAACCAGCTTGAACATCTGGAGGTTCATGGTTCACGTACTGTTGAAGCCTGGCTTGTAGAATTTTTAGCATTATTTTACTAGTATGTGAGATCAGTGCAACTGTGCTATAGTTTGAGCATTCTTTGGCATTGCCTTTCTTTGGGATTGGAATGAAAACTGACCTTTTTCAGTCCTGTGGTCAATGCTGTTTTCCAAGTCTCCTAACATATTGAGTGCAGCACTTTCACAGCATCATCTTTTAGGACTGGAAATAGCTCAACTAGACTTCTATCACCTCCACTAGCTTTGCTCATAGTGATGCTTCCTAAGGCCCACTTGACTTTGCATTCAAGGGTGTCTGGCTTTAGGTGAGTGATCACACTATTGTTGTTATCTGGGTCATGAAGATCGTTTTTGTATAGTACTTCTGTGTATTCTTGCCTCCTCTTCTTAATATCTTCTGCTTCTGTTAGGTTCATACAATTTCTGTCCTTTATTGTGTCCATCTTCGCATGAAGTGTTCCTTTGGTGTATCTAATTTTCTTGAAGAGATCTCTAGTGTTTTCCATTCTATTGTTTTCCTGCTCTTCACCAGCACTGATCACTGGTGTAGGCTTTCTTATCTCTCCTTGCTCTTCTTTGGAACTCTGCCTTCAAATGGGTATATTTTTCCTTTTCTCCTTTGTCTTTCACATCTGTTCTTTTCATAGTTATTTGTAAGGCCTCCTCAGACAACCATTTTGCCTTTTTGCATTTCTTTTGTGGGGGAGTGGTCTTGATCCCTGCCTCCTGTACAATGTCATGAACCTCTATCCATAGTTCTTCAGACACTCCATATATCATATCTAATCCCTTGTATCTATTTGTCACTTAAATTGTACAATCATAAGGGATTTGATTTAGGTCTACCTGAATTGTCTAGTGATTTTCCCTACTTTCTTCAACTTAAGTTTAAATTTGGCAATAACGGGTTCATGATCTGAGCTAAAATCAGGTAAATGTTATTATTTCTGCTTTTCCATTACACTTTGCTATTTTTCCTAGTATTACTTAAAAAAATTTCCCATACACAGCATTTTTTAAATTCCTGATATTAAACTTGACATTATTACACTGTAGCAACTTTATTTCTGAAATAAAGGATAATAGAAAGATGTCATACTGTTTCTTAAAAGAGATATAAATTAATAAAGGAGAATTTTGTAACAATGCTACTGAAGTAAATTGAATTATTTGTTTAGCAAGCAATCACATGAAAACTGAAATAAGCATAGTGACTCAAACTTCTTTGTTAGTGGAAATAATATAAACACATAACAAATATAACACATAAAAATGCTCAAAGAAAATAAGAATACATAATAGCAACATCATCAGACCTTACTTATTTGACAAAAATGCTACTTTAGCAGGGAGATCATAATGTAGAAAAAATACTAAGCATTAATGTTTGAAGCATCAGACTCAGTCCTTATCACTCTAATATCTGGCTTTCTAAGAGGCTGCTGCTAAGTCGCTTCAGTTGTGTCTGCCTCTGTGCAACCCCATAGATGGCAGTCCACCAGACTCCCCCGTCCCCGGGATTCTCCAGGCAAGAACACTGGAGTGGGTTGCCATTTCCTTCTCCAGCGCATGAAAGTGAAAAGTGAAAGTGAAGTCACTCAGCCATGTCCCACCCTTAGCAAATCCATGGACTGCAGCCTACCAGGCTCCTCCATCCATTGGATTCTCCAGACAAGAGTACTGGAGTGGGTTGCCATTGCCTTTTACTTCTAAGGGACTAAAATATTTAAATGGATGTTGCCTCTACATGTATTACTTTGAAGCACCAATCTCTGCATCTATTCATTTAAGAAGTATTTGTCAGGGACCTACTATATGTTATACCTGGCTTGGAGGAAGGTATCAGAGATAATTAAAACACGCTTGCCTCTGCCTTCCTCAGAATTACAATATGAGGTGATATGATTAAAGGAACCAGAAATAAATTTTAAAAATTGCAAAAAGTGCCATGAAGTGAAAGCAAAAAATGTTTTTGTAATAGAAAAAAAATAATTAGTTGAGGGTCACTTCCTTATCTATAATGATCAGACAAACTATTTCTGAGAAAGGGCATTCCAAACGAGACCTAAATGTTAGAAGGATAAGAAGACAGTGTTACAATGAACTTGACAAGAACTGGGAAGGGTGTGTATGATATACATTGAGGAAATGTTTTTGACAAGAAGAGAGAAAAAAGGCAGTACATCTCTGAGTATAGTGAGGGATGATGGGAAATGCATTAGTCAGGACACTTTCATGGCAGATATTACCTGCTATTTTAATGGTTGATATAATTAGCTAAGAAGCTACTTAATCAGTCAAGGATGATTTTTGATTAAAAGAGCGGTGCTGGAGCTGTGGCTGCACAGCACTGGAGAAGCAGTGAGGAGACACCCCACCTCCAAGGTCGGAGAAACCCCGGGAAGACGGTAGGAGGGTGAATTCATGTTTAGTATCAAACCCCACCCTTCCAGAGATGCTAAGAGGGCTCAAACTAACCTTATGCTCTGGGTGCAGCAGACTTGGTATGGCACAAGCCCTCTTGGAGGAGGTCGCCATTAACCCCACTTACAGAGGACTGGGAAATAGACTCTCGGAGGGCACAAACACAACCTTGTGTGCACCAGGACTCAGGAAGAAGGAGCGGTGACCCCACAAGAGACTGACCCAGACTTCTCCAGGAGCGTCCAGGAGCCTCCAGTGGAGGCGTGGGTTGTTGGTGGCCTGATAAAGGGTTGGGGGCAGTGAGTGTAGCAGTACATGCATGGGACTTTTGAAGGAGGTTGCCATTATCTTCATTACCTCCACCATAGTTTGGCCCCAGGTAAATAGCAGGGAAGGAACACAGCTTCACCCATCAACAGAAAATTGGATTAAAGATTTACTGAGCATGGTCCTGCCCATCAGAACAAGACCCAGTTTTCCCCTCAGTCGGTCTCTCCCATCAGAAAGCTTCCATTAGTCTCCTTTCCTTCTCCATCAGAGGGCAGAGAGACTGAAAACCACAATCCCAGAAAACTAACCGATCTGATCACATGGACTACAGGCTTATCTAACTCAATGACACTATGAGCCATCCCGTGTAGGGTCACCCAAGACAAAGACGTCATGGTGGAGAGTTCTGACAAAATGTGGTCCACTGGAGAAGGGAATGGCAAACCACTTCAGTATTCTTGCCTTGCGAACCCCATGAATAGTATGAAAAGGCAAAAAGATGGGACACTGAAAGATGAACTCCCCAGGTCAGTAGGTGCCCAATATGCTCCTGGAGATCAGTAGAGTACTAACTCCAGAAACAATGGAGAGACAGAGCCAAAGCAAAAACAACACCCAGTTGTTGATGTGACTGGTGATGGAATCAAAGCCTGATGCTGTAAAGAGAAATATTGCATAGGAACCTAGAATGTTATGTCCATGTATCAAGGCAAACTGGAAGTGATCAACCAGGAGATGGCAAGAGTGAACATTGCCATTTTAGGAGTCAGTGAACTAAAATAGACTAGAATGGGTGAAGTTAATTCAGATAACCATTATATCTACTGGACAAGAATCCCTTAGTAGAAATGGAGTAGCCATCATAGTCAACAAAAGAGTCTGAAATGCAACACTTGGATGCAATCTCAAAAATGACAGAATGATCTCTGTTCAATTCCAAGGCAAACCATTCAGTATCACAGTAATCCAAGTCTATGCCCCGACCAGTGATGCTGAAGAAGCTGAAGTTGAGTGGTTCTATGAAGACCTACAAGACCTTCTAGAGTTAACACCCCCCAAAAAATGTCCTTTTCGTTGTAGGGGACTGGAATACAAAAGTAGGAAGTCAAGAAACACCTAGAGTAACAGATAATTTTGGCCTTGAAGTACAGAATGAAGCATAGAAAAGGCTAATAGAGTTTTGCCAAGAGATCATATTGGTCATAGCAAAAACCCTCTTCCAACAACACAAGAGAAGACTCTACACATGGACATCACCAGATGATCAATACTGAAATCAGATTGATTATATTCTTCTAGTCAAAGATGGAGAAGATCTATAGAGTCAGCAACAACAAACCAGGAGCTGACTGTGGCTCAGATTATGAACTCCCTATTGTCAAATTCAGACTGAAATTGGAGAAAGTAGGGAAAACCACTAGACCATTCAGGTATAGCCTAAATCATATTCCTAACGATTACACAGTGGAAGTGAGAAATACATTCAAGGTATTAGATCTGATAGAGTGTCTAATGAAATATGGATGGAGGTTCAAGACATTGTACAGGAGACAGGGATCAAGACCATCCCCAAGAGAAAGAAATGCATAAAAGCAAAATGGCTGTCTGAGGAGGCCTTACAAATAGCTATGAAAAGAAGAGAAGTGAAAAGCAAAGGAGAAAAGGAAAGATATACCCATTTGAAGGCAGAGTTTCAAAGAATAGCACGGAGAGATAAGAAAGCCTTCACCAGTGATCAGTGCAAAGAAATAGAGGAAAACAATATAATGGGAAAGACTAGAGATCCCTTCAAGAAAATTAGAGATACCAAGGGAAAACTTCACACAAAGATGGGCTCAGTAGAGAACAGAAATGGTATAGACCTAACAGAAGCAGAAGATATTAAGTACACGTGGCAAGAACACAGAAGAACTATACAAAAAAGATCTTCACAGCCCAGATAATCATGATGGTGTGATCACTCACCTAGAGCCAGACATCCTGGAATGCAAAGTCAAGTGGGTCTTAGGAAGCATCTCTATGAGCAAAGCTAGTGGAGGTGATGGAAGTCCTGTTGAGCTATTTCCAATCCTGAAAGATGATGCTGTGGAAGTGCTGCACTCAATATGTCAGCAAATTTGGAAAACTCAGCAGGGGCCACAGGACTGCAAAAGGTCAATTTTCATTCCAATCCCAAAGAAAGGCAATGCCAAAGAATGCTCAAACTATAACACAGTTGCACTGATCTCACATGCTAGTAAAATAATGCTCAAAATTCTCCAAGCCAGGCTTCAACAGTACATGAACTGTGAACTTCCAGATGTTCAAGCTGGTTTTAGAAAAGGTAGAGTAACCAGAGATCAAATTGCCAACATCTGCTGGATCATCAAAAAAGCAAGAGAGTTCCAGAAAAACATTGATTTCTGTTTTATTGAGTATGCCAAAGCCTTTGACTGTGTGGATCACCACAAACTGGAAAATTCTTCAAGAGATGGGAATACCAGGCCAGCTAATCTGCCTCTTGAGAAACCTCTTTGCAGGTCAGGAAGCAACAGTTAGAACTGGACATGGAACAATAGACTGGTTCCAAATAGGAAAAGGAGTAAGTCAAGGCTGTATATTTTCACCCAGCTTGTTTAACTTTTATGCAGAGTACATCATGAGAAACGCTGGGCTGGATGAAGCACAAACTGGAATGAAGACTGCCAGGAGAAATACCAATAACCTCAGATATGCAGATGACACCAACCTTATGGCAGAAAGTGAAGAAGAACTAACGAACCTCTTGATGAAAGTGAAACAGGAGAGTGAAAAAGTTGGCTTAAAACTCAACATTCAGAAAACTAAGATCATGGCATCTGGTCCCATCACTTCATGGCAAATAGATGAGGAATTAGTGGAAACAGTGAGAGACTTTATTTGGGGGGACTCTAATATCACTGCAGATGGTGACTGCAGCCATGAAATTAAAAGAAGCTTACTCCTTGGAAGATAAGTTATGACCAACCTAGACAGCATATTAAAAACCAGAGACGTTACTTTTCCAACAAAGGTCTGTCTAGTCAAGGTTATGATTTTTCCAGTAGTCATGTATGGATGTTAGAGTTGGACTCTAAAGAAAGTTGAGCACCGAAGAACTGTTGCTTTTGAACTGTGGTGTTGGAGTAGACTCTTGAGAGTCCCTTGGACTGCAAGGAGATCCAAACTGTCCATTCTAAAGGAAATCAGTCCTGAATATTCATTGGAAGGACTGACGTTGAAGGTGAAGCTCCAATACTTTGGCCACCTGATGCGAAGAACTGTCTCATTTGAAAAGACCTAATGCTGGGAAAGATTGAAGGTGGGAGGAAAGGGGATGACAGAAGATGTGATGATTGGATGGCATCATCGACTCAATGGACATGAGTTTGAGTAACTCTGGTAGTTGATGATGAACATGGAGGTCTGGCGTGCTGCAGTCCACGGGGTTGCAACGAGTCGGCACAACTGAGTGACTGAACTGAACTGAACAGAGAACCAGTGGTTTAGGTCATTTTTATTTATATCAGTAAATGTCTGGAGGTTAGATTTTCCAGATGATATCAGTGACTCAAAGACATCATCAAAGATCTAATACAGTTCAACCTTCCATTTGGCATCTTTGTAAAGTCAGTATTTTGTCTACTCCCTTTCTGTCCCATGACCCCAACAGATAGGTTATTGTCCTCTTACTTGGATCCTTTCAGAAAAGAAAGGGTCAACTCAAAATGTTTTCTCTCATGTCTTTGTCTTCCACAAATAGCACATTCCTAGTGCCTATACAATAGTTCCAATAACAAAATTTAATTATAGGTTAGGTTAGAGTCAAGATTCAAGACCCAAGTATGCCCGTAGAGATAGTCAAAGTTTTTTACCAAGCTTCTTTTTGTGTGAAACATAGAAGATTTTTAAGGATTAGAATAATTTTATGAAAAAACTACCAATGAACCTGCTAAAAGCCAGGTGTAAAGATCAAAGATGTGATCACAGTAATTCCTCATTCTACACATGAACGAATGGAACTTCAGTGATATCTCCAATCTTTTGCTAATGGAAATATAATAGGAATCTGATTGAGTTTTTTCTTTGATATTTTTTCTCATTCTTGATTTCAGTTCTATCCAGCTACTTATGTGCTATAATAAATCTATTTATCAGAAATATGCATAGCCCTAGATATGTATTATATAATTCAGAATGCAGTCTGCAGTTTATCAAAGTCTATTATGTTTCAGTTCAGTCGCTCAGTCATGTCCAACTCTTTGTGACCCCAAGGACTGTAGCACACCAGGCTTCCCTGTCCATCACCAACGCCCGGAGTTTACTCAAACTCATGTCCATCAAGTCAGTGATGCCATCCAACTATCTCATCCTCTGTCATCCCCTTTCCCTCTCACCTTCAATCTTTCCCAGCATCAGGGTCTTTTCAAATAAGTCAGTTCTTCACATCAGGTAGCCAAAGTATTGGAGTTTCAGCTTCAGCATCAGTCCCTCCAGTAAATATTCAGGACTGATTTCCTTTAGGGTTGACTGGCTGAATCTCCTTGCAGTCCAAGGGATTTGTCATTATGATTACTGAGGCCAAACTACTGCTCTGAAATCTTCAGGACTTCTAATATTTTTAGCACTTCATTTTTAACAAATAGCACATTATTTTAAAAAATCAACAACATAACTTCTTTTTTTCCCAACAATGTATCTTAAGGTTTCAAGTTCATCAGTCTCTGATTTCTCAAAAGTTTTGGTTAATTTTTAATCTATGGAAATCCATGTGCATTAAAGAAACAGGATTTATTGGACTCAAATTTATTTTCCCATCTTATAAGCATCCTTATTAAAGTAACTTTAAATTATCTACTTTGTCTTCTTTGCTGGGTGGAATAACAGCCCTAGATTTCAAAAATTCAATTATCCTAATCCTTAACCATAATTAAAGTCAAAACCACTGCTTTAGATTATTCAGTATTCTCCATGGGAAGTCTCATTGGTGGATTATAGTCCCCAGATCTTTTCCTTTGTTTTGAGAATAAGGAATAGGAGTTTGCTCCTTATGTCCCAGGACTTCCCAAATAAATCAGAATTGCATCTAAACTGATACTTGGAGTGGATGATTCAGGGGCAGGACTTCCCCTCATTATTCAAATCATTGGAAATGGCTCATGTGATGTCATCAGGTGTCAACAAAACATAGTGTAAATAGGTCTTCTATCTGAAGACATCTGTCTGGTGTCTTTATTTTAATTGCAGCGTCAACTCATTTGTAATATATTGCTGAGGGGCAGTAGACATTTAAGCTTTGATTCTACCATTCTAATGGGTGTGCCTCTGGCCAAAATGCATCCGAAAGGGAAGATAACACACTGAAAAAATAGATAAATGTGAACTTGAACCATACCCATTATCCAACAAGGAATAAGAGTTCACATCAGGAATAAAATGTTTCTGTTAAGACTTTAGCAAGGGCAAGGGCAAGGGCAAAGGAGAGGGAAGATTTGATCTTCCTGGGGCTTTTTAGAAATATAATCTCAAATAAGCCAACCTGGCTATGAGACTCAGAAGGGTGAATTGTCTCACAGCTTTGAAATGCCAGTAACTCTTTATCAATAACAGGGTCTTGCCTATGGTTTAACATCAGTCCACTTTCTCAAACTGAGAGCTGCTACCACTTCTGAAAGAAAACATAGAAACAATGCCCCCTAACCCTGAAAAATCAGAGTATTCTAAGAAAAACAGGAATACAGGATGAAAACAATGTTCATTTATCCATTTACTGATGGGATTTGGGGTTGATTTCCGTTAGCCTGGCTCTGAGAGAATCCATGTGGATGTGGGTGCTCAATAGATTGTGTTTGGTAATGGTGGTGGTGAGGGGGTTATTTCTGCAGCTGGTTTTGCTCTGAAGCCAAGAGTATAAAATCCTTTTAACTAGACTCCCAGCCCCCATTCGTGATAAACATAGTAGGCTGCCTCTCTTGCCCCAGCAACACGTAAAGTTCAGTTTCCTTCTGCAGGGAGATAAGAGGATCTTAGCGGCGGCTCAGAGCGCTGCATTTCCTATTTCACGCTCGGTGCATGCGACTTAGGTTAACTCTCTTCATATGTCATGGATTCTTTAACAAGCCCGCATTGCCCTTCCCGAGACACAACACTTCTCATTTCCCCCAAATGCGCAAAGCTAATTGCCTTAAACCGTATTGAATGTTTAAATTCAGTAATCAAACTCGTGACTATTTAACTGGTTTTACCTAAATGATTAATGCCTGGTGTCTCTATGTAAATCGTACTGTACTCCAGCAGTTTCAGGTCATAGAGTATCTATATTTGCCATTTAATTCTGAAAATCAAGATACAGTTGTCAGTGTATTATTATTACCAGGTACTGATGGTCCAGATATAAACTAGTGTCCTATGATATAAGATGGAATTTCAGGGTCCCCGTTTAAATTATACAAGATAGTCTTCTTGCTAGGCATGCATTTGCTGTACATACAAAAGGCTCCCTGTCTTTCTAAGTCTCTAACAAGCAAAGGGGATGCTTTCTACTGATCAAAATCACGGAATAAACATATTTCATCCTATGTCACTAGATTCAATAATCGCAAAGTGACATATCTTGCTCCTGAAATTATCATCTCTGTACTTGTTTATGGACAAGATCATTTCCTATTTATAAACAGCCATATTTATTATGTATGATTAACATATACAAATATGATTTAAGAAATAAAACCATGCAGCAGAATGTACAATAACAAATATAAAAATCAAACTCCTCTTCTTTGACTCTGAGAATCACTGCCTAGAAGTAATACTGTAAACATTTCCTTGTGTATCTCCCAGATATCTGCATGCATTTGTGCAGATCTTACACACACATATGTAAAAACAGGATTTGGCACACATAAGCACACACATGTACACATTCTACCCTCCACATACAAAAATTCCTGCCTTAGGAATGTGTGACATGTATTTTTGTATTCACAGGTAACCATATCCATATCCTAAATTTCTAAAACTTCTAAGTTGAATTGATTGATTGGGACTGGAATGCTATTTGTGGGTGTGTATGTGCTCAGTCATGTCCAACTCTTTTCAACCCTATGGACTGCCAGAGCCTGCCAGAATCCTCTGTCCATGAAATTTTCCAGGCAAGAATACAGGAGTGGGGGGCCATTTCCTACTCCAGGGCATCTTTCTGAACCAGGGTTGTGTGTCTCCTGAATTGGCAGGCAGATTCATTACTGCTGAGCCTTCAGGGAAACCCAGAATGATATAGAGATGGTTTTAATTTCTTACAGATTATTTCCTTTATATTCCAAATTCATAAACTTTGTCCACCAAAACTTTGGAATACACTAGGTCAGTTTGAATTAAAAACAGAAAGAATACTCGTTTGAGTAGAATGATGCAGGAGTACTTTTCATTTTTTTTCAATTTCCGTATCATTGAGATTTAACTTATTTTTCCCCATAGGCTACAAGGTTAAAATAAAGCATCATACATAAATTCATTATGCTGTAACTATTATTTCTCAGATATCAAGCTTTATTCTTATTTTTAAATTTGGACTTTTTACTTTCTTGGATATCAGGCAGGCAGTAACGTTTTTTTGAAGTCTGAAGTCTGGGTTCATATTTCTCTTCCCTGGGTTCTGGACTAGTTGAAAACTAGAGCTATATAGTTGCAAAGTATTTTGCAACTTTCACAAAATCCACAGAGTAATTTTGTAACTAAATGGCAACCTTTTCCTTTGTGATTTTCCAGAAAGTGAAAATGAGAACAGGCTAACTATTCCTAGCATATATCAAGCCCTGCATCATTCTTACCAGGCTATCAAGTCTGGCTATGAGTATATATATACATATATATATATATATATGTATATATATATATATATATATTGCACTGGACCAGTTTAATAGTACAGTAACATTAACAATAAATGCAGACTTCACTTAGCAAATATAAAACTATTTTAATAGAACAGAGAGTTTGCTGCAATTGATAAAAGAGATTGAGCTCAACTTTGCTGAAACAGAAGGTGGGAGGACACCAGAATGAGCTAATGGAAATGTGCTGGAGGAACAGAATAGACAGGTCTGTTGATGTTTTCTAATTGCTGCCCATGGAAGTAGGCACCTACCAACTCACAGTGAGTATGAGACAGGATCCTCTTTCTTGATGATTATATTTCACCGGAATGGTTCCCTGGTCATCGAGAAAGACAATCCTGCATTGTAGATTTACACCTCCATCAGTGGTAGAAAATATCTACAAGAGATTTGACCTAAGCAAATTATATTCTGAATTTTTACAAACTTCTGTAACTGGAAAGAGTAGCTCAGAAGGAAAGCACTTTGAAACAAGTTAGGTACATTTGTTTACTTATGTCAGTGCAGAAAATATGTTGTGCTTTTCACCAAGATTACATATTGATAAAATTATTTTCCTATGATTTAACGTGAACCCCATAAACAATTCTGAAAAGAAAAAAAATCAGTTTCTTGTAAAACTATATTATTAAAGGACACAATGGTGCCAGATTTCTCCCATGTTATATATAATTATGACTTTGAAAAATTATAGTTTGGGGTTTCTAAAACCTTAACATGTTTTTTTTAATCGAACAATCTAGTCCATTTCCAACAAAAATTCAATTTCTAAGAAAAACAACAGAAAATTTAAAGCTTTCATTACGGGGGGGGGAAATGCACTTTGGAATTGTCTGTCTTGCCACAAATACATGATCTAATGCATCACTCTTTAGGAATGGATGATTGCACTCTTTGAAACCTTAAAACTCTTCCAAATCCAACTGCCCAAGCAGGCTTACAAAAATTCATTTTATTAATTAGCTTCTCTTGCCACTGAGAGCATGGTTAATAGGAAGGTTGGACCATGCAATGTTACAGAAAATAACAGAATCTATGAGTATAAGAAGGAAATATACACCTTGTACAATAACTTTTAATATCTGTCATTTTTTCTCTTTTGTTTTACCAGATAATTTTATATTTTATCATGTAATTCACTAAATTATTACTCTTGCAACTTGGTTTTGAGACGTGCAGCCTTTTCCTAGATTCTGACAATCTGACTTGCAATAGCTGCTTGAAGTGTTTGGGGAAAAGTAAACATGGGGCTTCCCAGGAGGTGCTAGTGGTAAAGAACCTGCCTGTGAAGGCAGGAGACAGAAGAGATGCAGGTTCGATCGCTGGGTCGAGAAGATCCTCTAGAAGAGGAAATGGCAACCCATTCCAATATCTTGCCTGAGAAATTCCATGGCCAGAGGAGCCTGGCGGGCTACAGTCCGTAAGGTCGCAAAGAGTAGGACAACACTGAAGCGACTTAGCTCTCGTGCAAACATGGTGCAGAGTCTATCAGGACAGTGTTTGACGTCCGTGTGTATAAAGATCTTTGTTCGTAATCACATTTTTCCCTAGGATGAATACATCTATTTGGAAAAATTTATCAGCAGAGTTGAACCATTTTGTGCTTTTTCTATGAAAATATTATATTCCTTATATGAAGAGGTTGTGCATACAGAGTAGATCGCCTTTCATGCCATGTGCCTGCATGCTAAGTCGCTTTATTAATGCCCAACTCTGTGCGACTCCATGGACTGTTGCCCACTAGGTTCCTCTGTCCAAAGGATTCTCCAGGCAAGAGTACTGGAGTGAGTCACCATGCCCTGCTCCAGGGAATCTTCCTGACTAAGGATCAAACACATAAATATTGGCACATAAATATTTTTTCCATTTGTTTATTCAATATTCAATATTCAGTTACCTCTAGTCATCAAGAACAAATACCAGTCATGTGAATTGTGAATGACCACATTAAACAATATACTTTTTTTCACTGAAAAATATATTTGCAATGAGACTTTATGGCTTCAACAACTCTTAGCCATATTAATGGTACTCCCCCCATTCCTTGCAATGGTTTTAGTAAAGGGTGTGTTTTAGTATACACCAGAACTGTGCACCCTGTTAATAGTAACTGATCAAGAAACTGACATACACATCGATCCCAAAAGTGACTTGTATGAGTTGACAAATTCATATATGAATAACATGAAAAATTCTTTTCTGTCTGATCACTGTAATAATTTTCAAATTGAGTTTTCTTGTCCTAACTACAAAGAACCCAGATTCCTTTGTGAAAATGCAAGTTCTAATTATTCAAAACACTGTATGCATATGTGCATGCAAACTTCATTGTAAAGCTAGCAAGGTCTTTGAAGATTTTAAACTACATGGTCTCAAATTCATAGATGTAATATTTTGTATCCATTTTCTTTTAAATCATTATAAACTTCTGTGGCTTTATTTTCAATTTAATTTTTGTCCACAATTTCCACAGCTAATTTTTAGCTAAATTAGGAAGTCTAGTTGTATCTTCATTGTATCTGTTGATAGCATTTATTTGTAATAATAACAGTAACAACACAGTTATAAGAGTAATAATAATTTTACCTTGGTCTACATCATGCTGCCTCTTATTTTCATGTGACTTTTTTTGTTTATTTTGGGATCAATTGCACGATTTTCTATCTCTGCTATTAATACTTTGTAATCATTATATCTAATTAAAATGACCCTTTTAAAATTCAGATTCACACCTAATAATTGTAAAATGACAAATTAGTCTTAAAATATGGGATGCTTTGTTCATCATAATATGCTAGATGTTATAGAAGAATTACCAGATGCTTAGTGTTATAATTTTTAAATATCAGGTTCTACATTTTATTAATTTAAAATTAAAACTATAGAAAAGAGAATGAGATTGCTATTCATTAAAAATAATTGAGTTCCATTCATTTATTCATTCTGCAAATAATTATTAAGTACACATTAGGCTCCACTCACTCAACTAGAGATGAACATAGAAATGAATAAGAAATAAATAAATGAACCATTTTAACAATGAGATAGATTATAGAATGGAGGTATGAGAACAGTCCTATAAAGTCACAGTGCAAGATCATTGTAATTTCTATACAAATGTCAACTGTCTCCTTTACCATCAGGACATTTTCTGGTGAAGGACATTAATTGATCTTCTCCATCCTCAACTAACAAATCTATCACTGCCTGTGTTTTGAGTTCATTATGAAAGAAAAATGTGTTGTCAGATGATACTACTATAAAGGCAAAACTCATCTTTATTACTGAAAAATGCTAAATTTGGGGACATACCTTAAAAGTGTAGCAACAATTGTGGTTGTTTTGAATCTTGAAACTTAAAATTAGACCAGCGGGTTCACTTAGTCCCAGGAAGAAGAAAATGATCCTATTATGTGATGGTCTCACCTGTAGAAACATACAATGTGGATGAGGTTTCTGAGAAAAGGGGAAACAAAGAACCTAGCTACACAGGCTACTGCCTCCCCATGACTCATCAATCAGATAATTTATTCTATCTTCTTGGAAGGAAAAGAAATGCAACTGATAACCAAGAAATATCAGAGAACAGCCTTCCTCATGGAAAATATAGGGTTGTGGACAACAATGTAACCCATTAAAAACAAGACAACAGGCCCCAAATGGAGTCATTTTAGCTAAGTCCCATGTCACCAAACCTAAACTTCACTTTATTACATTCCAGCTATCCCAGAAATGGAGTGGTTTTGATTTTTTTTTAGATTTCAATTTATTTATTTTAAACCTTAGTTGGAGGATAATAGCTTTACAATGTTGTGATACTTTTTGCTGTGTAACTACATGAATCAGGTGTTAAGTACACATATATCCCCTCCCTCTTGAGACTTCCTCCTGCCTACCCCTATCCCACCACTTTTGGTCATCACAGAGCACCAAATTGAGTTCCCTGTATTACATAGCAGCTTCCCTGTAGATATTTTATACAAGGTAGTGAATACATGTCAATGCTACTTCCTCAATCCATCACACTCTCTCCTTCATCTACTGTGTGCATGAACCTAGAGCATATTATACAGAAGGAAGTAAGTCAGAAAGAGAAAAACAAGCATTGTATAACACATATATGTGGAATCGAGAAAAATGATAGTGATGAACCTATGTGCAGGTCAGGAACAGAGATGCAGATGGAGAAATGGAGTCTTAAACCAGTCGATCTGGAATCACCTAATCAGCACTAGTTAGGTCATCTGCCTGATTGACCCTTTCAGTCCAGTTCAGTCACTCAGTCGTGTCCAATTCTTTGTGACCCCACATACTGCAGCACACCATCCTGACCATCACCAACTTCCGGAGTTTACTCAAACTCGTGTCCATTGAGTCAGTGATGCCATTCAACCATCTCATCCTCTGTCATCCCCTTCTCCCACTTTCAATCTTTCCCAGCATCAGGGACTTCCCAAAGGAGTCAGCTCTTCACATCAGGTGGCCAAAGTATTGGAGTTTCAGCTTCAGCTTCAGTCCTTCCAATGAACACCCAGGGCTGATCTCCTTTAGGATGGACTGGTTGGATCTCCTTGCAGCCCAAGGGAATCTCAAGAGTCTTCTCCAGCACCACAGTTCAAAAGCATCAATTCTTCAGTGCTCAGCTTTCTTTATTGCCCAACTCTCACATCCATACATGACTACTGGAAAAACCATAGCCTTAACAAGATGGACCTTTGTTGGAAAAGGAATGTCTCTGCTTTTAAATATGCTATCTAAGTTGGTCATAACTTTTCTCCCAAGGAGTAAGCATCTTTTAATTTCATGGCTGCAGTCACCATCTGCAGTGATTTTGGAGCCCAAAAAAATAATCTCTCACTGTTTCCACTGTTTCTCCATCTATTTGCCATGAAGTGATGGGACCAGATGTCAGGATCTTAGTTTTCTGAATGTTGTGCTTTAAGCCAACTTTTTCACTCTCATCTTTCACTTTCATTAAGAGCCTCTTTAGTTCTTCTTCACTTTCTGCCATAAAGGTCATGTCATCTGCATATCTGAGGTTATTGATATTTCTCCTGGCAATCTTGATTCCAGCTTGTGCTTCATCCAGCCCAGAGTTTCTCATGATGTACTCTGCATATAAGTGAAGCAAGCACAATTACAATATACAGCCTTGAGGTACTCCTTTTCCTATTTGGAACCAGTCTGTTGTTCCATGTCCAGTTCTAACTGTTGCTTCCTGACCTGCATACTGATTCCTCAAGAGGCAGGTCAGGTGGTCTGGCATTCCCATCTCTTAAAGAATTTCCCACAGTTTGTGGTGATCCACACAGTCAAAGGCTTTGGCATAGTCAGTAAAGCAGAAATAGATCTTTTTCTCAAGCTCCCGTGCTTTTTTGATGATCCAGCAGATGTTGGCAATTTGATCTCTGGTTACTCTACCTTTTCTAAAACCAGCTTGAACATCTGGAAGTTCACAGTTCATGTACTGTTGAAGCCTGGCTTGGAGAATTTTGAGCATTACTTTACTAGAGTGTGAGATGAGTGCAACTGTGAGGTAGTTTGAGCATTCTTTGGGATTGCCTTTCTTTGGGATTGGAATGAAAATTGACCTTTTGCAGTCCTGTGGCCCCTGCTGAGTTTTCCAAATTTGCTGATATATTGAGTGCAGCACTTTCACAGCATCATCTTTCAGGATTTGAAATAGCTCACCTGGAATTCCATCACCTCCACTATCTTTGTTCATAGTGATGCTTCCTAAGGCCCACTTGACTTCATATTCCAGGCTGTCTGGCTCTAGGTGAGTGATCACACCATCGTGATTATCTGGGTCGTGAAGATCTTTTTTATACAGTTCTTCTGTGTCCTCTTGCCACCTCTTCTTTGACCCTTTATGTCCCCGAAATTTGACCCATTATATCCCCTAAAGTCAGTGACTTTACCATAACCAATCTGCATTTTTGTCTAGAATAACTTCCTTGTTTCTGCCCACATCTGCCCTTTAAAGTCCTCCATTTCTTACAGTTCCTTAGATCTCCTTTCCATTCGCTGGGTTGGAGGCCTCCCAAATCGCGCGTTGTTGAATAAAGTCAGTGTGCTCAGTTGCTCGGTTGTGTGTGACTCTTGGCGACCTCCTGACCAGTTGCCCAGCAGGTTCCTCTGTCCCTGGAATTTTCCAGGAAAGAATACTAAATTAGGTTGCCATTTCCTACACCAGCCATTCTTTCCAACCCAGGGATGGAAGCCTTGTCTCTTGCATCTCCTGCATTAGCATGCAGATTCTTTACCACTAGCTCTACCTGGGAAGCCCCTGAATAAAGCCAATGCAGTCTTTAAGTTTACTCACTTGAATCTTGTTTTTCAACAATATCAAATGCATGTGTTGAAAATCCTAAAATGTTAGTATATGGAAACTTTATATGGAAACTCCAGTATATCCCTATCAGCCTTTAAACATTGCCAGACAGAAGCACAGTTCCATCATACTTTAAGCGCCCTTCTGTATTTCAGCCCAGATGGATTTGCCACAGAGTGCTACCCTCAAATCTGCATTACCAAAAGCTTCAAAGCCTTGAACGACCTTCCACTATCATAGTGCATAAGTAAAAATTGGAGAAAACACATTTTCTGTTCAAAAAATGTAAAAATATTAGTCTGTCAGTCATGTCCGAGTCTGCAACGCCATGGTCTATAGCCCACCAGGTTCCTCTGTCCATGGAATTCTCCACACAAGAATACTGGAGTGGATTGCCATTTCCTTCTCTAGGGGATCTTCTCAACCCAAGGATTGAACTCAGATTTTCTGCTCAAATAAATAAATATTAACCAGCTTTTTCTCCAAAGAGGTGAATTTGCAACTTTTCCTGACAGCTAATATTTTTTATTCTTGCTGAGCACTGTTTAAAACTCTTCTCCAACAAAAATAACCATCCCTAATTTCGTTATCTGTGCTACTGTTTATAAAATAATAAAGTGGGGACTTAAATAAACAAAGATAAATGAAAAGCAGATGTTCGTATAAAGCCTTACATAATTCTGCAGAGCACAGAGATTTTCAAGGGCAAAGGCTGTGGCAACTCAGAACTAAAGGCTTTTGTTTTGTTTTTTTATTAAAAGATAAAGGCAGATTAAAAAAAAAAAAAAACAGTGCATACTTTCATAGTAACTGGTGAGCATGACTGTCTAGTAAATTGGCTCTTTCTTTAAATGACCTTCCCTGGTGGCTCAGGTGGTAAAGAATCTGCCTGCCAATGCGGGAGATCTGGGTTCGATCCCTGGGTCAGAAAGAGCCCCCTGGAGGAGGGCATGACAATCCACTCCAGTATTCTTGCCTGGAGAATTCCATTAACAGAGGAGCCGAGCAGTCTACAGTTCATGGGGTTGCAAAGAGTCAGACACGACTGAGTGACTAACATTTTTTAAATGATCTAGGGAAACATCTAAGCCCTCAAGCTACCCCCGAATCATCACCCCCAAACTTAGATACAGTTGACTGTCCCTTGCATTTTCTACCACAGGTATTAGACACCCCAAGCTCTTCTCTAATCCTGCTGCCTTTTATGCTTAACCCAACAAAAATACACACAGTTATCAGCCTGAGCTTTCTCACGTTTCCCCCAATCGCTTCCACCTGTTCACCTGATCTTATAGCTTTCTGATCTCCCTAACTACTTTCCAAAATTAACAATGTATTAATTTATCTGGGCTCTCTTCCCACCTCCACATCTTCTCCTGTTTTCTCTCAGTGTTCAATTCATGTATTTTTCCTTCTTTCTTTTCCAATGCCACTTTCTTTTTCTCCAGTAATTCATGCCATTATGTCCAAGTCTTCCTGACCCTTCAAATCTTTTGTCATGTACCAAGCATTTAGAACTTCTGACCCTGTGTCCTTTTGAAATCTACCTCGGGTTCTAAGATACTATGCTCTTTGGATTTTCTTAAATGTTCTTTTCCTCTTTCTTTCACTAGCTTCTTTTACTCTGGAGTTTCTTTCACTGTAATTTTTCTATTCTTGACTCTTTGTATTTGACATATATATATGTATATATATATATATATATATATATATATATATATATATATATATGCTAACTTTAAATTATCTACAATTTGGTCATTAATTACCAAACTGTGGTAGACTTACAAATTAATCCCTAATAAATCATTTCAAGTTCTGTGACTTTTGAGGTCCAGGTGTGCATTTCTAAACATCTCCACTTCTTCTACAGATACTCAACTGAACAAGCGTTGAGGGGAATAAAAATCTAAAAAAATAAATGAATACTTGCCCACTGTTTCAATTTTCAAATAGAGAAACATCAATTAGAAAACCACATTCCCTGGGGACAATAGCTATCCTAATTAATTAGTGATTTTGATATAAATTATATGCTTTCAGCTTTTGATTCTTTGGGAGTTGGCTGCCAGCAGAGAGCATGTGTTCAGATCTGCTGCTCAATACTGTAAAGATTCACACGCACAGACAATATATTAATGAGAGTTGGCATAAAATATTCTGGGAACACCTATCTAAAATGAAATAATCACAGCTACGAAAAAGAGGAGATCAAGGAACACTAAAAAGAATGTGCATGCAAAGTCATTTCAGTCTTGTCTGACTCTTTGCAACCTATGGCCCACCAGGCTTCTCTGTCCACAGGAAATCCCAAGCAAGAATACTGGAGTGGGTTGCCATTCCCTTCTCCAGGGGATGTTCCTGACCCAGGGATAAAACCCACATTTCTTAAGTCTCCTGCATTGGCAGATGGTGTCTTTACCACTAGTACCCCTGGAGAGCATCTAAAAAGAATAGATGCAACAATTGCAAAGTGACATATCTTGCTCCTGAAATTATCATCTTTGTAATTAATTGTTTATGGACAAGAGCATATATTTCTTATAAACAGTTGTATTTAATATGTATGATTAACATATACAAATTTGATTTAAAAATCAAACCGTGCAGCAGAATGTACAGTAAAAAATATAAAATTCTGACTCTTCTTCCTTGATAACCACTCTCTGGAAGTAATAACATGAATATTTCCTTGTGTATCTCCCAGATATCTTTATGTATTTGTGCCCATCCTACACATACATGTTTAGAAACAGGATTTTGCACACTTAAGCACACATGTGCACACATTCTGCTTTTCATATGCAAAAATTTCTGCCATATAAATTTGTGACAGGTACCTTTGTGCTCATAGGTAAACAATCCATAGGCTAAATTTCTAAATATTTATTCTAAAAATTGAAATGGTTGATTGGGAATAGAACGATATATTGAAGACATTTTCCCAGTACAAAGATGGAATCTTAGGTTTTTATATGTTCTTAATATGAAATATGGGCTTCCCCTTGGCTCAGTGGTAAAGAATCTGCAAAGAATCTGCCTGCAATGCAGGAGATGTGGGTTCAGTCCCTGGGTTGGGAAGATTGCCTGGAGGAGGGCGTGGCAACCCACTGCCTGGAGAATCCCACAGACAGAGGAAGCTGGTGGGCCACAGTCCATAGGGTCACAAAGAGTCAGACACAAAGGAAGTGACTGAGCATGCATGCAATATGAAATATATTTATTTATGTAATATAGATATACACTCATTATTTACATAATATGCTAAATATATTTATATTTTATATAAATTCATCTATTTTAAATGTGTTTATATTAATATATATTTTAAATGTAAGAAACATCATTAAACCACAAGAATGTTCAACCAAAGCAACCATGTTTGTTCTCAGAAAAGGGATGTGAGATTAACTCTGAGACTAAAAGGTAGACTGCCAGAGATTTGGGAAGGATAACTAGAGATTTGAGGATGAGCTGTTAAAGAGGTTAGTCAGAAGACTAAAGACAGATTATGAAAGTGTTCCTATGCTTGGTTAAGAAATTTCGATCTTCACTTGTAAGAGTTCTAGTGACATAGGACACATTTAATCTGTTATTTAATAAAAATTATTTTTGAATTTTAAAAGAGTAACCATTATATCAGGATGAAAGATTAGAAGAACCACTGCTAGATATCCAATATCTAAGAAAGCATTTGGTTCATTGCAGGCCTTGCCAAACATGATTATTTAGTGATTAAATTCCATAAATGGGTGAAGGAAGATGAGATAGACCTCAGAATGTTTTAAATGGTGGTGATGAAGTAGAGACATAGCAGAGATGATTGGAAGGATAGCAGAGATCACTTTCAATAAGAAATGGGGGGCTAACATGATTTATTTAGCATTTGCTACATGTCAGAAACTATTTTGACATGTTCACTCATTTAGTCTTCACAATAATCCTGTGAGGAAATCAAGTTTCAGAGAGATTTAACTTGCTACCATCACATTGCAGGGAAACAACAGAAAACAATCTACCCGATATTTTTATTTTATGTCACACACTTTAATCCAGCATGACTCCAACAGTATCAACATAGTTTTGTCCCTTAAAGAAAATTCCTATAATGTCTGAAGTGCTAAATATTCTTAAGAAAGGTAGATCAGTGAGTTAACAGCTTGCAGAATGTATGTCTTCTTACCTTTTAGACATCCAGCAAGTCCTGAACCCAAAAGTCAGCATATTGCAGGTAAAGTCACCAGCTTTCCCCACCACCCTTCCCCTTGATACATTCTATATTTTCTATCTCATCAGTTACAAAGCCACTGTCCTGCCCAAGTCCTACTCCTAGAAGTAATGTTCGTTTCTCTAATTAATGACACTCCTTACTTTCAATTGATCACTAAATTACATCAACTGTTTCTTAGAATTTTTCATTCCACCTTCTCTTTTCCAGCCATCCATCTATAACTCTGGTTTAGATTTGCCACCTGTCCCATGTATTATTGTCAATTCTTAGCCTCTTTTCTCCAGTCTTGCTTTACTCGAATACATTTTCTATTCTACTACCTAGAATGTATGGACCTAATTTTTTTAAATACTATTTAAAATTTTAAACAAGTGGAAAATTATGTTGAATTTTTATTGTGCAAGTTATGTTTTTAGAAGAAAGTTGCTGCCAATTTCATTTATATGCAAGTAAATAGGTATAAAAAATTGTTAATTAGCATCATTTATTTAAATTTAGCAAAACATACAATGCATATTGTGTCTTAGGAAGGCTGAATATCAGTTTGTTACAATCATGTTTTTATTATTTAATCCCTCATATCAGCACTTATTTCTGAAGTGTTGATGTGAGGTATTAGATAATAAAAATAGTAATTTTACTTTATTTCTGAAAGCAATGGAAATTAATATCTCCATTCTTCATCAGAGTCTGCAACGTTTGACCATCATCTACTCTACAGAGACTGTGGTCAAAACTTTGCCAGTTTTCTTGGATGCTTATGCAGTCTACATATCAGATGGAAAAGTAGAGGAAGAGAAAGCTGGTGGGAAACACAGAGAAAAAAAGTAGCCAGTTTAAAAATTTTCATGAGATAGAATTTCTTGTCAAAACATTTTGGTCCCAATTCTGCTTTGTCAGAAGTTACAATTTTTTTCATAAAAACTCAACAATCCTTGAAGAGGCAGTTATTTATATGTCTTATAAATTTAATACGTAAGATTTAAAGGAGATCAGTCCTGGGTGTTCACTGGAAGGACTGATGCTGAAGCTGAAACTCCAATACTTTGGTCACCTGATGCAAAGAGCTGACTCATTGGAAAAGACCCTGATGCTGGGAGGGATTGAGGGCAGGAGAAGAAGGGGACAACAGAGGATGAGATGGTTGGATGGCATAACTGACTCAATAGACATGAGTTTCGGTGAACTCCGGGAGTTGGTGATGGACAGGGAGGCCTGGCGTGCTTTGGTTCATGGGATCACAAACAGTCGGACATGACTGAGCAACTGAACTGGTCTGAACTGAAAGTAAATGAAAAAATTTGTTTATTAAGGATCGACTTTTAAGTGAAAAATTCAAGACAATCATTTAAAATTTAACTTAGTTTTATCAAACCCCAGTATTTTGATCTAACCAAAGTAAAACCACAATTTTTTTTCCTATGGTATTCAAAAGATAGTTATCAGAAATTTTGACCATTGTAGTAACTCATTCACAAAATGATCATGGAAACAATCATTAAAAATAGTTTAATGACTCAAGTTGCATTATTCATGGCGGCAATCGTAAATGCAATTACACAGAGCTATTATGATGAGTATATGTCATTTTTTCCAAATATAAAAACAATTATAAACACAGAGAATTGTTGCACTACATATAAATATACAAATGATAATATCTTGGGTTTTTGCAGCTTTTCCAACCAAGTATAGGATGCAGTTCTTTAAAGTACCAACATCATCGTCTGTTTCTTTGGATTTCCATAAATTTCAGGCATTTTTGCTACTCAGGTTCCAAGTCACATTTTTTTTTTTCTCATTTTAAACATCCACAAGTCTTTGGACCAGAGTGACTATGTAACATGGTGAGAGAGACAAAAGATTGTCTTTCTTTCAAGGATAAATTATACAGTACCAATAATAGCAGCTGAGAAAATTTGCAAAGACCTCCAAGTAAAAATAAATAAATAAATAAAACGGTTATTAAAAAAAAAGTTTCCTTCAGTGACACAGTAATGTTAGGGAAAGCAAAAAGTTTCTATAATATTGGATTTAGCAAGAAGCCCTTGATGTAGAAAACCTCATAGTGCTTATCACCAGTAGGACATATTTATGAAAGCAGAAAGCACAGAAGCTATCACAGCAATGCTGGATAAATTTCAAAAAAATAATAAAATGCCTTACTTAGGGTTTCCAGGTAATATTCCCTCTTGCCTTTTCCTACCTCTCATTTCCTTATAGAGATGCTTATGAAGATGCATTCTCTATGTAATCACTTGTTTCTTTATGACAAGGAAACCAGATCTCAGGCTAGAGGGTCAATACTTATCACCTGCAGAAACAATTTTCCCTTATAGACAAACACATTATTAGAAAATTGACTAATGCTTTCTATTTATTTACTAAATATCTCAAGAGCCTTATTCCAATAGTACAGTGCATACACTGATAATTTATTGGACAAAATAGGGCAAATCTGGTCAAATTGTCTAATGTTGGCATTCTTGTGACCAAACCAAGTCATTTAAATATTGTGTCCTACAAGGACTGATATAAAAATGAGGATGACTGTGTTACTATTAGCATAGCTCTACTAGCAATTCTATACTGAAATAATTAATGCAAATCCATGAAATTTCATTTTCTGTTGTATTACTAAGAAACAACAATGGCATCTGTTCAAATACAGTTTTTAATGTTATATAAAAATTTCACATTAATGGATGGAGAAAAAGCATATATGGATAAATAGTACACATCAGTAAATCTCTAGATGAATATGAATAAACTCATTTTTACAAACATAAAAATTTTATAGACATAGTGTATGATTCAAAGATATGTGAAGATTATAAAAACATTAAGAAAAAATCCATCAAAAAAAGTCCTGATTAAAATCTTAATACCATATAATGTCTAGCTCTTTTAATTGAGATAATTTAACAATTAAGCAAGTAAAAATAAGGTTTTCATCGATCACTTTTAAAAATTTTCCTATAGTATACGTATAGTTCAGTTCAGTTCAGTCGTTCAGTCATGTCTGACTCTGCGACCCCATGATCTGCAGCAAGTTAAGCTTCCTTGACCATCACCAGCTCCTGGAACTTGCTCAAATTCATGTCCATCGAGTTGGTGATGCCATCCAACCATCTTATCCTCTGACATCCTCTTCTCCCCCTACCTTCAATCTTTCCCAGCATCAGGGTCTTTTCTAATGAGTTAACTCTTTGCATCAGGTGGGCTAAGTATTGGAACTTCAGCTTCAGCATCAGTCCTTCCAATGAATATTCAGAACTGATTTCCCTTAGAATTGACTGGTTTGATCTCCTTGTAGTCCAAGGGACTCTCAAGAGTCTTCTAAGCCTGTATCAAAACCCACAAAACAAGTTCCTTATCTTTCATCCTATCTTAATTTGGTGTTTGTGATCATTAAGCTCATTGAAAATAATGATAATTCAAGCATAGTATATGTTTGGGTGAAAATTTGATTTAAACATTGCATTTTCCCATATTCTCTTTGATTTGCCAAAAAAATCTAGGCAATAACTTAACTGAAGTATTTTCTATTATTCTAAAATTAAGTCTAGGGTCATGTACTTCCATTATTCTTCTAATATTTGAAAAAAGGCTTTATTATGAGTTTATTTCAATTGATTTTGTTATAGATATTACCTCCTTCATAGCATCTTGGGAGATATTGAAGATTTATTTCTACCTAGTTAGATATATTAGGTCATGAAACACTCACTGACATAGTGAAGATGCACTAGTCATTATTATAAAAACTATGACCCAAAATTCTTGATCTATTTATAGCAATATAGTATAGGCACATTTGTTTTTAAAAGACTATAAACATTTTAATTGCACATAATCTGGGATGAGTAGTTTAATGATTATATGAGGTTTTTTAAATAAATCAACTAAGAAATCTAGAAAAGAGAATGAAATTTCAGTTACAATATTAAAAAAAGGAATACAATACCATTGTATGTTGAGACTCACATGTGTTTTGGCTTTGGTACATCTTTGGCTGCATATGGATTCAAGATGATAAAACATTCATTCTGATTATGTCATTGGTCAGAGTACTGACTGATTTTTTGATGCCAGTTTCCTCAGCAACCAAGATCTTCAGTGGACAGAAGACACATAACTAAATTATTGCTAATATTTGCTAATATCTGCACAGAACTTTACCATTTTCAAGATTCTTGTGCCTGATCATTTCACTTGTCCCTCACACAAATAATTTGGAATCTCAAATGAGCATCAAATTCATGTTGACTCTATTAATAAGTAGCTCTCCAAAAATTTACCTCAATACATGCAAATGAGAGTATTTCGTTAAAAATATTTATATTTATATAAAAGAAAAAAATGTCTTGAGTTCCATAAATTTGTTCTTTTTTAATGAAGTATGATGTCTACGTCCTAAGGTTTCACATGTTCAGAGTATTGGCTAGACATTCTTAACCCATGACTGACTGAACTTGCAAGTTAATTCAGTTGGAATTACTGGATAAAAGTGCAGAGAGATAGTATCTTTCTTCAGACATTACAAGGAGACTTCACATTTTGTCTTTCCAACCTCTCCTAGTTCAGACTTCTATAACAAAATGCAGTGGACTTTACAGCTTAAACAATAAACATGCTCACAGTTCTGTAGGTAAGGAAGTCCAAGATCAAGGCACCGCAAGTCTGGTGTCCAGTGAGAATCTCTCTTTCCAGCTTGCACACAGCTGTCTTCTTACTGTAGCCTCACATAATGGAGAGAAAGATCATCTTTCTCACATCTCTTTTAAATAGGCCACTCATCTCACTGATAAAGAACTTAATTACCTCCCAAAGACCTCACCTCCAAATAATATCACATTGAGGATTAGGGTTCAACATATGGACTTGGGAATAGGAAAGCATTTAGTCCAGAGCACAACTTACTCACAAATTTTATTTTTGTCTTAAAGGATATAAATCATTTTGCTGGCTTTTGGAGAGAACTACTTTATAAACTTGCATGCATGCTAAGTCGCTGCAGTCGTGTCCCACCCTTTGCGACTCTATGGACTGTAGCCTGCCAGGCTCCTGTGTCCATGAGATTATCCAGGCAAGTATTCTGGAGTGAATTGCCACTTTTTACTTCAGGGGAGCTTCAAAACCCAGGAATCGAACCCTCATCTCATGTCACCTGTAATTGGCAGGCAGGTTCTTTATCACTAGCACCACCTGGGAAGCCCAAGGCTTTATAAACTTAACAAAATACAAAATTATCCTTTAGTCTTCTGTGATTAAAAATCAAAATTCTAATGATCACATTTTTTCCCTAAATGTCTTCTTGTCTATTAGTTCACACATATCTCTGTAAGTGGAAATTTAAAACGGCCCTTGTGACCACTACCCCATTGTTTGGTGTGTTTAGTCGTTCAGCCATGTCCGACTCTTAGTGACCGCATGGACTATAGCCTACCAAGCTTCTCTATCCAAGGGGTTTCCAGGCAAGAATACTGGCATGGGTTGCCATTCCCTTCTCCAGAGAATCTTCCTGACCCAGGGATCAAACCCAGGTCTCCTGCTTTGCAGGTGGATTTTTTTACCATCTGATCTACCAGGGAAGCCCACCCGATGGTACTATTCCTATGATAATGTAGCAAAAGGGAGATTATTCAGCTGGGCTTAATCCAAACACATGCACCCTTTAAAAGAAGAAAATGTTATCCAGATCACAGAAGAAAAGGAAATCAGGTGGATTCAAACTGCTAGAAGGACTCAAGGTATCTTGCTTTGAAAATGGAGGTACCATCTGAGAAAGAATGTGGGTGGTATTTATGAGCAGAAGGTGCTCCTATCTGACATCTAACAAGGGTGAGAAACTAGGATTCATGACCACAAGAAACAGAATTCTACCGTGAATGTGATTGGAATGAATGGAAGTCAATTCTTTCTGAGAGCTTTAAACTGACACCTTGATTGGAGACTTCTAAGACTCCAATCATAATTCTATTGAGCTCATTAGGTCTTCTCACCTACAGAACTGTGAGCTAATAATTGGATATTATTTGAAGCTGCTAAATTTTTGGTAATTCATTTTCACAATAACAAAAAACTAATATAGTGAATCTGTGAATTTTACATTTCATTCAACCTGTAATCCTGGTAGGAACCTGAACTAAAATACAACATGGACCAAAATCCAAACAAATTTTGGCAGCTTAATATAACCTATTCAGAATAACCCACTAAAATATTAGCAATCCAAAGTGCTTATGCATCACTTGGTTTATGAAGAGCCCAGCAGAAGTATTCAAATGGATTTAGAAAGGTACTCAATAAATTCTGAGGTTACAATTTTGAATCAGACCAGAGGTATTTGTGTCATGAAATCAAGATCAAAAGGCATTACAACATTTAGACATTGAGAAGACTAATGCATTTTGAAATAAAAACATTTTAACAAAGTATTACTTCTTTAAAAGAAAGGTGGTTCAAATATTAATATGCAGATATGCTACTTATTACTGCAGCTAATTATATGCCCCAAATAACAGGCATATCACTCACCATAAATAAAACATAAGTGTTTTTATTCTCTTTCAAAAAGGATCATTTTATATAATCGCTTGAAATATCATTAAAACCCTTTCTACATAACAGAAACAAAGAAAGTTCAGGCCATCTGTACTTTAAAGATTTCTCTGTAGCATGTCACAAGTTACTGAAATCAAGACTGCTTGTAAATATTAACCAAAGAGGGATCTTTTGTGAAATTAATAACCTTTTCTATTCTATGCATGTCAACAGAGCCTGTTATTTTACTGTCAATCCACTTGGAATATTTAACAATTAGTTTAATACTCAAGTCCTTAAGGACAAAAGACAGAAGGGCTGCCAATTTCCAGTATGGCGAGAGATCACTCATAGCCCCAGGCTAATGTATTACAGTTTATTTCTTTGACCTCTTCTTGAAATGACTGTAGGATCCTTTGAAGTGAAGGTTGAGCATTGCCATCTTCCATTTGAATTTCACATTTCTAATTAGGACAAAATTGTTCTAAGCAAAATATTATAAAGAATATTAAAATACCTTAAAATGATCAGGTTTCAGGATAATGGTATGCTAGCAACATGATAGAAATAATGAATTAAAAAAGTATCTCACTCAAATGACTTAATTTATGTATGAACTGTGAAGAATAAAAATAAACAAAAGAAGTGTTAATGGTCCTGTGAGAGCCAGGTAATATAAATGAATCCAATGCCTCTTTCAAATAAAGTTAACATGATTTATAAAAAGATAACAAAGAAAGAAAATAAAGGAAGAAGAAAAATAGGAAAGAATGGAGATCATCTCTTATTTTTTAGTGAGTAAGTACAAAGTCCATCTTTGTAATAGATTTTTAAGCTAGAAAATTGGCAAATAGTAAATTATTTATGATTACAATGAATGAACTGATATTTCATAGAGATGATTTCTGTTAATATACTGTTATTAAATAATCATTTTCAAAGTTAACTATATGACATATAACTATAAAATAAACATGTCAGATTTTTAACTTATTAATAAGTGAAGTAATCAGTAAGACTTCAAAGTAACTGAAAAATAAAATTGAAATCACACACACACACACACAATCAGAAAAGTTGAAGCTAATTTACAAATAGATGCACAATTGCTTAGTATCCAAAAGACAATGAAATAGAATGTTAGAATCATCTCTTCAGATGGGGAAGATGGAATCAAGGCATTTTTGCATTTCTAACCCTTAAATTTCACTGGCATATTAATGAATAAGAACTATTTATATCACCATCAGGCCTACAAAAGTTGACGTCTATCTCTAAATTTGCAAAATAAATCAATTAACAGAATCCTTTAGAATTAGATAGCCTCAAGGGCCAATTGGACAACACCAAGTATTCCATAGTAAAGTAGACTGTAATCTTTTTACCTGTTTCAAAGATTTCACATTTTTTCAAAACACTATGTCCCTTTAATACCCAGAAAGTTAAATTTTCATTAAAGAAAAAAAGAAATATTGAAATATTGGTAATTTACATCCAGTTTATACCAGGCTTCCCTGGTGGCTCAGATGGTAAAGCATCTGCCTGCAATGCTGGAGGTCTGGGTTTGATCCCCAGGTCAGGAAGATCCCCTGGAGAAGGAAACGGCAACCCATTCTGGTACTCTTTCCTGGAAAATCCCATGGACAGAGAAGCCTAGTAGGCTACTGTCCATGGGGTTGCAAAGAATGGGACATGACTGAGCGACTTTACTGGTGAGTAAAAGTTCTTGAATAAGGTGGATGAATAAATATCATTTATTAAGATATTTTGGTTCAAGATAAATAGAATCAAGCAAATTATTACATTCAATGAGATAAATAATATGATATAGTAATACATATAACTATATTTTGATATGTATAAAGTCAATAAATAATATGTGAATATAGTCTAGTAGGAATTGATACCATAGTGAATAAGATAAGCATATAAATAAGGTGGAATGTTTAAAAAGTGTTCTTAGAAAAAGCCCATTGCAGGTAGATTTTTTACCAGCTGAGCCACGTGGGAAGCCCAGGAATACTAGAGTGGGTACCCTACCCCTTCTCCAAGGGATCTTCCCAGATTCAGGAATCGAACCAGGGTCTCCTGCATTGCAGGCAGATTCTTCACTAACTGAGCTATCAGGGAAGTCCTAGAAAAACCAATACTTATGCTCAATCTTTAAGAATACAGAGGATAATTGGCCTAATCATGCTTGCGGTTTGGGAACTTTGAGATTAAGATATCGACAGAGTTGATTTCTTTGCAGATCTCCTTCTTGGCTTGTAAATGGCCATCTTCTCCCCCTATCTTCACATGATCTTTCTTCTGTACATTTTTTCTGACCTCTTCTCCGCTTCTTATGAGGACACCAGTCACATTGGATTAGGGCTTATTCTAAGGACCGTATTTTACTTTAGCTACCTCTTTAAAGGCCTTATTTCCAAAAACAGTCAAACTGTGAGGTATTGAGCTTTAGGACTTCAGCATATGAATTTGAGGAGGACACAGTTCATTCTTTGCAGTGCTCAATCTAAAAATTCATAAATGAAGACATTTATCAAAGAAGAGGGGTTAATTAGGAATGTTATTACAGAGAAAATGACCCATAGGATGGATGAATTTAAAGAGGGTACACCATGCAGTGAAAAATAATTTTAGTGAGATAGTGTTCTGAAATATCATCCAACTTACTTTACTTTTTAGGCATGCATGTGTGTACAAATGTAGGTAGATGTTTATTTTCTCCTTTAATCTTTTAACCAATAAGAATAAAACCCATTGTTAAAACATTTTTCCAGGAAAGGTAATGCAGACATGACAGAACAACGAAGGTCATTGCTTCATTTCTAAGCTCTGGGTTTCAAAATATACTTTCAAACCATACTGTGTATCAATTGCTGAAAAAACTTGACCTTTCAGACAAGAGTGAGAGTATTTATGGTCCACTGAGATGGAGGAGGAAGTAGGGGGAGAGGATGCATTCTGAAGAGAGAGAGGGTGGATTAAGAAATCAGACGTGTCTGGGGATGTGGGAAGGAATGATAGAAAAGCCTAAATGAGCAAGCATTGTTTTTTGCTTCTCAGTACAATATGGGGCTCTTGAGATGGCAGCATGGAAGTAGTTGTGGGAAGGTCTAACTGAGTCAAGATGAGTTTGGGAAGCAACCCAGGATCCCATGGAGTAGGAAATGGCAACCCACTCCAGCATTCTTACCTGAAAATTCCGTGGACAGAAGAGCCTGTCAGGCTGTAGGCCATGGGCCTGCAAAGAGTTGGAGATGACTGAGTGACTAAGCATGCACCAAGTCCTCTGCTTATGTGTGGTATTTAGAGCAAGATTGATTTTTTGGTCTCATTTTGACTTTATAGTTTAAAAATTATTAAGAACCATCATAGTCATAGTATTTACTGTATTAGGAATCTAAAATCTGATATTTACTATATCCAAACAAAAAATTTTAATGTTAACATGGGGAAAAAAATAAATTTCAAAAAATATATAGTCATGAGAGAGGCTTTGATTTATATTTTTCTACTTTTTAAAAATTCCCGATAGTTGATATCCCATATCTGCTTCTTTAGTTACCAGCATATCTTTTGTGATATGTTGCTGTCATTGAAGAGTATTCCAGCATTTGGATAAGAATGACAGGGGACTAGTGAAATAACTTTTTTAAAAAAGATAATTGTGAATATCTTTCAATGGTATTATGCCAAAACTCAAAAAGTGGTTTCTTTTGCTATATCAAAATCTACTGGTCTACCTTTTACTTAAATTTGTGATTTTACCCATTCACCTTGTAGCTGTCATTTGCAAGCTATCAGTTTGCTGTGGTGAAGATTTAAGATCACTATTGTTACAGATGATACCATCCACTGCTTTGAATTTTGCAGAAAAATTTTACTCCTAATTGTTTTTACACCATCAAAATCACTGATCTATGTGACCCAAGGAGTTGCAGGTGCCCTAGGAAAGTTACAGAAACAGTGAAAATAAACCTGAGTTTTAGAAGGGAAGGTGGGAAACCGGTCTCGTGACCTGGGATGGTGGACTTCAGCAATGTGCACCAGCCTAAGGTCCAAAGCATAAGGTGATTCCAGTCATATTTTAATGGATACCAGTGAAGATCTTTTAGAAATCAGACTAGTTAAGATTAACATCAGAATAAGCCAGCATAAGAACCAGACACCTCTTCCTGTTGCCAGGATGGTATTCAAACTCTCTAAAAATTTCAATAGCTGCAGACAGATGGGAAGAAGACTGAAGATAAGAGTCAATGAATTCTTGAGCAGAAATTCATAATTAACTGAGATAATGACACTTGAAAAAGACAGCTTTAAGATAGAAGACAAACTTTATTTTTTTTCTTTTTTTTTTTAAATTTTTTTTTTGGCATACAGTTGCTTTCTAATGTTTTGTTCATTTCTGCTGACCAGCAAAGTGAATCCACAATATGTATACATGTATCTCCTCCCTCTGGGACCTCCCTCCCACTCCACCCCCACCCCACTCATCTAGGTCAGCACAGAGCACCAGGCTGAACTCCCTGTGCTATACATCGGTAGCTATCTGCTTTATACACGGTAATGAACATGCAGCAATCCCTATGTCCCAATTCATCCTACCCTCCTTCCCCACCTCCATGTCTACATGTCTATTCTCTACATCCGTGTCTCTATTCCTGCCCTGCAAATAAGTTCATCTACACCATTTTTACAGACTTCACACATATGCCTTGATAAACAACATTTGTTTTCCTCTCTGACTTACTTCACACTGTATGACAGACTCTAGGTCCACCCAGATGGCTATAGATCATCCAATATCTTTCCTTTTCATTGGTGAGTAATATTCCACTGTATATATGTACCACATCTTCTTTATCTATTCAGCTATTGATGGACATTTAGGTTGTGTTCATGTCCTGTCTATTGCAAATAGTACTGTGATGAACACTGGGGTGCATGTGTTTTTTGAATTATGATTTTCTCAGGGCATATGCCTAGAAGTGGGATTCACAATGCACATCTTAGGCTTTCATGTTTTTTGTTTTGCTTGTTTGTTGTTTGTGTTGTGCTCATGGTACAAGTGGAGAAAAATGTGTTTTTTAAATAAATAAATTAAGATTTATAATAAATGTCAATCCTTCTTACAAATATAATGCAATAAAAATGAGAGATAAAGAGTACTATATATCCATGGGCTAGCTTAAAAAGAACAAAATTTAGGGGAATAAATATGTATAAACATATCATCCACTCTATATAGCTTGCTCAAGTGAAGCCAATTTGCAAAGTGAAATTCTGGTATAAAATATCCATATTTTCAGGATACAAATACTTCATTTTTCTATGAAAAAACTTTTCTTAAAATCTGTGTTTCCACTTCAATGAGTTAGCAACTTCAGGGCTAGGAAACAAAAGTATGTCACAAAGAAACTTGTTATTAATAATGTGATGCCATTTTGTCTAATGCAACTTTAAAAAAATATATAAAGAACTAAGCATTTTATCTTAAAATTCTCTGTAATTTGTTTCTCAACTGTCTACAACAAAAATAATTTTTATATGAAAAATATGTATTTCATAAGAAAATCTATTCCTTGCAAACTAGTACAGCCACTATGGAGAACAGTGTGGAGATTCCTTAAAAAACTGGAAATAGAACTGCCATATGACTCACCAATCCTGCTGCTGGGCATACACACCAAGGAAACCAGAATTGAAAGAGACAACGTGCACCCCAATGTTGATCGCAGAACACTTTGCAATAGCCAGGACATGGAAGCAACCTAGATGTCCATCAGCAGAATGGATAAGAAAGCTGTGGTACATATACACAATGAAATATTACTTAGACATTAAAAAGAATGCATTTGAATCAGTTCTAATGAGGTAGATGAAACCTGAGCCTATTATACAGAGTGAAGTAAGTCAGAAAGAAAAACACCAATACAGTATACAAATGCATATATATGGAATTTATAAGAAGGTAATGATGACCCTACATGCGAGACAACAAAAGAAACACAGATGTAAAGAACAGTCTTTTGGACTCTGTGGGAGATGGCAAGGGTGGGATGATTTGAGAAGGTAGCATTGAAACATGTATATTATCATATGTGAAGTGAATCACTAGTCCAGGTTTGATGCATGAGACAGGGTGCTCAGGGCTGGTGCACTGGGATGACCCTGGGGGATGAGTTGGGGAGGGAAGGAGGGAGGTTCTGGATGGGAACACATGTGCACCAGTGACTGATTACTGTCGATGCTTGGCAAAAACCACTATAATATTGTAAAGTAACTAGCCTCCAATTAAATTAATTAATTTTTTAAAAAAGAAAATCTACTCCTTCCATGACAGATTCCTTTTAATTGAAAGATTTGTTTAAAATGAATGTTTTGTGTGTATACCAAACTTTAAACACACACATACTTATATTTACATCTATATCCATATCAATTTCTGTATGTCTAAACCAACTACAAGAAGATCTCAAAATATAATGATAATAACTATTGTTTTATTTTAGTTCATTAAAACTCCTTAAAATGCTCTTAATTTATATCCCAGATGTACAAAATAGAATGATAAGACCCAAGTCAACTTGCTACTTTATTATCAAGTTATTTTCAGAATCTATGTATATGATTGCTACCTTTGAGCATGAATGTGAAATTAAACCTCAACAGGTAGTGTAAATACACTGGAATTTGATAAACTTTTTGTCCAAAGGGTAACACATATCAGAAACCCTTAATTCTATGAGAAAGCAATTTACCTTTTTAAATACAAACAAAATAGAGACAAAAAGGTGTGCAATCTGCTGTTTATTTTGAGACAATGATAAGCTTGTAGAACTTGAAGTATCTCTAACCAGAAAGTAATACTCTAAGTGAAAGGTCTCTAAGAAGGTCAGGTAAATTGAGACAAATTAAGGAACAAATGACGTTGGAAGTGATATATGCAAGATTTCAATTGTGAAGATCCAAATATTCAATATAAAGAAGTAAAATCATTGCAGGATTTGAAACAATCACAACATAAACAGTTGAGTTTAGAGTTATAACTCAGGCAGTATTGCAATAGGTAGACTGGAGACAGTGGAATCTCAAAGAAAGGAGATACGTTAGGAAGTTATGCAGAAAAAAAAGAAACTCAAATGAAGGTAATAGGAACTAAAGGAGGAAGATATATTCAAGAGTTTTTTGAAGAAAATACAATACAATTTAGGAATTACCATATTTCACCAATTTTAATGTGTACGATTTCATATTTAATTTTTAAATATTTCAATAATTATTATATTATAATCACTGAGCCACTGGTGACTATTATGTCTTAATTATATGAAAGTATAAGTTTCAAAAAGATAACATTGTGCCTCACATCCAAGTTTAAAATGAGCTTGTCTAAGATTAATTAAATGAGTTAATTAAAGAAACCAGTAAGATGCTAAAACCAGTTCAAAGTACAATTCGAAGAAAAACAGATAAATGTAAACAATTTGGAAAGTTGCAATAAGTTTGCTAAGATGAAAAATTGGTTCATATGTATAAAGCAATGAAGTATAATTAGTGGACTCATATTTTTAACTAGGATGAAATTTTCTCTATCAGAAAAAACATGCTTTTTTACTTCTATGAATAAGAATCACTTGCTTTTAATTCTTTTTAAATTACTGAACATCTACCTCAGTAGAACTGTAATAGACTAAGTAACAGAAAGACAAACACATGTGCACATCTCCACACAATCAGAAAATACAAAGAGAGTTTACTAGGTAATGTCCAGCACTGCACTAGAAATAATACCCATTCATCTCCTTTGGTATTTCCTAGTCAAGACAATGTTTTCTGACTGTTTTTATTGCCTGATCATGCTCACCTATAAAAATCAGAAACACCAAATCTTGGCAATGGATAGGTTTCAGAGGCTTGGCATGGAAGCTCAGAGACCAAAGTAGAGTACTCATATAATCACAAGGAATCAAATGGCTGGTGGATCAAGTGCATTCAGTAACATGCCTGAACTTCAACTGGTTTAAGAAGTCAATAGCACCATCAACTAAGTGGATGTAATTGACAACAGTAGACTACTTCCTCCAATAACAGCAGATGACATCTTTTTCTCAATCTCATTTGGAACATTTACCCAGATAGACCACATTTTGTGTCATAAAATGCCCATTAACAAGTTTAAAATAATAGAAATCATGCAATGGCTGTTTCCAGAACACAAAGGAATAAAATGGAAAATCAATAAAAGAAAGATAGCTAGAAAATTCCTCACATACTTGAAGATGAAACAATGCACCTCTAGATACCACTCAAGTCAAAGAAGAAATCTTAAACATTTTAATGAGATGGTTGGATGGCATCACCAACTCGAAGGACATGAGTTTGAGTAAGCTCTGCGAGTTGGTGATGGACACGGAAGTCTGGCATGCTGCAGTCCATGGGGTTGCAAAGAGTCAGAAATGACTGAGCGACTGAACTGAACTGAACTTGAATTTAAAAAAATTGAAAACACAACTTATCAAAAATTGTGGGGTACAGTATAGCAATGCTTAAAGAAAAATATATAGCATTGAATGTATGCATTAGAAAATAGGAAAGATCTAAAATCAAAAATCTGTTTCCATATTAAGACAGTAGAAAAAGTGGGCAAATTAAATGCAAACTAAGCAGAAGAAAGAAATAATAAGGCTAGAACAGAAATCAATATCAAAAATAAGAAATCAAAAGCTAGTTCTTTGAAAACATTGCTAAAATAAATAATTCTCCAGCCAGATAAGGAAAAAATGAGACAAGACACAAATCACCAATGTCAGAAATAAAAGATGTTACTAGAGATCTTAGGGACAATAAAAGGAATTATGAACAATTCTAAGTACACAGATTCATAACCTCGATAAAATGAAGCAATTCCTTGGAAAACGCAGTGCATCAAAACTCACACAAGGAGACCATCTCAATGGGCCTATATGTATAGTTAAAAAAAAAAAAAGAAGCATCTATAAAACATCTACTTAACCTTGAATGCAGTGATGACATTTTAGATAACTATACCAAAGGCATGATTGATGAAAGACAGGATTGATAAACTTGACTTCATTAAAATTTAAAATGTCAACTCTGTTGGGGGGGAAAAAGTGTCAATAGAATAAAAAGAGCCACAGTCTGGGAGAAAATATTTGTAAAAGATACAACTGATAAAGAACTATTTTCCAAAATACACAAAAAATCTTAAAAAAGTCTTTAAGTAAAGAAATAGACTTGAATTAAAAAATGGGTAAAAATTCTGAATAGACATCTCACCAAAAAAGATATAAGGGTGACAAAAGAACATATGCAGAGATGTACGGCATTAAATGTAACTAGAGAGTTGCAAATTAAAACAATGACTGAACTTATATACAAAATAGACATAGAGTCACAGATGTAGAAAACAATCTTATGATTGCCAGAACTAGAGATAATCAGTGAATAAGTTCAGAGCAAAACCCAAAAAAAAATTCTGGAAAATAATACATGATCATTTTAAGCAAATTTAAGTAATATAAACTATTTTTATTATTTTTTAAAGTTCACCAACATTCTGTCACAATAAAAGAAATAGCATTTATTTCCAATAAAGGTGTTGTTAGTTAATTCTGTAAAAAAATTATTGAAGGACTTTAATCAGAAAACAATTAAAATATACATGATTGTTCGTAAATAAGAATAGTAGTAAAGCACTTAGACTTACCAATTTTAAATAAAAAGTTTGTCTAGAATAATCTCCCTATAGGTTTGGTATTTATTCATAGCCATTAATACTGGATATTGATACTAAACAGAGTTTTGATCAGAACTTTAATTCTACAAGAAAGAACTCCTTTCAAGTTTTTACATCTTTTGACAGAGCTAAAAGTGTTGCTCTATACCAGCCATCTGTAAAGTATTACAAGCCTGTTCTTGACATGATCTTTGCTCTGCAACTGGCAGTTCTTTCTTTCACTCATTCATTCAATGACTTCTTAGAGGAAAAGTCTCATCTTCTTAGCTTTATCTATGAAGATCTAAAATATATAAGAGCAAAAGTCAAGAAAAAGAACACAAATCAAAAATTCAACATAAGGCCAAAATTTACAAAACCAAAAAATGAAGGCGCTAAATTACTAAGCTGAAGATCAGAGGTCAGGTGAAAGGCTAAACACAAATGAAAACAAAAAAAGTCACACAGTGAGCTGTAACCCACCAGTTCATTCAATTCCCATCCGAACAGCAAATGAAGGTATTTGTGCCCATTCCTTAAAGTTAAGGCAGAAAGATCTCTAAGAAAAATGTCCTCATTTAATAAAGCAAAATTACTGAAACATCCATTGGTGTCTTTAGCCTGTTGTGAATTCAGACTAGTAAGAATGAGTGGCTAATGAATTCATGGATGTTCTTTCCGTTTTTTTAGGCTAACACTAACTTAGCTCCCAGGTGGCTCAGTGGTAAAGAATCTGCCTGCCAATGCAAGGGAAGCAGGAGATGTGGGTTAAATCCCTGGGTCAGGATGATCACCTGGAGGAGAAAATGAAAGCCCACTCCATTATTCCTGCCTGGAAAATCCCATGGACTGAGGAATCTGGCAGGCTATAGTCCATGGGGTCGCAAAGAGTCGGACATGACTTAGCAAATAAGCCCTCATGCAAACTTAGCTCCAAGAAGTTTAAAGGTTACTGTTGACCTATGCCTTTTCTGCAGTCCATTTCTCTCTCCCAAGATATAGAACAAATTTTTGCTGGCACAGCAGCCTCCTTTTTGGCTCTTCATCTGTATACTGGGAATAGTAATGCTTGGCATATAACATTAATTGGTAGAAAATATTTATATTTAATGACTATAAAATATTTTGAGCTTCTATAGCAGAGTCTATACATACAACAAATCTTTCTTACCATGATAGTGAGTAAAGGCACAGTTCCTGTGCATGCATGCTAAGTCACTTCAGTTGTCAACTCTGCAAACCTATGGGCTGGAGCCGGCCAGGCTCCTTGCTCCGTGGGATTTTCCAGGTGAGAATACTAAAGCAGGTTGATATGCCCTCCTTCAAGGGATCTTCTCAACCAAGGAATCGAATCTGCATCTCTTAAGTCTCCTGAAAGTGAAAATGAAAGTAGCTCAGTCCTGTGTGACTCTTATTCTCCAGGTCAGAATACTGGAGTCCGTAGCCTTTCCCTTCTCCAGGGAATCTTCCCAATCCAGGAATCGAACCCAGCTCTCCCGCATTGCAGGCCAATTCTTTACCAGCTGAGCCACAAGGGAAGCCCAAGAATACTGGAGTGGGTTAGCCTATCCCTTCTCCAGGGGATCTTCCCAACCCAGGAATCAGACTAAGGTCTCCTGCCTTGCAGGTGGATTCTTTACCAGCTGAGCTATCAGGGAAGCAAAAAAATGTCCTGCATTGCCAGTAAGTTCCTTACCACTAGCACCACCTGAAAGCCTGTGAAAAACCGGTGATACTTCTTGCTAATCCATGAAAGATGGCTATGTTTCATTACTATAAAGTGCATAGAATATATTATTGAAATAATAGCTAAAAAGACCTTTTTTGGTTTAGGTGCTAGTGGAAGTTTTTTAACCCCAAGCCAAGTACAAAGTGTCAACACTAAAAATGGGCTAATCTTTAGCAGTTACAGAACACAGATTAGGCATGTAACCTGGGGGATACAGTGGTAGAAAGCTAAAACCTCTTCTCTGTAAAAATTTCTACTACTTATTTATAAAACACAGGCTGGTGGTTCACATTAACATTTTTTTTCTGTCAAGAACTCCTGCTTTTTGTCCATTATAAATGTAGCATATTTACTTTGAAATGTTTCATCTACCAAATGAAATTTTATTACAGAATATTGGAGTTGGGTAGTTATTTCCTTCTCTAGGGAAACTTCCCAATGGAGAGAGTGAATCCAGCCAGGTGTCCTGTATGACAAGCAGATTCTTTAGACTCTGAGCCACCAGGGAAGCCTATGCAAAGTAGATAAGATGCAGCTAACTATAAGTTTAATAAGTTGCAACTTCAGATATGCAAGAAATACTCTGAGATAGGTCAGAAACTTGGATTTACATAAAGAAAGGGAGTGCATCAACAAAGGAGTAAATAAAGCATTCTCTAGATGACAATTTAAAAAATGGGTAAGATCTCCCACAGATATCCAATTAAAAACACTGAATTTGAATGAGCTTCCATTTTCTTTCTATATATCTCCCAGTAAGTTGGGTAATGCATAAATTCTTCTTGAGGAAGCTCAATCCCTTCTCTATCCCTCACTCCCAACTCTTTCTCCAATCTACACCTAGTAATTATCACTCTTACCTACTCCTCTTCTTCACCTACAAAACTATACTGTCAGCATTAGCAACCTCAACTTGAGGAGAACACAGGATCAGTCAAAAGGACTATTTATAATTCTGATCAGGGGAAGACCATTCTTTTAGACCCTTAAATGTGATGCTGTTAGAACACTCTACGCTTGATACATTCTTCCACTTGTAAATTACCACTATATGACAGCTACAGTAGAAAGCACTATGAGGGTGGTGGGTGATGGGAAAGAGATAAATAGAACATACTCCTGACTTTAAGTATCCATGTGTGAGTGTGTATGTGGGTGTGTGTGTATGTGTGTGTGTCCTCACTCAGTCATGTCCAATTCCTTGCAGCCCATGAACTGTAGCCTGCCAGACTCCTCTGTCCATGGAATTGTCCGAGCAAGAATACTGAAGCTGGTAGCCATTTCTCACTCCAGGGGATCTTCCCGACCCAGGGATTCAACCCATGTCTCTTGAATCTCCTGCATTGGCAGGCAGGTTCTTTACCACTAGTGCCACCTGGGAAGCCCTACATATTCATGAGCTATAACAAGAAATGAAAGGAATGTAAATGCAATGTTTTTACTGCAAAATTTTCTTGGGTCAGTTCAATGTCCCACCCAAAACAGCAACAAGAGGCTCAAAACAATCATCAATAAAAGCTGCCTGCATTATTTACAACCAACAAATCATACTTAAGGCAGCTACTGAAATATATTTTAATAGAAAACAACTTTTCAACTTCAATATCAGAATATTTGGGAAGAACATACTTGAACAACCTCATGACATTACTTTCTTTCCTTTTCTTTCTCTCTTCTCTCTCCTTCTCTCTTTCCCTTCCTCCATCCCCTCTGTTCTTTTATTGAATTTTATGTATTCCTAGAAAAGATCAGAGTCACCACTGGAAATATCTGAATAGCTACTATTCTTTTAATATTAATAAAATATAATAATAATTATATATATCACAAATGTCATATCTAAAGTGTTAAAGCAACAAAAGTTTCTATTTTTGCCTCTTCATAATATGCCATAAGTACAGACATAAAAAAAAGAAGTACTGGTTACTTTTAAAAATAAATAGATTAAATATGGAAATGTAGAATTTTTTTTTCACTTTTGAACATCAGATCAAAATAATCAAGAGAAGCAATTCACTGTCTTTTAAAGAAACACCAAAACTAATATTCTATCAAAATATCCTAATATTCTATCAAAAGCATATGCTTACTAATTTTAATTAAATATATTCAAGCCCTGATATTTACTATCCAATATTATATGTGTTGAAATTTTTTAGAAGCAAATTGCTACAAGTTTCGTTAAGGTGGAAGTATATATTAAATAGATTCCAATGTTAACTGAACATACAATAGCAGTATGAAAAATAATAATAAACATCTTAGCATGAATTGTGTGTGACCCTATTTACACTAATCGCTTGCTGAACTCACCATACTGTAAGGCAAGGATTGTGACTATCTTTCAGATACGTAAAAAAGCAGTTTATTATTCTCTCCTACATTCTCTGGGTTTTTATAGGCCAGTTCATTTTGTCTCCACTGCGAAATACCTTAAAAGGTAACACAGTATTCTGACTCTAGCAGTAATTTATTATACCCGTTAATCTTGTAAAATTGCCCTCTGGATGTAATAATTTGTTATTCTTTTATTAGACCTTCTTCTGCATACTGTGTTTATCATAAAGATGTCACCATTGTGATGCCTAGCAACTATTACAATGTTCTGGAAGTGTTTGCATATATTTTCCTGGGGGAGAGAGCCGCGTGGTCCCTGCATGGGAGAGCTGTCAGTGTATTCTGATGTATGAGGATAAAAGGAGCCCCTGCTGCAGACTCCAATAAGCTCAAGTCACAGCCTGAAAGCAGTGACTTGGGCATCACTATACCGTGTTAGAAAATGTGTCAATTATCACATGGACCGCCTAAGGGTATTGCCTGGGTCCAGGTCATAAAACCGTCAAGACTGAAGGGGGAGAAAATTGATGAAGAAGTAAGTAGAATTAATTGATAACAAGGAGGCCTGTGTATGGAAGGTTCGTTGTAACTCAAGACCCCCAAATATCTGTCTGAAAAGCTTCCTGTGGATGACCCCGCGAGTAAAGCTAAAGCTGTCTATCTTCTACAATATAAAGTATGTATAACTGGCAATTTAGGCATTTCTTAAAAATCAGTAGGTAGTTGTCAAACTAGTCAAGAAGCCATAAGAAAAATAAAACCATGCTAATAATGTTATAGTAGTTTTTCTATTATTGTGATTCTTAATATGCAATGCTTCTGTGTGATGTGAACATAATGGGGACCACTTAAATATGTAGTCTATAGCCCAAGCCATGAGAGCTGTGTGCACCATTTAGGTAGCTTACTGTGCAATTTACCCAGAGAAAAGGGAAAATACACATTTTTCATACATTTAAAGTGGTTTCTGAGCTGCTTCAATGACCTCCCCTTTTAACCTTCCTTGTGTCTGCCTTGAATAACTAAATCATACTTAAAGCATTTGTAGCAGATGAGTTCCTTTAAGAAATCACTGTTCACTAGGCTTGGGAATACTCATTAAAGAAATTGGCTGTCTATACAAGATGCTGAAATGTCCAGTCAATTAAGCAGTTTTGTGGAAAAATTAAATTTTATTAAACAACAACAAAAATATCATAATTTGTTTGAAAAGACTGAGTAAATACTTCTCTCAAAACGTTCAGGCAGTCAGCCACCCATGGATGATGAGGCACAGGATCACTGTCTCAGACTTTTCAAAATGAAACACATCATTCTCAAAATACACTGTTAGGCTGTAGGCACACAGATCAGAAAGTTACATGTTGCTTAATTGATAAAAATTTTCCCTATTCTCAAATTTTAGTTTTATAAAAACGTACAAAAAGACAAGGTCACTCTCACTTAAAATATAATAGATGATTTATTTTTCATAACGATGTTAATGGTTTTAGTGATAGTAATTATAAATATTTCCAAGTATATAGCTTTGCCGTCTGGCACAAGATGCTTTCTTTGAAAAAATTTTGCATTAGAAGAAGCCATATCAGGAAAAACCTGGTTCATGACAAAAAAAAAAAAATGGTTGTTCAGTTATGTCCAACTCTTTTCAACCCCATGGACTTGTAGCCCACCAGGGTCCTCTGTCCACGGAATTCTCCAGGCAAGAATACCGGAGTGGGTAGCCATTCCCTTCTCCAGGGGGTCTTCCCAACCCAGGGATTGAACTCTCATCTCCTGCAGATTCTTTACCATCTGAGGCACCAGGGAAGCCTAACTTCATTAAAATATTGAATTAATTTAAAACCTCTCACTCCTTCAATTCAAAACATGTTCTCATTACTGGTCAATATTCCAGAGAAGCAGGAAGAAATTTTACTAACCTTTGTCTCTCATTTATTCTATTACTGCATGAATTGGTAGTATTTATCTATACATGTAATGTGAGACAGCAATACAGTTTTCCAAAGAGATTGCAAGCTTTAATTTACACACTGCGTGATGAGTAAGAAATGATGGACTCTGGAATCTAGAAACTTACCTTTGCATGTGATAGATAGGTAAATAGAGATCTTCATATAAAGTTTAAGATACTTAGATTATATATTTTTATTTTTTATTATTTTTGATACATAAATATTTAATTTTGGTTGAAGTATAGTTGTTGTATAATGTTATACAAATTACAGGTTTACAGTATAATGATTTAGAGTTTTTAAAGGTAATATTCCATTTACAGTTATCTCAAAACATTGGCTGTATTCCCCATGTTGTATAATATATCTGTGTATACATCCATGAAGCTTACTTTATACACAATATTTGTACCTCTTAGTCCCATTTTCTTATATCGTCCTTTCCCTTTTCCCCTCCCCACTGGTAACCTCAAGTTTGTTCTCTATGTCTGTGAGCTTGCTTTCTTATGTTATATTTGATAGTTTGTTACTTTTTTTTAGATTCCACATCTAAGTGACATTATAGAGTATTTGTCTTTGTCTAACTTATTTTATTAGTATAATGCCCTCCAAATCCATCCATGTTGCTGCAAAAGACAAAATTTTATTCTTTTTAATGGCTGAATAGAGATTATATATATATATATATATTTTTAATGTATAATATGATAACACCTGCTCACTGTACTTCATGCTGCTGATGCTGCTAGGTCATTTCAGTCGTGTCCGACTCTTCGCGACCTCATGGACTGCAGCCCACCAGGCTCCTCTGCCCATGGGATTTTCCAGGCAAGAGTACTGGAGTGGGTCGCCATTGCCTTCTCCGCACTGTACTTCATAGAACTGCTTAAAAACCAAATGAAATAATTGCTGTTAAAATGTTTTAGAAACAGCGGTGTACCACAAAATAATAGTTATAATTATCCACATTAGATCTCCCAGGTGGTGCTAGTGGTAACGAACTTGCCTGCCAATGCAGGAGACATAAGAGGTGTGGGTTTGGTCCTTGGGTTGGGAAGATCTCCTGGAGAAGGAAATTGGAACATAGACAGTTCCATCATAGGAAGGAGAAGATATAGAACATATGGGCAGTGTTTAAAGTCCTGAACCAGAAGGTGACGCACATCCATCACTTTGATTCATCTTTTATTGGCAAGGATGCCATTACATGGCTACATTTAGAAGTGCTTGGGGCTAAGTAATCCACTGTCTGCCTGGGCATCTACCTCCCAGCTACAAATTTATTCCACAAATGTTCTATATATTCCTTCTAAAGACATATATGACAGACACACACACAACACCTTCATTTACTAGAACAGCTAAACAGCTGTGGGCCCAGCTAAAGGAAAATAAAAATAAAACACATTCTAGTAATAATAAAAAAATTGTGTCTTCTCTAGACCACACAAACACAGTAAATGTATTAAGCAAAGGATATTATAATTTTAATTTAAAGCATAATGTATAAGGAAAAGTGTATCAGTGTTATGAGAAGTAAAATGACTAAGGAACAGTAGAGCAAGAACATCCTCATGAGCAGATAGAGATTTGCAAAGCTAAACAGTTTAGATAAATTTTAATAACCAATTCAAATTGCTTTTGTTTAACAGCTAAATTAATTACCCTTTAAATCATATTAATTGCTTCGCTAATACATTCTTACCATGTCAGTTCCTTTTCTTATCCAAATTAGTGGATTCCTCTAGAGAACTTATCATTCTTACTGTACTTTGGTCCACCTCCAGAGAAATAACTAGTGAATTTGGGACAATTCACAAAACTATTGAAGATATTTGCTAATTTCCTCACTTAAAATTAATTGATGCTTAATTGTCCCAAACACAAATTTAGGCATTCAGGATTCAATAATATAAAAAAGTAAAATGCCATAGTCCTATGGAACTTGTACAATATTACAGTAAGGAAAAGGGACTATAAACAAATACTATAGAGCACATTATTTGACAATTAAGGCTAGTTTTAAAAAAGGACATAGGATAATGAGGTGAGGTATATTTACTTATAGTTAAAGCAGTAAGGAAAAGCAACTTTGATAAGGATGATGTTAGGAAAGAGATCAAAAGAAATGAGGTAGATGAACATTGGGGTGCACGTGTCTCTTTCAGATCTGGTTTCCTCGGTGTGTATGCCCAGAAGTGGTATTGCTGGGTCATATGGTAGTTCTATTTCCAGTTTTTTAAGAAATCTCCACACTGTTTTCCATAGTGGCTGTATTAGTTTGCATTCCCACCAACAGTGTAAGAGGGTTCCCTTTTCTCCACACCCTCTCCAATATTACTCAGCCATTAAAAAGAATTCATTTGAATCAGTTCTAATGAGATGGATGAAACTGGAGCCCATTATACAGAGTGAGATGAGCCAGAAAGATAAAGAACATTACAGTATACTAACACATATATACGGAATTTAGAAAGATGGTAACGATGGCCCTATATGCAGGGCAGAAGAAGAGACGCAGAAGTACAGAACAGACTTTTGAACTCTGTGGGAGAAGGGGAGGGTGGGATGTTTCGAAAGAACAGCATGTATATTATCTGTGGTGAAACAGACCACCAGCCCAGGTGGGAGGCATGAGTCAAGTGCTTGGGCCTGTTGGGCTGGGAAGACCCAGAGGAATCGGGTGGAGAGGGAGGTGGGATGGGAGACCGGGATGGGGAATTCGTGTAACTCTATGGCTGATTCACATCAATGTATGACAAAACCCACTGAAAAATTAAAAAAAAAAAAAAAGAAATGAGGTAGAAAATGGTGGGTTAAGTGACAATCCAAAAATGGACTAGCACTATCACGAGAATCTTTTAGGCCATACTAAGGATGTCACATTTTATTCCAAGTAAGCTGGAAAACCCTAAGGTAACATTGAACATAGAATCACTAATTTCTCTTTTAATGCAATAGAATTACTCAGGCTCAGAGTGAACAGTGAGGAGGATATTGCAATAGTTCTGAGAGAGATGATAACTTTGGCCTTGAGATGTGGTTCGATAATGGACAAAGTTTGCTGTTGGGTTGGATGTGCTGTGAAAAGCAATAAAATAAATCTAGGTTGATCCAAGAACTTTAAAGCAATTGGAAAAATGAATGGATGTTTCCATCTCTTGGCGTGAAAGTCACTCAGTTTATGTCCAACTCTTTGTGACCCTATGAACTACACAGTCCATGAAACTGGCAAAGAGTCAGCTGTGGAGGGGAAAGAGAGGTTTGGGACTTATAACTTTTGAGATATAAGTCTATCTGTGAGTATATTGGAAGTAACCATAATTTGAGAGTAGCAATGTAATCAAGTCATGGAATTTTATGAAGATTAAATTAGTTATGACATGTAAACCCTTTTAGAACAGGGCCTTGCATGCTAAGTTGTCTCAGGCCTGTCTAACTCTTTGTAACCACATGGACTGTATTCTGCCAGGCTCCTCTGTCAATGGGATTCACCAGACAAGAATGCCGGAACGGGTTGCCATGCCCTCCTCAGGGAAGGAGCCCACAGCTCTGTCTCTTGGGTCTCCTGCATTGGCAGGCAGGCTCTTTACCACTAGTGCCACCTAGGAAGCCCAGAACAGTGCCTAAAACACAGTAATGGCTCAGTGGGGTTTGAATAACAGAAAATGTAAATGGCCAAAGACGAAACTGGGCAAAGAAGTTGGACAATGACTCGGAGAGAAGATCAGAAACAAGGAGTAGAATTGGTGGAGTTTTAGCATCCGGTGGTAGTTAAACCTGTTGTAAGTATATGAGATAACCTAGGTATTAGTAGGTATGAGTGTGAGTAGGCGAATAAGGTGGAGAAGGCAATGGCACCCCACTCCAATACTCTTGCCTGGAAAATTCCATGGATGGAGGAGCCTGGTGGGCTATAGTCCATGGGGTCGCTAAGAGTCGGACACGGCTGAGCGACTTCACTTTCACTTTTCACTTTCATGCATTGGAGAAGGAAATGGCGACCCACTCCAGTGTTCTTGCCTGGAGAGTCCCAGGCATGGGGGAGCCTGGTGGACTGCCACCCATGGGGTTGCACAGAGTCGGACACGACTGAAGCGGCTTAGCAGCAACAGCAGCAGCAGAGGACAAATAAGGCGCCCAGATACTTCTGTGCAAGCATGCTCAGTCACTTCAGTTGTGTCTGATTCTTTGAGACCCTATGGACTTTAGCCCTCCAGGCTCCTCTGTCCATGGGATTCTCCAGGCAAGAATACTAGAGTGGGTTGTCATGCCCTCCTCCAAGGGATATTCCCAACCCAGGGAACAAACTCACATCTCCTGAGTCTCCTGCATTGCAGGTGGATTCTTTACTGCTGGGCCAGGAGGGAGGTGGGGGAAGCCCTCAGATACTTGATAGCTGTTTAAATCCAGTGTTTGAACTGAGGAAAATGAAGACCTAGTAAAAGAAACTGAAAAGCACTAACCAGTGAGTAAATAGAAGAACTTAGTGAACAGGGATAGTGAACAAGACATACAGCAGGCCAGAAAGATCAAGATTAATAAATTGAACAAAATTATATTTTCTTTTTTGTATTAACATATATTTGATTCACAATATTATATTAGTTTCACTGTACAACATAGAAATTGAATACTTTTATAGATTATGCAATATAATGAGTATATTTCCCTGTGCCTGTACAATATATCCTTGCTGTTTATTTTATACTAATAATTTGTATCTCTTAATTCCTTATCTTGACCCTCTCACCACTCTTCTCCCTACTAGTAACCACTACTTTGTTCTCTGTATCTGCAACTCTGTTTCTGTTTTTTTTTTGTATACACTATATGGTTTATATTTCAGATTCCACATGTAAGTGATATCATACAGTATTTGTCTTTTTCTGACTTATTTCACTAAACATAAGAATATCCACAGTGTTGCAAATGGCATAATTTTATTTTTTTATAGCTGAGCAATATTCTGTGGTACATTTTCTTTTACTTCATTTTATTGAGGTAAAAATCGCAAATATATGTGTGTGTGTATACACTTAAGTGTGTATACACTTAAGATGTACAAAATGATAGTTTGATACACATATTAACCATTAACTGTGAGCCATCAGTGATTGGCTCTTTTATTCTTCATATTCCTAGTCCATGGTGCATATTACTGCATATTCTTCATCCTTTATGGAGAAGGAAATGGCACCCCACTCCAGTACTCTTGCCTGGAAAACTCCATGGATGAAGGAGCCTGGTGGGCTGCAGTCCATAGGGTCACTAAGAAGCGGACACAACTGAGCAACTTCACTTTCACTTTTCACTTTCATGCATTGGAGAAGGCAATGGCAACCCACTCCAGTGTTCTTGCCCGGAAAATCCCAGGGACGGGGGAGCCTGGTGGGCTGCCGTCTTTGGGGTCGCACAGAGTCGGACACGACTGAAGTGACGTAGCAGCAGCAGCTTCATCCTTTCATCTGTTGATGGACACTTAGGTTGCTTCCACATCTTTGCAATTTTAAGTGATGCTGCTGTGAACACCAGGATACAGATAGCTTTTTTAATTTGTGTTTCTATTTTCTTCAGATATATACTCAGCAGTAGAGTTGTATCATACGGTAGCTCTGTTTTCAGTTTTTTGAGGAAACTTCATACTGTTTTTCCATAGTGTCTACACAAAGATACAATCCCACCAACTGTGTACTACTAGAGTTTTCTTTTCTCCACATCCTTGCCAACACGTTATTTGTAGATTTTTTGGTCATAGTCAGGTATGATGTGATATCTCACTGTGGTTTTGATTTGCACTTCTCTGACGACTAGCAATATTGAGAATTATATCATGTGCCTATTGGCCATCTGTTTATCTTCTTTGGGATAATGTCCATTCAGGTCTTCTGCCCGTATTTTAATTGGGATCTTTGTTTTTGATGTTGGTTTGTATGAGGTCTTTGTATATTTTCATTTGCCTCAAGATATTTTCTGATTTCCTCTTTGGTTTTATCATTGACCTATTGGCTTTTTAAAAACATGTTTTTAGTTTCCAAGTGTTTGTGCTTTTCCCATTTTTTCTTCCTGTAATTGATTTCTAGTTTCATACCATTTTGGTGGGGAAAAAAGCTTGAAGTAGTTTCTATGTCCTTAAAATTTGTTGAAACCTATTTTCTGACCGAGCATGTGATGTGTCCTGAAGAATGTTCCATATGAAAATAATGTGCATTCTGCTGTTTTTTTAAATGGAACATTCCATTTCACTCCAATTTGCCAACCTATTGTGTCACTAAGACCACAATTGCATTATTGGCTTTCTGTCTGGATGATCTGTCCATTGATATAATCAAGATATTAAATTCCCTACTACCATTGTATTGCTGTCAATTTCTTCCTTTCTATCTGTTAATATTTGATTTACATATTTAGGCCCTCTTGTATTGGGTGTGTATATGTTAATGAGTGTACTACCATCTTCTTTTATTGACCTTTTTATCACTGTATGACACCCTTCTTTGCCCTTTGTTATAGAATCTGTTTCAAAGACTTTTTGTCTGATATAACTATGACTACCTCCACTTTCTTGTTGTTTCCATTTGCATGAATTTTTTTTTTCATGTCCTCACTTTCAGTCTGTCTTTAGTTCTGAAATGCTTATCTTATAAGTAGCATATAGATGGGTTTTTTGACCAGACCGTGTGTTCCATTAATATTTAAAGTAATTATTGGTAGATATGCACTTCTTGAAATTTTATTACTTGCAACTTTTTTTAAAATTCTTCCCTGTTCTTTTTTCTTTTAGTTTCTCCTCTTGCAGTTTGATTATTTTATTTAGCTGTATGCCTATGCTAATTTATTTGTTTTTTGTGTATATATTGCAGGTTTATGACTCTTGTATGTCAGCCTATACCTATATCTATTTGTTTTAAACATGTAGTCCTTTAAGTTCAAGCATACTCTGACAGATTACATTTTTTTACATCCTTCCCATTTTGTGTTTCTGATGCTATGTTTTACATTTTTATGTTTATCCATTTACTAATTACTATAGTTTTACTTGATTTTATATATATATATATATATATATATATACACATACATATGTTTTGTCTTTTAATCTTTGTACTAGCTTGGTGGCTCAGATAGTAAAGAATCTTCCTGCAGTGCAGGAGACTTGGGTTCAATCCCTGGTTTGGGAAGATCCCTGGAGAAGGGGATGGCAATCCACTCTGGTATTCTTGCCTGAAGAATCCCATAGATAGAGGAGACTGGCAGGTTACAGTCCACAGGGTCTCAAAGAGTCGGCCACAACTGAGTGACTAACACTTTCACTTTTCACCAGCTTGTTTAAGTGGTTGATTCTCAGCCTTTACTGTATATTTGCTTTTACTTTTTTCCTCTCCCATATAAAATTACTTGCTTTTCTTTTCCACTTAGAGTAGATCCTTTAACATTTCTTTCAGAATCACTTTAGTACTGATAAACTCTTTCAATTTTGCTTGTCTGAGAAGTTGTTTATCTCTCTCAATTCTAAATGATAATCTTACTGAGTAGAGTATCATAGGTTGCTTTACCTTTCAGCTTTTTAAATATATCTTGCCACTCCTTTCTGGCCTGTAAGGATTTTGCTCAAAAATCAACTCATAACCTCACAGAGATTCTCTTGTAAATGACTCATTAACTCTGATGACTTTAGAATTGTCTCTTTAACTTTTGCCATTTTAATTTTGATGTATCTTGGTGTGGGTCTCTTTGAGTTCATCTTGTTTGGGGCTCTTTTTGTTTCCTATACCGGGATGTATTTCCATCTTCAGGCATGGAAAGTATTCAAAGACAGTTTCGTTAAACACATTTTTAACCCCCTTCTCTTCTCCTTCTGCGAACACCATAATGTAAATGCTGGTACACTAGTTGGTCTCAAAGATTCTTTAAGCTGGTCACACTTTTTTAAAAATTCCTTTTTCTTTTTGTTTTTCTGATGGGGGAATTTCCATTATTCTACCTCCCAGATTTCTTATGTGTTCTTCTATATCACCTAGTTTGCTATTCATTCCTTCCACAGTGTTTTTCATTTCATCTATGGTATTCTTCAGTTCTGATTATCTTTATATATTTTTTTCTAGTTTCTTGTTAAAATTATCTCTATTCATCTGTTTTTTCTCTAATTCAGTTAGCTTCTTATTACTAATTCTTCAAATTCTTTATCTGGTAAATTGTTTATTTCTATTTCGTTATTTGTGGGGTTTTTTTTTTTCAGGGTTCCCATCTTTAAAGTTAAGGGTTCAGTTCAGTTCAGTTCAGTTGTTCAGTCATGTCCGACTCTCTGCGACCCCGTGAATCTCAGCATGCCAGGCCTCCCTGTCCATCACCAACTCCCGGAGTTTACTCAAACCCATGTCCATCGAGTCGGTGATGCCATCCAGCCATCTCATCCTTTGTCATCCTCTTCTCCTCCCCCCAATCTGTCCCAGCATCAGGGTCTTTTCCAATGAGTCAACTCTTCGCATGAGGTGGCCAAAGTACTGGAGTTTCAGCTTTAGCATCAGTCCTTCTAATGAATGCCCAGGACTGATCTCCTTAACTTAAAGTTTAAAGGGTGCCCTTTTAGCTGAGATGAATTCCACTGTCTTCTCATTTTGCTTATGTTTCTCTGTCTATGAAATTAGGTGAAACAGTTACCTGTGGCAGTCTTTATGGTGTGTCCTTATGTGGAAGTGTCATTATACAATTGGCATGTGCCCAATGGCTTTAATCGCAGAGCTGAATTTGATGTGAAAACAAGTCAAGTCTTTCCCCAGGCTGTGTTGGAAGAAGTCACCTTGGTAGGAAGTGAGGCTGGAGCTGGAGGTGCTAGGGCCGGAGCCAGGTGTGAGGAAGGGCTTCTGTTCTGCTCAGGGGTCATCAGAGCACCAGCACCCTTGGCCTTAGAGGGAAGCACGGATGGAATAAGAGGGGCTAGTGTGGGTGCTCAGCAAAGCTCAGGGTACAGGGTGTGGAGGTTCAGCTGTCATCAGAGGCCTGATCTGCCTCTGATGTGCCACCTATGAAATCACCAGGAATTGCTGCCTCCTCACTATTCAGACTCAGGGTTTCAGTCCCAACAGTATCTCAGATTGAGCTTTTCCCTCAGTCATGCCGACCCTTCCTCCAGCATGGAGCAGCAACATAAGGCAAACTGCTGGAGTATTTGCTTGGCTCAGGCTGAGCCTTGCACCAAGGTGGTCACAGAAAAAAGGCAATCAGCCAGTTTTGTGGTTTCAATTTAGCCCCTGCTCCCCACTTCAGGTGCAAGCAAACATTGGTATACTCTTCATGAGCAGAAATTGGGCTTCCCACAACCTTCCTGTTAATCTCACTGACTCTTCAATCAGCCAAGGGGGCTTACCATTCTTTTGTCAGACCCCAGAGCTGGGGTGCCCAGAATGTGGTTTTGAACAATTCACTTTCCAGGGGAGGTCTCCACCTTTATTATCTCCCTTTTCCTCTGAGTCTCCTCCCAAGGGCACAGTCTTGACCTGATCACATCTCTTTCTTTCCTATCCAATTCCACATGGATCTTTCCTATAACCTTTGTCTTACAGAAGTGTTTCTGCTAGTCTCCAGTTAGTTTTCAGGGAGAATTGTTCCATATGTAGATGTAGTTTTGATGTGTTCATGGGAGAGGTGAGTTCCATGTCCTCCTACACTGCCATCTTGATTTCCTCCTCCCCAAAATGGTATTTTCTTATTGAACCACTCAAATTAAAGGGACTGAGATTTCACAGATGTAATTTGTTCCAACTGAACCCATGTTGGCAAAATATGACTCTTGATCCTTATTTTAATTCCATCTCAGAAACATTTGTATTAAAATGTACCTTAAAATTTTATTAGAGATCTATATGAAGGCTGCATGTTTAGTCTCCAAAAGTCATCATAACATATGGCATATGCTCATATTCTGTGTTCTTTCCTGACTGCATTCTACGATATGCCAAAGATCACCAAAAGTGTTTGTCTATATTTGGTATTCAACTACATGCGGCCCCTTAGTCCATGGAATTCTCCAAGCCAGAATACTGGAGTGGGTAGCCTTTCCCTTCTCCAGGGGATCTTCCCAATCCAGGGATCGAACCCAGGCCTCCCACATCACAGGTGGATTCTTTACCAACTGAGTCATCAAGGAAGCTTTCAACTACATTTAATGATTTTTATTTTGTTTTATTTTACCTTACTATTAGAGAATTATTTCAATCAATGGTGAAGGTAGAAGCAAGAAATAATATATATATAATATATTATAGTATCTTTAATATATATTATAGATATAGCATAAAAATAAATACAAGCACATAAACTATATATATATATAAACTATGTATATAACAAGTGTATATAACTGTATTTTAAACATATATGTCTTGCCAAGTTGCCACTCTTTACAATCATTCTGGCATTTGTAAGTTCTTGAAAGTTTAGTTTATGGCAAAGAGGAAAGAAATTATTTTTCAAAATAAAAAATAGTTTTGATTTTGATTTGAAGTGAAGTGTGTGTGCTACTTTGTATTTTATGAAACCAATTCTCTCAATATTGGTTGTTGTGCTTTAGAGATGACAGTCATGAAATCTAAACAATTTTCCATTTTCCTAACAAAACTTCTATGTTGATCATGGTACCTTGGAAGCCTCGGAGTCCAAAATAGAATGGACCAGAATCAACTAGTGACTTAGGAATGAATGGAAAATACTGTTTTCCTTCAGAGGGGCAAAAATTCAATTTAATTTACCAGGAAGGATAATTTAGAAAGAATACTGCATTGTCTATGTTCATGTGCACATAAGCAACAAAACACACATGAACACACACAGTCCTGCATATTTAATATATTTCTAAAATGTGAACTAGGACAAGAACAGACACTCTCAGAGCAAGATCATATTAACAACTTATCGTATCTAATAGAATATTGCCAAAGATATAGGGTTGGGGGAGCCTGGTGGGCTGCCGTCTGTGGGGTCTCACAGAGTTGGACACGACTAAAGCGACTATATAGCACAAAAGAAACACTTAAGTTAAACATAATGTTATAGAACAAGAACTCTTTTTCTCTAATCAACAAGTAGTCCAGAGCTCTGCCAGTTGCTCAACCTCATGACCTAAGGTGACAGAAGATTCACAGCAAACTAAAACCAGCTGTATGTGCGTGTTGAGGACCCATTGACTGACTGAATCCTTGAATCGATGTACAAACACAAATGTAAATGTGTGTACCCTGTGTGTCTGCTTCCTCTCAACTCCCCTCATTAGGTGGGATAAAGGCTCGGGCACAGGTTTAATGTAATTGCTAGTAAATATGGTAACTATTTTCTTTTACTAAAGTTACAAAAATTCTTTGGATTTTATATCAGGGACTAAATTTGTAATGGAAAATGATGTTTGATGGTGTTTAAATGCAGAGTATGTCACTTTATAAAGCATAGGACTCTTTTAAGTTATTTTTTTTTAACTTCTTGACATGTGTCACCATTTGGAATTCTGCTCTCATGGGATAAATGCCAGATTACATGGTGTAGTATTTTTATCCTCTGTACTTTCGCTGTAGAAGCATACAACATCAAAGGAAAGGCAGATCACTCACATCAGCAGAAAATGGAATAGGACTATAATATGCTGGCTTTGATCTTGCCTTCTAGTAATTATCTTGGCTACATGCATGCATTGAGAGTAAGATTTGAATTAATAAGGCCAAGAAATCCTAGAAAATGTAAGAGGTATCCTTGAATATAAACTTCACCCATCTTCAACATGATAGATTGCAGTGGAGCCTACGGAGTTGTTAATTTAAAGCTTTAATCCTGAAATGTTATTCTATCTTAAACTTGTCACTTCTATGTTAATACAGCAATCTTGGCAATTAAGACGCTATCACTTATAAGTCCAAATCACCTCTAGTAAATGTTATTTAGCTAACATTCTTCTGTTTCATACAAGTTTTCACATAACAGGACCTAAGGTAAAATTTATTACATTTCTTTTTTTTAAGTTATTATCATAGCTCAGTCCATCGTCATTAAAAACTAGTGATATTGCCTTAGGAAATATATTGCTTCTGATGCAGAAAGTAAATAATGTCATTAACATCTGCATAGGATTTATCCAACAGAGTGAAAGAATATGATATTCTGAGTCAGTCTTTTCATTTCCCATTTGTTTGTTTACCAGTATTTATTGCTACATTGGGTGGAGAGGATTCTATTTTTACTTCTATGTGAATAAAAATCACCATGTCTATGTTTCAGAAATATTAAGGACTAATGCTCTCTGGAGATTATAACACTTTTAGCAGCAAAATATTGCGTTAGTATCGTAAGGAGAAACTTGAATAAACTTTGTAGACGACTCAATATGTCTGCAATATTTGAGGGTTCAATTCACTTTGTAACTGATTAGCTATGACCTGTGAGAGGCATAGCACTCATTTGGCACCAAATACTAGGTGTTTTGCTTGTATGAAACTGTCTCACCAGGCACTATGTATTCATCTAATTGGAGACTACTTTACCTACAGAATTATCAAGACTGCTATTATACACTCATTAACTAATCTGTACCTGAAATAAATGAGAACCAATGCATTTCATTTGTATCTACCAAATGCAAGTTAAACACACATGAATAGAGCTATAAGCCAGGATAATATGGAAGCAAGCCTCTGCTCCCTTCCACATCATACAAAAAGATGTTTTAAATCTTACAAAGCAGAGTTAGAGGCCGTTAGTGGAGCAAACTAACTAAAAAACAAACTTCTTTGAAGAGACCTTCCCTCTTGGGATTGAAAATAATTCCCAATTCTCTCTAATGAATCAAACTCATTTTGTAATAAATGAGGGTTGAGAAACCAAGGATTTCTTTCCAAGGAAACAGCAACCACTGCTTTTATGGTTTTGTTAAGTGTTGTGAATTCTGTCTTGTGGAACCCGCGATAATAAAATTATTTACTTCCTAAAAATGGTGTTTTAATTGGATCTACTGACTTTTCAAAGGAGCTCAGTATAAGGTAAACTTGAAAATGAAAAGTCCAGAATTGTGATAGGAAATAATGTATATTCTTCTTCCCTGTCACAGACTCATATTTCTCATATGCTCTAGGACATGGTGCAAATTTGCCTGTCTTTGGTTATCTATGGTTTGGTTTATCTATGGTTGTTGTTTAGTCATTTAGTCATGTCCAACTCTTTGCAACACCACAGACTGTAGCCTGCTAGGCTTCTCTGTCCATGGGATTTCCCAGACAAGAATACTGGAGTGTGTTGCTATTTCCTCCTCCAGGGCATCTTTCTGACCCAGGGATTGAACCCAGGGTTCCTGCATTGCAGGCAAATTCTTTACCGCTGAGCTACCAGGGAAGCAGGTATGAATTGGGACAGGAGCCAAATAAGAACCAAAGTCCAGGGAAAAGTGAGGCTTGGTTTGCACCCCCCTCCTAACTGCTGACAACCAAGACAATCATACTTAGAAGCATGGGCTGGCTTCCCAGGTGTTATGGGAAAAATGAGACATGTTGGAAGTTTATAGACCAAAGTTAGTTAACCAAAGGTAAGTGTCCAGTCTTCAGCATCTTAAAGGAGAGATGAATCTCATCACAACTGAAGCTGAAGTGCTTGAGGAATTTGTTAATTTAGGAGAGAAAAAGGCACGTGAGCAGGTGTATACCACCAGGATCAGAAATAGTCATTAAAAATAGGGCACATGTATCACTCAGCAGGCTATCTAGACAAAAATGAGTGAACCTCAGCAATCACAGTTGGCCTCTTATTGCAAAAATTCATTTGGTCTCAGTAGCTTGCATCCCTGCCAACCAAAATTCTGAAAACTGTGTTTTTTCCCCTCTCTAACATCGCCAAGTTCCTTGCAGTTTTAAGTGTTGGAGAAAAGGTCAACGGAGTTAAAGCAGTGGCTGGGAGGACTTCCCATATAAGCAAAGCCCATTCCCAGTGGTGTTAGATGTTCGTTTTTCCAGCTGAATGAAATCCAGCAGGGTCAGGCTTGGACTGAGGCTCACACCTACCCAGTCCCTTCAACAGGGCTGGGATATTATTAAAGTCGGCTGATTAGGGAGCAATGTGTGTGTCGGCATCCATCAACCGGGGAAGTGCAACATACCGCCTCAATCTGGCAAGGCATTCAGCTTGGCTGCGTGTTCTCACCACCGCCCAATAGTCTGAGCACAAGAGTTCTCTCTCTGCACTAAATGACTGGTACACGCTTCCAAAAGAAGGAAATATAAGACATCCAGAGTGGTTTAGGAACACCAAGGCTTCCTTCTCTGGTTTTTACTTGGACATAAAAGATATTTAAAATGCCTAAAGTTATTTTGTACCAGAAATGTACTGATTTCAATATCAGCTCCGGATATAAAAGTAAATTATTTCAGTAATAGAACACGGTGGTGCAAAACCCCCTCAACAAACAACAAACAGCTCCTTCACGATCTCCAAGCCTATCAATTACATTTTATTATTTCTCTAAGTTGTGGCACTGAAAAAATTTTCGTGTGAGGTTGTTTATAGCACTGGCCTATTTCTTCAGAATGCCTAAAACAAAGAGACTGCCCTACAAATGACAGACTGTAATTTCCATATTTCTACAAATCTCTTTCATTTCCTAAATAAACAATAGAAACTTCTATCTGAGGTCTCTGTGACCTGATGACTCAGCCAGTAATTCAAACTCCTTGTGCTTCATGTAAGCAAGATTTTGGAGACCTGTGGATTTAAGGGTCGTGCTGGAAGGAACAGCCATTTTGGAAAGACAATGGGTGAGTTTTCATTCCCACTAATTGTGTGCTATATGCGCTGAGGGTTGACTTACTTGCTTTAAGTGAATCATTTGGGAAGAACTAAAATTTGGTGGGAGCTGCCTCCAGCATTCATTCCTCTGACTTTGCCCATACATTTCACTTAAACTACAGGCTCCAGGGACATGCTATTCTGGGCTATCTAAGGATAAGGGTATATGATTGCTTTCCTGTGGCTCCCAACCACATGGCATCATTTCATAGATATAATTATGACTCTGATCTAGGACTTTACTACTGAATTAAATGCTAAAGATTCCTGTTCCCCCGCCAACTGAGATGATTTTTGTGGGGAGGTCATTTCAATCATAATAGTCATTTTAAAAATTAAGTAGATTAAACAAGATTATAGCTTAAAATTTTGTGAGGCTTGACTTAAAATTTATAAAAAAAATTAATAAACTTAAAAAAAATCCTCACCTAAAAAGAAGTACTTCTCCAACCTTTGGGATGATGATATTACTAAAAGACATATGACAGTAATATTAAAATCTCGAGATTTGTGATAGTATAAAAAAATAGAAGTAGAAAGTTTGAGATCAGGAGTGTACGTACATGAAATATTACATACAAATATCTTAATGTTCACTAAAATAAAACAGGAGAGAGGAAATTAAGAGAATAGCTATGAGGAGCTATGCATTTTGAAATATTATAAGTAATTTTCATTTGCCAAACACAAAAAATTTTTCAGAATTTTTTTCCTACAAAATTTAAATAAGTTTGCTCCTTATAAATTGGTTCTTTCAGTATGTTTTCTGGTAGATAATGTGCATAATGCCAGATGCTTTGATGATTTATAAATTATAAATCTATAACCAAAATGTTTCATTTACTTTAATACCCAGGATATAGCTAGGCTTATAACCTGCCTTGTTGATCCTACTATACAGTTTGAGAAAACCAAGTAATCTGAATATTTGTTATGAAATAAAGGCTTTAGGTGACCATTAATTTGCTTTTAACAACTGCATGGGTATTGTTCAAATAACCTCAAGGAAACACTAGCTTTATCTGTGATAAGTTTTGGCCAAAATACTCATGACCTCTCTGACAAATTGCTGGCCCACTCTCTCTGTGAAAGAACCACTCCAAATGCAAGGTTCTATCTTTGTCCTCTCTGGCTCTGAACTTGGGCCTTGTATGATTGACATTTAATAAATAAAATCTATAATTAAAAATGAATACAGGGAGATCACTTCATGTAAACAATGTAAATGTATTGAACTGAAGCAGAAGAAATTTTTTTCAACCAATGTGAGTGCTCTGGTATATTCAATAGAAACAGTCAAGCAGTCAAAAATAAAAATATACTATTTATGTCTCCCATGTATTTTTGGCAGTCAACTATTTTTCTAAATAGTTTCATTCTATGCATCTGAATTCTCACACAGCCCATGTATCCAGATCCTCTGATACATTTGGTAATGTAAAGAGACTACTGATATTCTCTCTAGAAAACACTCTACTTGGTTTGGAATTTGAGGTCAGGCTGTGGTAAGGTTGTGGAGGCAAAGGCTGTTTTTAATCTGAGTACTCATTATTTTCTTTGGAGTAAGCCATTAGGTAATTCCTAAGGAGTTAGGAATGTTTGTAACATTTACCATTTATCTTGATTCTTTAATGTCCTTTGTTTTTTGATAAATGACCTTAATTTTTGTTTTCTTTTGTTTTAGATCACACAACCATCATGTCTGGTTGTCTTTGCAAAATGGTCATATACTTTTGTGAATCCTTTCAGATTTGAATTGTTGATCTACCTATGCTCTTGGATCTAGGATCTTGGGCCAATTCTAATGTGTATAGTTCACAAAATATTTATGTGTCAGATCCTAATGCTTGTCTTCTAAGAAAAATCAGTGAAAAAGATGAATGGCATACTTGGCTTTATAGTGCTTAGTGTCCAGTGAGAAACAGACAAGTATGTACAAAATGAAAGCACATTATCATAAAGGCTCTGTTAGGGGTAACACAGGATTTCATGGGAACACATCACTCAGTGCAAATCTGGAGCCTCGACGGTAGCTTCTTCAAGAAAGTAAAAGTTTAATTTGAAATCTGAAGATTCAAGTGAACCCTGAGGTAGAGGTGAAATTAGAGTGACTCAATGGAGGACAGAACAGCCTGGTTACAAAGTGAAGGGTTGAGTGGGTGAAAGGGTGGTGTTCTAGGCAAAAGATTCAGCAGGAAGTCCTAATGCAACAGGAATGAAGTGCAAGAGATGAGACATCTGGAATCAAGTAATTCAGGGTCTTGAAAGCAAAGTTGAAATATTTAGGTTTCACTTAAGAGCAGTGGAGAGCTACTGAGAAGGATTTTAGGAGAGTGGTGATATGATATGATTTGTGTTTCAGAAAATCACTTTGACGTGGATGTGTGCCTAACAGTCAGGAGGAAGACAAGACAGAAACAAGGAAAGCAAGATAACCCTGGTCTTGCTGAAGATGGAAGAGCAGGGAGGAAAGCTCAGCTTTACATGGAAGAAAGACAGCCTATCATCTGGCTAGAGTGGGCAGAGGGAAGCTTGTACCAAATATACCGAGAGCCTGAAGGCCTTTTTCATCTCAGCAAAGAGCTATTATAATACACTAAGAGGGTTAGGTGTTAAAATTGAAAGATCAGGTAGAAGATTAGAAAATGTGAGTTTGTGAGAATTCCTTGGCAGTCCAAGGGCTATGATTCTATGATTCCACTGTAGGGGGTTGGTGTTCAAACCCTGGTCAGAGAACTAAGATCCCATAAACCCCTAGGCAAGGCCAAAAAAAAAAAGTGGATTTTTTAGCAGTGTGTACATACTCAGTCAGGTACAACTCTCTGTAACTTCATGGACTGTACCCACCAGGCTCCTCTGTCAACAGGATTTCCCAGGCAAAAATACTGGAAGGGGTTGCCATTTCCTTCTCCAGGGAATCAAATCCGCAACTCTTACATTGTTAGGTGGATTGTTTACCACTGCACCACCTGGAAGCCCTCTGTAGCAGTTTTCAGACCTATGGTATTTTTTCCATCAGTTCACTTAGCTGCAGAGGTATACAAGATGAATAGTGTGCCTCTGTACTTGATTTAGAATTGTGTTCTACATGTGGAACACAGAAGAGATTGATAGTTGTTTGGTTATCTTGTCCAACTGTGCCAGGGACAAACTCAAACTTATTGTTGAGGCTGAGGATAAGAGCAAGTGAATAGCATGAAGTTAAGTTAAGCTTTTATGGTGATTAAGGATGGCTCTGCCTAGTTATACTACTACCTGGCACTCCTTGCATACATAGAGAAATGGGTAGCTTGAAAGTGAAAGTGGAAGTCATTCAGTCACGTCCAATTCTTTGCAACCACAAGGACTGTTGCCCACCAGGCTCTTCTGTCAATGGAATTCTCCAGGCAAAAACACTGGAGTGGGTTGCCATTCCATTCTCTAGGGAATCTTCCCAACCCAGGGATCAAACACAGGTCTCCTGCATTGCAAGCAGATTCTCTTCCATCTAAGCCACCAGGGAACTTGCAATGGGTGGATTATAGTCCCTGAACTCCTGAGTGCTACAAAGTTTGGTAGAGATGTGAGAGCAAGTAATTGCTAATGAGTGGGATGAGGAAGGTGGAGAAAGTTGTAGGTGGAGAAAATAGAAAACAGAGGTCACTTAGAGGCACCACTGTGTGAAATCACGTGAGAGTCAGAATGAATATACAGCTTTGAATAAAGATGAAGGAATTAGAGTTCAACTTTTTTGATCTGATGGCATTTCTTGGTGACAAACCCATAATATCTTCTTAGCAATGGACAACTGAACTGAGGGTGTAATCTGTGCATGAACGGAAGGGTGGGTGGGGTTCTCAGTTCAGTTCAGTTCAGTTCAGTTGTTCAGTTGTGTCTGACCCTTTGTGACTGCAGCACAACAGGCTTCCCTGTCCGTCACCAGTTTCTGGAACTTACTCAAACTCATGTCCATCGAGTCAGTGATGCCATACAAACATCTCATCCTCTGTTGTCCCCTTCTCCTCCCATCTTCAATCTTTCCCAGCATCAGGGTCCTTTAAAATGAGTCAGTTCTTCATATCAGGTGGCCAAAGTATTGGAGCTTCAGCTTCAGCCTCAGTCCTTCCAATGAATATTCAGGACTGATTTCCCTTAGGCTGGACTGACTGGATCTCCTTGCAGTGCAAGGGACTCTCAAGAGTCTTCTCCAACACCTCAATTCAAAAGCATCAATTCTTTGGCACTCAGCTTTCTTTATAGCCCCACTCTCACATCCATACTTACATACTATCATCAAAACCATAGCTTTGACTAGACAGACCTTTGTTGCCAAAGTAATGTCTGCTTTTTAATATGCTGTCTAGGTTGGTCATAACTTTTCTTCCAAGGAGCAGGCGTCTTTTAATTTCATGGCTGCAGTCACCATCTGCTGTGATTTTGGAGCTCCCCCCAAAAAATAAAGTCTCTCACTGTTTCCATTGTTTCCCTATTTATTTGCCATGAAGTGATGGGACTGGATGCCATGATCTTAGTTTTCTGAATGTTGAGCTTTAAGCCAACTATTTCACTCTCCTCTTTCACTTTCATCAAGAGGTTCTTTAGCTCTTCTTTGCTTTCTGCCATAAGGGTGGTGTCATCTGCATATCTGAAGTTATTGATATTTCTCCCAGCAATCTTGATTCCAAATTGTGCCTCATCCAGCTCAGCATTTCACATGATGTGCTCTGCATATAAGTTAAATAAGCAGAGTGAGGTTCTCAGAGAAGATCGAAAGTTAAGAATTATAAACGTGGACATTTGGGTGGACAGCCTGAATGACAACTGGTGTGACGGATCATGGTGTCCTGGTATCAGGAAATGCAACATAAATCCTTAACCAAAGAGCAGGTACTAGGAAAATAAAAGGTGGCAGGCATTAGGGCGGGTGGTGTGGTTTGTGGGGAAGGTAGGCACTTGGACAACAAGTGTGGTCTGAATCTTGAGATTAGGAAATAGGAGAACATCTTCCCACCTTCAGATCCCTTGATAAATAATTAATTAAGAATGGAAGTAAGAGGGTTTAGTATTGCATCAAGATTCAGAATATTCCTTGTGAAGGACTGAGGTGGGGGGGAAGCAAAAGTAGGAAGAGATGAAGCAAGGAAATATAAACAAGATAGGTAATAACTGATGAGTCTAGAAGTTTCAGTAGTGACCAGATTAAAGGAACAGGAGATGTGATGTAGTTAGATTAAATGCAATTGGAAAATAATATTTGAAATTAGTCAAACAGAGGTATTAAGGGAGCTTTGCCAAGGAGAATGCTCCACTTGGTAACTCGCTGCTCTAGTAACATGTCAACATACCAGAGAAACTTGAAAGATAGTTCTCAAAACACAGAGCAGGGTTTGACTTTCTTTTCACATGACTTAGAAAGCATAAATTAAATTTAACTGGACTTGTTATGAAACCACACTGAATTCCATTATCAGTAAGGAAAGACCTCTTACTGGGATAACCAAACAATAATTTTCCTGATTTCCTCATTTTTTCCTGCTTTACTTTTTGACCATGGAGAAACCAGATAAATGCTTAAGAAGGTTGGAATTTGGACAAAATGAGGGAATACTGCAATCCTGGTCTCAGGTTCCACTTTAGCTTCCTATTCTTGGCTCTTCTCTCTCTCTCTAAAGAAGGAGTACAAAGAGAAGATAGAATAAAGTATTATTAGGAAATGTATGTCTTCTTCTCCATTCCTAGTCTCCTTATTCAGTAAGTCTGAAGTAGAAGAAACTAAAAATCGGCACATAACTTGTTCTTAAACACTTCTAGATTGTGAGAAACAGAGGTAGTCAAAAGGTAGAAACTTCTGGTTATACATATTAAGAATGTAACTTACAACATGAAAAATATAATTAGTGATGCTACTCATTATATGTGAAAGCAGTTGAGTAAATCCTAAGAGTTCTTATCCCAAGAAAATTTTTTTCTGCTTTAATTTTATATCAATGAAATGATGTCCATTCAGTAAACTTATTGTGATAATCACTCCCTGAGGCATGTAAATCAAATAATAATGCTATACACCTTAAACTTATGGAGTGCTGTATGTCAATTATATTTCAATAAAACTGGAAGAAAAAATTTAAAAAAGAACAACTATTTGAGTGAACTTTGATAAATTTTGGTAGTAAATATATAACCATAACCTGGATATGTTTAAAGAAAGATACTATGAAAAATTACTCATTACTTTTCTTATCTTGTACATTGCCCTGGCTCCCAGTTGTCTTGAGGGTGGTAAGGCTGGGAATCAGACTGCAGCCAGGATAAACTCCATTAAAACAGTGTCCTAAGCAGAATTTAGTCCTGAGCACATAGCACCTCTGAAGCTTCTCAGGTGACTCAGAGGTGAAGAACCCATCTGCCAATACAGGAGACATAAAAGATGGAGGTTCAATCCCTGGGTCAGGAAGATCCCCTGGAAAAGGAAATGGCAACCGACTCCAATACTTTTGCCTGGGAAATCCCGTGGACAGAGGAGCCTGGCAGGCTACAGTCCATGGAGTCACAAAGAGTCGGACTTGACTTAGTGACTAAAACAACAATAATAAACATAGCACCACTAGCTGGAAAGATGCTGTAGGGTAATGACAAATTCCATTTATCTTGATTACCTATGTTGAGAAGCAAAATTTTCACTAAAATTTGTTTTTTTCTGAAATTAGTTTTCATAGCAAGTGCCTGTGTATATGGGCATCCTTGTGAGTATGAAGGAGTCAAACTTGTGAGTCAAATTTTTATGACATTGTCACAACCCAAGAATACCTTCCCCCATCTAATGTTGTCTATGCCTTGCCATTAAGTTAAAACATTGAATCTGATTATATAAAGGAGTTACGTCTATCAGTGGCTATTGTTTTCTCAGTAATCACCTTGTGTAAATTGATCCTTGTACAGTGAGAAGAGCAATGGCACACAGTTTTGGCTTTCAACGCTAGAAGCTTTTGGCCTTTGATGGAGTGATTATATTGAGTATTTTAAGAGTTAAAATGTAGTTTAAGCTGTAACAGAGCATAGTATTTACAAAGCTTTTAATGTGTGAGAGGGTGCTGAACTGTGTATTTGGGACACCTCTTTTTACCTAATGACCTTTTGGCATACATAGTTTAATAAACATTTCTTAAGATTTTCAGACTAGAAGAGATCTCCTTTATCTCTTCTTCTAGGATTCATAACAGACTAATTCTCCACAATTACTAGCATTCTCAGGCTAGGAAATTCAATAAGCTCTCAGGATAGCCCATTTCAGTGTTTAATGGCATGTATATTGAGAGTTTCTGTACTTTCTTTAGTCATCATGTTTAATTAAACCCGCATCTTGTAGCGTGTATTTTACTATGGACATTGTGAATAACAAGAGAGAGACAAATAAAAACAACTCCATCTTTCCTTTACTCTCTGAACTTCACACTGACTTTGTCTCATTAAATTGTTTATAATGATTCTTTATCATTTGAGATTGCCTTCTCTGAAGAGGTCCCAAAATATATAAGAAAGATGTAAGTAAAACGAATGGAATGGAATGGTACACATAGATAAGAAACTCAAATATAACTGTTTTCATATCTTCATCAAACACTGGTTCCTAGTATTTCTAAATAAGATAGACTTTCAAAAAGAAGAAAGTTGCCATAATATTCATGTCCATTTTTGTTTTCTTATATAGACCCAATACACATCATCTTATGCCTTATCCTGTCATCACAATTTACATGTTTTGTGTGAAATATCTTTCCTAGTTTTTCATGTGTAGCATACTGAAATTTTGATTGAAAACTAAACAAATAGTTAAGAGTTAGATTTTCCTTTTTATACATTTTCAGGAGAAAATTTTAAAATACTGTATATCAGATTATGAAATATTTTTCTGTACCACCAGTCTATTATTTGGTACCAGTAGCAGTTTAAAAACTCTAAGGCAAAAAAACAAACATTTATATCTCTACTTCTTGCAAGAGTCAAGAGTATACATATGTTGTAGGCAAATTTTCAATAATAATGAGCTTAAACTAACTCAGATCCACTGGCAGAAAAACTAGGTGGTCATTGCCGTCAGTCATATTTTTGCCATTTTCCTCATAATCAGGAACAGTACTGGGACCAGAGAATTCCATGTACTTGGGTGAGGGTGGGGAGAAGAAAATGGGAACCCACTCCAGTATTCTTGCCTAGAGAGTCCCGTGGACAGAGGAGCCTGCTGAGCTGCTATCCATAGTGTTGCACAGAGTCGGACACGACTAAAGCGACTCAGCAGCAGCGGCGGTGGCAGCAGCAGGATGAGGGTGAATAGGAGAAAGCCAAAAGGAGAAAAAAATAGTGAAGAATAATTAACTTCTGTACGCCATCACTGTTTGCCCTACCTGGCTGCCACCACCTCACTTTACAAGTCAACAGACAATTAAATGCAGCCAGGAAAATGTTATCTTAATTATTTATCTGATAAAACTGAAAATTATTCTATCTTTGTATAAATGAATGTGTATATATATACTTATATATATATATATATACATGTTTTTCCCTGGTGGCTCAGATGGTAAAGAATCCGCCTGCAATTTGGGAGACCTTGGTTCCATCCCTGGGTTGGGAAGATTCCCTGGAGAAGGGAACAGCTACCCGCTCCAGTATTCTAGCCTGGAGAATTCCATGGACAGAGGAGCCTGGCAGGCCACAGTTCATGGGGTTCCAAAGAGTCGGACGTGACTGAGCGACTTTCATATATATATGAATGTGTATGTATATACACACACACATGGTTACATGGGGTTGCAAAGAGTCAGACACAACTGAGCAACTTTAACACACACACACACACACATATATATATATGTGCTCAGTCATGTCTGACTGTGACCCCCAAGTTCCTCTGTCCATGGGATTTTTTCCATACCAGAATACTGGAGTGGGTAGCCATTGCCTCCTCCAATATATATATGTGTGTGTGTGTGCATATATATGTGTGTGTGTGTGTGTGTATAGTTAAAAATTTCAGAAACTAGAAAAATTAATATACTAAAATTTTCATAGGAATTTTATTTTAAAATATTTTTCTCAGTGAAAGAGGATATATGAATAGAAGAAACAAATGCATTCAGATGTTGAGTTCAATGAATTATAATTCACCAAATCAATTGAAAAGGACTTCTTTCAGTGATTATGTGTCCTCAAGCACACAATTATAGAAAATTTCTGCAAGTAAATTTCCTCATCTATAAAATAAAGATATTAATATGTCATAGAGATTTTTGAGAAATGTTATGTAGTTTTTGCAATTCAATTTATAAATTTAAAACAACACTTGTTCTGCAGTAAGAATTCAATAAGCGTTAACTGTTACTATTATAATCTATACCTTTCAAAGTCACAACTCTTCAAGTCTCCTTAAATTGTCTATGATGTTGTGATGCATTTATGTCAACAAGTTCAGACTTTGTCAATAAAATATTTCCTCATTTGAAAAGTCATCACATTATTTTAATATCCATTTTAAGTTCTTTTTGTACTTAAAAATGTGTTTTCTGTTCTAGATCCGTGGTATGCTTATCCACACAACTGCCATCTTGGATTTGCAATGGTCAGGTTGATAGCTAGTGCTATTTTTATGCTATTTGTAATCTATATTTCTGTCCAATGTAAAGATTTTAAGTTGCTGATATCAATAAATCTACTTATGTCAGGGTCCATATTTTGAACACAACCCCAAAATGAACAAGGATTCCCAGGTGATGCAGTGGTAAAGGATCTGCCTGCCAATTCATGAGATGCAAGAGACTCAGATTCAATTCCTGAGTCAGTAAGATCCCTTGGAAGAGGATAGAGCAACCCATTCCAGTATTCTTGCTTGGAAAATTCCATGGACAAAGGAGCCTGGCGGGCTAAAGCCCATGGGATCACAAAGAGTTGGATACATGACAAAATGACTGAGCATCCATACACCAAAATAAACTGATTTGAACTAGAGACCAGTTCATTTGTTTGATGAACTAGATTTTCATTGAAGAAATTGTTACTGAACTCACATTTGGCTGCTCACTGCTCAAAAGCCAATGTTTGAGAGACAATTGTTGATTGGAAAAGGGAAGTTTGCTTATTCAGGAGGCCAGCAACCTGGTGATAAGTCAGACTCATGTACAAGAACCAACTCCAGGGTTCTACTTGATCGTAAAAGTTTTTTTTAAGAGAAAATAATATCAATCCTTGAAATATGGGATCAGATTCTTTGCCATCTTTCATTGTGTGCAGGTTTGTTGACATCTTGTGATCTACCTTTAGATGTTACCTTGTTCACACAGTTTGTTTCCAGGATTACTTCAGTAAGTAGAAGATGGGGAAGAGATCTCATCACCCATTAACTAATTATTCTCCATTCCTACTTCTTCAATCTAAGAAAAGAATCAACAGGTCAGACAAGGCATTGTGTGATCAAAAGATTTGAGAGGTATGCCTAGGCTAGAGATTGGTGAAGCACAGGGGATTTTGGTGTAAAGGTTAAGTTAAAATTTCGCTTTGCTAAAGGGACAAGGCAAACGGCCTCCTGCAAAGAGTTGCTGCCTGTAGAGCAGCTTACAAACCTGATTTCCCAAGTATGAGTCTTGTTTATTCCAATCAGCTTCATTTTCACTGCCACCTACTCCAGCTCTAGTCTTTCACTTCTACCTCTTTCAAGTACATATCAACACCTCCACACATACAGTGTGGTGTGATCGCTGGTTCCTGTTCACAATACCACTCAGGGCATGTTTCGGGTTGGTTTATGTGAAAGGAGAAGTTGGCTCTTCATTCATCTACATGTTGTCAACCATGTCTGACAAATTCCAGGCTCTTCTACCACCAATAGCAATAAAGAAATAACATTTATATACTCCTGGCTGAAAATCTGATCCCAGCAATTTCTTAAGAATCATGAGTGTAATGGAGTAGGGACAGCCCTCAATGTCTTTTATAGCCATTTAACAAACTCTGAATTTCATTGGACTCCTCCCCATGTGCATGGGTGTTCTGCCCAAAGGTCTTCCTCTGTATTTATGAGTTAATTAACTTATTTGTTCTATTTTATTCTGGAGCTCCCTTTGAAAATGAAAATTTATAACAACATGATGCATTTGGCCTGCTCTGGTTAAAGTTAAATACTGCCTTTTTAATTTTCAATTCCAGCAGAAGATATGTGACAAATGACATAGTAATTTTCCTATTTCTTCATGTTCATAAAACATTGATAATATGATTTTTACCTTCCCTTTGTTCTCAATTAAATGAAATGCTTCAATACAATTAATGTGCTCTTGCAATTTAGGTTTTCTTTAGAGGTTTCTCTTGTCTCTGATTAACAGCATTTTCCATCCATTCTGAGAACCCCCGACTGCTATTCAGAATGTTCCATTATGCCTGCCAGCTATAAATACAATTGTGAACCAATATCATTTTAATTGTTTCACTAATAACTTGTTTTAAATGATTCAACAGTCATCAGGAAAGATAAGTGCCCTTGTAGCCTGCAGGCTTATGGGCCTGACGGTATGAGGCAATGCTCAGCACTGTTTCAGGATAATGAAACCATATGCAGAAGATAATGACAAAGCACTCACATTGCTGTAAAGATAAATGAAAACAGTAGATCTTCTTTCCTCAGTAATATAACCTCCCTTTCTAGTTCCCATTTCAATCATTAGGCCTTCCAAACAGATTAATGCACAAATACACATAGGCAACATGTCCCATCATCATAGCCATATGCTCCCATTTTTCCAGGCAGCCTCTGAATGATGGAGTTAACGAGCTTTACAAATGCTCTTGTTAATTAACAAAAATTGTTACTTTCTCATTTGAGGGGGGCTTTATAAATTAGACTTAATTACACCAGATAATTGCAACTGCCAGGCACAGAGCAACTCCTTCTCATTCTCTTCTTTCAGTGGCAAATCAACAATTGCAACCCTTGCCTATTTGTGTAGATGAATTTAATAAGCAAACAGCCCTTTTATGTTAATGGTTTACTGGCATTCATGGGCCTGGCAGGAGAAATGTGCTGGGGGAGGTTTTGCTAATGGCAGCACATAATCACATTAATTAAAATATAACTGCCATTTAAAGATTTGTAGTGTGGAATTAGAGCATGTTGGGAACTGAGAAAATCAAGCTAGAGTGCATATTAGAACCATTACTCTGTGCTCTCTGCGCAGCAGTCAGCAACCTCATGTGTCATAAATGTAATTTATGAGTGCTATTTGCTTTGAAATATATGTTTTTAGTTCACTCATTAGAATGTAAAAATTTGCAGTGTCTGCTTGAGGAGGTTCAAAATAAATTCACTAAAAGCTGAGACCCATGATCTGCTTTTAACACATCCCTCAACTGTGATTTTTTTTAATTATGACTTTTATAATTTCTTTGAGTAAAACTGTCTCCTGTTCTGAAGGCAAATTCAAGCAGTCTTCATGTTACTGTGGGCTGTGTGTTTTTCATTCTATTTCTAGAATTCAGTGTAATTTTTATTTGGTCTTTAATAAATATGATCCTTAATTTTGTTGATTTGTTCAAGAGAAGGTCGGTGAAAACTGCTCAGTACTTTAAAGTTGGGCACATGCAGAGAAGGTAGTTGAGAAAATTTCTTATAAAGCTTTTCATTAGTCTGTCCCTGAGATCCACTCATTAATTTAAAAATATCCTTGATCTAAATCAGACCCATTTATATTACACCTACAAAAAAATATGGTTGGACAAACCCTGGATAAATCGCCAAGGGGCCATGGCAATACCTAGGGGAGCAATGCTTAATTGATTCTTAATAACATAAAAAAGATTCTAGTTTCAGCAACCAGTCAACTGTGACCAGATCCCACTTCAGCAAAGCCTTAAACTTTCAATGACAATGAAGTTTCATTCCCCTTTGTTCAACTGATCTATTAAGTCTCCAAATTTTAGAACTACAATTTGAGCCTTCTAAGTAGGGGGAATAGACTGTGAAATACAGTGTGTATGACTCTTGCAGGCTCTGCATTGCTATTTTTGTAAACTGCTTGGACAGCTTTCCAACACCAGTAACTTGAATCTGTTATAGCTAAAGAGACGAATGTTGTGCCAGCCCCAGAAAACCAACCGCCCAGCCACACTAATGAGGGATCTTTTCATGTGGAGTCCTTTGCCATAGCTGATGCTATTTCTCAAGATAAACCTTTGTTTCACTGAAGAAGTAAGGCTTCTTGGAACCAAGGATGGCTGCCCGTGTATCTTTAGTCCTGTTAGATTCCAATAGGTTCATTAGGTGGTAGAAAGCATGCCCATTCTGGCAGCTTTTCAGGTAGATAAGACATTAAAAATGTATTAAGGCTATGATACTGTCCCAATGGTTAGAGCTTGATTTCTACTTGGGGGTGCTGTGTTGCAATTTTCTCTCTACATTTTCTTACTTAGTTCCTTCAAACTCTTGGCAGGTCATTTTTTAGGGTGGATAATTGGGTTGGGGAAACAGTTTCTGCCTACAAATGGAATCTGTATTATATTTGGATTGTTCTTTGTGTATAGATCTCATTTTAATTTGTATCTGTGACCTCTAGAGGACTTATAACTTCTGAAATGTCATTTCTAGTATGCAGGGTAGTTAGAACGGTAACCATAGCCTTTCACCTGGAATGATGTCAAAGGCTGAGAGAATGCAATCATTTAACTAATAAGAAATTGAGGTTCACTTCAAGTTATGAAGTGGTTGGTCTAAGATTATGTGATTAATAAATGTGAACATGTGGGAAACTTGGGAGAAATACCTGAAAGAAAGAAAGTGTTGGTCACTCAGTCGTGTCCTATTCTTTGTGACCCCATGAACTGTAGCCTGCCAGGCTCCTCTATTCATGAAATTCTCTGGGCAAGAATGCTGGAGTGCATTTCCATTCCCTTCTCCAGGGGATCTTCCCAACCCAGGGATCGAACCCAGGTCTTCTGCATTGCAGGCAGATTCTTCACCGTCTGAGCCACCAGGGAAGCCCATTGATTTTTTTGCCAAATTTATTTGCCAAAGCAGTTCCTATGTTCTACTAGAACAATGAGGAGTATCTCTGATTTGGGGTTTTATGGTTAGTTGGTCTTGCCGTCAGTCTGGCTTAATTCAATTTAACAAACATCTACTGTTCAGCCTTTGGCTAAGCATTGAAAGTTCAAATATGAAAATGACATGGCCTGTGCACTGAAGTAGTCTAGATTTCTGGGAGATAAAGAACACAAAAATAACTACATCCAGTCTCACATGAGAAATGCCAAGATAGAAATGTGTGCTGGGTTATTAGAAATACAGAGAGGTGCTTAAGCACCAAAGGAGAAAGGAAGCCCATGTTTGAAATTTTGAAAAGAAAGTACATTACTGCACACGAATGCTTATATGGAGAATCTAGAAAAATAGTACAGGTAAACCTCTTTGCAAGGCAGAAGTAGATGTGGATGTAGAGAACAGACATGCAGACATGGAGTAGGTTGATGGGATGAACTGGGAGGTTGAAATTGATGTATGTGCACTGGCATGTGTAGAACAGTTAGCTAGTAGGATCCTGCTGTATAGCAAAATTGCTCAACCCAATGCTTTCTGGGTGACCTAGATGGATGGGATGGAATGAGGGGTGGGAGGGAGGACCAAGAGGGAAAGGAAAAGTGTATGCATGTAGCTGAGTCACTTTGTTTTATACTGTAAAACAGTATTGTAAAGCAACTATACCGGAAATTTTTTTTAAATGTACAAAATAAAATGATATGTGAAAATATATATATATATGTTTTCCACCAGGCTCTCTAGTGGGGAGTAGGTGGCAGGAGATGACACATAAGGGGCTAAATTCCATGCCTTTTAGGGAGCATTAGATGAGATGATGGAAGGCCTTCGACAAGTTCTCCACATGAGAGTGACATGATCAGGTTTGTGTATTAGATTGATCATTATGTGATAATTCAGGGAATAGATTAATAGGGCAAAACTTGATACAGAGAAACAATGTGAAGCTGGTCTAAGAGCGCAAACACTTGCAAAAGATTTCTGTGTCAGGAATGAGGAAAGAAAATGATATTTCTTAGGCTTCTGATGTAGAAACTGGCTTTGTGGTGTTACTAACTGATTCTTTTCCTTACTTACTTTGACTTCTGCTGTTCTTTGAAAATGCAAGAACTTTAGTTTTAACTCAGTACTTTGAAGGCAGTATAGACTAAGCAATCAAATAAATGACATTGCAGTGAAATGAATCTGAATTGAGATTCTGGCTCTACTATTGTACCTACTAGCTGTGAGATTACTTTACTCGGCTGTTACTTTGAGCAAGATATAAACCACTCTCAGACTTTTTCTGAATTTGTAAAGTGGTGTTTTTCTGGAAAAATAATAATACATTCAATGAACTGATTTTAGAAAGTGCTTAGCACAGTGTCTGGAACATGATAAGTGATCAAGAAATGGTGTCTGCTATCACTGTTGCTTAACAAGAAATGGGGTTAAAGAAAATTTCAGATAAAACTGGAAGTTGCAATACAAGCATCTGCACTCTTGGGATCATGAATGATACTTCTCTTGTTTCCCTCAGCCAAGGGTGTTGTGTTGGAGTACAACAGGTACTTAAGAAAATTTGTCCAACATTGCAAAAATGAATGAATGTCCCTGTGTATCCTTCTACAGATAAAGAGAACGCCAACTTGCTGTTACAGGCATGTATTTAAACCAAAAGAAAATTCCACCTGCAACACTGCACGCGCCACTAAATGTTAAATGACAAGACAGAGTTTCCAGTAATGAGATTGGGGAATGCCATCAGTCCACAGGCACCGAGTCCAGGTTCATTGCAATTCAGCACTATAGCAAGGGGATTCGGGATGCTTAATTTAGTACTATCATTATTGTTTTTATATGAAAAGAGACTTAGAATTGGAAATAGCCACTCAACAGCTTTCCTGGAGTGCTCTTATTCCAGGAATGGGTAAGTGGTTTCTTTGGGCCCTCACTGACATGTAGAGCTTCACATACCAACTTTCCATGGCATGGGTACCTGGCAACTGACTATAGCTGTCAGACAGGAAAGGTGAGGATTATTCCCCAATTCTAAGTATAAAGATGAAGCTGAGTAACTACAAGTTTGCTTTCCATTTAGAAAAGAAATTTTGGAACCAAAAAAAGAGAGTTTCCTGGGAACCAGTTTCTGCCTAAGTTCTCATCTTCACACTATTTCCAAGAAATTATTTCAAATGGATGGGAAAGAATGCAATATTTTTTAAATAAATCATGATGTTTTAATTAGGCAGCCTCTCTCTCTGAAAAACCTAATAATACAATAGGAAGCAGATATCATACCATCTGTGATATAAACACCAACAGAGCAAAGCTTCAACTGAAAAAGGGAAATAATGCAGAAACTTTGCAGAGTATTTCAGGGACAATTTAAGTATATGTGACTTATGGTTGTGAGATATCTGGTTCTTTAGAAAATAGACTAAACATCAAGGTCTTCACTTCATGTCTTGAATGACCATCTGAAAATATGAGAATGCTACATGGCAGCAGATTACACTTCTCTGGCTAGAGAAAATCTATGGCACTGACTCTGGCAGCTTCAAACTATGGAACCTTTCCAAACATGTCAGTGCTTATAGAATCCTGATTCAACGAGAAATAAAGTGACCTGAATGAACACTCGACTCAAGACTGAGTGTCAAGAAGTGAAGAATAATGCTGCTTAATATTTCCCTTCACATTGTTCACACACAAACACAAATATACACTTTTTGGTTTCCTTATGCTCTGATTCTGTATTATTTTGTTGTGTGCTGTGTGTGCTCTGTCACCCAGACATGTCCAACTCTTTGAGACCCCATGGACTGTAGCCTACCAGGCTCCTCTGCCCGTGGGGTTTCCAGGTAAGAATACTGGAGTGTGTAGCCATTTCCTACTCCAGGGGATCTTCCCAACCCAGGGATTCAACCTGCATCTCCTGTGTTTCCTGCATTAGGAGGCAGATTCTTTACCACTACGGCCACCTGAGAAACCTATATTATTTTGCTGATGCTCTCTTACTGAAATATTTAATAATACACATGCATGTCCACATCTCCATCTATCTCTATCTGAAAGTGAAAGTGAAAGTCACTATGCAGTGTCTGACTCTTTGAGACCCCATGGACTATACAGTCCATGGAATTCTTCAGGCCAGCATACCGGAGTGGGTATCCTTTCCCTTCTCCAGCGGATCTTCCCTATCTATGCTATTTTGCCATTTTCTTGATCATTAGAACATTGGAAGAGTGCCTAGGGCATGACAGAAACACTATAAATAATATTGTACATTGGATGGAGGGGCTTTATCTCTACAACTGAACATTTTGAGATGTGGTTGGTCCAGGTAAAAAAAATGTCGAAATCTGGCAGGAAAAGTAACATATTTTATGAGCAATGAAAGTACTCAAAAACTTCCATTTTCAGATTGTGAACTGAATCCATGTTTCACTTGTGCTCCAGATCTTTAGAAATGATTGGTACTAACTTTATGAACCTTGACAGTGTGGTTGTGCTTAGTCATTCAGTCGTGTCCAAATCTTTGCCACCATTTGGACTGTAGCCCACCAGGCGCCTCTGTTCATGGGATTCTCCAGGCAAGGTTACTGGAGTGGGTTACCATGACTTCTCCAAGAGATCGTCCCAATCCAGGGATTGAACCCACATCTGCGTCTCTTGCATTGCAGGCAGGTTTTTACTGCCAAGCCACCAGGGAAGCATCATATTCCATTTATAGTTATTACAAAATATTAACCATATTACCTATGTTGTACAATATATCCTAGTAGCTTATTTTACACACAATAGTTTCTACCTCTTAATCCCTTACCCCTCTATTGCCCCATCTATCACGGTTTTTAATACTAGGTATCAATAGCATTTCAACAACCTTGACTACTTGACATTTATCCTCTTAATAAAGAAAAGAAATAAAACTGGCAAGTAGTTGAAAAGTTTGACCAGGAAAATATATATATATATATATATCAAATAATTTTAAAATGAAATACAGATTTATAGAGAGCACTTTAAAAATTAGTGGATAATACTACACAGAATTGAATTGTTTAGAATTGTTAGATTTGTTTACAATAGTTTACCAATTTTTGGCAATTATTGTTACTGGAAATTTTTGATGCCAAATATAAATTTCAAAATCCACTTAAAAGAAAAGTGCAAAATCTGAGTGCACTAAAATCAAAGAGGAAAAGGAAATACTCTCAAAAATCAGAGATCTACATGACCTTTTCCTTATTTTTCTATATTCTTAAACTGTTTACATGTCATTGAATCATTTATAAAAATTTAAGAATTAAACAAAACTTTATAACCGTTATGGAATGGAAGTCTTTTTGTTTCATACATAGTCTGTTCAGATTTTTTAATGTATTCTTGAAGTAATAGTTTACTTTTTAATTTTTAAATATTTCATTGAATGAAAAATTCTCTTGAATCTGTGGTGCTTTGCAATTTTTAAGCTTCACAAGATGGTTTAACGAGTCCTAATAATCTTTTATTTATATTTTTATTCTCCAGACAATATTGCATTTAATCAAAATGTCTATATCAAATTGAATATATAGTATATTAAATGAAAAATATAATCTACAGTCCTAAATGTGTCCATTTCTTTAACATAGACATGTGCTAGGCATGTCTAGAAGAAACCTCAAAGTGAGACATATTTCGAAGCTTAATTTTTCCTAGGAATCTTTTTATATGTTTATGTTTGCATGTTAAACCTGAGTATGTCCTTTCATTGTAAATGATCTGCATCAGTTTGTAGGTGGAAATTTTTCAAATTTTAGATGATTTATTTCAGTCTTACAATCTTTGTCTTTTAATGAATTTCCCAACTGCAGTCTTAGGTCTATCATTTACTTTTCCAGATGAATTTTATAGTCATCTTGCTAATTCTCATAACATCATAGTGTGATTTTAATTATAATTTTATTTGATGTTTTTAGAGTAATTTAGAGAGAAGTGAAATTGTTCCAAATTTTGTCTTCTCATCCAAAAAGTTAGAACTTTTTATTAAAGGCTTTTAAAATATATCACTAAAATTTTGTGTTTTTTATATTGGGTATGATTATTTGGTTTATTTTGCTTGCTATTTCTATTTTAAACATGATGTTTTAACTGCATTTTTCAAAATTACTTACAAATTATGTGTACAAATTGCTATATACATTTACGTATGGGTATGTATTTTTTCTAGCCTTATCTCAGTAGTTTAGGACCTCTGGTGAATGCTGTGTGTGCTAAGTCACCTCAGCTTGTGTCCTACTCTGTGCGACCGCATGGACTGTAGCCTACCACGCTCTTCTGTCCATGGAGTTCTCCAGGCAAGAATTCTGAGGTGGGTTGCCATACCCTCCTCCAGGCGATCTTCCCAACCCAGGGTTTGAACCCATCTCTTTTATGACTCCTGTATTGGCAGGCAAGTTCTTTACCTCTAGCACCACCTGAGAAGCCCAGGACCTCTAGAGCAACAATAATAGTAATGTAATGTATCACTGTCTTTTTTTTTACTTTAATAAGAAAGCTTTTTATGTTAATCCTTTTTTAAAATTAATTTATTTATTTTAATTGGAGGCTATTTACTTTACAATATTGTAGTAGTTTTGCCATACACTGACATGAATCATCCATGGGTGTACATGTGTTCCCCATCCTGAATCCCCCTCCCACCTGCCTCCCCAACCATCTCCCAGGGTCATCCCAGTGCACCAGCCCTGAGCACCCTGTCTCATGCATGAAACCTGGACTGGCAATCTATTTCACATATGATAATATATATGTTTCAACGCTACCTTCTCAAATCATCCCACCCTCGCTTTCTCCTGTTTTTTACATGGGTGTCTCTCTTGCTGTCTTGCATATAGGGTCATCGTTACCATCTTTCTAAATTCCATATATATGCATTAATATACTGTATTGGTATTTTTCTTTCTGACTTACTTCACTCTGTATAGTAGGCTCCAGTTTCATCCACCTCATTAAAACAGATTCAAATGCATTCTTTTTAATAGATGAGTAATATTCCATTGTGTAGATGTACCACAGCTTTCTTATCCATTCATCTGCTGATGGATATCTAGGTTGCTTTCATGTCCTGGAACGCTTTTACACTGCTGGTGGGAATGCAAACTAGTACAGCCGCTATGGAGAACAGTGTAGAGATTCCTTAAAAAAATGGAAATAGAATTGCCATACAACCCAGCAATCCCACTGAGGGTCATACACACTGAGGAAACCAGAATTGAAAGAGACACGTGTACCCCAATGTTCATTGCAATCCTGTTTATAATACGTTCATCCTTTTATTATTATTCAACAAAGATATTTTTAAGATTTTTTTTAATGTAGACAATTTTTTAAAATCTCTGTTGAATTTGTTATAATACTGCTTCTGTCTTATGTTTTGGTGCTTGGGCCCTGAGGCATGTGGGGTCTTTGCTCCCCAACAGGATGGAACCTGCCACCCTGCAATGGAAGGTGAAGTCTTAACCACTGGATTGACAGGGAAGTCCCTCAACAAAAACTTTTGAATATTTACTGTATACTAGAAAATGTCCTAGAGTCTTGGGATGTATCAGTGAACAATACTGACAAGCAATTTCAAGCTTTTGAGACAACACTTTAGCAAGGGAGACAGTCAACAACAAGTGTAACAAATAGGCAAGCAGTGTAGTATCTTGGATGTTGATAAATGCAATGGAACAAAATTAAAAGTAGGGCAGTGTGTAGGGTTTGAGAATGACAAACCAAGAAGAGGAACTAAAATTTTAAATACAGTGGTCAGAGTGGATCCAATGGAGGAGACATTTTAGCAGAGGCATAAAGTACCATTTCTAACATTTTCTATAGCACTGGTCGATTGTGTTTTCTCAATTTAGCCTAACTTGATTTCAGAATTTGTGTGTGTCTAAAATTTTTTCTATAAAATTGCATTTAAAATTTATTAACATCATTGGCTATAATTAGTAGCCATGTGATTTCTCAGTCTCTTTCATATCTCAAACCTAATATCCTTTTTAAAAAATTGGTTTACATAGAATATATCTTTGTCTCTTTAAAGTACTGGATTTAGTTTTATTTATTATGTTTATATTTTGTTAATTGTTATTGCTATTATTAATTCTTTTGAACATTTTTCAGATTTCTCATGTTCTTTTTCCACTTACTTGAATATTTGCATAGCTAATTTTTCTTCTAAAACATTCTTTTGAATATAGAGTAGAAGCTCATACTAACCAACACAAGAACAAAATTAATATAGCAGCCCTGGCTTTTACTTTAGAATAGAATACATATTCATGAGTCCATACTGATATAAATTATCAAATAAAAATTTCACTTATATTTTCCAAGAAATGTCATTTGGCCACATCTCTTAGATCTCTTACACTTCTTTAGTTTGTTGGTTTTCTTTTTTCTTTTTGAAACTGAAACTCTGAAAATATTTCTAGATTTATTGACTAAAATGTTACCCCATAGCTATTTTCTTTTTTGGTTTAACTGAAGGTTTGTCTCTCAGAATTCTTTTACCTTATAACCAGACTTTATTTCAGTCTGTATAAGTCTTTAGGAAAATTCCAGATCTTTTCTGACTCACTTTATGCAAGGCATATTCCCCAATTCGTAATCACATTTTTATGGCCCCAATCCTCTATTGTTACATAAGTTTAAACTGGTATTTCTCTCACATTGTAGAAGAACAAAATTGGCCCTAAATACTTCTGTATCCTGTACAAAAGAAAAAGAGAAAAGCAACTAGAATCCCAGGAGTAAGGGAAAAAAATGAAAGATCTACACAGATCCACATAATAAATTATTTAAATCACAACAATTTACTTTGTTTCTTTCAATTTTTTGTTCACAAGAGCTCCAGGAGATAGCTAGGGACAGGGAGGCCTGGCATGATCCCGTCCTTGGGAACATCCCAGAGTCAGACAGGGCTTAGCAACTGAACAATAACAGCAATTCTCTAGTGAAGAAAGAAGAGGCCAGCCATTTCTGCCGCACCACATTTAGTCACATTTTAACTGAAGGCAAGGTTAATTCTGTAGCAAGGTGGTGATCTCACCATTAACAGAAGGTACGCAAATACTTTAACCATCATAGCAAAAATATCAATAAATGCTAGTGTCTAAGGCATGTTGAACTGAACATTTTGGTCAAACAAACAGAAAAATACAGCTCATCATTTCTCTCAACTTTTACAGGCAAATTTCATCAACTGTGAGGCCAAAGTAGCCAGAAAATTCACTAAACATCAACTGGGATTCGAATATATTGTTAGGAAATGTGTAATCAAAAGAGAAATTAGTTAAATGACTCTGTGCAACATTGTGCAAATGCGTGAGACAGTTTGTAAATTTAGTCTTAATATTCATAGGGATCTTCAATAAATATTTTCTATTGTTATTAAATTAAGGCAAATAACAGAGTCTTTGAGAAAGTAGAGCAGGATTTATGCTAAGTGAAATAAATCAGAGAAAGACTAACAGTGCATGATCTCAAATGTGGAATCTGGAAAAACAAAAACTCCTAAAAAGGCATCAAATTAGTGGTTTCCAGAGGTAGGAGCTGGGGTAGAGGTACACTACAAATGAAGAAGGAAACAGACGGAATAAGCTACATCTTGAAAGCAGGACTCCATTTGGGGCTGGACTGTGGATTTTGAGCTTTATGCCCCGTATCTATGGAAATGACATATCAACTGGCAATCCAGACCCCCTGGATGGAAGAGCCCAAGGGCTTGTACCTAGACTCTCGTCACCTGAAAGAATACCCTAATTATCTGTGTAACTGAATAGAATCATAAATTCTATTATGCTTATTGGGGTATGACCACAGGCCTACTGGTATTGTCCACTATTAACTACCTACGCTTAAGACATATGAATCACTGGTAACTTTGATTGTATCTTTCTTTTCCTTTGTTCAGACTAGTTTCAGGGAATTTGGGGAGGTGGGTTTGGGCACGTACACTTAGCGTATATAAGGTTTTCACAAAAACTGGTCGGGGTCCTTGCCTAAGAGGAGACACTGCCTTGGGCACGCCGGTATAATAAACTGCACTCCACTATCTACATTGTCCTTCTGAGTGAGTTTGTTTCCTGGAATGCATGGCTACACCATAAGAAGGTGTAAATTTCTAGTCCTAGGGATGTAATATACAACATAATGATCAGAGTTAATAATACTGTTTTGTATATTTGGAAACTACTAAGAGAGTAAATATTTCTTAATATGTATTTATTTGGCTGTGTCAGTTATTAATTGTGGCATGTGGGATCTTTGATCTTCACTGCAGCATGTAGGAGTTTTAGTTGCAGTGTTTTAGCATGGGAACTCATAGTTGCAGCATGTGGGATCTCGTTCCCTGAGCAGGGGTCAAACTCAGGCCCATGCATTGGGAGCACTGCGTCTTAGCCACTGGACCACCAGAGAAGTCCCTAAGAGAGTAAATCTTAAAAGTTCTCTCACAAAGAAAAACAATTTTGTAATTATGTGAGGTGACAGATGTTAACTATACTTACTGTGGTAATCATTTCACATTATAAACATGTATCAAATCATTATGGAACTTATACAATGTCATATGTCAATCACATCTCAATAAAACTGGGGGGAAAAAGTAGAGAATATATAAAAGCCATCACACCATGTTCCCCCCAAAATCAGTGATACAGTTAAGGAACAGTTCAAATATTCAATCCCTCTATTCTCTTTTGTTGTATTTTATAGCCAGGACATGGAAGCAACCCAGATGCCCATCAGCAGATGAATGGATAAGGAAGCAGTGGTACATATACACCATGGAATATTACTCAGCCGTTAAAAAGAATTCATTTGAATCAGTTCTAATGAGATGGATGAAACTGGAGCCCATTATACAGAGTGAAGTAAGCCAGAAAGATAAAGAACATTACAGTATACTAACACATATATACGGAATTTAGATAGATGGTGGCGATAACCCTATATGCAAAACAGAAAAAGAGACACAGAAGTACAGAACAGACTTTTGAACTCTGGGGGAGAACGTGAGGGTGGGATGTTTTGAAAGAACAGCATGTATATTATCTATGGTGAAACGGACCACCAGCCCAGGTGGGATGCATGAGTCAGGTGCTCGGGCCTGGTGCACTGGGAGGACCCTGAGGAGTCGGGTGGAGAGGGAGGTGGGAGGGGGGATCGGGATGGGGAATACATGTAACTATATGGCTGATTCATGTCAATGTATGACAAAACCCACTGAAATGTTGTAAAGTGATTGGCCTCCAACTAATAAAATAATATTTAAAAAAAAATTATAAACAGGAAATATAAGCAAACATGATGTCCCCTTAGAATTGTATATCAAACAGGAAAAAAAAAAAAAAACCTGACCCTTCTGCCATGAATGGATGTTAAATGTGCCTGAGACAAATGCTGATTCTTAGGCCCCAAAAAATCTTGTGGTCAATCTACCTTTAGGAGTAGTGATCTCTAATTTGTCAGAGTTTTACATTATTAGGGATAGCAATGATTCTGCATTTGTACAAACAGGAGATTGATTCATGTATTTTAATTGTCAGGGCAAACAAAATTCACGCTTATTAAACTCTCTAGAATACTTTTTAACTTTTAATTTTGTATTGGGGTATAGTCAAGTAACAGTGATGTGACAGTTTCAGGTGAATAGCAAAGGAACTCAGCCATACATGTATCCATTCTTCCCCAAACCCCCCTCCCATCTGCTTCCACATAACATTGAGCAGATTTCCCTGTGCTCTGCACTGGGTCTTTGCTGGTTATCCATTTTAATACAGCCGTGTGTACATGTCCATCCCAAACTCCCTAACTATCCGACTCCCCATCCTTCAACCATAAAAGTTCTTTCTCTAGACTGTGAGTCTGTTTCTGTTTTGTAAGTAAGTTCATGTGTATCAGTTCTTTTTAGATTCCACATATAGGGATATCATAGGATACAAATTAGCTACTGAAACCAAATACTTTAAGCAAATGATTTATTTAAATCAACTAGAGAAATACAGTTAAATTTAAACACTAGTTGAATTAATATGAAAATAGGGCTAAAGAAGTCTCCTTGCAACTACTGTAGATAGATTTGACTGTGGTCCCTGCAACAGTGAACAACCCATTTGTCTTTGAGGTCTTTCTAGAGTGTAGGCTTTCAGTAATGTGGATTTGGTATCATTTGGACTGGCCCACACACTTGAGATCTTTCTGCATATATGGGATAGATTCAAAAGAAGTTGGACCAAGAGGAAAACACACTAGAAAACTTCTACTTCCAATTTTTAAGGGACTATATAAAGTGATAGAAGTACCAAAGAGCAACAGTTAATAGATTAACACGTAATTCAATGGGAATGAAGAACGTGAAGTGAAAATAAGCAAACATACAATATATGGAAATGGAGCACTTGAAATGTTTCTAGGAGAGTGTAGAATACAATGGCACATTTTGAGATGAAAAACAATCTCCGCATATAACTCCATCTTTGGTCAATCTCGCTTCTTGGCTGTTTCTGGATCCTCTGTTGGATGCCTTCTCCCCACCATCATGTCTCTTTTTAGGGGCTCATCCACTTTTCCGTGATTCTCCCAGGAGCAGTCCGGCATCCCGGAGCTGACAGGTGAAAGTGGACTGAAGCCAGAACAGTTCCATTCTTTGAAGCCAATTGAAGAAGCTGACAGTAGTCACCCGCTAACTCAGGGAAACAGAAAGCCAACAGCTAAATAGTCTCTGGGTTTGCCTAAACCTGTGACCACCTTCAGCAAGGACACAGACTAATGAAGCAAAAAAAAAAAAAAAAAAAATCAAGGTTCATCACCAACCGCCTTAAAAAGGTCCATATTTATTCATAATAAAATCAAGCTAAAACTCAATGTTACTTGCTAAAGCTCCACACAATAAAAATAAACCACTTCTGGAAAACTTTACAAACGCATTTACTTATTTTATGGGTCATCGTTATTAAGCTACTTAAAAGTGTAGCTGAAGTTCAGCCCCAGACAGTAAACCACAAGGTACTAGAGAAGCAGGAAGGTAGCAATCTTGTACCCTCGCTTCTGTGGGATGTTACCTGTTTATCATGTGATAGGACTTTCCTGTAACTCAGCTGGTAAACAATCCACCTGCAATGCGGGAGCCTGGGTTCGATCCCTGGGTTGAGAAAATACCCTGAAGAAGGGAAAGGCTACCCACTCCAGTATTCTGGCCCGGAGAATTCCATGGACAGGGGAGCCTGGCAGGCTACAGTCCAGTCCTATGCCACATTCAAGCAATCCAGGGTCAGATAAAGCACAGCCCCTTTTCCTTGAAGAGTTCACAGTCCCCCAGGGAAAAGAAGAGACATTGGCAGAACTTCAGAATACTATGTAATATGACACAGGCCTGGACCCAAAGGAGGCTTAGATGCTGCCAGAGGTCATGTGTTACTCAGCGGGGTCTCCAAGGACAAGGTTTCCGTGAGGAAGTGATGCGTGACCTGAATCTTAAAAGATGACTTATAATTAATAGGTGAATGAGAAGGATTGACAGGATACGGAGATGGTGAACCTATAAAAAATGCACTGCTGTAAGACACCCAATTCCTGACCACAAGAGCACAAAAGCAAAGGATGAAGCTTTAGGATGAAGCTAGAGAGATGGAACAGGTGAGATCACAGAGCCTGCTGTCACAGTCAGCAAGGATTTCAGGTTTGAATCAATGCAAACAGATTATCATTTTAGAAAGATGGCTTATAATTTATTTATAGTTTCATAGTGCTCATACCTTATTTTTTTAATTGTTGTTGAAGTGTAGTTGATTTACAAAATGTTGTATTAGTTTTGGGTATGCAGCAAGATGATTCCATGAGATATATATATATTTATATATATATATATATAGCTTCCTTGGTGGCATGAGGTAAAGAATGCAATTCAGGAGCCCCAGCAGATGTGGGTTCAATCCCTGGATCTGGAAGATCCCCTGGAGGAGGGCATGGCAACCCACTCCCCACTCCAGTATTCTTGCCTGGAGAATCCCATGAACAGAGGAGCCTGGTGGGCTACAGTCCATGGGTAACAGAAAGTCGAACATGACTAAAGTGACATACACATACACACACAGACACACACACAGACTCAGACACATACACACACACACACACAGACAACACACAGATACAGACACACACAGACACACACACACAGACACAGGCACACACAGACACACACACACATGCGCACGCATGCACACTCACACACACACAGACACACAGACAACACACAGATACAGACACACACAGACACACACACACAGACACACATGCACGCACGCACGCACACTCACAGACACAGAGACACAGGCACACACACAGACACACACACACACAGACACACACACAGACACATGCACAGACACACACACATGCACACATGCACACACACACACACAGACACACACACGCACACACACACACATATATATAGTGAAGCATAGTCACTTATGTCCAACACTTATGTCCAACCCATGTACTATAGCTCGCCAGCCTCTGCTGTCCATGGGATTCTCCAGGCAAGAATACTGGAGTGGGCTGCCATTCCCTTCTCCAGGGGATCTTTTCAATCCAGGGATCAAACCCAGGTCCCCTGCACGGCAGGCAGATTATTTACTGCCTGAGCCACCAGGGAAGCCTATATATATAATTTTTGTATATTTTATATAATATGATATCTGTTAACCCAAACTTCTAATTGATCCCCTCCTTTCCACTTTGATAACCGTAAATTTGTTTTCTAGGTCTGTGAATCTATTTCTGTTTTGTAAATACAGATACAAATGATTCATTTGTATCATTTTTTTTAGATTCCACAATAAACAATATCATATAATATTAGCCTTTGTTTGATTCCACTTCATATAATAATCTCTAGATCCATCTGTGTCACTGCAAATGGTATTATCTCATTTTTTTGACTGAGTAATATTCCATTGTATATGTGTACCACATCTCCTTATAATTTAAAAGGAGGATGGATTTTAGTGAGATAAGACTCAATAGCATTAAAGAGATTACAGAAAACAACAGAAGATACATCCTTGGGTCTCAAGCAGTTGATATTTGATTTAAAAAGTGGTCTGATATATCTGTGCATGCAAACATACAAGCTAGTTACAAGAGCAAAAGTAGTAATATACCTATTAAATGTTGATAAAATTGTCTGAAATGATGTAAAAAATCTTCAGAGAGGAGTTCAGCTATAAAAGATTGCTAGGATTGTCACTGAAGAGGACAAAGACTATTTCAGAGGGCAGAATGGAATACAAAAAGCATGGACTGGAAAACAGAAAACAGATTGCTGTGTTTGGAACAATGAGAAAATCAGCCTAACTGGAAAGATAAGCAAAAGACAGTTGCAAATACTGCTTAGTTTTTTATAACAGCCCCCAAATTTCTCACCAACAGGAACTGGGGTGCTAGTCTGTCTGTAAGAAAGACATGGATTTCCTCAATATCTCATGAAAACATGATCGATATTTTTAGCAATGATCATTACAGTTCAAGTTTAACTTGAGAGAGAGAAAGATAATGGTAAAGGTTAAACAGTGATGAATCATTTTTATTTTAAAATGGATGTGACAGTTTATAATAGCCAGGTCATGGAAGATGTCCATCAGCAGACGAATGGATAAGGAAGCTGTGGTACATAACACCCTGGAATATTACTCAGCCATTAAAAAGAATTCATTTGAATCAGTTCTAATGAGATGGATGAAACTGGAGCCCATTATACAGAGTGAAGTAAGTCAGAAAGATAAAGACCAATACAGTATACTAACGCAAGTATATGGAATTTAGAAAGATGGTAACGATAACCCTATATGCAAAACAGAAAAAGAGACACAGATGTACAGAACAGACTTTTGGACTCTGTGGGAGAAGGCGAGGGTGGGATGTTTTGAGAGAACAGCATCGAAACATGTATATTATCTAGGGTGAAACAGATCACCAGCCCAGGTTGGATACATGAGTCAAGTGCTCGGGCCTGGTGCACTGGGAAGACCCAGAGGAATCGGGTAGAGAGGGAGGTGGGAGCGGGGATTGGAAGGGGGGGCTGATTCATGTCAATGTATAACAAAAACCACTACAATATTGTAAAGTAATTAGCCTCCAACTAATAAAAATAAATGAAAAAAAAAGAAAGAAAAAATAAATAAAAAAATAAAATGGATGTGAAATACAAAATGGGTACTACAGGAGTTAACTGAAGCTTGTAAACTCTGAGATCATTCAGGATGCACGGGGAATGATGGAAAATAGGCACAGGCAAATGTTTGGCAAAGAATTTCTTCAAATTCTCTGTCTCCAGACTGATGATTTTCCCCCTGTGAAGATATTATTTATGTGCAAAGCCAGAGGTCATAACAAAGGTCTACTGTGTGCCTTACAGTTATTCAAATATTATATTCTTGCTCACTCAGTAGCAATACCACTGGCTGGATGTAGGGGTAGAAATGTGCCTGAGGTTTTGATTGACAGGTTTGGATCTTGGTCTCCCTTGAGGAATTCTCTTCCTATAAGTCTTTGTTTACCTGGCATTTTACACATTATACCATAATGCTTATCAGAGAATTATATCAGATCGAAGTACTGGCATTTGACTCTAAAGTTTTATATATAAAAGATGCTGTTTGGCTGCTTATAACATAAATGCAAGTTTATTTCTCTGGAAAGGGGCACAGAGAATAAACCAGTAATTTTCTTTCACTGACATCAGGGGAAACTGCTTCCTGCTAGATCAATGCATAAAAATTCAGTTTTAATACCTTTGTAGTACCTTAGCACTGACGTTTGTATGTTTAGAAATGAGTGTGGAAAACCTTCAGCATTATATGAATGAAAAGGAAAAATGATTTAATTATGAGTAGTGTATACAATATTATGATTATTATTGCTAATGATAATAACACTGACAGATGATCCAAGAGCAAATTAACACATATTTTTCCAATTTTTATGTTGATGAAGTCCCTTAAGTGAATTAAAACCTGGTATTCTCTGCAGGGCAATACATTATTCTCTATACACACAAATAACTATGAAAGGATTAGTCAATTGTAGGAATTTATTATGTATAGTATTCTACCTTGCATCTATCATGCAATGAAGCATTAAAAGGCAGCTTATGGAGAAAAGAATATCTTAAATTATGGAGTTGTAAATACTCTGCAAACCATTTCTTTTGATGAACTGATTTCCTGATCAGAGCAATCTTATATAAATTTTGATCATTTTATATTTTTTCCATCTGTACTTCTTTCAAGTTCAAGTCTGGATAGTTCGAGTTTGTTGCTTGTCCCCCATTAAATTGCCTGAACTCTATCTTGAAGACCGAATCATGCTTATGTTACATAACACCCAAGGGGAAACGTGTTTCCTGTGGGGACTCAGTTAAAAAGATGCCTTTTCCACATAAAGATCTTTAATATATCTGAAATCACATTTTCCCTGAATGTTAAAATCTGCTTTCCATTACACTCTAATGGTAAAGGTTTTTGCATGGGCATCTGTGATCGGAAGGTTGCCTCAGCAGGGTCACATAACAGTCTCTCAAAGTAAACCCGTGGGGCCTTTCAGGAGGCCAGCCCACCGAGCCCCCATCCTTGGAGGCAGTAGCAGGCTGGGCTGCTCAGAGTAGAATCAGATCAAACCACCAGCATAGGAATTCTCCCTGGGCTGCAGCACTTCTTAGTGAGTGGTTTGTAATGAAGTCCACATTCCAAAGACAACACATTTTAAACACTATATGTTTAGGAGTGAAAGGTGAAGAAAAGAAAGTCAATATATGAGGTACCTGCAGTCCTCCAATTCATACAGACAGCAAGAAGGAGAGTGGTTTGCCAAAGTTGGAATCAGGAGGGAAGAAGGGAGAAATAGAGTTGACTGGGTACAGGACAGGATGTTAAAAATAATTCTGGGAATGGGTAGTGGTGACTGTTGCACAATCATGTGAAGTTACTTAAAACCCTGCACTGTGTACTTAAAATGGTTGCAACAGGAAGATTTATGCTATGTATACCTTGCCGTGAGGCTTCCCAGATGGCACAGTGGTAAAGAATCTGCCTGCCAATGCAGGAGACAGAGGAAAGGTGGGTTTGATCCTTGGGTTGGGAAGATCCCCTGGAGAAGGAAATGGCAACCTGCTTCGTATTCTTGCCTGGAAAATCCCATGGACAGAGAAGCTTGGCGGGCTACAGTCCACGGGGTCACAAAAGAGTCAGACAAGACTGAGCATGCACGCATCCCTCCTATCTTAACACAATTTTTTCAAAAAGCTCTTTTTTAAAAAAAGAAGAAAGCAGATAAGAGGTAGTCATAACCATTGCACTCATCGCCATGTGCCACTCTTTGTGACCTCGTGGACTGTAGCCCTCCAGGCTCCTCTGTCCATGGAAATTTCCAGGCAGGAATACTGGAGTGGGTTGCCATTTCCTATTCCGGGGTATCTTCCCAACCCAGGGATCGAACCCGCATCTCCTGCATTGTGGCAAATAGATTCTTTACCACTGGCGCCATCTGGGAATCCCAAATTTGTATCTCATCCAAATCAAAAATGTTATTCTTTCATTTTTCATAGTTATTCAGGTCGTTTCCCCTTCTGAGGTGAGAATAATAATGAATTTGCTAATGTTTTCTCTCTTGGACATCTATATTTTCTGCTTTTTCAAGTCCCTGAGTTGCCTGCACAACCCTCAGGCATTGTGATGCTTCAGGATCTAGAGAAAGATGCTCAGTATCTACCACGTTTGTGATCTCAAGCTATCATTTATTATTAAAACTCAGGAAGTATCTAGGTGGTTTGCAGAACCAACTACCATGACTGGTTCTCTCTGGTTGAGAGGTTGGCACTTTTATTTCCTATGGTGACAGTTTTCCTTTGCTGAGAGCTGCAAGGTGTCAGGACTTACAGTTTCTAAATTTGGGTGGCTGGATTGTGGCATATGAGGTGGAAATGCTGCGCCATGATCCAGAGAGGTAGACCCACTTCTTCCTGAGTGACCAGCAGTATACACCACAGATGGAGCCATTGAGAAACTTAGCTACTATCTGAACTCGTTAATATTCCGCTATGAAATTTGTTACTAGGCAATTATGATTCAAATGGACAAATCTTTAATCTCTTATGTCTAATGACACTTGCAAGCAGAAATGCACTTCTTCTATTTATGGTTAAATATTAAAACCAGACTTTCTTTTGAGACAATAACCTCAGTTCAAAGAAAATCAGCCATAATGCAATCACACATATGTAAATGTTAAACATGTACATAAACCAGAAAGACAATTCATGTTTGATTGTAGCAAGAATGGATTATGATTCTTTTGTAATCTTTTCTTTGAAATTAAAAAAAAAAAATCTAAAGAAAAAATCCACAAGTTCTAGTTTCAGCTCCTCTTCATATTAAAGAGAAAAAGGTGATTAAATATTTAGCATTCAGAGCTCCCTATGGAGTATTTATTATCATGACCATTGCAAAATGAAGAAAAAACACTCAGAAGAATTAAATAAAACTGCCTAAAGAAAGCTAGATAGGGGCACAAACAGGGTTCAAGCTTGTATCTAACTTAAAACATATTCTCTTTTACTTCCTTATGTTTTCTTTCAATAAATGATTATTAAGATTGTATTAAATGAAGGATGGGCTTCTCTGGTGGCTCAGACAGTAAAGAATCTTCCTGCAATGCAGGAGACCTGGGTTCAATCCCTGTGTGGGAAAGATCCTGTGGAGAAGGGAATGCCTGTACTCTTGCCTGGAGAATTCCATGGACAGAGGAGCCTGGTGGGCCAAGGTCCACGGGGTCACATAGAGTTGGACACGACTGAGCAACCAGCACACACACACAGGAAGGATATTGCAAACAGCCTATATAGGCTAGAAATAAACACACGACACAAGCTCCCGATCTTCTATAAATTAGCTAATACAGCAAATATGTTGATAAAGTGATACAGTCTTTATATACATAGAAGAGTCTCGATCCTTAAGACTAGAATGTTTCAGATAAGTCTTCAAGTGAAACTAGGAAAAGAGCAATTGACTGGAGGGAGAGCATATTCACAACCAGGTGGGTTGGGGAGCTGCTGCCTTGTAGCTTCAGAAGCATCACAGACACAAGAGCCTTGATCTTACACAAGGTAGATGATAAGTAGGTGCTTATTGAATTAATTCTCAAGAGGACTAATTAATAAAATCATTTGGCTGGAAAGTTTTGTGCAGAAAAATAAAAGCAAAGATAAAATTGGGAAGACGAAAAGGAAATGTGGAATGGTTTCAGAGCAAGAATATGGGCTTTGAACTCTGTACTCTAGGAGATGGGGGGTCATAGGTGTGTGTGTGCTCAGTCACTTCAGTTGTGCCTGATTCTTTGCAGTCCCATGGACTGTGGCCCGCCAGACTCCTCTGTCCATGGAATTCTCCAGGCAAGAATACTGGAGTGGGTTGCTGTGCCCTCCTCCAAGGGGATCTTCCTGACCCAGGGATCAAACTCACGTCTACTGCATTGCCGGCAAATTCTTTACTGCTGAGCCACTGGGGAAGCCCAAGGTCACATAACATGGATGATAATAGATGGAGTGGGATGTTGTCTAGGAGGGCCTGGAAGGGGTGGGATTGGTGAGAAGGAGAAAATAGCCCAGATATGAGATAACAAGAACTTGTGCTGGCAGGGGGGAGAAGTGGGGAATGGAAGGATTACCCTTGCTTTGAAAAAATAGAAAACTATTTCAAGAATAGGAATTCCCAGGTGGCACAGTGGTAAATAATCTTGCTGCCAATACAGGAGACACAGGAAACATGGTTTAATCTCTGCGTCGGGAAGATCTCCTGGAGTAGGAAATGGTAACCCACTCCAGTATTCATGCCTGGGAAATTCCGTGGACAGAGGCGCTTGCTGGGCTACAGTCCATAGGATTGCAAAGAGTCGGACATGACTGAACACACAAGCACGCATTTCAAGAAGTATGGTAAGTAGATTCCAAAGAAATGGCTAAATCACTGTTAACAAATTTCTCTTACAATTGAAGATTAAAAAAAATTGGTGTGAATAAATTTATTTAAGTTTTAAGACATACGTTTTAAAGCAGTTTCATCATTTGATTGTTATTTACCATTCAATTAAGTAACTGTCTATATCCTTTTGCACAAAATAACCCATATTCAAATCTTATGGAGTCTATACAGAAAAAGGGTATCAGCCTTTTCAATTAATTTAATAAATTTGTTCTTAATTTTAAGAACTCTCAAAAATTTGTTCTTTATATTTTAAAGAAAACAATATAACAAAGCCCTAGCCCAAGAAGATAGTGTTTTACTTCAGCATTTATGAAATTAAAAGTTTTTAAAAAATGAACATCTTTTGGCTTTCTCTAAGTCCTTTTCACAGACACAACTGAGCAACTAAACTGAACTGAACTGAATTAAAGTCCTTTTCACTTTGACAAAGAACGGCAAAAAAAGCTCAGAATTGTAAGATCTTCCATCATTTGGACTGAATATAATTTCATCCTTAAGTGAGTATTTTTTTTTTTTAATCCTGGCCTCCTACTATAATCAAAATAAAGAGTATTGGTTACCTGCCAGGAGTCAAGTCTGACGCCACGGTACAAGTGCAATGGATTGCTCTTTGACTTCTCACGGGGCACTCAGGGTAAACTAACACCCTAAAGTCATCCTGAGTTGCCCTTCAAAATCACTTGCAGCTATTCGTTATTTAATCTCCACATCAGTGCTTCTATGACATAGGTCAGGATCTCTTTGTAGGCAACCAGGTGGCTGAGGCAAGTGACACAAAAGTCAAGAGTTTCCTGGCTTCATCCAGCTGCTCAATTTTCATCTCTCTGTTTATTAGACCAAAGTAGTAAGGCTTAACCCAACTGTGTATTCAAAATGCATCATCATAAAAGATAGATGTCTTGGCTGCAATAAAAAATTTTAAACTCCCAAATAAATAAAACAATATTTTATACAGCTGGAGAGTTGACTTTATAGAAAAGTATTTGTTAACACAAAAATGATCTTAGCATTAAGAGCTTATATTTCTTAAAAGCTCTTCAGAGCTTAGAGTACTCAGCAATACACTGGGAAAGATGGTGTTTCAGCATACCTACTTCCTACTTTGTTCATCTTTTGCTTTAAATGTTTATCCACAAAAGAAGCCAAGTGAAGTGTTTTCTATGGGAAAAGCGTAACAGCTGAATGTATGAATACACACACACACACACACACACACACACACACATATATGTATAAAGACTAGTATAACAATCAGTGCTGAAAAATAGGAGATGAATTACTGTTAAAAATCAAGAAAAAAAATAGGAGAGAAGACTGGATTTTTCTATTTTTGATGTGAAAAGAAAAGGGTGGCTTATCTTCATCTGTATACTCCCAGACTCACCTCTCCCTAGGTATCTGAGTTCTGAGTTTGAATATTAAATGTCTATTGATGTAGTAGAAATAATGAGATCTATTTGTCTATCTATTTATCTGTCTACACATACACATTTAAATTCAAAACATACCATCATTTGATGCATTCATTTTTTTTGAAATGTCAGTGTTTCATTTCATATAAAAAGACACAAAAAATTAAGGGAATAAATTAAAAGAAGGGTCAGAGATATGTGACACAATAATAGTGACAGAAAGGACTCCTGGGAGCCATAGAGAACCTTTATGTGTCTCTAAGAAGCCTGCAGCTTGGTTATTTAAGGTAAATACTTGTCCCAGGTCTCTTGATCTGTACATTCACAAAGCAATAGACTGGGAAGCCACACACCAACTATCAAGTTCTCTCTTTGCTGTTTAATAACAGTATACCTTTTGCACAACCATTGAAAATTTCTGTGTCTCATGTTTAGTCCTAGGGAAAATCGTACTATAAACTTTTAGGTGTCCTCTGTCTTTAGGATTGGGCTTCCATGGTGGCTCAGACGGTAAAGCATCTAAGGAAGAATAAACAAAAATTAAAGAGATTCTTCTTTCCTTAAGTTGAATTTAAGAATTTTTCTCATAGCTAATAAATATATTTTCAAGAACTAAGGCCAAGTTCTAACAGCAAACGCATTATCCAACCTTGTGTGCGTTGCCAAATATTTCCAAGGAGAAATGCAAGCGTATGTGTCTATGGCATGTATATGTATGCATCTGATATTTGCCCACACCAACATACAACTGTGAGTACAAAGTCATAGCACAGCATATTGAACACTATGAAAGTGAAAGTGTGTTAATCGTTCAGCCGTGTCTGATTTTTTGTGACCCCATGAACTGTATAGCCCACCAGGCTCCTCTGTCCATGGAATTCTCCAGGAAAGACTACTAGAGAGGTAATCATTCCCTTCTCCAGGGATCTTCCCAATCTAGGGATCATTGCAGGCAGTTTCTTTACCGTCAGTGACAATGGAAGCCCATTGGACATTATAGGTGTAAAAAAATCTTACTTTCTTGTATAAATAATAAGTATCTAGATGCTATGGGATAGTCTATTGGGTTTATAAAATGTATAAAATGTAAATCACAGAAGCTGTCCAAATGTAACAGTTCTATTAATAAGTTCAAGGTGGTTAAAGTCATTCCTGCAAAAATTGGCCAGTTCTTACTCTACAATGAATGGATTAAGTAAACACATTTAGGCTTATAGTCTAAGTGCATAATCATCCTCATTGAGAATTATATCTTTTTAAAGTTGACTGTTCATGGCTTAATCTACTTTGCATTAGGGGAGGAATAAATTAGGAGTTTGGGATAAACACTACTGTATGTAAAATAGGCAACCAACAAGGACCTACTGTATAGCACAAGGGACTCTATTCAATGTGTCATAACAGCCTATAAGTTAAAAGAATATGAAATATATATATATGTAATATTCCCTGGACAGAGGAACCTGGTGGGCTACAGTCCATGGGGTCACAAAGAGTCAGACACGACTGAGTGACTAACTTTCATTTTCATATCTATATATCTACAGATATATATCTTGGGTTTCCCTGGTGGTGCAGCAGTGAAGAATTCTCCTGCAATGCAAGAGACACGGGTTTGATCCCTGAGTCAGGAAGATCCCCTGGAGGAGGGCATGGAAACCCGCTCCAGTATTCTTGCCTGGAGAATCCCATGGACAGAGGAGCCTGGCAGGCTATAATCCATAGGGTCGCAAAGATTCAGACACGGCTGACATGACTTAGCATGCATGTGCAGATACATATGTATAACTGAATTACTCTGCTGTACACTTGTAACTACCACAACATTGTAAATAAACTCTACTTCAGTTTAAAAAAAAGTAAAACAGAGATGCCTATTCCATCATGTTTTGTGAGTTTTGCAAGGTTTCAAAATCTCAGGCGGTGCCAGGGCCTAGCTGGTAGGGTCACAATAATCTCAAAATTACTTAAACTTTAAATTCCAGAAATTCTATTAAGTAATAAAGTGAGAAGTGTATGAGTCTTCTTTGACCACAAAAGTATTCAATGAAATATATTACAGTTTTTAAGAGAGAAGGTCCTAAGCTTTCTTGCCTTTGTTTCAACGCCGACTCTGACATTTTCTAACCAAGTGCCTTTGGACAAGTTATTTAAAATCTCTGTACCTTGAAGTCCTTCCTCACTGTTGAGAACAAGATGGCTGTAGTCTTTATCTCATAAAGTTAGAATCTTCTGTGTGTTCAAGAAAAAGAATCACTAGCAGAGAGGAAACATGTGAAGGATGTCTGATGTCTGTTTTCCCATTGAATGTCCTGTGTCCTTCAACAGCCTTCGGACAGTCCTGGGAACAAACAGCTAAAGCTCTCTCTCTCTCTCTCTCTTTTTTTTTTTTTTTTTTTTTTGATGTTGCCTTTTGTGGACACTACTTTCTAGCTCTTTAGTCTGTAGCTTCCTGTGACAAGTTGAGACTTGATAAGATTTCCAGGCCTTTATTCTTCTTCACTTATAATGAAGGCATTACTAATTTGATAAAAGTTTACTGACTAAATACTATATGGCTGATACCACGGTAGATACAGTGGATATATGAATGCCATATTAGTTGGAGATACATGCTGTGAAGAAAAATTGCAAGAGCTAGGGAGTGTTCGTTTTCCAATGAGTTAACATTTGAGAACAAACCTACAGAAGAGAGTGAATAATCCAAGGGCATATTTGAGCCCTGAATGTTTGAAGGAAAAGTAATAGTAAGCACAAATACCCTGTAGCAGAATCGTGCTTGGTGTATTGGGCATTGCAGAAGTCAGAGTGTCCAGAACAAAATGAGGGAAGAGAAATGATTGCGACTCTCCGGAAGATGGGATCATGCAGTTTTTTTGGTTTTTTTTTTTTTTTTTTTAAAGAAATGTGGCTTTTACTCTCAGTGGAATGTGCAAGCATTGAAGAATGGGAGTAAAAAATCATCATTAACCATGGCTTGCAAAGTCTTTGACTGATGTGTTGCAAATAGACTGAAAGAGGGCAAGAACTGATGCAATTAGAAGGCTGTTGCAATAATCCCAACAGGAAATGATAATACCTTGGATGGGGGTAACAAGGATGAAGATGGGAAAATAGTATGTATTCAGAGTATACTGCCTTTGAACAAACTCTGAGAGATAGTGGGGGGCAGGGACGTCTGGCTTGTTGCCGTCCATGGCATCACAAAGAATTGTACATGACTGAGTGACTGAACACACAGCCTTTGGGAACAGAACCAATGATACTGAGTGGATTTGGTGGTGAGAGAAGCAGAGAGGTTATAGACAACCTCTGTGTTTTGGTATGAGTATCTGGAGGGTGGAGTTGACTTTAAGGAGCTGGCAAAATTGTGAGATATGTACTGTTTGGGGAATCAGGGAGAATCAGAAAACTAGCTGTTAATTTATTTAAATGTGAGATAATTGTTAGATACTTAAGTGAGAGGATCAAGGAGACAGTGAAGTACACTGTCAAGATTTGCTTGCTTTGGGTATAAGATCAAAGTGATGGACTTATTATTGTCATGATGTTTTGGGTTTGCCTGTGACTTTCATTCATTCACCACATACTGTTGGTCATTCCTCTCACGAAAGTGAGCAAGACAATAAGTAACTGGAATACCTTTTAGAAATACCTCACCCAGCAAGGTATCAACAGTGCTGTAAGAGGTCATCTCTGAAAGCGTGATGGGCAGCGGCATGGTCTGAGTCAAAGGACAGCCTTACCAATTCTTGGTACCACTTTTCGACCTTTCTCCACATATAGACATTACTTGCCTTACATTATACTTCTGAATCCATAGCTTCTTAAATTTCAATCTCAAGAGCAACAAGATGTATGGGGTGAACACTGACTCCAAGCAGAAGGAGAAAAATAAAACAAAACATTGACAAACTTTGACTATTCAGTTTAGTTAGAATAGTGATCCCCAAGATGAAGCATTTTAATCTACTTTCATTTCATCCATCTAACTGTGTTGCTCCCATTACCAATTCTTACTTTTTTCCTCTGACTTGCCTTTACTTTTAATGTTTTCCTAGTCTGTTTTAAGTATGTTTAACTACATGGGAATGGAACTGTATTTCCTCCTGAGAATTCTGATGATTCATTAGCTGAATGATTTCATATACTGCATTAATATGCTTGTTATTACAAACTATAAGATAAAAGCACTCAGCCGTTAAAAAGAATTCATTTGAATCAGTTCTAATGAGATGGATGAAACTGGAGCCCATTATACAGAGTGAAGTAAGCCAGAAAGATAAAGAACATTACAGCATACTAACACATATATACGGAATTTAGATAGATGGTGGCGATAACCCTATATGCAAAACAGAAAAAGAGACACAGAAGTACAGAACAGACTTTTGAACTCTAGGGGAGAACGTGAGGGTGGGATGTTTTGAAAGAACAGCATGTATATTATCTATGGTGAAACGGACCACCAGCCCGGGTGGGATACATGAGTCAGGTGCTCGGGCCTGGTGCACTGGGAGGACCCTGAGGAGTCGGGTGGAGAGGGAGGTGGGAGGGGGGATCGGGATGGGGAATACGTGTAACTCTATGGCTGATTCATGTCAATGTATGACAAAACCCACTGAAATGTTGTAAAGTGATTGGCCTCCAACTAATAAAATAATATTAAAAAAAAAAAATGCTGAAAAAAAAAAAAGATAAAAGCATGTTTTCTTTTATATTGTAAAGCTCTTTCTAAATATGTACACACATTCATAGGCAATACCTGCAGGCATTAGAAGTGCTACACTTTGTATTTTAAATATTTTCCTTCTTCTAATGTACATGTTCTTTGTCTCATTTCATTCTATGCCATTTATTTTTAATTAAGTATAAGCATTTCTTGCCAGGATGCCTCTTTTTACTCTAGATGGATTCCTCTAAATTCTTTAGAGGTCCAAAACCCGTGGAACTTACTAGTATAGTGGGATCCATTCTTTGGAATGTCTCTAAAACAATGCATGTTCTATGCACCAAATCAAAATATGCATACCACTGTCCCTATACTTCCAAAGCTGTTTCTGATTACTGATCGAAATTCCCCTGTTCTTCATTAAAGGCTGAGATTCTTTTAAAATGCTTATTTACGGCTGCCTGGTCCGCAGGGGCAGGCTGTGGATTTAATCGCCTACAGCACCAAATCTCTTTTAACATTTGGCCAACTGAACATTAGGCACCTTGTTGGCTGGGGAGCGCCACGTTCCTACTCAGTGTTTAGATAAGATAGCCACAAACCAATATTCTTCATTTATTTCCAAGAATTATTAGCACTAATGAGCATTACATCCACACATCAAGAAAAGATACAAAATAGAGTCACTGCTTCTCAGACTTCATTAAGCTCTGTATTGCTTTATTCAAGGGGCAAGTTTCTAATTTTAGAATGTTCTATAAAGATGGATATAAACAAATATGCTATAATTAATAAAAAGTATTACTTCCCTGTTTAATTGGTAGCTGTATTCAGATACAGCTGAGAGTTTTAAAAAGATACTTCCTGGGGGTAAAAGGAGGAGATAATTAAGTGTACTATAATAGAAAGTATTTCATTGAATTACAATGAATTTTCTTTTCTCCTGAAATAAGTAAAACAGTCCAGTGTCCACATTCATTTTGTATCTTCTTTGTGACTACAATATACCACAAAAGGTTTTCATTTAAATTTAATTTTTGTTATATGACTCATATTATATTACTTACTCTATGTGTTTAAGTGCTTTAAGCTCTGAATCTACAATATAAAATTAAAAAGAAGTCTTTCCTTTTGGAAATGTCAGGGCTTTTTTTATTTGTTTGTTTCCTCCTAAATCCAGAGTATGTTTTCAAGGTCTCTTCTAAAATGATAGCCTTCATATGAGTCATAGGAATTTAAGAACATCTCTGGATTAGTCTGGCTTCAGTGAGGTTAAACGCAGCAACAGTATGCCTACAAAGAGATACGATAAGCAGCTATAATGGGTATCACTCAACACAGCACCAAATATAAATCAAAACTAACAAATGCCCTCCCCCACAAATCCTCTCAAGTTCAGTTCCTTGAATTTAATTATTATAGCAAATGGTAATATAACAAGAGTGTCTACTGTCAGAGGAAAAAAAAATGTTTAAAACAGATGTGAACCATACAAAGCATATGTAAAACACATGTGATCCACAGCAAGGTCACAGGACCCATTGACAGAACACATGTGGAGTCCGTGAACCACATGTGGACACATGTTGTGAAATCACGTGTTTCTGCTCAATGCCAAGACTCGTATCATATTCTAAAGAAATCAGGGGCTCTTAAATAAACTTTGTACTTCTTAAGGTAAATGGATACCTTTTTGTTTAAAATCCTGTAGTGTAGGCAGACAAGGGTCCTCAAATCTAATACTGGGCTTGAAAGTACTCAAATCCTTGTTTCACTCCTGTTTTCCTATCCCAGGGTGATTCACTTGATTATTCTCAGGGAATAAAGATTTATTCCTTGCCCACAGCTAATTCTTTGAGAATGCCATAACCTATAATGAAATTTAAGCAAACAGAGCTTAAGTGTGTGAATTAGGAGCATCCGTGTGTTTGAATGGGTTTTTTCTTTCCTAAAACACTCGAACTGGCAAAACATTGCTACCTTATCTTACATATCTGGAATAAAATTAAAATCTTCTATACTTACAAAAAGTCATCAGCATAAAAACTCAAGAAGAGCATTTATTTTATCTTATAATTTGGGGGAATAAAATATTAACCATATAATTTAAAGTGAATGTGAAAAGTCTCAGATATACATGGATATAAGCACAGATATATTACATTATTTGCTAGAGCATGAAAACAGTAATAGGACCTTATGGATAGGCATTAATTTAGTTAGAATCTGAATACATTATTTCATGTGGTCTCTTCCACAGCCCTGAAGAAATGCAATGCAACAAGAATTCAGTACGGCAACTGCATGGTGTTTTAAAAGAACCTACAGTACGAGAACAAATGAGAGAAATAAGTTTGGCTTCCTGAGTTATTAAACTGGGACTTCCAACAAGTGATACACTTTTTGGAGGTTCAGTTTCGGCACAAAGAAACAGAGGGGTTATACAATTGCTTACTTAATATGTTAGGTATAAATTACACAAGCTATTAGGTGCAAAATTGTAAATGCAAAGATATTTTATGTATAAGTGTTAGCTATTTCCACTCACAGTTTACACATGAAAAACACTGAGATTCAGAAAGGTAAACAGATTGTCACATCACTGATAATTAATAGGGCTAAGATGAGAAAATAGTTTTGCTTAGATTCCCCCATTCTCTTCCAAAAGAAAAAGCTGAGCAGAGTACATTTCTCATTAACAGGATATTCGTTCTGCCTCTGCCTAAAGAGACATGCATTGATATCACAGATAATCATTATTATAATAATGTCACAATCACATTTACAGCATTTTATATTTTCAATTTAAAGTCTGATCCAGTGAGCATTTATCTTCCACTTTAGGGAAATTATCTCCTTTCTAAAGGTTAGTAAATTAAGTCCTAAGAACACAGTAAATACATGACCTGAATTTGTATACTTATTAAGAAACAAAACTTAGAATGTAATTCAACAGATGAAATTCAAAGTCCAATGATCATTTCCCACTGAGCTAAAATATTTAAATATATAATTACAACAATGACAGCAATATGGTGGTATAATGTATAATTTATATATTATATATAATTTATATATTATAGCCAAAATAATGTTTCTAATAATGATGTTATTAAAAATGAGTTTGTGATGGAAGAAAACCATGGCATTAGGAGAAATTTCACCACAGAATAAAATGAAAGATTTTCCTTTGTTAATGTTCTGGGCAAAATAAAGTAGACTACCCAGCATTTTCTGAAAAGACAGACTCCAAGCTGCTTGCTGACTTCAAATGTATCTGTTACCTATTGCTTACCATTGCTTTTGAAAGTCATTCTATTATATCTTAAGACTTTTAAAATATTTTTCTTAGATACGTTTTTAAGCTACAATTTCCTTGTTGGACATTTTCTTTCAAACCTGGCTCATTGCCATTCACACTTCAAGACAAAATTCTAATATCACTTCTGGGAACCCTTCCTGAAAGATCCTAGAAAGAATTGTTTCCATCTTTCCATTGTACTTGCCACATCATGTTATTGAATACAATCAATCTCTTTGCATGCCTACTTTTTATCTCTACCGGCAGGAACATTCCTCAAGAATGGAGTCATTGTTTTTATTAACTTTGTATCCACAGTACACAAAGTTACTTAAAGCTACTTAAAATGGTGAATCTGCGGAAATAGAAAATGAGTAAATGAATGAATGAATGATATGTTGTTGCTTTTCCTTTTTGGAATTAGTTGACTTAGAAGCTTACATGCTCAGTTCAGGTGCAATGTCTTGACCAGCTATGTACAGTACTAAACTGCTTCCATCCTAAAAGAAAATAATTCAAATGGCCACTGTAATTTTGTTTATTTCCTATTGTCTATTTATGAAACATCCCTTCAAATAATCAGCTAGAGAAGTTGTCTGTCTCTTCTTTTAGATGTTTAAACATTATATATATTATAATTTCTTGAGAGATATTCCCCATGACACCAGAAAGAATCTCTATGTCAGACTAGCACAGAGAATCGTAGACAATATGACTACACTGGTCGGAATTTTTTTTTCTGGATTTTGATAATGGATTATATACACACATTTTTCATACCCTGCACCTCCATTGGAAATACAAAAAAAAGGGTAATCTTTTGTCATTTCAATTTGCCACCACCCATTGACATTTCTCTATTAAAGATGTGGAGCTGAAAATGTGAGTCTTACCCCTTTCGTCTCATATTAATGAGGCATGAGGAATGAGCATCACTCACTGTTTTGACTGTGCACTCTCCACCATGTGCAAGGCAGACACAGTGTCAGCCGGCACTCCGAAGGGTCTGCAGATCTTGCATGCTTTCCCACTTGATCAGTGCGAGTCTGACAGTCTGCGACTTGGTTCCTACCAGGGCTGGTTCTCACACTTAAAAACGGGAAGAAGATTTTCAGCTCAATCAGAACTGTCCTATTTCTCTTTTCCTATCTAATCCTCTCCCCATCACCATCTGTGCACTCCATATAACATACATACTATGACAAATGTTTTTAAAATCCCCTCTTGTGAAGACAATGGCAACCCACTCCAGTACTCTTGCCTGGAAAATCCCATGGGCAGAAGTGCCTGGTGGGCTGCAGTCCATGGGGTCGCGAAGAGTCAGACACGACCCAGCGACTTCACTTTCACTTTTCATTTTCATGCATTGCAGAAGGAAAAGGCAACCCACTCCAGTGTTCTTGGCTGGAGAATCCCAGGGACAGTGGAGCCTGGTGGGCTGCCGTCTATGGGGTCGCACAGAGTTGGACACGACTGAAGCGACTTAGCAGCAGCAGCAGCTTGTATATCAGGTGAGGTCCAAACTACTTTTATATTCAGACTTGGTTTGTTCAGTCTAGACTCTCACCTATCTGATCATGGTGACCCTTAATCACTTTTTCTGTCCCCTTTTATTCTCCTTTATTCTCCAGCCATGTGAGGTTCTTATGGCTTTTGAAATGTTAAATCTACTTGATGTGACTGACTTGTCATATCTCTGCCTCTTCCTGTAACAATCCTTACTCATCCTTCAAAAATCACCTGAAATATCACAAAATCTCTTCCTGTTCATGCCTTCAGAGCACCTTGTACAACTTTTCTGGAAGAAACTGCCCCTTTGTAATAAAATTATTTGTTTGTGCATCATATTTTGTACGAGATTGGAAAATTTATGAAGGTAATATCATATGTGTATTTCCTATACCTCTGCATTCACCCAGTGACTAAAATAGCAGATGGTAAGAGTTTGAAAGATTAAAGGAAGTGGTGGAGGGGAGGGAGTAGCTGATCTTATGTGAAAAGGAGCAGATACTGCACACATATCTCAAAATAGGCTTTGGATGCGAATTTAAAATTCTTATTCCTGCTTAATCTTTAGAGAATCATTTTAAGATCATGATGCACCTGAAGATAAGGTATATACATGGGTTCTGAATAAGTCTGTTTCCATCTTAAAGAGCAGTGAGTTTATTGGGGGGAGAGGAGTCTTAGGTACCCCAGTTACTGCAAGTGTTAATGAAATTTAACTTTTGTTTTTATTACATGTCAGCTCCCAATATTAGAGCAACTACTAAAGCCAGTAATTCTTGTACTTATATTTTTTCTTTGTGCTCATTATTATCCAAGTTGATTTACCACTGGATTTTGGTTTCCTTTTGCAATCAAGAGGGTGGCCCTCATGAACCCACCTCCAGATGGTATCAGCCAAACATAAAATGCAGTCACATCATATTTCTATTGAAACAAACCAATACGGAGTGAGTGCAATATACTAGGAGCCCTGGAAAAGAGTAACTCTTGGACTAGCTCTGAGATCTTAATTAAGAAAAGGAGATCTTGAAGAACACTTACAAGTCACTAAAGCTTTATTTGTGTTATTGTTTTCTAACATTGTAAATGCTAACAGTAGTATAAATGTGAAGCACTTTTGATCTCTGAGGACCTCCCAAACATAGGACTGTCCTCCTAAGTGGACAGAATAGAGTGTAGTCCCCATTCAGCGTGTTATACCTCAAGAGAACTTTTCACTGTGCCCGGAATAACACACACACACTCACACACTCACTTGGACGTTCTTTTTATTTCTGAAGGTCGCTATAAGATTTTAGTTTAAGCCAGATAGCTAAGTGGATTTCTTAAAATCCCAAAGGCCCAGAAGAGCAGTGACCTTTAGTCCCGGGTAGTATGAATGAATTTACATTTCAGAGACAGTTTTGTTTAAGGAGCAAGGCTGAGAAAGGGCATAACAGGGACGGGGGAAGGGCAGGTAAGGGCAACTCCGTGTGGCTCTATGTAGACCAAGTGACATGCCACCTTTTTGTCCACCGGTTTTGTCCTAGATAGAAAGAGCACTCATGTGTTTAGAATTACCAACCCTGAGACTAACAGGAGGATGGACAATATCACAGACAAAAAGCTTTCTCTCCAAATCTTCCCAGCAACAGGCTGGGGAATAATAATTTCATTCAAGTCCCACAAGTGGCAAGGCTTCTCTGGGGGCTCCATAGTAAAGAATCTGCCTTCAATGCAGCAGATTCGAGTTTGATCCCTGGGTGGGGAAGATTCCCTGGAGAAGGAAATGGCAACCCACTCCAAAATTCTTGCCTGGAGAATCTCATGGACAGAGGAAGCTTGTGGGCTACAGTATATGGGGTGCAAAGAGTTGGACATGACTGAGCGACTACACCATAACTGCCATCTACAGATGGCACAGGATTAAAGCTTCATTGAATGTGTCATCCTTTCTCCTAACTGCCCTCTTCCTTGACTAAAAACAAATATTATTTAGGACCCTTCCATTACTAACAAATTGAGATATTTTACATTTGTTGAAGCTCATACCACATGCCAATAGGATAACATTTCCATTTTAAGTCAAATAAGACTTGTTAGCATATGAGAAAGTTGTGTTTCTCATGGAGGCATACAAAATAACTGATTATGAATCACCAGAAGCTATAGGACAAAGATCATGGAAGAAAAATAATTTATTATAGGGTAATATATTTGGTTTTAATTTTTTATTCATGTTGGCTTTTTGACAGAGCACTTTACTAAGGACCATCTAAAATGTCTATTCACTGTTGAGAGTAGTACCATTCTTTTTTCCTTATTAACAATTTTACAAAGTTAAGTGAACATGGGAAAGTATTGTTTGAAAGCAATTTGTGACAGAATCCTTTGTGCTTACACTATTCAATGAGCTTAATCCTTTTTGTTTATCTCTCTCAAAAGAAACTGCAGGTCTTTTGGTATTTGGAAAGCATGTCTAGAAATTTCATTGTGTTTTAATTTTTTTCATTTTTAAGCTATTTATAAATATAGTTTAAAATATATTTAACTATAATATATAGTTTTTAATATATTATATATTTTAATATAATATAAATATTATATTTATATATTTTTAAATCTCACTGGAATTTATAAAGAAATACAAAAGACTTCTTAAAACAAATCTGAACTCCCTTTTCTCCAACACACACACACACACACACACACACACCCAGGAGCACACACGATTATATAAACCTATCGATTTTGAAATCTAGTCTGTTATAAATCAAAGTGCACAGTGAATTGTGCACAGAAAGCTACATGTGCACTTAATTGTGCCTCAAATATGAGACATTCCACCCCCCAACCCAAAGCCTGCTGCACTGTATGTGAGATACATAAACAAAAGATTTATATCACTCAAACCATATCTGGCCTTGTGTCTATATTGTTGCAAATATCCTTTCAATACATGTTCCTAAAACCAGGAAGCACTAGCTTGTGAAAACACTGCTAGATGTAATACTTTCGCCTTTTAATAACCTCAGCAGTCTTCAAAGAATTTTAATTGGGTCAAAAATTAAAACTGACACATTTGGTTAAGGTCTGTTCTCTTGGAACATGCTGGAGTGTTCCAGTTGCCTGTCTGCACATCTAAAACTTTGCAAAGTAAGAGTATGTGCACATAAGCAACATAAAGAAGGTGTATCTTGATATCATTTGGTGCTACCATGGCTTGTTCAAAAGCCTTCTCATAAGAGGAATTGCAAGAATAATTTTTAGGACCGGGTATGGAAATGAGGCACATAATTCTGGTTACAATAGTGGGAGTGGTGAGTTAATTCCACCCACACACCCTTATTAACTGAAAACATTATTTCCAGGCTGAAAGGCTTGAAAATCCTGGTTCCAGCAGCAATGCTGTCTGCCAGTATCCCATAAAGCTTTATTTCCCCAAGGTTTCCACAATATGACATATTTGGACCATGTTCAGTTCTTACCTTCCCCTGTGTACATTTGTTTCGCGTATTTTTATTGTTCTCTTAATTATCTGCACATAGATATTAATTCCAGAATGTACAAATGGGCTCCATTGTGATTTCCCCACCACACTTTATATGATAACATCACTTATGTATGCTATTTACAAGTTTCCAGGCAGACGTGTGGTTGATCTAAATTTGTGGGATAACAGTGTTCAGATATCTGCTTTCAATTTGTGTGCATGTTTTCCCCTGTTATTTTCCCTTTTTTATGACTGTATTAATTGTTACCAGAAGTCTCTATGAGTGACTGAGCAACCCAACAATGGAATGTAGCAGATTAGAAATTATTGTTTTGCTCCATCTGAGAAACGTGTCAATGCAGCCTAATTCTCATGTCTTGGAGACATTCGTGGAGTGATACGCCACTTGATTCTCTGCATGTGAGCCCTTGCTGACCACTGGGATATGAACTGTCCTAATACTGATGCTTTTATCGACCCATTTGACACTTACGATGCTTGCAGAAATGATGAAGCAAAAACGAACCCATCACTAAGAGAAGTGGCACATGTGGGAATTGGCACGTTGCAGCTCACTAAGTCTTAAGGCATTAAGCCTAAGGATTAATCCAAAGAGGCTGTGGCTGGCTTCAAAGCCATACCCTAACCTCATGCCTCAGTGAGTTAAGCAGTAGAATGGGGAGCAGAGAGCCCTGCAGTCTTAATCTGGAGCATCGACTTACTATTTGGCCAGGTTTATTTTTGACACAATGTGATATCTTCTTTCTTTTAAAAAGAGAAGTTTAAAGCAGTATAAATAAAATTACTAATCACTTAAGGATTTGATGTGAATCAAAAACATAATTTGTGAAGCATGGAACCTTTCTGAATCTAGGCTGAAAGACCCTGGCAGAGTTACTGTGGTACTGACACTGAGGCTTTGGAGGTAGTCAATTTAAGAGGATGGTGTGGGTCTTTAGACTGAGACAAAGTACAATGTGAGCTAGTCCATCAAGACATAACATGACAAGAAAATGCTTCTGACCCTTCCTTGTGCTTGTGCTTAGTCGTTAAGCATGTCCAACTCTTTGAGACCCCCTGGACTGTAGCCCACCAGGCTCCTCTGTCCATGGGGATTCTCCAGGCAATAATACTGGAGCGTGTTGCCATGCCCTCCTCCAGTAGATCTTCCCAACCCAGGAATCAAACCGAGGTTTCCTTCTGTCAAACAGTTCAGGTAGATGTACAACTTCCCACTGACCTAGAATATGGATGGAATATTCAGTCTCTCTCTCCTTCTCTTTTGCATATTACCAATAGCGTTTAATCCTGATTGCATTTTAGAACATCCAAGGAAATTTTCTAATGGTGGAAATTGAAGAGGAACTAATGAGTCTCCTGATGAAGGTGAAAGAGGAGAGTGAAAAACCTGGCTTAAAACTAGGCATTCAAAAAACTAAGATCATGGCATCCCGTCCCATCACTTCATGGCAAACAAAAGGGGAAGATGTGGAAGCAGTGACAGATTTTATTTCCTTGGCATCCAAAATCACTGCAGATGGTGACTGTAGCCATGAAATTAAAAGATGCTTGCTCCTTGGAAGGAAAGCTATGACAAACTTCAACAACATATCAAAATGCAAAGACATTACTTTGATGACATGGACAGCAATGAGATCAAACCAGTCAATCCTAAAGGAAATCAACCCTGAATACTCATTGGAAGGACTTATGGTGAAGCTGAAGCTCCAGTACTTTGGCCACCTGATGTGAAGAGCCAACTCATTGGAAAAGACCCTAATGCTGGGGAAGATTGAAGGCAAAAGTAGGAGGGATCAAGAGAGGAGATGGTTAGATAGCATCACGGACTCAATGGACATTAATTTGAGCAAACTCAGGGAGACAGTGAAGGACAGGAAGCCTGGTGTGCTGCAGTCCATGGGATCACAAAGAGTCAGACAGGACTTAGTAACTGAACAAGAAACTTTTAAAAATAGTAATGCCTATACTCATTCAGGACAATTGAGTCAGAATCTCCAGATGTGTGACTAAGGCACGGGTATTTGTTAAAGCTCCCCAAGTGACACAGATGAGTGTCCAAACTTGAGAGCAATTTGGAGGTGCTAATCAATAACTTACTCAGTGTAAATAGCAGCATGAGATATATGAGTATGTTATGTATCTATGAACAATTCCCAGAGTAGATTACAAAAATAATTTGTTCCATAGTAATATTAAACAGCCATGGCCAGCTGCTTAGTAATAATGTTGTTTAACTGTTTTGGATATTATTTTGCCTTCTTTCCTTCATATTCCTCTTCATTCTTAACCAAATAAGGGGGAGCATCCCTTATATTCTCCAAAAAACCCCAGCTTGATTGACAGTGCTAAATTTACATGTACATTTATTTAAAGGGAAATGCCTCTGCATGATGCTAATAAGTGACAAATGGTTGTTGGCATGGGACAACGTTTTTTCCTTCATAGAATGCAGCTCTCAACATCCATCTATAGTGTAAACTGCTATCTTCACGCACTGCTAAAATGAAGAGTCCTTTTTTTCTTCCTTCTGTCCACACAGGCTAATAGCTGTTTACACTCACTCAGTTCAAAAGATGAAAATAAAGTAACACAGCAAGAGCAATAAATGATGGCTGCTAATCTTTGTCCTCATGCACAGTCCCACAAATGTTCACTCGAAATATGTTTAAGAACTATTTCCTGAGTCCCATTAGGTGCATAAGAGAAGATCGTATTGAATTCTCTTGGGTTACTCCATAAATTTATACTCTGACTCATTTTGCATTTGTGGAAAAGCAGATGGTAAGGTGGGATTAGTTTTGCAAGAGATTTATTAGTGGAAGGAGCATGAGAAAGTAAAGAGAACCTTCAGAATATTGCAGATATTATACCCACTGAAAGACAGAGGAAAAAAAGGGAGGTAACTTGGTTAGGCATGTACAAGGTATAGCCTTCTGGTCGTAATACTATGCTGTATACAGTTCTATGCTTATGGATCAGGTATTACATAATCCCCTGGATAGTTGTGCTGGATGTCTGAAGTAAAGAAAGACAAACTCACATTCATAATAAGTATTTAACTCTATGGGGATGACAGCTAGTCCTTCCAAGGATATGAGACAAGCGTACACATTTTAAAATAGAAATAGAGATATATCAAAGATTCAGCTTTGGCCATCATTTTCTCCATGCTTATAAAAGGTTCTCTAGCAGTAAATGTTATCCAGGTTTATAAAAGTTTCTGTAGCAGTAAAACCCAACATTTAAAAAAACTAAGATCATGGCATCTGGTCCTGTCACTACATGGCAAATAGATGGGGAAATAAGAGAAACAGTGACAGACTTTCTTTTCTTGGGCACCAAAATCACTGCAGATGGTGACTGCAGCCATGAAAATAAAAGACACTTGCTTCTTGGAAGAAAATCCATGACAAACCTAGCCTGCATATTAAAAAGTAGAAACGTTACCTTACCGACAAAGGTCCATATAGTCAAAGCTATGGTTTTTCCAGTAGTCATGTATGGATGTGAGAGTTGGACCATAAAGAAAGCTGAGTGCCAAAGATTTGATGCTTTTGAGCTGTGGTGTTGGAGAAGACTCTTGAGAGTCCCTTGGACTGCAAGGAGATCCAACCAGTCCATCCTAAAGGAAATCACTCCTGAATATTCACTGGAAGGACTGATGCTGAAGCTGAAGCTTCAATACTTTGGCCACCTGGTGCAAAGAACTGACTCATTGGAAAAAACTCTAACGAAGGGAAAACTTGAAGGTGGGAGGGAAAGGAGCTGACAGGATGAGATCGTTGGATGGCATCACCAACTCAATGGATATGAGTTTGAGCAAGCTCTGAGAGTTGGTGATGAACAGGGAAGCCTGGCATGCTTCAGTCTGTGGAGTCATAAATAGTAAGATATGACTGAGCAACTGAACTGAACTAAGCAGTAAATGTGCTCCCTTCCCTGAAATCTTGCCAGAGTATTATATCCCACGCCCAGAAAATGTGTTTCTAAGCCAATGGGTCTTGAAATTTATCCAGTCTTAAACTCCAACCACCTTGATCAAATACCATCAATGGATATGCAGATATAGAGAATAGCCTTGTGAACACAGTGGGGGAAGGATGAGGGAATGAATTGAGAGAGTAGAATTAAAGCTTATATATTACCGTATGGAAACAGATAGATAGTAAGAATGTAGTATGATGCAGGGTGCTCAAATCCATTTCTCTGTGACAATGTAGCAGGATGGGAGGGGGTTGGAGGTGGGAAGGAAGATCAGGAGGTGTGGGACATGTGTATATCTCTGGCTGATTCATGATGATGTATGATCATCAATCATTTACACATCAATGTAAAGCAATCATCATGAGTCAAGTGCTCGGGCCTGGTGGGCTGGGAAGACCCAGAGGAATCGGGTGGAGAGGGAGGTGGGAGGGGGGATCGGGATGGGGAATACGTGTAACTCTATGGCTGATTCATATCAATGTATGACAAAACCCACTGAAAAATTTAAAAAAAAAACATAAAAATAAATAAATAAATAAATAAATAAATAAAAAGTAAAAATAAATAAATAAATAAATAAAAATAAATAATTAAAAAAATTCAGTTCCAGGGTTGCTTCCTTGACTCTAGCTAATTTTTGCAATATCTCCAATATGTAATCTATCTCTTTTATCATACATTGTACATCCCTTACACAAACTATGCTGAGATTTAAACTATTTATTAGCTAGTGGGTCAGCAAAAGGAGTATTGGAAGCTACCTTTATGGTGGACAGACTTTTGCAACATCTTGCAAAAGGAGAAGCGATAGCTCTTGGGCAAAATAAATAAATAAAGTGGGATATCTCTTTAAACTCATATGGTTCAAGAGTACACAGAATCATACTTTCAGATATTCTTCTACAAGTTGAAGCCCCACGTTCAGTTTCAAAGTGGTTCAGATCTGCCTTTGCAGAGTATTCAAAATCTCTTGGTCTCTGCTGGAACATGTCTTTGGTGCAGTGCTCAACCTTTACTGCGGGAGCTAAGGGCCATTTTACAAATTACAAAAGAAGTCTCTAACTGCTTGTTAATTGCTCTTTGTTTCTCATTATCCCTCCACAAAGAGTCAATACAGATTAGCTGGAACAACAGACAATTCTGCTCTATTTATAGACATGGTTCCCACCATATCTGACAAATGCCTGAAATCACCTGCATCTTCAAGGATATTTTCCTCCACAGGTTTATTGTCCCAGGTCTTAAATAGGGAAATATATAGTTAGTGAATGACCATCTTGTATTTGACACTGTCTATGCTTTGCTACTACTCAGAATGATGTACTTTTCACCAGCACAGTGGGGGATGAATCAATCCCCAAAACCTCATTTTCCCATCAGTTTTCTTAAATTATTCTAGCTATCATTTATATAAGTTTGGTTCTCCAGATGACCAAAAGGGATCAGAGATGAAAGTGGGATGGAGGGGCATCAGAAAGTGTAAAGAAGCTTTAGTTTTTGACATGAATATGAATCTTGTGTAAGAAAAGAGTGATTTGAATGAAGGTTATTGTAGGACAGGTTGCAGATTACAGCACAATTTGAAGAATGCTACAATTGGGTAGCTGAATGCTCTCAAGAAAAAGCTGTGCCTTGGAATAGCCCTGCTTTTCACTGAAATGGGTCCATGTTAATACTTCCTCTGTGTTTAGTTGTTGACTAAGAACAGGACATAGAAGATATAGTCTCAGTACTAGTGCAATGGTGAATCCATAGGGCAGCAACTGGGATCACTGAACAGTATTGTTCCTCAGAGCATAGGATCTGACTGGTCTATTTTCATAACCACTTCTACCTAGTCTCTATATGTAAGTCTAAGTAAATTGTATTCAGATAGATCCCTGTTACCAAAACCAAGGAAAGAAATTCAAAAGCTGCCAAGTAAATAGACCATAATATTGATTTTTACAGAAGAGTTCCATGGAAAATCAACTTCTTGCACTAAGAAGAATCAACACCATTGTCATACACTTGATGAGACTTCTAAGATCACACTTAAAAGAGAGGGAGAGAGAATAATTTCACGTGACATATTGGGCTCAAGGTACTGGTGAAAGTAAGTCACTCAGCCATGTTCAACTCTTTGCAACTCCATGGAATTCTCTAGGCAAGAATACTGGGGTGGGTAGCCATTTTCTTCTCCAGGGGATCTTCCCAACCGAGGAATTGAACCCAGGTCTCCTGATTTCAGGCAGATTCTTTACCATCTGAGACACCAGGGAAGCCCAAGGAACTGATGAGAAAATGAAAAATGTGGAAAATGTCCAAAATAGTCGGAAAAGTGGAATGCAAGCTGGATAGACAATCTAGGGAAGGAAGGTAAAGTCAATTTCTATCCTCTCATATAGGTGCTTTAGCAGAATGCATAATAGATGTAAGGACCCAGAAAACTGATATAAATATATATTAGTGTGTGCATATGTGTATGGAGGAAATAGCTTAACATCACTAATTTAATCTCATGAATGTCCACAAATTAAAAGCTGAGATACAGAAAGTACCTTGAAAATTTAAAAATGACACTATAGTTTAAGATTACTTTTCAGTTCATGAATTGTTTATATGTGAATTCCTAAAATAAACTGTGTTTTCAAGATACTCTCAGTTACATCCTTCGATGAGCACAGTTTCAAAGAGAATAGATACAGAAGAATAACCTTTAAAATTCTGATCTTCACAAGAACATTTTGAGTAAACATAGGCAGAACATACCCATTATTTCTGTTTTAAGACAGCAAATTCCCTTTGTAAAACATGTACACACATATATGTATATCTAGATCTATACATATACATGTACAAAGTTATTAAATAAGATTTTATATTTGAAATAAGAGCATTAATTCATGAAAATCCGACAAAATATATGAATGCAAAGCTCTTCAAAACAGTTTTAGTCTTAGAGCAAATGCAAAAGTCAAAAGTTTCAGGTATATAAATGAAAACAGCTAAGCTAAAAAGAACAAAAAAAAAAAAAAAAGGAAAAGAAACTAGTTAAAAATATCTTCTCAAATATTCTAGGGTGCCCCAGGATGAACCATTTAGAAAGCCAAGATCAGAGCAGATCTCTGAATTTAGATCAAGTTTTATCAAAGCTGACTACTTGGTCTGCAAGTGGAACAAAAGACATAGTTTAACAAATGCAGAAATAATGAGGGTTTCAGATTTCTAACCAAGACTCCAAAAGAGATACTCCAGTCTAAAGTATCAAAGCATGGGAGTTCACAACTGAAACTGTACTATCGCCACACAGAATGTCTGCATAGCATAGGCCGGATCTACAAAAGGAAAATTTCTGTCACTTCCTCTTTGCATTTTTATAATGAGAAGAAAATGTATGCTAGGCTTAACTTATGAGAAATTTGCAAATTTCCAAAGAAATCTGTTGATTCTATGGAAAATTAAACTCATTACTCTCGTGGAGATTCTCAGCATGCTAAATTTCAAAATACCAGTACCAGTCACCGAAAGATCATATTTAAAGGTTACAAATTTGAAGTTGTGTCTTTGGTGATGGCAATATTTTACAAAGAAACATAAAAATGTAGATGAATAATAAATATAACTAAATTAATTAATTAAATGCACAGAACTTTTTTTGAAATCTGAAAAGTAACTTCAGTCATGTTCTTGTTAACATTGGTCAGAGCATAGGAAATGGAATCAGACCTAGAGCTTCTTAAATTCATATGTTTGATCTTCTATTTGTTAGCTAGGTGACTTAATCCATATAAATCTCAGTTTCTAAATATTAAAGTTGAAAATACTATTATTATGCACCTTGTATTCCTCCTATGATGTTAAAATGTAATAATACAACTAAACTACAGCGCCTTGCTGGATGCTTAAAAATGTAGTCATTGTTATGTTGTTACTAATACCTTGACATTAATTATGTAGTAATTTAAATGTTCAAATAATTATATAATGACTTCTGCATTAAATAAATATGCATTTTAATAAGGTATCTATTAAAATGTCTCTTGATTGCTAAAAAGTTTTCTTTTTTAACATTCACAGCAATAGTTGCATAGTATTAATGGGGATAAGAGCTTTTAAGAACATGTATTTTGGATCTGTGAGCCTGAATTTTAAAGAAGCACCACCTATATTTTTATATATGTTGATTTGGAAAAGAGCTTATATAAAGATTTATAGGAATAATTTACATGTAGTGCAATAAGTGGCATTCAATTTTAAATGAAAATCTTGTTTGGATTTTTGTAGTAAAATAAATCTGTTAAGGACAGAATGTTTGTGCCCCCCACCCCCGACCATCCCTGCATATTCATATGTTGAATTCCTAAGCTCCAATGTGATGGTATTAAAAAGTCATGTCTTCCCTCATAGCTTAGCTGGTAAAGACTCTGTCTACAATGCAGGAGACCCCAGTTCAATTCCTGGGTTGAGAAGATCCCCTGAAGAAGGGATAGGCTACCCACTCACGTATTCTTGGCCTTTCCTAGTGGCTCAGATGATGAAAAACTCACCTACAATGTGGGAGACCCAGGTTCAACCCCTGGGTTGGGAAAATCTCCTGTAGGAGGGCACGGCAACCCACTCAAGTATTCTTGCCTGGAGAATCCCCATGGACAGAGGAGCTTGGAAGGCTACAGTCCATAGGATTACAAAGAGTTGGACATGACTCAGTGACTAAGCACAACCCACAGCATAGTCTTTAGAAAATAATTAGTTCTGTGTGCAGGCTCAGTCGTGACACTCATGTCAGACTCTTTGCAACCCTATGGACTGTAGCCCACCAGGCTCCTCTGTCCATTGCATTCAAATGGCAAAATATATCTTCATAATAAATTTAATTTAATATAATGTAGTAAATATCCCTTATTTCCTACTTCATTTATACAATAACATTCAATACTCAATATCTATATTCTTGCTACTTGTCTTTATGTAAGTTTGCTTGCTGATAGTTGTTTAGGAAGAAATTGGTCAGAAAAACTTATATATGTATATATAATTTTCTGTCTGTATCTCTCAAATTTTCATGTGTTTGTGTGTGTGTGTGTGTGTGTGTGTGTGTACATATAACATCTAGGATTTTTAGCTGTATTTATTGGAAGGAACAGTGTTGGTCTAATACATATCCGTCTTTGAGTGGGAAACTTTAAAAGAAGAAAATGTTCTGAATTACCAGTAAAATTATCCAGTACAGCTCTCAGCAACCATACATGTACATCTACCCAGTGCTGTGAATGAAACACTGAAAAAACCACCCCCCTGGGATAAAATTATTGAGTCTGAAGAATAGGAAGAGAAAAGATTGAAGACAAGTGAACAGAGTCTAAACAACCTGTAGGACACCATCAATGAACTGATATACACATTGTAGAAGTCACAGAAGGAGAAGAAAAAAAGAAAGAATACAATATCTGAAAAAAATATGGTTGAAAATTTCCAAAGTTTGATGAAATATTTAATTGCAAATATCTAAGAAACTATATGCATTCCAAGTACAGTGAACTCAGAGACCAATATTAAAACATATTATAATCAAACATTCAAAAGACAAAGAGAGAACCCTGGAAACAGAAAGAGGAAAGTGAGTCATCGCGTACAAAGAATCCTCAATAAAATTATTAACAGATTTCTTAACACAACCTTTGGATGCCAGAAGTCAAGGGTCTATATATTTAAACTGATAAAAGAGAAAAATATCTTAACCAAGAATCCTATATCCAATAAAAATGTCCTTCAAAAGTGAGGGTGAAATAAGACATTCTCAGACAACACAAACTGAAAGAGTATTACCACTAGACCTGCCCTTGAGCTGGACATACTCAAGAGAGTCCTGCAAGGGGGAAATGAAAGGACATAAGGCAACAACACAAAGTCACATGAAGAAATAAAAACAATTCACCAACTGTAAACAGGTGGACAACTGTAAAGCCAGCATTTTTGTAACAATGGTTTGAGTCCATTTATTGTTTTATACAAGATCCAAGAAATGAAAATCTTGTTTAAAATTATACTCTAAAAGCTAATACTATTATAACTGTGGTTTATAATTCAACGTTTTGTTTAAAACACAACTTAAGAGAGTGTGTGCTTAGTCACTCAGTTGTGTCTGACTCTGCAACACCATGGACTGTAGCTGCCAAGCTCCTCTGACCATGGGGATTCTCCAGGCAAGAATACTGGAGTGGGTTGCCATGCCCTCTTCCAGGGGATCTTCCCAACACAGGGATCGAACCCAGGTCTCCCGCATTGCAGGAGGATTCCTTCCTGTCTGAGTGACCAGGGAAGGAAGCCCTTGAGAGACTACTGCATTTGAAAGTTTCCTTTAGAGCGCATCAGGTATAAAGAGGATGCCCCTGGTGGCTCACATGATAAAGAATCTACCTGCAATGCAGGAGATCTGGCTTTGATCCTTGAGTCAGGAAGATCCCCTGGAGAAAGAAATGGCTACTCACTCCAATCTTCTTGCCTGGAGAATTCCATGGACAGACAAGCCTGGTGGACTAAGTCCATGGGGGTCACAAAGAATTGGACATGACTGAGTATTAACACATACCCCCCCGACACACCCCCCCACACACACACATAGCTGGCTCTGACCAACATGAAACTGACATTCAGTTAGGAGTAGAAAACAGCAACCCACTCTTATATTTTTGTCTGGAAAATTTCATGAACAGAGAAACCTGGTGGGCTACAGTTCATAGGGTTGCAAAAAAGTTAGACTCAACTGAACATGCACAGATGAAGATGATGAATGTATAAAGATGTAACTTTGTGATATCAACAACAAAAAGGTGTGAGGATAGAACTGTAAAAGAGCATACTTATTGAAACTAAAAGTGAACATTCAAATAAGGATTGTGTTGGCACCGTGCAGCTCTGATAAGGAGCTGCTCATCCAAAATTTGAGTGGCTCTGTGGACCAGCTTGATTGGCAGTGAGAGTTTCTGCCTCTGCTAAGGGGAATAGCACATCATCATCTTTGCCGAACTCAGCAACTGCTCCTGTGACTCAGATCCAAGAAGCAATCTCCGATAATTATGTGATGATTTTCTCAAAAACATTTTGTTCTTACAGTACAATGATAAACATGCTTTTGCATGACATGAATGTTAATTATAAAGTTGTGGGATTGGACATGCTTGAATATAGAAGCCAGATTCAAGATGTTCTTTACAAAATGACCAGTGAAAGAAGTGTGCTAAAAATATTTGTCAATGGAACTTTTATTGAAAGTGCAATAGATACTTATAGGCTTCACAAAGAGAAATTGTTTCTACTATTTCATCAGTGTTGTTTTAAAAAGTGTGAAAAGAATTATAGTGATAGGTTCTCATAACTTTGCTAGTAAAATGTCTGTTATATAAAAGTATAATGCCTAATAATACACTTAAAGAATTTGTGAGTAGTTTACATTTAAAAATTATCTTTATGGAAAAGTTGTATAAATAATGGATAAATATCTATGGAAACTTAGCAACTTAAATTGGTGTTGTAACTTTAAGATAATAATCCTCATGGCAACTGTGAGATATAGAATATGTACAAAGGGAAAAGAGAATTAAAATATTCTACTACAAATAATGAGCAAAACTCAAAAGAAAACAGCCATACAGGGAATGAGGGATTAAAAAGTAGCTGTGAAATATGTAGAAAGCAAATAGCAAAATAACAGTCTCTGATTTTCATCATACTTTAACTGTAAATGGAACATATTCTTTAGCCAATAGACAGAGGTTGGCAGAATAGAAAAACACACATGATCTGACTATATGTTGTCTATGAGAGTCACTTCAGATCCAAATACAAACATACCAAAAGTGAAAGAATGGGAAAAGATATCCCATACAAATAGAAACTTAAAGGGAACATCATGGCTATACTAGCATTAAATAAAATAGACTTTAAATCAGAAAAGTTTAAAAAGACAAAGAATGACATTAAAGTGAAAAGTGAAGTCGCTCACTCGTATCCGACTCTTTGTGATCCCGTGGATTGTAGCCTACCAGGCTCCTCCGTCCATGGGATTCTCTAGGCAAGAGTACTGGAGTGGGTTGCCATTTCCTAATATTATTAAAAAACTGAATACAGTGGAAACAAAAGGCAATTATAAATATTTATTTACACACAACAAGAAGCCATCAGAATACAGGAAATAAAATTTGACAGAATTGAAGAACAAATAGCTCTACAGTCATAGTTGAAGATATTAATAATTCACTGGGATTCTCTGGTGGTTCAGATGATAAAGAATCTGCATACAACGTAGAAGACCTGGGTTCAATCTCTGGGTTGGGAAGATTCCCTGGAAGAGGGCATGGCAACCCTCTCCAGTATTCTTACCTGGAGAATCCCCATGGACAGAGGAGCCTGGCAAGCTACAGTCAGTAGGGTCACAGAGTCAGACATGACTGAGTGACTAAGCCCAGCACAGCAATAACTCACTATCGACAATAGATAGCAAAACCAGATAGAAAAGAAGTAAAAAATAGAAGACTTAAACAGCACAATAGATCAACCATATCTAACACACACATACAGAACACTTTACCTAATGACGAGAATATACCCCTTCTTAGGAGCACATGGGATGTTTTTGGGGACAGAACATATATTAGGTCATAATGTGAGCCTTAAGAGATTTTAAAAGTTAGTGATCATACAAAGTAATTCTCCAATACAATGGGATTGAGTTATAAATCAGTAAGAGAAGGAAAAGTCCAAATTTAACAAAATATGCAAATTAAACAATATTTTTTAAACAATCAGATCAAAGAAAAATTCATAAGGAAAATTAAAAAGCACAGATGAATGAAATTAAGCTACACCATAATGAAACTTATAATATGAAGCTAAAATAGTACTAAAGGGAAATATATAGCTATGCAGCTTACGTTAGAGAAGTAAGGAAGTTGTCAAATCAGAAAGCTAATTTTAAAATTTAAGGAACTAGAAAAAAGAAAACTAAACCCAAAGCTAGTAGAAGGAAATAAATGATAATGATTAGAGCAGAGATAAATTAAGTAGAATAGAATAACTATAAAAAATTGTCAATGAAACCAAAAGTTCTTCAAAAAGGTCAACAAAACTGACAAACCTTTAGCTCTTTAAATAAGAAGAAGAGAAGACTCAAATTACTAAAATCATAAGTAAAAGTGGACATATTACTACCATTTCTACAGAAATAAAAAGAATTGTAAGAGAGTATTATGAACAACTGCATGATGAAAAAATTGGATAAATTATATGAAGTGGACAAATTTCTAGAAATAAAACCTACAAAGACCAAATTATGAAGACACAGGAAATCTGAATAGACCTATAGCTAGGAAGGAGATAGAATCAGTGTCTGCATGTCACTCAACAAAGAAAATCTCTGGATCTTCTATGGTGACTTCTATCAAACATTTAAAGTGGGACTAATACCTATCCTCAGTTTTTGCCAAAATATTACAGAGAAGAGATCACTTCCTAACTCATTCTATGAAACCAGAATTACCTTGATACCAAAGACAAATTCAATACAAGGAAAATAAAGTTATATACTAATATCTTAAAGAACACTTCTGCCAGTGCAGGAGACATAAGAGACTTGTGTTCAATTCCTGGGTCAGGAAGATCCCCAAGAGGAGACCATGGCAATCCACTCCAGTATTCTTGCCTGGAGAATCCCACAGACAGAGAAGCCTGGTGGATTATAGGCCATGGGATCTCAAAGAGTTGGAGACCACTGAGCAACTAACACACACACACACACACACACACACATGTCCTTTATGAATATTGGTGCAAAAATTCTCAATCTAAAAGAAAAATGAAAGTGAAAGGGATTCTCTGGTGGCTCAGATAGTAAAGAATCTGCCTGCAATGTGGGATACCCAGGTTCAATCCCTGGATCAGGAAGATTCCCTGGAGAAGGGAATGGCTACCCACTCCAGTATTCTTGCCTGGAGAATTCCATGGACAGAGAAGCCTGACAGATTACAAGAAAAAAGAAAATTATATACCCATATTCTTTATGAACATCAATGCAAAAAGCCTCAACAAAATACTATCAAATTGAATTCAACACCACTCATTTTAAAATGATCATACACTATGACCAAGGGGAACTTATTCCTGGAATGCAATGATGGGGTTCAACATATGAAAATATATCAGTGTAATATAGTACATTAAGAAAATAAAGGGAAAAATCCACATGATTATCTCCATCTGACAAAATTCAACACTTTTTCATGATAAAAGCATTCAATGAACTAGAAATAGAAGGGAGTTACCTTAACATAATAAAAGCCACCAATGAGAATGTGCAGCAAACATTATACTCAACAGTAAAAGATGAAAAGTGCTTCTTTTAAAATCAAGAAAAATGCAAGGGTGCCCACCTTTAACACTGTACTCAACAAATTCTGGAAGTTCTAACCAGAGCTATTAAAAAAGGAACAGAAGACATTCAAATTGGAAAGGAAGAAGTAAAATTGTTTTTATTTCTAGATGATATAATCTAATATGTAAAAAACACTAAAGATCATACACACAAACTGTTAGAACTAATAAATGAATTCAGCAAAGTAGCAGGACACAAAATCAATTGCATTTGTTTACACTACAATGAATAACCTGGAAGGAAATTTTGAACATAATTTTATTAACAATAACATTAAAAAGAATAAAATATTTAGGAATTCCTTTAACCTAGAAGTGAAAGACTTGCATAATAAGAACAACAAAATGCTTTAAGAAATTTTTTTTCACTTATTTTTATTAGTTGGAGGCTAATTACTTTACAATATTGTAGTGGTTTTTGTCATACATTGACTTGAATTAACCATGGATTTACATGTATTCCCCATTCCAATCCCCCCTCCCACCTCCCTCTCTACCCGCTCCCTCTGGGTCTTCCCAGTGCACCAGGCCCGAGCACTTGTCTCATGCATCCAACCTGGGCTGGTGATCTGTTTCACCATAGATAATATACATGTTTTGATGCTGTTCTCTCGAAACATCCCACCCTCGTCTTCTCCCACAGAGTCCAAAAGTCTGTTATGTACATCTGTGAATCTTTTTCTGTTTTGCATATAGGGTTATCATTACCATCTTTCTAAATTCCATATATATATGTGTTAGTATACTGTAATGGTCTTTATCTTTCTGGCTTACTCCACTCTGTATAATGGGCTCCAGGTTCATCCATCTCATTAGAACTGATTCAAATGAATTCTTTTTAATGGCTGAGTAATATTCCACGGTGTATACGTGCCACAGCTTCCTTATCCATTCATCTGCTGATGGGCATCTAGGTTGCTTCCATGTCCTGGCTATTATAAACAGTGCTGCGATGAACATTGGGGTGCACATGTCTCTTTCAGATCTGGTTTCCTCAGTGTGTATGCCCAGAAGTGGGATTGCTGGGTCATATGGTAGTTCTATTTCCAGTTTTTTTAAGAAAGTTCCACACTGTTTTCCATAGCGGCTGTACTAGTTTGCATTCCCACCAACAGTGTAAGAAGGTTCCCTTTTCTCCACACCCTCTCCAGCATTTATTGCTTGTAGACTTTTGGATAGCAGCCATCCTGACTGGCGTGTAATGGTACCTCATTGTGGTTTTGATTTGCATTTCTCTGATAATGAGTGATGTTGAGCATCTTTTCATGTGTTTGTTAGCCATCTGTATGTCTTCTTTGGAGAAATGTCTGTTTAGTTCTTTGGCCCATTTTTTGATTGGGTCTTTTATTTTTCTGGAGTTGAGCTGCAGGAGTTGCTTATATATTTTTGAGATTAATCCTTTGTTGCTTCATTTGCTATTATTTTCTCCCAGTCTGAAGGCTGTCTTTTCACCCTGCTTATAGTTTCCTTTGTTGTGCAAAAGCTTTTAATTTTCATTAGGTCCCATTTGTTTATTTTTGCTTTTGTTTCTAATATTCTGGGATACGGATCATAGAGGATCCTGATGTGACTTATGTCGGAGAGTGTTTTGCCTATGTTCTCCTCTAGAAGTTTTATAGTTTCTGGTTTTACATTTAGATCTTTAATCCATTTTGAGTTTATTTTTGTGTATGGTGTTAGAAAGTGTTCTAGTTTCATTCTTTTACAAGTGGTTGACCAGTTTTCCCAGCACCACTTGTTAAAGAGGTTGTCTTTTTTCCATTGTATATCCTTACCTCCTTTGTCGAAGATAAGGTGTCCATAGGTTCGTGGATTCATCTCTGGGCTTTCTATTCTGTTCCATTGATCTATATTTCCGTCTTTGTGCCAGTACCATACTGTCTTGATGACTGTGGCTTTGTAGTGTATTCAGAAGTCAAGCAGGTTGATTCCTCCAGTTCCATTCTTCTTTCTCAAGATTACTTTGGCTATTCAAAGTTTTTTGTATTTCCATACAAATTGTGAAATTATTTGTTCTAGTTCTGTGAAAAATACCGTTGGTAGCTTGATACGGATTGCATTGAATCTATAGATTGCTTTGGTTAGTATATCCATTTTGACAATATTGATTCTTCCAATCCATGAACACGGTATATTTCTCCATCTGTTTGTGTCCTCTTTGATTTCTTTCATTAGTGTTTTATAGTTTTATATGTATAGGTTTTTTGTTTCTTTAGGTAGATATACTCCTAAGTATTTTATTCTTTTTGTTGCAATGGTGAATCGTATTGTTTCCTTAATTTCTATTTCTGTTTTCTCATTGTTAGTGTATAGGAATGCAAGGAATTTCTGTGTGTTAATTTTATATCCTGCAACTTTACTATATTCGTTAAGACTTAAATAAGTGGAAATATCTCTTTTTCATGGATGGGAAGATTTAATATTGTCAAGTTATCAATACTACCTAAAATAATCTACAGATTCAATTCAATTTCTATCAAATACACAAAGATGTTTTCTTCATAAATAGGAGAACCCATTCTGACATTCACATGGCTTATAATAACCATGACAGCCTCAAAAAGGAAGAACAACATTGGAGGATTCCCTCCTGATTTCAAAACTTACTACAAAGCTACAGTAATCAAAATGTGTGGAACTGGCATAAAGACCAACATACAGGCCAATGGAATAGACTAGATAGTCTAGAACTAAATCCCCACATGTATGTGCAGATGATTTTTGATAAGAGTTCTAAGACTACCCAAAGGAGAAAGGGTAGTCTTTTTCAACAAATAGTGCAGGGAAAACTATATATCAGACGAGTATTTTATTTTTGAATTATTCCAGCCAGATAATTACTCTGTAGGCCACAATTTATTTCTTTCCTGGGTTCTAGAAACAATGTAACAAATTAGCAATTTCCAAAGTTTTCCTTCAGTCAGTCCATTTTAATGTCTGCTCTGGTGCTGTTTACCGCTTTGTTAACATGCCTTCCTGTCTCTGGCATCCAATGCTGTACCAAGAGCTCCAGAAGGACCACCACTAGGGAAATTTTCATGAATGCTGGGATCCCCTCATTGTTGCGTACAGGTAGTATACCTTGAACCCCAGAGAGAGGGCGTAGGTAGCTATGAATGGCTCTTTCGGTATTTATGCATTTAAACATTTCCTATACTCCTGAACCTTTGGATTCATTCTTCTACACTGTACCAGAGAATTCTGCATCCTCAGCTGCATTTAGTGTAGGTTATAATTTGTTCAAGTGCCATTCAAGCAACAGAGTAAGAGTTACATCCACTTGCATCTTATTCAAATCATGAATCAATCACTTATAATTGTATGTATACCAATATAGTCAATGATCAAATTATGTTATTTCCTTCTTTTCTAACACTTACAGAATTGATTCTCACATGTATTTCTCAGGTTTCTGTTAGCAATCAAATGTTACACAAGTTTTCATTGAATAAGCTACACTGCATTTGGGGGAACGCTAGACGTGCCTCTAACTTTGAATCTCAAGTTCATGACAGGGTAGAGGAGATGAGTCCTAAGCGACTTGGAATAACTAAGACAGGGTAGGCAGGTTTCTTCAAACAGGATAAGTAAAGGATAACTTTCCTGATAAGAGATATTAGTGAATGGGATATAGGGAAAGGGCACCAAGATATTCAGATTTTTTTAATCCCCTAAGAAGCTCTAATTAAAACAGTGGAGATATTGATCTTTCCCAATCAATGCTCCAAACAGCACTGTAATCCTGGAACATACAGGATCAGACTTCGGGTCTATATTTTGAATATTTTAGTCCTTTGGCTAGAAAAGTTAAAAAAAAAAATCCTTCAAGGTCAAATGTATATGTCCTTTACTTCCTTGCACATGCCTTAAACAGAGAATACAGGCTTGTATTTTCCATCTTCACTCTATAAACTCTTCAGTGAAGCCAGAAGCAGCTAGCTATAGTTCTCGTGATGGCAATGCTCTATTGCTCCTGCCACTTAGACTATCAAACAGTGCATGCAACAAGCACTCACTACACACCAACTGTAACAGTTAGGTAACAGTATTGCCACTGCACCACACTGTCAGTATCCTGTTTTCCACTGGCAGTAATTTCATCCCTGTTTTTAAATATAAAAGCATCAAATAATAAATCCCAGAATCCTATCTTTATAATTGCTTTCATGAAACTACTTATGATAATAAAATTCTCAGTCTGTATTTGGTGAGGATGATAGTAACCATTCTAAATATTTCAAGTGGAGAAAGATTTAACCCAGTAAAACAGATTCTTTTTTCAAAAAGCTGATGAAAAGGCTAGATGTTTCAAGATTCAGGAAAACTGCTGTGGTTTTCAGATTTGCCACTAACAGTTAGGGCGTCATGGTGATGCATAAACCAAAAAAAAAAAAAAAAACCTTTAGCCACAAAATACATCTGGCTCCAGATATTAGGCAGAAGATTTTCACAAAAAAATTTTGGAAACTCCAGCAAAAATTTCATGTCTGATAGAGTTCATATTTGTGCTTGTTTTTACTAGAGAAATTATTATAAGACTTCCTTCTTCTGATTCTTCTTTCTCTGATTTCTTTTATTTGTTGATGCTGCTGCTCAGTCGCTCTGTCATGTCTGACTCTTTGTGACCTCTTGGATGGCAGCATGCCAGGGTCCTCTGTCCTCCACTATCTCCCAGAGTTTGCTCAAATTCATGTCCTTTGAGTTGGTGATGCTATCTAACCATTTCATCCCTTGTCACCCCCTTCTCCTTTTGCCTTCAATCTTTCTCAGCATCAAGGTCTATTCCAATGGGTCACCTCTTCCTATCAGGCAAAAATACTGGATTTGGGTTGCTGTTTCCTTCTCCAGGGGATCTTCTCGAAACCGAGATCAAACTTGTGTCCCTTGCCTTTGCAAGCGGATGCTTTACCACTGAGCCAACTGGGAAGCCCTAAATAAAGTGGGATAATTCATGTCCATGAGAAAATATTATTTTTTCCTTAATGCATCCAAGACAGAATTTTATTATTTTTAATCATAATAAATATTTGTTGCATAATACTTGCTGTCATTTATCTACATGTTATATAAGAATCAAAAAATAAATGAATTAGCATGAATATTTGCATCAGCATATTAACCCAGGCATATGGTCAAACACCTTTTTTCTATTTTTCGTCAGTTCTTTTCTTGTATATTGATATTTACAGAAAAAAACCCCTATATGTGACTGACAATATGATATATTTGCCAATGTGAGGTCATGGCCAAATGAAAGACCAAAAAATAACACATAATAACACTGAATGTGATTTGATTCAACTTTATTCAGTTCAATTAAACATTCAGCTTACATCAGCTTAACAGCAGGCATTGAACATCTGCTACAAGAAACGAAGTTTGTTAGACACTATAGAAGATACAAATATAGGACACTGTCTACAAAAAAAAAAAAAATGTTAATTTTAGTGAAACATGGAGGAAAAGAGAGTACACTTTGGGACCTACATCTTAAAGTTCAATTTTGAAACACTAGAATCTTTTAGATTAACATGATGTTATAAAGGCTCATTAATAAATTCAACCAACAGCTGGTCAGGTCTTTATGAACTTTGAAATCATGCCTTTGATACTGCAAAGAAGTATATAACAACTAAGTCTACACATATAAACATAGTGTTGCCATTAATCCACCAATTCATTTTATACCAGATTTGTGACAAACAAATTGAGCAGGGACTTTTACACCAGTGTGTACTTATTTTGTGGCTGCTCCCACTGTTTTGGCAAGACTTTCAAATGTTTTTTTGCTCCATCATCTTCCAGCAGGAAAGCCAACAGCTGCGGCCAAGGCAACAATTTTGGCAGTATTAATGCCCAGATGACAACCTCTGGAGTATCTCTCTCTCCAGCAGTAGCAGTGACATCTGGACCACTTTCCACACTTGAGAACATCTTGGCTCAACTCCATACATACAGCTGCTGTGGAGCCATCAGAAATAGGCTCCAAGTAGGGAAATGGCAATTTGAGAGACAATCGTTCTCTGATTAGGACAATATTCACATTGTGTATCATGAATGCATAATTATTCTGTGTGCTTTGAGAATAGATTTAAGGCTAAAGTTTGTTTGTTTTAGAAAAAATAGAAAATTAAATACACCCAGGTCTCCAATGCACTGTATTTAATTATGTCTATATATTCCAGTTTTTCATATATCCGTGTACATATACAAACATATCATCATCAGGGTAATCCTTTCAGACAATTCAGCTTTTGAGAGCTTTTGACTCTTATGCAATGTGACAACTTCCTTTATGAATTCCTTTGGTACATGGTGGTGGCGGTTCCAACTGTTACAACCCCACGGACTGTAGATTACCAGATCCCTCTGTCCATGGGATTCTCTAGGCAAGAATACTGAAGTGGCCATTTCCTTCTCTAGAGGATTTTTCTGACCTAGGGATCAAACCCCTGTCTCCTGCATTGCAGGCAGATTCTTTACTGACTGAGCCACCAGGAAAGCCCCGCTTTGGTGCATAAATACTGTATATTTACTGCTAAACCATACATGGTTTGAGAAAATAGCAGGTAAAGATGCAAATTACTTAAACACAGCACTACTACTATTAAGGAGATTACAATCCTGCCACTGGAGAAAAATATAAGAAATTCAAAAGAGCTGATAAACTAAACAGCATCTCAATGTACTCATTCCTTGAAAGCCTTGAGGTACATCATTTATTTATTTTTAAGTACTTATTTTTCAATATTTATTCATTTACTTGATGTCTTGATTGCAGCACACAGCATCTTTTCTTTATGGCATGCAGGCTTATTTTCCCCAACACATGTGGGATCTTGGTTGCTCCACCAAACCCACATCCCATGCATTGGCAGGTGGCTTCTTAGCCAGCGGACAACCAGGGAAATCCTCGCATCATTTATTCTTAATTATAGCACCAATTTCTACTTATCTATCAAGAGTTGTGGATCTTATTACACATGTTTTTATCTTCTTTATCTTTAATTCTTATAAGCATATGAAGTAGATATTCCCATTTCATGGATAAGATAAGTAAAGCCCAGAGAAATCAAAGGTCACATAACTCATAAGTGGTGGAGCTAGATTTCAAACCCCCATCTGCTTTCAAAGGTCACTATCTTTACCTCTGTTCCTCCCCTACAGCACCTAGAACATTGTTTGCTAATCATTACACTTTTCTGAAATACATCTAATTATAAAGATTCAGTTGTGTGTAAATACAAAAGCAAGAACTATAGAAAAAAGATTTCCAATTTGAATAGGGTAAACTATCAAGAAATAATAGAAAAAAATGGGGACAGGACATTTGTCATTGATAATTTGTCATTAAGAGATAAATAACTGGAAGTTGACAAAGTGGATTAGCAAACTGATGGGCTTGTCTGCAGTCACAGTGCCAAAGCGATATTTCGATATTGCTTTGTAGTGGTATAAAATGTAGTGCTGAGTGAAGCCCTCTGAATTATGTTTATTTGGTAGCAATATTTTATTCTAAAGTTTGCAATTCCTGACAACTATTGTTAACAAATCATTTTTTTTCTACTTCTCTAGTTCCAGCAAAATGTGAGTATTCCACTTAATAAACTCCAATGCAGTCAGATGTGAAGTTGTTTCTCCCTCTACTTTTTCAAGTCACTTCTGTTTAGTCTCAGTTTCTCTAATTATTTCTTAAATAATTAAATTATTTTTTATTGAACTCAGTCACTTGAGAAATCTGAGGGGGAAATTAATGACATAGATTAGTGTAGTTTTTACAACTTCACCCATAGAAAATACTCCTTAATTTCAAAAAAATATTATTTTAAATAAAAGTACTAAATGACCTGGATTTTAAGATGATATCAGATGGTATAGTGTTAATTTAAGTCACAAAAGAGAATAGTACATGAAATTAATAAAGATTAAATAATTAGATTAAAAAAATTAACCAACCCCAATGTATTTAAAGTTCATGCTCAGTCGCCAAGTCACATGCAACTCTCTTGCAACCACATGGAGTTTAGCCCACCAGGCTCCTCCATCCATGGGATTTCTCAGGTAAGAATATTGGAGTGGGTTGTCATTTCCTTTTGCAGGGGATCTTCCCAACCCAGGGAACAAACTCACATCTCCTGCATTGGCAGGGGGATTCTTTACCACTGAGCCACCTAAGACAATTTTTAAGCATTTCAGTTCAGTTCAGTCGCTCAGCCGTGTCCAACTCTTTACGACTCCATGAATCACAGCACGCCAGACCTCCCTGTCCAACACAAACCCCGGAGTTTACTCAAACTCATGTCCATCGAGTCGGTGATGCCATCCAGCCATCTCATCCTCTGTCATCCCCTTCTCCTCCTGCCCTCAATCCCTCCCAGTATCAGGGTCTTTTCCAATTAGTTAACTCTTCACATGAAATGGCCAAAGTATTGGAGTTTCAGCTTCAGCCTCAGTCCTTCCAGTGCACACCCAGGACTGATCTCCTTTAGGATGGACTGGTTGGATCGCCTTGTAGTCCAAGGGACTCTCAAGAGTCTCCTCCAAGACCACAGTTCAAAAGCATCAATTCTTTGGTGCTCAGTTTTCCTCACAGTCCAACTTTCACATCCATACATGACCACTGGAAAACCCATAGCCTTGACTAGACGGACCTTTGTTGGCAAAGTAATGTCTCTGCTTTTTAATATGCTATCTTGGTTGGTCATAACTTTCCTTCCAAGGAGTAAGCATCTTTTAATTTCATGGCTGCAATCACCATCTGCAGTGATTTTGGAGCCCAAAAAAATAAAGGCTGACACTGTTCCCCATCTTTTTCCCATGAAGTGATGAGACCGGATGCCATGATCTTTGTTTTCTGAATGTCATTTACTTTATCTTTTTTAAACTGTCTGTGTTTTCAGGGTCTCACATCCCAACAGGTACAATCAGTTCACTGAGGACAATTAGCACTTTGGGTGCATACAGATTTGATTATGATACAGCCTTCTAGCTTAAGATTTTTGTCAACACTTGCTTTGCCTGTCTTGGTCCCCAAATCTCTCTGCTAATGTTCTGGTGGGTCTCCTGGTCTGCCACTCATCCCAACTAGTATCAAAAGCACAAGGTAGCTAGGCTGTTGTTTTCATTTAGCTGCTGAGATGTGTCTGATTTTTTTGTGACCCCATGGACTATAGTCCACCAGGCTCCTTTGTCCATGGGATTACCAGGAAAGAATACTGGAGTGGGTAGCCATTTCCTTCTCCTGGGGGTTCTTCCTGACCCAGGGATGGAACCTGCGTCTCCTGCTTTGCAGGCAGATTCTTTACCACTGAACCGCCAAAGCTGGGCTGTTGCTGGTCTTCCCTAATTTTCTGCCACTGAAATCTCTGTGTTTTAGCATCTTTGCAGGTACCAGCATTTCCAGCATTCTTCTCCAAATAAAAGCAGTCCCCATTCATCATCTTTGCATCAATTTTGTGCCATGGAACTGAGGTAACTAAAGAGTCATCCCACTGTTACTACTGAGATTCAGTAGATTCTCTTCAGTCAACACTTTCCATTTTGCTATATGACTTCCATTGATCTTCCTTTTTAAAAAGCTATTCTTTAATAATTTCATGTGACTTATTTCATTTTGGGAAAATGATTTGGAGAAAGGATTAATCTTATTCATTCATTCTGAAAATTCTATCCTCTCTGTTTCATCTGTTCTCCATTCACTCATTCCTTCCTACCTTCTTTTGCGCTATTTGAGTCTCTTCAGTGTGCTTATTGTTTTTTTTAAACATAGTTTTGCATATTTTTTTCAATAATTGTTCTTGGGATTGCAATAATTATTTAATTTTTCTCAAGTGAAACATATAAGACTTACCACAATACAGATCTCTTTATTCTGCCCATTTAGTGTACTTATATAAAATATTGATATGCATTGAATTTCATCAGAAAATTTTATGGTTTTTGTTCTCACCCATAACACACATAATAAAGAACTATGAAAGGAAAGACACTTTAATTTCATTTTCTGTACACTTATTATTTCAGTTGCTACTCTTTCATTTCTAATATTTTAAATAGATTTTGGTAGCATTATCCTTCTATCTGAAATAATTATTTAAGCAATTACTTGAGAGTACGTCTACTGACCAAAAAATTCTCTATGATTTTCTACATTTGACAATGACTTTATGTTGTTTCACTCCTGAAAGATATTTTCACAGGATATAGAATGCTGGGCAGTCAGTTACTTTTTTGAAAGAAAGTGCTGAAGTTGCAAATGTTTGTCCACTTACTTCTGGCCTCTGTGGCTTCTGATGAGACATTCGTAGTCATTCATGTCATTTCCTTCATGTGAATAATGCTCCATTTTCCTCTGACTGCTTTCAAGATACTTTTCTTGTCTTCAGTTTTCAGTAGTTTGACTATTATGTAACTGGGAGTGGATGTCTTCTTGAATCACTGAGCTTCTTGAATCTGTAGGTTTACATCTTTCACCAAATTTTGGAAATGTTCAGCCTCTTCATTTCTTTTTCTTTTTGTCACTGAACACTTCTGTCTTTCTGAGGTTGTGAAAACATGAATGTGAGAACTTTCAATATGGCCCCAGAGGTCTCTGAAGTTCTTTTCATTTTTTCAATCTTTTTTTTTTCTATTTTGTTCAAATTAGGTAATTTCCACTATATACATTTTCAAATTCACTCTTTCCTTAGTCATTTCCATTTGTCTGTTGAGTCCAGCCAGAGACCTTATTCCAGTTACTATACAGTTAAATTGAAATATTTCTACTGGCTTCCAATACTTGGAACTTCTTCAGTGGTATTTCTACTTCTCCATTCATTCCAAAAGGGTCACATTACCTACTGGATTATTTTTGTAATAACTGCTTTAAAATGTCTATGCCAGGTAATTTCAACATATTTGTCATCTCAGCTTTGACATCTGTTGAATGTCTTTTACTAGAGGAGCTGAGACTTTCTGTGAGTGTATATATATGTGTGTGTGTGTATGTGTATATACATATATATGTATATATATATATATATATATGTATATGTATATATATATGTGTATATGTATATGTGTGTGTATATATATACACACACAAGGAGTACATCAAAGCTGTATATTGTCACCCTGCTTATTTAACTTATATGCAGAGTACATCATGAGTAACGCTGGGTTGGATGAAGCCCAAGCTGGAATCAAGATTGCTGGGAGAAATATCAATAACCTCAGATATGCAGATGACACCACCCTTATGGCAGAAAGAGAAGAACTAAAGAGCCTCTTGATGAAAGTGAAAGAGGAGAGTGAAAAAGTTGATTTAAAGCTCAACATTCAGAAAACTAAGATCTTAGCATCCAGTCCCATCACTTCATGGCAAATAGATGGGGAAACAGTGGAAACAGTGGCTGACTTTATTTTTTTGGGCTCCAAAATCACTGCAGATGGTGATTGCAGCCATGAAATTAAAAGACGCTTACTCCTTGGAAGAAAAGTTATGACCAACCTAGACAGCACATTAAAAAGCAGAGACATTACTTTGCCAACAAAGGTCCATCTAGTCAAGGCTATAGTTACTCCAGTACTCATGTATGGATGTGAGAGTTGGACTATAAAGAAAGTTGAACACCGAAGAATTGATGCTTTTGAACTGTGGTCTTGGAGGAGACTGTTGAGAGTCCCTTGGACTACAAGGAGATCCAACCAGTCCATCCTAAAGGAGATCAGCCCTGAGTGTTCACCGGTAGGACTGATATTGAAGCTGAAACTCCAATACTTTGGCCACCTGATGTGAAGAACTGGCTCATTTGAAAAGACCCTGATGCTGGGAAAGAGTGAAGGTGGGAGGAGAAGGGGACAACAGAGGATGTGATGGCTGGATGGCATCACCAACTCACTGAACAAGAGTTTGGGTAAACTCTGGGAGTTGGTGATGGATAGGAAGGCCTAGAGTGCTGCACTCCATAGGGTTGCAAAGAGTCGGACACGACTGAGCAACTGAACTGAACTGATACTGATTAAGTTCAATTTTTATCCCCAGATATTTTTAATATTGTATTACGAGACCCTGGATCTTATTTAAATCCCATAAAGGATATTTTTCATTTTGTTTCAGCAAGCAATTGGCCCAACAGTGCTCAGATCACTACTTTAATTCCTTTCTATGGGGAGAAGTATCAGTGTCCACAGTGCTTTTCAGAACAGTCACACATATGCATTACCCAGGGTATAGTCTTTGACCTAAGCAGCAGTCCTCCAAGTTTAGTTCTCAACATCTATAGTATGCTCCTTAGGGTTGGATCCATGAATATACAAAATAGGAGTAAGTACAGAAGCTCATAAACAAAGCAAATGGATCACTTTCCCAAACTACTCTCTCTCCATAACTTTGGTATTTTCTGGGACCCTGGTCTCCTTTTTTTGGTCTTCTTGTTAGAAAGCAGGTTTGTTTTTTTGTTTTGTTTTGTTTTTGTTTTGTTTTGTTTTGTTTTTTAACATTGTTCTGCTGTGTACGTGGTCTCAGATGGTAAAGAATCTACCTGCAATGTGGGAGACCTGGGTTCAATCCCTGGGTCAGGAAGATATCCTGGAGAAGGAAATGGCAACCCATTCCAGTATTCTTGCCTGAGAAATCCCATGGACAGAGGAGCCTGGCAGGCTACAGTCCATGGGGTTGCAAAGGGTCAGACATGATGAGTACTTGCCAGCAGCAGCAGTAGCAGCAAGAAGCTAGAAAGAGAAGGAAAAACACTAGAGGTATGCACTATACTCTTGGAGCCACAGTTCCTTCAATTGGAAGGAAGATTTCTCTCTTTCACAGATATAGACTCCTAAAAATGCCCAGGACAAAAAATGTCATGGAAAAGCCTGGTGGTTGAGACAAAAATTAATTTAAAAAGGAAAAGGAAAAATGACAATGAACCATTTCTCACACTCTCTCCAAAAGTTAGGAGAAGCCATTCCAACCACCCACAGAAGTATAGGAGTTTTGTTGGAGCTTTCTCTTGCAGGGCCAGTGCCTGTTTCTGGCTTTTCAGCCATGTTAAATCCAATCCAAAGAATATTGGCAGGAAAAAATAGCAAACCCACTGCCAGTCTGATATGATTTTGAATTCTATGCTTCTTCTACAGTCTGCTGGCTGCTATTTCCTTTTCAGAATTCTCAAATAGTTTCTCTAAGCTTTCTGTCCAGGTTCTACAGCTGCACTGAGTGGGAAAGCATGGCTATTCTTACTTTTTTCCACCCCATGTATTTTGCTATTGCACCCATGTAGAGAACCATATATGATGTTTTCACGCACACACACACACATACACATACACACCATCTCCAGAAATACATTGATATTTTTAAATAAAGCTTCACACAGGTCCCCCTTACTCTTTCTGCTAGAGTTTAATCTGAGGTCAGTTCTGTTAATCCATAAGTAAAAGAAATAAATCCAAGTAAATCTTTTTGTATATGAATCTGGCAGAAGGAACAATTTTACACTCCTTTTGTCACCATGCATGCCAATTTATTTCTTGTATTTGGTACCAATTTACTCATGAAAGATTAACTGTAGGAATCCTTTCTCTTCATTCCCTGTAGTGGAATGCATTGGCTCTAAGTTGCAACATTCCTGTCAGAAAATGTACTTTTCAGATCCCTGATTGTTTGCAAAATATATGATTGTAACCTGTGACTTGAAGACCTCTGTCTTCCTCTGTCTAGGTATTTGACAGATTAATCATTGTGGGTAGTTTGAATGAACATTAGGAATGCTAAGTCTTCTGTTGGTGAGGGGCAATTCAGTAGATCTTGGACTCTTTCCAGCAGTCAATATACTTAAAATAACTAATTTCATTATTTATAAAGCTTTATAGGGCAGTGACATTATCAGCAAGTAAATTCTAATTTCTGTTCTTTTCAGAAATTAGAAAAAAATAACAAAACCCAAAGTTAGTATAAGGGTAAATAAATGAAATAGATATTAAAATATAATAGATGAAATCAAAGAGCTCAATATATGTGAGGTTTCCCTGGTGGCTCAGACAAACAATCTACCTGCAGTGCAGGAGACCTAGGTTCAACCTCTGAGTCGGGAAGGTCCCCTGGACAAGGGAATGGCTACCCACTCTGGTATTCTTGCCTGAAAATGAAAGAGGATATATTACAACCAACACTTCAGAAATGCAAACTACCATAAGAGACTACTATGAACAATTATACATGACTAAATTGGACATCCTGGAAGAAATGGAAAAATTCTTAGAACCATACAATCATCCAAGGCTATATCTTTTCAGGAAGGTAATGAAGATCTGAGTAGATTAAGGAGACTGAATCAGTCATCAAGAACCTCCCAACAAATATCCAGGAACAAATAATAATAAACCAGAAACAAATTTGATCACCTTTGTATCCAAAATATCTATTTTTAAGCATTACTTTTAAAGACTATGGCATGTGCAAAATTTCTTTCTCACTGGTATCTTCAAATTTCATCACCTAGTTACAGTTCTTGCAAGACATTTGGAAATGTTTATAAACAGAATTCTTTGTACCTCTGAATGAACACAAAATTAAAAGCCAAGAGAAAAACAAACTTGTTGGCACAAAAACCAGTCATGTTTCATGTAGCTTTTCCTTCCTTTATTGAAAGAGAAAATACAGAAATTTTAGGGTGGTTTGCCTCCATCTTCATAAAAGGCATTGAATGAATAAAATTGAAAAATCAAGTTTATCTATAGCTGTCTTGATATTTAGCTTTTCTTGCACATATACACATGTTCATGATCATGGACCACTGATAGTTTGCCAATAGTAGGGGATGCTGATTTTATTCACTTTTCCTAAGAACCAGAGCAGGTACCAGTAACAGACTATGACATATTTTAGAATAGAAAATAATAAATACCTTGGATTTATAGTTTAATTTGTGGCTTATTATCACATACACTTAAAATTTACCTCTAATCCATTTCTTACTTCTTGAGATAGTTATATGTTCTAAGGCCTGTGTTGAATCTTATCAGAGAACTAGAGACCTGTGGCAGAGATTGCTAGTTGCTTACATAATATCCATTTTTATGTAGTTCTTTTTATAATGGATTCCTGAAATTTTATCATTTTATTTTATTTTGCAAGATGTCAGTTCTCCAACCAGGAATCGAACCTGAGCCTGGCAGTGAAAGTGCAGAGTCCTAACCACTGGACCACAAGGGAATTCCCTCCTGAAATTTTTAGAAGGTAGCCCAGCAAAAAATTACTAGCTTTGAGTATGACTTCTGTGAATGATCCTAAATGTGTCTCGAATGACAAATCTCTTCTTTTACTCTTGCTAATGTCTATGAAGACCTACAAGACCTTTTAGAACTAACACCCAAAAAAGGTGTCTTTTTCATTATAGGGGACTGGAATGCAAAAATAGGAAGTCAAGAAACACCTGGAGTAACAGGCAAATTTGGCCTTGGAGTACAGAATGAAGCAGGGCAAAGGCTAATAGAGTTTTGCCAAGAGAATGTGCTGGTCATAGCAAACACCCTCATCCAACAACACAAGAGAAGACTCTACACATGGACATCACCAGAATTCAGATTGATTATATTATTTGCAGCCAAAGATGGAGAAGCTCTGTACAGTCAGCAAAAATAAGACCGGAAGGTGACTGTGGCTCAGATCATGAACTCCTTATTGCCAAATTCAGACTTAAACTGAAGAAAGTAGGGAAAACCACTAGACCATTCAGGTATGACTTAAATCAAATCCCTTATGATTATACAGTGGAAGTGAGAAATAGATTTAAGGGACTAGATCTGATAGACAGAGAGCTTAATGAACTATGGACGGAGGTTCGTGACATTGTACAGGAGACAAGGATCAAGACCATCCCCATGGAAAAGAAATGCAAAAAGGCAGAATGGTTGTCTGAGGAGGCCTTACAAATAGCTGTGAAAAGAAGAGAAGCGAAAAGCAAAGGAGAAAAGGAAAGATATTCCCATTTGAATGCAGAGTTCCAAAGAATAGCCAGGAGAGATAAGAAAGCCTTCCTTAGCGATCAATGCAAATAGAGGAAAATAACAGAATGGGAAAGACTAGAGATCTCTTCAAGAAAATTAGAGATACCAAGGGAACATTTCATGCAAAGATGGGTTCAATAAAGGACAGAAATGGTATGAACCTAACAGAAGCAGAAGATATTAAGAAGAGGTGGCAAGAATACACAGAAGAACTGTACAAAAAAGATCTTCATGACCCAGATAATCACAATGGTGTGATCACTCACCTACAGCCAGACATCCTGGAATGTGGAGTCAGGTCCTTAGAAAGCATCACTATGAACAAGGCTAGTGGATGTGATGGAATTCCAGTTGAGCTATTTCAAATCCTGAAAGATGATGCTGTGAAAGTGCTGCACACAATATTTCAACAAATTTGGAAAACTCAGCAGTGGCCACAGGACTGGAAAAGGTCAGTTTTCATTTCAATCCCTAAAAAAGGCAGTGCCAAAGAATGCTCAAACTACCACGCAATTGCACTCATCTCACATGCTAGTAAAGTAATGCTCAAAATTCTCCAAGCCAGGCTTCAGCAGTACGTGATCCATGAACTTCCAGAAGCTCAAACTGGTTTTAGAAAAGGCAGAGGAACCAGAGATCAAATTGCCAATATCTGCTGGATCATTGAAAAAGCAAGAGAGTTCCAGAAAAACATGTATTTCTGCTTTATTGACTATGCCAAAGCCTTCAACTGTGTGGATCACAATAAACTGTGGAAAATTCTGAAAGAGATGGGAATACCAGACCACCTGATCTGCCTCTTGAGAAACTAGTATGCAGGTCTGGAAGAAACAGTAAGAACTGGACATGGAACAACAGACTGGTTCCAAATAGGAAAAGGAGTACGTCAAGGCTGTATATTGTCACCCTGCTTATTTAACTTATATGCAGAGTACATCATGAGAAATGCTGGGCTGGAAGAAGCACAAGCTGGTATCAAGATTGCCGGGAGAAATATCAATAACCTCAGATATGCAGATGACACCACCCTTATGGCAGACAGTGAAGACGAACTAAAAAGCCTCTTGATGAAAGTGAAAGAGGAGAGTGAAAAAGTTGGCTTAAATCTCAACATTCAGAAAACTAAGATCATGGCATCTAGTCCCATCACTTCATGGGAAATAGATGGGGAGACAGTGGAAACAGTGTCAGACTTTATTTTTGGGGGCTCCAAAATCACTGCAAATGATGATTGCAGCCATGAAATTAAAAGACGCTTACTCCTTGGAAGGAAAGTCATGACCAACCTAGACAGCATATTAAAAAGCAGAGGCATTGCTTTTCCAACAGAGGTCCGTCTGGTCAAGGTTATGGTTTTTCCAGTGGTCATGTATGGATATGACAGTTTGACTGTGTGGAAAGCTGAGTTCCAAAAAATGGATGCTTTTGAACTACGGTGTTGGGGAAGACTCTTGAGAGTCCCATGAACTGCAAGGAGATCCAACCAGTCCATCCTAAAGGAGATCAGTCCTGGGTGTTCGTTGGAAAGACTGATGCTGAGGCTGAAACTCCAATAGTTTGGCCACCTCATGCAAAGCATTGACTCATTGGTAAAGACCCTGATGCTGGGAGGGATTGGGGGCAGGAGAAGAAGGGGAGGACAGAGGATGAGATGGCTGGATGGCATCACCAACTCGATGGGCATGGGTTTGAGTAAACTCTGGGAGTTTGTTTTGGACAGGGAGGCCTGGCGCGCTGCGATTCATGGGGTTGCAAAGAGTCGGACACGGCTGAGTGACTGAACTGAACTGAACTGAACTGAATGTATGCCTTCATTATACATAAATCTCATACATGACTATTGGAACTCCAGTAATCATCTTGTGACCACAAAGAGAGCTTGCAAATGGAAACCACAGGATAAGGATGCAAGGAGAGAAAGATGTGAGGAGCCTAGGTCATCAAGGTCACTATGGAATGACATGATGCCAGTGCATGACTTTGCTATGAAGGAGAGAGGAAAAGTCTTATTTCTTTGAAATTGTTGCTTTTTTATGTCATTGCTATTAACAGTGAAAGAAATCTCATCACAGATACAAGGTATATAATGCAAATCAGTCTTTCTATAATAATTTTCATTTTGTGAAAAGACTTCCTTCCTTATTTCAACTACATATAATTTTAATGAGAATTGCTATCTTTGTATAAAAAACTAGCCTTCCTTTCCGTTAATGATTGATTCAAAGTTGGCACCTGCACTAAGCTGTGCAAAACATATTTCTCCCACCTCAACTGTTGATTGGTCTTAAAATGAGCATGTGTCCTTATTTGCACCTATTGATGTGTTTCAGGATGTTTGAATTTAGCACTGAAGCAGACAAACAACAACAACAACAAAACTTCTAACATCTTCTGGGTGGTGATATAATCAAAAAGAAATCGGGGGTCTCTTAGCAGCCCTATTCCCTACCTAACAGTGGAGTTGGCCCGAGAAAATGGAGACAACCTACAAAGGGATACACGTTAAGAGATAGAAAAAGAGAGTAGAGTTCTGGTCATTTTCAACTCCTTGGTGCCAAGGTGTCCTTGGAAGTGATCTCCCCTTTTCTCTATCCCTGAGATATAGGGTACAATTCATTCTACATTTTATCTAAAATTCTTAAAATGGAAGTGCTTGTTATCTGAAACTAAAAAGTAACAATCAATTAGATTAATTTGGGTCATTCTTTTGTTTACATAGTATACAAACATGCTTACCTAGTTCTCTGCATAACTTGAGTTATGTCAGTAACTCGAGTTGAGCAAAAAGTAGTGCATCCACATTAGCTGTTGCAAGAGAGCCTCATTCTTTCAGAGGTTTAAGATTTTATTCATTCCTATTCACATTCTGGAGTCAAAATTTCAGCCCAGGTCTTATAGTTTGCCTTGAATTTTTCATTCATTTTTGAAGCCCTAATTTTTTGTGGTTTACTTTTTTTCTCCTCCACTTTTGTTTGCTTCCTGATAACATATTTGCTTGATTCAGGTTAAAGGAAGGACACAGCTAGTCATCATTCTGTATCTATTTATCTAATTAACAATTTTTAGGCATTGGCAAAGGAATCCATACTAGACAAAGGATTATAAATGTACCTAAGATATAATAACATAGTACCTTCTTTCAATGAGCTTAAAGACTAAAAAATACATAAATATAAATGCAAAGAAATAAAGATGATAGAAATATTTACAATAAACTCATGTGGGGCTAGTGATAAAAAAAAAAAAAAAAAAACCCACCTGCCAATGCAGATGACATAAGAGTTCAGTCCCTGGGTCAAGAAGATGCCCTGGAGGAGGGCATGGCAACCCACTCCAGTATTCTTGCCTGGAGAATCCCATGGACGGAGAAGTCTGGTGGGCTATATAGTCCATGGGGTCACAAAGAATCAGAGATGACTGAGTTGACTATGCCAAAAAGCACACACACACAGTGACTGCACTACGAATAAGAGTGTAGTCAAATTTTCTCTAGAATTGGAAATTTCAGTAAAGAATTCAAATGAGTCAAAATATAACAAAGTCTTGAAAGGTAAGCATAGATAATTTGGAATAAATTGTGTCTTCTTCTTGAAATTCTAAATAGATGTGGTTGTTTTGTTGTGTTTTGTTTTCCTAGTAGGTAAGTTAGGAAAATGTTTGGCAAGTTAAGAAATAGCATTGGGAAACTAGTGAGATCATAGAAGAAGTGATATGATTTGCTGAGAGTTTTGGTATTTCTCCACTGTTGTTCAGTTTATCAGTTGTGTCTGACTCTTCACGGCCCTGTGGACTGCAGCAAGCCATGCCTCCCTTTCCCTTCATTTCTCCATTGGTGATGAATAACTGTTGAATGGTTTCTGCAAGGTCACTCTGATTACAATTTAGCTTCATTAACTGTGTATTCTGAAAACCTGAGTAAGAATGCAGCAGTGGGGATAAACGGAATAAATAAATTTGAGGGACCACAAGGATACAGACTTCCCCGACAGCTCTAGTGGTAATGAAACTGCCTTCCAGTGCAGGAGATGTAAGAGATATGGGTTTGATCCCTGGGTCAGAAAGATCTCTGGAGAAGGGCACAGCAACCCACTCCAGTATTCTTACCTGGAGAATCCTGTGGACAGAGGAACCTGGCGGGCTACAGTCCATGGGGTCACAAAAGAGTTTGACACAACTGAAGCAACTTAGCAGCAACAGCAAGGATAAAGAATTTCTAACAGTAAATAAGTAGAAATGCATATAGTACACAAGTTCCCCACTTTTACTGAAACATATTCTTGAATCCTGGGCTGGCTCATACTACTTGTGTGACTGGAAGAAGGCAGTAGAAGTGACACTGTGCCTTTTTCAAATACAAGTTTCAAGATATGGGTAACTTCCATTGCCTCACCCCTGGAACACCCTCTATGGAAATGCTAAATCATCATCAGATGTAACTTTCTGATACACGATACACCGGAACCTGGCTTTGAAATCATTCACTCTGGGGTACCAATCAGGTGAATGAAGCCATCCCACATGCCCTAGATAGCCCATTTCACAGCTGAATAACTTAGTCTATGCTACATGAACAGATGTCTTAATGCATTGGGCTGCTATAACAATAATATCATAAGCTAGGTGAGTGATAAACAGCAAACATATTTCTTATGGCTCTGGAAGCTGAAAGTCCAAGAGAAAAGCACCAGTATATCCGTGTCCTCTGAGAGTTCACCTCCTAGCCAGTCATCTTTCTGCTATAACCTCACACGATCAAAGGGGCGAAGGGGCTTTCCAGATTCTCTTTATCACATTTAAGAGTGCTCTGACTTCATGATTTAATCACCTCCAAAAGGCACCACTTCCTAATGCCATCCCATTGGGCATGAAGTTTTAACCTATGGATTTTACAGGTACATAAATATTTATCTTACAATAGCAAGAAAAAGTTTTACATTCCTGAATTATCACATGTTCAGTTAAGGTATACAATAGAATATTTATTGTTTTAAACTGATAACATTTTGGGGTGATGTGTTATGCAACAATGGATAGCTAAAATACTATGTGAGACAAAACAGAAAGAGGGGTTAAGAATATTTTCAGTTTTCTGGCTCGGTCTGTTGTCTAATTTTGATATGTTGTTTTTAGGTGTAAAATTGTTAGGGTTATCAAAAAAAGTCTTGAAATTGTAGAAGGAACTAAGTGGTATACCAGGGAATAACACATAAACATGATTAGATTTATAAGGCCAAGTACAGAAGAATGATAAGGGTTGGTGAGACCAAATAAAGAAGAGAGTGTTTTTGTTTTTGTTTTCATTTTTTCAATAATTTTATTTATTTATTTACTGCCCTAGTTGCAGTGTACAGGCTTCTTGCTGTGTAGAACATGGGCTCGATAGCTGAGACTTCCAGGCTCTGGAGCAGAGGCATAATAGTCATGACAGCATGTGGGATCTTCTCCGATCAGGGATAGAACCTGTGTCTCCTGCACTGGCGGGCAGATTCTTCACCACTGAGTCACCAAGGAAGCTCAGAAGAGTGTTTTTTAAAAAGCTAAAGGCAGGAATGGGAGATTAGGTGGGTGGGATGGTAATGGAAGGTTTTCCTTGAAGTTGGGCATGATTACAGAGGGAATAAGTTAAGTCAGTTGTGATGTAGATTACAAACAGTTGATTACATCTGACAGTTAGACGACCAAAGTCATTGCATGTGAAGCACCTCTTCCTACAGCACCCAGTCTATGTCTTACTCCTTTGTACTGCTCAATCCTACTTAAATTCAAATTTTATTTCATGTGTCCATGGCCCACTCTGCCAATTGTGAAAGAACTAGACCCCATGAAAGTCTTGGAGCTCCTGGGAGCACAAAAGTCAGCAACATTTCCTGGACTAAATCTCAGAGCAGCACCACTGAGATACTAAAGTTGTATCACAGATACTCCTGATTTGGTACAATCGTATACATGACAAATGAAAGCTACACCATCTCAGCTTCCCTCCAAGAGGTCCGAGTACGTACAGCTTCCTTGGGTATCACCTCTCCCAGAATGCCAGGCGTGGGAGCTATTTCTCCTCATACCATATTCCGCTAATTCTACTTTTATTTCACCTTCCTCCCCTCTAGTATGTAGGTGTACTGGCCTCATGAATAAGGTTTATATCTTTAAAATATATGAGGCATATCCTGCCCACAGTAGCATATGCATATATGTATCTATTAGATATGTATATGTTTATAATAATATTATTGTTTTCATAATATTTGTCAGAATTGTCTGAGTAAGTTGCTTTTATAATAAGTTGTAGCTTATTATATATCATTATTATATATTATTTATGTGTGAAATTATTTAATAATTCTTAGACAATTCTGAAAAATATAATGAAAACAATAATGTTATTATAAATATATAATATATACATACACAACCTAATAGATATATACAAACATATGCTATTGTGCAGGAGATGCTATGCCTCATGTATATAATGATACCTTATCCTGAAACACTTCAGTTTGTATTTCCTAGGATAAGCATTCTTCAAATAATTTCTGTTAACAACTTTTGTAAGTCTCTAGACCATAATATCATAAAATACAATATATTTGATGAAGAAATAATACCACACACAAACTAAAATGCCAGTTTTGTGAAAAATAGTTTCTACTGACTAAGACAAACACTTATCTCTATGTCATACCAAAATAATTGATTTGTCATTTAAAAATACACTAAAAAAACTATTTGATCTGAAAAACTTCCTTCTTCAGTTTTAACTATGGCAGAAATGGAATAGCCAGATTAAGAAGCTACAAATTCAAAACTAAATTGTTAGAAAGGTGTTAAATAGAATGAAACAATTTTGCACAGCATTGCTTATTAGCAACACATTAATGAGACATATTAGAATATTCACAGTGCAATTTATAAATGTAAATGTGCAGCATAGTACTCTAGTCATAAATGTGCAACAACTGTGATTTTGTGAAGTGAGTTGGTACTTTCCATAGTATAAAATATAGAACAATACAGATGACTAATTTGAATCAACGTGGTTTCACATGGCATGTCACAGCGGGAATCTTAATGATCTTCTACCTGGATTGTTTGTCTGCCTCACATTTTCTGTTCTGTGATGTGTGGATGTGAACTATGCTGAACATAATTTGAGACTAATTACTAGCCATGTCAATGGCAAGTCACCTTCAATGATCAACCATATTTTCCCCTTTAGAAAACCTTTCTCAGCTAATGACAATGAAAATAAGGAGATTTCAGACTGTTTTTTGATTTCTTTGTTCCCAAGAATGCTTTTCTCCCCTTTGAAAAACCAGGAATCTCTTAATCATAAATAAAAATTTAGATTTTATTTCCACTTAAAATGGATGCTGAGGATGAAAACGGAAGTCTAATGTGGTAAATGTGTCAGTCTCTAGAACTGAGGGAAGAACTCAGTCCCAATTATTATTTATTTTATTAAATGAACGTCAAGCAGTTCAGAGGGAAGTGTAGTGAGTACTAAATGATTTAACTAGATTAATATTTACTATTGTGTTATCTTACTTTTTCTTATGCTTTAACCTTCTGAAGAGTAACAGGCATAATAACCTCATGAGTGCAAACTTTGAACTTTGTAACTATGTGAGAGAGATTTCTGAAGTCATTACAATGGAAATACTAAGAAGAGAAGACTGGAATTGATTAACTTTTAACTGATACAAGATTTTGACGTAATTTTGATAATTCTCTGTGAGATACCGAGGGACAGGGAAGCCTGGCTTTCTGAAGTCCATGGAGTCGCAGAGTTGGACACAACTTAGCAAGTGAACACCAACAACACATATAATTGATACCTCTATGTATACACACTTTGTAGGTTTAACAATTTTCCTGGTTAAAATAATCTCTTTAAATTTTAATATTTATTTAGTAATTGATTACCAAGACACAATATTGTACTACATGTGTATAACCATTAAAATTGGACCATATTTCCTTCAGACAGCAATTTTCTTTTGGTATACATGGAATATCTGATTAGATTACCTAGAAACAATGTGGTTAGGATAAATACATTTATTTTAATAAACTAGAGATCCATGTATACCACATGTATACCACAAAGTATCTCGTGGTAGAACTTTATGAAAAAGCATTAGGCTCGTGAAAAGTCACTGATACCTAAAAAATAGGGCTTGTTGTATTTATACTCAATCATGTCCAACACTTTAAGACCCCGTGGACTATAGTCTGACAGACTCTTCTTTCCATGGAATTTTCCAGGCAAGAATACTGGACCAAGTTGCCATTTCCTTCTCCAGGGAACCTTTCTGACCCAGGGATTAATCTTGCATTTCCTTTATTGATAGGTGGATTCTTTACCACTAGAACCACCTGCGAAACTTATTGCAATAATCAGTTCATGTTGTATATAAATCAAATCATTATACTGTTCAGCTTAAACTTATACAGAACTGTATTTCAGTAATATCTCAGTTAAACTGAAAGCAAAAATAATATTCAAAGAAAAGTAAAAACTCAAACTTTTAAATAAAAATTTTACAGAAAAAAAGAAAAATTAGCAGCTCATTGTGTATTCATTGCCTGTTACCATTAGTGAAGAAAAAAATACAGATAGAATAATTGACATAGATTTATATATATATATATCATAAAACTTGACATTTATGGAATACAAAGATTTGGTATATAGCTCATTAGTAAAACATGAGAATATTCTTCTGTTGAAAAATTATGGGTTGGGAAAGCAAAGGCCAGGGTCCCATGTAAACAGATCAAATAAAGATGCTGCATAATTTTTTGTTTTTGTCTTTTATCGACTATAATACATAAATATGCTCTCCCTGTGGTGTGAAAATGTGTAAGAACAAAAACCAGATATTATTTTATATCCCTATTTTTTCATATACAAAGTTGAGATGTTTTAAAAGTCTGTAAAAATAAATGTGTTGAAACATATCAAATATGTTTATAATTTACATTATAAAAAACAGCAACAAAATTGCCTTTACTGATCACTTTTGTAAGAAAATAGATAACCAACTGATTAGTCTGAAAATTAGAACAAAATAATAAAAGGGAAGAGAAAGAGAAAGAAGGGAGAGCAGGCAAGAATTTTTGGGATTTTTTGTACAAGAATTGTCCCTCAAATTAACTTAAAAATTTATAATAAAAGTAATGAATATACCACCTGTGATTTAGTTTTTCTATAAATATCTCAAAAGTGAATCTTATTAGGATTCTAGACCTAATTATCAATTCACAAGAAATATAGAAGCAGAAAACCATGTTAAATGGAGAAGCAATTGACCAAATCTAGAGCATGGGAAATAGAGCAAATATTCTGTGGTTTGTTCCAAGCACAGTAATAATAATGACTTTCATAAATAAGGGGCAAAGAGAGATGAATAGATTTTACAAGGAGATACTAACAAATAAACAAATGACAAAATATGAAAGTTATTTGTGTCCTGAAAAAAATCCTACCTAGGAATTATAAGACAGTCGGTACAACGTGAATACTACATGGATATTTGTGGTTAACAAAGAATCATCTTAAGTTTTAGATGTAAAATAATCTTTGAACGTGTTTTTGAAAATTTTTGTAGTTCTTATCATTTAGTTATAAAATGAAATACTTGCAGATAAAATGATTGGTTATCTCAGATTTAATTCAACATTGACTTGGAGAGGTCAGAGAAGCTATAGAACAAAGTGAGTTTGGTTGGGAGAATGATCATTGTTGTACCTTGATGATGGGTACAGTACATGCATCATGTTATAATATTTTTTCTCTTTATTCATGTAATGTCTATAATAACACTTCAAGAAACAAAGAGAGAAAAAAAAAAAAGAAACAAAGAGAACACTTGAATCTTTAGACAAAGAGTTGTCTGAAGACAATATAATCTGTGGAGAATGAAGTCACTCGTGCTGTGGAAACTTGCAGACTCAGGACCAGGACCAGGTCGCAAGTTAACATGCGTGAAGAGCTGGAAACGAGAACCCCACAAAAACTGTAACCTCAAGACAAGACTAACTGGGAAAAGGACATGTTTGCTAGAAAAAATGGCAACAAAGAAATGAAATTCCATCTATCTAAGGGAAGATAGATGGACAAGCTAAAAGGCACCAAAAATGGGTGAAGCTAACAGACAAACCCAGACGGTGTTATATGCTGTAGGATAACTTTCACTAGTCAGTGGATTAAAAAAAATCTACTGGGGAGACTATTACATATTAAACAGACTTGAGGCACGACAAATCGTGTACTGAATTGTTAGGTTGGGTTTGTATGCATTAAGCATAAAAGTAAATTATTATAATTGGGAATGTTGAATTAGATGACAATAAGGAATTTTAATTTTTAAGTAGGTTAATAAGCACGTGTCTTTGTAAGAAAATGCCCGGACTTTAGAGATGCGTATCGAAGTGGGTAGTGCCGAAACATTATTGCATTTGAAATATGCCTTAGAAATGTATTACTTAAAGTGTGGTCCCTAAACCAGCAGTGATAGATTCAGCTGGTGGTAAAGAAGTGAAGTGAAATGAAAGTCGCTCAGTCGTGTCCGACTTTGTGACCCCTTGGACCATAACGGAGGCCTCCCTGCCTGCTAAGGCAGGAAACATAAGAGATGAGGGTTCAATTCCTGGGTGGGGAAGATCCCCTGGAAGAGGGCATGGCAATCCACTCTAGCATTCTTGCTTGGAGAATCCCATGAACAGAGGAGCTTGGTGAGATACAGTCCATAGCGTCACAAAGAGTTGGACACGACTGAAGCGACTTGGCACTCAGCATGCACAACCACAGACCTATATTTATTAGCATTCACATTCTAAAAAAATTCCCAAGTGATTTTTATAGACATTAAAATTATATAAACTTTGATGGCAAAATCTTGAACAAAGAAAAAAAGATGAAAATAAATGAAGGTAACCAGGCAGGATTTTTGTGTTAAATTTGGCAAGGACACAGAAGATTGATTGTACAATTATTTTTTAAAATGAAAAAAGAGCACAAAATTCAAAGTCCAATAGACTAATTTGCATAATTTCTTGTATATCTTTTCCTGCTCTGTCTCTAAAATATGTAATTTCAAAATTCAGTTCTACTATACTGATGTTGCTAGAGATATTGCTGTACTACTTAAACTAGAGGGTGTACTGGAAGGCAGAAAATTCTGATAAATAAGGCTAACTTTCCCTGAAACTCGTGATAAACTAGAAAATTATGTCATGAAATTACTAGAATGTTCAGCATTAAACTATGAACACAAGTTGTGGTTTATGATAATGTAATTATATTTAAAGCGTAACTATAATAATGAAGTATTTTTATAATGCATCTTGGCAAGAATCAATATTAAATTATACTGTGTTTGACAATCATAGAATCAAAGTTGTAGAAATCAAAACACAGAGCTAACATTAAATTAGATGATTCTTAAAATGGTCAGAAAATAATAATCAAACTGTATTTTTGTGTACAGAGATAACGGTGAGGGAAATTATTTTCCATATTATACCAAAGTAGAAAAAATGCTGTACACATAAGTTTGAGACGCTGTAGAGATATAACAAAAAGTCAATTTGAAAGCAAAGAAAATGACAATTTCCATAAATACAGCATATAAAAATTACATTACTAAGCAACAGGGCTATAAAATGACTAGAATCTTCATTCAATTCATGTGCAAACTTGTATGACCAACATCATTCTTATGCCTACTTAATATCTAAAAAATATTAGAGAAAAGACAGAAGACAAAGTCACTTTTGCATTGTATATATGTAAATGCACTTCCTGGGTAATATTCTAAACTTATTCCCATGTTTTTTTGTGCTTGAAATGATAATTTTATTCAGTAATTTTCTTTTAATTATTAAGGTAAAGTCAATATTTCCGTAGGAAAATTTCTACCTTTTCTTCAAGGAACATAATGAACATACTTAAAGACAGCTATCACTAAACTCTTTATTAATGGAATTAATAAATCAAATCAGACCCTAAATTATTAATCAAATATAAGTTGATGTTTGTTTTTATTTTTCACTGTAAGGACACCTCACACTTTATTAAAGTTCAAGGAACTTTTGTTTTGTCTTTGACTGTGTGGATCACAACAAACTATAGAAAATTCTTACAGAGATGGGAATAGCAGACCACCCAACCTGCCTTCAGAGAAATCTGCATACAGGTCAGGAAGCAATAGCTAGAAATTGACATGGAACTGCAGACTGGTTCCAAATCAGGAAAGGTGTACATCAAGGCTGTATATTGTCACCCTGCTTTTTTAACTTATAGGCAGAGTACATCTTGAGAAACACTTGGCCGGATGAAGCACAAGCTAGAATCAAGATTGTGGGAGAAATATCAATAACCTCAGATATGCAGATGACACCACCCTTATGGCAGAAAGTGAAGAAGAACTAAAGAGCCTCTTGACAAAAGTGAAAGAGGAGAGTGAAAAAGTTGACTTAAAACTCAACAATCAGAAAACTAAGATCATGGCATGTACCCCCATCACTTTATGGCAAATAGATGGGCAAACAATGGAAACAGTGACAGACTTTATTTTCTTGGGCTCCAAAATCACTGCAGATGGTAACTGCAGCCATGAAATTAAAAGATGCTTGCTCCTTGGAAGAAAAGTTATGACAGCATATTAAGAAGCAGAGACATTACTTTGCCAACAAAGGTCCGTCTGGTCAGAGCTATGGTTTTTCCAGTAGTCATGTACGGATATGAGAGTTGGACCATAAACAAAGCTGAGCACCAAAGAATTGATGCTTTTGAACTGTGGTGTTGGAGAAGACTCTTGAGAGTCCCTTGGACTGCAAGGAGATATAACCAGTCCATCCTAAAAGACTCCATTACATCAGTCTAAGTGTATTTTAAGAATAATAACTGTATTTTCAAGAAGAAAATTATCAAGTAGAAAAATGGCATTATTTTGCATGTTAACAAATATCTTTAATATCTGTCTCATATATATTTCTGGCTCATATCTACATCCAATTCATTCTGATATCCCAGAACATTCTCCAAAGTGGTTATACCAGAAGTTCTGCAATTTTGGCAATACATAATTACCACATTTTTCAGTTTAACGATTCTAGGTGATTTTCAGTGGTAATTCATTATAATTTAAATAAGTATTTCTATAATGATTAATTAATTGAACATCCATTTTGTATGTTTAATTAAGCATTTGTTTATCTGCTTTGGGAAGTGTCTGTTGAAGACTTTGCCAATTTTTTCTGTTGGGTTGTCTATCATTTCCTTACAAATTTGTAGGAGTGCTTTGCATTCTTTTATCAGAGATATGTTTTTGGAATAATTTCTACCACTCTGTTCTTTCTCTTTTAATGGATGTTAGATGAATAAAAGCTGTTAATTCTAATGTAGAAGCAATTTGTTATTTTTTTGAAAATATTTAGCATATATGTCTGTTTTTAGTAATCTTTGCTTCCTTGTAAGTCATGAAGCTACGATTCTGGTGGTCAAGTAAAAGCTACAGTGCTTAAATTCTTATTTAAATATGCTGTCTATATGGAATTCACTTTTGTGTGTGATGTGAGAAAGGTTTGATACTTTATTTTTCCAAATGGAAAGCCATGAAGACAGCAGTGTTTATTGAAAAAACCACTCTTTTCCCACTATGAAGCCACTTTTTTCATAAAGTATCTTCATTTATGTGTTAGGTCCATTTGATGGACTCTAATGTTCCCTTCCATTGGTCTCTGTGTTTCTTTGCATCAGTATCATGCTCATTAGTCATTGTAGCTATACAGTAAAACTTGGTGTCGGGTGATGTGTCTCTAACTTTCTTCTTTTTCCAGATTGTCTTAACTATTCTTGACCATTTGCATTTCTGGATTTTTTTTTTTTTTTAGTTTAAAAAAATGTATTGTGGTAAAATACACATAAAATTATCATCTTAGCCATTTAAAATATATAACTTAGTGGTATTAAGCACACTCATAATGTTATGCATTCATAACTGCCAAACATCTCCAGAACTCCTTTTGTTTAACAAAACGAAACCCTATGAAGTGAAAGTGAAAGTGTTAGTCACTCAGGCATGTCTGAGTCTTTGTGACCTCGTGGACTGTAGCCCACCAGGCTCCTCTGTCCATAGAATTCTCCAGGCAAGAATACTGGAGTGGGTTGATATTTCCTTCTCCAGGAAATCTTCCCCACCCACAGATTGAACCTGAGTCTCCCGCATTGCAGACAGACTCTTTATTGACTGAGTCACCAAGGAAACCCTATATCCAGTAATAATAACACTTTATTTTTTTCTTATTCTAACCCTTGGCAACCACTATTCCACTTTCTGTGTTATGATTTTAACTACTCTAAGTAATTCATATAAGTGGAATCCCATGTACATGCCTTTCTGTGACAGGTTTATTTCACTTAGTATGAAGTTCTCAAGATTCATCCATATTGTAGCACATGTCAGAACTTCCCTTCTTTTTAAGGCTGAATAATATTCCACTATGTGTGCTATGCTTTGCTGTTCAGTCGCTTCTGATTTTTTGCAATCCCATGGACCGTAGCCTACCAGACTCCTCTGCCCATGGGATTTTCCAGTCAAGAGTACTGGAGTGGGTTGCAATTTCCTCTTCCAGGGAATCTTCTCGACCCGGGGATTCAACCCATGTCTCCCACACTACAGGCGAATTCTTTACTGCTGAGCCATCAGGGAAGCCCCCACTGTATATATATACCGCATTTTGCTTACCCACTTATCTGTCAATGGACACTTGTGTTACTTCAACATTTTAGCTACTGTAAATAATATTGCTACAAATATGGTCATGCAGTTATCTCTTTAAGAACCTGATATCAATTCTTTGTAGTATATACCCAAGAGTGTAATTGCTGGATTATATGACTCCTCTGAATTTCATTTTTTTCTTTTTTTGAGAACTGTGCATACTGTTTTCCACAATGATGTACACTTTACATTCCCACCAGCGTTACAGAAAGATTTTAATTCCTCCATATCCTCACCCGCCCTTGTTTTCTCTGCTTATTCTTGTTTTTATCCATGGTAGTCATCCTAACGAGTATGAATTGGTGCTGGGTACATTCGCTTTGCATTCCCAAACCATTAGAGATGTTGAGCATCTTTTCATGTGCTTACTGACCATTCATAGATCATCTTTGGAGAAATGTCTGTTTAAGACAAGCTATCTGCACTTTTTGAATTGGGTCCTTTGTTTTGTTGTTGGTTCCCATAAGGTGTATCCAAGTTGCTCCCTGGGGCATGTGGAAAACTGCCTGCCAGAGGGCTCAGAGGTGGGAGACAGGTACTCATTGCTGAGAAAAGATCTTAGGTTGACCAAAATGAACTACGATTTACCATCCAGGGTTAATTCCTTCTCCTGGAATTTGCCAGCCTTCAAGGGATTCCAGAATCCCAAAGTAGTTACATCTGATGGATTCTGCCTCTTGATTTATTGTCCCTGTGGGGAGATAGATTTCTGGCTCTTCCCCAAGTTTGTTTATTTTCAAAGGTTGTTTCTACCTTACGTGGGTGCATCAGAGCTATTCCTTTAATATTTTGTATTATTGATGGGTCTGTAATTTTCCTTTCTTTTTGTCTGGCTTTAGAATCAATTTTCTGGCTTCAAATAAAGACTTTGAACATGTCCCTAATTTTTCTATTCTTTGGAATCACTTATAACATATTTGCAAATATTTAGAATAATTTACAAGTAAAGTCACCTGGGCTTGAGATATTCATTGTGGGAAAAGTTTTGCTAATGAGTTCAATGAGTTTAGTAAATATCTGCTTATTCAATTTTTTATTTTCATCTTGAGTCAGGCTTCTTAAGGTGTGTCCTTTTTTGACAATTTTGTCCATTTGGTTCAAAATGTCAAAATTAATGCCTCAAAAATTGTTTATAATAGTTTCTTGTTATGTTTTGATATTCATAATATCTACATTGATGTTCTCTTTTTAGTCCCAATATCAGTAACAAACTTCTGTTCTCTCTCTCTCCCACTTCTCCTGTTTCTCCAGATTGAAGCTAACCCACATTCAGTCTTCAGCCATTTTTGCTTTTGTCTTACCCACTTCAGCTTCAACTGGCAAGATCCTCTGCCCCTCAGTCTTTCTCAAAAGTAAACCAGCTCTATTTCTCTTTTTGCAGGTGTTCGTCCCTCTTCGATGCATATACTTTCCTTGAAGTTTCAATTCTCTTATAGGTTCAGGAAGCATTGCTCTTTTGTATTTTATCTTTTTCTCATTGTTCTTCTGGGACATCATTTTTGACACTTTCTATTTCTTGGGCAGAAAGACCACTCTAATAGCATATATCTTTAATTTCTATTTTTTCTAGAATTATTTTGAGAAAAATTGAAGACCTTATTGGGAAAGATAAAATAGAATTTGAGACATGAATCTGTGAAACTGCAGCTGCAAACATTTTCATGTACTCATATAATTTTTCTCCTTTATGTCTAAATATTTTCAATCAGATAGCCATACTAAAAATATGCTTTTCTATATTTGTTATTTAATTGACTTTCCACATATTTCTAGTTAAATTATACACACACACACACACACACACACACACATATATATATATAGGACAAAGAGTCAGATGATTACAAACGAATAGCTTGATTCTGTTTCAATAGTATGTGAATGTATTCAAAAACAAATCATTTAGCCTGTAATTTTTATGTGTTGCAAAGTTCTAGACCTTAGAGATAGATGAGATGGTTATTTTTACAGAGTACATATTCTTGCTTTGGGAGTTAGAAAGCAAAGAAATCTACAAATAGAACATTGAGATAATTTCAAACAAAAAAAAGTACTATCAAAAAGAAAAAAAGAACCCACTACAAAGGGATATGATAAAGAGGAAAGGAGTGAGAGTGTCCTCATTTGGATGTAGTAAGTGGTAGGCAAGGGCTCCCAGGTGGCGCAGTAGCTGAGAAGCCGCCTGCCAGTGCAGGAGACACGAGAGATGCAGGCCGGGTCCCTGGGTTGGGAAGGGTCCCCTGAAGTAGGAAATGGAAACCCACTCCAGTGGTCTTGACTGGAAAATTCCATGGACAGAGGAGCCTGGCGGGCTACAGTCCGTGGGGCTGCAGAGTCAGACACGATTAGCACATGCACAAGTGGTAGCGTACCTTATTAAGAGCTGGGTTTCTAGCCGAAACCTGGGGGACCTGAAGGGGATCTTAGTGTAAGAAACTGTGAAGGGCTGGGAAAGCAGAGTGCGTGGAAAGTGATGATTTTGATGTTATCTTTGGTTCATATTAGAAACTATTGTCCAAGTAAGTGGGCTATTATAGCAGATTGCTTTCATCTTGTAAGACTTACCAAGTGGCAGCCTTCTATGAGTGGGGGGAGAAAAGGATTATACAGGAAGAGGAAGCCTTGTGCTAGGTTAACGTTACAGATGAGAGCATTCACATCGGTTGAAGTATCTGGATCCCATCACTGTTTTTAAGATACAATTTCTTTGTAGTAAGACAGTGGTGACAATGACATCAAAGGATGAACAATGCCTGGACTGCTGCATACCTGTCCAATGTGCCCCGCTGTCTTAATTTTTACAAGATTAATTTGATGTCGGTTGTCAGGTGATCACAGTGTTGGATAGAACATGCACAATTTGCACCCTCTCAAAGAGTTTAATGAAAACCAGTACAATTCTTTGCCTGAATCTTCTTTAAAAAACCCAAAGACATCGCATTTCAACAGTCCATTTAGAGAACTACACCAGACGGAGCCCACCTTCATATTTTCTCTGCAAGAATATAGAAAGTGACAGTGGAAATGCCATTTTCTTGAATTGTGGAAAAAAATCTCAATAATACTTACTAAAATTTTATATTTCTGTGACATTTTAAATGGTTAAGGTATTAATTACAAATTATCTCTCTAACATTTATTTCTAAAATCAAAAATGATAACATTCTAATTATATATATTTGTCTGTTCACAATTAATATACTTCTCAGCATAAGGTGATAACCACAGATGCTCTTTTCTGGGACAAACCCTTTAAGTTCTAACAGATTTAGTTTAATATTTCTCTCTAATAAATGAAGGATAAAATAATTTACAAAAAATTAATTGTTTAATCTTGTAAAATTACTAATACCACAAAATTCAGTCAGAATATAGATTATGTTTCTAGTACATTTCTCTGATTTCACATTTTTTTAAATATAAATGGGATGATAACTAACAATATTTGGCAAAAGACTATCAGAGCAACTATGTAGTAGTTATGACTTCATTGTATGTCAGATAGTATTTTCAGAAATATAGATGTGTATTTAGATGGAGATAAGAAATGGTACAGACCTAACAGAAGCAGAAGATATTAAGAAGAGGTGGAAAGAACTATACAAAAAAGATCTTCATGACCCAGATAATCACAAAGGTGTGATTACCCACCTAGAGCCAGACATCCTGGAATGCAAAGTCAAGTGGGCCTAGGAAGCATCACTATGAACAAAGCTAGTGGAGGTGATGGAATTCCAGGTGATCTATCTCATATCTTAAAAGATAATCCTGTGAAAGTGCCGCACTCAATATGCCAGCAAATTTGGAAAACTCAGCAGTGGCCACAGGACTGGAAAAGGTCAGTTTTCATTCCAATCCCAAAGAAAGGCAATGCCAAAAAATGGTCAGATTTTACCACACAATTGCACTCATCTCACGCACTAGTAAAGTAATGCTCAAAATTCTCCAAGCCAGGCTTCAACAGTATGTTAACCGTGAACTTCCAGATGTTCAAGCTTGACTTAGAAAAGGCAGAGGAACCAGAGATCAAATTGCCAACATTCTCCGAATCATCAAAAAGGCAAGCGAGTTCCAGTAAAGCATCTAATTCTGCTTTATTGACTATGCCAAAAGCATTTGACTTGTATGAACCACAACAAACTCTGGAAAATTCTTCAGGAGATGGGAATACCAGACCACCTGACCTGCCTCCTGAGAAATCTGTATGCAGGTCAAGAAGCAACAGTTAGAAGTGGGTATGGAAAACAGACTGATTCCAAATAGGAAAATGAGTACATCAAGGCTGTATATTGTCACCCTGTTTATTTAACTTATATGCAGAGTACATCATGAGAAACGCTGGGCTGGAAGAAGCACAAGCTGGAATCAAGATTGCCGGGGGAAAGGCTGGAAGAAGCACAAGCTGGAATCAAGATTGCCGGGGGAAATATCAGTAACTTCAGATATGCAGATGACATCACCCTTATGGCAGAAGGTGAAGAGGAACTAAAAAGTCTCTTGATGAAAGTGAAAGAGGAGACTGAAAAAGTTGGCTTAAAGCTCAATATTCAGTAAACTAAGATCATAGCATCTAGTCCCATCCCTTCATGGCAAATAGATCCCTTCATTTCCCCAAATAGATGGGGAAACAGTGGAAACAGTGAGAGACTTTATTTTGAGGGGGCTCCAAAATCACCGCAGATGGTGATTGCAGCCATGAAATTAAAAGACGCTTGCTCCTTGGAAGAAAAGTTATGACCAACCTAGATGGCATATTAAAAAGCAGAGCCATTACTTTGCCAACAAAAGTCTGTCTCGTCAAAGTTATGGTTTTTCCAGTAGTCATGTCCATACATGAGTTGAACTATAAAGAAATCAGAGCACTGAAGAGTTGATGCTTTTGAACTGTGGTGTTGGAGAAGACTCTTGAGAGTCCCTTGGACTACAAGAATATCCAACCAGTCCATCCTAAAAGAAATCAGGCCTAAATATTCATTGGCAAGACTGATGCTGAAGCTGAAACTCCAATAATTTGGCCACTTGATGAGAAGAACTGACTCATTTGAAAAGACCCTGATGCTGGGAAAGATTGGAGGCGGGAGGAGAAGGGGATGACAGAGGATGAGACGGTTGGATGGCATCACCAACTCAGTGGACATGAGTTTGAGTAAACTTCGGGATTTGTTGATGGACAGGGAGGCCTGACATGCTGCAGTTCATGGGGTCGCAAAGAGTCAGACACGACTGAGCAACTGAACTGAACTGAACTGAACTGAAAGAAACAGCCTATATTTGCAATGTGTATATAGCCTATAGATACAAGATGTGGAAAAATTTCCAGAGTGTTAGACCCTATGTTATTAGCTGCTCTGAAATTCAGTTATTTAATGCAAGTTCTCTCAGCACAAAGGGCATTATTTTCTCTATGAAGATTCAAAGAAAGGATTTGCTATTAATTGCTTCTATAGCAACTGAAAATCTTGGCATCTCACCTTTCATTATTTTAAAATCTTATAGAGGATTTTGTTAGTAAAAAAAAAAAAATGAAGACTGATAATGTGTTTAAATTCATCACTCTTTAAATTCATTTTTCCATTTGCTTTTAAATTGATTCATGCTTCTGAGAAAAGAAAATATGCTAATGATTATATCACTTTTTCTACTGTGTAGACCATCTATATTAAAGAACCAGAATAGTATGATATTATTTTAATGTATTCCTCCAAAGCTTAAGTTGTACTTCATATTTCCTTTTCATTCTTGTATTTAGATATATATACCTCTTTGTGTGTGTGTGTGTGTGTGTGTGTGTGTGTGTATACATAATATTCAAACTAATATCTAATATTTGCATTATGCCAAACAATACCTTCCATGGACAGAGAAGTTTGATGGGCTACAGTCCATGGAGTCGCAGAGTTGGACATGACCTAGTGACTAACACACACACACACACACACACAATACATAAAATGGATAGATGCTTAATTTTGATACCACTGAAGACAATTTTCATAATTTGATACATTATTTTAGAAACACAAACCAAAAAAGGTAAAATAAATTTGAAATGTAAAAAGATGACCAAGTTGGCATTTTTCATTTTAGACTTTATATTTGGCTATCCACTGGAAAAGATTATATTATAATAACAAAACTTTGATTTTCCAAGGAGGCTAATCATGGCTTCTTTGCTGCCTGATCTCTTTTAATTCCATCCAGTTTATGTTTCATCTCAGAAACTATATTTTTCATCGTAAAGAACTCAATTTGGTTCATTTTTGTAGTCTCTATGTCTTTCTTTAAGATGTTGATGCTTTGCTTCACCTTTTTGAACCCATGGAAATTAGTTATAATAACTGTTTGAAAGTCATTGTTTACTGATTATACCATCTGCACCATTTTTCAGTCTGTTTTCATTAATTAATTTTTCTCCTGTTATGGGTTATATTTTTGTTCTTTGCATCCCTAGTAATATTCGTAGGCTGCATGTCAGATATTGTGAATTTGACTTTATTGTTTGCTGGATGTTTTTGTATTTTTTTAATGTTTATAATTTTGTTCTAAGAAATAGTTAAGAAATAGTTTCATTATTTTGAGCCTTCCTTGTATGCCTAATTAAGGTGCAACTGAAGCAATATAGTCTAGGACTAATTCGACCCCATGGCTTCCCTGATGGCTCAGACAGTAAAGAATCTGCATGCAAGGGAAGAGACCTGGGTTCGATCCCTGGGTTGGGAAGATCCCTGGAGGAGGGCATGGCAACTCACTCCAGTATTCTAGCCTGAAGAAGCCCAATGGACAGAGGAGCCTGGTGGGCTGCAGTCCGTGTGCTGGCAAAGAGTCGGACACAGCGACCAAGCACAAGCTCTGCACAGCATCCCTAGTAATTGAAGGTTGCATGTCAGACATTGTGAATTTTACTTTATTGGTTGCAGGACGTTTTTGTGGGTTTTTTGAATATTTGTAATTTTGTTCTATGAGACAGTTAAGAAACAGCTTGATCATTTTAAGTCTTCCTTGTAAGCCTGATTAAGGTACAACTGAAGCAATCCAGTCTAAGACTAATTCAGCCCCACTAGTAAGTCTATACCCATTGAATATTCTTTGTATGTTGAATACTTAGCTTGATGCTGCATGTATTAAATTATATCAGATCTTATTTGTATAATCATAAAGCAATAATTACAAGACGTAAAATATAAATTTTAAATTAAATTTTATTAATTAGAATAAAATGTTTTCTAGTAATTGTAAAGTTTTAACATATCTAAATACTTCATCCCTATGAAATTCATTTTGTTAATAATTATGAAAAGAAGAATCTAGCTTTATTTTTTACAGGTGACAAATACTTCATTTAAACACCAACATTTAACTGCGTTACGCAAAACATTATGCCACTGGTTTTTATCAATTATCATTTTAATTAACTGCTTCATATAACCAATGTCCTGTGCTGCTTGCTGTTAATATGCAAAAATTACTGTTAATATATTTTGTTCATTTTTATCTGTTTAAGCCAGGAGAGTAAATTCAGTTCCTATTACTCCATCATGTTCATAAGCACAAATCTTAAGTGAAATTTAATACGAAAGGAAGAGTTCCAAATTTTACAACAGATCTATCCCTGGTTGTTAGCATATCTTCCTACATCTAAGACACTGTCAAGGCTTACAATAAGCAAAATGTCCACCACTGTGTTTCTCTGGCATGTGAGTGTATTTTTAATTTACTGGTCATATATATATATATATATATATATATATATATATGTACTCTAATATATATAGACAAATATATATATATATATAAGACATATGTATATATGCACTCTAATTGTCCATTATTCTGTCCTTGTTTTTTATTAGATATTGATCTCCATATTTTTTTCTAATAGTTCACAGGAATTTCTATCAGTAATAACACCAATAGCAAAAACAATAATAATCACCTTGAGGGGCCAAATTTACATCACAACTTTTTATTCTGCTTCCATAAAACTTTTGCAAAATACTACCACTATCTATTATCAGCATCATTAGAATGAAAACCAGGCATTTTAGTCTCAAAAACAAAATATTTTAACTAAATAAACCATATTTGAAATAACTTTTCATAGCATCATCCTTAATTTTCTCAGTATAGACTAATATGGGAGATTCTTTTTCTTTCCCTTATTTGAGACTGAGTATGAAGTTATTCATCTCTGCTGTCTGGTATATGTAAAATGTTCAAAGGTGAATGTTCAAAAAAAATTCTTGACTAAATGATGGAAATTCATGTGATCAGTACCATGGTTCTTAAACTTTAAATTACTCTTTAATTGTAAGAGAAAATCACATAACTTCTAGAAGAATTTTTAAATCATACTAAAGTGTCAGTTTTCAATTCCTTGTTTGAGGGAAACTGTAGAAATAGTTTTAAATCTCTCCAAACTTCTGTGTTGTTTGAATGTCCGTGATTTTAATCCTTATCATTTTCAAGATTTGTTAAATTATTTGAGCTCATCAAAGGAAATAAACCCTGAATATTCATTGGAAGGACTGATGCTGAAGCTGAAGCTCCAATCCTTTGGCCACCTGATGAGAAAAGACAACTCAACAGAAAAGACCCTGATGCTGGGAAAGATTGAAGGCGAAGGGAGAAGAGAATGACAGAGGATGAGATGGTTGGATGGCATCACAGACTCAATGGACATGAGTATAAGCAAGCTTCAGGAGATAGTGAAGGACAGGGAAGCCCGGTGTGCTGCGGTCCTTGGGGTCACAGTCGGACACGAATGAGCAACTGAACCACAACAATTCTCTTTTATAAATTACAGATTCTGTGTTGCATATTGAGCATATTATTAATAACAAATAACTTAGAGATGGCAATGGCCATAACATCAGTTTAATCTGATTTCCATGAACTGAGGTATAGCTTTAAGAATATTAATTCATCTAATAAGGGTGATGATATTTACATAATATTGCTTCAAAGGTTTCCCTTGATGCTTTAAGACAGTTTCCTCGGGGATAATAGCCAGGAAAACAATAGAAAAAAATAAAATAAAATCTTGATTAATTTAATTCCAATCTAAAGGAAGACTCTATACTTAAGGTATTTGAGAATACCAATTTACCATTATAGATTCAGATATATGTCAGTATATATAAGATATTTTTAACATAACACAAATTATAAGAAATCCTTTTTTGGTAGAGAAGCAACTGCTCTGTGTTTTACCTAAGGGAAAATATAAATCTGAGTTCCCTAAATGTGTGCCTCATTGCCCTCTGTTAGTTCATGCCAGCCCAATCCATAGGGCCTCAGTTAAGAACTATTCTATCATCTATATATCAGAGGAGAATGCGTGTGTGCTATGTTGATAGTCACTCTAAACAAATATTTATACAGTTGAGATCAGAGATATAAAATGTCAGTTCCAAATCCACCCATGATGGCACATATACCAGACAGATGACAAAGTCTGGCTCAGGTTATAAAGGCCTGTGAAATACTTGAATCATATTTTGCAACCCTTGAAAGAATTCAAGTTGGAGATTAGCAGAAACCAGGCTCAGTTCTGTCCAGAATCCCCTTTATCTGTCTTCTAGCCAACAAAATGAAAACCTGAAAGCCAAGCTGACAAATAGAGTGTGAAGGGCCTTCTACTGCAGTTAAGAAAAAAACTGAGGCTGCTATTGGTAAAATATATGTATATTTTTTTTCTATCACTATTATTGTTGCTGCTGTTATTCATAGAAAGAGTGAAAAAAAAACTCTAAATGACATTATTCTTCTGGATTCTTTATTATATATAACATGCAATAAATTAACTCCCTTCATGTTACACTGGGCATATAACATGAAAACATGTGCAGAGAATAGAAATCAGTATCTATAAAGATAAATGTCCTGTGATACAGAAATATATTATTTTTAAATCCAGAGAATTGGGTTCATTAAGATGTAAGAGTGTTTCAGTACAGTCTTTACAAATGTAAATGCAGAAGTAAATCAGAAAAGACAAATAAAGCCAGCTACATACAAAATATAAGATTATTCTATATATATATATATGGGACAAGATGGAGCTCCACATGAAGTCACATGTAGAAAAAGCAATATTGGCAATAAATCAAGTAATAGCCTTATTGAACATAGACATTTCAAGAAGGGTGAACAGTACTATATAAGATTCATAACATTCAAGTTATTTGTAAAAGAAAAAAAAAGCAAGCGAGATGCTTTCATTCAATAGGATAAGCTGAAATGATATGAAAATCCTTCTTTCCAGTCTTAACACATTAGCATATTTGTGTTTCCTTTTACATGTTGCTTTTATATATGGCAATACAAGAAAAGCAAACAAATAAACAATAAATGAACAAAATTACCAAAAAGGGGGCAGGGATCCCCAGTCCCAAGATTTAAAAGGAAAATCACATTCAGCATTAGAATAGTGATTAGGAGCTGAAATTTAGAAATTCAAGAGGGTCCTAGAAAAAATCTGCCTTGTTTTTGAGGGCTGGTTTTATATATATGTTGCCTTTTCAGAAAACAATAGATGCTGGAAGATAATATAATATCTTCAAAGTTCTGAGGACATATACCTATCCAAATTAAAATTCTATACCTTGTTTAAAAAACTATCCAGGAATAATAAAGACATTTCATTCATAGAGAGACAAAGAGGAATTACCACACACAAACCGTAACAACAAAACCGTCTAAAGCAGTAGTGGCCGCTTAGCCTGCTGTGTTGCAGTTCATGGGGTCACAAAGAGTCAGACACGACTGAGTGAATGAACAACGAGACAGCAAGAGGAATATTAAAAAAATAATAATTATTGATTATTGACTCCAATACCTCAGGATTTTCTTTACCTAAATAATCGAGATGGTGTTTGAATGATGGGAGCTTTAACTTTGTACATAATTCTCATGTGTTTTCCCCAAGGTTGAAGACCACTGTACAAAGAATGTTCTTCAGTAAAAACAAAAAAGCATTAAAAAAAAGAAGTAGGGCTGCTTCCATGTCTTGGCAATTGTAAACAGTGCTGACATCCCTTATAAGTGGAATCTAAAAAGAAATGATACAAATGAACTTACTTCCAAAAAAACCCAATGGAGAAGAGAATGCCAACTCACTCCACTATTTTTGCCTGGAGAATTCCATGGACAAAGGAGCTTGGAGGGCTAGAGTCCGTGGGGTCGCTAAGAGTCAGACACAATTGAGCAACTGACACATTTTCATGCAGGAGACGAAATAAATTATATTTATTTAGCCTCTATTTTGAGCTTTCCAGGTGGTTCAGATGATAAAAAATCTGCCTGCTGTGCACAAGACCAGGGTTTGATTCCTGAGCTGGGAAGATCCCCTGGAGGAGGAAATGGCAACCCACTCCAGTATTCTTGCCTGGAGAATCCCAAGGACAGAGAAGCACCAAGGACATCAATCCCAAGGACGTCAACTCGCAAAGAGTTGCACACACGACTGAGCGACTAACGTGCGCGCGCGTGCGCACACACACACACACACACACACACACACACACACACAAGAAAGACCTAGAAAATGAACTTATGGTCATCAGGGGGAAGGGATATTTAGGGAGTTTGGAAAGGTCATGTACATGCTACTATATTCAAAGTGGATAATCAACAAGGTTCTACAGTATAGCCCATGGAACCCTACTCAGTGTTAAGTGCCAGTCCAGATGGAAGGGGAGTTTGGAGAAGAATGGATACGTGTGTATGTATGGCTGAGTCCCTTTGCTGTTCTCCTGAAACTACTGTAAGTTGTTTATCAGCTATACTCCAGTACAAAATAAAAAGTTTAAAGTCTGAAAAAAAAAGAAAGAAACAGGAGTAGGGTACACTGAACAGTGATGAGCAAAGAAATGTATAATGTTGGAATGAATTTGAACAGTGGTTGAGTGTAAAAAATAATACTAAATAAAAGATAAATACAAAGCAAAACTAAAATATTAGATGCTATACTGAAATATTCGAGATCAGATTTTAAATTTGGGAAGACCATGAACTTCTTAGCAAGAAAATGAGATGATTAGTTTTAGACTTTTTAAAGTTAGAGATATATGTTAAAATTTTCAGAAACAACTAAAAATGAATGTTTCAGAATTAGTCACAAAAAGGTAGTCCATAAAAAGATAATGAAAAATGTGATTAAACAAGGTTAGTTCAGGAAAGGGTAAAACATGGAAGAATAAAGGGGAAATTGTTGTTGTTTAGTTACTAAGTCATGTCGATTCTTTGGAATGCTATGGACAGTAGCCTGCCAGGCTCCTATGTCCCTGCATCTCCCAGGCAAGACTACTGTAGTGGGCTGCCATTTCCTTCTCTAAGGGATCTCTCCAACCCAGGGTCTCCAGCCTTGGCAAGAGGATTCTTTACCACTGAGCCAATAAAAACAATACATATGATTACAAAGACAATAAAAATAAATTTAAAATTCTAGTTTATGTTGCATATAGAAGACATATACAAAATATTTTTTAAGATGCAGTGATGTGTGTCACTCGAAAGATTAATCATATATGTGATAAATGTTTTTCACTTTGTCACTTCATGGCAAATAGATGGGAAAACAATGGAAACAGTGACAGATTTTATTTTATTTAATCACTGCAGATGGTGACTACAGCCATGAAATTAAAAGACACTTGCTCCATGGAAGAAAAGCTATGACCAACCAAGACAGAATACTAAAATGCAGAGACATTATTTTGCCAACAAAGGTCTGTCTAATCAAAGCTGTGGCTTTTCCAGTAGTCATGTATGTATGTGAAAGTTGGACTGTAAAGAAAAAGCTGAGCACTGAAGAACTGATGTTTTTGAAATGCGGTATTGGAGAAGACTCTTAAGAGTCCCTTGGACTGCAAGGAAATCCAACCAGTCCATCCTAAAGAAAATCAGTACTGAATATTCATTGGAAGGACTGATGCTGAAGCTCCAACTCCAATACTTTGACCACCTGATGGGAAGAACTGACTCACTTGAAAAGACCCTGATGCTGGTAAAGATTGAAGGCAGGAGGAGAAGGGGATGACAGAGGATAAGGCGGTTGTGTTACAGGAAGGGGTACCCCTTCCAGGGTCTGAAACTGAGCTCTTGTCTAACACTCGGAAATGAATTGTCCAAGGAGACACAAGTGCTGACAAAGCAAGATATTTTATTGGGAAAGGGCACCCAGGTGGAGAGCAGTAGGGTAAGAGAACCCAGGGGAACAGCTCTGTCATGTGGCCTGCAGTCTCTGGGTTTATGGTGATGGGATTAGTTTCCGGGTTGTCTTTAGCCAATCATTCTGACTCAGAGTCCTTCCTGGTGGTGCACGCCTTGTTCAGCCAAGATGGATGCCAGAGAGAAGGATTTTGGGAGGTGGTTGGACATGTGGTGTCTCCTTTTGACCTTTCCCAAGCTCTTCTGGTTGGTGGCGGCTTATTAGCTCCACGTTCCTTACCAGGACCTCCTGTTGTAAAACAACTCATGCAAAAGGTTACTATGGTGCCTGGCCAGGGTGGGCGGTTTCAATCAGTGTGCTTCCCCTAACAGTTGTGTGGCATCACCGATTCGATGGACATGAGTTTGAGCAGGTTCTGGGCGTTGGTGATGAACAGGGAAGCCTGGGATGCTGCCGTCCATGGGGTCTCAAAGAGTCGGACGTGACTGAGTGACTGAAATGAACTAAATTGAGCAGAAATGTTTTTCAGGATTGCATATATGGCATGATAGCATGTATACAAATTTTTTAAAACAGAGCAATCATGTATGCTTCATGGATTCATTTTCATATAGTAAAAAACTAAAGCTTGAGTTCAAAGTTTTTATGTTGAATTCATTCTACCAGTTATCTAAGAAAAGGAAAAATGGGACTCAAATGGGAGTGGAAAGGAGAAAAAAGAAGTGTGTGCATGTGTGTGTTTGTGAACAGAAGCACAACAGTCAATGATGTGCTTCTTTTATAGCATGACTCACTGTACTCCACCACAATATTAATAAGATTTCAAATAATATAAGCATCTGTGCAGAAATAATTGTCTCATGCTTACACATATTGGGCAATGAGCTCACCTTACTATTTCCATCTAGTCTTCAATTAAAAATCTAGAAATGAGAATGGGCTGTTAGAGTTTAGTTAATGAGCCAATTATCTTTACAGAACATGCTAGTTATGCACAGCTTTACCTTGGCTTAATTATCTTTTAAAATATCAGGCATTCATTTTATGTCTCTAATTGATGGTTATCACACACACAGAGTTAGTTTGAAAATCCTTATCAATGTGCTTGAATATATTTGGTTGAATCATTGGACTAATCTTTTTTGAACTTACCCCAAAGTATATTTTATAACTGTCTACTAAAAATTGTGTTTGTGTTTAGCCTTCCTAAAGACAGTGGAATAATTCTAAATACAAAGTAGTCACATTAGAATTTTCCTAGTATCAAGACATTCAGTATTTGTGGAAACAAATTTTCTCAGGAAAATTTAGCTTCCAGCACAAGAGGAAAATAAGAGGAGATATAGATTTAAAGGCAAATTTGAAGATGAGAAATCAAAATTCAAATTCCATAGTGAAAGAAGAAAAGTTAATTATTATAGAGAAAGGCAAATAAAATGCAAAACTTGCTGCAACATATTTTGCTCAGTTACAAACTTACCCATTATTGCACTATTTTTAATCTATTGTAATATTTTCATCTTGAAATGAAGATTTACACAAGTCATCTGTTGTTGTTTAGAAAGGATCTGGAGTGATTGAAGGAGAAGGCAATGGCACCCCACTCCAGTACTCTTGCCTGGAAAATCCCATGGACAGAGGAGCCTGGTGGGCTGAGGTCCATGGGGTTGCTAAGAGTTGGACATAACTGAAGTGACTTAGCAGCAGCAGCAGAGTGGTTGAAATGAAATGATTTTCAAAGAATGTGCTTAAAGAAGGCTACAATACACTTAGGAGGACATAAACGTATCTCTTATTATTGACGATTTGTAGACCAGCCATGGGACTATACCTTAATTCCAATTAAAAAGAATTGATGATTTTATATATATACATATGCATCTTATCAAATTGATTCTAAGCCAGACAAAATCTAATGAAATCTAAATATGGTTGAAAAACTTAAATAATGTATTTTCATGTTTTTCCAAATGCTAGAAAATGAGAAAATTTTCTATTTGTCATTTTTGTTTGGAATCTCTTGGCTTCCTGAGCATGATTGTGTTAAGATATTGGAGAAATAGTCACAGGAAGCAACAGAGGCCATGAGACTGGAGACCGTTTTCCAGGTGGCTCAGTGGTTAAGAATCTGTCTGCTAGTACAAGTGATGCAGGAGACATGAGCTCAGTCCTTTGGTGGGGAAGATCCCCTGGAGAAGGAAATGGCAGCCCACTCCAGTATTCTTACCTTGCCTGGAAAATCCTGTGGGGATGCAAAAAGCGTCTAACATGACTTAACAAGTAAACAACTGTTTCCTTGTTAGAAAAAATAAAATAAAACTTTCTATCTATTTCATAGTGCCCTCAAGGATGTTTATAAAATAGAATTTGAAAAGTAAATACTTACTAGTTGTTAACTAATCAACCCCTTTGATTACGCATGCATTTCATCCTAAATTTGTTGCTTTTAGAATTCAGACGTATCCTTTAATCCTACCCCTCTCTTGACCACTCAGAGCTACAGATTTTTCTATTTCATGACATATCAGTGTTTAGCTCATTAAACATTTTTTGAGCAATTACTATGAGTGCTAAGCCAGGAGGATCAAAGATGAATGAATATTTATTTGTTTATTGGAGAGATAGTCTATTGGAGAAAGACAGAACTGTGAACAGATGACTGCATAAAGAGGTAAAGTCAATTCTGTTTATTCAGAGGAAGAAGTCCCTGTGATCAAACAAGTAAAATGATTTCGTTGTCCAAGACATGAATTTGTGATTTAGAATGCACAAGCATATTTATCTTGTTATCCACCATAGATGACCACCTATTATAATCAGAAAGACTTCTTCATGGCATATAAAGAACAGCATGCATGAACCTGTCATATTCAGAAAGTAAAGAAGTGGCACAGTGGGAATAATGCAGGAAGCTAAATCTCACGACGACAGATTTAAAATGCACTTTAATTGTTTTTACTATTATTAACCTATTTGGGCAAGTAGTAGCATTCCTTGCTGTTAGCATTTTTTTTCATCCAAGACTTGAAACCGGACGTTCAATGCTAATATCATAAAAATATTAAGGATTTAGTTCATTCACAAATTTATAAAAATAGATTAGCACCAGAGACCTATTTATCAGAAACAGAAAAGGTAGAACAATTAAACTCACTAACAGTTCTTTGTCAACCAAAGTGGGCAGAAGTTTTATATGTAGAGGTCAATCCTGGGCCAGAGGCTATTTAATATTTTCATCAAAACTAGAGTGATAGGGAAGTCTGTGGACTTAGTAATTTACTGTTCTCTTTTAGTTGGTAAGACTGATTAACACTTTGAATGCCAAGATCAAAATTCAACATGATCATAATATGATCTTGACAAACTGGAGAAGTGGTTTAAAACAATGCAATTTAATAAGTCTAAGGGTCAGATGTGGACTCTAAAGGGGCTGGGAAAGAAATGGAAAGTATAATAAATGTAGATGCTACCATGCTAGTGAGAATGCATGTGTGTGTAATATGATATGTAATAAATAATATTAAGTATGACTTGAGTCAAGAATATAGCAATAACTTTTATTATTTTCCTCTCTCTCCCTGTGGCATAGTGCTTAAAAATGTAAGTAAAAGTTGTGTCCGACTCTTTGTGACCCCATGGACTGTAGCCTGCCAGGCTCCTCTGTCCATGGAATTCTCCAGGCCAGAATATTGGAGTGGGTAGCCATTCCCTTCTCCAGGGGATCTTCCTGACCCAGGGATCAAACCCAGGTCCTCCTGCATTGCAGGCAGATTCTTTACCCTCTGAGCCACCAGGGAAGCCCAAGAATACTGGAGTAGGTGGCTTATCCCTTCTCCAGGGGATCTTCCCACTCCAGAAATCAAACTGGGCTCTCCTGCATTGCAGGTGGATTCTTTACCAGCTGAGTTACCTTATTTACAAATGTTTTTAATACATTTCATCAAAATTTATTCTTTTAATCCTATATCCTTGCTGTTAAAATTAAATGTAATTCTAAGATATATAAGCAAAGAGAAGGGTAAAAAGTACGAATAAGCAGCTGAATATTAATGAAATTACTATCGTGCTTTACAAACACAATGTATGCATTTATCTTGTTACCAACACATTTATTCATTTATTCATCAATCATTTAATATTTATAGAACATCTACTATGTCCCAGGCACTGCATTAGGTGCTGGTAATACAAGGTGGGGAAAAGCAAGCACTGTCCATATTTCTTAAAGCCTTCAGTCTAATGAATAATTACTAAATTTTGGTAAATATAGACAAGGTACTATAAGCCATGGAACAAGGAGTGTTTCTTAGCTGGAAGGACGAGGAAAGGCATCTTTTCTGAAATGTCTTCTAAACTGATGTAGAAGGGAGATAGCCTAAGGGAATGAGGGGGTAAAGGAACATTTCTTGCAAAGGGAAAAGCAAATATTAAGGTTTTGAGCTTCAAAATAGAATGGTTCTTGTTGATATTAACATTATAGTTTCAACAAGTAGAATTAAATTTCTGTTTGTTAAATATATTGCATAAATGTAAAGGAATGGATTTCTGCCAAAATTAGGATATATAACTGGTTTAGAAATGTGTTCTGTGATGTCAGCAATTTTAACACTGGCCTTGGGACTGGAAGATAAAGTGTACGGTCAAAGAGGTTATCCTCTGAACCCAAGGGCACTGCTTGGGTTTCTGCTGAAATCCAAAGTTTCTGCTGAAGAAGATATCTTGCTATTGATATTGAGATGCTCTTGAATGACTTCAAATAAAAGGTCCAAACTGAAACTCAGAAAGACAGCCGACCTCATGTGATTTAAATTTGAACTGCTTCTCAGATAGGTAATTTATATGTTGGGGTGAATGGAAGCTGGGCTTACTTTCTCTAAAGAGATCAATGACTTTGTACTGTCAGATTTGGCTTAATGTTTTCATTTTAAAAATCCCTGACCTCACAAACTCTCTAAGCAAGAGTAAGGGGAAAGGACAGGACTATCTTGTTTAGTTATATTACCTTGAATTTGGAACAGGTTTCCCAGGTGACACAGAGGTAAAGAATCCAACTACCAATGCAAGAGATGCAAGTTTGATCCGTGGGTCCTGAAGAACCACTGGAGATGGAAATGGCAACCCACTCCAGTATTCTGGCCTGAGAAATCCCATGGACAGAGGAGCCTGGTGGGCTACAGTCTGTAGGGTCCCAAAGAGTCAGACATGACTTGACTGAACACATGCATCTTGAATTTGAAATTTAAATTGAGCTGCCCTTTCTCCACCAATGCTTGAGTAGAAGCATGCAGAGTGTAAGTAGCTGTAATGGAGGAGATTAGCTCATTCCATGGCCACATCTAATGGATCACAAAGAAATTCAGGTATAACAATTCTTCGCCTAGTTCATAGTCATTTATTTGTAATTATGGAAAAAACCTAGAAAACTTTAAATGGTGGATAATCAGCAACATTCACATTTTTCCTTGTGGTTTTCCAGGATCATGCAAACCAGAAGCTAAACACATTTAGGCTTTGAAAAATGAGTTTTGGAAGTTTATTGATGGCATCATAAGAAATACCTTCTTATTAAAATAATCTCCAAATATTTTAGGAATAACTAGAATCTCTCTAGAAATAATTCATGCCTTAATTATTATAAATGATGGAAATTAATACTGAAGTATTTCAGGAAAAGATAACACATCTTAATGTTATCTTAATGTGACATATAAGCACATGAGGATATCTCTATTATGAAATTTATTGCATTTTGCTACAGCATATTTGTCTGTTTTTTCTTCCAGATTACAAGTTTCTTGAAAAAGATCTAATTTGTTGCCTACAAAATACAAATATAAAGTACATATCTTTAAATACTGCTGAATTTGATAAGTTGCAAAACCTGATTGGTTTAACAGTTTTCATCAAATTTGACATTTTTTTTCTCACTAAAAATGGGTTCCCTAGATGGCACTAGTGGTAAAGAATCTGCCTGCCAATTCAGGAGATGCAAGAGATGCAGGTTTGATCCCTGGGTTGGGAAGATCCCCTAGAGAAGGAAATGGCAACCCACTCTAGTATTCTTGACTGGAAAATCCATGGACAGAGAAGCCTGGTGAGTCCAGGAGGTGGCAAAGAGTTGAACAGGACTGGGCCCAAAGGATAGGATCTCACCAAAGAAGATGTACAGATAAGACATTAGCATATGAAAAGATGTTCAAAATTATATGCTATTATGGAAATGCAAATTAAAACAATAATGAAATACCACTACATATCTATTAGAATGACCAGAATTCAGAACATTGTCAACACCAAGTACTGATGAAGTATTTATGAAGTAACAGAAACTCTCTTTTTTAATTGAAGTATAGTTAGTATACGGTATAATGATTCACAATTTTAAAGGTTATACTCCATTTATGGTTATTATAAAACAGTGTCTATATTCCCCATGCTGTCAGCATATCCGTGTAGCTTCTCTTAGACAAGGTAGTTTGTAGCTTCTCTTATACAAGATAGTTTGTACTCCTTAATTTCCTACCCCTGTATAGCCCCTGCTCTTCCCTCTCCCCACTGGTAACCACCAGTTTATTCTATCTGTGAGTCTGCTTCTTTCCTGTTATGTTCTCTAGTCTGCTGTATTTCTTAGATTCAACATATAAGGGAACTCTTATTCATTGCTGGTGGCAGTGCAGAATGGTACAGACACTTTGGAAGCAAGTTTGGCAGTTTCTTACAAAACTAAACATGCTCTTTCCAAATGATACAGCAATCATGTCTTTGGTATTTACCCAAATGAATTAAGAACATATGTCCACAGAAAAACCTGCACACTGTTGTTTATAGCAGCTTTATTGATAATTACCAAAACTTGGAAACAATTAAGATGCCCTCTAGTAGGTGAGTGGATAAATTAACTGTGGTACATCCAGACTGTGGAATATTGTTCAGTGCTAATGAGCAATGTATTATCAAGCCATGAAAACACAGGAAGGAACTTTAAGTGCATCTTACTAAGAGAAAGAAACTAATCTAAAAAAAGGCAACAAACCATATGATTCCATCTAAATAGCATTCTGAAAAAGGCAGAACTATGGAGACAGTAAAAAGATTATTGATTGTCAGGAGTGGAAAGGAATGGATGAACCGGCAGAGCACAGATGATTTTAGGGCAATAAAATTATTCTACATGATACATATCATTATACATTTATGAAAATTCATAGCATATACAACAAGCACGAATGTAAGCTATGAACTTTGGGTGATGATGATGTCAGTGTAGGTTCATCCATTGTTAACAAATGTAACAACTGGTGTGGGATGTTAATAGTGGAGGAGGAGAGGAGGTTGTGGGTACAGGCAGTATAGGAACTTTCCACCTTTTCAATCATTTTTGCCATGAATGTAAAATGTCTCTAAAAAAATTGTGTATAATTTTAAAAGTTTGACCTTTTTTACCCATTGCATCTTGAAATTCCTTTTATTTCCTTCCATTTCTCCTTTCTATCTGAGACTTCACATATGTACATGTTTTACCTCTAAGTAGTGTATTTCAGTTTACTGTGGTTAGACTTCTTTTTCTCTTTGCTTCAAAGATTTCATATGAGAAAGAAATGTAAAATATTTTATTAATAATTTTTAAGAATCAGAATAACTACAATGATTCTTATATTAGAGCAACTTATACATCTTTGTATATTTGCATATTGTATAGCATCCATAAAGAATAAACTATTTTCTATACATTTCTCACTCAGTGTGGCTTATGAAAATAAGAATGTTGACTGAAGTTGTCACTGCATATTTATATTTGAAAGGAATTTTTTAATCACTGGACCTGGTGGAAAATACAAAAATATCTATGGAGAATAAATTAATGAATATCACAAAATTATACTATATTCTATAATATAATAACAGCTTTTTCTGTGTGACAGGCCATAAATAATATGTGGTATTTGATAATAAATACTAATAATTTACATGTAGGAACTTGAGCTGTAGCCTTGCCAAATGCGTCATCTTTCTACTAGTCAGCCCTTGAATTTTCTATTCAGTTTCCTCTACCCAGATTCTTTTTTAGATTTATTGCTGTTTGTTTCACTAAAAAAGGGAGATGTATATATATTCAAGGTTAAGATCATAAGTGAGAGTTCTCATAAACTGATCTCTAGAAAGTTGATATTTTCTCCAATAACTTCATGATGTCTACAAATATTTCCCCATTTACCTGGTGTTTTTTATGTTAACCATTTTCCTATCTTTCACTGAAATCTTGCTACCACTGTTTATTGACATTCTTTCCATGTGCTTATATTTTCACCATGGTCATGCCTGAGCTTCGGGAAAATGGAATTTTGATGGACCACAAATTTTTTTTCAGAAAAAGCAACTTTTAGACTGTTTGAAGTTATAAATGGAAATATGAATACCATTCTTCTTACGTAAGAGTTTTAATATTTAAACCATTGTGTATAATATTTATGGAGACTATAACAATGCAAGGTTATTCTTCCTCCAAATGCTGCTGGATAGATTCTTGAAAATGCATGCTGTTAATAAATTACTTCTTATCTTGGTATAACTTCAATATTTCTGTTCCTAAATGTGTAAATGATATATAGAAATGCTTAAGTTACATAAAGATAAGACGACAGATATATGTATGCCTTATATTATCTTGCATTACTATATGGATCAATAGATCTCTATATATCACTACATTATCATGTATATACTTTACATGGTCACATATATTCCTTACAAAGATGATTCAGTATCATTCAAATAAATTCTTGCCTGTTGAAAGATTTAGCCCCGGTCTCCTACTCTAGATGGGATGGTAGATGGGAGGCATTAGTAAACCTAGATGCCTAATCACATTCACCAATCCCTCATCCGATGTTCTCTGTTGCTTTTCCACTAGCTCAACCCAGTGATTGAGAATTCTCTCACATTTTGCTTCAGAGGGGTTGAGTTCTATCTTTCTCTTCTCTTGCCATAGTCTTGACCTCTGTTTTAATAGTTTTGAATAAAGTCTTCCTCATCTACTTAACTCCATCCAGTGCAATTTTTCTTTGACAGTATATGTGTGTATGTATGTATTGGTATATTTATACATATATGTATATACACACACGCATGCATACATTCATATATACCTACTATGCATACCAGAGTCGCTGTAGTCCAACTTTGATTTATTCATATTCTTTGGTTTTCTATAAATTGTTGTATTTATTTTTCCTGGAAAATATTAAAAATATTGCATGGGGAATTTTTCAGTAACACAAAATTAGGAGGAAAATCTATTTTCACTAACAATAACAATATGATGGGCTTCCCTTGTGGCTTAGCTGGTAAAGAATCCACCTGCAATGTGGGAGACCTGGGTTTGATCCCTGAGTTAGGAAGATCTCCTGGAGAAGGGAAAGGCTACCCACTCCAGTATTCTAGCCTGGAGAATTCCAAGGACTGTATAGTCCATGGGGTCACAAAAAGTCGGACACGACTGAGTGACTTTCACTTTCACAACAATATGATATGGTAACTATATATATATGTGTGTATGTATGCCTAGAGCAAACATTAAAAGGTTGCTTTTCCCAGAAGCCTGATTTCAGAGTGATTCTCTGGGGCTTTTGCCAGTGAGGGTGGTTCTTTAAAAATTCTACAGATCAGGTACAGAGTATAACCTTAAATTAAATGATATGTGCAGTATATCTTTTTTTTTAGTTTTTTTTAAATATCTTTTAATTTGCCAAAACACTTAGAGTTGATTCTTAAAAGCAAAGGTTCATTTACAAAATGGCAGCTATTGAACTCAGAGGGAAACTATGTTGGCTTAAAAACAAAACCACATATGCCTGAGGAACTCCTGTTTTCACTAAGTTCTCTCTTCATGTGTTAATTGTAGAGTAGGAATTGATTCATATATCTCTTAAACTTTTTCTTGCCAAATTCCCTTAAGGTGGTTACAGAAAGAGGAGAAATATTTATAAGGGAAGATATGGAAAGTGAAAGCAGAACAGGTTTTGCATAATATCATGCTAAACACAAAAAAGCAATGGTTAAAAAAATCTTTGTAAACTCAGAGTCATAGATAATGATAAAATAGTAATATCAATGAGATTGATATGAGGATCTTGAAAGTAATTTTTTTTCAATAGTGAACCAAAGACAAAGGAGAAATCACACTGGGATACAAATGGATAATTTCACATAACTATCTAAATCATTTGAATTTCAGGAAAAAAAAAAGTTAATATCAATTACTGACATATTTGTGTGCATTATAGATAAGGAAAATAATATCAAAAGGAAAAAAATCCATTGCATAGGCAAGAAAATCTTCCATAAAGAATTTTATCAAAAATATTATGGAAGATAATTTTTAAAGACGGCCACTCTCTTTCATCAGCAACATGTTGATGAAGTCTTTAGGAAATTCTTAGTAGAGAAAGATTATTGTCCAATTATTTTGTTGACCCATTCCCTGCCTTTAATACAGATTTTTTTTTTCTTCTTTCTCTCTTTAGGAAATTGAGATGGAAGGAGAGGTATATTCTCTCCAGTGATTCTCTAGTAATAAATAATGTTTGCAAAGAAAATTCAATTGAGCAAAAATGGAGAGTCTGCTTAGTTTCTTAAGTAGAATTTCTGCTTAAAGAATGAAAGAATATAGCAGAAAAGGCAAGAATTGCAGCAAAAGAAAGTCATGACCTCAAATTATACTGTTGCCCATACTAACTGCTTGATCATAATCACTGTAAATTTTTCTGAGCCTGTTTAATTCAGATGCAAGACCAAGATGAATAATATCTTCTTCAGTGGCTTCAGGTGAGGATTAAGGGAGACTATATGAAAATACCTGGGATATATAATATTCTTAATAAATGTAGTTCCTTTCTGTATAAAGGAACTAATTTATTATTACTTAATTACCTTACTTTTCACACCTCCAGAATATGAAAGTCACTAGGACAATGGGCTTGCTCAGACTTCTTTATAGCTGTTATTATTACTTAAATCTAACACAGGGATTTAGAGGCATTACAAAACAAACAGTGGGAAAGTTCTGAAACAATGTTATTGCTGAACAATTCCAATCGAACAGTTATTTTCATTGTGTGGGAAGAGAGAGAGAAGATAAATCAAGTTACAGGTTTTAAAAGAGAGAGACCAGAAACTGTATCTGTTCAGCAACTGCCCCATTTCAAGTCGACTGTCTGCATCTTCACCCCCTTCCTTGCACAAAAGTGCCCCTTAACTATTGCTCATAGAGTCAGGGTGTGTACTCAGCACTTAATTTGTGTACAAACAGTTCGCAGACTGATAAACCTGGTCAAAGAAGAAGATCAGGGCAATCCTAACTTTCCTAGGTCTCTGAATCGGGCCTCTAAATACTGAGAGATTATGGGTTACATGTAGATAACACAGACTCCTACCACTAGTTGAGTGGCAGTCTCAGAGAAAAGAAGAATGCTAAAGTTGGGAGGCAAAATCAGCCTACTCTTTGTACTTATTGGTTTAAGTTACAACTTGAACATGAATTTGTTAAAAGAAGAAAGCAAAGCAAAAGAAGAAGAAAGAAAAAAGGAAAAAAAATGTCCTCTTTAAATAAATAAATTAATAGTTCATGTGGGTAGCATACAATTTTTCTCAATGTGTGATTCATAAAGGAAAATATTCTGAATTATGCACACAGTAAAATGTGGTGAGGGTTTTAGAAAAGCCCATATTTTGTGTGGAAATTAAATATAGGCACTGGGAAAGCCCTGACTGTGTACACAAAGACGGCCTGCCTGCGTGGGGAACATATGGAACTTATTCCATCTTCTGTAAACTACACAGGACTTTCGGCGACATCTCTTACGCAGCCAGTCAGCGCAAGAGCTGTGTGGCTGCCACTGTGCCTTTCAGCATCTCTTCCAGTGTTATACTGCAAACTGACAAAGACCCACAACACATCCAGAGGTGTGATGCAACTGAATGAACTCCAGGAAATTCAGAGAGCCATTTACTAGAAAAGGGCTGCGTAGACAATGACTGCTAATCAAACCCACTTGAAGTTTTCCATCAGTTCCATCACCAGGAGCCTTGGAGACTGGGAATGTCATACAGTCTTGCCTCCCTTCTCATTTGTAGCCTGGTGAGGTTTTCTACGAAAGTCACTTCATTAGAAGTGCTAGTAAAGATGTATGAGGTTTCTACCTGAAATATTCTTGGCACCTTACACATTAAAAGTGAGTGCAAATAAAATTACATGATCTGGCGAAATCATTCTCTTTAGAATTCTTATTGAAAGGATAAACAAATAATCCTGAAAAAATAACCATTATAAACAAAGTTAAGATAAATGTTGCCAGCAGAGTTAACTACTTCACGGATATTACATTTTTCTTTTTAAAGAAAGGAGCATAAGTAACTTGGAAGGAATCAAGATACAAGATGCAACTTTGATTCCTCAAATTAACATGAAACCAGTAATTACTAAATGTGGCAGTCTCTTTACTGAGCTCAACCCCACTTCCCACCCACAAATCAGTTCCCTTTTTGATTGACTCAGTAGAAGGGCCAAGAATTGCATAGATAAAATCCCTCTGGGGCACTGTTAAGGTACATCATTTCAAAAGAACAGCATGTACTTATGCAACCTAAATTCATTTTTATAACAACATTCTGACCACAAAAACATTTTAGTGCCCAGATATGCCAATTCAGCAGTTTTTACCAGATTCACACAAGCAGTAAAACTAGAAAGAAGGGTACCTAACTCTGAGTTTATCAAAAACTTAACCAAATATTAATAATACTTAAGGAAAGTATAGAAGTAGGAACATAACATTAAGAGCAAAATCTATGTAGTTACAAGATTCAATTTTTGGCCTTCAGACAGATATGTGACTTTAAACATTTTAGTTAATTTCTCTGGGTTTCCTTTCCCTCATCTGTCAATGGAATTAATAATCAGACCACTGTGAGAGTTGCATGAGGTAAGACATGGACTAGTCATTTGTGCTTGGAATTGTGCTGGGCTACAGTGTAAACATCAGCCACAAAGCTATTTCTAACTATAAAAGTGAACTGAGATATTCAGTGATAAATACACAAGAGATTTTCAAAGCATAATACAAAAAAAACGACATCAATGTCTCATCACTGTTGTATAGTGATTACATGTTGAAATGATAAGATCTTGATATTTCAAGATCTTATATCAAATAATATATATCAAAGATATATCAAATAAGATATATTGAATTAAAGTATCTTATTACAATTAATTTCATATTTTTCCTTTTTTAATATACATACTACAAACTGAAAAATTACATAGCTCTTCCTTATTAGAATTATATTTTAAAAAAATAAAAAAAATAAAAGAATTATATTTGACCATGTCAACAGAGAACAAATTAAGTGCTTAATGAAGACTAAATAAATAAACATTATAATTTTTGACTTGTATTATGTTTGCAAAAGAAATGCAAAATTAAACTCTACAGAATAGGAAAGGAAGGCTCATTTGTACTTTTTGCCTTAAATATTTAACAAATAAACAGGCAAAAAAATAAAATGTTAGTTTAAAAGCTGTCTTCAGCTTGTACAAGTTCACACGAGGGAAAAGCCACAATCGATTTAGAGACAGAACTTTTTACCTTTTAGGCAAACGCTGAGAACAAAAATATTAAATGGATCACATGGTTTTGGAAAGCAAATTTTTCTGTGTAGAGTCTAGTAAAAATAGGTTTAAACAAAACAGTTCATTCACTTTGCAGAGCAATTTGGCGAGTCCAGTGCTTCTTCCCCAGGAGGGTCGGGAGAAGAGGACTAAGAGAGGAGTCAGAGCTGAAGGCAAGGAATCTCTAAGGAGAGAAAGAGAGGAGAAGATGGCAACAGCCAGTACTTGAAGAAGATACCAAGAGCAAAATAATCCATCAGGGTAAAGGAGGGTCAGTGACTTCTTTAATAATGATCGATATTCAACTTCAAATTTTCTACCTAAAGTGTGTTTTAAAATTCTACTCTAAATCATCATCAGAAATCTGTTTAACAGAAGAGCCTGGTGCTTCTGCTGCTTTATGAGAGGAAGCAAAGTGGGAGGTCCTTGAGGGTGAAGATGCCTAAGAGATAAGGAAGCTAGTCAATATCAAAGATTGCGAATTCGTCAGAAGCAGGAAATCAGAGTGAGACATGCCAAGAAAAAGTATAACTTTTTGGAGAATAAGTGGTGCTAAGTGGCCCCCGTCATACTAGGACTTAATTCTCAATCTGTTCAATGAGATATTAAAAGAAAATTGACTTCAGATGAGGCGGTCAGGAGTTCCGGAGAGACTAGCAATTCAATTATATTTACTGATGTTTTTAGACAAGGAATTTCAGAAGTGCAATTAGCGGACATTTGTATATTGAACACAGATTGCAAAACTTTTTCAAAAAGAGTGTCTGGTTTGATCCTTGGAATAGAGGAGGGGGTTATTATTTTCCCCATTTTAAAAATAATGAACTAAACTCAAAAAGACTAAATAACAGAGGCAAGATTGCTCATCCATAATGTAGCAGAAATAGGTATCCTGATCTTCAGAAGGAAATCTCATGTTCTTTCACCTCCATATACAATATATGCATGATTCTCTTCCTTGCAATTATGATAAAATATTTTTTTCCTGTTGCTACATATTTTTTACCTCTCAGGTGGAATCAATAGTACTCACTTTATTAGACAGTGGTGGTGATGATGAAATTGTTGATAAAGAACATCAGTTTCATCAACATCATCATGATCACCATCATCATCATAAAAATCATCAAAAAACTCATTTTAAATAATCAGTAATTTTGAGGTTCTAATACCCCTATTAAAATAGGTATTGCTATTCTCAATAACAGAAACATTAAATGTAGTTAGACAATGAGGAACTAATGCAGCCTCAAATATTATCATTACATTGTTGAATTTAAAGACATTCATCCAAGTAACAGTTTTGTGCAAATTCTAAGCATTACAAATTCTCTGTGCTAGGAGTAGTGTTACATACCTATCAGAGAGGACAGAAACAGGAATCTGAAAAGGCCTCTCAAATTCTCATAGTCTAGTTATAAGTAGACAACTGAAAAGTAATTAATATATAAATATGAAAAAAATTACTAGGAAAGCATAGCAGATCGTGGGCATTACTGTCAGAAAAGATGAATAAAAGTTATTCTGAGTCATTAGCCCTTATCAATATTTATCTGTGGAATAACATCTTCTTTCATAAGAGGGAAAATGTATCTCCTAATATATTTAACAGGCAAGTGAACGTGAAAGTCACTCAGTCATGTCCAACTCTTTGCGACATAGTCCATGGAATTCTCCAGGCCAGAATACTGGAGTGGGTAGCCTTTGCCTTCTCCAGGGCATCGTCCCAACCCAGGGATCAAACCCAGGTCTCCCACATTGCAGGCGGATTCTTTACCAACTGAGTCACCAGGGAAGCCCTTTGATAGGCAAATGTAGTCCAAATGTGAGATGCTTTTCTCTTTCTTTCTTTCTTCCTCTCCTTGAAAGAAATAGTCATCAACTTAAACATCAAGCTGGTTAATTCTGTGTTTACATTTGACATTTTGGATGGTGATTGCATGGCTAATTTTATTTTATTTTTTGCACGCTTGATTTATTATTTTACTTTTTGGAATTATCTAAGTGAAAAAAATCACTAAGCTACTTAAAAATAAGGAATAAGAAGGAATTCCCAAATTGAAAACATAAATATGTTGGAGTAATCGCTGTTAGGGAGATTATAGAATTAAGTGATCAGAGCATTTGGAATCAGAGTTAAATTAAAATTCTGGCCCTGCTACTAGGCACACAAATTTTGTCAAATTACTAAACTTCCAGAGGCTTAGTTTCCTTCTCAGTAAAAGAGAAGAAAATAATACTTTTTCAGCATGCTATATTGAGTCCTAAATAAAACTGAGCTTATAAATATCATGTAATATACACAACAGATAATATAATATATAACATATAATAAAAATATATTCTTATTTATTACAGGACATCCAGGTTGATATGCTCCCTGAAGTTACTAAGGGTATTAAAACTACATTAAATGTCTTAAGCTCATTTAATGTATGAAAATATTCTAATACTTGGAATAAGCATGCTAGAAAAGTATTTCTTTGTTCCTTCTTAACTCCATCATTTTTCTTTATTTTGACAGTGAGACATGATCCTATTTCATTGGGTTTTTTACTCAATCAAGTACTGTGTGTGTCTCTTCTCCATGTATGGATAAAAACAGCCCTTCTGCAACATGTGTAATTTGTAAGAATGCAATAAATGCCTCCAAAAAATACAATCTGGACCATCACCACAAAATAAAAGCATTGTAGCTAACTATGCAAAGAACCCACTAAACTAAAAGCAGCCCTTACAAAACAAACCATTCTTTTCTTAAGCAATCAGTGCAAATTGCAAAAGCAACAAACATTTTAGCCACAGATGAAGGAGCCACAGACAGTCCGCAAAAGCCTCATGTGAAATTGCCACATATTATAGAACTAGAAGAAACCATTTGTTGGTGGTAAGTGGTGACTGCATCAGAATATTCTAAGAGATACTTAGAACTCTCAGATGCATGAACACCTATCTGAGTTGACATTTTACTAGGACAATAAGGTCTTCCTACAGGGTAGAGTATAGAATTAAACCTATTTAATTTTGAAGTATACCACTGAGAAGTTGTGAATCTTAATAAAAGAAGGAAAGGCATATTATTAAAAAATGTAAAAGTATTGCCAAGAAATTGACCACAATTATGTAAATAAAAGATATTCAAAAATACCTGCTCCAGAGTCTGATGTGACAATAAGCCCAGAAGACTCTAAACAATGATGTTATGAATCTTTTACAATGATTCTAGGTGTTAGGGGAATCAAGTCCAAATTCTCAGGGAATCGTGCAAAAATTTGACATGAATGCTGAACAAAGCTTGGAAGAAATGTGGATAAAGCTATGAAAAATTGCTATTTGAATTTAAAGCAATTTTCTTTTAAAGAGCAAAATATAAGATAGAAATCCATGAGAGTGCTCAAATTAGTATAATTTGGTAAATAATATCATGTTAATGTATGTCAACATTGTGAAAAATAGCACAATCCTTGTTATAAGTGGAGTTTTATTTTAACGTGAAATGCATGGCCTGGTTTTCTTTGGCGCTCATGTGTTGTCTCCATAGAATTCAGAATTTCTCTTTCTGTCACCTTGTTGCTGTCCGGTCACCAAATGCTGCCTGACTCTTTGTGACCCCCATGGGACTGCAGCATGCCAGGCTTCTCTGTCCTTCACTATTTCCCCAGAGTTGGCTCAAACTCAGGTCCATTAGGTCCAGGATGCTATTCAACCATCTCATCCTCTGTCGCCCCCTTCTCATCGTGCCCTCAATCTTTCCCAGCATTAGGGTCTTTCCCGAAACTGGAGTGGATAGCCATTCCCTTCTCCAGGGGATCTTCCCAACCCAGGGATCAAACCCAGGTTTGCTACATATAAAGCATATCTTTACCATCTGAGTCACCAGGGAAAGCCTTACGTTCACCTAATCTCTGCCAAATTCTCACTCTGGCTTCCTGAGGATGTTAGATGTACCAAACTAAGTGGCTTTCTTTCCTTTTCCAAGATGAAAGGGGAGAGACTGAGAGATTTACCTAACGGCTGCCTAAAATTTGGGGACGGCAAAGTAAGGGGTTCAGAAAAAGACATGGACCAAAAATACTACTGATAAGCCTATTGACAGAGAGACAGATAAAACCAACCATGTTCTGTGCTTATGTGGAAAGCAGAAGTTTACTGATCAAGTCCTATATTCCAGGTTGAGAGAGTTAAGAGAGACACAGGACGTGCACACACATACACACCTTTCTCATGGCGCACTGATCTTAAGGTGTTAAAATGGTCAGTCCTATCATGCATTGTTTTTCCTCTGTTGCGCCCTTCAAAATGCATCTCAACTATAGTTGCTATAGTTTGTCGTGAAATGTTTCACGACAGGGTAATGAACTATAAACATCTTGTAGTATCTTAATAATATTGAAGGACGATTCATAACAGGATGATTCTTTACTACCTGAGCCACCAGGAAAGCCCGCATTAAAGAACATGGTGCATTCTACATGGTGACTATTTACTGCTAATGTTTATCTTGTGTTTTGTATAACATACAGTTGCTTAATAAAAGAATCTAAGCATCAAGATAATGATGATTTTCCCAAATGATCGTATTTAGTTGAATTTCCAGAAAGACTTGATGAATTCCTATTTAAGTATAATCTTTACCTGGACTAACCAAGATACACTAAGCATTAAGTATTGAGAGTGTTTAATTTTTACCCAGCAGTAGTTTTTATAAACTCTGCATAGTGTTTAGTACTAAGAAACTTAGAGATAAGTGGAGGTACATTTTATGCACTTGTGTATTATGGGATAGGTAAGGATGAATAAGTAAAGACAGAAAAGGGACTCTGAACTCTAAACTGGTAACCAGAGGAATTTCAGGCTAGCTTCTTGTATGCCCACATCTCAATCAGCTATTATGATGACCTTTTCTAATAATTGCCTCATTTATAAATGCAGAACTTACTTCCCAGGAGAAGAGTATTTACTGTCACGAGCACATGTGAGCGCACATACCACTTTACTGTTGCGTACTCTGAATTATAAAGAAGGCAATTGCCATGCATGAAGCTTCAACTTTCCCATTTTCTAAGGTTTTTAGAAAGACAAAGAAAAGGAAGATTTTGTTAGAGAAGCCAAAATTCCATAGCCCTCTTGTAAGCTGCTTGTTGTGTTTGGATAAGGGGTAAAATGACCAGAAGAGAACTGGGATTAGCAGAGTATTTTATTATACCTAAGAACACATGCTCAACTTCATCCCAGTTTCTCTAAAAGTTTCCAAATGGACAAAATAGCAAGGCATGACAAGGAACAATAAACATGCTAACGTTTTACTACAACCACACCTTCATAACCTGTGTATTACCCTGGCACCGCTGTCAGTATTGAAATAACTCAAGAATAAGGATGAGGAAGAGGAGGAGATGGAAAAGAAGGTACGACAGCTGTTAGGAAAGTCGGGATGTTCCAAATTGCATGAACTAGGAAAACTCACAAAGATACACCTTGTCACTATAATTTTCAGTGCATACTTAACAAATTAAGGAACAAAGAACCCTAATCACAAACACCATTCTCAGACAGAGCACATTCTTACTTGTAGAAGGCAGTCTGCTGTGTTTGATGGAGTAATTAGAATTAAATGAAAACTCCCTAATCTGAAAAAGTCATTAGAAAATACTCATTGTCGGACCTGAGAGTTTTATGATAAATGTTGTTTTCTTTTGCATAATGCTTAGTGATTACGGACTTATTTTACTTTTAATAGATTTCCTTTGGTGTGTTGTGTGTTTATAAGTAAGCAGGCTGATGTTACTCATTTGGGTTGTTTCTTGCAGGACTTCAAAGCTATTCCTAATCTCCAAAATGTGCAGCACACCATTCTAAAATGGTTGCATCAATTTAACAAATTTTGGTCAGTGTTATGTTAGTGATCTTGCTTTGAAGTCTATCATGTATTAATTGTCTGATATTTTTGATTCTCTATCTCTTTCTTTCTCTCTTTCTCTCCCATGAAGCTGTGCTGTAAGTCAGGCATGGAAGTGTGAGGGACAAATTTCCTGAGTAACCCAACTGTTAGATTCAGAAATATCAGTTTGGAAGGGATTGTCAAAACTGCATTTACAAATGACAGTATTCTGCAAAAGGAATTCTAAAAAGACAAAAAGAACCTAAAAGATCACATACAATACAAACCAAAAATAAACTTTAAATAACCATGCAATAGAAAGCAATAAGAAAGAACCAAAAATAAAATCAACTGGACTTAGATATTTAGAGAAAATGCACAGAAATAATAATAAATGTGTGAAAGTGGTTCAGGTTTGCTAGGGATCAAAAAATTAAATCAGAAACTACAGCCTAAAGATTTTTTTATTTAGATTAGCAAAATCAGAATGACTATGATCTCACATGTTATTATTGATAAAGATATAAATGAGTACAATATTTTGGAAAGGAAATCAGTATGACTACTTGAAGCAACAATTTTATTTTAGGAATTCATCATGCAGGAATACCTTCCTGATAGAAAAAGAGAGAGATTTTTGAGATATGTTGCTGCTACAGCATTGTTTGTGATAGAAATGCATTGAATAATCTAAACTGCCATTAGCAGAGGACTGATTAGATAAATTATGGCACATCTACCTAGTTCAGGATTAGAAAAAACATTATATCTATACATATTTTATAATAAGCATAGGCATAAAAATATCTGTTTTCATTTAGGTAAAAATAACATAAAATACATTTTGCAGGGAACAGGAAAATTTTTATTATAGTAATGCACATATTAAAATATATGCATATACAATTAGAAAGTAATATCTTCATAAAAATATTTCAATGTTTTAAATATTAAAATTATGCAAACCAAGTTCTTAGTGGTATCACTTCTGGAGAAAATATATATGTATATGTATTATACACTCACATATATATGTATATATAGTCATAATATATTCATAAATAATTAGCTATTACTTTTTTATTCTAGGCTAACAAAGCAACATTAAATTAAAAACTTTGCATAGAGTTTTGTATAATGATGCTATGGAGAATATAGAAAAAAATTTTTTTTAATGGAAGAGAAACTTTTATTCAAGTTCCTCTTTTTAATCAATTTTTGTTTTAAATAAGAACAGGAATGAAGTAACTCAAGAAAAAATTAAAACGAAACAAAAACTCATTGAAAGCAGAAATAGCTTCAAGACGTCTAGCTACTTGTGGCCAGATATGGATGCAAATAAGAAAGGCGTCAAATGAGATAAACCAATAAAGCAGAAGGTGGCAAGAACATAAAATAATGTTACATGGGAAAAATAAGACACGGAAGAAAGAAGATAAGTTCAGAAGAATGTTAAATGAAGACATATTTAAACTTGATGTGCTGTATATTTTGTTAAAACTACAGATACAGAGATCATAAACTCTAGCTGATGTGCCCAACTGAAGAAATGGAGATTCTTTGAAGAAAAACCCTGAACAAAAGAAAACGTGTTAATATGCAGATCAGGAATGAAATCAAGTAAAAGAGAAGAAATTTGGGAAAAAATGTGGAAACAGTGCAAAAGGAGCTTAATTATGGAAGGGAAGAAAATATTGAAAATTTCTAATTGGCAAGCCACTTAAAATTTCCCTTCTGGGTTGTTATATAATATTGGCAAATGTTTCACACAGACACATAAACACACATAAACATATTCGAAATGGCTCCATCAGTAGATAAGAATTAGGTTCACTAATTTTTTTTGAAATAATTTATGTCTCTGATTACTTGCCACTGCTTTGCTTTCCTTGAAATGTTCCCTAAAGGAAGTAAGGACAGGTCCTTCTGGATCACAGATACTTGGAAAGCGGGAAAGGAGGAAGAAGGTGTGGGGAAAGAGAGATGTACATGGCTTAATCTGTTGTTACAGGGCTGTTTAGATTTGAACCTATTTTCCCACAAGTGTATACATCATCCTTGTCAATTTTCAAATTAAATTATCCAAGCCAACTATAAAATTGCGTATTTTTCAAAACACCATTTTATGATTTGCATAACTTAGAATTACAGCTTGAGAAAATTAAAAGAGAACAGGGTGGTCACCAGGAAAACCTAATTATCATGAAGTGGTTATTCAAGTATTTCAATCTGTTTATGGAACTGTATCATTTAAAAATAGACAGTGGTTAAGGTTTTTGATCGTTCGGTATGAAAGAATAATGAAAGGGGGGGATATTTAATAGAATTAGTAACACTTGTAGCCTATCAGGCTGGTCTCCTAAAGAAATGCAATTTAGCAAAATGAGTGTGGTTGGAAACTCAGGCCAGAATAACAACTTTCTTCAGATCCACCCAAGACTTATACAGTGGCCATTTCAATTAGCATAATGGTTCAATGTTCCTTGGAAAGTGAGGTCTTTTGTTTGGGATATTTCCTAATTAAAGAAGCCTGTTTGAAGTGGGATCTAATTTTAACTTTGTAATGCCAAAATATGACTTGAAGAGTCTGTTTTTATTTCAAGATATATTGGCTTTGCATTTCCAAATTGAGATAGCTGTCATTAAATGTCCACAAAGCTCATATTTAAGACAAGAAAATGGAATGGCAGGGTATGAAGTAACTGGCACCAAAATTAGTTCTCGCTTTGAGTTAATATTATTGAGTTGATCATTTGTTCTACTATTAAACTTCTTATTTATAAATGAAATACAGGTAAGAATAGGATCCCCAAAGTCATCTTAAAATTACAGGAAAGTCAAGTAAGGGGAATCAAGAACTTTCTGCTGGTAAATTTTTCTTACACATCTTAACATATATCTTGGAACTTCAAGTGTAAGAGTGACTTTTGTTGTTTCTGTTGTTGTTAAAAATTTACTGGTATTAAGACCACTTAGATGATTTCAAAGCACTCTGTAAAGTGTCCTTTAAAAAATGTTATTCATAGTCCAACTATTTGTAAGCTAAAATTGTTGCCACCTTTTTTATAGATGAGAAAGAGACAGCTATGTAGCGACTATCTAAGTGAGAGTCAACAGTAAGTACATGAGGCATCCGGGATAAAAATAAACAAGTCCTCTCATTTCCAGTCCACGTTATGAATCACAGTGCTCCAGACAATCATTAAAGTGCTATAATTTTGACTAAATGTATACAAATGAGGGAGGTTCGGGAAATTATTATAATAGACATCAGAGAAAATATTTCTTCAAAACTTGTATCATTTATAAAGAAGCAGCATTGTTTTTAGCATGTTTCTATAGAGGCATCTGGTAAATCGTGTCTCAATCATGACTGATTTGTTAGGCAGTCTCTTGGATGATTTCTATGAGCCCTGCTTCCCAGTATTCATGTCCTTCTGCAATCTCTGCACTTGAGTGAAAGCTGGACTTGACGACTTGCTTCTAGAGAACAGAAGTCTGCAGGGGTGATGAAATGTCACATACACTATCTTGTCCCTTGCTCTATGGAGACACCCTTGTGACAAGAAGGAAGACTTCAGACAACATTCTGAAAGCCTCTGAGACTCTCAGTGTAACAACCCCAGAGGAACTGAACTTGGACAACTATGCTAAGCAGTTTGGGAGTGGACTTCCTCAGGAAAGCCATTACATGAAACCTCAGCCTTGACTGACCATCTAACAACCACCTCCTAAAAGACTTTTAGCCAGAAGCACCCCCCTAAATCATGCCCAGATATCTGACCTGGAGAAACTATGAGATAGTAAATATTTGCTGTTTCAAGTTGCTAAATTTGTGGTAGTTTGTAACTCAGCAAAAGTCAACTAACCCAATGGATCCCCTTCAGACCCTTCTCCAGCCTCTAGGAAAAATGAAAGACTGGAGGATGAAGAAATGAGACATCTTGGTTCCCAGTTAATATAAGACACAATGAAGATGAAACTCAGGGTTTTCTGGGGAGTTCATAGCAAATCATGGCACAGTGAAGTCAGATGGAAAAGGTCAGATGGTGAACACCTAGCATGAACAAATGGGAAGAGAAACACATTTTTCTCCTCCCTTGGACAGAATGTCCTATATTTTGTCAGTCTGGAAGGAAGGTCCCCTTGACCATGTTATGACGTCGTTCTGTCCCTAAAAAATATTTCGTTTTGTTTATAAACCCAGGTCATTTTAACTAGAAAAAAAAATCAGAAAGATGTTAAATAGAAAAGTGTTTGGTTTTTAATACTGTTTACATATAATACTGCAGACTGCTGGTGGCTCAGCGGTAAAGAATCTGCCCGCCAATGCAGGAAACACAGGTTCCTTCCCTGGGTGGGGAAGATCCCTCAGAGTAGGAAGTGGCAACCCACTCCAGTATTCTTGCTGGAATATCCTAGGGACAGAGGAGCCTGGTGGGCTAGTACACGTGTTCACAAAGAATTGGACACAACTTAGCAACTAAACAAGAACAACAACATGTGATACTGTAGTCTTTTCTTTGTAAAAGTGAATCTGAACTTGTGTCGTAATAATGTTTCAATATAATAAGTATTCATCAATCACTGCAGTAAATATTTTTATGTATTTTTATGTATTAAGTGAGCCATTAATATGTCCAGTAATTCTGAGCAGTAAGAACTCTTACTATGCAGCTTTTAAAGAAGAGAAAATTGAAGTTCAAGGATATTAAATGATTTGCCAAAGTCAACAGCTGGAATCTTGTGGTCCTGGGATTTGAACTCAAATTTGCTGTTAGAGTGCCCCTCCCTAACCACAACCCTATAGTTCCTCTCTATAGAGTAGAAAGTTGCAATTAGTACCACTTAGATTTCAGACTTGGTTTTTTACAGATGAACTGCATGTCACTATTACAACTGGCATAAGTTATAACCACTATGCTAAACACTCTAGTGAATATAAGAGTAACATAAAAATGTCTTTAAAAGTCTTTTAGTCAGCTTTGGAAAGTAGGGAACCAGTAAGGGAAATTAAGTCCATATATTAGCATTTACTAAGCCATAATGACTTAAATGACTACCAGAATTTCAAAACTGAAGGCAATCATGAAGAAAATGGTCCAGTGAGAAGAGGCCTCTGATATATTGTGGAATTTAAGCTATCATTTAATAATGGTTATGAGTCTGTCATTATTCAGAAAAAAAATAAATATCATTTTCAATTCCATAGCAGTAGCCATAAGAATATAACGTCTATCTCTTTTGAAGTAAATCAGACAAATTTTCTGTATGTGACCTAATCAAATACTGACCTGAAATTTGTGGAAGATATTAGAAACTCCAAGATCAACCTTGGGATTGGTATTGTTCTGGAACAAACAGAAAGCAAAATGCATGACAACATTTGAAGATGAATTCGTTATTAATTAGATCCTGCCTAGAAACTCTGAAAGAACAATCTATCTGGAGAACAATGCTCTCTGGTAATGACTACTCTGAGTGTTTTCAATAGTGTCGTCTGAGCTTGAAGACTGTAGTCCAATGTAGAAGAAATCCCTTGGAATGAATGAATGACTCTGGGCAGAAAATAAACAAAATTGACCCTGTATATCAGTACACTTGAGTTCAGAGGAAATGGAGCAAACTCTGGGAGATAATGAAAGACAGGGAGGCCTGGCATGGGGCCCATGGGGTTGCAAAGAGTTGGACACAACTAACTGAACAACAACATATTCATTCATGATCTGACGAGTAGTTAATGTCAGACACAGCCACCTCTGCCATCACTGATGATAACTAGCAGGCCTTTCTTAGGCTGTGTTTTCTGAAACAGACTCAGACAGAGAGCTGTATTTGGAAGGTTTGTTGGGAAAAGGCACTGGTAGCTACTTCTGTTAGGAAATGAGGAAGGTAGGAATTGAGAGAGAGGAAGAAGTTGACCCTCTGTATGGTACAATGGAGTATTCTGCTAATTGTACGGAGAACTGGATGGCTCTTCAGAATTATCCCAGCTTAAGATAATGGGTCTCTGCACTCTGTCAGCAGACAGACAAGGGCCTAGCCTTGGGCAATCAGTTCTCTGCTTCCAAGGGCCATGCACAGTGAAGAAGGCAGCCATGATGTTAGCAATCAACTTAGCTAGCATCTTGTGGAAGGCTGTGAGCTCTTGAAGAGTATATCTGGACAAAGCCCTATTGAGCACTGTCTGAGGAGTGATGCTAAATTCCAATGAAGGAGATTTTTAATAAGGATCAAAACGCAACAAAGCTAAGGTGAGAGAGAACTCTTGTCTCAGTAGCGCAGCTCCTCGGTTCTGCAGCACCCCTCACAGTTTTGTAAAGCCCAGGGCTACAGAAGCATTATCACCCACTGCACCTGCCATTCCTTTTTCTTTTTTTTTAATATGTATTTATTTGGCTGCACTGGTCTTAACTGTGACCACAGGACATTTGTTGCGGTGCACCAGCTTAGTGTCCTGTAGCACGTGGGATCTTAGTCCCAGGCCAGGGATAGAACTTGGGTCCCGTGAACTGGAAGTTGGGTTCTTTACCACTGGACCACCAGGGAAGTCCCTCTGTTGTTTTTAAATCTTGTTCTCACCAGCAGTAGTAATGATAAAAAATAAGAGCTTCTCATTCTTTTTCTCCTTCTCTGGCCCACTCTAAGGAATGTCTTTAAACTGACTCTGATTTCAGGAGACAGGAAGACAGTTTCTCTTCTTTTGTGCAGTGGGAATGCCACATCAGACAATGCATTAGAGTCTACTCTAATTGCATCTCTAGGAGCTGCAATTCTGATCCTCAATTTATTAAAATATGTCTTAGTCCACCTCAAGTCAGGCAAAACCTGACTCTAGACTACAGACACAGGAGTTGCTCTGAGTTCTACACTATGGATCTGACCTCTTCCTATAATGTACTATGCTACCTTAAAGATGAAGCAAATGGCAGGTGAGGAGGCTTCTCTGGTGGTCCATTGGCTGAGATTCTATGCTCCCAGTTCAGGGGGCCTGGGTTCAATCCCTGGTCAGGGAACAAGTTCCCACATGCTACAACTAAGGCCCAGCACAGTCAAATAAATAATAAAAATAAAACATAAGTGAATACTTTTTAAAAAGATGAAGAAAACAGAAACAAGAAAATAAAGAACTATATTCCTATCTGCCTTTGCATTTATCTAAGATACCATTTGTGGTGTGTTTTCACATTTCTCTTATGCCAGGATGATGGAGGGGATAAGCACACACATCTTTGGTTAAGTGGCAAGAAGAAGCCCAAGAATTCTGATGAAACAATTATACAAAATAATAGAAATAAGACTAGACTGGAATTTTTTCTTAATAGAAAAACTCCAAATAGATTATTTCTTAGACTGATTTTTCTAGTAACCGTAGTAACAGCAAAAGTAAACTGCATTTATCTGAATGTATATTATGTAATTTGAGCTTCAAAACAATCCGATGAAGCACTCTGAATTTCATTTTATTAAACAGAGTTTTACAAAAATACATTATTTTTATAAGGTCATACAACTAGATAATGTAGACCATGGGTTTAATTCCAAGTCTTGCCTTTCATAGAAACCATACTACCTTACAAATTTCTTCCTTTGTTTATATTAAGAGTCACAAACACTTTATGAAAGTTGTGAAAGAAATTTAAAAAGCAAATATTAGGGAGTTCAATAAGTACTAAATACGAATAAAATATACTTTACTTAATTTTTGAACAGTATTGCATTTATAGAAAACCATGGAATGTAGAAAAGGTTCACAGTGTAAATTTTACTCTCACTGTATCTTCCTTTTCTATTCTCGTATCCTCCAAATAATCTTTTTTATTAGACTTTTAGTATGTCCTTCCAATGCAAATACAAATATTCTCCACATTTGACACCAAATCTCACTTTTCTATGATTTCTCATTTTTACATAATACTTTACAGAGAATTTTTCATATCAGGACATAAGAAAATTTTCCATCCTTTATTTTTTTATTGTAGCATAATAATCTATTAAATAAGTAAATTATAATCTAGTCAGTGACCCTCACTGATGGACTTTGGGGTTTCTTTTCTCAAGCTTTTCCAATTACAAATCGTGCTTATATGTATATCGTGCCACCTTGCATACAAGAAAATTGGATCATAAATTAACAAACTGATGCATTAAATGTGTAAATCAATATATATTGAATGGATATAAAAGTGAGTATGATCTACAAAGGAAATCTTTCAGTTTACATTTGTTCTAGACTTTTGACTTTCACCAGTAGAGAGAAATAATCTCCAGTGAGAGGTTTAATTTAATTTATCCAAAGAATGCTTTAAGACCTGATGTGCGATGGCTCAGGTGGTAATGCAGTGTCAGTTTTACCTTGTTCAACTGCCTCTGCATTTAGTCTTAAGGGTGGAGATCTGGATTCAGGGCAGAATCTGTATGGTTCTGTGCCCTGGGCCAAACACCAACACTAAATACAACTTTAGCAAACTTTTTCATTGTTTGGGTCTTTTTTTTTTTTTTTCTTAATAGGAAAGCAACTTCTGCTTGGAAATAGACCCAGTTGTTATTCATATGTATCCTTTTCGACTGTCAACATAGTCGTTGGCACTCCTGAATTATTCCAGTTGCACAGATCTATTATGAAGTGTGGTTGGAACCCAAGAAGCCACCTTCTAATCCACTTACAGCTGGACATTCTCCTTGAAATTCTCAGAATTCTTCTTCTCATAATTCAACCAAAACTGGGGTTTCCTCTGTGGTCAGTTCTCCAGTGCCATCCTGCCCTAGGTAACTAGACCAGGGCAGACTCAGAACTTGGTCATTCCTCTCTCAGAGACATTCAGAGAGAAAATTAAGTTCAATATGCCATTTTTCAAGAAGAAATGTTGCTTAGTTTCCCTGAAATTAACATTGAAATACATGTACTTAGAAAGCTATTGCTCAATCTATCCAATTAATAAGGAATTTTAGTAGTCCAAGTGAAAATAGATAATTAGAAAGTAATACTTCCAAATACTGAATAGATATTATTTGCTTCATCCCGGCTGTATTTTTTAAAGGAAAATATGACAGTTTAATATTTATGTTTACACGATTCATAAATGACAGAGTAGAGTCAAGCATAAAACCAAGGTTTTCCCCTCTGGGACTGGTGCTGTGAGTGAATTGCCAACTTTCAAAGTGATGGAAGAGTGTTGATCGACCTAGGGATAAGATCCAATCAAAAGGAATTCTGTCTTATCTGGATTCAATTTTAGAAAACTTTTGGCGATTTCCCCAAAGTAAGTCAGCCAGCCAAATAAACAGATCCACTGAAAAGAACTTATATAATATTTCTTGAAGTGGAGCAAATGACCTGCACGTCATCTACGTGGACATAGCTGAGTGGAAGTGTGTCTTCCATAGTTGTGTGCGTGTTAATGTATAAATCTCTACAGCACTTGGAACTAACCCTGAAAGCCCCTAATTATGCAAAGCCCATAATCTGTTGATGATACCTGGCTGAAGAAAACTGAAATTAAATAAGAAACTAAAGCAGCAAACATTGCACAGGACTGAAAGACATTTTAGTAAATTTCCCATTGGAAGGCAGCAGCCACCCAGCCAAAAGGAGTAGGAGCAGGAACTCAACAAAGAGCCTGAGAGTGTCAGCGAGACGGGCCATTTTTAACGTTAAGAAGTGCAATTTATGTGCTACGAAAGGACAAAAATCCTGACTGAAATTCATTCTAGATCTGATGACAGTTAAGATATTCCTAGAGCTGATCGTCAGCGACTTTCTTCTACTGCTGTTAGTTAAATTTAAAAAATAAGGTGATATAAGTTAGTCATATTGTCCTTTGTGAGCAGGATTTTTTTTTTTTTTTTTTAGGAAAAGAGTTACAATTGCAGATTTTAAACATGATGGCAATTTACCAGAAGTCAGAGATTAACTAGGAGGGTTAAACTGAACCAAGAAAACTGAGAACAGCCTTTCACCAGTGAGGAAGGCCAAGGATTAGGGACTGGAAGTGGTTGGCTAAAGCTTCAGGATAATATCATTTAAATCCTCAACAGAAAGCAAATTAAACTGAGAGAAATCTTGATTGCCAGATTTATATGGACTAAAGGATACAAAGTAAATTCAAAACTACCAAGAATTCCTATGTGTTGAGAATCAAAAAATGTCATCAGAGTAAATATTGAAATCTCTTCGAATAAGCAATTTCAGAGACTTTAGGGTGACAGATCCAAAACTAATTGAAAGAATTCCAGAAAAGTGGATCAGGCCATCTTAAGAGCCAGGGAGACAAGCAAAGCTGCAAAGGACAGAACATTTAAAGGGACAGCATCACGTTTAGCTTAATAATATGTTTTTTCCTTTTAATTTATAGTAAGTTTTATATTCAGATGAAAATGATTCTTAGGCTACTCTATCCTTTTGAACCTGGAAGAAACAGCTTAATCTACTCTTCCATATTTTCCAACTACACTTTTTAAGAGAAAACACAATAGCTTTGCTTGTTTTTCATTTGTTCTTATTCTTCCTATAGAGGATTTCTGGCATCGCATATCCCTACCATCCAACCTTTTTTTTCATAGTTCAGTCCGAGCTACCTATAAAATATCTTAAGTATTGCAAATAGTGATCATTATTTTGAAGGCATAAAATTGCTAGTGACAGAAAACTGGATTTTTTTTAAAACAATGTCTAGTATATAGGATCTAATCATCTCCATCTGACATTTGTAGGTAGGATATATTTGGTGACCAAAATACTTGACAGATTTTCTTTTAAGTGTAAAATAAAAGCCTGGTGTTCAAAAGAGCCATGAGGACTAATGGAAATCTGACTGATTTTTTTTAGACTGGAACAAAAGAGATCTGCGAGACTGTCACCTTTACCAGCACTTCAAGGGACACAGAAAAAGCCAGAACACTCTTAGGACAAGCTTCAGGACAAACTAAACATATCACCTCAGGTTATCTGAATTTCAGTCAGTGCAAAAAGTCAGTCCTTTAAGTTAGAACAGACGACGGTATTGCCACCCCAAGCAGGACCCAGATTGTGATAGCGATCAGGGCAGTATATACCTGCTTTTAATTAATCAGGCCACTTGATTCGTCAGAAAAGAAGCCATTTCCTGCAAAATGCGCAGAAGGGAAGGCTATGGTGTGTTCCAGAGGATGGCAAAACAACCTCCTAAACTCTTCTAACCTGAGACCTTCTCTGAAACTATGCAAGTTACCCAGGGCGAGCTAATGTCGAACTGAGTGCACAAGTAAGCCTGTGTGAGGATCTACGCTAAGAAGAAATGTACTTTTTTGTGGCACTTAAATTTCAAGCGGAAGCTGCTCACCAGTAAATCACTACATGATTTACTGTATGTAGTCTGCAAAAATTGCCGGAATGGAGCAAAATGTCAGAACATGGGTACACGTTCTGCAGGCTCACACACACACACTCATAATAATGCTCAGACATGTACATGTGAGATGGGCAAAATAAAAAAAGATTATTTTAAAAACAACCACTTGCTTTCACCCTGTGGAAGACAGCCAGAGGGACAAGTGAGAAAGTCTATCTGCAATGAGCACCCTGCCACTCGATGCCACTCATTACTCTAAAATAGCAGCAGTGGGAAACATAGACAGCTCTGCCCGTGAAATACCTTTCATATGCAGTTTAAACCAGATCACAAAGTGAGTCAAAGCCCAACAGGGGTTAAATAGCAATCCCCAGTAACTTGCCAAAGGATCACCAGAACCAGAGAATCCAGGAGGGGGGACAGAAAGAAGGGCAGAGCCTGGGCCGTGTGTGTGCAAGTCCTAACAGCCTCGGTTCTAAAGCCATGCCCTCCCAAACTCATTAGACACTCTTGTCATAATGACAAGGACGAATCAGGTCAAATTAAAACCCAAATCAACTGCAGCTTTTGTTGTTTCAGACAGAATTTACCACTGATAACGCTCTCCTTTTCACTTCCATTGTGTCCTTTAGGGCTCTATCATTCCGTTATCAGCTCTCCTTGCCCCTGGGGTATTTCTGTTGCTTGCGGTGACATCTACTGGTAGAAAAAGAGAGCTTCCGAGCAGGCTTCTCTGGCAAGACTCAAAGCGAACAAATTTGTTGTGGACTTAAAGAAAGACTCCCCCCGCCCCCCACCCATCCCACCTCGAACCTTGCCCCCCTCCCCTCACTTTTTTTTTTTTTTTGCTTTTCAGCTAATATAATACAAAGGCCCACATTAGAGAGACTCATAAGATTTCTTTATATAGATCCAAGAATTGGTTAATTTTGTACCATCTCTCCTTGTCATTATAATCTTCGCCGCAAGAATGGCTACATTCTGAGAAATGTTCTGTCCTCACGCGGTCCTTGTCATATGAATGAGCTATCATTCAATCCTAATGCCTGAGATGTTTTATTCTTACTTGCATGACATTTGTATTATAGTGACAAAGGCTACGGCTAGAAAAGGAAATGATACAAATTCCATTCAGGCTTTATCATTTTAAATTCTCATTTTGTGCTTCTTTCAAGCCTAGCTACTAAAAACTAGTTTTTCTCTTCAAGTAAAAGAATGCAGGAAGGAAGGAAAAGAAAAGGAAAAATAATGAGTTTATGAAACTAAACCTCTGGTGGGCACCTCTTTTAATGGTTTACTTTCACGTTTAGCACACCAGGATAAATTGCTACTGGAGACATCAAAGCCAGGAAAGTGAGTTAGTGTCATTTGCCCTCACAAATCTGTGGAGGGAACAATGCTTAGTTAAAGCTACAGTGTGGTGTAGGACTTAAGCGGCAGCTCCATGCAGAATGTATTCCTGAATATAGCACACCTCGTGTCAAACGCAACCTGAGAACCACGACCGACTCCCATCTTACCATCTTCGACCCATCCCATTTCTATTTCCTCAGTACTCTTCCACATACTAGACAACATTTCCAATCACTGAAAATTCCAGTTGTTCAAAGATATTGCCTTTTCCCCCTTCTCTTCTCAAAAGCATTTTTGTAGTTCTAGTAGGTTGAAGATGGGGAGAGGATAAAATAACAAAGCTTTAAAATATAGTCTTTTTTGAGATAAAACATCCTTTAAAAATGCATTTTATATTAAAAAAAAAAAAGCTAAGTGATAAAATATTTGGTGCTTCTGTATCACACCCATTTTCCAATATAGGTTTATTTTAGGTAGGTACTTTTCTTAAAAATATTTCATTAAAAAGTCATAAATGTTTTATGTTTAGGAATATCTTCACATAGGCACTTCTATTATCATGTGGCTATGGTGTGCATTACAATGTTTCAGTTTCTGTAAATTTTATAATTTTTCCTTTTAATACGGAGAAGCACTAGTTGAATTAATGTCTAATACAAATGAAATCTTTCTTAAAAATAGTAAACCCAATCAGAATACTGTTATTTAAGAAAATAACTATCTAAAGTAAGAGGTGAGAATTAATTTACAAAGGAAAAATAGAGGCACAAAGGATTCACTAATCATCAAATCTCATACTTAGTATTTCTCTTATTAACAACTAGTCCATGTGCAGAAGAAGTCCTATTTCCTAAAGTCATATTTAAGAATTAAAATTTCTGTTGAACAACATTTTAGAAAAGGAGGTGCTACATTTTTTAGTTATAAGAAATAGTATTTACAGCTGAGAGATTTCCTAGCTTGAAGAATAACATGACCAGTGAAAGAATATTTAATTGTTAAAGTTAATGTGTTTCTTAAAATAATCTTAGAAACCAAACCATGATATTGCAATGTGAAACTAGGTTGAATGCAATAATGTTAACTATGATGCCAACAAACCAAGATAGAATGTCTAAATCACAATTTTAAAAAAACAAAATTAAATAGATATACCTTATTGCATCTTTAGTGTTAGCACACAGTGAGGGATTTGATCCTGCAATGAATTGCTGCCCATACATCTCTGTGACACTGTGTATCTCCATCTTAATTCAGTTTGAGCTTAACTTGCAGTTTCGTTTGGCTCTGGAAAACATAACAGTTAGTAGCAATTTTGTGGGTTTTTGCAGTACACACATGAAGGAGTAAATTATCATAGCATCCCAAATAAAACATTCCTATTTTCAATGTTGTATTTTGATGACTTTTCATTGCTTTTTCTTCCAAGAATATGGTTATAAAATAATCGCTCTTCAATAAGCAGTTACCATACTCATTAACTGTCAAAATTTATTTAGCTAGCCAAATGCTTCAAGTGTTTAAAAAATAATATTAGGAGATTTTGGAATATTTAGAGAGATGAGAAACTGTAAGTAATAGTTCTATTCTATGTTTTTACAACAAAGAGACTTCTTTCATTTTGTTTTTGTATCATCTATGAAGAGAGCTGTGTTATTATCTTTTTTCTGGGTGAATGGACAAATACTTTGTGTAGAACTGCAGATTTCACTTCCAAAACTAAAAGTTCCCAATTCTTTTATTTTTTTATTTTCAGGAGTTATAAAGCTTTAACATCAACATACAATCTCTGAAAGTATTATTCATTCATCTTGACTATTTTCTTTGGTAGAACAAGCAGTATTTTTAATTTTTAAAACTCCGCGTTAAAAACAAACAAACAAACAAACAAAAACTCCGCGTTGTTCAGGATGCATGCTTTCCTTTAGGCATTACCCGATGTCCTTTGTCCATAATCTTCTTGTGTGTCTGTGTGTATGGGCATATGTGTGTGTTTTCTAATGTCAAAACATACTGCTCTCTGTTTCATAAAATTCGCCGACAGGTGAATAGATAGAGATATTGACACAGCTAGATATAAACTTTCATAAACATCTGTATGTTTTCAATTCTCACTAAAAATGTGCTAATAGTTGATATCAGTTTTTCACAGTTAAAAACAAAAAACGTTCTCCAGAAAATGAAACTAACATGTATTTTTTATTTGCCCCTTTTAACTTACACATTTCCATTTTTTGAGGCAGGAAGATGATCCTTTCTATTTTTGTATACCAGCATTTACATATTCATTTATCTACTTATCTATTTTGATAACTTACTTTAACATAAAAGATCAGGGATCATTATGGTAATATTCAAGGATGGGCTCTGTGATGCAGACTAGCATAAGAAAATGGAAAATCTGCCTCCCTCAAGCAGTGACAATCATCTTAAAAGACCAGAAGGCAGTATTTCTGTCACAAGACTACAAAAGCAATGCCCACACTTCCCACACCATTGCATGGCATATCAGCCATATAGTGTTTCAATCTTGTTTGCCACAAATATATGATAGTTCATCAGCGAAGCTGTATTAAACATACTGCTGTGTGTTTGGAACATTGTGCAATACCAAATATCTGACTTGTTAATGAAGGCAGGATTAATGGAGTACTGTAATTTACAAGAGCACAAAGATAGACAGTCGTGTTGCTCCTTTTTCATAAGTAACACTTCCCTAGGTAATATCTCTGTGACGGCACAAAGTAGCTTTACATAAGGGAATCAGCATCATCTTTTCCCCTCACCAGGTCTGAGAAATTCAAAGCACCCACCAACAAGGGGAGAGTGGCTTCTGGTATGCATGCACAAAACATGTGGTTCCGGTTAAGATTTCCCTGAAACACACAGACAAAACCAAAAAAAAAAAAAAAGAAAGAAAGAAAGAAAGGAGAAGAAAAAACTGTAAATCAGTTCCATCAAACAACAGTCTGAATTCATTGTCTGATCTTTGTCACTAATATCATTTCTGTCTTCTAAGAACTAAGTGTCTCGAGGCATTTAGGCAAAGAGGCACAGAATATGCAGCATATATTATAATTTTAAAACAATTGAATAATGTTCTAAAAATTCAAAAATAATGCCTAAAAAATGTTCAAATGAATACTTCTAACGCATCCACTGAAGTTCATCAGATAAAAACAATACAATGACAAATGAACACTCTCATGCTGTTCTCAGTGAAATGATACTTGAAATTATTTTAATATTGCATTGTTGCTATGACTTAGTAACTGGATGATAAGATATAAAGGAGAAAAATGAGGAAAAGAATGAAGAACCAGAATGGCAAATGTGGAACACCTCAGTGGAATCAGGGAGGGAAATAAAAAGTTAAAATAGGTGGAAAACTGAGAAAAGACCAAATAGAAAGTCGGGGGCGGGGGGGGAATATCCATAAGAGAAAAAACACATAAGAATAATCCATAGCAAAGGAAACAGAGAAGCAACAGAAGTATAAGCAGAGAAATAAAAACTGAAATTCAAGTAAGAAAGACCCAAGTGAAGAAAGATAAGAATTGAGAAGCAAATACTAAAAACAAAAGAAAATAGGCATATTAACAGACTGCTAGGAGAACAAAGAGACAAGGAAGAGTCCATAGTGGCATGAGCCTGGAGTATGCCTTGAGAAGAAAAGAAGCAAGTGTATAATAAGGAGAAAATATGGAGGGAATCATAAAGAAAAGACAGACGAAGAAGAGAAGACAGAAAGATGGTTAAGAATAAATAAGAGACAGAAACAAAAATGAAGGTTTAGGGGGAAAAAAAATCCTCCAACTGTCTTATTATGAAAAAGAACTCATTTGAATGTTCATGCTTTTTTTGGGCTTGTGCCATAGAAGCAAAAGTCTGATTTCTGTAAAAAAAAAACTATTTGGAAGTCTGTACTGAGTTCAGATTTGGAATATAAAAGTATAAGCCTTCTTAGGTTTTACTACTTTGGCTTTATACAGCTTAGTTGAAAAGCTTCATTCTTTTTGAAACAAAAGGCTTTGTATTACCATTGAAAATTGCCAAATGCTGTTAAACAATTTTTGAGACGTAATTTGGAGGTGAATGTAGGGGACATTTTGGTTATAGTTTTATTTGATACTCTTGTCTATAAGGAATTGATTTTTTTCTTTTGGTAAGATTAATTCAGAACTATGAATTTTAATGAAATATCAATAAGTGAACAAGTCTCATATTTTAGTTTTGACAAGACTCTCCAAGGATTAAACAAACCAAAGAACACTGCAGGAAATAGTATTCCTCTTAATATTTAAGTAAAAGTTGAACCATTTCAATATGTATGGAAGAGATATAATGCATATGTATATATAATGTATTTGTATGTGTACATATACACACATACAAATTATAAACAATTTTCACTTAAAAATGTTTAAAAGTTACTTGTTTGTATAATCATTCAAACCTCCTTTTTCCAATGGAAATTGAAGTTTCCTCTCATGAAATTACAAAGAAATAAATACTTGAACCAGGAACAATTGTACAATTCTATTAACTCTTTATAGATAAAATGGAGAAGTGGGAGCAAAATGATAATTTGGGTGGATTTTTAGTTATATCAAGCAAAAAGAGTTGATAAATACTCAGCTTTAAAAGCTGTTTCTCTTTCCAACGAGGTATGTGTTAGAAGGAGTAAATAAATGAAATTGCTTCATCCATTTGATACACTCAATATGAATGAAGAAAAGATGCAATTAAACACAACCAACATCTTACTTCAGGCCTTCATAATCTCTTATCCAAATTGCTGTAATTTCCTTAATTTATTTTTTTCATTTTTAATTGAAGGATAATTGCTTTACAATGTTGTGTTGGTTTCTGCCATACAATAATATGAATCAGCCATGAGTATACGTATGTCCCCTCCCTCTTGAAATTCCCTCCCACCTCCACCCCATCCTACCCCTCTCGGCTGTCACAGAGCACTTGTTTGAGCTCCCGGAGTCATGCAGCAAATTCCCACTGGCCAACCATCTTACATACAGTAAGTGTGTTTCCATTCTACCCTCTCCATTCGTCCTACATTCTCCCTCCCCCACCGCACTTATCCACAGTCTGTTCTCTGTCTCTGCATCTCCATTGTTGCCCTGCAAGTACGCTCATTGGTACCATCTTTCTAGATTCCATATATATATATATTTGTTTTTCTCTTTCTGACTTACTTCACTCTCTGAAGAGTAATTACTTCACTTCCTAGGTTCATCCACCTCCTTAGAATTGACTCAAATGTTTTCCTTTTATGGCTGAGTAAGATTCCATTGTATATAAGTACCACAGCCTCTTTAGCCATTCATCTGTCTATGGACATCTAGATTGCTTCCATGTCCTAGCTATTGTAAATAGGGCTGTGATAAACATTAGGATACATGTGTATTTTTCATTTATGATTTTCTCAGGGTATATGCCCAGTAGTGGGATTGTTGTATGATATAGTAGTTTTAGTCCAAGTTTTTTAAGGAAACTCCATACTGTCTTCCATAGTGGCTATATCAATTTACATTCCCATCAGCAGTCCAAGTGGGTTCCCTTTTCTCCACACCCTCTCCAGTATTTATAGTTTGCAGTTTTTTGTTTTGTTTTGTTTTGTTTTTTTTGGATGATGGCCATTCTGACCAGTGAAGTGATATCTCATTATAGTTTTGATTTCCATTTCTCTAATAATAAGTGACATTGAACATATCTTCATGTGTTTATTAGCCATCTGTATGTCATAGAGAAATTTCTGTTTAGACCTTCTGCCCACTTTTTGATTGTGTTGTTTGTTTTTGTGGTACAGAATTGTATGAGCTGCTGGTACATTTTGGAAGTTAATCCTTTGTCAATTGTTTCATTTGCTATCATGTTCTCCCAATCTGAGGGTTGTCTTTTCACCTTACTTATAATTTCCTTTGCTGTGCAAAAAGCTTTTAAGTTTAATTAGGTCCCATTTGTTTATTTTTGCTTTTATTTCCATTAATCTAGACGGTGGATCATAGAGGATCTTGTTGTGATTTATGTCATAGAGTGTTCTGCCTATGTTTGCCTCTAAGAGTTTTTAGTTTCTGATCTTACATTTAGATCTTTAGTCCATTTTGAGTCTATCTTTGTGTATGGTATTAGGAAGCATTCTAATTTCATTATTTTACATGTTGCTGTCCACTTTTCCCAGCATCACTTACTGAAGAGGCTGTGTTTTCTCCATTGCATATTCTTGCCTCCTTTACCAAAGATAAGGTGCCCATAGGTACAAGGGTTTATCTCTGGGATTTATGGTAGCCTTTTTAAATTTTAATTTTTTATATATGTAGGCTGCATGTGGGCTTTTCCTGGTTCCTGTGAGTGCATGGGCTTCTCACTGCAGTGCACATGTTCTAGAGTACAGGCTTGGCAGTTGTGGCACATGGCTTCAGTTGCCCTGAGGTGTGTGGGATCTTCCCAGACCAGGAATTGAACCCATGACCCCTGCATTGGCAGGCAGATTCTTAACCACTGGACCACCAGGGAAGTCTCTGTGATAGTCTTTAAAATGGTTTCTCAGTTATTAATTTTCACCCCCTACACACATTCATTCTGTACTCCAAGCTGTATAAAGCAGCCTGAAAATCTAAATAATTTCTCCATGACCTAACATTCTTTTTAGCTTACTGTCTTCTACAGGTAAATATAAATGATTTCTTTCCTTATTTATTTAGTCATTGAAGCCCCTCTGTCTCTGGACCCACCTGTCCTGCAACCTCATTCCCTCTAGAGCAAGAGTCATGGACCATAAGCCACACTTCTTTTAAACTTCCCCTCCTACCTTTGTCCACACTCCACCCTGACTGGCTGTTCCTTCACTCACCATGATTTTTGACTGACCATCTTGTACATTTTACTCTGGGCTCAATCCAAACCTTCTCAAACTGTCAGAGGCAGATCAAGCTTCTTTGCAGCTTTTGAGATAGAAAGTGAACTTCTGAATTTAACCCTTTACCTGCATATGCATGTGACTTCCACATGGGCATGACTCTAACTTAATTTTTTTTTTTTTTTTTTTGCAGCTTCTATATATAGAGGATTACCTGGAATATATTAGCTGATATACAGTAGATATTCAATTAATATATATATATACATACATATATTGAAGGATTAACAAAAAACTGAAAAAGAGATGTGTAACACAGTCTTTGTTTTACACGCTAATTGTACATATAAAGAATGGAAAAAGATAATCTCCAGAAAAACTTACATAAGAGAGAATTTAGGATAATTAGTTGGGGTCAACAGAGTGACTTACTTAGCTTATTTAAAAAGTGACTATATTTTAAGGTGATAATCATGGACATCCAAAGATCTGAGTATAAGTGATAATTTTGTTTCACCTTGCACAAGTCAGGCCACTTCTAGAATATTTTGTTCAAGTGATATCACATTGATATGGGCAACCCAAGTTCCATCAGATTCATGTTATCTGGACTAGTGAGGAAATGCTTTGCTACAGTGTTTAAGGAATTTTAAGATTTAGGGAAGTTTAGTTGGAAGAAAAGATGCTTGAAATGTGTGCATAATTTGTATATGAATAAAATAGCATATTTTTGTAAGACTCTATGGAGCAGAATTAGGACAAATGACTAGTTGCTAGAGGTAAAATCCACCAAGCAAATTAAAGAGAAAAAAAAATAACTTTCATTCAGTGATATGCCATGAATTTTTACCTATTTGATGAGATTATCTTAAAATTGAGTATTCCTTTGACTGTTATCTGTTAGAGGAAATTTCAAATTGAACCTATCACAGGAGAGTGAAAGATGTTTCTATAGCAAATAGAAAATGAAAAACATCTGTTCCTTTTAGAAAACTGTTAATGAAGAGTTCTGACAAAACATAATATGTAGTAAATTAAAATTTTATTACAGACATTATTTAAAATTGAGTGCTTCTGTAAAGAGCATTTCAAACATTTTTTGATATATTAAGAAGCTATAACATCAAAGTTTTGATAACAAAAGTGATCATGGTTTAATAATTGTGATTATGAACAATATTTCTTTGGAATAGCATTCATTTAATGGGAAAATATAAGCTTACAAGAAGTAACTTTGTGTGTATATATATATGTATGTATATTTCTTGAAGACGATTTCTTAAATGTTTTGAGAGTTCAAATTGTTCAGCAATCTTCACAAATCTCAAAATGCTTACACTATCTTTTTCTTCTTTTTATTCTTCGGTTTGTGGACTATTGACAGTAAAACAGAAAAATACTGATATGCGCTACAGTGGCTTTGCTCAGGAACCAACTAGTTAAATTCACGTATAATCCCTGAAAATTAACACTTTGCTCCCCTCTACAGTGTGTTTATTAAATGGGCACAGAAAAAATGATGCCCTTTGGAAATGATATATTTCATTACTTCTTCTTCAGCCTTTTTTCATAGATTCTATTATAGCCATTTTGAAATAAAAAAATATATATATAAATATATGCATATACACATATACACACGCACATTATGTGTGTATATAAATTATAAAATAGCCATTCTTTGTTGGCCCTTGTGTAGTTGAACTGGAAAACCAGGACTCCAAGGTGCCAAAAATTCCTGCTGACCTTAGAATTCATTTATTTCAACCAGTGCAATAGTCTAAGCTATTTTTTTTAGGATATAGAACTGAGCCCTTCCTAAAATGACAACTGTTCAGGATATTTTAATATCTAAAATTTTTAATAATTGAACTCCTTGGAAACTCTAGCTCCTTATCCATGGACCTGAGCTTTGAAATGAAAAGCAAATGGAAATATTTTTGTTACCAGAGGGCAGAGTTGCACTGTGAATTTACTTGTCACAGATCATGAAAAAGGAGAATTGTTCAATAGAGGTATTCTATAATTAGTCTCAGAAACGATTCTTTATTTTCCATTTGTACTAATGTTTGGCTTTACTTTTCAGAGCCCTTTGAAGAGAGTCCTGTAGTTTTCATCTTCTATGAGCATTTGAAAATTATCTGATTTCATGGCCTTGTATAATGTTGGGCTTCTCCTACAGTAGACACATTCATATTTGAGTAGGACAGATAATTAATTAGGGTATTTCAAAATATGTGTATCTTATTAGTAAATGGGATAAAAGGCTCATTTTGCAACTAGTCTCACCATTTTTAATAAATTAAAAAAATGAATTCAGACAAAGAAGTATGAAAGCTAAAGGCATATTAGATTTTAATGTAACGCAGATATAGCCTGCAGGGGCTAACTATTTTAGAGGACACATGAAATTTCAATACTTATCTTTGAGGTGCCATTTTGAATTCCTTTCCACTTACTTTAAAGCATTTCAGGTCTGTTTCTGCTTTAAAAACTTTAGGTCAAAATAATTTCACATGAAATTAATTTTCTTTATCCACAGGAGACCCACAGTAGCTCAAACACTGTTAGAAATTAACAGTACCTGTTTTTCTAGTATTCTATTCATTACAGATACAGATAGTTTTGATAAACTTGATATGAAAGACTGCAGATTAAAGTTTTATGTTCTTTTCTTCAAGATCTTTCTTGTTAGTGTTCAAATGTAACCGCAGTGAAAGTTTTAGTAACCACTGACTATAGTTAGAGAAATCAAAGCTGTTTCCTGCCCAATTAGAATGCTCAGGTTCTATTGTTCCCTCTAATGGACCATATCTGTTCTTTTGTAAGAACGCGGTGATGATGTTAATGATCAGTGTGCTTCAGTTCTTCTAATCTGACAGTAGAAATTACCCAGGCTGTGATTCAAATTGTGGCATACTCATTTAGTTCCAAGATGAATCCTGAATTCTGTTATCCATGTAGAATATTTCTTTATCTTTGTTTACAGGAGTTATGTACCACCCATGCATCACTAATAGGAAACATTCTGTACCTGAATGCATTTGAATGTTAATTTTAATTTACTTATATTGCAGAAATGAGAAAGAATACATTTTTACATAGTACAAGGAATCAGAAGCTGATGACTGATGATTACTTTCTCCACTATAAACTTATGTAACCTCTGTCTGCATTCCTATATTGTTGTTTCGACACTTAGTCACGTCCAACTATTTGTGACCCCATTGACTGCACCATTTCTATATATGAATCTTTAATCAGAAAGCCTTTATACCCTGTGCAGTTAAAATATTGCATAAAAGCTATTGTTTAAATAGCCAAAAACATTACTAACAATCGGTAGTGTTATGAGTTTCTTCAGATTCTTTCTTTCCTCCTTCATCTTTCTTTAAGAAATTAGGCAGGGAAGGGGAAGGAGGGTACCGGTCAATGCTGCGTCATCTCATCCTCTGTCGTCCCCTTCTCTTCCTGCCTTCAGTCTTTACTTCAATAAGTATATGAATTGAATAAGCTTGACTGTCAATTTAAAATTTTGATTGAAAACATGCCAAATTAAGTTTTCAAAATTGTGCTAAGTAAAATCATAGTATATCCATATTTCTTATTATTTGGAAGATGGTAGCATTTGAATTTATAAACAATTAGCATGATTTTTTAAAATAATATTTAACACTTTGTGTGTGTTCAGTCGCTCAGTCATGTTCAGCTTTTTGTGTCCCCATGGCCTGTAGCCTGCCAGGTTCCTCTGTTAGTGGAATTTCCCAGGCAAGAATACTGGAACAGATTACCATTTCCTTCTTAAGGGGATATTTCCCACCCAGGGATCAAACCTGCATCTCTTGGGTCTCCTGCATTGGCAGGCGGATTCTTTACCACTAGCACCTGACAAGCCCATGTAACACTTTAGCCATGACTTATTCCCCTGTGATTATGACATATGACCAAAACAGCACTCCATACTTGAAAATTCTATTTTTATTTTTGTTGCCATTGCTAATCTCTTGTTATTAATATTCATTATTTTCATAATTGTTATTTCCTTAATAAAAAAGGACCATATTTAGTTGATGTCACAGCTCTTCCTGGTAGCTCAGTTGGTAAAGAATCTGTCTGCAATGCAGGAGACCCAGTTCAATTCCTGGATTGGGAAGATCCGCTGGAGAAGTGAAAGGCTGCCCACTCCAGTATCATTGGGCTTCCCTGGTGGCTCAGCTTGTAAAGAATCCACCCACAATGCAGGAGACCTGGGTTCGATCCCTGGGTTGGGAAGATCCCCTGGATGTAGTAGTATGGCTGCCCACTCCAGTATTCTGCCCTGGAGAATTCCATGGACTGTGTAGTCCATGGGATTGCAAAGAGTTGGACAGAACTGAGAAACTACCACTTTCACAGCTCTCCACTCCTTTCCAGGAAACACAAAATGGAGCATTTATAATGATTTAATTTCCTTAGAATCCCAAGAAAGTTAACTTTATATGTTTTCATGTTTAGTAGCAGGGAAATGTTACAGAGAAAAAGATAATTGAAATATTTTGTCCAGTAACTTTGTATGCATAAAATGCACAAGACTTTATATACAAATTCTCACCCCTGGAATTCTAATGAGAAACCTCAGTCACATCCTGTAGACATGTTAAAATAGATATGGTCCTGAAATGGGGTGGCCTAATAATGAGTATACAGTAGAGTCACAGGTTAAATGTGTTCTCCTGTCTAACAAGGAAAGTGAGTGAAGAGAGTGTGTGTAAAGAGAGAGAGAGAGAGAGAGAGAGAGAGAGAGAGAAGAGGGTCCCTGAGCTAATTTTCTAGCCATCAGTCAGACTATTGTTCCTACTAAAAGAGATTGAAAGAGAGAGTGAGAGTGAGAGTTATTATAATAAATATAAAGTAGCTTTAGCCACGGGAAATTACACTTGGAAGGTCAGGGGGGAGAATCAGAGAAGGATGATGAAGGGGGTGGCGTGTGAGCAGAAATATGCAGGGTCAGGATTTTGAAGGAAGATGGAACATCACCCATGTCAATAACTGTTATCAATGTGTTACATGGTATATTAAAATAGGAAGCTTTCTAAAGGAAAATTTGATTTGTATTTTTTTAATTTTACATTCCAAGTAGGTATGTGCTCCAAGTTTGTGTGTGTGTGTTTGTGTGTGTGTATGCCCAGATGTAGTGCCAATAGATTATCAGTAGCTATGTGCTTTATGAGGAAATATTTCCTTTTTTAAAAACATTTTTTTTGGATATATACTAAATTGATGTGGAATAGTAGAGAGTCACTATTACTAGATGAATTCACTGTGTATCTTTATCTGCCACAAACCTGTGGTGTATCTATTAGACAAATACATACAAATGAATTGTATTTTCCTAAGTCATTGCTTTTTTAACTCTGTATTGTTTGTCTATAGAACAAGTAACATCTTTGAACAGAAGCACAGGACTCTTCTTTTGGTGCATTTATCTTGTTCATCAAATGTTTGAGGTCTCAACAGCAAGAATACCATGACAGATTCTGCCATTAAGTTAGCAAATTAAAAATCAAACAAAATGTTTGTTGAATAGGTGGGGGCTTAGTGCTGGTGACTGGGGAAGATAAAATATGCAGAAATATAGAAAGAACAACTATCTCTACACAAAGATAAAATGTGGGGGAAAAAAAGCCCCTACACAAAGAAAAAAACTGAAAAAAGTAATGACTTATGTAAACCTTAGTTCAATTTACCTGACCTCTATCTTTCTCCTTTGTCATCTTTTAAAACTTATAGAACTCTAAAACTTCCCTAAGGGTTGGGGAAGCATCAAGATTTAGCTAAACTTTCATATTTATTTAAAATCAATCTTCCTTTTTATGAGTTTTGCATTGCACTTTTGCAAAAGCAATCAAATCAATAACACTAGTGCAATGCACTGGGTGGAATCATTAAAGAACTTTAGAAAGAGAAAAATACGGTAAGAATTGTGCATTTCTCTAGATGATGTATCTTGGATTATGTCCACTCAGCTGCTACACCTACTGAACTGGTTGATTTCCTTCTCCCATGAATGCAGCATGGTCGTTACTGAGTTGTTTTCTCACTTTATATTGGGGAAAAACAGGTACAACTTTAAGTCTTCAAAAAAAAAAGACTAAATTTCAGAAATTTGTACTGACAATAACAGATTTATATTTTTGTATTTGCCATATACCTATATGTGCATTTATGAATGTAATTGGCATTCTTATCAAACATCATTTTATGAGACTGGTGCAGAATTCATACTCATATATTCAGATGGTGCCTTCTTTCTATCTAAATGTCCAGATACAATATTTCTACCCTCTTTTATACAGTTAGTGTTTATGTTCACCGTGCAATTAATAGATGTTTAAATTAAGTCACCAATTAAGATTCCAGAAAAATTAGAAGTCCTTCTATTTAAAAAAATCAAATATTCGCAACTTTGCCGGTGGTCTAGTAGTTAAAACTCTGCACTCCCACTGCAGGGCGCACAGGCTAGTCCCCTGGTTGAGGAACTAGGATCCCATACACTGTGGTGGTACAGTCAGAGAAAAAATAATAAAATAAAATTCACAAATTTGCACACACTAGTATCAGTTCTGGATATATGCATCTATTTTGGCAAATATATGTTTTTAACAAAAATTTTACCTAATCAAGAGATCATGGATCAAATTAGAAACACAAAATAACCAATTCTTGAGATAAAGGGGGGAAATATATAATGATCAAAATATTTATTTCCTGTTACTGAATTTGGATTCACCTGATGATTTTAAGGTATGGATAGATCTGTGAGAAATGCAAATTAATTTCAATCACACAAGTGTTTAGTGAGCATAAACTATATTCCAGGCACTGTGCTAGGTACTGAGGATAGAATAGTGATGAGTAGCATTCTGTCTTACAAAAGGATGGCCCCATAACATCAGATATGGTTCTGAAATGTATTAGTAACAAGTTGTGACTACTCAGGAAGCATTTTATGATTTTACAAAATTATAGAACTACAATAGTTCACCTTACACCCCATGTCGAAACTAAGGAATCCATCTTACACAACAGTGAATATTTCTAAAAACATCCCTTAAATTTTCCTTCCTAGGTATTTTCCATTTGACCTAATTAATGAGTGGATAAATTTCAACTTTCATCCCAGCATTCCATCAAAAGCCTCAACAGTGCAAACTTAACCAAGTTTTTTCTAAATGTCTCAGGTTAGAATCAACACTTCCTCAGAACCTGTGTCTTGGCTTGATGCTTGCCTCTTTTATTCTCTTTGGCCCTATCTACTCCAGATTCCTTCATGTGTTGTACCCAAAAAAAAGTTTTCTGCTTTAATATCCTACCAATACTTAGCAGATGGATTCTAGATACTTGATGATGAATGGTTTGTAATTTGAAATCGTTAATTATTGTCCAATAGTGACTGTCTCTTCTCTGAATGTCACAGGATTTGAGCATATACCATAGGATATAGTCCATGCGTGCATGCTCAGTCTCTAAGTCATGCCCAACTCTTTGTGGCTCCATGGACTGTAGCTCACCAGGCTCCACTGTGCATGGGATTTCCCAGGCAAGAGTACTGGAGTGGGTTACTATTTCTTTCTCCAGGGGATCTTTCTGACCCAGGGCTCAAACCTACAATCTCCTACATCTCCTGCATTGGTGGGCAGATTCTTTACCATTGAGCTACCTGGAAAGCTCCTATGTGATCAAATACCTAATTTTTTATTGTTTTCAGATACTCTGTTCTCTCCAACTCCATCAAATATGTCTTAAGGCTAGCAAAGTTGCTTTCTAGTTTTTGTAATCCCCTTAGAGCTGGGTATAAAGTTAGTCCTTGATAAATCACATTTATTAGCTTATTAAGCTTGGGCTCACAGAAAAGTTTAAATGAAAATATTATTTTGCCAACACAGTAAAGCAGACAAAATAAATTTTAGTTCAAATCCTAAATCTATTTTTCACTGACTTAGAAACTGTCTTAATCATTGTATGTCTCGCTTATTTTGTATGTAACAATGGGAATAATATCCCCTTCATTTCATTAATGATACGAATTGTATGATACATAAAATCCCTATCAGAGTGACTAACATGTAGAAAGAGATTAATAAATAGTAGATACCTAGTAAATATGTGTATCTTTCCCTTAGATATTCATTGACTACAAACCATATTTCAGGTTGTTGTTCAGTTGATAAGTCATGTACAACACTTTGTGATCCCGTGAACTGCACCACATCAGGCTCCCCTGTCCTTCACTATCTCCTGGAGTTTGCTCAAACTCATGTTCATTGAGTCAATGAGGCCATCCAATCATCTCATCATCTGTCTCCCCTTCTCTTCCTGTCCTTAAACAATCCCAGCATCAGAGTATTTTCCAATGAATGGAGTTTTCACGTCAGGTGACCAAAATTTTGGAGCTTCAGCATCAATCCTTTCAATGAATATTTAGGGTTGCTTTCCTTTAGGATTGACTGATTTGACCTCCTTGCTCTCCAAGGTACTCAAGAGCCTTTTCCAGCACCACAGTTCAAAAGCATCCATTCTTTGGCTCTCAGCCTTCTTTATTGTCCAACTCTCACATCCATACAAGACTAATGGAAAAACCATAGCTTTGAATGTATAGACCTTTGTCAGCAACCTAAGTGATGTCTCTGGTGATATGTTGCTGGAATGGCAGTTACATGATGCTGGAGTGGTGGGTGCATGGCACTGGGGCGACTTTGAGGAGATACCCCACATCCAAGGGCAAAAGAGAAGCCCCAGCAAGATGGTAGGAGGGGCAAAATTGCAATTAGAATCAAACCCCATACCTTCCAGAGACTCATAGAGGGCTCAAACAAACCTTGTGCACACCAGGATGCAGAGACTGAGACAGAACCGTGTCTGAGTGTCTCCCGTGGAGGTGTGGGTCAGCAGTGGTCTGCTGCAGGGGTGGGGCTCTGAGTGCAGTAGACCTGGGTACGGCATATGCTCTCTTGGAGGAGGTCGCCATTAACCCTGCCAAAGAGCCACCAGAACTTACACAGGACTGGGGAAACAGACTCTTGGAGGGCACAAACAGAACACTGTATGCACCAGGACCCAGGAGAAAGGAGCAGTGACCCCACAAAAGACTGACCCAGACTTGCCCGTGAGTGTCCAGGAGTCTCCAGCAGAAGCGTGGGTTGGTGGTGGCCTGCTGCAGGGTTGGGGGCACTGCACACAGCAGGGCATGCATGGGGCCTTTTGAAGGAGGTCACCATTATATTCATTGCCTCCACCATAGTTTGACCTCAGGTCAAATAACAGGGAAGGAACAAAAAGTCAACAGAAATTTGGATTAACGATTTGCTGGGATGGCCCCGCCCATCAGAACAAGACCCAGTTTTCCCCTCAGTCAGTCTCTCCCATCAGGAAACTTCCATAAGCCTTTTATCCTTCCCCATCAGAGGGCAGAGAGAATGAAAACCACAATCACAGAAAACTAACCAATGTGATCACATGGACCACAGCCTTGTCTAAAAAGAAACTATAAGCCATGACATGTAGGACCACCCAAGATGGATGGGTCATGGTGGAGAATTCTGACAAAATGTGGTCCACTGGAGAAGGGAATGGGAGACCACTTTAGTAGTCTTGCCTTGAGAACCCCATGAACAGTGTGAAAAGGCAAAAATATAGGACACTGAAAGATGAACTTCCCCAGTCAGTAGGTGCCCAATATGCTCCTGGAGATCAGTGGAGAAATAATTCCAGAAAGAATGAAGAGATGGAGCCAAAGCAAAAAAGCAACACCTAATTATGGATGTGACTGGTGGTGGAAGTAAAGTCCGATGCTGTAAAGAGAAATATTGCATAGAAACCTGGAATGTTAGGTCCATCAATCCAGGCAAATTGGAAGTGGTCAAAAAGGAGATGGCAAGAGTAACATTGACATTTTAAGAATCAGTGAACTAAAATGAACTGGAATGGGTGAATTTAACTCAGATGACCATTATATCTATTACTGTGGGCAAGAATCCCTTAGAAGAGATGGAGTAGCTATCATAGTCAACAAGAGTCTAAAATGCAGTACTTGGACACAATCTCAAAAACAACAGAATGATCTCTGTTCATTTCCAAGGCAAACCATTCAATATCACAGTAATCCAAGTCTATGCCCCAAACAGTAATGCTGAAGAAGATGAAGTTGAATGGTTCTATGAAGACCTACAAGACCTTCTAGAACTAACACGCAAAAAAGATGTCCTTTCATTATAGGAGACTGGAATGCAAAAGTAGGAAGTCAAGAAATGCCTGGAGTAATAGGCAAATTTGGCCTTGGAGTACAGAATGAAGCAGGACAAAGGCTAATTGAGTTTTGCCAAGAGAACACACAGGTCATAGCAAACACCCTCTTCCAACAACACAAGAGACGACTCTACACTTGGGCATCACCAGATGGTCAATACCAAAATCAGATTGATTATACTCCTTGCAGCCAAAGATGGAGAAGCTCTATACAGTCAGCAAAAACAAGACTTGGAGCTGACTGTGGCTCAGATCATGAACTCATTGCCAAATTCCTCTTCCAACAACACAAGAGACAACTCTACACTTGGGCATCACCAGATGGTCAATACCAAAATCAGATTGATTATACTCCTTGCAGCCAAAGATGGAGAAGCTCTATACAGTCAGCAAAAACAAGACTTGGAGCTGACTGTGGCTCAGATCATGAACTTATTGCCAAATTCAGACTTAAATGGAAGAAAGTAGGGAAAACCACTACACTATTCAGGTATGACCTAAGTCAAACCCATTACAATTTTACAGTGGAAGTGAGAAATAGATTCAAGGGATTAGATCTGATAGAGTACCTAAATAACTATGGACAGAGGTTCATGACATTGTACAGGAGACAAGGATCAAGAACATCTCCAAGAAAAAGAAGTTCAAAAAGGCTAAATGGTTGTCTGAGGAGGTCTTACAAATAGCTGTGAATAGAAGAGAAGCAAAAGGCAAAGGAGAAAAGGAAAAATATACCCATTTGAATGCAGAATTTCAAAGAATAGCAAGGAGAGATAAGAAAGCCTTCCTCAGTGACCAAAGCAAAGAAAGAGAGGAAAACAACAGAGTGGGAAACATTAGAAATCTCTTCAAGAAAATTAGAGATACCAAGGGAACATTTCATATAAAGATGGGCACAATAAAGGACAGAAATGGTATGGACCTAACAGAAGCAGAAGATATTAAGAGGAGGTGGCAAGAATACACAGAAGAGCTATACAAAAAAGATCTTCATGACCCAGATAATCACAATGGTGTGACCGCTCACCTAGAGCCAGACATCCTGGAATGTGAAGTCAAGTGGGCTTCAGGAAGCATCACTATGAACAAAGCTAGTGGAGGTGATGGAATTCCAGTTGAGCTATTTCAAATCCTAAAATATGATGCTGTGAAAGTGCTTCACTCGATATGCCAGCAAATATGGAAAACTCAGCAGTGGTCACAGGACTGGAAAAAAGGTCAGTTTTCATTCCAATCCCAAAGAAAGGCAATACCAAAGAATGCTCAAACTACCACAAAATTGCATTCATCTCACATGGTAGGGAAGTAATGCTCAAATTTCTCCGAGCCAGGCTTCAGCAATATGTGAACCGTGAAACTCCAGATATTCAAGCTGGACTTAGCAAAGGCAGAGGAACCAGAGAAAAAACTGCCAACATCTGTTGCATCATTGAAAAAGCGAGAGAGTTCCAGAAAAACATCTACTTCTTTTTTACTGATTATGCCAAAGCCTTTGATTGTGTGAATCACCACAAACTGTGGAAAATTCTTAAAGAGATGGGAATACCAGACCCCCTGATCTGCCTCCTGAGAAATCTGTATGCAGGTCAAGAAGCAACAGTTAGAACTGGACACAGAACAACAGACCTGTTCCAAATAGAGAAAGGATTACATCAAAACTGTATAACGTCAACTGCTTATTCAATTTATATGCAGAGTGCATCATGAGAAACGCTGGGCTGGATGAAGCACAAACTGGAATCAACATTGCCAGGAGAAATATCAATAACCTCAGTTATACAGACGACACCACCTTTATGGCAGAAAATGAAGAACTAAAGAGCCTCTTGATGAAAGTGAGAGTGAAAGAGGAGAGTGAAACTTTGGCTTAAAGTTCAACATTCAGAAAACTAAGATCATGGCATCTGGTCCATCACTTCATGGCAAATAGATGGGGAAACAGTGGAAACAGTGACAGACTTTATTATATTGGGCTTCAAAATCACTGCAGAAGGTGACTGCAGCCATGAAATTAAAAGACGCTTACTTCTTGGAAGAAAAGCTACAACCAACCTAGACAGTATGTTAAAAAGCAGAGACATTACTTTGCCAACAAAGGTCTGTCTAGTCAAGGCTATGGCTTTTCCAGTAGTCATGTATGGATGTGAGAGTTGGGCCATCAGGAATCCTGAGCACTGAAGAATTGAATGCTTTGAACTGTGGTGTTGGAGAAGACTTTTGAGAGTCCCTTGCAGGGAGATCCAACCAGTCCGTCCTAAAGGAAATCAGTCCTGAATATTCATTGGCAGGACTGATGCTGAAGCTGAAACTCCAAAACTTTGACCACCTGATGTGAAGAATTGACTCATTTAAAAGATCCTGATGCTGGACAAGATTAAAGACAGGAGAACAGGATGAAAGAGGATGAGATGGTTGGATGGCGTCACCAACTCAATGGACATGAGTTTGAGTAAGTTCCGGGAGTTGGTGATGGACAGGGAAGCCTGGTGTGCTGCAGCCAATGGGGTCACAAATAGTCAGACACGACTGAGCAACGGTACTGAACTGAATTGAAAGTGATATCTCTGCTTTTTAATATGCTCTCTAGAGTTGTCATAGCTTCCCTTCCAAGGAGCAATCGTCTTTTAATTTCATGACTGCAGTCACAATCCACAGCGATTTTGGAGTCCAAGGAAACAAAATCTTCCTCTGTTTCCACTTTTCCCCAATTATTTGCCACAAAATGATTGCTTTTTGAATGTTGGTTGTTAAACCAGCTTTTTCACTCTCCTTTTTCACCCTCATCAAGAGGCTCTTTAGTTCCTCTTCCCTTCCTGGGTGGTATCATCTGCATATCTAGGGTTGTTAAGATTTCTCCAAGCAACCTTGATTTCAGGTACTGCTGGTATTTTTCAAATGTACTGTTTTGAACACCAGCACCTTCAAAGAGAGGTTAAAGAAATTATCACATTGAAAGGAAAAAAAATTTTTTTTTAATATAAAAATTTTGAAAACACAGAGAAGATTAACTCCTATTTCTCTGAATCATATTTTGAAAGGAAGAAGACCAACTGTAGTATGGAGACCATACTTTGCCTATTAAAAGGGCCTGGTGACAGTGAAATAAAATTGTACAGCTTTATTTCCCAGAAGTTGTTTAATACTGAACACAATCAATGTATCTTCAAGAGATGAAGGTGAAGCCTTATCTAAAGATAGTAGCCTAGGGAAGGTAACCACTTGGAAAATATTTCAAACATGCAAATCCCAAAAGGTCTTTATTTCAGCAAATGAGATGCATGATTTTTCTTAAACTTAATTCCTTCTGTAAAATGTGTGCCATCTATGAGTTAATAAACATGCAATATCTACTCACATGACTTATGAGATTTATTTTTCTCCCCTTACTTTTGGATCAAAAAATTTATCAGATCCTTGTTGTCACATGCATAACGCAGTACAAAATTAATTAGGTAGGCAAAAATTGTTAGTGAAATATTCAAAATCTTGTGGTAGGGCTATTACCAAATGTGAGTCTCATATCAACCCAACTGAAATAACCAGTTCCAGATTCAGGTCTTTTTGATGACCTATTCCCCCTAAAAGTTTTGTGGTAGTAGTAGCCAACAGCTCTGTTCTTCATTATGATTGTCTCAGCTTACTGCCCTGAAGAGATGAGGGATACAAGAGGTGTTAATCCATGAAGCAAAAATTCCCAATGATTTACACCAGAACTAAAGACTAGACCCCTCCCACTTGATTCTCTGTAAGTAATTTTCTTGATAAAGTACAGTCCATATGGAGACAGAGAAATATGCTAGTACCTCCAAGAACAAGCCTACAAATGTTCTCTTAGTATGATTTGAATCATACCAACTAAAGTAAAGGAATTCTGCTTCCATTTGTGTGTGTGCGCGAGTTCATTAGATCAATATTTTTGATGGTGCCTCGGAGGAAAATGAGTAAGTGATACAACTGTAATTACTTATTCAAGCACAATCATTAACCATAACACTGTAACACCGATGGGAAAATCTATAGTTCACCTTCAGAATTTTACATTTCAACAACGTCTGGTTGCAGAGAAATAGTTATGAGAAATAGTTTTGCCACTTCTTAGAAGGACCTAGAACTTCTGAATGTTTAATAGGTCTTTGTGTCTTAATCTGAAAAGTGTTAACCAACATTCTTTCTCATCCTCCCTAACTTCCGCTCACACATTTCATTCCTTATCAAAAATTAAAATGTAGCTGCTGCTGTTGCTTTTTTTTTTTTTTTGTACCTTCAAGGAAACTCCACACAAAATCCAAGACAGTGGCCCTGGCTTTGAAGAAAAAGAGAACGTTTTCAAATACCAGTCTTCCTATCTTGATCTTCTCCCTTTCTATAGTTAGTGAAAACAGTAACAATATTTATGAGGTTCCTCATAGCATGCTGCTGTTCTTCTGTAGCTGGGCGCACACACACTTTTTTCCTGTGCAACAGTGCGACCTAGTGGGTGAAGGCAGTCCCAACGAAAGCTCTTCAAGAGATGTTTGAAAATCACTTCCAAACTGCCGACACATGTCACATTTTACAGTGGCAAAAAAGAGAAAAGTTCCCACACTGCTTGTGTAAAATGGAGATACAGCTGATCCCATAAACTATTTAGAAAAAAAAAATCTACTTATTAAAGTTAACAAGCAAACGCTCAACTGAATGTTTTGGAGATGAGGCATCCTTTCTAAGATCTTCATTTTAAAATACTGAATATACTATTCAAGATAAAAACAACCACAATTCCTAAACCACTTACTTAATGACCTTTATATTAATCCCTGCATGTTTTAGTCTAGCAGCAACTGTGTGAGTGTGTATTTGTGTACAATATAATCCATGTCTCAAAACACATTGTGTGACTATGTATGTGTGTGTGTGTGTGCGCATGCATAGAGAAAGATAAATAGATGATAGACTGCAAATATGTAAGCATATATACTATACTTACCCTCAAACATAATAATATAATTTCTTCATTAAGTGGCAATTTAGAACAGAAAGCTCATTTTAGTGTCTACATAAATTAAAATCAATGTCCCTGAATAAAAAGATGAGGTCTTCATATAGCTTACTTATTTTTTTAAACCATTCATTATTCCATTTCAGGATAATTCCTAAAAGCTAAATACTTAATAGCTCTTCTTTGGTGTTGATTTGCTTGCATTTATTGCTTCTGTTAAACCATCAAACAAGCTCATTTTATCACTGTTTCTTTCTAATCCACTAAGCTTTAAGTGGGTTTTCAAACACATATTTAAAATTAAAATGTAAATATGGAATACAGAGTTCTACAGAGAAAGGTAAAATGCCTTCTCAGAAACTGTGCATAAAAATTTAACAATTTTCCTTTGGAAGAACATGGTGGAGCAAACATCATTCACTCTTCTTGTTTATAGGATGTGCTAGGGTAAGAATTAAATGTAATTTAGTGAGACAATAAAATCTTCTCAACTTCTGTGCTGTTGTGTTAGGGATGGATTTGGGGATGATTAAATGAGTAAATCACACAGATCTGAAACATTTTTTTCTCCTTTCTTTCTTTCTATTTTTTTTTACACCTCCTTAGATGGCATCTTGATCGTGCTTGCACTATGAACACAAAAGGCCTATAGGTCAGACCTGAAATTATAGCTAAACCTCAACTCCTGAGGTACACAGGCTGTTTATATCGATGAAAATTTATGATCTCTATACCCTAAATCCCCGGCCTCTCTTTTACATTGACTTCTTTACTATTTGCTGCTTTATTTTATGGTGATCCCTTGCCCTCTATAAATATATCACGGTTACTTAACCCCAGATCCCACCCCCAGCCTTCAGGACTTCAGAAAGGATCTATTTGTTACTTATTCTGCTACCGGGTGTTTCATAATCCTCCACATTAGCAGCTATTACTTTATAGCAGTTAACATTTTCCAAATTTTCATCATCTCTTGACTGTTAGCCCTCTAACTGCTTAATAATTCCAGTCTTAGAACTGTTGTGTAGAGATTATGCTGAAGTAGAAATTTTTTCCTTAAGCTCATACAATGATTGAAGTATTTTCTATTAAATATTTATCTGTAGAAAAATGAATAAATTTAACTGCAAAAATTACATTTAGGCAAGCTTAATTGCCTTGTGTTACTTTATATAAAATTTATAAAAACCTGACCTAATCTTAAAAACATGCCACTGAGTAATTAAAGTTTTCTATGGGTTAGATTCTAATAATTATCTTGTTTTGGCTGAACTCCTTATTAGAATCCAAAAAAAAAAAAATAAAGCTGGAAAATAATAAGAGATTATAGATTTGGAAAAGCTATTGTCTGATGCTAAAATTGTTAAGAAAATATGAGTCAGTATTATGCAAATTCTGACCTAATCTCAGCAGCATTCTGGTAGGTAATTGTATTTTTTCTTTAAAGGAGGACAGACCCTACAATAATTATGCCTTGTTAGTGTCCACATTGCTACATTTTTGATTTATGTATTTTTCTGGGAGTTGACAGATAAGCAAGAAAAATTGACATATTATAAACTAATAAAAATAAATAATATCAGAATCTGCCTAGCAGCAGTCTACATTGGAACTTAAATCAACATATTAATCACACAATTTTTTCTGAGCAAAACATAGTGTGTACAAATTTTTTTAATGACATAGATCAAATAAAATTAAGTATTCAAATTGTTCTCTGTGTGTATATGTGTGCACATGTGTGTGTGATTTCTAAGGTAAATCATACACAGTATGCCAAAACCATTTTTGTTTTATATCTTTCTCTGGCATTCTTAGGAAGTCAAGACTTTAGTGATCTCCATGTACGTATTTCTATATGTAATATTCCTATGTGATATAGTAGTTCCAGGCTTTCTCCAAAGAACATTACTTAATGGCAATTTGATTAGTCCATTCTTTTTGGTGTTTTGCTAAAATTCTTATTAGTTAGAATCCTGCTGCTTGAAAGCTTTATATTATTTTCTATTAAATACCAGAAAAAAAGTATAAAATTTTCAGGCTATGGCAACAGCTAGTGCTAAGAGTCATACTTTACCACCATAGGCTAAACGAATTGACAAAAGAAATATGACTTCCATGAGCCTAAGGTTTGGTGTGTGTGTTAGTCACAGTCATGTCCAACTATTTGCCACCCCATGGCTCACCAGGCTCCTCTGTCCGTGGAATTCTCCAGGCAAGAATACTCAAGTGGGTTGCTATTTCCTTCTGCAGGGGATCTTTCTGACCCAGGGATTGAACCCAGGTCTCCTGCATTGCAGGCAGATTCTTTACCATCTGAGCTATTAGAGAAGGTTTGGTAGAAACTGGCAATTGACACTATATAGCATGAATGATGAAAACCAACGTGTTGTAAAGGTCATCGTTTTCTTCCAACTTTGTATACTTTACAAACAACACGTTTTGTTGGTATATGCTTGCTTGTGTGCATGCGTGCTAAATCACTTCAGTCATGTCGGAGTCTTTGCAACTCTATGGACTGTAACCCACCAGGCTCCTCTGTCCATGGGATTCTCCAGGCAAGAATACTGGAGTGGGTTGCCATGCCCTCCTCGAGGATGGTGTATGCTTAGTTTCCTTTAAGTATAACCTACATTTGCAAACAAATACTTCAGGAGCAATCAATCAATATCATTGACCAATTGATTGATTGATTATCATAATTTCTCTGTTATTCAAACTAAAAGTAAACAATCTATATTAGAATGTCAATACTTTTCTATTGCTGGACTCAGATCTTCAAAGCAAGCTGGATAATCAGTTTTTAGAAATGCAATGAAAGACAGACAATTTTTCCCACTATTTATAAAGATGTGTACATGCTCAGTTGCTGAGTCAGTTGTGTCTGACTCTTTGCAACCCCATGGGCTATAGCCAGGCTCCTCTGTCCATGGAATTTGTCTATATGGATATGACCAACATAATCCCAGAAAACACTACATCCTTCAATAGGGCATAGAAAGCATCCACATGATATCCCCCAGTTCCATGCTTATCAACCTGGAAAACAAATCTTCTCAAATATGCATAAATCCTAAAATTTAACAAGCTCAACCTGAGGTTAACAAATTCTCTAAACAATGGAGCCTAGCTGATCATGGCCTACAGATTCTTTTCCGCTTAGCAAACAATTTTACACAGTCTTAGTCAAGGCTCAGTATCTAGCAACTTATATTAGAACTATAATAAAGGTCTTCTAAAATTACCTCTAATTACACAGGGTGCATCCATATAATCAAAGTCCTAAAACAATTTCCTTTTTACACACTGTCCTTTTATAAGTATAAAATGTTCTATAAAACCTTTTCTGAAATATTTAGCTAAGAAACCTGTCTACAAATCAGTCAAGAAAGGTAGACCATTAAAGCATTTATTTTTATGAAAATCATCATATACTAGCTAGCAGTTGAATGCAGATAATTTAAATGGAACCTCAGGAAAAGCCTATTAATTATTCTCATCTCAAGAAAATAACATCCAATGATTCTACTAAGCAAGATAAAAGATGTAACCAATAAATCTACTAAGAACCTTTAAGCCTACAATGTGTGCGATTGTTGCAACAACCAACTCCAGGAAATTTTGAATTGAACAGAGCCATGGAAAAATCACACTGCTTGTTATACACACAGATACATTAGGTTGTATATATATAAGTACACATATATATGATGTATAGTAGAGTTATACACGTTACACATATATGTGTGTGTAGTAGTTCTGAATATAAATATATAGTTAAGGACATGTGATAGGTTTGAATATAAGAACATTACAAAATATATTAATTAAGTTTCTAGTCAGTTTCATTTAAAATTTTTTATTTAATCCAATATAATATTTTAAATAAATATTAATTAAATTTTTAATTCACATTATATACTTAATTTTTAAATCTACCATAGAGCCTTAAATACTGGTTTTACTATCAATGATTAGCTCTGGCTGAATTATTTTTGTGTGCTCATGTACAGATTTACCATTAGGTAATTTCTAAACACAAGCATATGATTCTCACGTTGATAGAAGAGATGGGTTTTTTCCTAATCTTGGAGAACTCTTCCTTCAGTGCTGCATGTGGTGCAATAACTGGAAACAATTGCATGTGATTATAGATTAGAAAGTAGAGGTGTTTTTGTGTTCATGTATTTAATGATGAATATAGACAGAAAACTGACTAATAATTGCATATGTACACTTAGCAATATTTCTGAGCACCTGCTCTTAATCAAGCACTTTATATCACTTTTTCATTTGATAACTCCAAATAATATTCAAGAAGGTGCTAATATCTCCATTTTATAGATGACAAAGATTATCAAGGAATTAAATAACTTCCCCAATGAGAATTTCAAACCATTTCTGTTAAATGGTTTACCAATTAGAGTCCTTTGGAGCTGCCCCGGTGGCTCAGATGGTAAAGAATCTACCTGCAATGTGGGAGAGACCCAGGTTGGATCCCTGGGTTGGGAAAATTCCCCTGGAGGAGGGCATGACAACCCACTCCAGCATTCTCACCTGGAGAATCCCATGAACAGAGGATTCTGATGGGCACAAAGAGTCAGTCACAACAGCAACTAACACTAGAGTTCTTTGGAATGAAAGCACTAGGTATTGTCTCTGCATACATGAAGCAAATGGTAATTTTAAAAAGAAAATCAAGTTCTCAGATAATTGACCAAAACTTGGAACATAGAGGGAAAAAGACTTGGAAGTAAGAAGTCAAAGTGCTCTCATGAATGAAACAGAAATCATGTGCCACTGCTCGGAAAGAGTCAGAACTCCAAACACTTTCAGGTCCTCATTGTCTCTGACCAAGTTTTAAGATCGAAGAAGGGAGCATCCAATTTACCTACTCTGTCTTTCATGCCTTCTGCTTGCTGATGCCCCTAATTACAGACTGACTATGAAATAATGAAATGAGAAAATGTAATACAAGTGGTAGGAAATTAGATTGACAAAGGAATGAAAATGAAGGATAGGCAGCCAAAAAGATAAAGAAAAACACTAACCAAAGCAACAAGAGACAAAGAAAACAAATCTCTATAGTCTTTGAGATTAGACTCGTACACAGGAAAATGGTCCTGCTTTGTGCAATCCAGTCATTGTGAGTGATGGTTGTAAGTGACTTCCTACCTGCAGAAAGAATCGTATTCGAATAAAATAAATAGGGGCATCCCTGCTAACTCAGTGGTTAAGATTCTGTGCTCCTGTTGCAGAGGGCACAAGTTCAATCCCTGATCAGGAAACTAAGATACTGCAAAAAGACTAGTTTAATTAATATTTTTAATTCATAATAAATAAAACATATATTAGAATCTCCACAATTTTTGTTGTTTGTTTTAAATATTTGTTGAATGAATCATGCATAGACCCATGTATACCTGTGGCTGATTAATGTTGATGTATGGCAAAAGCCATCACAACACTGTAAAGTAATTTTCCTCCAATTAACATAAATTAATTGAAAAAAAGTGAAAAGAAATAACAACAATAATAACCAAAAAGATGTTATGAAAAAGAATGTGCAATAAAGCTGAAATATAAGAAGACACTCCTCTGGATTATAATCAACAAATAATAAAATATACATCTAAGACTTTAAAGATTTGGCCTCCCCTACCTGGTGGCAGCTGAATTAGGGAGATTTGGTCATTTAAATATTCAGCAAATGTTCCACATTTAAATAAATGTGGATCATCTTGTTATGTGTGCCGGATATCTCCTATTTTCCCCTCCAGATTTACCATGTGCTTCCTGGCTCCCAAATTCATCTCATATTAAAATTGCACCTTACTTGTACTCTAAGACTCTTTAAATTTTACAGCTTTAAAAATAAATAAATAAATAAATTTTACAACTTTTGTCTTCGATTCAGATATATTTTCCCTAATGAATTAGTTGTCTTTGTCATCCGTGTTCTCTGTACTAATCTCTTAGAAAACAAAAAATGTATTCTTTTCCTCTGAAGATATTCTTGTGTCTGGTATGAGTTTAGTAGAGGATAAGCCCTTAAGAAAGCTCAAACTTTTTGCTTAACTGGAATCTTATAGAAGAGTCCACGATATCACAAAGATTTCTTGAGTTTAGACACTCTTTGTTGATACAGAAATTCTCTTAATACACCTGCCCCTTCCATGCTGAATGCAAGTCTGTTTTCTCTTACTACACTGTCAGCATGGAGTGAAAATAAATTTTCACTATATATCATAGTCAGCTTTTAAGTCTCTTCACTTAAAGATGAGGCAAGTCATATAAAAAAAAAATTTCAACCTCCAAAATATTGGAAACAACTAAACCATCAGTATGCCTACAATGAATCTGCCTACAATGCAGGAGACCAGGGTTCAATCCCTGGGTCAGTAAGACCACCTGGAGAAGGGAATGGCGACCACTTCAGTATTCTTGCCTGGAGAATCCCATGGACAGAGTTGCCTGGTGGGCTACAGTCCATGGGGTTGCAGAATCGGACACGACTGAGTGATTTTCACTACTACTAATCCATCAGTCACAGCCTTAGCGAACAAAGAAGTTTCACAGTGTAAGTTGAAAAATCACAAATATTAAAAGAAAAGAATGCAACAATAAATAGGTTTGTGTCTTTAATAAAGCCTGGGGTAAAATTGCCATACTTTGGCCACCTGATGTGAAGAACTGACTCATTTGAAAAGACCCTGATGCTGGGAAAGATTGAAGGTGGGAGGAGAAGGGGATGACAGAGGATGAGATGGTTAGATGGCATCACCAACTCAATGCACAGGAGTTCGAGTAAACTCTGGAAGCTGGTGATGGACATGGAGGCCTGGTGTGGTGCATGCAGTCCATGGGGTCTCAAGAGTTGGACACAACTGAACGACTAAACTGAACTGAAGGTTGCATAGTCAAAGGGGTAGTTTCATCCATATGCTATTTGTCAAATGGAACAAATCAGAAATCAGTAAAGACTATGAAACTGGGAGATGTTCTCAGCTTTATCTACCTCAGAAAGCAATAGTGAGTGAAGCTTTTAAAAGTACTTTATTTTTTAGAAAAATTCTAGGAAGAGCAGAGTTTAGTTGAAGAACTATTTACTAGAAGTCCAAATCCCAAAATTCCTAACTTCACTTAAGAAATCTCTGTAATAAATTTGTGGAAAGTAATGTAAAATCATGGGATTCAAGGTTCATTCCCAGCATTTATTGACTGTGTGAAGTCACATTTGCTGAATTTCATTCTGCTCATTCACAAGAGGGGATTAAAAATAGTGACCTCACAGGATGATTGTGAAAGTTAACATGAGATGACTGAAAATACTAGATCAGCATTACTTGGTAGAGTAGCCAACCACTAGCTGCACCAGGCTACTGAGCACTGGAAATGTATTAGTCAGAATCGAGTTGTGCTCTAAGAGTGAAATATACATCAGATTTCAAAGACCTAGTATGAAAAAGAGAATGCAAACTATGTCATTAATAAATGCTGCAATGATACTACATTGGAAAAATAATATTAAAATTAATTTTGCCTTTTTCATTTCATGCTTTTTCCTTTATTTATTTTTAATTGAAGGATAATTACAATATTGTGTTGGTTTCTGCCATACAGTAACACATTTTCATGTTTTAAAATGGAGCTAATAAGAGAATTTAAATCTATCTACATGGATCACTTTCTAATTCCAAAGGACAGCGCTAATCTAAATGAATCCCTAACGGGCTTCCCTGGTGGCTCAATGGTAAAGAATCCCCCAGTCAATGCAGGAGACATGGGTTCAATCCCTGGTCTGGAAGATCTCACATGCTGTGGAGCAACTCAGTTCCTGTGCCACAATTATTGAGCCTGGGAGCTACAACTATTGAGCCCATGTGCCACAACTACTGAAACCTGCTCTAGAGTTCACTCACCGTAACTAGAGAGTAGCCCTGGCTAGCGGCAACTAGAGAAAAGCCTGTGCAGCATCAAAGACCCAGCACAGTCAAAATAAATAAGCAAGTAAAAATAATTTTAAAATAAAATAAATTAATGCCTGGTATGTATATGTTTACAAATAGTTTAATTAATAGCAATAATTTGGGAAATGCAGCAGATTTCATTAATTTCATGTCCTATTCTGAGTTCTGTGAATTTATCTGATGACCAATAAAGATGTATTATGAAGCAAGCGTCTTCCATTGAAAAAGTTTAGAAACAAAGGAACTTTGATTGGCTGAGCCATATACATCTCAGCAAGAGGAGTCTATTTTGATATTTTTTAGGGAATAAAGGGAGAAAATTTTAAAAGGTAAAATTGAGACATAAGAGTATCTACCAAAATTTAAAATCAATGACTTATTTGAAGTTTATGTATCATATTTATACATATCATATTTATTTTGTAGATTTATTATAATAACCTGAATTAGAAGACTCTGATAATCAATAAAATATTTGAAGTATAATAATACTTACGTGTATATTCTCGCATGTACTGAAAAGCAAAATGCCAAAAAAAATCTTGATCATTAGAAAAATGTGTAATATTGGATAAGAACCTGTATAAAAGTGATTCTAAATTCAAGTCATAATTATTGATGAAATGCACATCAAACCTAGATGTTCATCTATCTTTATTGTAGACACACTGCATTGTCCTTTTATATACTATTTCCTGTAAGACTGCTGAAGCACTCTATCCATATGCTTTTTAAATCCTTTACTGTTTTTAGCCTGGTGTTTAGTAAGCTGTATCCTGTTATAGCTTCCCTCTTGGCTCTAAAGTCTTAGGTAAGGACTGGTATTCATTGCTTCTTGTAACTGCCGTTAAACTTAGTGTGGAACTATAGGAATTAGAGAGTCACAAAAAACATATTATATGAGTGCATGAACTATTTTGTTCTAACCTAAAATAATATTTCCTTATTAAACCTTCTAATTTATTAGTAATCCTGAGTGTGATAACTGGGCCTGAAATCTTGCAAATACAACATAATTCTAAATCACTCATTATACATCAATATCAACCAAATATAATATTTCAAAAAGCTCTACACTGCTTGATATCAGAATCAAGAGCTGAAAGTATAGTTATCTTTCAAGGTTAAGCTATGCTTTGGTTTCTTGTTTTCCTTTTCTACTCATTCATCTCCCAAAGAAGTGGACCTATGTAAGGTTTTTCCTATTTTAACTCAACTGGGTTTTCCCATTTCCAGGATATCCTTATATATTACCTAATCTTCAGAAGAGATTTCATTAGGTTATATTTTTGATGTGCATTGTGCAAGCACACTATTTGTACTGTAGTATTCATTCTAAAATACATATTCACGTGACAGCCCATAATATCCTTGAAACAGCCATTACATTCTGTCAAATAAATAATGCGCATTTTAAAGATGGTCTTTATGTGCGATGACTCTCTTGCATTTTCATGAGGCAGATTTTTCTTTTATTCTTTAAGAAAGAAAAGCACACAAAGGAAATGAACATGCAGAAAAATATGTTAAGGTAAAAGTGACACAAACCAGAAAATTCAAGCATCCTTTAGTTTCTTGCTCTTTCTACTGCTCCACCATTTTCCCCATAACATTTTATGAGGAAAAAAAAAAGACTTATGGAACTTGCATCACTTTCTGTAATCTTCTATGTGTGAATATTTGGAAGTAAAAATAAGTCATTTTGTGTATTTTTGCAATGTTAATCAAGTTTGCATTTAAAAGGTGACTTTTTCTTTCAAAATCCAAGTTTCTTGGCAAATGTGCTTATTAAAAAAAGCTGACATTACAACAGAGTTAGAAACTCATATTCTTGTTATTATAAAATGGCAGATTCTTCTTTCACTTGTGTATGTCAAGTATATATCGATGCATACTGATTTTCCACGAAAGTTACAACTCACAAGGTAAAATGTTTAACATTCTTTCATATTTTGATCTCTTATTGGTGGCTTTAATGGCTTCTGGGAAAATAAGAAAAATGAAAACCCCTTATTGCATGCCTTCTATGTGCCAAGTACTGTGCTATACTCATTTTTATATTTTCAAACTTAACCCTCAAGACAGCTCGGCAAGGTAGTTATAATTGTTATTAATATGAGCATTGTTAATAATATAATCACTATTAATATCTGTTAATAATTAATAAGAAGTACTGATGAACAGTGTCCAACTTCATAACCTAAGCTCAAACGAATGAAAATAAGTATATAATGCTGACCTCAACCCAGGGGACACTGTGTTATTACAATTTTTATGTATGAGATGGACATATTTGATAACATGGTCAAGTGACATATTATTTTCTTATAAAATGTCTTCATTGTACTACAATTATCCTTTGCTATTCAAAATTTTTTCAGAAACTCGGATAATAGTTCTTATGAAACAAAACCACTGATGAAACCAAGAAAGCTTTACTCAAACTTCTATATGACAGTTATAAGCCTTTTATTTTTGTGAACTAGCTCTTTTCCTACAGTTCAACATATTCTCCCAAATCAACTCAAAAGAAATAGTAAGAATTACCCATTAAATGGCTGAGGTTTCACATTACTTTTTTAAAAGCATGGAATAATATCAGGAAGAAATTTTATTGGGTATCAAGTCTAACTTTTATGAGAAATATGCAACATTGGAATGTTATGTAGAACCTAAGTATACTGTGGACTTCAGCAGCATAAAAGCTAAAAGGTTTAGACAAAAATCAAGATTGTTCATACCCAAAACAATGTGACAATTAAGAGCTTTTAAACAGACACTGTTCAATCTATTAAAAATCGTTATTCATCACCATAACCATGGCAATATCCAAAATGGTGTCACTGGCCACATATTACCCTTTGTATTCAAATTAAAGTTAGTATAAATTAAATAAAATTTTAAAATGAGTTCCTCAGTCATGTTAGCCACATTTCAAGGACTTAAAATCTACCTGTAGCTAGTGGTTCCCATACTGGACACACCAATTATTCAGCATTTCCATCATCACAGAAATTTCTCTTGGACAGTGTCTCTAATTAATCAATAAGGCCAATAATAATTCCCTTGGACATCTATAAGTGAGTCTACAAGTTTTAAGACACAACTGTGTTTTTCTCAAAAGAGAATATATTAAATTTTTACTGTGATAAGGACTGAACCGCACACTCCATATCTGATAACTTAGTTTTTAAATTTTGGATATATAAAGCAATTGTACCAATAGAAACACTCTAATTTATCTATGTGCTTTGATATTTATAATCAACGATGTTAAAGAGAAATTTGTAAATGACTTTTTCAACTTCAAATTGGTTTCATTGTCAATTGTTTACCTTCCCCATATAATCATCTGAAATATTGCATATTTATATACAAAAGGTGAAGAGAAATAAAAGAATTTGATTAAAGAATCCCAAGAAATACAAATTTAATAGCTTCTTTTTCCTTCTAACTTTTTTTTAAGTATGTATTGGTGTTTGTAAGATGAAAACATCTGATGTTCATTTAAGGCAGAAAATGTTTTTGCCTTATCCTGGTTTCAATGGAACAATTGGAACTAGTAATCATTACCAGGATACTGAGATGGTAGCTTTAATAAATAAATGTGGTATTCACAAGATATTTAGATAATAGAATGATAGGCTCATTAGCCAGTGAGCTACATGAGGCAAAAATACCATGTATTAATTCATTGATTGATTGTTTCATCCATCCATTTGCTTATTAAACCAAATATAGTTTGAATAACAAAAATGTATCAGCCAAAGATATTCTAGATAATACAAATAAAACAATAAACAAGATACAACATCTTTTTCCCAAAGATTTTACATTCTAGTGAAAAAGAAGCATAATAAAAACTAATGTCAGATATTAAGAAGGGTCACAAAGATAACTTGGGTGGGAAAAAATACATTAGAAAGGATGAATAGATAATGCCTTGCTGAGGAGGAGAAATTCTTTTTAAAAAAAAAAAATAGATGATAAGGAAGTGTCTGTGGAAAACAAGTGATTCTGTAAAGGAAACAAATAAGAAAGACAGAAACTGGTTTGACAAATCAAGGGAAAAAATGAGGCCAGTTTAGTAAAGCATGGGAAACAAAGAGTGGGTCATAAGACATGTTTTCTCATCATTTTTATTTATAATGCCTAAAATAGTGCAAACCAAAGAACCAAACAACCAAAAAGTGTACATACGATGTTAGTATATTAAAAATATCTATGACTTCTTTTAAAATACAAAATATTTTATTCTAAAAATAAGGTGTGTAGCTTAAAATGTTATATTAAATACTAAAGATCTTAAGACTTTTTGTATTATAGAGACTATGACAAATTGAAGAGAAGGAAATGAGCAATTCCAATATATTTAAAATAACTTTTGAATTTGAAGATCTACAACAATAATAAAATTAGTAATATTGTATAGGAAAATCTCCCAGACTTTGAGTATCTATTACTTCCTCCAATCAACTCCCATTCTCTCAGGTAGGAGGTACTAAGATACCAAACGACATTAGTCCTGTAAGTAATAAGTTCCAACAAGGCCAAACACAGGATAAAACAGCATTCTTTCCTTTTCCTCCCTTCGAAGCAGGATGCAAACATTAACCAGGTGACACTGATGATGGAGAAAATGAATGTTCCCATAAAACCAAAACATACATCCTGTTTTATTATGTGCTTGAGTACATTATCTTGGATCATTATTTTAATGACAGAAGTGGAATAAAATTAATGCATATTCTAAAAACATATTTTCCTAAGATTGAAACACTGTAATTGATGGGTTTTCTATATAAACATTTCTTATCCTCATGACAAAATAGAAATATTAGAATTGACTTGCTGGAACATATAAATATCCTTGCTAAGTCTACTTAAGACCTATTGTGATCATGTACAAGCCACTGGTTCATAATCCACTTCTACTATCAAAGTCATAAACAACATATACAATCACTTCATCTTTATTCTTGTTCAGTTGTAAAAGCATCAAGTATCAATACTAGTGCTATGTATAGACAGGTAGATATTATGTGTAATATTAAGATACACACAACTTTAGTTCTTACCTTTTTGTATTTTATTTTTTTGATTCTTTTAAAGTTAATAAAAAATTCTGTGTGACAAAAGCTTACAATTGGAAAGGACATAAAGTTTGTTGACTTAAGTGTGAAACTGTGACTTTATAGTTAATTTAGATAGAAAGCTTTCAGACATTGGGAAAATAATATCCACCAGTTTTTAGAAAACATAATCTTAAACTATTTCCTTATATAATTTTGAAATATGCTAAATCAAAATATGGTCAAATTAATAAAATGTATAGAGAAATTCTAAATAGTATTTATTTTCTTAAGACATCTCACCATTTAAACAAATATACCAAAACTCAGAATTCATAGCTTGAGAAGATATGGTGATGTACATACTTTAAGTATAAAATTTATAAAAGTACAAAATTTATTATAATGCAATTATATTAGATTATTTCAGAAAAGAAAGCATCACAACTTTAAGTATATAAGAAACCAGAAATTGAAATCCATGTTTGAGGGAATGCACCTTCCTACAACATTGAAATGATGGGTACCTGCTTATGTCATGTAAATATATTTTACAGTTCATTGTTTGGCTCCTGTTATGTTTACAACAGTCTAAGAGGAGTTAACCAATAAATTACTATAATAGAATTATGGTCTGATCAGAGGTTTGTTCTGCATGTGTGTGACTGGCATCATTTTTCTCAGAATAGACTTTAATTCTAAAAAGTGATGCATTGTTTTGGTCCTAGGACTTTATTTTCTAGACAGGAAAAAAGGGTAATGGTTCTTTATTCAACTATTATAATTGATTTTAAATTAATAGTGACTGTTTCTCAAGGATCTCCAAGAGCTAAACATGGTAAGCTATTAAGTACTAATCAATTTGGTAATAAATAAAAAGTCTTTGGTATTAAATTAACCTACAACAGCATTTGAATGATATAATAAAATAAGTTCCTCAAATTAGTTTATCTATCATACATGACTAATATGTTTCCAATTCTGTAACTAATTATTTACGTGCATAATGTATAACATGAGCAAATATATTGTATTAGGATCAATAGTATTTACTGATGAGTAGACAAAGAATATTATATTTTAGTGGATTAAACATTTGCACTTCAACAAATAGAATCATTAGATTTGGATTTTAGAAGATATTTAGTTGTAGAATATACCTTTGAGAAATGTTTATCTTTGGAAAGAATACTGAATTAAGATCAGGATTCCTGGGTTTTAATTTTTTGGCTCTGTCACTAGTAACTCTGTGAGCTTGAGGAATTAAGTTCAATTCAATTCAATATCACTTCATTAAATATTTATGGAACTACCTCTTTTGTGCAAGGATGGGGAGACCAAAACATATCTGAAGGCAGAGGGGAGGAATCCAGTAGAGAACAAAAGATTAAAGATGTTAGCAAGGAGAATAATTGATGCAATAAGAGTCTGAGACAGACGATAAGATAAAGAGCACAAATCTAAGGGTTAGTCTCTGCAAAGAAAAGGAGCAGGACTTCCTAAGAGATAAGAGCTCAAAAGGAAATGTAAACTCAAGATAAAGAGACATTTTGAGGTAGAGAGAAGGCAGAATGGGGACTCTCACATTGGATTGATTTTTGTCTTAGTTCAGAAGGTGTTGAAGTCATTTGTTGAGGTCAAATGCCACTTGGAATGTTGAACTAGTGAAGTTTGAGACAGCCGCAGTAGAGAATGCGATAAAGAGGAAAGTGAGGCGTCAAAAATTGCCAAGAAGCACTAAGTGTTGGACATCGATTAAGTAACATGATTTGGTGTTAGTCACAATCAGTTTCACAGCCTTCTCCATTAAAACTAAGTCAAAAACAATGTATAAAGCATGAGATGGTCAGAAATTCCCAGTTCTACTGAAAGTACAAAATGAGGGAAGGCCTAAGAATGGATGGCAATTTGCAGTTAGTTTGTGAATTTAGTTTAGTGGTGAAATTGAAATGACAGATTACAATGTCAAAGCTAAGGAGAAAAATAAAATTTGAGCTGGAAACATGGCCTGAAAAAAAGAAAGAGTTTTGGAAATATGTTTCAAGGTAAAAAAAAAATAAAAATACTGAATGAGATTCAGTTCATGTTTGCATGCATGCTTAGTCACTCAGTCATGTCCAACTATTTGCCACCCCATGGACAGTAACCAGCCAGGCTCCACGTCCATGAGGCTTTTTATTTTATTTTTATTTATCTTCAGGACTTTTCATTTGTTGTTGCGATTGAAGAAAGTCACGCCTATCAACATTAAGCAAAAGGGAAGGCTTTAATAGGATTGTTTAACTGAAGTCTGGAGAAAAGGTAGTCTGGCCTTTCAAGTTGATGGAATCAGGCAGAGCAATAGTAGACTCTATTATACTCTATCTAATTGTAGATACATTCCCAAGTTTAGCTCTTTGTGCTTTGTTGGGGTCACAGGAATGATAAACATAAAAAATGATGGCTAGGAACTTTTTTGGTGGTCCAGTGATTAGGACTCCATGCTCCCAATGCAGCAGGTTGAATCCCTGGTTGGGGAACTAAAATCCCACATACTGCACATGGTCTGGCCTAAGACATAAAATAAATAAATAAAGATTAAGTTTCTTTTAAAAAATGATGGCTAGGTATCCCATTCTGAATGAAGGGAACAATTGTGGGGACTAACCTGCACCCAGCAGCACCCTAGAAAGTGTCTCTGTCAACAATTAACACACATAGCCTTAGAATATGATAAAAGAAGAATATAATTAGAGTTCAGTTGAATAGCTACTCCATGGTGTCTCTGTTTTCCAGCATATTGTTTATTATTGCACAATTATATGATGTACTGTCAATTACCCCTTTGTAAGGGGTTAACTTATATCTTTAAATTTATACTTTTATTTTACTTAGCATTCACTATGTTTTGTTGTTTTTCCTCTCTTTCTTTGTTGTCCTGTCTCCTATCTATAAACAAATAATTTTAAGAAGCAAAAATTTACTGCTGTCTAGTGAACACATCCATTCAGAGGGAAAAAGTACATGAGGGAGCACAAAACTTGTACACTGCATTGTGTATTAAAATAAAATTACCTCAAGACTTATTTATTTCTAATGTATCTCTCTTTTATACACAATTCTAATAGATCTTTGTAAAAATCCATTAGATCTCAGAATAGAATTGGTGGTTAGATTTGGTTATTGCTGCCACAGTCAGGACCATGGCAATAATAAGTTATTGGGAGAGATGACACAAAAGAGACAGAAGTGAATAGAATGTGGACAAAAAGTCTCCCAAATCTCAATAATATCACAGTGCATCATTGTGCTATAACACAACATAATTACTATTAATCATTATTTAATATGTCCCTTAAGTATTCTAACATACCTTAAATGTATTATCTCATACAATCTTACTTTATATTGTAGGCACAATCTTTAGTTCTACTTTAAGATCAATGAAAACACAGAATTTAACCAACTTAAAAAGGTCACACAAAGTATGTACACACAAGATTTGAACGTGGAAAGACTGACTCTAAATATCATGTTAGCAACTACACTAGTGGCATTCACTTTGATGATCTAAATTAGTCAAAAAATATATTAAAACCATCAACCTAAATGTAAAACAAAAACTATAAAACTTCTAGAAAATCTTGGGTTTGGCAATGACTTTTTAGATATAACACCAAAAGCACAATATAAGAAAGAATTGATAAAGTGAACTTCATTAAAGTTAAATATTTCTGCTCTACAAAAGATATTCATGAAAGAATGAAAACACAAATAACAGACAAGGATAAAATCTTAGAAAAACACACTTCTGATAAAGCACAATATACTTTCAATAACTTTAAAATTCAACAACAAAAAAACAAAGAACTCAATTAAAAAGTGGTCAAAAGATCCAAAAAACACCTGGATATCTAAAACACTGACATCGGGGACCTCTCTGGTCTCCAATGGTTAAGACTCTTGTCCAGTGGTTAAGATACTGTGCTTCCACTGCAAGAAGCGGCTCCTCCCTGGTCAGGGAACAAGGTCGCGCATGCTGTGAGGTGCACCATAAATAAAGAAATAAATAGATAAAACATTGACAACACCAAATACTGACAAAGATGTGGAGCAACAGGAACACTAATTCATTGCTAGTGAAATTGCAAACTGGTACAGCCTTGTTAGAACAGTCTGTCAGTTTTTTAGAAAGCCAAACATTCTTCCCATGCAATCTAGCAATTGTGTAACTTGTTATTTATGCATATGAGTATGTCCACCCAAAAATCTGCACGTGGATACTGAGGGAAGCTTTATTTGTAATTGCCAAAACATGGAAGTAACCATTCAATCTTTCAGTAGGTGAATGTATAAACAGTGGTGCATCCATATAATAAAATATTACACAGCACTGAAAAGACATAAGCTATCAAGCCATAAAGAACCTTTAATGCATATTGCTAAATGAAATAAGACAATTGGAAAAGCTACATGCCATATGATTCCACCTCTATTGCATTCTGGAAAAGGCAACTATGAAGACAGTAGCAAGGTCAGCAGTTGCTGGGGTTTGTGGAAAGGAGCTGGGAGAGATAAATAGGTAGAACATGGAAATTTTAGGAAAATGAAACTATTCTGTATGGCACTGGAATGGTAGGTACATGACATTTACATTTGGCAAATCCTGTACAATTGTATGACACAGAGTGAAGCTTAATGTAAACTTGCAGCCTTTAGTTAATAATAATATATAAATATTTATTCATCAATTATACACACTAGTGTAAGATGTTAATAAGAGAGGGAACTTGGGAGGAAAGAGAAAATAAGGAAACCTCCTATACTTTCTGCTCACTTTTCTTGTCAACCTAAAACTGCTCTAGAAACTAAAGGCACTATTTTTTTTAAAAAAAATGCTTATGTAGCACTCTCATTTGTCAAACCAATTGTATTGGGAGCTTAGAAATAAATAGAGCATTGTATAGAGGAACTAAATTCTAAAGAAAAGTCCATAATTTTACAATAGGTAAGCTTGATTCTCAAGCTTTTATCTGTGAAATGAAAATAACAGTAATTCTCACACCTAATTCAATGGTTTTATGTGAGAATCAAATATATATCTATGAGAATCAACTTGGAAAACCAAGCTGTAATAAATGCATTTCATTAAAGTATAAATGTTTATATGTATTATTTATGTTCACTTAAATTTTTTATTATTTACATAATTTACCTACTGTTAAAACTACAAAATGGGGCAGGATCTTTGGCTTTAAACTCAATCTCAATTATATGGTAGGAGTTGAGAAGTGGCTTTTGTTAGAAATTTAGTAACTCAAGGAGAGGAGATATATATATATATATATATATATATATATATATATATACACATTTATGACTGATTCATGTTGTTGTACAGCAGAAATCAACAAAACATTGTAAAGCAATTTTCCTCCAATTAAAAAAATAAAGTAATAAATGAAAAAGAAGATTAAAAAAGCTGAATAAAATCTTGCACAATAAAAAAGCAATTTAGTGACATTCCTTAGTTTAAAAGCTTGCCCAGAAAAAGCACTTCAAAAACTGAACATTTTTTCCATCAAAAATAGGCATTTGCACTCAAAATTTAAAGACCAAAAACAAAAAGTACAAAATAAAAATCTTTTGCTTTCTCATCGCATAACACATGAACCGTGTAGCTTTTGAGCAGATATCACTATCAGACTAGACTTCCTCACTACATTTGATGAACTTTGTGTTACATAGTCTTCTGCCAAAGCAGGTGGGGTTGTTAACAGGAATTTGCATTAATACTTAAGCCATCAAAATGGAGCAGAGGGCAGGGCATGAGGGATAGCGACACTAATCACGGCCAAGTGCACAGTGTTGATCTTGAGTGTCTTTGATGAACAAAGTAGGAGGATGGTCAGAAATGATAGATAAGGTGGGCTTGAAGAAAAGGGCATTGATACCCTGGAGGGAACTTGGTTGAGCATTTTCATCATTAACTTTTGGCCTCAGACTAGTCTTACCCAGGAATAGTCTCAGGTGCCCTCCAGCATCTTCGTCCTCTGATAATGACATGCATTGTAAGAGGATGTGACCTAAAGGCAGTTTCTGTTTCCTCTTTTTCTTTCTTCCTTTCTCTCTATCCTTCCTTCCTTCCTTTCCGTTTGTCTTTCTTTCTCCTTCTGTCTCTATCTTATTCTTTCTCCCATTTTTCTCTTTCTTCTTTCAAATCATTTGTTAATTGAGTGTCTACTTTGTGACTGCCCTGCCAGCTGCTGAGTTTTCAGCTGTTAGTGATGTAAGGAAATCCTGAGTGGCAAGTGATAAAACTCTACAGAGAGGCAGAGAGATTACAGGAGCACTTGAGAGGAATTAAATATAGGGTGTTCCCTGAGTCTTGAAGGACAGAATGAGCTATGGACTTGGGGGGATGAGGAGGAGGGAGAAAAGGGGAAGAAAATAACTTCAAGTAGAAAAGTAAATGTCATGCCTTTCCAGTACAGCTAGAGAATGTTTATAAAGCAGTGGAAATTCAGAGAAATAGGTCAAGATTAAACAACAAAGTGTCCTGTGACAAGAAAAAGAAGGATGTCAAATCCAATTGTAGTTCTCACAGCAGGATTGTAGGAGAACCAAAGTCCTGTGGGGTTCAGAAGGGACGATAATAAGGGTGACAAGTCAGTTCAGGACTTAACTCTGTGTAAAACACCATACCTAAAATAAAATCTGTAATATCTAATTTAATCTGTTCAATAACACTATAAACAATGATAATCTCATTATCATCCCTTTTAAAGAACTAAGGAAATTTAAAGATCAGATTTCTTAATTTTCCCACAGTTACAGTGTTAGAGGAGTCAAACTCAAGCCTTGCTAACTTCTGGGACACAGCCACCAATCACTTAAAACAAGCTTGGAAAATTTATAGCTGCATTCATTTTCACTTGACGACAGATAAACATATTTATATTCATTTCTAAGTGATTGATACATGTGTAAATATTCAACAGTTGAAGATTTAAGAAAAGACTGGAGTGAAGACTAAAATATTAATAAAGCTTAGGTATATTGGGATTATAAATCAGCAAAACTGATTTAAGAATGATTTAAACTTAGATGCATGCTCAGTCACTCACTCATGTCTGACTTTTGGGACCCATGGACTGTAGCCCACCAGGCTCCTTTGCCATGGAATTTTCCAGGCAAGAATACTGGAATGGAATGCCATTTTCTCTTCCAGGGAATCTTCCTGACCCAGGGATTGAACCCATGTCTCCTGCATCTCCTGCATTACAGGCAGATTCTTTACTGCTGAGCCACTTGGGAATTCCCTTAAACATAGATATAAATTCCTTAATGATAACAGTTGTCAGTTTTCCCCATTTCAGATCACAAGTATTTCTTGTGAGTTTTTACTATTTTGGCAGGGGGCAGGGGGGATCCTTTGACTGATTATAGATCCTCTATCTGTATTTTCTATAAATCCTTTCATATACTGGAAATAAATTTATCATTTCCTAAATCATCACAGGCAATATTTCATCATATTTTCTATACCTTTGGACCGTACCCATTTGCACCTTCATCCCCACTGAGATTTTTCTGAAGTCCACCGAAGCTCCTTTTATTTTTGTTCACATCATCAGTCAGTGATCCATGAGTCAATGAGGCAGTAAAAATCACACATATGGTGAAAAAAGCATAATTTTTTCTCCTTCAGGCCTTATTCTCTATTTTTTTGAGAACATCAATTTTGTGCTTGTTAATTCTCAAAACACAAGTTATTTTTAAAATTATAAAATTACCATGATATCCCACAAAATGCATATTTTATTCTAAAATATAGAGAATATACCCATAGTCACTTCTAACTTGGAGAAGGAAATGGCAACCCACTCCAGTATTCTTGCCTGGAGAATCGTGTGGACAGGGGAGCCTGGTGGGCGGCTATCCATGAGGTCGCACAGAGTCGGGAACAGCTGATGGGACTTAGCAGCAGGGGCCAGCAGCACTTCTAACTCTCTCTACAATATTAATGGCCAGTGCAGTGCATGTGTACACACACACACCTACAAACACATCTTTAGAATATTTTTATCATAATATTTCATTATAATAAACATAAATATCTTCCTAAATTATTTAAGAAATCCTTTATGGAAGATATTTAGATTCAATCCAAGTTTTCTCTGTTGTAAATAATGCAGTAATGAGCGTAAATTGTATATATACTTTTGTGGACTTACATAATTGTCTTGGTCAGTTTGGGCTGCTGTAACAAACTACCATACACTGGGTGGTTATAAACACAATCGTTTATTTCTCTCAGTTCCAGAAACTGAAGTCCCAGATTGATGTTAACAGCATGGTCAGGTTCTGCTGAGGTCTCCCTGTAGGGTTTCAAACTTGATTTCTCATTGAATCCTCACATGGCAGAGGGAAATTGAGGGAGCTCTCTGAGGTCTCTTTATAAGCACACTAATCATGGGGTTCCCTGATGTTTCAATGATAAAGAACCTGCCTGCCAATGCGGGAGACTCGCATTCTATCCCTGAGTCAGAAAGAGCCCCTGGAGAAGGAAATGACAATCCACCTCAGTATTCTTGCCTGAGAAATCCCATGGCAGAGGAGCCTGATGGGCTATAGTCCATGGGGTTGCAGAAGACTCGGACATGACTTGGTGTCTAAATGACACCAATCCCATTCACAAGGGCTTGAACCTCATGACCTAATTAATCCTAAATGTCTACCTCCTAGTACTATCATTCGATAGTTAGGATTTCAACAAATGAGTTTAGAGGGCATGGAAGCATTCAGCCCATTGCAATGATAATTTCTTTATTATATATTTCTATAAGTTGAATTTTTGATAGTTTTATTTATTTATTTATTATTTATTTTTGGCTGCACTAGGTCTAAGTTGCTGCGTGGGCTTTCTCTAGTTGAGGTGAGCAGGGCTACTCTTCACTGTGGTGTGCGGGTTTCTCACTGTGGTAGCTTCTCTTGTTACACTGTATATGCTCCAGGTATATGCTCTACTGAAGCATAGGCTTCAGTATTTGCAGCAAGCAGGCTCGGTAGTTGCGACTTGCAGGCTCTCAGGTCTTTTTTTAGAGAGTACCACTGGTAATCACTTTGAAGGATGGAACTAATAAATGCAGTGCAAGTGAATCTGAGTGACAGTTGAAGTGGAGTGGGGCATGTGCTTCTGATGTTCCACACCATGTCACTTGGGCTCAGCTCCCATTTCACTGACAGTTCCAATGTATCTTGACAAAATCCCACATTGAGTGTCTGTGACTTCTCCTTACTTTTTGCCCAAGTTTATCTTGAAGGCCACAGATGCACACCAGGTATGTTTGTTGCTCAGCTATGTCCGGCTCTTTGTGACCCCGTGGACTGTACCCTGCCAGGCTCTTCTGTCTGTGGTGTCAGCAGGCAAGAATGCTGGCATGGTTTGCCATTTCCTTCTCCAGGGGATCTTCCCAACCCAGGTTTTGAACCTGAGTCTCACATTGCAGGCAGATTCTTCACTGACTGAGCCGCCAGGGAGGCGCCGACGGGTGCGCACTCTGCTTTAACAAGGATCAGGTCATTTGGACCAAAGAGTTAACACACTTGGAGGCTGATCTTGACCAAAGAATGAACACTCTAATCTCTTCCTCTTTTTGAAGCAATAATTCTGAGCTATGTTCTATTGGTCCTCAATATCTCCAATGAGATAGATACACAGTGGTCCACAGTGATAACTATCATAATAAAGTTTGCCTTGATGGCTTTTCTCCTTCCCTGTTTTACACCCTTCTCTTCTTCACGTCAACTTCTCAAATAAACTACCTGAATCAAAGACTTTGTCTCAAGCTTCGGTTTTGGAAGAACCTATACTAAGACCTCTGGAACATTAAAGCCTTCAAGATTGTAAATAACACTTTAAAGGGTTTCTTCCTTCTTCTTTTGTAAAACAAAATAAAGACAAGATGAGTTTAGGCTTCAGAATTTCATCATTAACTGTAAATCACAGCTCTCCAAATATTGGGGACAAGTATATTACTTTATATTTTCCAGACTAAAAACTTCTCTTAAAATGTTGGAGCATCCTCAAAACGATTATATCATCTATAAATATTAGGTGTGTCTTGTTTCTTTATGTGTAGAGTTGTACCATTTCTCTATTCTTTAATGCAGTACATAGATATGTTCATGCATTTTAAAAATGTTGGCATTATTGCATTTTATCTTCATACTAATTAAGTTACCTTAATTCAAACTCCATCTCTAAAAACTACCACTCTCCAATGCTCACTCTTGTAATAGCTATTCTCTGGTACACCTCACAGAGTTTTACCCTGCACATGTGCAGTTCAGCCCTCTGCCAAAGACCCTTGAGAATCTTATATAAACTTCTGGGTTTTTTTCCTACATACCTCTCCTCCCTAGTTCCTGCTTTAAAAATTCACCATTTCATCAGCTCCAAAATCTAATCTCTGCCTCTTCGGCTCAGTTTGATTTGCTCAGACCCTTACTAATTGCATTATAATTAGGAAAATATCCCAGGAAGAAAGCTCAGGCAAGTGTGGGGCTTACTTTGTTTCTCTTCTTTCAAGAATTTATATGTCATATTTTCCCTTGGAGGTTAAAACAGTGGATTTGTGCATTTTGTCTATTTTATGGCTAGTTGCAGCAGGACAAGTTCAGTATCAGTTATTCTGTCATGGAGAATAGTAGAAATTACAGTTAAGGCATATTACAAAGTAAAATGTTATCAAAACTCTAGCTGCCTTTTTATATATTTGATTACAGTACACTTTATGTAGTGACAGTCATCTCACAGTACTTTTTAAGAAACATACAGATATCTAGACTTAATTTTTAGAATTCAGGATTTCTTATATTAATAATTCTGTTGGCAAGTCATTCCCAGATCTCTTTTTCCTGAGCTCAGTCAAAGATGGCTGATTTGGTTTTACTGCAAGGTTTGGCCTTGCATATAATTTAATTATCTTATGTTGCTTTGGCTTAAACTTTTATCAATACTCATTTATTTTTTTCCCATTGCACATGAGAAATAGTTGCATCTTTCAATCCTGAATGTTTCAGAATTTCCGAATGGTCTACTTTCTCTTTTATCTCCTTGCAACTTTCCCACTCACCCAATCCCAGTTCTTTTCTCAGATCATCTCTTTCTTTTACAATCAGTAGTAACTAAGTATGCTAATAACATCCGTTCCCCAACCTCTTCACATAGAAATATAAACCGACTTGGTATTTTTTGTCAGTCAGTACTTATACTAAATATCCCACTACTACGTACCATGTGCTGTCATTTTTCAACCTCCAACTGTAGTTTTCTCACCATGTTCCATCTGTCCTTATAATCTGTCACATCACTTATTTTTTGTTAATGTTCTTACACTGGCATCCCACTTCTAGTACAAATTTCTGTGTCAAGTTTTCCATATGAAATGTTTCCTTAAACCCACAATCCTAAAATCTCAGTAGATTTTTTTTTTTTTTACAATAGTGTATGTGTTCGTGCTCAGTCAATCCGACTCTGTGATCCTATGGACTGTAGCCTGCCAGGCTACTCTGTCCATGGGATTCTCCAGATAAGAATATTGGAGTAGGCTGCCATTTTCTCCTCCTGGAGATATTCCTGACCCAGGGATCGAACCCACATCTCTGATGTCTCCTGGAAAGCTCCCTTTTTACAATAGAGTTTTCACGTAGCCAATATATATAAGATGCATGTCAGCTATAGTTCTCAACGTTCTCTTTAGGAACCAGGATGAAAAGTCAGAACTAATCTATGACAACACCATTGTTTTAAGGCAATGAGAAGAGAGATATGAAGAAATCATGCATTGGCTCTTAAACTTCTACTCAGAAGTAACAATCACTTACACTTATGTTTCATTTTCTGATCAATTACCATAACCAAGTCCAATGTAAACAGAAGGAAATCTATAATTTTTACATAGCAAGGACTCTGTGGTGAAGGACTTTGAATGAAGGGGCCCAGACAGAAAGACAATGTATATTTTGAAAAATAATTCAGTGTATCATGCTGGATTTATGTTTAAAAAGAATCTCTTTGGTTGATGTATTGATAACAAAGTTTAAGAAATTGAGGTAATCTGTTAGAAGAGTATTTAATAATCCAGGTAAAAGATAATGAAGACCTTAAGAGAGTTGTGGCTAAAGTTGAAGATGAGGTTGGTTTCTGGATGTGATTTTAGGAAAGAGTCAGTGGGATTTATTGATTTATTACTTATAAAGCATATGTGGAAAATAGGACAAAGATGACTCCAGTGTTTAGGCTTAATCTTAGTACCCAGGCTTGATCAAACTTCAAGGTCTGAGAACTCAGTCCTCAAGACCCTCCTTGACTTCTGAAATCAACTGCAAGATATACCAAGTTCCAAAAATCACCTTCAGATTTGATAATCTGCTAGGAGTCACAGAACTCACTGAAAAACTATGATATTCACAATATCAGTTTATTATAGGAAAAAGGAACAGATCAGATTCAGCCAAATGAAGAACACTGGGCAGAGTCTGGCAGAGTTCCATATACAAAGCTTTCACTGTCCTTATGGGGTCAGAATTCATTACACTAGTGGCTTCAAAGTATGACATTGCAAACAGAGTCTTGCCAATGGGGAAGCTTACCTGGATTTTGGTGTTGAGTCTTTAATTGCGGGCTCCTTTATTTGGTCATGATAGATTGTCCATGTAGTTGATTTTAGTCTCCAGGTCACCTGACAACAAATGAACTAAATTACTCAGCTTGTCTTACTGATACAGTCATCATGCACTCTATCAGATGATATATTCAATCATTTGCCTAAAGATACTCCTATCAGGAATAACATATGTTACCTATTAGAAGCCAAGGGCAAAGGAAAGATCTTACTTTTGGCAAATTCAAATTCTTTTCTACACGTATTCCTATTTTCAAACTAATTATTCTGTATTCAATCATATACTTCTCACCACAGACTAATTAGAGGGCCATCAGCTTTATGCACTACAACTTTGTGACAAAACAGAGGAATAAATTTTGTTGTGATAGTCATAATATTGAGAACAAATGCTATAAAAGAAATCTAAGAGATTATTTGAGAGATAGCAACTGTTGTCTAGGTGATTTATACTTTAGTTGACTTATGCCAGATGGCTTTATGAGGAGGTGGCATTTAATCTGAGTCTTAAAGAACAAGAAACGAAAATCAAGGAGAAGAAACATTTTAAACATGAGTAAAGAAAAAAAAAATTAGAATAAAAATGAAGTGAGTGTGGCTGGAGCACAGTAAACTAAGATTGAGAAAGATGAGATTAGAATTGAAAGCAAAACAGAAATCAGGTTACGGAGGGCTGTAACAGGCATTGTGAGTGCTCATACGTTTTGAACACCTACTGTGTCTGTGTGTTCAGGCTTCAAGAGCCTATATCTACATTTCTGTGCCTGGGAGATATTTGTAACAGCTACAGGTTTATAGAACACCACCCATACTCCAGCACTGGTCAGTGACTAAGAAAATATATGTCCATTTTACTTCCCTTCTGAAGGTTGGGAGAGCTGGTAATATTGTAATGTGTTGTTTGTACTACTTCCTTATGTGAATCTGGGGCTTCCCTAGTAGTTCAGTTGGTGAAGAATCCACCTGCAATGTGGGAGACCTGGGTTCGATTCCTAGGTTGGGAAGATCCTCTGGAGAAGGGAATGGCTATCCACCCCAGTAGCCTGGCCTGGAGAATTCCATAGATTGTATAGTTGATGGGGTTGCAAAGAGTCAGACACGACTGAGCGACTTTCACAAAGTTAACCTGTGGGGGAAGTTCCAGTCTTCCTTCTTTTCTCTGGATTTTCACACACACTTTGTTGGATGCTCCCCTTTCTGGTGCTGTGTCTCACCCATCTACAAGTAATTCTAGTACTTCAAAAAAATTACAAAACAAACAACTGTTAATTGCATTTGAGTTCTTGTCCCTGAGCTTGTTACAGAAGGAATCCAAACTAACACAAAGAGAGGAAAAACACAGAAAACCATGGAAGGGTTATAAACAATGGAATAACAACATCTAATAAATATTTTTTAAAAATTGCTCTGACCTCTGTGTGTAAAAGACATTACTAGAGACAAGGGTAGAAACAGAGACACTTGGGAGCTGTTACAATACTTGAGTACATGATGATAGTGAGTTAGAAGAGTATGAGGACAGAAGATATAAACAGAATCAGGAAACTCAAAATTGAAAATTGGACTGACAGGACAGCTTGTTGGGCTGGATCTGTTGGGTTTAGAAAATGGAATAAATGAAAATTAGAAAATGAAAGTATTTATTCCTGCATTGTTTGGTGATATTGCTTTATGAGTTGACAAAGTCACATAGAGGAAATTTTCTGTTTGGTGGGAGAAATCAAGGGACTGTTTGGGGCATATTTAGTTTGCCTAATAAGACACTTGGTTGAAGATGTCAACAACACAGTTGACATATATTTAGTGCTAGGAGGTAAAAATTGGGCCTAGAGATTGAAATTAGGGGTCCATCATCCTATGAAAGTGAGAATGTTAGTCACTGAGTTGTGTTTGACTCTGCAAACCCATGGAGCCTACTAGGCTCCTCTGTCCATGGAATTCTCCTGGCAAGAATACTAGAGAGGGTAGCCACTCCCTTCTCCCAGAGATCCTTTCAACCCAGGGATCAAACCTGGGTCTCCCACATTGCAGGTAGATTCTTTACTATCTGAACCACCAGGGAAGCCTTCCCATCATCTTATAGTTGCTACTGAAGTCATGGAATATGATGTGGTCATCTATAAAATAATCTAGATAGAAAGGAGGAAAAGGAGTAAAATAATGGATTATTCTATAAACAGTTTTAGATAAGTATCTTGCTTGGCATTCTGTAAATTAACAGTTTAAATATGAAAAAATAAATAAGAGAAAAGAAGAAAATATGCACAATATCAGGTACAGTGGAAGTGGTCTTTATAGACAATACCATAATCAGAAAGCAAAGAGTTTTGACAAGAAGTATGAAAATGTGAAAAAGGCATGGATCATAAAAAAAAATCTCAAAGTAATATAATTCAAAGGAAAATAATAAGAAATGATTTTATTATATTTCTCAAAGTGTATAGTTATCTATTTATACAAGTGATTCTTATGAATATACAAGAAGTCAAATATTTGATAGAAAATAAGGTATATACAATATGAACAAAAATTAATGAAAAGATTTAAATCTCTGATAACAATAGTCAAACCATAAATAATTAAAAAGCTATACTATACTGGTAAAAGAAAACATAGATATTAATCAGTTAACCAAACTTTCCTTCACCTATCAAAATGTTAAAGTTTTAAAATGATAATATCACATGTGGGCAAGTATATGGAATAACACACTCTATGATTCTTTACTCATGAAAATGCAATCGGTCCAATTTCCTGGATGACAATTTTGGAATGGTCTTAATCAAAAGTCTGATTACTTTGATACTGCTGTAGGTTTCAGAAATTTAACCCCCCAAATAATGAACCATATATATGTATTTTAAATTTACCTAGAGAAGATAAAGCCAGAGATGTACTCTAGTAAACTGAGATTTATATATTTTCTTTGCAGGATATGAAGATAAGACTCCTAACTATCATCTTGATATCTATAGTAAGTAAGTAAAGTCAAGTCGCTCAGTCGTGTCCGACTCTTTGCGACCCCATGGACTGTAGCCTACCAGGCTCCTCCCATGGGATTTTCCAGGCAAGGGTACTGGAGTGGGTTGCCATTTCCTGATCAAATCCCTCACACTTCCAAGGTTAAACTTCATAGAGATCGTGACAGAGTTGTACTCAGAAAACTTTCAACTTAAAAGAACCTGGGAAAAGCAGCAACTTGAAGAAACAAGGATGAACTGAAAAATCCTGAAAAAGGAAGCCTCTCAGAATGAATGCTAATGATTTCCCTTTTGGATGCAATTTTAGGCCCTTCAATTTCTAATTACAGTAAAAGGTCAATGAGGTCAGAATTTAAACAATGAATGGCTAGTACCAATAGATTTAACTTACTTTTGAGTGCTTTGCAAGATTTAATTAGTTCTTATGTATTTATGTAATAAATACCTCTTCTGGGAATGAATGCTCTGTTGGATGTGTGAGAAAGAATAAGCAAATTTGAGTTTTTCTAATTTATACTTAATTTCATAATAAAATCACCACATAGCTAACATCTAAAAACCCACAAACTCAGAACACAGTTTGTACTAGGTTTTAATTATTTTATCTCAAATTAATTCCATGCCTAGGCAAATAATAAAAGCTTTTAATGCGCAAGTGTTTGCCAAACTGTTAAATTCTTTGATATTCTTTGTCTCATTCAACACATAATAAATATTTATTGTGTGTTGTGTACACTTCTCTGAACAACTTGCAATTAAATTATTATTGGTAGGCTAAACAAATTATTTTGACTCACAGCTAATCCTTAAATTATTAAACACTTTGTTTCTAAACTGTATATATAATTTATACTTATAATTACATGTATTTGAACAAATCAAAAGCATGGCAAACAGAATACTGTTAATATTTCTAATAGGCATTTTTCTTTCTTACACATATTCTTTGAGGATAAATGTCTTTGGAATAATTTGTATTCTCTGTTCTAACAATTGAGAATCTCATTTAAATAAACCAGTATCTTATAAGTAAATGCTACTCAAATATTAATTAATTATTAAGAGAAAAATTTAAGGTGATTTTTAGATAGATTATTTTTTAATTATTGTAGATCTCTGAATTTACATACAATACTCCACATAAAACATTTTTTTTATGCAAGGCTAGCATGTATGATATGTGGCTTATGAACTGCACAAAGGAATAGAACAAAATAATGTTCATAGGGGCTGAAATCCATCAGAGGCTAAAATCCATCAAAACCTCTACTAGGTTAGACCATATGGGAGACAATGCATGTACTCTGGGGTGAAAGTTCATGAAATAAGCCATGTATGCTAGAGTTGGTCCTGCTTTAATGCATTTCTGTGATTTGCAGAATAATTACTAATATAGTGCATAGAATTTTTTTCCTTGAATCATTTTGAGAACAAATTGCCAGCTGAATGCACAATGATTTCCTAATATTTTAGTGTCTGCTTACAAAGAGGGACATTCTCCTGCACAACCACTGTACTAGCAGGGAATTAACATTGCTACCTCACTACCAACTAATTCTCAGACCACTCATGTTTCACTAAATGTCCTCAGAATGTTCAGAATTGCACCTTGTCATTTTCAGGTCCTTCTTGTCACCTTCACTCTGAGACAGTTTTTCAGTCTTTCCTGGACTGCAGTGGCTTGATAGTTTGAAATATTCAGCAGGGAAATCACGTAAGGTGGCTCCCAATTTAGAATTGTCTGATGTTCGCCATGTTGAGAGTCATGTTATATATTCAGGAATACTTATATTCCACTGTATATTAGGAGCATTACAGAATTGAGATGTTTGTTCCTCTGTTGCATCCTCTTACTTGACATCCAGTTTAAACTTTCTCATTGATGATGATTTCCCTTTGTTTATTCAATTAAGGAAGTGTCCTGTAAGGCTTCTCAAACGTAAAGTTGCTTTTGTCTTTCATTTGTATTTAATATGCCTGTTCTTTTTCTCCATACCTTATCCAGCGTTATTTTAACCCTCCTACATTATTGGTGTGAATGGTGAATGGTGAAAAGTCGCTCAGTCGTGTCCGACTCTTTGCAAACCCATGGACTGTAGCCTACCAGGCTCTTCCTCCATGGGATTTTCCAGGCAAGAATACTGGAGTGGGTTGCTATTTCCTTCTCCAGGGGACCTTCCCAATCCAGGGATTGAGCCTGGGTCTCCTACATTGTAGGCTTTACCACTTTACCGTCTAGCCACCAGGGAAGTCACGTTATTGGTAGGAATGCAAATTGGTGTAGCCACTGTGGAAAACAGTATGGAGGTTCCCCCAAAAGCTAAAAATAGAGTTGCCATATGATTTAGCAATCCTACTTCTGGGCCTATATCCAGGGAAAACTATAATTAAAAAAAAGATACATGCACCCCAGCATTCACAATAGCACTATTTACAGTTATCAAGATATGGATACAAACTAAGTGTCCATCAACAGATGAATGGATAAAGAATATATGGTACATATATACAATGGAATACTACTAAGCCACAAAAAGAATGACATAATGCCTTTTGCAGCAACATAGATGGACCTAGAGATTATTGTACTAAGAAAGTAAATCAGACAGAGAAAGACAGACATTGTATGACATCACTTTAATGTGGAATCTTAAAAAAGTGATACAAATGAACTTATTTACAAAATAGAAATAGACTCACAGACATAGAAGCTTATGGTCACCAAAGAGGAAAGGGATGGAGGATAAATTAAAGAGTTGGGGATTATAATATACACACTACTATACATAAAATAGATAATCAAAGACCTACTGTATAGCACAGAGAACTATACTCAATAGCTTGTAATATCTATAAAGGGAAAGAATCTGAAAAGATTATATGTGTATATATATATATTTACACAGGCTTATATACATACACATATATAACTGAATCACTTTTCTGTACACCTAAAACTAACAAAACCATAGTAAATAAACTATATTTCAATAAGTTTTTTTAGTTAAAAATAATATGTATTCTGAGGAGGTGGAAGTTTTGTAAATATCTATTTCTCATCAACTTTGTGTTTTATTTATTTACTAATTTGTATTAATATAGATTCAAAGTCCATATCCAATTTGTTTAAGGGGTTATAATCCACTGCTATTATTATTTATTTTGGTGTTCATATTGTCCCAGTTTTGACCAGTTGGAACCTCTGCATGTGGGCTCCTGTGTACTCTATTATCTCTCCTTATTTTTTGAGCATTTTTGTGCTTCCTGACACAATGGAATAGTCCAGGTTAATCTTATGATTTTCTAGCCTCAAGCCCTATTTAAAAGAGTTCAGTGCTTGATGTGCTTTTTGCTGTGGGAGTGTTATTGCTACCAGGCTCTCTCAATGGAGAAACTTACAGGATAAATTTATATCTATTTATAATGCTGAAATAGTTGTACCACTGCCTTCATATCCAATTCAAAGGTACAAGGCTAATTCAAGTTTATTTTCTTGTTAACTATCCCTACAGCATGTGTTTAATTAACAGACGGTAATTAACCAATCTCCCATGACTACCTCTATCTCCTCCCTAGGAATAGCCCCTTCAGCACGTTGGTGTTTTGACAGTCTATGCTAGGTGACCACTCTCATGGGAAATACCTGCTCATCTTGCTCTAGTGCTGACAACTCGTGTCAGAGCAATCATCTCCGTGAACACCTTGCTGACACAGCTCAGATGCTGAAAGTCTTGGCTAAGCCAGCTCTCCCACGTGACGTCTGTCTCACCGCTCTCATCCTGAGAGGCCACACTAGGGTCTCCCCTGTAAAGCTACTCTCTCCACCCTAACTGAGTCTGAAGCCCCAGACCAGTTTGGTCCTTTCCATGAAGGCCTTGCTTGCACTTCTCAAATGGTAAGACCCCACTCTTCTCCAGCCACACCCACCCAGACACCCACTTACGCCTCACCCCCACACTGCACAGTTACCTTCCTTTCTCTGCTCAAGCACTGACACATGAACTCCTTGGCTCATGACATCTCATCCATTTTATGTATGTGTCAAAACAATACATAAAATAAAGCATTCATTTTAAAACACATACACCTTGCATTGGATTATGAACATTTAATAAATATATTAAAACATGATGAGGGTGGATACATAACAAAGTCAGTATACCAGCTAGTCCTGAGCAGGACTGCAAGGAAATGGGTAAAGCAAAGAGCTTCAGTGGTTTATGTAGCACTGTATTCTTAAGTACATAAATAAAAGGCACTGTGGTAAATAAGTCAAAATGTCAACAATTGTTAAATCCAGATAGAAACACGAATTCTAGTATTTATTGAAATTTTTCTGTATGTTTAAATATTTCATAATTTCAAGAATTTTAAATGGTTGAACGCAGAGCATTATTTTTACATGCCTACTAGAAACTGTCTTGCTTTACTTTATACTTATCCATATACATATTTTGACTCTGCTGCTAAATATAATTCCCTGACAACACAGCAAGTTATGCTTTGTTTTTTTCCTAAATTGTATCCCTTAACTCTGAACACAGTGTTTCATACAAAATGATAAAAATTTGATGAATGAATGAATGAATATCTTACTGGGAACTTTGGCATTTTGAATTTTCAGTACAGGCATATGTAGATAATTCACAGAAATACTTACAAAGGACTTTATTTATCTTAAACTTATTCTTATTCACAGAAAACAACCAAATAAATATCTTTAAATGTTAAATTTTTGCTTACAATGTTGGAAGGGAAATAACTGTGTCTTCCAAGCAGAATTTCTATGCTTTCCCTTCACTACTTTTATATGTTTTTTTAAAAAGGCTTTTTTTTTCATGTATTTTTAAGCTCTATATCATACTTTGCTGTATAAAATTACTTCTAGTATTATAGATAAATGCTCAGAAGTTCTCCAGCCTTAACTGAATATCTAGGAGTAATCAGAGGGAAATAAATTAGAGGCTGCCAACAATGAAAGAGTTTTTAATTCTTTGGTGAATAATTTATGGTTTGCTCTCTACAATAGCAAAGAAGGTAGCATTTTCCCCTCAGGATCAGGTAGTCAATTATTTTTGGCTCAAAAATACTTTTTCATTATTTTTATTATAATTTTATTTGTACATTTTATGTTATTTTATTGGATCTCATTATAGAATCATGAAAAACTAATTAAAAAAGAGAAAGGCTTTCCAAAGTGGAAAAGAGCAGGAACAACAGTTACTTTTGGAAAAAAAAAAAAAAAAAAGGATATGTTTCAGGTTGGCTATACACACACACACACACACACACAAACATACAAACAAGCTTAAGTTAATGAAGTTAATGAGAGACCAAAACAATCTGATGGAAATTGAAGATTGTTTCAGGAATAAGAGTCTAAGATAATTCCTTACTATTTTGCTTTGTGGTGTGTGTTCTTTTTCAAGTGAAAATGTGCAGTATAACCATTTGCACACTAAACTTTTTAAAAACAATCTTATTGTGTCTTTTCAGTTCAGTTCAGTTGCTCAGTTGTGTCCAACTCTTTGTGACCCCATTGACTGCAGCATGCCAAGACTCCCTGACCATCACCAACTCCCAGAGTTGACTCAAACTCATATCCATGGGGTCAGAGATGCCAACCAACCATGTCATCCTCTGTCATCCCCTTCTCCTCCCATCTTCAATCTTTCCCCACATCAGGATCTTTTCAAATGAGTCAGTTCTTCACATCAAGTGGCCAAATATTAGAGTTTCAGCTTCAGCATCAGTCCATCTAATGAATATTCCAGGACTGATTTCCTTTAGGATTGACTGGTTGGATCTCCTTGCAGTCCATGGGACTCCCAAGAGTCTTCTCCAACACCACAGTTCAAAAGCATCAATTCTTCAGCTCTCAGCTTTCTTTATAGTATAACTCTCACATCCATACACGTCTACTGGAAAAACCATAGCTTTGACTAGACAGATCTTTGTTGGCAAAATAATGTCTCTGCTTTTTAATAGGCTGTCTACATTGGTCATAACTTTTCTTCCAAGGAGCAAGCAATTTTAATTTCATGGCTGCAGTCACCATCTGCAGTGACTTTGGAACCCCCCAAAATAAAGTCTGTCACTGTTTCCACTGTTTCCCCATCTACATGCCATGAAGTGATGGAACCAGATGTCATGATCTTAGTTTTCTGAATGTTGAGTTTTAAGCCAACTTTTTCACTCTCCTCTTTCCTTTTATCAAGTTCCTCTTCACTTTCTGCCATAAGGGTGGTGTCCTCTGCGTATCTTGAGGTTATTGATATTTCTCCCGGCAATCTTGATTCCAGCTTGTGCTTCATCCAGCCCAGTGTTTCTCATGATGTACTCTGCATATAAGTTAAATAAGCAGGGTGACAATATACAGCCTTGATGTACTCCTTTCCTTATTGGGACCAGTCTGCTGTTCCATGTCTAGTTCTAACTGTTGCTTCTTGACCTACATACAGGTTTCTCAAGAGGCAGGTCAGGTGCTCTGGTATTCCTAACTCTTTAAGAATTTTCCAGAGTTCTTTGTGGTCCACACAGTCAAAGGCTTTGACATAGTCATTAAAGAAGAAGCAGATGTTTTTCTGGAACTCTCTTGCTTTTTCAATGATTCAACAGATGTTGGCAATTTGATCTCTTGTTCCTCTGCCTTTTCTAAAGTCAGCATTTTGTTGTTGTTGTTGTTATTGTCTTTTAGTTTCTTCTAAATGATTGCAAAGGTCCATCTAGTCAAGGCTATAGTTTTCCTAGTGGTCATGTATGGATGTGAGAGTTGGACTGTGAAGAAAGCTGAGCACAGAAAGATTGATGCTTTTGAACTGTGGTGTTGGAGAAGATTCTTGAGAGTCCCTTGGACTGCAAGGAGATCCAACCAGTCCATCCTAGGGGAGATCAGTCCTGGGTGTTCATTGGAAGGACTGACGCTGAAGCTGAAACTCCAATACTTTGGCCACCTCATGTGAAGAGCTGACTCATTGGAAAAGACTTTGATGTTGGGAGGGAATGGGGGCAGGAGGAGAAGGGGAGGACGGAGGATGAGATAGCTGGATGGCATCACCAACTCAATGGACATGAGTTTGAGTAAACTCCAGGAGTTGGTGATGGACAGGGAGGCCTGGTGTGCTGCAATTCATGGGGTCACAAAGAGTCGGACATGACTGAGCAACTGAAATGATCTGAAATGATTATATGCACTTATGATTTCTCTCAACTTGTTTCTTATCATTTTCCTTTTTTAGTTATTCTGCCATTACATATAGGAATTCTACATATTTCTATTCAATTTCTGCCAATACTGTCTTTCATTTACTTTCTTACCTATGCTATGATATTTCTTACACAAAAAACTAATGCTGTTAAAACACTAGACTTAATTAATTGACACTATTCCCAATAATTCTATTACATATTTTGTGTTGATGAAACAAATAATTTATGGGGTACTATCAAAAAAGCAAAACTGGATCTGAATATTTCTAATAAATCTATAGGAAACATTTCAAAGAAAGATTAGAAAACATAATCTTGCAAAGATTAGATCTTACTCACAATTTTTGTGTGTTCCTTAGTAATAAATAACCAGTTGCCAAAGGCAAATATGAATTCAGGAAAGTTGAATGGGTTAAAAAAAAAAGTAACTCATTCTGTGTTTAATGTAATCATTTAAAATATGTTGAGCCAGTTAAGATGAACTGTTGACTTATTTTACTGATATAATTAATTTATACTTTTAATTATTGAATAAATAGTATATTTTTTAAGAATCATTCTCTGCCTAGAATATGTATAATAATCCTTGTCATGGGATAGTGAAATCATTTGTATACTGAATTAACTTGAGGGGAACATGTTCTACTTACCTCTTAACACCTGGACACAACACAATGAATAGCAAGTAGCGCTTAATACATGTTTATTGATTATGGTTCATTCTCCATCATGATAAGAGTCAAAGAGATTAAGTGACTTGTTCTAGCCTTCATGAAAGAAGAGACCGATATTTGAACACAAGCCTTATGGATCCTAGTTTAAACTTCTTTGAGTTTATCACACTTTGCAAACACTATCAGACCAGAAAAAGGCCTCAGAAATTAATCCCAAGTGAACCAGTAGTAGCTTTCTAGGAGTTTCACAGACTCAAGCCATTTGTCACTGGGATTCAGGTAAAAGGGAGGGCTGAAGAAGGAAAATGTTCAAAGTTACCCTTTTTGTACCTCTAGATTCTGTCTAGCCCTTGTATCAGTAAAAACTGGTATTAATTATGAACAAAGGAAAGTAAACTGAATTTTTTCTAATTAGCTTTTAGTGTTATATATGAATACTAACCCCAAGAAGTGACATTCACCTTATCCCTGCCCCAGCAAACACCCTTCTTTCTTTATTACATCATTTTTTCTTATAAATAGAATTCTTCAGGGCTTAACAATTCACTTCTTATGTCCTATATGATGTCTGGATGCTTACTTATTTTCTCTAAGTTTCTTGTTTGCATTAATTGTCAGTTAAATGGCCTGTGTTGAACTCATATTGAAAAGCATTCCAATTATCTCCAGAGTCTTTGGATAGGAACAACTTGGTCTTTTCAGTTTAGATTTATTTTTGTCCTCCGCAACTTCTTGTGAACTTTTGAGTCTATACAGTTTCTCTTGGACACTGCTTATTCCATTAGCATTGTATTCAAATAAAAGGCAAGAAACTTGAAAAACTAAATAAAAATTTCTTGATTTAAATTTTATAATAACTTTGGAGCTATGAAAATGTAAATATATTCAATTTATTATTTGACAACAAAGTAACTGATAAAGACATGTCTATCACTAATTGTGTTTTAAAATTTGTGAATTTTTTGTTTTGTATGGATACTGATGGTGTGATTAGTAACAAAATCAATACATGCTATGACACAGAAGAGAAATGTACAGAAAATGAGGCTGCCTTGGGAACTATGCTAATTATATTTTCTAATTTTTTGGATTTTTTTATACTCCAGCATTTGGGGGTCTTTATCCTGAAGAGAGTGTCCCTCCTAATGCTAGTCAGTTTATAGAGATAGCAAATGAGCCCCCTGCCAATGCACCTTTGATGTACAAACCAATTACTCCAGAGTCTATGTCTCCAACTATCTTCTTTATCAAACTCTTATATATATGAAGCCAATATCATTGTTGATCAGTCACTGAGCCATGTCTGACTCTTTTGCAACCCCATGGACTGGGGCCTGCCAGGCTCCTCTGTCCATGGGACTGAGCTGAAAGTCATTGTTAGTCACTCAGTCCTGTCTAACTCTGTGCAACCCCAGGCAAGAATACTGGAGTGGGCTGACATTTTCCTTCTCCAGGGGATCTTCCCAATACAGGGACTGAACCCACGTCTCTTGCATTGCAGGTGGGTTCTTTACCAGTGAGCCACCAGGGAAGTCTTCAAGCCAGTATTCAGTTCAGTTCAGTTCAGTTGCTCAGTCGTGTCCGACTCTTTGTGACCCCATGAATCGCAGCACGCCGGGCCTCCCTGTCTGTCATCAACTCCCAGAGTTTACTCAAACTCATGTCCATCGAGTTGGAGATGCCATCCAGCCATCTCATCCTCTATCCTCCCCTTCTCCTCCTGCCCCCAATCCCTCCCAGCATCAGGGTCTTTTCCAATGAGTAAACTCTTCACATGAGATGGCCAAAGTGTTGGAGTTTCAGCTTCAGCGTCAGTCCTTCCAATGAACACCCAGGACTGATCTCCTTTAGGATGGACTGGTTGGGTCTCCTTGCAGTCCAAGGGACTCTCAAGAATCTTCTCCAACACCAACAGTTCAAAAGCATCGATTCTTTGGCTCTCACCTTTCTTCACAGTCCAACTCTCCCATACATTTGTGACCACTGGAAAAACCATAGCCTTGACTAGATGGACCTTTGTTCAAGCCAGTATTACCCCTGCCCTAAATCAACCCAGGGTCAGTTACACTGCAGCTAGAGGCCACCTTTATTGTCCAGAGACCAATGGAATTATTCAAACTCTGCAGTCCTAAATTCAATGTATCTACCTACCTTGCCTTGTCCATTACTTCTTGAAAAAAAATAGAAAATAAAAGGTTCTGGGCCATATTCTCCCCTCCATCCTCTGACTCCAAGCCATCCCTGGTCCTTCCTCACGGTGCCCTGGTTGGGGAGCCATGCCTCCTGTTTCTAAGAATGTATAAGAATAAACTTCTTCCTTGGGGGAAATAATTTCTGTGTCCCTGTGTCTTATTGTGCTCATTAAAACAAATCTGGGTGCCTTTTAAACAAAGGGATGCTTATTATAATAAGTCTGAAGTATCTAAGTTGCATGTAGAAGACAAGTAAGGGAGGTTACAAAGGGAATATATGCATAGGAGGAAGGATAGAGTATAGATTAGGAGTCCCCAGAACTATCCTTCTAATGCCTGATGATCTAAGGTAGAGGTGATGTAATAATAATAAAAATAAAGTATATAGTAAATGTTATGCACTTGAATCATCCTGAAACCATCTCCTCTACCCAGGTCCATAGAAAAATAGTCTTCAATGAAATGGGTCTCTTGTGTCAGGGATCATTGGCATAGATGATTTTTCAACATCCTTTGAGCTCTGAGATATTATTATTCTATGATGATACTGCCCATAATTGGTTCAATTAATATTTTGGGTTTTACATTCACAGAGCTGAAAGTGAGTGTTAGTTTCTTAGTCGTGTCAGACTCTTTGTGACCCAATGGACTGTAGCCTGCCATGCTCCTCTGTCTGTGGAATTCTCCAGGCAAAAATACTGAAGTGGGTATCTATGCCCTTCTCCAGGATGTCTTTCCAACCCAGAGATCAAACCATGGGTCTCTTGCATTGCAGACCGATTCTTTACCATCTGAGCCACCAGGGAAGCCTTTCATAGACCTATATATAAAATACACAATAAATATACATATCCTGAAAAATATTCCTAACATATATATACCAGCAAAATATATAAAATGAATTTACTATGTATGGTTGTAACACATAAATTACGTGATTGTGATCTCAGGGAAGACGGGACACAGAGTGGTTATGACTAGTCTCTTAAGAAATTTTTACATAAATGGAACATAAAAGAAATAATGGAGGTTCCCTGAGGTAGCCTGGAAATCCAAGATGATAAAGGTAACTATATTCTTACGGGAGGTTATATGGCTTTCTGCACTGGAGCATATTTAAGAAGTGAGTAGCTAGAATAATCATTACAAATGGTAATTCATGAGTAGAAAACTAGTCATCTCTGCACTCTGACTTTATTAACATTTTTAGGAAGGGTTTGATCTTTGATTTGGCCTTGGAAACAGAATGAAGTATAGCAAAGGCTCATAGAGTTTTGCCAAGAGAACACACTGCTGACAGCAAACACCTTTTTCCAACAACACAAGACTCTACACATGGATATCACCAAATAGTCAATACTGATATCAGATTTATTATATTCTTTCCAGCCAAAGATGAAGTTCTATATAGTCAGAAAAAACAAGACCAGGAGCTATGGCTCAGATCATGAACTCCTTATTGCCAAATTAAGAATTAAATTGAAGAAAGTAGGGAAAACCACTAGACCAGTCAGGTATGACCTAAATCAAATTCCTTATGATTATACAGCGGAAGTGAGAAATTGATTCAAGGGATTACATCTGATAGACAGAGTGCCTGAATAACTATGGGTGGAAGTTCGTGACAATGTACAGGAGGCAAGGATCAAGACCATCCCAAAGAAAAAGAAATGCAAAACGACAAAATGATTGTCTGAGGAAGCCTTACAAGTAACTGTGAAAAGAAGAGAAACTAAAGGAAAAGGAGAAAAGGAAAGATATATCCATTTGAATGCAGAGTTCCAAAGAATAGCAAGGAGAGATAAAAAAAGTCTTCCTCATTGATTAAGGCAAAGAAATGGAGGAAAACAATAGAATGGGAAAGAAGAGATCTCTTCAAGAAAATTAGAGATACCAAGGGAACACTTCACACAAAGATGGGCACAATAAAGTTATGGTATGGACCTAGCAGAAGCAGAAGACATTAAGAAGAGATGGCAAGAATACACAGAAGAACTATACAGAAAAGATCTTCATGACCCAGATAATCACAATGGTGTGATCACTCACCTAGAGTCAGACATCCTGGAATGTGAAGTCAAGCAGGCCTTAGGAAACATCACTATGAATAAAGCTAGTGGAGGAGACGGAGTTCCAGTTGAGCTATTTCAAATCCTAAAAGATGATGCTGTGAAAGTGCTACACTCAATATGCCAGCAAATTTGGAAAACTCAGCAGTGGCCACAGGACTGGAAACGGTCAATTTTCATTCCAATCCCAAAGAAAGGCAATGCCAAAGAATGCTCAAACTACCACACAATTGCATTCATCTCACACGCTAGAAGGTAATGCTCAAAACTCTCCAAGCCTGGCTTCAGCAGTACATAAATCATGAGCTTCCAGATGTTCAAGCTGGATTTAGAAAAGGCAGAGGAACAGAAGATCAAATTGCCAGTATCTGTTGGATCATCAAAAAAGCGAGAGAGTTCCAGAAAAACATCTACTTCTTTATTGACTATGCCAAAGCCTTTGACTGTGTGGACCACAATGAACTCTGGAAAATTCTTAAAGAAATGGGAATACCAGACCACCTGACCTGCCTCCTGAGAAATCTGTATGCAGGTCAGGAAGCAACAGTTAGAACTGGACATGGAACAACAGACGGGTTCCAAATAGGGAAAGGAGTAAGTCAAAGTTGTATATTGTCAGCCTGTTTATTTAACTTATATGCACAGTAGTGAAAAGGAAAGTGAAGACGCTCAGTTGTGTCTGACTCTTTGTTACTCCATGGACTGTAGCCTACCAGGTTTCTCCGTGCATGGGATTTCCCATGTAAGAGTACTGGAGTGGGTTGCTATTTCCTTCTCCAGGGGATCTCCCTGACCCAGGGTTCGAACCCAGATCTCCCACAATGCAAGCAGACAATTTACCCTCTGAGCCACCAGGGAAGCCCATCTGCAGAGTACATCATGAGAAACGCTGGGCTGGAAGAAACATAAGCTGGAATCAAGATTCCCGGGAGAAATATCAATAACCTCAGATATGCAGATGACACCACTCTTATGGCAGAAAGTGAAGAAGAACTAAAAAGTCTCTTGATGAAAATGAAAGAGAAGAGTGAAAAATTTGGCTTAAAACTCAACATTCAGAAAACTAAGATCATGGCATCTGGTCCCATCACTTCATTGCAAGTAGATGTGGAAACAACAGAAACAGTGAGAGACTTTATATTGGGGGGCTTCAAAATCACTGCAGATAGTGACTACAGCCCTGAAATTAAAAGACCCTTGCTCCTTGGAAGAAAAGCTATGACCAACCTAGATGTCATATTGAAAAGCAGAGACATTACTTTGCCAGCTAAAGTCTGTCTAGTCAAACCTGTGGTTTTCCAATAGTCTTGTGTGGATGTGATAGTTGGACTATAAAGAGAGCTGAGAACCAAAGAACTGATGCTTTTGAACTGTGGTGTGGGAGAAGATTCTTGACAGTTCCTTGGACAGCAAGGAATCCAACCAGTCCATCCTAAAGGAAATCAGTCCTGAATATTCATTGGAAGGACTGATGCTGAAGCTGAAACTCCAATACTTTGGCCACCTGATGTGAAGAACTGACTTATTTGAAAAGACCCTGATGCTGGAAAAGATTGAAGGTGGGAGGAGAAGGGTACGACAGAGAATGAGATGGCTGGATGGCATCACCGACTCCATGGACATGAGTTTGAGTAAACTCCGGAAGGTGGTGATGTACAGGGAGGTCTGGTGTACTGCAGTCCATGGGGTCACAAAGAGTTGGACACGACTGAACTACTGAACTCAACTTAATAATAGATTATAATAATAGATATGTTAGGTTTGAATTCATGTTTTGCTTAATACAGATGGCTATATACAGAAATATTTATAGGTATGTGCTTATAACCAGGTTAGTATGCACATATGCATTTCTTCACTCTGTCAACTGAGAGGGCCTAAAAGAAATGATATGCTAGCAGCAAAGAGCATACCTAGTCCCTGGATCTTGGATTCTACTGGCCTTCTCCAATAAAACATATCAAGGTCGTTGGAAAATTGACTGATTCAAAGACTCGGGCAAGAATACACAAGATGAACCTAGAGCATCCTTTAGTTCCAGAAATTTAGGAAATAAATAAAGAAAAAGCACAACACTGGGCTATGTTTAAGGGACAAAGGAAGTAAATGAAAGAACTCGAGGTAGCCAAACCTGGGACAATTGAGCAAAAGAATAAAGTAATATTAGACTATAACCCAAAATATAAAATAAATATTAATAAATCATACTGAAACAAAGATTATTGAATAAGTAAATTGAGAAGAAGAAGCAAAGTCCAAAATTTTATGTAGGTACCCCTCCTTCAAGGAGATATTTCATATCTCCCCATTCTCTTCCTGTTGGTTATACATACTAACTTTTCCAAAGAGCACATTAAAAAAGAATAATTTTACAGTGAAGAAATCTGACAAACACTATCTCATCCAAGTGATCAAGATTAACATCAACAGTGATGTCACATTGATACTATACACCTGTGATATTTTGATTTTTAATAAGGAATATATTGCTGTTGCTCAGTCACTCAGTCATGTCTGACTCTTTGAAACTCCATGAACTACAGCATGCTAGGCTTACCTATCCTTTACAATCTCCCAGAGTTTGCTCAAACTCATGTCCATTGAATCAGTGATGCCATTCAACCATCTCATCCTCTGTTGTCTCCTTCTCCTTCGGCCTTCAATCTTTCCCAGCATCAGGGTCTTTTCCAATGAGTCACCTCTTCTCATCAGGTGGCCAAAGTATTGTAACTTCAGCTTCAGCATCAGTCCTTCTGATGAATATTCAGGGTTAGCTTCCTTTAGGATTGGCTGGAAGGAATATATATTTGGCCTTTGTTTCCATTTTTGCCAAAAAGCTTTTAAAACCCTTGTAACTTCCAAACGTGTTAAGAGCGATAAAGATGCTTTTTTTGTTACTAAACTTTAGACCACCTAAGAATTTAGGACTGGTTGCTAGTGGAGCCAGTCCAGTGACTAGAGGGCTGGAACTTTGAGTCTTACCTCTAGACCTGTGGGGAGGGATGGTTTGCTGGAGACTGATTTTAATCACCAATGGTCTATGTTTTAATCAATTATGCCTACATAATGAAGCCTCTGTAGAACTCCAAAAGCGTGCATGGTGGAGGGTTTTCAGGTTAGTGAGTGAGAGTACTTCCACATGTTACATTGTGACAAGAACAGAGGTTCATTTTGGGGGGGGGGATCTTGCTCCAAGTTTCTCTTTTTCTGGCTATTTATCCATATCCCCTAATATTTTTTGTAATAAACTGGTAATCTACTGAGCAAATTGATTACCTAAGTTCTGTGAGCTGCTCTAGCAAATTAAGTGCCCTCAAGGAGGGGTTTCTAGGAACTTTTGATTAATGATCCATTCCTCAGAAGCACAAGTAATAACCTGGACTTGTGATTGGCATCTGAAGTGGGAGCAGCTCAGAGTCACTGAGCCCTTAACCTACAGAATCCAGCGCTTTCTTCAGGTAGATGGTGTCACAATTGAATTGTAGGACACACAACTGGTGTCAAAGAGTTCCTTGGTGGTGCTGGGCATGTTTCACCACAATAGGGTGAAACTGGAGTATGGAACCATACTATTCTTGATATAATTGATGAAAATGGGTTTTGACACTGTGATCTTCCTTCCAAACTCATAACTCCAGTCTAATCTCAAGAAAAACCATGATGGGAATCCTAATTTAGACATTCTACAAAACACTTGACCTGTACTCAAAACTGCCAATGTCACAAAAAAAAAAAAAAAAGAGTCTGAGGAGATGTCCCAATCAAGGGGAGCTGAGGAGACTTGACTACTAAATATAGCATGATATGTTTCATGGAAACCTGGAATGATGGGAGACAGTTAAAAAAAAACCAAGGAAATCTGCATTCTTACCAACAATGTACAAAGGTTCCAATTTCTCCATATCCTTATTTTGTTTTTTGATGCTGTTTTCTCATTATTGTTGCTTTGATTTTTCTTCAATAATATCTATTTAGGCAAGTGTGCAGTAATATCTCATTGAGGTTTTATTTGCACTTTCCTGATGGTTAGTGAACCCGTTAGCCATTTGTATATCTTATTTGTAGAAATACTGACCCAAGTTCTTACCCTACTTTTTAGTCTGATTATTAGGTGTTTTGCAATTGAATTGTGTGAGTTACTTATATATTTTTGAAATTGACCCCACATCAGATGTACAGTTTGTAAGTATTTTCTTCCATTCTGTAAGTTGTCTATTCACCCTGTTCAGTTTCCTCTGCTTAGAGAAGATTTTTAGTTTGATACAGCCTTGGAAAGGAAGTGTATTTGTTTATTTGTCAGTTTTGGTGAAGTTGGGGAGATTAATTTTGTGATTCTGTCAATTCCACTTATTCCTGAAAACACTCCTTCCGAGCTTCCCTTCCGCGTGTCACAGAAGGAAATGCAGCAGAAATGCCAAGATGCCAAGACACAAACCCCCTCGCTCTTGTGATACCACATGGGGCCAGAACTCCTAGGCAATTTACCCTTGTCTCAAGCATCTTCTTTTTTAACTCCACTGTGACATGCAAATATCATCATTTTCTACGTATGCCTTTTATAGAAAGGATAAAGAAGGAGGCCTTTTGGAGAAAAAAGCTTTTGGGAGAAGAAAGCTGCTGTTTTTGTCGTGGTTTGCTTCTGTCAATAGCTTCACACTAAGGAGAAACTGTCTATATCTACTCTTGAAGTAATTAAATTAATAGTTTATCAGATAATAGGTGGCCCAGGTATTGATGAGGGCATACAGTGTTAAAACTGTAAGGGATATTACTGAAATCTTATCAGATATTTTCAGGTACTTACTAAAGTTATCCCAAACTCAAGACAACTTTCTAGCTGTTTTGATTTCAGGAACATTATACATGTATCCTTCTTGATTCAGGCTAACTAAAAAGATTGCCCAGTGGCTCTTGGTTTCTTAAATAAAATGTACAATAGGCTAGACAGAAATTGTCAGTATGCCATTATAATACTGGCTGTTAAAAACCACAATTAAGGCAGATTTCATATCAATTATTATTTGTCTGGAACATCAAATTCCTTCAGCATAAAAGGAAGTGAGGCAGCCTGCATTACTGTCTTCCCTCTTTAGCTAATTAGTGCTTTTTTAATGGCTTCATCTGCCCAGGATCAATTGTCTAATAGGAACAGTGCTCTGTCAGCTAACAAGGTGAGGAACTGCAGAATGTGATTATGTCTGGCTCCAAAAGAGTGCTTCAAACAATGCTAAAATAATCATGTGACAGAATAAATAGTCTAATAAACCCAGGCAGTATTTTTGTCTAATTCTTGTATGAACTTAGTGTTCTAGTAACATCTATGGAAAAATTAAAATGGAAAACCTTGAAAAAGATAAATGAAGGGAGATTTAAAGACAAACATAAGACCATACATACATGAGTGTGCACACACACATATATACAGCATCTCTAAAAATCTCAGTTGAGAGGAAACAGCAGTATTAAAAACTCATATTTAATGAGTATTACCATAAGGAATATTACTGTGATGATGAACCCTATCTTTCAAAAACACTTTTTGCAAAAATAGACTATACCATCGTTGCGCTGATTGTAACATAAACTATGTTCATTTTCCAGTCACAAAACACATTTCTAGTCAATTCAGTGAAGTAATAGGGGCTGATGATATTCACTCATATGTAATTTGCTTTGAGCATGTCTTACCCGATTTATTCAACGATTTTTATTTGAGTGTTTAACAATAGGCTGTCTAATAAAGATATATTTGAAAATATTAATTTATATTATTCTTCCTAAACTGATGTAGGACTGAATTCATGGAATAAACTAAGACAGACTGAGATGACTGACAGAGAGCAGTCATTGTCCTGAAAGGTGGTTCGTGCAGAGGTTAAGGGCATGGGCTTGGGACACATACTACCTGAGCTTAAATTCCAACACCATTATTTCCTAACTTGTATAATTAGGACAAATTAGTTTACTTCTCTATGTCTCAGTTTCCTTATCTGTAAAATGGGGATGATGAAAATAAGATTTTCATTAAAATTTAATGAGTGACTTGGGAACTTAGTGACAAATTTGGCACAAAGGAAGCATTATAGAAAGTTTAGCTATTATGAGGATTATCAAAAATAGTTTATCTCGGGCTTCCCTGGTGGCTTGGTGGTAAAGAATTCATCTGCCAATGCCGGAGACATGAGTTTGATCCCTGACCCAGGAAGATACCACGTGCCATGGAACAACTAAGCCCATGTGCTGCAACCATTGAGCCTGCGCTCTAAAGCCTGAAAGCCACAACTCCTGAAGCCTGCGTGTCCTAGAGCCCAGGCTCTGCAACAAGAGGAGCCATCGCAATGCAATGAAGAGTAGTCCCCACTTGCTGCAACTAGAGAAAGCCCACATAGCAAAGGAGACCCAGAGCAACCACAAATAAATTATAAAATACATTCAAAAATCACTTTTTAAAAGAATAGTTTATCTTAACCAATTAGTTGAATACAAACCCTGACAAAGGTATTTTCTGAGCAATAATTCTCATTATGCTCCCTTTCTTCAACTTATCAACAATGCAAGATGAGTCTTATTGACTCTAAAAATGTTGCACCTTGAAATATGACAATTCTTTTAAACTATGTTTTACGAAGTGCTATCTACAGACCACAATTATCTGCATTACCTGGGAACTTCTTAGATATTCACATAATTAAGCCCCACCTAGATCCTACTGGTTTCCTGCTGGCTCAGATGATAAACAATCTGCCTGCAATGAGAGAGACGTGGGTTCATTCCCTGGGTTGGGAAGATCCCATGGAGGAGGGCATGCAACCCACTCCAGTATTCTTGCCTGGAGAATCCCATGGACAGAGGAGCTTGGTGGGCTACAGTCCATGGGGTCACAAAGAATTGGACATGACTGATTGATAAGCACAGCACAGATCCTACAGAGTCAGAAACTTTCAGGGTGGAGTCAGCAATCTGTTCTAAAAAGCCTGCCAGATGATTCTGATATGTACTAACATCTAGAACTGTTGGGCTAATAAACCCCTAAACTTCAGGCACATTCCTCCTCACCCCAAGATAAATGAATCTAAACTACTAAAACAACAGGTTCACTGTCAATGGGAAAATACAGGATAGTTCAAAATAAATCTATCCTTGAATCCGTATTCATGTCGTGTTTTTAAAATCTTAAAGAAAAAACACTAGAGCTATTAACCAAAATGCCTAGCTTTAGTTAGAAAATATCATCATGTAGAACAAAAATTTTACAGAAAAGGGAAGAAATAATTGAGTTATGAGAAATAAGACATTAAAGTGACTCAAATATTTTTTTCCTGCTTGGAGAACTTGCAGGAGAAATGGCATGCTATAAAATTTGGTTAAATAATAACCCAGCTTTTTCTTTTATTAATTTTAGATAAATGGCTAAAGGATTGCTTATTAAACTCAGAACTTTGGTTTTCTACATTTTTACAAAACTTTAGTGTCGCTTTTAGAATGATATGAAGCATGTTAGTCCCTCAGTCGTGTCCAAGTCTTTTTGACCCCATGGATGGCATCCCATCAGTTTACTCTGCCCATAGAATTCTCCAGGCAAGAATACTAGGGTAGGTAGCTATTTCCTTCTCCAGGGGATCTTCTTGACCCAGGTATTGAACCTGGGTCTCCTGCATTACAGGCAGATGTTTTACTATCTGAGCCACCAGGGAAGCCCATTAGAATGATATGAAATAGTAATTTATATATATAGTAATTTATATATGTATATATATACATTTATAAATGCCTATGACAATGTGGCATCTGTTGACCATATCTGGTCTGCAGAATTGCTTTCTTTAACTGAACAGTGCCTTGAAAATTGGGAAATTTCTCATAAAAATTAGAAATGCCAGCTTCTCTTGAAAAAATGTAAGAACTGCAATGTTTTGTTTGCATTACCACAAGTGTTCTGCTCTCTAGGACTAAAAAGCAATTGCTTTCTTGGATTTGCCTCTAGCTCAGCTGACTTCATGTCTCAGGCTTCTGACCTTGTACTCCATCCTCAGATAAGCTTGGGTCAAAAGTCCTCAACAGAAGGCAAATCTCTTCTGGCGGCTCAGAAGGTAAAGAATCTGCCTGAAACACAGGAGACCCATGTTCAATCCCTGAGTCAGGAAGATCCCCTGGAGAAGGAAATAGTAACCCATTCCAGTATTCTTGCCTGGGAAATCCCATGGATGAAGGAGCATGGTGGGCTGCAGTCCATGGGGTCGCAAAGAGTGGGACACGACTGAACACCAATACTTTTCACTTTCACTTCCCAGGCCACCTACCTATCTTTCCCACTTCTCCACTGTTAAAATATTAAAATGCATCACAATAGAGTTATTCTAATGGTTTGGGGGATGGAGAAATAATGTTTAGAGAAATTTTTAAATCTAATCACTCTCAGCCCCATTGCATTTATAGTCAACCAATGAAGCTATTATATCTCTATAGATTTCTTTGAGCCTAACACAGAAGAGAGAATTGGTGCACAACTGAAAAGCTCTTTTGGAGTCAATATTAACTATGGGAATTACATTTTGACAGTGAAAACCTAGATTTCCACTTCAAAGTTAGAATTTTAAAAATAAGAACATTGGAAGAAATAAGTTAAATCCACATATATTAGGTATAAGTTAGTATAGAATAGATTTTTATCAAGGTTCTTTTTTCTTCCCCCAAAAAGAGAATTATTTGCTAGTAAAAGCAGTTTGGATATCTCTGGAAACTTTGGTTTTAATGCTCATCCAGCTGTGAGTGGCTTTGTGGATTTGAGCTAGTCATTTAACCTCTCAGGCCCTCAGAGTACTCTTCTGTAAAATGAGGAGGCTGGACTGAGGTACCTTCCAGCTCTCAAAGTCTATTCTGTGATTCTAGGATGCTGGGGGCAGACAATTCAATTCAGGTTTTTGTATAAATGACATCCAGTGTCATGAAATAATGTATCAAGAGCAGCAGCAGGGTCTTTCTATCCTGAATCTGGTTTGAAGCCAGCAGATAGGATGGCTTGAATTCATTTTCTTTCTTTGGTGAGGGGATAGGTTTGATGACCTAATGGGCCTTTTCCATCTCTTGTATCTTTGATGAGGCTACCAGGCCTCTATGTTGGGAACTGCAAAGAGTTACCGTGGTGAATTCTCCTTTGTAGTCATTTTCTCTTTTTCATCATGTTTGACATTTTTGCAATTGCGCTTTGATTCAGATTATATTCACTACATAGTTCAGTGTGCCAGAGAGCGGAGACTCTGCTAAGATATAGATGCCCAAGTGTAGAAATTAAAAATGACAAGCTCAAGTTCTGCTGCATGCTGCTTATATATATTATTTGAAGTAGCTGGTTGTAGCTCAGTGAAGTTCTGTAATGGTCATATGAGCTTCAACAAAAAATAATTGTCCTTTTTTTTTGTATACTTGTTTACTGGTAAGTTACTTCAATATCTTTTGTCTTTTCTGTTTTTTCTTTGGAAAATTTCTAAGATGCATATTCCCTTACAGTCCATTTCAGAAAATGAAAATGGATATTACATGAAAATGGAGTTTAGTTACATGAATATTTTTTTACTTTAAGCAAAAGGGGAAGAAAGCATTTTAAATTCAGTTTTTTCAGGAAATGAAAGTTTGGGGAAAAGCAATCAGATTTGCTTTATACACGTCATCATTAAAAATAATATTTTGCAGCTTTCTAAACAGTGGATAATAGAAAAATACAACAAAGGTGAGGAATTATTCAGAAAGTAAGGACATTAAACAGAATTTTCATAGACAAAGAAGCCCATTGTGGGGACTTTCCTGGTGATCCAGTGGCTAAGACTCTACGTTCCCAAACACAGGGAGCCAGGGTTCAAACCCTGGTCAGGGAACCAGATCCTACATGCTGCAACTAATTAATAAAAATAGTTTTTTTAAAGGCCAGTTTAAATACTGTCTGCTAATTTTGAAAATTATAACCATATATATAAACACAGAGACATACCCACATATATTAATGTTTGTTAATGAATTCAGTTCAGTTGCTCAGTCATGTCTGACTTTGAAACCCCATGAACCGCAGCACGCCAGGCCTCCCTGTCCATCACCAACTACCAGAGTCCACCCAAATCCATGTCCATCGAGTCGGTGATGCCATCCAACCATCATCTCATCCTCTGTCGTCCCCTTCTTCTCCTGCCAGCAATCTTTCCCAGCATCAGAGTCTTTTCCAATGAGTCAGCTCTTCGCATCAGGAGGCCAAATTATTGGAGTTTCAGCTTTAGCATCAGTCCTTCCAATGAACATCCAGGACTGATCTCCTTTAGGATGGACTGGCTGGATCTCTTTGTAGTCCAAGGGACTCTCAAGAGTCTTTTCCAACACCACAGTTCAAAAGCATCAATTCTTCAGCGCTCAGTTTTCTTTATATTCCTACTCTTACATCCATACATGACTGCTAGAAAAACAATTAACATTCATACACGATCACTGGAAAAACATAATTAACAATTATTACATTTGGACCAAACCCACTATGCAGTTTGAATTTTATAGACTGTTTTATATTTCTGTGCATAATTTAGAAAAACACTAAATTTCTTCAATATTTCAGAGTCATTTCCAAAAACCAACTATAATGGATAGGAACTAAAGGGGAAAGAATAAGATGGGACATAAAAGGAAAAGCTTAACAGAAAAGAAAGAGTGAAGTTTGCAATTATTCCTCAAAATGAATCATGGTTATAAAGTAATGTAGGAATCAAAAAGATGAAACAGTGGAGTTTTCTTTTAACCAAAATTCTTCCTTACTCTAAAAGTGGTTCAAAACACTAAACTTACATTAATTCAGTTTATGTTGTTCAGAAAACATGATAAACATGTTCATAGTAAATGAATTGAATACAAGTCTCACATAATTACAATTGCCAATAGTTTTCAAATTCTTCTACATAAGAAATTTAAGATTCAACTAGGAAAACAATTAAATATATAAATTCTCTCTAAGTTAATCCAACACTAACATGCTTAAATAAGATAGAAGCAATTTTACTATTTAGTTTTTAGTTAGAAGTAATTTTATTTTTTATTTTTTTCATTTATTTTTATTAGTTGGAAGCTAATTACTTTACAATATTGTAGTGGTTTTTGCCATACATTGACATGAATCAGCCATGGATTTACATGTATTCCCCATCCCAATCCCCCCTCCTGCCTCCCTCCCCATCCCATCCCTCTGGGTCTTCCCAATGCACCAGCCCTGAGCACTTGTCTCATGCATCCAACCTGGGCTGATGGTCTGTTTCACCCTTGATAGTATACTTGTTTCAATGCTATTCTTTCAGAACATCCCACCCTGGTGGAGAAGGCGAGGGTAGAAGTAATTTTAGATAATGCTAAGATTATGAGGACACACACATCCTAGCATACTATGCCTGTTAACAAGCCACTGAAATTATGGTCCATTACTGGATGTTTTGAATTAAATTTTGCCTCTCATTCTCCTTGCTTTACAACAGAAGTCCTTCTATTAAACAAAAATATTTCTACTCTAGGATTAACATGAATATTAGAATTCAGATTCACTAGAAAGTGAAACTATTCTAGGGGATGCTAGCATTTAAATTGGGCAAGGAACACATGCTTGACAAAGGAAGTTTCTACTGAGCCCCTCTTTGTCCATCCAGGTTTTTAATATCAAGTAATGATCAATTAATAGAATTTTCTATTGAAGTGGATATTCTAGTCTTTATTGTTAGTTTTTTATTCACTTATTTCCTTGACACTCATTAACTTTTGGCAAGGGGTTTCTTTCTTTTTTTTACACAAAGACAAGGATCAGAACAAGCCTTTACGTTGATAAGAATTTAGTCATTTTTTTTCATACCAGACAAATCACAATGCTTGAGAAACAGTGCATGAGAATTTAGTCAGTTATTTTTTCATATTAAAAAAAATCACATTGCTCCAGTAGTGAGAAATTTCTTCAAAAGCACCAAGAAACCAAAATATACTAAATGAACCTTTCTGATTTTTAAAATCAAGTTCTTTTTAAATTTTATAGCATCAAATAATCTTAAAGTATGTTTAACTAAATTAATGGCGTCAACACACACTTTTAATGATCAGCTATATGGAAAATGAAAATCCAAACAATTCAACTAGTAATATTTCTCCTTTTCAGCTTAAAAAACTGAATGATGATATAGAAGAAACACAATCCTTCCACTTGGGTGATGTATCATCAATAAAAGCTTTTGGAAAAATATTAAAATATCTCAAATCAAAAATTCAAGAACTAATACCACAAATAGATGAAATAATAAAGTGAGAGATAAATGACTTGGGAGGAAAAAAAGAAAAAAATGCAAATATATATATATAATTCTGAGATCTAAAAATTAATAAACTTTAAGGCAAACTTAATGGAAAGGATAGAATAAAAGTTATAAACAATAAGAATAAAAAAATAAATTTAAATGGTCAAAGACAAAATAGTCTAAAGATTAACCAAGGAAGATCTAACACATGCACAGTTGGAGATCTTGGTGGGGGCAGGGGAGAGTGGAAGATTAGTCATATTTTTAAACTTTGATACAAGAAAAATTTCTGTAAATAAAATGATAAATGTTGAAATTATGAAAGGCCTATTAGTTTCTATGCTACATAAAAATTAGCACAAATTTAGCAGCTTAAAGCACAACTTTTGTCTCACAATTTCTGTGGATCAAGATTCCATGCATGGATTAGTGAGTCCATGGCTCCGAGTCTATCAAGGTTACAATCAAAGCTGGACTTGACTAGGAGCAAGTTTTGTTGGCAGAGTTGATTTCCTTGCAGCTGTATGACTTCTTTATTGCTATCAGCCAGAGACCACTCTTAAATTCTAGAGACCACTAGTATTACAAGCCACATGATATTTACATAAGCATTTCACCACATGGCAGTTTGCTTCTTCAAATATACAAGAGAAAAAGAAGAAATTTACTAGCAAAGTGAAGTGTTATATCCTATAAAAAAATCATGGGAGTGACAAAACCTCAAGTTTCCAATTCACTTGCTTAGAAGTAAGTCACGGATACCATACCAGATGACAGAGGTCATTAGAGGCGTGTCACCTTAGGTTCTGTCTGCCACAAAGGTCAACTAGATGTGAGAGATTCAAGCAGTCACAATCTGAAACAAGCTGAAAATTCCTTTTGAAAATTTAAAAATCCCCTTTTAAAATTAAAAATTGCTTTTAAATTTTTTTTCATAATTCATAGTCTCGCCATAAGAGGAATACTATTCAAATAAGTAGAGCATAAAAATAAATCAAGACTTAAAAATAGAGTAAATTAATAATAAAATAACACAAAGTAAAACCAAAAAACATGAAAACATATTGGCATCAACAACCAAATTTAGTGTCACCTTGTTAAAACATATTGATAATACTTTTTATTCTTTACCTTGTCATAACCATAATCCCCATTTTCTTTGCCCTGTATTTTCTATTCTCAATTATTTTTGTTAAATAATAGCTAACCAGTAAATTTATATTAACTGTTAATCATTATGCAACAGGCACTGTGGCTTTCCAAGTGGTACTAGTGGTAAAGAACCTGCCAGCCAATGCAGGAGACACTAGTTTGATCCTTGGGTTGGGAAGAGCCCCTGGAGGAGGGCATGCAATCCACTCCAGTATTCTTGCCTGGAGAATCCCCTGGACAGAAGATCCTGGCAGGCTACAGTCCACAGGGTCTCAAAGAGTAGGATGCGACTGAATGACCGAGCACATACAACAGGGACTGTGCTAGGCATGTCTTCATGTTGAAGTCTTAAAAAGGCAGTATTTCTTTAACAAGCTGGAACCATCCATTTTTACCTGAAAATACATTCCATATTCACATTTAAGTAATAATAGGAATTCTAAAAGCAATCTAACACTTAAACCTTTGCCTTCCTTATACTCATATCCTTTGCTTAGATTGGTGACTTTGATACCCGTTTTTAAACCGTCTGTCCTACACTCCACCTTCTCACCAGCTGACATTTTTTGCACTCTAAAACTCTGACTTCTAATTCATCTTTATCTTTGCTCTCTGCTCCAGATTTGCCATATATTTAGAGCCACAGAGGAGAAACTTTTCCATCCAAGTATACTTCACTAGATCGGCAAGCCTCCTGGGTGCCTAATGTGGGGGAAAAGGAAAATGAAGCCAGTCTAGCTTATCAACATCTCCAGTATATTGCTTTCTGCTTCAATCAAAATCACCTTCATTATCATCTTCCTCATTATCATGATCAACACCCTTGAATATTTGTCATGCAACCCCACAAATTCACATCCAATTGAATGTTAAGCACTTAAAGTATGTTAAATTAAATTAGATAATTATCTTTTGAGACTTTATTGTCATATTTTAGAACAGCTGAAAAACCTTAGTTGTACAGAGGTTAAATGACTTGTCCAAAATGTAGTTAATGTCAGAGGAGGGATTCAAATACTAGATCAGTCTGATTCTAAGACAGATTGTTAACCACTGCACTAAACTGTCTTCCATTATTAATGTTTATTGAGCATTTAGGATGACTTACAAGTGTAAAACACTACACTTTCCATGATATAATTATCGCAACCTACTGTAATTTAGACACAACTAAGGGTTGCTGTATACACTTCTCATTTTGTAACTCCTCCTCATTTCAGAACAGAGCTGATTTCTCAAAACTTTATAGTTGTCATTCCATTCACAAAAGTTAAAAAGTTATCAGCTTGTACATAACAGAGGAAAATAAAGTATTGTGGCAACTTTATTGAAAAAAATTTAAATCTATATAAAAATCTAGAAATTCATAGTGATAGAAACTGAAACTATTGCCTGAAATAACTGCTTTCCTGAAATGAAAAAAGGCTGTTAAAATGGGAAAAATAATATGAAAATGAATATAATTTAATGTCATGTGCTGTGTGTGCTAAGTCACTTCAGTAGTGTCCCACTCTTTGCAACCCGATGAACTGTAGCCCACCGGGCTCCTCTGTCCATGGAATTCTCCAGGAAAGAATACTGGAATGGGTTGCCACGCCCTCTTCCAGGGGATCTTCCTGACCCAGGGATCAAACCAGCATCTCTCTGTCTCCAGCATTGACAGACAGGTTCTTTACAACTAGCACCACCTGGGAAGTCCTACAAGCTGATGTCCTAAAACAAACCAAATCTCTTTGGTCTCTAAAATAATGAAGAAAAGAAGTGAAAATTTGTTATGAAGATCATTAATGATTTAACCCAGTGAATAATCATATTAGAATAGCCAAGTGTGATAAGCATCACACTTTAAAATGAGCCATTCAAATGATTGAGTGACTCACATCTTAAGACAGTAGATCCCTGATCTGCTTGCAATCTCTTGACAAAATAACAGGGATCCCAGACTAGCTTGAAACAACCCAATATCTTGCTTTTGAAGGCAATTTGCTAGTCCATCAAAAAGAAAAACAAAGAGGAAAGGCAGATATTTAGAGTAAATCATATATGACAGCTCAACCTAACAATTACCAATGTGATATCAATATGAAGGCTTCAGAAAATGCTAAAGCTACGTATGTTTGGCATGCACACACATATGCACACATATACATATGCACGCATGCACACATCCACAGAACACACTGGGTCCAAACTTTTCAATTCTGTGGTAAAGGAAGATCCAATCCATAAATTAATTTAGTATAACATATATTTTATAGATTGCATAATATCACTGTTAAGTCACTAACAATTAATATGGAGCTTTACAGAATTATGTTCTTAGTACTAAGAGGCTAGTCTAAAAAGCAAGGACAGGACAAAGAGAAAAGGAGCTTGGATCAGAGAAGACATACCCAAGGAAGCACACAAATTGTGTACTCACCAGATGTTCCTAAGGCCTTTAAAATTCAGTTATAAAGATATAAGCATTCTGGAGAATACTGATTGTCAAAGAATGAGATGGGATGGCTTTTACATGGTCTCCCAATAGTCAAATTGTATGCTAAGTATGCTATGTGATTGAAGACCTTGATTATGTTCTGTAACTATAAACCAAAACAGAAATGATAACTGAAATATTTAGTAACAGACTATGACAAAATTTTGAATATAAATAGATACATTAATAGTTTGTTCTGTGGCCTCTTTTCCAAGCCTTCCTTCAGGTTGACTGACTGGGTTATCTACTGCTCTGCTTCTCTTACTAGAGAATAATTTGGTTATAAGCTTATCCTGTTTTAACTTTAAATCCCCATTATCTAAAGCATGGCAAAAAATAATTATTCAATAAATGTTTGCTTATAAATAAAATTATAGCTTAATACCTGAGTATTAGGCAATAATAAAGTTTTTCTATAGAACGTTAGATCTTACCCATTAACACACAATGGACACGTCCCTTCAGTCATGTCTGACTCTTTGTGACCCCATGGACTGTAGCCCACCAGGCTCCTCTGTCCATGGGATTCTCCAGCCAAGAATACTGAAGTGGGTTGCCATGCTCTCTTCAGGGGATCTTCCCAACTCAGGGATCTGCCCCACAACTCATGTGTCCTCATTGGCAGGTGGGTTCTTTACCACTAGCACCACCTGAGAAGCCCAAAACAGACTACATCTGAACCTAAACCCTTACAAGGTTGCCCACATGCGGCAGCGCAGGACAGCAAGTGCCCTCACTGTGAATTCTGGTTTAGAGTAGCGAGGCTGAGAACACAGCTTTGCACGTCCACGTCTTCTCCAAGGCTCACCAGTAAGCCGGGTTACCCTTCCTTCCTTAGAGAGGAGTGGAGATTGGTAGAAATTTAAGCCACATGTATTACCCTAGCTGAAGTCCCTCGGCCAAGGGAATGGAGCAGAGGGAAATAAAGGCTTTTCTTTAAACTTCACTACCAGGGATTCAAGTGTCAGGTGGGGAATTCCCTGGTGGCTCAGAGGTAAAGAATCTACCTGCCAATGCAGAAATGCAAGAGACACGGGTTCAAGTACTGAGTCAGGAAGATCTCCTGGAGTAGGAAATGGCAAACTGCTCCAATATTCTTTCCTGAAAAACTCCAATGGACAAGGAGCCCGGTGGGCTAAAGTCCATGGGATCACAAAAGAGTTGAACAACACTTAGTGACTGAGCGCACACACACACACACACACACACGGGCTGAAGTGAAGCCAGACTATAAAGTGGAATCCAGGTCTGTGCTTTTTCTTCTGTCCACTTGACTTCACTATGCACTAAATGGAATGGATTGAAGAAAGCACAAGATACAGGATGAGGACTGAAAAGAGAGGTTAATGAAAGATGTATAAACTTATTCTAATTTCAACTTAGTAAGTTCCTGGAACTTAAAAAAATCACTGCTGAAGCAATTGTAAATTTTCACCAGGGTTATTCCAACACCTGTCCAAGCAAGAAAAACTTGAGTTCCATTTTGAACAGCAAACAACAAACAGCCCAAAGTCTTAAATATGCTAGAGGCACAAAAAATACTTACTGGTTATCTAACAAAATGATTCCATGATGACTTAAGAAATTACAGCTCTTACCAGTGCCTGTATAGGTAGGACTTATCAGTTCAATTCAGTTCAGTTGTTCAGTTGTGTCTGACTCTTTGTAACCCTGTGGACTGCAGCATACCAGGCTTCCCTGTCCATCACCAGCTCCCAAACCTTGCTCAAACTCATGTCCATTGAGGCAGTGATGCCATCCAACCATTTCATCCTCTGTCTTCCCCTTCTCCTGCTGCCTTCAATCTTCCCCAGCATCAGGGTCTTTTCCAATGAGTCAGCTGTTTGCATCAGGTGGCCAAAGTATTGGAGCTTCAACTTCAGCATCAGTCCTTCCAATGAATACTCAGGACTAATTTCCTTTAGGTTGGACTTATAAGCTCAAGTAAAGAAAACTGTTGGGTTGCCAAAAAGTTCTTTTGAGTTCTTCCATTATATCTTATGGAAAATTCCAAGCCAACATTTTGGCCAACTAAATAGAACTACATCACTAAGTACTAACCACTATGATTAATATCAGATCCCTGAGTAGATCAAGAAAAGTAAAGAAACAACAGTACAGAATAAGGACTAATAGACTGTAGCATGCTATGGAGGAATAATTCAGGGTTTGGGAGACAGAGTGTAGAATTACTTTCCTATTTCTTGTTTGGTGACTATTGAATTGTGATTGTTATTAAACAAAAGGAATAAAATGGAGAAGGAAACTATTGGGAAGGAAAATATATCACAGGAAGACAATGTTGGAAGAGAGTCATAATAACCACTTTAAGTTTTGATTTGGAAGTTGCATATATTTTTGTTTTATTTCCATTACTCTAGTAGATGGATCGAAAAAGATATTGCCGCAATTTATGTCAAAGGGTAACTGCCTATAAAAGCCTAAATTCCAGGAAATAATATATATTTTATTTGTAACCCTCTCCATTTTTCTAAGCCAGAACTACAACTGAAAAACTGGCTTCTTCTACATATCTTTTGAAATTATATTCTTGCTTTTGTTTGTTGGTTTCTTGACATGGAGTTATAATTCAGATATATCTAGTCTAAAATCCTAAATCTGCTCTTTTCTTATCATGTGTTAGGGTACATTTGACTATAGGGAGAAATAAAACAGTAAAAAAGCCACAAGTCAAAAATAAAAGAAGAAAAAATTTAAGAATGATGAAATATAAAAGATTCTAAAATAAACTCTCTGAAACACAAAATGTTCCAAATTCAAAATCTGGAAGTTCATATGTAATCAAGATGCTATTTCTCAAGCTTGCTTATTTTTTTTTTCTGTTGTTCATTGTTCAGTTGCTAAGTCATGTCTGACTCTTTGTGACCCCATGGACTGCAGCATGCCAGGCTTCTCTGTCCTTCACCATCTCCTAGAGTTTTCTAAAACTCCTGTCCATTGAGTCAGTGATGCCATCCAACCATCTCACCTTCTGCACCCTCTTCTCCTTTTGCCTTCAATCTTTCCCAGCATCAGGGTCTTCTCCAATGAGTCAACTCTGCATCAGGTGGCCCAAGTGTTGGAGCTTCAGCATCAGTCCTTCCAATAAATATTCAGCGTAGCATACAGGATCCTACAGTGGGTGGTAGGACGTTTTCACAAAGTAAGTGTCTTTGGGGGACCCAGTGAAAGTTGTTTAACATGCTGTATGACTCTTGTCCAGCAAAAGGGAAGTATTTTCAGTGTAGATTAAAAATGGCCATTCACTACCTGCAGATAAAGTTATCATTAGCAGTACAGCTCATGATATGTGATATAGTACAAAAAGTATTTGTTTCAGAGATACCAAGATTTAAGTGAACTAGGATTCATATTTGGAAACAGTAATGACAATAATAACAAACAAAAACAACAAAAATGTCTACTATTAATAATTTTAATGTTCTGACTACCATGCTAAGTATTCTAAGTACATAGACTTATCATCAAAACCACCTTCAGAGATAGGTACAGTTTTAACTTCCCATCTTATAGAAAATTCAAGTTTACTTATCTAGGTTGAATACCTCATCTAAGTGCCTCTAGTAAATACTTCACACAGGATTTGAAATTATTTCTTCCTCCAAATCACTTCTTTTTTTGTTTGTTTTGTTTTGTTTGTTTGTTTGTTTTCATTTATTTTTATTAGTTGGAGGCTAATTACTTTACAATACTGCAGTGGGTCTTGTCATACATTGACATGAATCAGCCATGGATTTACATGTATTCCCCATCCCGATTCCCCCTCCCACCTCCCTCTCTACCCAATCCCTCTGGGTCTTCTCAGTGCACCAGGCCCGAGCACTTGTCTCATGCATCCAACCTGGGCTGATCTGTAAATCACTTCTTTTTAATACAAACTATATAATTTACTTGATAATCTTTTTTTTTTCTTTATAAAATGAGCATCTATTAACTGTTCTGTCATAAGAGTTGAGATTTTGCATGTGGCTAACCAGTGTAGTGTGGGGCACATATTTGTACTTCCCTGATAGTTCAGTTGGGAAAGAATTCACCTACAATGCAGGAGACCCCAGTTTGATTCCTGGGTCAGGACGATACGCTGGAGAAGGGATAAGTTACCCATTCCAGTATTCTTAGGCTTCCCTTGTGGCTCAGCTGATAAAGAATCTGCCTGCAAGGCAGGAGCCCAGGGTTTGATCCCTGGTTTGGGAAGATCCCCTGTCAAAGGGAAAGGCTACCCACCCCTGTATTCTGGCCTGGAGAATCCTTGAGGTTGCAAAGAGTTGGACATGACTAAGTGACTTTTACTTTCATTTTGACAACTATAACGTTGGTTACAATTATCATTATAATCATTTGGCATAGACACAGATCTTTACAAATTAACTGTCTGTGGATCAGAAAAGAAATTGATGCAGGTACATTTGGAGTTAATATAATCTGAATTATATGAGTAATTTTCCAGGGAAAGAAAAGAATGTTGCTTTGTATTCTTATACAACAATTAATTCATTTGAGGTTTAATTAACATCAGTTTAGATATAAGTCATAAGATCAGGACTCAAAGTGGTAGCAGTTGGGAAGAAAAATATAAACAAGACATGGAGAGAAAATGGAACATAAAATAACCTTCACTTCAATGCTGAATGTGTACTAAGCTCAGATAAAGTAGAATATCATTTTCCAGAAACCACCCACCAAATAACACTTCACAAACTTACACTGTGAAAAACACTATAGGAAAAAGGTATAAAATAGGAAACATCCTACAGAACAAAGAAGGCCAAGAAATATAAAGTGAATATAGAAACATGTAATAATGTATTCAAAGAGAAAATATCATACCCTGAGACAGTACAAGGCAATCAAATGACTGGAAATAAATGGACTTACACCAGGGAAAAAGAATAGGCACTCCTATTGTTACTGACATGGATTTAGATAAAACAGCTTTGTAGCCATAAAGAGAAAACATGCAAAATACTTTTTGCATTCATATTTAAATAAAGCAATCACCAGGACCTTTTGTTTGAAAAGACAAAAAGTGTAAATCAATCCATTTGAAGTTAAAAAGGAAATTTGTTGGTACAAGTAGCTGGGAAAAAAATATCACAAAGGGTAACTTCTGTTTCTCTTTGCAAATGAGCCTCATTGTCCCTATCTGGAGACAAATGCTTTACATGTTGGGAAATGAGGCCATTATAGATTCAGCTTGGCAACTTTAGTAGAATGTTTTATTCTTTCATTGTCTATGCAATATTCCCAGGAAAGATTCTGAATTCATGATCATGTATACCACCATTTTATCAACAAAAAATTGGCTAAATCTGTTTGAGTTCCATAAATCTACCACTGTTTCTACAAAATATTAAAGATATTCTTAGCTTAGGGATAATGCTCATTTGTAAACCCTTGTTTTCATCCTGATAAAACTGCCAGGCTTCATCAGAAGGTTAAGCTACTTAGCTACTGCTGAAAATTTTATATTATGCTTCCTATGTCTCCAAGAGATCAATTGGTATGTGAGCTTATTAGCAGTAAATTGTTAAGAAATGCTTCTAAGGGCAGCCTTGATGGACATTTGAATTATCTGATCATCATCTACACCACCAACACTGTAATTTATAAATAAGTGAGCATAGCACAAACCATGTTAGCTTACCACAAACACCTAAGAAAGTATAATTTAGTTATCACATATATATGGCTATTAGATTAGTTGACTGGTCACCACGTGAAAGGACACAAAGAAGTTAAGACTAGGAAAAGTTTTAGAAAAAGTATCAACTTTTGAGTTGGAAAACTTATCTATAAGTAAAAATATTAATCTGTAAAAAAGTCAACAAATTAATTTCAAGTAGATTAGGGATTTAAATATTTTTTAAAATTGTAATGAGTGTCTCAGTTGGCTTAGGCTGCTATAACAAAATACCATAGACCAGGTAAACAATTCACCTGTCAATGCTGCAAATGTGAGTTGCCATGCCCTCCTCCAGGGGATCTTTCTGACCCAGGGATCGAACACATGTCTCTTATGTCTCCTGCACCGGCAGGAGGGTTGTTTACCACTAGCGCCACCTGGGAACCCCTATTTTTAGTATATACATATTGTATTGTTGCATAACTTTACAGGAGGGAACTACACATTTTATTGATTACTTTTTTCCATCTCCACTCATTCATATAAATTACATTTCTACAGTATATTCAATTGTTTTAAAATTTTAACCTCTTCTAAACCAATTTTTTAAGCAACTTTAAAAAAATCTGATAAAAGGCATTGCTCAGTTCTCTTTGTAGCCAATAAAGCTAGTGAAACACCTGCTGGGCAATGAAAACCATATAAAAATAGGAGAAAAATACATTTTAAAAGTTTTTGAATGGCAAAAACCAACACAGCATTGTAAAGCACGTTTCCTCCAATTAAAAATATTTTTACAAATTCTAAAATAAACTATTTCAAGAACAAAATGAAAATGCTAAAATCAATAATTCAGACAAGATTTTCTGAATCCCTGATTCTTATGCTGATGTAGTAAAAGTAAGTTCACTCTATAATGGATCTTGAAAGATAATGAAAAGATGTTTTTGATATCTTATATCTTGGGAAATGGTATATTTTTAACTCAGAAAAATTCACACAATTCTTTTGAAAGCTTAGAAAAAGAGCTTTCTCTCTCCATGACTCCTTCTTACAAGTTCCCTACTAGAAATGAATTGTTTGGGAAAATGGATCTTTTAAGTTTGGAAATAGACAATTTATCCTTCCATGCTGACCCTTCTCTAATAGAATTTAGTATAATAAATTCGCAAAAACATTCTCTCACAGCCACACCTCTCTCTGCAGTTCAAAAGCACACAGGCCTTCTTCGTTTCTAACAATCAAAAGCTAGATATGGATGAAAAGAGGGGAAAAACAGACTTTACTATTCTGCTGGATTTTTTTTTCCTAATAAGCTTAACATCTCATAATATGGTCTTGATAAAGAAACATTGCATTTTTGTTGTTGTTTAGAATTAGAAAGACCTCTTTCCCTGCTGACTGTAGGAAAGAATCTCTCTGAAGGATCACACAGTCAGAAGGGGGCCATCCTAGCCACCTGAGTCAGCCACATGAGCACCATCACCATCTGATTCTTTCTCCTCCTTCCTGAAGTTTTTCAGACAAAGTCTGGGGATCAAAGAGAATCCAAATCCACACTGAAATTACCATATAGGTTTTTTTTTTTAAGTGAGAAATGTGCTTTTCCAAAATGCAGAGTCCCAAAAAAGCAGGGTAAAACCAGGTTACCTTCCTTGTAAGACCTCCCCACAGAGGGGTGCTTAGCTTTTAGTCTTTACATCACAATAAAAGAGGAAGAAACAAAGTAACAGAGGATGTAATTTCTAGGCAGAAGATGTGAAGATACCCTATTATTTTCTCTCCTACTGAGCTGGGTAACAATCTGGGTTACTTTATTAGGTACTGTTACTCAAATAAAAATAATTAAGACAATCACCCTGGTAAAACTTTCCATAACAAAAAAAAAAAAAAGTAAGCCTCTCAAAGATAACAGGAAGCAGACTAATCTTCAGCTTTTTACCTGACAGTGAATTGAAGAGATGTGACTCATTCGGGTTTCTTAGATATTGTTATTACTGGCTTAGTTAGGGAACAATAAACTTATATTCATAAATCCAGATTTATCTTGCCTAATGCATGTGAGTCATTAGAATGGTTTATATCTAGAAAGATTTTCATTGAGAATTTTAAAAGCCACATAAGGTATTTGCTGGTATAATTATAATTAAATCCTCTTTAAAATCGGGAAAAGTTATAAAATAAAAATAAAATCTTAATGTAGAATGTGTGTTATTTGCATTTCAAGCCTGCAGGAAAGCCATGGAGGTGTCATTTTGCTCATTTTGTGCAATTATATGACAGCTATATATAAAATCATATGTACAAGCATATGGAATTCTATGGACAGGTAACAAAGGTCGAAGTTGGTCTCAAACTCAAAAGAAAAGCTATATCTTTTGCCAAAAACCAATTCTGAGACCACTTAAGTGCATTTATCAAGTACAATAGGAAATCCTTCTTTGACGGCCTTAAAACTGGTATTGTCTCATTTATTGTTGGCTTAAACTTAAATGAAGGGTGAGGAAGGTGGATGGGTAGAGAAGAAGGATTAAAGATGCTTCCTTTTAATCCAAAAGAAGTGTATCATTTTGTCAGTTAGCAAGTGGAGCTGAAATTTAGTAGAGTTGATAAAAGTCACAAGGGTACAAAAACTAACCAACAGCAATAGTTCATTTCAGTTCAGTCACTCAGTTGAGTCCCACACTTTGCCACTCCATGGACTGCAGCATGCCAGGCTTCCCTGTCCATAACCAATGTCCAGAGCTTACTCAAACTCAAGTCCATTGAGGCAGTGATGCCATACAACCATCTCATCCTCTGCTGTCCCCTTCTTCTCCTGCCTTCAATCTTTCCTACCTCAGGGTCTTTCCTAGTGAGTCAGTTCTTCACATGGGTGGCCAAAGAATTGGAGTTTCAGCTTCAGCATCAGCCCTTCCAATGGATATTCAGGACTGATCTCCTTTAGGATGGACTGGTTGGATCTCCTTGCAGTCTAAAGGACTCTCAAGAGTCTTCTCCAACACCACAGCTCAAAAGCATCAATTCTTTGGCACTAAGCTTTCCTTATAGTCTCTCTCAAGAGTCTTCTCCAACACCACAGCTCAAAAGCATCAATTCTTTGGCACTAAGCTTTCCTTATAGTCTAACTCTCACATCCATACATGACTACTGGAAAAATCATAGCTTTGACTAGACAGACCTTTGTCAGCAAAGCAATGTCTCTGCTTTTTATTATGCTGTCTAGGTTGATCATAGATTTTCTTCCAAGGAGCAAGCATCTTTTAATTTCATGGCTGCAGTCACCATCTGCATTGATTTTGGAGCTCCAAAAAATAAAATCTCACTGTTTCCACTGCTTCCCCATCTATTTGCCATGAAGTGATGGGACCAGATGCCTTGATCTTAGTTTTCTGAATGTTGAGTTGTAAGCCAACTCTTTCACTCTCCTCTTTCACTTTCATCAAGAGGCTCTTTAGTTCTTCTTCACTTTCTGCCATAAGGGTGGTAGCATCTACTTATCTGAGGTTATTGATATTTCTCCCGGCAATCTTGATTCTAGCTTGTGCTTCATCCAGCCCAGTGTTTCTCATGATGTACTCTGCATATAAGTTAAATAAGCAGGGTGACAATATACAGCCTTGATGTAATCCTTTTCCTATTTGGAACCAGTCTGTTGTTCCATGTCCAGTTCTAACTGTTGCTTCTTGATCTGCATACAGATTTCTTAGGAGGCGGGTGAGGTGGTCTGGTGTTCCCATCTCTTGAAGAATTTTCCACAGTTTGCAGTGATCCACACAGTCAAAGGCTTTGGCATAGTCAATAAAGAAGAAATAGATGCTTTTCTGCAACTCTCATTTTTCAATGATTCAACAGATGTTAGCAATTTGATCTCTAGTTCCTCTGCCTTTTCTAAATCCAGCTTGAACATCTGGAAGTTCACACTTCATGTACTGTTTAAGCCAGGCTTGGAAAATTTTGAGCATTAATTTGCTAGCCTGTGAGATGAGTACAATTGTGTGGTAGTTTGAAAATTCTTTGGCATTTCCTTTCTTTGGAATTGGAATGAAAACTGACCTGTTCCAGTCCTGTGGCCACTGCTGAGTTTTCCAAATTTGCTGGGATATTGAGTGCAGCACTTTCACAGCATCATCTTTTAGGATTTGAAATAGCTCAACTGGAACTCCATCATCTCCACTAGCTTTGTTTGTAGTGAGGTTTCCTAAAGACTATTTGACTTCACATTCCAGGACGTCTGGCTCTGAGTGAGTGATCACACCACCATGATTATCTGGGTCATAAAGATCTTTTTTGTATAGTTCTTCTGTGTATTCTTGCCACCTCTTCTTAATTTCTTCTGCTTCTGTTAGGTCCATATCATTTCTGTCCTTTGTGTTCATCTTTGCATGAAACGTTCCCTTGGTATCTCTAATTTTCTTGAAGAGATCTTTGTGTTAATCACTGAGGAAGGCTTTCTTATCTCTCCTTGCTATTCTTTGGAACTCTACATTCAAATGGGTATATCTTTCCTTTTCCCCCTTTCCTTTAGCTTCTCCTCTTTTCTCAGCTATTTGTAAGGCTTCATTAGACAAGCATTTTGCCGTTTTGCATTTCTTTTTCTTGGGGATGGTCTTGATCCTTGCCTCCTGTTAGGCACTCTGTCTATGAGATCTAATCCCTTGAATATGTTTCTCACTTCCACTGTAAAATCATAAGGGAAGTGATTTAGGTCATACCTGTATGGTCTAGTGGTTTTCCCTAGTTTCTTCAATTTAAGTCTGAATTTGGCAATAAGGAGTTCATGATCTGAGCCACAGTCAGCTCCACATCTTGTTTTTACTGACTATATAGAGCTTCTCCATCTTTGGCTGCAAAGAATATAATCAATCTGATTTCAGTATTGACCATCTGGTGATGTCCATGTGTAGAGTCTTCTCTTTTTTTCTTGAAAGAGGGTGTTTGCTATGACCCATGTGTGGTCTTGGCCAACAGCAATAACCACATGGTCAACACAGGGAATATAATCTTGAATAAAGTTTTATTAAAAACACAGACTAGAGAGACCCATGTTTTGAAATGCACTTAATATTGAAATGGAGCACGACCCTATGGCCCTCAGCCTGTCTTTTACCTGTAGAAAACCTTTAGCCAAGAAAAGCTCATCATAGAATTAAAAAAATGCAGAAACAAAGGAAAATAGTCAAACAAGAGGAAATAATAATAGTTAAGTCACTAAGCAATTCAAGGACCTTTAGTTCCTGCTCCTCCGTCCATGCGATTTTTGGGGCAAGAGTACTGGAGTGAGTTGCCATTTCCTTCTCCAATACATAGTATTCTGATCTCTATCCCTTGAATTGTCTTATAAATACTGAAACCACTACCCCATTGAAGAAGTTAACTATTGATGACCAGGTTGTAACCATGACATAAGCAGCCACAATTCTGAGAACTGACCTCAAAGAAATGGGAATAAATTGACCCTGGAACAGAAGATTAATGATACTTGAAACAATCAAGATGACACTGATCAGACTCCTTCAGGACTAATTTCAAGAAGACTATCAGAGCTGATTCTGATAGTCAACTATCAGAGTTGTTTCTGCATCTAGCCCCCTTCTTCCATCTACAAAAGCTCTTGCCCACTGATTTCCAGTGAGGTGGAGTCATCCTTTGGACAGGAATTCACCCTCCAAGCTCCTCCCCTTTGCCAGCCCCCAAAATAAAGCAAACTTTCTTTTCCACTACCTTACCTCTATGGTGGCTTTTACCCAATAAAGCAGCCAGACCCTCACTTCCAACAATATGGCCAATCTTCTTTTTGAAATTGTGTTTATTTCAATAAGATTGAGTATACTTTTCATAAATATTTGTATATTAGCTTAATTATTGAAACAAAGGAAATTTTGTAAGTACATCTTTTATCTTCTAACTGACCAGCTATTAACTTACTGCTTTTTAAAAAAAAAAGATAATATGTAAAATACTCTGCTCATAAGCAATTATTTTAATTTAGGGAACTGTGTGCTTTTATATGTAGCTTAAGTTAAAGAACATATTTGAATGATTTTGTGAGCTTCAAATGAATTACTTCCTTACACTGATAACATTGTCCAAAAGCTTTAGCAGAGAAATATCAATTCCTATGATATATTTATAATTTATTGGAAAATTTTTCCAAATATTATGAATTTCATAAATATAATTACGTTCAACAAAATTTATAGAATGTGGACTGTTTGTTAAACATGACCCTAAGAACCAGTGACATAAAGAAGTGTAATCAATAGTACAGCCTTCCAGGTGGCTCAGGGGTAAAGAATCATCCTGCCATTGCAGAAGACAAAGAGATGCAGGCTTGATCTCTGAGTTTGGACTATCTCCTGGAGGAGGAATTGGCAATCCACTCCAGTATTCTTGCCTGGATCCATGGACAAAGGAGCCTGGTGTGCTGCAGAGGGTCACAAAGAGTTGGACATGACTGAATGACTGAGCACACATGCACAAAATCAACAGTTAAAAATTAACACGGATGACTGATTAGCAATTATTTGACACATATAAGTCACTTGATTTTATGATACTTTCTTTTCTCAACCAGCTTAGATCCAAAGAGTGAAAATAAAGTGGGTCTGCAAGCAAGATTCAGTTAACTACTTTTCAGTATAGTATTTAAATGAAATTCATTTGTGTTCTTTTATGTTTAATGCTGATTATTAATCATAAGCATGATTTGGCTATACAATATACACAAAACAAGATTTCTTCAAATGAAAATATATATACATGAACATAAATAGTCCTTCTTGCATTTCATGTTCTAGTTATCAAATGCCATACAAATCATAGGATCTCCATCAGTTTATTCATTTGTAGCACAGGTTTTGTGTCTTTGTAATGAGAAAAGCAAACAAGCCGAGTTCTATTTTTTTCAGAAAAATCTTTCCACCTGATAGGAAATAAGGAAAATATTCAGGTTTGAAAATAAAAAGGGATAAAATTTGTCAGGCGTAGGAATTGGAGAAATTGTCATAATGAAAGAGAAAATTATAAACAAAAGGTCAGAGACAAGCTAACAAGGTAGTGTGATAAATACTAGTGAGTGCTCAGGAGTCACTGGGCAATATCCAGTATTGCCTGGTAGAAATACCCTGTAGCTGTGTTTCCAATATAGTAGCCACTTGTTGGCATCTTGCTATTGAGAAACTGAAATTTGGCTACGACCTTTGAATAGCTAATTTTTTGTTCATTTTTATTATTTTCTTATCAATATGAAAGTGCTCTATTCAGTTATGAGGAAACTTTAAGCATTGAAAATGTTCTCTTAGGGCTTCCCTGGTGGCTCAGTAGTAAAAGAATTCTCTTGCCAATGCAGGAGACACAGGTTCGATCCCTGACCCGGGAGGATCCCACATCCCATGCAGCAACTAAGCCTGTCTGCCACAACCACTGAGCCTGTGCTCTGGAGCCTGGGAGCCACGACGACGAAAGCCCGTGTGGCCCAGAGCCCGTCCCACATGGAGAGAAGCCTCCACAAGGAGAGAAGCCTCCACAAGGAGAAGCCCGCGCACGCAGGTGGAGAGTGGCCCCTACTCCCTGCCACTAGAGGAAAGCCCGCTTAGCAACAAAGGCCCAACACAGCCAAAACTGAATAAATAAAATACATTTTTAAAAGATGTTACCTTAGTCATTTCAGCATTTCCTCCTCCCATCATTTTTGTTATATCTATTACATAGATATTACGGAGGGACAGACTATCAAAGTACCATAGCAGAAGTATCTTAGCACTTACAAATACATATATACCATTAAACCTTGCACAACAATTTGAACTTCAAGGATCTACTCATAGTCAGAGTTTTTTGATTAATACATACTGCAGTTGGCTGTCCCACTAATGAATAACCACAGATAGAGAGGAACCATGTAAGGAAGGGCCCGGTATAAATTACACACAGATTTTCAACTGTGAGGAGGATGGGCCCTCCCTTCCCCTGAATAATTTAAGGAGTCAGCTGTATCACCGTACGTATATCTCCATCAGGTGTTGTCTAAGACATCTGTGTTTACATCTGTGCCTCAGGTATTGGCCCAATAATCAATGCTGTGTTGCCCCAAACTCCTTCTGGGTTGCCCTTGGAGACTGTTTCCTTCCGATGATTTCTGTGACATTGGTAGCAACACACACACTTTCTGAAGTTTAAGGGCCACCCTGGTTTGTCGGGAATTCTGCAAAACTGCCTATGGTCATTTGCTACATAGACATATTGCACAAATGTTTTTCTTTATTCCTGTAAATCTGGGTATCTCTGTCACACAACTGGATTCAAATCTTGGCTTCACACTTACTAGCTATGTGACTTTGGCAGATGATCTAACCTTTCTGTATCTGAGTTTATCCATTTTTATAAGAGAATAACAACAGTACATATATCATAGACTGGTTTTGAGAGTTTAAAATTACTTATAAAACTTTTAGAGTTGTCTTATACACTGAAACTCTCAACAATTGTCAAATCTAGCATCTTGTTCCCAGGGTTCTAAGTTACATGGAGTAAAAAGTTATTTTTGACTGTTTGAGACTGTAGGTTAAGTTTTGTTTGTTTGTATTCATTGTTTGTTTGTTTCATTCCACCATAGAAAGTATTGCTTTAAAGATTCATCTGCGGGACATAGGATAAAAATTAATTCTGCCTGTAATTACTTCATGTCAAAATGAATGTCATCAGCTACTCTCTCTCACACACATCAGCAATCATCCTCCAAACAGACATAAAATTGAAGCTATACGGACAAGATTTAATGTCCTTCAGCTTCTGATGGAGAAAATCTCTGCTGCTCTATTATCTGCTTTATCTCGTGTGGTAGTCACTGTAGGTTACCTGGCTCAATCTCTATTTTCTAGCCCTTTCTCCCTTGTCTGACTTCATTATAGAGGATGTAAAAGCTAACAATCTAAATCACCAGCTTTCTTTTCAGCAAAAGAATAAGGCATGTGACATAGCGCAGGACAAAGAGATGTATAGGGAAGTCTCCTGGCTGTTTCTTTCCCTGTCTTCATTTTTCCTCTTTGGGAAGAAAACAACTGGAAGGATTCAGGGTCAAGCAACCATTCTAGGACCATAAAGAAAAGGCCTTTTGATTTCTCAGGCAATTTATTTATAATGAGAAGTGAGGAATAAATAGGAAGAAACTTTCAGAAGAAACAGCATATGCAATAGAAATGGGGCAGAAGAAGTCATATGCTAAAAATAAAAACTCTCTATCCTCCAAATTCAAAAAAAGATTGTTCTCAGGCTGTTGTTTCAAGCTGTGAATTATTAAGCATAGTTGTGCATGCATGTGTGTGCGGTAAATCACTTCAGTCACATCTGACTCTTTATGACGCTATGAACTGTAGCCAACCAGACTTCTCTGTCCACAGTATTCTCCAGGCAAGAATTCTGGAGTAGGTTGCCATTCCCTCTTCCAGGGAATCTTCTCAACCCAGGGGTCAAATCTGTGCCTCTCGCCTATACTGCATTTTTCACCACTAGCACCAGCTGGGAAGCCCATTAACCACAAGAACTGACTTTAAATGCATCCTAATCCAGCTGTGGTCATGCCTTTGTTTCAGAAACAATGCCTCTGAATGCCAACCAATTAGTAACAGGGACACTATTCTGAAAGTCAATCAGCAACAGTCTCTTTCTAAAGCTTATGCTTCAGAAAGCCAGTCAGTGGCTGCCACATTGAGAAAGCATGTGTCTACAGGTGACAGTCAGCCAATCCCTAAACAATCATGCTTCCAAAAGCTCAACACTTCCAGAACGCCTTCTTTCCTAAAAACTTATAAGATTAGCATTTTCTAAAGAAGTACTGTGCTCTGAAATTGCAACTGTCCCTTGCTTGGCAAGGAATTAGTTATGCTTTTTTGAGGCAGTTGTTTCACATATTAAGTGGTTTCTTGTTTTGACAGTAAGTATAAGGTAAGAGAGAGTTCCCAGAGGAACAAATGGAAGATAAAACTGGAAGAATCATTAAGAGACAGACAATAGAAATACTTCTTGGTCAACTTTTATAACTTTTAGCTTTGTACCAAGATTAATAAAGAGCTGTTGAAGGACTGCCAGTTGGTATGGAGGGGACTATTACGATAAAACTTGCATTTATAAAATATTATCTCTGCATAAGAGTAAATATGGAATTGAACACACTAAGCAGAGACACATCCACAGATACATTAGTAACCATTCAGGAAAGAAAAAATGCACCTTGGATTAGTGAGATATTAGATGATCAAAAAGTGTTATCAGATTTGAGAGTTAGTTACAACGCAAAATCAAAAGAATTTGCAAATAGATTAAAGAAAGATATAGGGAGATGGAGGTGTTATTAATCATTGTTTTAAGACTTTTTGCTACTAAATGGGGTGTGGGGGCATTGACTGAGGTTGGGATTGATAGAAAAGATTCAGGTTGGGAGTAAAAAAAGAATACCAATGAATATATTCTGGATATAATGAGTTTGAGAAATCTATGAGAAGATTTCAAGGAGTCATCACAGAATATGTGTCTGGAACTCAGAAAATAGATCTAAGCTGAGAAGACAAATGTAGAGTCATCTACTTATGGAACACCATATATTTCTGGCTTAGAAGAAGATGCATCTATAAAGGAGAGAGAGAAGAAATACAGAAGGGATGGCCAGGAGGAAGAGGAGAGCCTAGAGAGTTTGGTGTCACAGAAGTCATAGTCTCTCAAGAAGAAGGGAACAGTCAGCAATGCTGAATGCAGCTGAGAGATCATATAAATGAAATCTACAAAAATGGTCCAAGGAATTAGTGATCTGAAGGTCACTGGTGACCTTAGCAAGAGCCATTTTGCTAGAATGATAGGAAAAGGAACAAGATTGGAATTAAAGTGCAAAGTTAGAGTTGAGGAAATGGAAATAAAGAACCACAAGGATAGCCAATCACGTTCATACATTTTAGGGGGAAGAACAAGGATTAGGTAGGGAGACACCTGGAAAGGGAAAAAGGAGAGGTGTTTTTTGGGGAGGGAGAGGTTGGGATAAGTTTTATTGTTGTTTTTTTATGAGAAATCCCCAGGATATAAGATCCATCACACTTCATTTTCAGTAAACTATACATTCAACCGTTACATGTTAGCATATTCTCATAGGAAAGATATCATTTACAAATATATATAGATTCCAACTTAAACTGAGGAAGTTCACCTCCAATTAAAAGTATTATGAAAAAAGAAGCCAATTTCACTTTTTGCATCTTGAAGTGAAAGTGAAAGTCACTCAGTTGTGTCCAACTCTTTGCAGCCCCATGAACTTCTCCAGGCCAGAATACTGAAGAGGGTAGCCTTTCCTTTCTTCAGGGAATCTTCCCAAGCCAGAAATAGAATCCAGGTCTCCCGCATTGCAGGAGGATTATTTACCAACTGAGTTATCAGGGCATCTTAGTGTATTTTAAAGGTTTCTTAGCCTAGGGTTTTTGTCTACTAGTTCATAGTGATGTTTCATATTTTAATAAAGTTTTACTTTTATTTTCTGTTAACTCTTAGAGTTTCCATTAACAATTATAAAGAAAAAAAGATGATCTGAAGCAGGGGGCAGCTACATTTAATCACATAGATTAGCATGGGGTGACCAAAAAGAAATTGTAAAGTGAACTTTAAAAAGATAGACTTGCTATTTTGCTTTTTAAAAATTTCTTCTTGACAGCATTGTTCATTGGTCATATTGTTATTCTGTGGAAATGTAAGCTAGAGTAAATAATTGCTTTTGAGACAGAATACAACTCTACCACAGTTCAAAGACTGGCTTTTAATAATGCCAGAAATCTGCTAGCTAGTAGATACTGAAAGTAGATTCAATAAATACATAAAATTAAAATCTTAAGAGAGAACAAAGATTAATGTTCACTTGCATAACTAATAGGGAAGAAAAGGCTACCAAAAGTTTAGGCACAAAATAGTGTTCATCATCACATTCTGGTGACCACAGAAATGCTTCCCCAAGGTAATGAATGGAGGATTCAACAAATGCAGCTGACTGACCAAGGTCAGTTCTCCTTAGTTAGTTCTCTCAAGAGTTCAATGAGAGGTCATCACAATGTGTGCCTTTTGAATACTTTGCCAAGGAACATCTGAGGTTCTTCTTTGAGTAAACAAGTACTTCAGCACAAGGAAAACTGCAAAAGCCCCTTATCCTACTGGCTTTGATGCAGAGAGGTAAACAAGATCAGCAGAGTCCCAGACATACAGGGAACAAAGGACTTTTTAACATTCTCCATCCTCTCAGTCCTGTCAGAATTTAGAGAGGAAACTGTCACACCCTTGAACCTTCCGAATTGGTCTGCCTGCCACTAGTGCTGCATCTCAGGAACCCATGAGCAGGACCCTTTAAATTGGGAAATTAGTGCAGAAAGTTAGCTGGCTTTCTGCTCCAGTTTCAGACCTAGTCAAGTGTGCCCAACTCCACACAGAAGCATGAATCCCTGAACTCTGCTACCAAAATGTACTGCTTTCTCGTTTTCTAAGTTAATTAATGATGAAACCAATATCTAGCATTTACTACGTGCTACCAATTGGGCTGTTTCCTTTCTAAATATTATCTCAATCATTCTCCTAAACAAATTATGAAGTTAATAATGATATTTTTCCTATTAAGAGACTGAGCCACAAAGTAATTAAGTACTTTTTGAAATTCACAACAGACAGAAATATGAATGGGCAGGAATCTAAACTCAATGAGTTTAAACTACAAATTTACAAGAACTTGTTAGATGTGTTTATAGATGAAATTAATATCATAACTTTTATCTTATAGCAATGTTTCCTTTCCATATTGGAATTATATTGAGTACTTTTTCCTTTCAGTTTTTATACTTAAAATTGAATCCCATTAATGTTATTATGTATTTATTCTAATGTTTCTGTATTTTGTTTTGATGACTTTGTATTTTGTTTCTTTTATTTTATAAATAAAAGTATATATTTAATCTGCATTTTACTTCACAATTTGTACCTCTGGCCTGCTTTTTCACTTTAATTTTTATGTTTAAAATGTTTGATGCATTTTATGCTTCCCTTTAATATTCAAAATAACTTCTATGATTGTGTTTCTTCCAATATAGCAGATTAAATGTCTTAAAAGACCCCTTTATAACAACAAGAATAAAATGGAGTAAACATCTTTTAAAAGCAGTGCTAAACTGACACAAAAATGAGGAAAATCCCTTGGGGATAAAAATTGAGAGGAAATAGAAACCAGAGTATAAACTGAAATTCTAACCATGTGTTTCCCAGGGGTGCTTGCTGATTCCCAACGGCAATGGGATTGAACATTAAAAAGTCCAAGATCCAAAAGACAAAGCCTTGGGCCTATTTAAAGTCTGTGACCAGAATGTAGATTCCCACACAAAGTCAGGACCCTCAGATAAAGCAAAGGATAGGAAAACTACTTTTATTTTGATTGTGAGGACCTCAGAATAAACTTGAAGTCATCACAATGCCTACAAGGCCCTGCATTTTCTTGTCACCCTTACCTCGCCCACTAGGGCTCCCTCCTGTATGTGCTCTGGCCAGACTGGCCTCCTGACTTGTGTTGACTCCATTTTAGTAACTGCATTGGTTAACATTTCTACTTGGAACTTTCTCCTCTTGGATATCGACACCCTTCACTTCTTCACATCTCAGAATCTTGCTCAAATGTCACCTTCTTAATGACACTTTCCATGACAACTCTTTTTAAAACAACAACCAACTTTCCACTGCAGCACTACCAATATCCTACACCATACTCATGTTTTACTGTACATTTTCCATACAAAACACTTCTGGCCTCCAGTGGGCTTATTTTTAACTATTGTTTGTTGACTGCCTTGTCTCACTATGCTTCGTATGGGCAAATATTCAACCCCATGGGCTGTAGCCCACTAAACTGTGTCCATGGGATTTCCCAGGCACAAATGCTGCAGTGAATTGCCACTTCCTTCTCCAGGAGATCTTCCTGACCCAGGGATCGAACCCAGGTCTCAAGCATTGCTGGCAGATTCTTTACCATCTGAGCCACCAGCGTACATGGACTAACATTTGTCCACTGTGCTTCATCTGGGCTGTTTCTGTTTTTTGTTTTCTTTTTTTTTATTATTATTATTAAAATATCACAAGTGCCTAAAAGTACCTGGCATTGTAGGTAGATTTGTTGAATGAATACTCTCAAGTAAAGATCAGGCAAATTTGAAGAAGAACCAACTTACCTTTCCAGGACCTAAAAATATAATGAGTAAAATTATAATCTTGGCAAGTGAAATAGCAGATTTTATAAACCCACATCTCTTTAAGTCTCTCACATTGGCAGGCAGGTTCTTTAATCCTAGCACTGCCTGGAAAGCAGTAAACTAATATGGTACTTAAAAGTAAACACATTGCCTTAAATGCTTATATTAGGGGAAAAAAAGAAGAAACATGAATAATGTATCCAACTTAAATTAAAAACATGCAACCACATTGATCTACAGTAGTAGAAGGAAAGACATGATAAAGACATAAGTAGAAATTACAGAAACAAATTGAGGAAAAATTTTAATATAAGACAATAATAAAATGAAAATTTTTCTTTGCATAAATTAGTAAGATACACAAAATTTTGCCAGTTTGAGTAAAATTAATAAATTAAATAAATAAACAAATGAGATAATGGCCCTCCCCAAGCTGAAATATTAATAAAGACTAAGCAGTTATTTTTAAATAGTTAAAATATTAATAATTTTATGTCAAAACATTTAAAAACAGAGAACGTGGTGTCTTAGATAATACCATTTAAAAATTCTCAACAGAAAAAAAAAACAAACAACAACAAAAAATTCTCAACAGGCATGCAAAAGACGATTGACTACCACTGGAGAAAATCATGCTCCCTCCCCTTTCCCAGAAGTCTCCTATTACAGGAAGGAAAAGACTTAAGTCATTGGAACAGGGGCAATATTGTATCTTCTGTCAAAATCTGTATCTGCATTTTGTGTGAACGTAGGGAAATCTCCTTCCCACTCTCAGGCACCAAGCAAAGATCCCCTGCTCCTAAGAAAGTGCAAAGCTACAGCCATGTGTCACCAGAGGAGGGGCAGGAAACCTCTTGGGCTTTGGATCCTGACATTATAAATATATCACCAAGCAGAGACCTGCTTGTGAAAGGGCAGAAGTCTGTCTCACCCAAGATTCCCGTATATCACAAAGGCAATACATGGTGTGGTCACCCTGAGGAATAAAAGAAATATAGAAATTCCTAAGAAGCATAGGTACACGGGCACTGCCTCAGGTAGAGACTGGACAAGATGAACTGAGCAGCCGTCCTCCCCCAGCCAGGCTTCTAGGACCCAGTCAAAAGGCTAATGCGTTACCTACCAGTGAGAAGGGAGAGCCTCAGCAGGGTGGTCAGTCTTGGAGGACTAGAGAAAATAGAGGATTGAGAAGGACCACTGAGAGAATCCTCTGGCACCTAACGATGCTCACTAAATGTAAGGTGGCAGAAATCCACAGTTTAACTAAACAAGGAAGCCACTAGGCTAAGTTAACTCTAATGCCAAAACGTCTTACCTGAGCAAATCAAAGTCTAAATCCATAAATGCCTCAAAGTTATTAAACTAAAACTTAAGGACAACTAATCCCAAATAGCCAACTTGGCTTTCATCCGCAGTCAATCAATAATATCACTGCTTTGCTTCTGCCTTTTCCATATCAAAGTCTCTTTGGATCTCCTGTAAGTGGTACGCTCACTACCTCTGACTTGGCACTACCTGATTTTAACAGATTTTTCCACAAAGAAACTCTTAAAATTTTTAAATGGTTCAGTTCATCTTTTAACACTATCACTAAAGGAATTTGAAGACTGTGGTGAACTCTGGGTAAAAACAGCAACAAACTCAAACAATCTCAACTACTGATTGAAATGAATTAAGTCACACAGAATCTAAAAAAACTTATCCATATCAAATCACATTTAGTTATGTCTCCACAGTAATTCTATATATAATGCAAACGTAAAATTTTTAAAAAGTCAGAAAATAATGACCCATTTTCTAGTGACGAAACAATCACCAAAAGTAGATTCAGCAATCACACAGATGATGGAATTATTAGACAAGGACATTAAAATAACTATTACTACAAAATTGTATGTTATAAATATATGTTAACATAATAACTTTTTCCAAAACTGAAAAAAGAAGCAATTAAAATAAAAACAAAAATTAAAACTGCAAATACATTTTAGTAGAAAAGATAAACAGCATGCATGAATGTATGATGAGCTTCAGCAGTGTTGAAAACTATAAAATAAAAGTTAATGGGAAATGCTAGAAATTTTAAAAATCCATCTAGACTTATCTAACTCAGAGATAATCAATCCCTTTGGCAGATTTATGAGAAAAATGATCACAGTTAAGTGAATACACATTGCTGCATGATGTAACAATGGAAATTAACCAAAATAAAAAACAGATGAAAGAGAGAAATAGACCTGAAGAACTCTGAGACAAAAACAAATGATCTGGCGTACAAGAAACTAGAGTTCCAGGAGAATAGAGAGAAAAATGGGCCAGAAGAAATTTGAAAAAATAACAACTATGAATTTTCCAAAACTAATAGAAGACATCAATGATCTAAAAACCTCAGAGAATCCAAAACATAGAATAAACACACCACACACACACACACACACACACACAATCAAGTCAAAGATCATGAGGAAATCTTGAAAGAAGCCAGAAAAGAAAGAAATGTTACACAAATATGAATAAACGTAAAAACTAAGAATCCTTGTCAGAAACCATACAAGTCAGATGATAATAGAGTGATATTTAAAAGTGTTTAAAGAAAACAAAAATAATGTTTATATCCAATTAGGAAAAACATCTTTAAAAATTAGGGTACGATAAAATATTTTTGACAAGTGAAATCTGAGAGAATCCATTGCAAGTAGATTTGTAATATAAAAAATAAATGAAAGGTTGCAAGGCAAAAGAATGATACCATTTGAAATAGCTGAATAAACACAAATGAATAACACTGTAAATGATTTTTTTTTAAAAAACTAATTTCTAATCTTCATCAGTTTAAGATACTTTGCTATGTGCAGATAAACTGCTAACCATTCATTATGGGGTTTATAATCTATTTAGAAGGAAAATGCATGGCAAATTGATCCAATGGATTGAATGAAGGAAACACAACTATATTCATACCATATATAACATAGAATAACATAGACAAAGACAGTACAATAAAAAACATAACAGTGCAATTTAAAAAAAGAAAAGAATAGGCATAGAAATTTGAAAGGAAGAAATAGAACTATGTTTATTTAAAGATGATATACTACCTATAGAAAAAAAGAAAGGTGATGGGAAACAAGGTGAATACACAAAAAGCAAAAGCATATCTATATACTAGCTATGATCACTTTGTAACTTACATTTTAAAATGCCATTTACAGCAATGTCAAATATCTGAAATAGTTAAGGATAACAAAATACATGCGAAATTTTTACACCAAAACCTGAAAAATCTTGATGAGAGAAATTAAAGAAGATTTAAAGAGATGAAGAGAGATACTATATTCATGGGTTGGAAGACATGTGAATTCTTCCTAAGTATATCTATGGATTTAAAGGGGTATGAATCAAAATCCTGTGTAACTGTTTTTGAAGAAATACTTAAAATAGGTAAAATAATTCTGAAAGGAAGCAAATTTTGAGCACACACACTAGTTGATCTCAAAACTAGACATGAAGTTGCAGCAATCAAGAAAATGTTATAGATTATATACATTGATCAATAGAAAAAAAAAGTTTCCAGGTAGACCAAAATGTGTATAGTCAATTGATGTTCACAAAGATATCAAAATAATTCAATGGAGGAAGTGCAGTCTTTCCAAACACGCTATGCTGAACAAATAGACCACCATGCAAAAAGAAAAAGTAAATAACCATCAACCTTTATCTTTACCATATAAAAAACTACTAGAAATTGATCATATACTTTACTCAGGAAAGATAAAAGAAATATTTTGGTAAGTTGAACTTAATAAAATTTGAAACTTCTAATCCTTGGAAGACCACTGTTAAGAAAATGCAAGGATAGGGCACTTAATAGGAAAAAAATAGTTTCAAAACATGTATCTACCTATTAAATAACTTTGATCTAAAATATATAAACATTTACCACAATAAAAAGTAAACAACACAGTTTTTAAAACAGGTAAAATATCTCAGCAGATACTTCACCAAAGAAAAATGTTAATAGCTGATAACATATGAAAAGATGCTTAAAACAATTTTATTCATTAAGAAAATGCCCATTGAAACCACAAAGATACCACTATACAGCTTCTAAAATAGCTTAAAAAACAAACAAAAAATAGGTGATACAAAGAGTTTACAAAGATACATTACAACTGGAACATGCATACATCTCTGGCAGGAATGTGAAATGTAACACATTGGAGAAGAGTTTGGCAGTTCCTTCTAAAGTTAAGCATGTGAAAAACTGACTCACTAGAAAAGACCCTGATGCTGGGAAAGATTGAAGGTAGGAGGAGAAGGAGATGACAGAGCATCAGACGGTTGGATGGCATCACTGACTCTCTGGATATGGGTTTGAGTAGGCTCCGGGAGTTGGTGATGGACAGGGTAGCCTGGCATGCTGCAGTCCATGGGATCACAAAGAGTTGGACACGACTGAGCAACTGAACTGAACTGATGAGCTGGAGCTGAAGGAGTCACTCAACTTTCCTGTTTTTGAACTTTATATAAATGCAGTCATATAGCACATCTCTTTTTAGGTCTGGCTTCTTTTGGTCAGTATTACATTTGTGATCTTCATCCATATTTTTGTATAGCGATATTATTTGCTCATTCTCATTTTTGTAGAATTCTATGCATAACTGTGTCCTGATTTACTTTTCAAATTACTGCTAGGGTCACATTTGTATTTCAGAATTACAACACAATGCCTGGTTGGCTATTTTTTTAAATTAGATACTTAAAATTCTTATTTTTAAATTATTTAAGTCTTAGTTAAGCCCTACAAAATAAAAATGGGATTTTCCTTACTAAGTTACCTCCTAAACAGCCATTAAAACTCAGCATGCATCTATACCATGTATTGACTTTTTAATTGAAAAATCCTCTTTGTCATATGTTCTGTTTGGTTTTACCCCCAAATATTCAACCTCTGATTCAACCCCAAATATTCAAACCTCTGATTCACCACCACCTATCCACTCCTAAGTTTCCCCCCACCAATGGAATTTCATTTTTCTTAATGGAATTTCTAATTGAGAGCTGAAGATACCATCATCCTTTCCATTTACAAGTCAGTAATTTCAGAACACTTGTCTCTTAGATTTGATAGTCTCAGCCCTTTCCCCAGGCATCATCAAGATATACCCTGAAAGAAAACAAAAAGGGAGTGCTGGCCCTCCTTTCACACACAATTTAGCTGGTAAGTGATTCTGCCTCAAACAATGACCCCAGTAAACCAGAGTACCTGAGATATAAGGCAAAACCTGTGATTGCATTACCTGCAATTACTGAAGTAGATGGAGTTACAGGTATGTGAGTTAATTTTAAATGAAGAAGTTCTGGCAGGAGTTGTTTCTGAGTCTCAGAAACCTGCACACATCAAGGTAATAAGGTTAGGTTTAAATTTGATTGAGTATTGAGTTTTTGCATTTTATTGTTGCGGTGAAAATCATGTCATGAATACTCCATTTAAGCCTCCATATAAGGATGTTCCTAATTAATCTGTTATTCAAAAGCCACCGGTATTATATTAGTAACTGCATTATTTCATGACATTGACTGAAGCCCGGAAGCAGGTTCCTATGGCCTAATTAATTTTTTTAAAGCCTTTTACTCAGTGGGATGCTGCCTACCTGGATCTTTGAATGAAAGGATATTAATGAAGCTGCAATGCAGATGATTATATTGAAAGTGATGAAGAATTTATTAGGAAGACAGCCATCATGGGCTGTGCAGTATATGAGGCATAAAACTGCTAAAAGTAATGACAGAGTGTAGTTTAGGCAAGTAATGGGCAGCAGAGCTACAAAAGGAGAGCTTGGAGATATATTATTTAGCAATAAAGTTCCCATAAAAATTGAAATATGAGGTGGAAAGATTAACATGGTCATACAAGCCATCTTTAATGTTCATAGCCAGTTCTGGCTTTTAGAAGGAGTAAACTAAATTTATGCCTGGGACAACATGTAAGTCAAAACCCTTATTTATACATTTCATGCAAATGACTGCAGACCTTTGGTTTGCCATTACCAAAGTAATGTTTAGTAGCATTTAAATTTATTACATTAACAGCGGATCAGGAGCTGTATTTCTACCTGTCAAAAGATGAATGTTTGTAAGTCATATCATCAATAAATAGACTGCAGTTCACAGACCCCTACACTGCTAGCTCCAAATCCATGAACAAAACTTTTATATTTTGTTTTTCTATCTTAAACTGAATATAGATGTATTCTCATTTATCCCATAATGAAATTCTAGCATTATTGACAGAAACCTCTGCTCTTCTGGCTTGTTTGCTTCCACATAGGGGGCACATGGTACTCTAATTAAGTACAAGGACTTTTGATGGAAATAGACCTAAATGAAAACCCTGATAGCCAATTACTAGATGGGTGACCTTAGTCAAATGAGTTTATAACTCTGGTCTCATTTTTCTCATCTATAAGAGGGACATAATGATACCAATCTTGTGGAATTATTATAATAATTCAATAAAGTATGTAAAGTGTATCTAGCCTATGGTAACTGACTCAATTATTATCATCATAATTATCATTATCAATACATTCTGGGTGCTTTCATAATAGATAGTGGCATCAAAAGCCTTGGAGGAGAGGCAAAGCACACCGTATTCTTCAGATATTCTCATCTCAACTTTACTTCTCAAGTTAAAGGTCTGAAGGTTAATTTGTATCTAATGAAGTATGTAATTAAATTGACAGTCATTTGGATTTCACACAAATTTCTTATGAAAATTCTTGTCTTTTATGATTTTTTAGACAGAGGTATAAAATTGGGGCTCTAGAATAAAACCAAATGGAATTTTAAGAAGAAAAAAATCATAAATATTTACAAAACATTTTATTCTGAATCTGAAGCCTTTTCTATTTAATGTCTATCACATTAGAGAATGGCAATAAGATTTCCATTTTAAACACAGTAGTAATAGAGGCCTTAATAAGAAAACACAATCTGAATAAAGGCTTGATAAAAGTGAATATATAAGACATATGAAATTCAGAGGAAAGGTTTTAGGTAAAGGGAATAGCCAATGAAATTCCCATAAAATGGAAACAGAAGCAGAGCAAAGGAGGGCATGGTCAGTGGAAGTAAGTAGTTTAATATAGTTGGAGGCAGTAAAGTGTGCACCATCAATAGAAAATCTTAAACCAGTAATGAAACTGATTTTTTTTATTATCACCATGTGCTGATAAGTATAAACAATATCAGTGACCAAAAAACAAACAAAAAAAGAAAAACTGCTCCCTAAAAAAACAAAAAACAAAACATATTTATTGCTCAAATATCTAAATAACTGCTGTGGTTTCTATTGAACTCAATGGATTGCTGTCACTAACCCACGTTTGAAAACATACCAAGAAAGAGCAGCAGAAGTTAAGAACGTCTGGATCAGACTGAATGGGAACAGGAGCTGTAGATGGCCCAGCCTAGCATGGCTGGAATATGTCAGTGTTTGCAAGCTCTGTTTGGACTTGAGCTTTTCCTGTACAAAATGGAAAGCCACTGCACGGGTTAGAGCAGAGGATTTTCAAGATTTTACTCATGTTTTCAACACACTGATTGCAGACTAAAAAGAGACTTCAGGCAGGTAACATGATAATTATGGAAGAGAAAACTAAACTCGATGGTTATTGTATCCCATTGGTGAAGGATGAACCCCATACTCCAAATAATACAAATGGTTGAAGATACAACATTCAACCCTGGACCGATGAGACTGACAGCAGTTTATGAGTCAAACATAATCTGGTAGAGCAGACCCCAGACACCACACATGGCTACATAAGAGTTACACTTGGGAATAGAGTGAACCAGCAGCAGCTGTAGGAAGCAGGCTTTGTAGTACCAAGAGTGGAGTGTGACCTCCACCGTTCACATCCTGAGGATGTGATTGTTTGTCTGAATAATTCTGCAGGCTAGCAGAGGAGCAAAATATATTAGGTTCAGATCCAGATGGGGTGCAGCTGGTCTGGTTAATAGGGGAACTACCTGGGTGTGGTGTCTTCTCCACTGTCTTTGGGGCATACTAGCAAAAGCAGAGGAACTCACAGGTAAGCCTTTGGGGTCCCCGTGAGACTCAAAGATGTCAAGTAATACAGTGACAGCTTGGGACAGAAGTATAAGTGGTGAAATTAGTGAGAAAAAAATTGATACTGACTATATTTTGGAGGTGAAACCAATAAGAATTGTGGAGGAATTGAATGTGGAATATGAAAGAGTCAAATATGACATGAAGGTGTCTGACTCTAGCAAATGAAAATATAGTTTCAATTACTGAGAAGAAAAACTATAGGAGTAGCAGCTTATGGTATTATATTTCCATACAATTTGACATGATATAAATGTAAAAATATAAACTTTTCATATGTATGTGTGCATGCTAAGTCTCTTCAGCCGTGTCTGACTCTTTGCAATCCCATGAACTGTAGTTCACCAGACTCCTCTGTCCATGGAATTCTCTAGGCAAGAATACAAGAGTGGGTTGCCATGTCCTCTTTCAGGGGATCTTCCTGCCCAAGGATCAAACCTGAGTCTCCTACAGCTCCTGCATTGCAGGCAGATTCTTTACCACTAGTCCACCTGGGAAGCCCAAACTTTTTATATACTTATAAGGAAATATCTCAAAATATAGCAAGTGAAAAAGCAAAGTACATGGTGCCCAATAAAGTATTTAGGATTTGTGTTTAAAAAGGGAGATAAAAAATAGATATTTGCATCAGCATATATGCACATTTTAAAAATTTATATAAAGTCTGCAGGAAGTAAAAAACAAGTAAAACAAGAGTTACCTGTTAGAGGGATAGAATAGAAATAAATTGGGCAGTGACTGGGAGCAAAAGAGAAATATATTCACTATAGTTTAAAATGTCTGATGTGTATACAATGTGAATGCATTTATTTTTTAGTTAAAAATAAATGCTTAAAAAGAAATAGGCAGAAATTCTGTTTTAAAAATATGTATAGCTGACAGGTCCTGATACAGTATCTCCATACATATGCTACTGTCTCTTGAAGACATAATAAAATAAAAAGAAGAAAGTAAGAAGATGGAGGAGGAGAATAAGAAAAGCAATAATAATAATCATACAAGCAATAATTAAAACAATAACACAGTAATCATAAGCTTAATCATAACCTCCAATCACCATTTGTTGTCACAAATATTTATTTTTGAGTGACTATTCTGTACTAGTCCTATGACACATATATTATTTCCCTGTGTGATCACTGAAGTCACTGATCAATTAACTTAATGGTCAGTTAATGATTAAAGAGATTTCTTTAAATATCCCACCTTTTACCAAAGGTCTCTCTATGTGTATGGGACATACCTTTACCTCTTAGGCAGACACTTTCTAACTCCACCTTAAACTTCACTTTTGCTTTGGAAACATTTCCAGGTCAGTTACAAGGAGAGCTTCTGGGGCCGTTTCCAGGCATGTACACAGCCTTTAAGTGCACAGCCTGATGCATGATCTTCTAATATTTCAGAAATAAGCTGAAGTTTTTCAAGGCTTCTAGCTGTTAGGTGACTGTTGACCAAAACCACTCACTTTGGCCAGATCCACTTTTGTTTTCTCACAGCAAGGAGGTCCCCATAAGGAAGAGGTGCTACCACTGAAAACTAACCTGGACAATTCAGCAGGGGCCAAAAGAGAGAGAAGATAACCAACCTTGATTCCAGATCAATTCATGCTAGAATCCATTCTGGCCGGGATTCACGTGCCACCAGGAATGACCTTGAGTTAGACTCCGGGCCAAGCATGATAAATGGCCAGAGACAACCAAAAACTAACCCCATTAACATAACACCTGAGGCCGAACATTCTCCTGGATTCTCGCACCCTGCTGCTGTCTACCTGGGTATGCCTTTCCAAGAAAGTCTCTTATTTTGTCAGCATGTGTGTTTCCTTGGACAATTCATTTCCAAATATTAGACAAGATCCCATTCAGGCTCTGGAAGGGATGCCCCGTTCCAATAACATATTGACATCTTTTTCTCCAGTTTTTCTTATAAGTTTTTTGGTAAATGTATTAGTCCCAGCCAATAATGTTACTTCAGAGAGATTGAGATCAGTCATCACTAATTTTCCTTGAAAATTGCTTTGTGGATTGACTGCTCATACAAGGTAAAGACTCTGTCAGATTAAATCAAGACAGGAGAACAGCTTTTCAGAGACCTGCCAGGTAAATCAGATATAATAATCCATGTGTGGGGAGATTTTTGGACACTTCAAACTGTTTCTGCTCCCTCCGGCTGCTGTTAGATGGTGCTTTTCACAGCTATATTGTTGTGAAGCTGTTCTGCTGTTAAGACTTCCATAGAGTTGCTGCTGCTGCTGCTGCTAAGTCGCTTCAGTCGTGTCCGACTCTGTGCGACCCCATAGACGGCAGCCCACCAGGCTCCTCCATCCCTTGGATTCTCCAGGCAAGAACACTGGAGTGGGTTGCCATTGCCTTCTCCAATGCATGAAAGTGAAAAGTGAAAGTGAAGTCGCTCAGTCGTGTCCGACTCTTAGCGACCCCATGGACTGCAGCCCACCAGGCTCCTCTGCCCATGGGATTTTCCAGGCAAGAGTACTGGAGTCGGGTGCCATTGCCTTCTCTGTCCATAGAGTTAAGGGAAGGCAAATGGAGTTAAGTTAAAACCTTATAAGTCTTGCTGTTTGTATCAAGATTCAACCATTTTTCTTGAATAATAACTTCCTAGATTGTTGCAAAACATTGGTTAATTTTCAGAATTCTGAAAATACTAATTTTGATAGCTTTTGCCAGTGTTCTCATTACTTCTGTGGAGGAGTAGATATCTGGAGGTCCTCATTCTGTCATTCCAGAAGTCAAGTGCTACCTGTTTTATTTTTTTAAAGCAGTTATCTGTGCAGTGGGCTTCCTGGATGGCTCAGTGGTAAAGTAAACTCGACTGAAATGCAGGAGATGTAAGGTACATAGATTGGATCTCTGGGTTGGAAAGATCCCCTAGAGGAGGAAATGGCAACCCACTCCAATATTCTTGCCCGGGAAATCCCACGGACAGAGTAGTTTGGCTGGCTATAATTCACAAGGCTGCAGAGTCAGATAGGACTAAGCGACAGAACACATCAAGTGTTTTTTCAAGTGAAGTGAAATTACCGATTATTTGCTTTCGTCAATAATCAACTTCCAATTAGAATTTAAGCTACAGGAAAAGGGGCATTGCCTTGTTTATTCTACTGTTATCAATTATGAAATATCTGAGATTTTGTCCTACCTGCCATTTAACAAGTCAACCTGTCACAGTTTTGTGGAGGGTTACAGGAGACACAGACTCCTGGTTCAAAGACACTGAACTCTGTTACTCACTGCGCAGCAAGAAGCATAAGCTCATGTTCATACCAATTCCTTGTGCCTCTCAAATTCCACAGGAACAATGCAGTATGGGCTAAGTAGATGATGTACATATGGTAAATTTGCATCTTAGATGCAGAACTTCAAGATTAAGAAGTTAAGTCTTCTTAATACAATAGGATGCTAGCAAATCTGCCCTTTGCCCCAGAGAGAAACTTTACTTTGATTATACAACAAACCTTCCTTCTGTTCTGGAGGGAGGCACTATCTATCTTCCAAGGCTATTTGCTATACAAACATTCTTGAAGAGATAATCCAGAACAAAATCTCTCAGTGCCTCCACTGGTAAGACATGCAGAAACACAAAACTCATGGAGATTTGTCTTCCAATATCATCCCAGGTATATTAGTATCTAACATTATAGACATGTAATAAATATGTGCTGAAAAAAGCTTCCACAAACTTCTACTTTGATCATTAGCATATTCTATTTCCACAGATGCATATATATATAAATCCATATATAATTAATAATTAAAATCTTGGATATAAGGCCAGTTTTGAATAAGAACTTCCTCACTTTGGGCTACTATAACAAAGTACCGTAGATTACTTCATAAAAAAAAATTTTATTTCTTACAGCTCTGGAGGTTGGAAGCCCAACACAAGCACCAGCATAATAAGATTCCTGATGACCCCTCCTCCAGTTTACAGACAGCCAACTTCTGTCTGTGCCCTCACAAAGCAAAAAGATATTTAGCCAGCTCTCTGACCTTTTCTTAGTTCAGTTCAGTTCAGTTGCTCAGTCGTGTACGACTCTGCAACCCCATGGGCTGCAGCATGCCAGGCCTCCCTGTCCATCACCAACTCCCGGAGTTTACTCGAACTCATGTCCATGGAGTCAGTGATGCCATCCAACCATCTCATCTCCTGTCGTCCCCTTCTTGCGCCTTCAGTCTTTCCCAATATCAGGGTCTTTTCAAATGAGTCAGCTCTTCGCATCAGGTGGCCAAAGTATTAGAGTTTCAGCTTCAGCATCAGTCCTTCCAATGAATATTCAGGACTGATTTCCTTTAGGATGGACTGGTTGGATCTCCTTGCAGTCCAAGGGACTCTCAAGAGTCTTCTCCAACACCACAGTCCAAAAGCATCAATTCTTCGGCTCTCAGCTTTCATTGTAGTCCAACTCTCACATCCATACATGACTATTAGAAAAACCATAGCTTTGACTAGATGGACCTTTGTTGGCAAAGTAATGTCTCTGCCTTTTAATTTGCTGTCTAGGCTGATCACAGCTTTTCTTCCAAGGAACAAGCATCTTTTAATTTCATGGCTGCAGTCACCATCTGCAGTGATTTTGGAGCCCAAGAAAATAAAGTCTGTCACTGTTTCCACTCTTTCCTCATCTACTTGCCATGAAGTGATGGGACCAGATGCCATGATCTTAGTTTTCTGAATGTTGAGTTTTAAGCCAACTTTTTCCCTCTCCTCTTTCACTTTCTTCAAGAGACTCTTTAGTTCTTCTTCACTGTCTGCCATAAGGGTGTTGTCATCTGCGTATCTGAGGTTACTGATATTTCTCCCCCAATCTTGATTACACTTGTGCTTCATCCAGTCCAGCGTTTCTCATGATGTACTCTGTTTATAAGTTAAATAAGCAGACTGACAACACATAGCCCTGACATACTCCTTTCCCGATTTGAAACCAGTCTATTGTTTCGTGTCCAGTTCTAACTGCTGATTCTTGACCTGCATACATATTTCTCAGGAGGCAGGTCAGGTGGTCTGGTATTCTCATCTCTTGAAGGATTTTCCACAGTTTGCTGTGATCCACACAGTCAAAGGCTTTGGTGTAATCAATAAAACAGAAATAGATGTTTTTCTGCAACTCTCTTGCTTTTTCACTGATCCAAGGGATGTTGGCAATCTGATCTCTGGTTCCTCTGCCTTTCCTATACTTAGCTTGGACATCTGGAAGTTTGTGGTTCATGTACTGTTGAAGCCTGGCTTGGAGAATTTTGAGCATTACTTTTCTAGTGTGTGAGATGAGTGCAATTGTGCGGTAGTATGAACATTCTTTGGCATTGCCTTTCTTTGGGATTGGAATGAAAAACTGACCTTTTCCAGTCCTGTGGCCACTGCTGAGTTTTCCAAATTTGTTGGGCTATTGAGTGCAGCATTTTCACAGCATCATCTCTTAGGATTTGAAATAGCTCAACTGGAATTCCATCACCTCCACTAGTTTTGTTCATAGTGATGCTTCCTAAGGTCCACATAGGAAGTCTGGCTCTAGGTGAGTGATCGCACCATCATGATTATCTGGGTCATGAAGACTTCTTTCTGTATAGTTCTTTTGTGTATTCTTGCCACCTCTTCTTAATATCTTCTGCTTCTGCTAGTTCCATACCATTTCTGTCCTTTATTGTGCCCATATTTGCATGAAATGTTCCCTTGGTATCTCTAATTTTCTTGAAGAGATCTCTAGTCTTTCCCATTCTATTGTTTTCCTCTATTTCTTTGCACTGATCACTGAGGAAGGCTTTCTTATCTCTCCTGGCTATTCTTTGGAACTCTGCATTCAAATGGGTATATCTTTCCTTTTCTCCTTTTTCTTTAGCTTCTCTTCTTTTCACAGTTGGTTGTAAGTCTTCCTCAGACAATCATTTTGTCTTTCTTTTTCTTGGAAATGGTCTTGATCCTTGCCTCCTGTACGATGTCACAAACTTCCATCCATAGCTCTTCAGGCTCTCTGTCTATCAGATGTAATCCCTCAAATCTACTTCTCACTTCTTCTGTGTAATCATAAGGGTTTTGATTTAGGTCATACCTGAATGGCCTTGTGGTTTTCCCTACTGTCTGCAATTTAAGTCTGATTTGGCAATAAGGTGTTCATGATCTGAGCCACAGTCAGCACCTGCTCTTGTTTTGTTGACTGTATAGAGCTTCTCCATTTTTGGCTGCAAAGATTTTAGTATTAACCACCTGGTGATGTCCATATTTCTTATAAGGGCACTAATTCCATTCATAAGGGCTCCATCCCTGTACTCTAAATACCCCTCCCAAAAACCCCACCTCCAAATACACTGAGGATTAGATTTCAACATATGAATTTGGTGGGGTGGGCACACAAATATTCAGTGTATAACAAAGGTCTAAGAATAAATATATGTGGTTTCTTATTATTTTGGCTATAATAGAAAAGCAAATGTAAATTTGCAAAACTCTTTTGGCTTCTTCATTTGTAAACAGAATTGAGAAATTTACCTGTTGACCTCTTGAAGGAGTTCAGTCTTCGCTCCTATTCTTTTCTAGCCTTATTCTATAAAAGAAGAACTGCTATGTTTAATCACAGGAATGTTTAGTTAAATCATACAGCTAAGGTCTTAGTATGCCTGGCTTTTGCAGATCTCAACTAGAAAAGTAGAGAAGGAAGGAGGCCTGGAATGCACATTTTTGTGGGCAAACTTAAAAAACAACTTACCTGCTGCATCTTTCTCTCTTTCTCTCTCTCTCTGTTTCTCTTTGTCTTCATTACATCTCTATCTCTCCCTCTCTCATTTCTCCTACCCACATATATACATATACATAGAAATGCACATACTACTCTTTCACTGTGCTTTTCTCATGTTTAGCCCATATATCAGTCCAGTCACGTTCACTGGCATTCTTTCCTGGGACTTTGAGCCAAGCTCCTACACTAAGTGTAAAATCTCCCTTGGCCTTGCTTTGTCCTTTGAAAGGAATAGCTAATTAAGAACAGAATCTGATTTTTAGAAACTTCAGTTCTGTGCAATACACAGCATGTACTAGATTTTTAAAGTATAACAACTACAGAAGAGATTGCATTTCATTCCACAGCAGTGATTTTTTTCTTGTCCCTCATGATTTTTTTAAACAAATAGAAAATGCTGTAAGTTATCTGCATAATTTAGTCACATACCAAGCATAGCAGGGTCCTTTTTCTGTCTACATAGTTTTATCTTTGAGAATATTGTGCCATTTTCAGTTACAAATTACTTTGTATATCTGTATTATACTGCCTTTCCTGGGTAAGTGTAAAATTCACATAATTTCAGTTGATGTTTATTCTATCATTGAAATGGATTCATTTTGTGATATTCTGAGAAATATACTCAATTTGTGGATCATTTATATGTCTCTAGTACAGTTAGCTATTCTGATGCTTAAATAGTTTATCTCATTTAGTACTTTTTTATCATAAATGTTTAAATTACTTTAACTCTTATTGGGATTGCTTGTTTTCTGTTTTGAATGGATTTCCGTGCTCAGTATTACACTCCAGGCCAGTTCTAACCTCATTGCTATTATTTCTTCACAATTATACATAGTTTCCATATTTAACATAAGCCAATTATCTATCACATATATTCATATGTTTATAGTTAATTTTAAATTAACTGCTTCTTGTCTTAAAAAAGGTAATCACTTTCAGTACTCAAGTTGTCAAAATAATCATTGCATTATATCACAATATTTCTAATATCTCATAGTTATATTCCTCCTGCCTTTGACCTTTTTGTCCAACCATAAATCTACTTCAAACTCCTTAACCAAATCTTAAATTATAAGAAAGTGTTAATGGTAAAATAAATAATTAAAAACAAAGGGAAAAAAAGAGATTTTGCACTGACTCTTCTCTTGTGGAATTTTTTTTCTGTTCTTCTAAAGAAAATTTGAATATTCTAAGTAATCATGCTTGTCTTTACTTAGAAAAGCATTTTTTTGCACATAATAGAGGAATAGTATCTATTATTTGCTTTTTGCTAAGATCAAGAATGGTACGGGGGCTTCCCAAGTAGCACAGTGGTACAGAATCCACCTGCCAATGCAGAAGACACAAGAGATGCAGGTTCAATTCCTGGGTCAGGAAGATCCCCTGGAGTAGGCAATGTCAACCTTCTCCAGTATTCTTGTCTGAAAAATTCCAGGATCAGAGGGGCCTAGTAGGCTACAGTACATGGGATCACAAAGAGCTGGACACAATTGAGCAACTGAGCACACACACAGGGGAGTTGCTGTTGCTATTCAGTTACTCAGTTGCGTCCAACTCTCTGCAACCCCATAGACTACAGCACACGAGACTTCCCTGTCCTTCATCATCTCCCAGAGTTGGCTCAAACTCACGTCCACTGAGTCAGTGATGCCATTCAGCCATCTCATCCTCTATTCACACAGAGGAATTATATTCGGTAACTCTGGATATAATTTCTGACTTCATTAATAATAACCCAATACCACCACAGTCAAAATAGTGATAGTCCTCAAAAATTATAACTATTATATTAAATAATTATAAATAACAGTAATAATTAATAATAAGCCTTAAAAATATTAAAGATAAAATTGCTTTATTAGCCAAGCCATGTACTGTGTAAAGTACATATACTGCATGTACTTTATAACATTTTCAGTAATTTCCCATAAATTCTACACTTGATCTTAGCCAAAAGGCCAAGAAGCAATCCCATAAATTCTATATGATAATTATTTCTATTTTTCAGGTGAAGAAATTGAGACTCAGACTATGACAGCTGTGGTAGCTAAATCAGAAATTAAACCCAAGTCTTTCAATTTCCAGAAGATACACTCTTTCAATACACCATGCCACAAATTTCGGTCTCAATATGGGCCAAAGTCAAAAGAACACTTGAACAATTGTTTTTTGATGTCAAAGTGTGTTTCGATTTGGGGGGTATGTGTGTGTGTGTGTGTGTGTGTGTGTGTTTTAAAGTACACAGGCAGTTTTCCTTTTCTGTTCAGTTGCAGTTGTCTTTTTCACTTTTAAAAGTTGCCAAAGAGAGCAGAGGTGGAAAACACTGGGAAGGGGACATTGTTTTAAAGTCTCCTCAAATAAAAGTATTATTTGTAGCTTGTGGATAATGTTTTTGCTGACAGACACTGTGCCTTTTTATTATGCATGGAGTGCTGTTTTTTCTTTGTCTTACCTTCTTTTGCATTTCATCCATGCTTAAAAGTAGGATAAATTTGTGTCAGGGCCCATTCCCATAACTCTTTCCACCTTCACCCAAACCAGTAGATGCTGCAGTTTCTTTTCAAAATGTGTTATCAGGTGAGAGATATAGTTTAACTTTCCAGATCAAAAGCATGCTAAAAAGAGGCAATCTTTGGGGTGTTTTTACTGAGCATCCAAACCCTTGGAGTTTTTCTACCACATGCTTTATGTCTTTCTCCACATTTCCTTGCATTTCAAATTTTCTTCCTAGATCTTTTATAGTTTGTAATCTGTCCCAGGAGCAGATTTAAATGACAGGTCTCATGGAATATATATATATATTTTTAAGATCTAAAGAGGAAAAGAAGGAATACTTTCCAAAGGAAAAAGGTATTTACTTGGAAAGAGAAATTCTCCAATGGACATGTCCACCATGAGTCAGTCCACTTTTTACTATACCTTCAGCTCCACTGGGTAGGCTTACCAGCCACCTTAAGTGGTGAAGGGAGATTTCGGGGGAAAAGCAAAGGAGCAGAGGAGGATGATCTTAAGTTAGAGAAGAAAAAGAAGAAACTTCATGAAAGTAATGTGGCCTTCCTGTTAAGTATGCAAAGAGACCCTAACCCAGTAGGCATAATACAGATGTTAACAATGGGGACCTTAGGTGGAGCAGCCCTCAGGCACCAAAGTCTCTAGTAGGCAAAATACTCAAAAAGAAGAGAACCTTTTCTTTTGAGAAAAGAAATCTTCTTTTAAAAATGTGCTCTCCCCAGAATAAAATATGATTGAAAATATGATGATCTGATTAAGCCTCCGAGTATGGTAGAAGTACATAAAGTTTCCTAAAATGCTGAGTTTATCCTCATGACCATCCAAGGTGAATCTGGCAGAGGAAAAGTGGTGCTAGTTATAGTCACTTCATTAATTATATTCAGAATATAAAAAGAACCCAAGTCCCTCCAGAATCCTGAGACTATCTGTAGATAAAATAAATTGAAGCAAGATCCAAACAGCTTTTAGAAAGTCCAGGGAAATAAAGTTTGACATCAGATTTTCCAACTATAATTAAAAGTATAATTTTAGAGTAAGTAAAATGAGTCAAAACTATGGTCTCAAAATTTTAGAATGTTCCTAAATTCTTGAAGTGATTTATCTTAGAATGCCAAGAAAAGTCCTTTCTCCGAATACAAATGCTAAAATGGAAATGTGGAATCCTTGTTAAAAACACACATATATTATAAAGCATATGATAATATGAATTTAAAAGTGTTCAAATAAACCTTCAGATCTTTCATTATACACATGCATCAATTCAGTTCAGTTCAGTCGCTCAGTCGTGTCTGACTCTTTGCGACCCCATGAATCGCAGCACACCAGGCCTCCTTGCCCATCACAAACTCCCGGAGTTTACTCAAACTCATGTCCATCAAGTCAGTGATGCCATCCAGCCATCTCATCCTCTGTCGTCCCCTTCTCCTCCTGCCCTCAATCCCTCCTAACATAAGGGTCTTTTCCAATGAGTCAACTCTTCGCATGAGGTGGCCAAAATATTAGAGTATCAGCTTCAGCATTAGTCCTTCCAATGAATACCCAGGACTGATCTCCTTTAGGATGGACTGGTTGTATAGTCCCCTTTATAACAAGAGCATTTTGCAGATAATTTCCTATGGTTGTGAAAACTGTGTATTTCAGAGATATGCCTTGCATTGTTGTTAGTTGTGATGTTACTTCCAAGAGACGAAGATCATAGTACTTCTCCCAGAAACTGTCCTCCATTCCTCCAGGTCTGTTTTATAAGGAAAAAGGCTTAACAAGAATGTCCACTGTCAGAACCATTGTTTGGCTGACATTTTTCACATCTTCCTGACAAAATTCATGAAGTCATGAATATCACAAGCATCATTATGCTTCTGTTCAAGGTGTAATCTCTGACTCACAATCATTGTGTGTGCATGCTCGTTCAGTCATGTCCAACTCTTGAAACCCCATGGACTATAGCTCTCCAGGCTTCTCTGTCCATGGGATTTTTCCAAGAAAGAACGCTGGAGTGGGTTGTCATTTCCTCCTCCAAGGGATCTTCCCAACCCAGGGGTAGAACCTACATCTCCTGCGTCTCCTGCAATGGCAGGCAGATTCTTTACCACTCAGCCACCTGGGAAGCCATCACTGTCTAGGTTCTGTATACTCCAATGTACATAAAAGTCTGCATTAGTCTGGTTGGGCTGTTATAGTGAAATGCTATAGTCTGAATGTTTATTTTCTCACAGTTCTGGAGGATGGCAGTCCAAGGTCAAGGTATTGTCAGGACTGGTTTCTGGTGAGAACAATCTTCCTGGCTTGCTGACGGCAGTCTTCTTGCCACGTCCTCACATGGCCTTTCCTCTGTGAGCAGAGGGAGAAAGATCTCTGGAATTCATTCCTCTCTTTATAAGGATACCATCAGTGCCTGTTGGATTATTACCCCACCCTTATGATTTCATCTAACTTCAGTTACCTCCCTAAAAGACTTACCTTCTATCCCCTACAGTAAAATTAAGGGTTAGGGCTTCAACATACAATTTTGAAGGGGGGACACAAGTCTGTCTATAGCAACATCTTAAGACAACTTGCTCTGATTTTCAGTCTCTCATTAATACTGTCCCCTTTGTCTAGGAATTATTCAAATTTCCTTAATTAAAATTTTATTCTTACAATATATTCTCCCTTTGCTCTCTTTACTTCTTAATTGGCATTTCTTGGAAGTGAAGTCACCTTTCCTCATGTTGTATGGATTATTCTCCCTCCTATAACACAGCATCTTCTCCCATGACTCTCCTGAAATGGTCCCATTTTCGTTGATGAAAGTTTAGTCATCAAATCAGATGATTTCTTTTCAGTTTCCATAGGCTTTTCCTTTTTGGAAACAACTGACTCCATTAAATGGTGCTTCTTTTGAAACTATTTTCCTTGATATCTTAGAGCAAGTTTATGATTTCTATTGGCATACACCACCTAGCTTATTTTTGATCATTCTTTTTTTCCCACTTGTTTCTCTGTTCATTCCTTGACTGTAGATAGTACATAAACATAGTCTTTTTCTCATCTCCTATATACTCTCTCTCACTTCAGTAGCTTTGTTTGCATTTAATATATTATTTGATTTTTCAATTGCCAGGCAACTTCCTTGTCATTTCAGCCTTTGCTATGCTCTTTGAGCTCTCACAAGAGATCTATTTCACACAGGAATCTCAGTGGAAAATAGTAGTAACTTATTTCTCTGCTAAGTAAGTCCTTAGAGATCATGTGGCCCCAAACCATCTTGCAGTCACGTCATCTGGAATATGTGGCCTTCAATGTCACCATAGCAGAGCACCAAACCAAAGGGACACTAGCTCCTAATCATCTAAGCTCAGAAGTGACACTTTTCATTCTGCTAATTTGCCACTGGTCACAACTATTCAAAGGACAACAGTCTAACTACAAAGAAGGATGAGAAAATGTAGATAAGCACATAGGATAGTTGAGAAACCCTATCTCAAGGTGACACCATCTCTCATCAAACTCTTATTTCACAGAGAAAACACAGACCATAAAGCAAAAACACCCCTAATTTTTTCTCTTTATGTACAAGGATAGTTTTTCTGCATAGTTTATAAATACCTATTTTCACCTTCTCAGTGTCTTCCACTTATTTTCCCATCTCATCAGTATCATTAAGGTTTGCCTCTTTAGCAACTTTATTTTGACATAAGAATATGTGAAAACTGCCACCCCTCCCCATTTAAAAAGTGCTCTTTCTTAATGCCTATTAATTCTCTAACTACCTTTTCTCTCTCCCTAATTTCACCATACAGTTTATCAAAAGTTGCCTTTATTCTCATGGTATATATTTTCTTAACTTTATGTACCTAGTGACTTGTGCAATTGGCTATTTTCATCTTACTTATCTCCATGGAGCTGCATTCACCAGGATTTATTTGTGATTAAATTGAATGAATATTGCTTGGTCTTTATGTCAACTTTCTGCAATATTTGATTTTGTTAATCAAACTTGTCATCTCAAAAAAAAATCATTCACTTTAACAACAGCAGTTTCCTAATCTGCTACTTTTTTGCTCCTGTCTCTGGACTACCTTATCTCTTCTACTGGGCACTCTCACTTTGCCCTTTACCAAGAGATACGTGTTTTTCAAAAGCTCTCTTCTGCCCCTGATAGATGGTCTCATCTGCTCTCGTGATTCCAGCCACCATCTATATCACAAATCTTGATCTAAGCTTTACATATCTCTCCTGAGTCCCTAACACACCTACATGCTTACTGAAAATCTCTGCCCAAATATACCATGAATACTTAAAATTGATTATGTGATATTATTGAAGATTACTTTTACCTTCAAAATTGACTTCTTCTCTATTCATTTCTGTATATCATTTCTACCACTGCCATTTGTACAGTTGTCCAAGTGGAAGGCTGGGGAGACACTGGAGACTCAGCACTGTATAATCATCACTCACCCTCACGATCAAATCAGTAACCAAGTGCTGTCTAACCTAAATTCCTAGTATCTCTCAATGTTGTCCAATTTGACAACCTTATTATGACTATTTGGTTCTGTCTCTACATTTCCTCTTATTTATGGAACATAAACAGTTCCGTCTAGTCAAAGGTATGGTTTTCTCAGTAGTCATGTATGGATGTGAAAGCTGGACCATAAAGAAGTCTGAATGCCAAAGAATTGATGCTTTTGAACTGTGATGTTGGAGAAGATTCTTGAGAGTCCCTTGGACTGCAAGGATCAAACCAGTCAATCCTAAAGGAAATCAATCCTGAATATTCATTGGAAGGACTAATGCTGAAGCTGAAGCTCTGATACTTTGGCCACCTGATGCAAAGAACTGACACCTTGGAAAAGACCCTGATACTGGGAAAGATTGAAGGCAGGAAGAGAAGGGGACGATAGAGGATGAGACGGTTAGATGGCATCACCAACTCAGTGGACATGAGTTTGAGGAAGCTCTGGGAGATGGTGAAGGACAGGGAAGCATGGATTGCTGCAGTCCATGGGGTCAAAAAGAGTCGGACAAGACTGAGCTACTGAACATATACATAAACAGTTTCTTAACTGGAAGTTATGCCTTAATCTTTTAACAAACTAAATATTCATTGAGTATTTACAACACTGGTCGGTAAGGACATTGTTCACATGGAGTTTACTATATAGTAGGAAAAATAAACTGTAAAATATAACTATACATATCATAGGTAACTGGACATTTAGGCTTTATAAGAACCTATAGAAAGGGAATTTAATCTCTAATGGAAGTCATAAAAACCAGAGGTTCAATGTTTATTTTGAACTTTAAATGACGAGAGTACATTAACCAAGTACTGAATGGATGAAGAATGATACAAATTGATGGTATAACCTGGAAAAAGTTTAGGCATAAGAGAAGACATTTAAAAAAATGAAACTATTGAGTAGCTGAAAATTTATGGAAAGAGATGCTAAGTAAGGATAGAGGCAGCAGGTAAGAGTGGGATTAGTCAGGAGCACAGAGTTTGCTTTCTCCCAAAAACTATCAAAGAGCTCTAACCAGTGGAATGAAATTCAAGTTGCATTGTGGAGAATAAATTAAAAAGGAGAATGTGAATGGGGATATTATATCTGAGTAAGAAATGTAAAGGGTAAGATAATGAACATAGAGAAGAATGGGCTAAGACATATATATACAACTTTCCTTCTCCTGTGCTTTGCAGGTGTAATAAAGAACATGTCTTCCAACGCAGAAGACATAAGAGATGTGAGTTGAATCCCTGGGTTGGGAAGACCCCCTGGAGGAGGGCATGACAAACCACTCCAGTATTCTTACCTGGAGAATCTCATGGACAGAGGAGACTGGCAACAAGCTATGGTCCATGGGGTCACAAAGAATCAGATATGACTGAAGTGACTTAGCACATAAATATAGTATAAGTATGATAAGTCTTGGGACTGTTCCAATCAGAGTCCAGGGAAGGGAGAAGAGTAAAGAATAACTTTCAGCTTCCTGCTTGGTCAATTGAGGTTAAAACTGTTTGCAATAAAGAATCAGCTTTGTGTTGTTGTTCAGCCTCCCAGTTGTGTTCAACTCTCTGTGACCCCATGGACTGCAGCACGCCAGGCCTCCTGTCCCTCCGCATCTCCCGAAGGTTGCCCAAGTTCACGTCCATTGCATCAGTGAAAACATCCAGCCATCTCATCCTCTAATGCCCTCTTCTCCTTCTGCCCTCAATCTTTCCCAACACCAGGGACTTTTCCAATGAGTCAGCCTTTTGCATCAGATGACCAAAATACTGGAGTTTCAGCTTCAGCACCAGTCCTTCCAATGAGTATTCAGGGTTGATTTCCCATAAAATTGACTGGTTTGACCTCCTTGCTGTCCAAGGGACTCTCAGGAGTCTTCTCCAGCACCGCAGTTTGAAGGCATCAATTCTTTAGCACTCCACCTTCTTTACGGCCCAGCTGTCACAACCGTACTTGACCAGCAGGAAGACCACAGCCTTGACTATACAGGCCTTTGTTGGCAGGGTAATGTCTCTGCTTTTCAACACATTGTCTAGGTTTGTCACTGCTTTCCTGCCAAGAAACAATTGTCTTCTAATTTCATGGCTTCAGTCACCATCCACAGTGATATTAGAGCCCAAGAAGAGGAAATCTGTCACTACTTCCACATTTCCCCCTTTCTATTTGCCATGAAGTAATGGTGCCAGATGCCATAATCTTAGTTTTTTTAATATTCAGTTTTAAGCCAGCTCTTTCACTTTCCTCTTCCACTCTCATCAAGAGGCTCTTTAGTTCCTCTTCACTTTCTGCCGTTAGAGTGCCATCATTCTCATATCTGAGGTTGTTGTTTCTCCTGCCTATCTTGATTCCAGCTTGTAGCTCATCCAGCCCTGTTTCTCATGAAGTGCTCAGCATGTAGATTAAACAAACAGGGTGACCGCAGATAGCCCTGTCATACTCCTTTCTCAATCTTGAACCAATCAGTTTTCCATACAGGGTTCTAACTGTTGCTTCTTGACCCGCATACAGGTTTCTCAGGAGACAGGTAAGATGGTCTGGTATTCCCATCTCTTTAGGAGTTTTCCACAGTTTATTATGATCCACACAGTCAAAGGCTTTGGTATAGTTGATGAAACAGAGGTAGATGTTTTTCTGAAATTCCCTTGCTTTCTCTATGACCCAGTGAATGTTGGCAATTTGATCTCCAGTTCTACTTCCTTTTCTAAACCCAGCTTGGACATTTGGAAGTTCTTGTTTCACATAATGCTGAGGCCTAGCATGCAAGATTTTAAGCATTGCCTTACTTGCATAAGAGATGAATGCTATTGTCCAATGGTTAGGACATTCTTTGGTACTACCCTTCTTGGGAATTGAGATGAAGACCTTTTCCAGTCCCCTGGCCACTGCTGGGCCTTCCAGATTTGCTGACATATTGAATGCAACACCTTGATGGCATCATCCTTTAGGGTTTTTAATAGTTCTACTGGAATTCTGTCCTACCCACTAGGTTTATTAATAGCAGTGCTTCCTAAGGCCCACTGGACTTTGCTGTCTAGAATGTCTGGTTCTGGGTGGCTGACCACACCATCATAGTAATCTGGTTCATTAAAATCTTTTTTGTACAGTTCTTCTGTGTATTATTTCCATCTCTTCTTGATCTCTTCAGTGTCTACTAGGTTTCTACTGCTTCTTAGCACATATGTATTTATAGCATAATTATGACAAGTCTTGGGGACTGTTCCAATCAGAGTTCAGGGAATGGAGAAGAGTAAAGAATGACTCTCAGGTTCTTACTTGGTTAACTGGGGTTAAAACTGTTTGCAACAAGAAAGAATCAGCTTAAGTCATTTAATTATTTTAAGTGTATTCTGCATCCTATAAAAATAAGTTTGAAAGATTAAGAAAATTGTGTCTCCTTAGGTTTTGCATATCCTTTGTTATGTCATGTAAATTCCCTTCTTATTTTGTATGAAAGTAGCATTAACATATATACACTATCTTGTGTAAAATGGATAGTTGGTGAGTAATGGCTGTATAACACAGGGAGCCCAGCCTGTTGTTCTGTGATGACCTAGAGAGTTGGGATGGGAGAAAAGGAGCGAGGCTCAAGGTGGAGGTGATATATGTATAATTATGGCTGATTCATATCATTGTATGGCAGAAACCAAAGCAACACTGTAAAAGTTGAAAAAAAAATTTAAAGAAAGTTTATGAAAAAACAAGAAAGGAGAGAAAATAAGATCTTATGAAAAATTGTGAATAATCTTTATCTGTTTTTGTGCTTATTACAAATTCCTGTTGTTTATCTCTTTATATGTTGATACATATTCTGAAATATCTTCTCATTCCAGCTGAGTCAACTTGTGAGGATAAAGTTTAACTAATAACTCAGACAAGCCTAAAATTGGTTCATCTACAGGAATGACCACCATATTAGAGCATTCATTTTAGTGTCAAACTTAGAAAAAACTTCCTAGTTATTCCCATTATGTCAAGATATCAGTGACACTTCAAAATGCATCATATGGAGTTTGAATACTTGAAGTACCTGCTCATATTCTTTAAGGCACTTTAAGTAGGAAAAATAAATAGAAGAAAAGTTAAGACAAAATTTCCCCAGGATAAAATGGCTCACATATTTTTACCATATGCCTTTACTTAGGAAAAACACATGCTAAAGAATTTTAAGAGTATCCAACTTTGGAAACAAAATGCAAAAACTTTCACTAGTAAATCCATGCTCAGTACAGCTCTGATTTAGTATTTTTTCAAGCTTTACACAACAATCTCTATTTTTAAAATATTTACAAGTAACCCATTTTGTAAGAAAATACCTATCTTTTGTCATAAGAAATATGACACTCTATATTTTTATTCCTACCTTTCATATGCTCTTTTCTACCATTTGATAATTTGTATCCTATGTTGTATGGCAACCTACTCCAGTATTCTTGCCTGAAGAATCCCATACAGAGAGGAATCTGGTGGGCCGTGGTCTTTGGGGTCACAAAGTCAAACACACATCCTATGTTCTTGGGCTTCCCAGGTGGAGCTAGTGATAAAGAGCCATCTGCCAATTCAGGAGACATAAATTACGCAGGTTCAATCCTTGGGTGAAGAAGATCCCCAGGAGAAGGAAATGGCAACTCACTCCAGTGTTCTTGCCTGGGAAATTCCATGGAGAGAAGAGCCTGACTGGCATTCAGTCCATGGAATCGCAAAAGAGTCAGACATAACTTAACAACTGAACAACAATCCCATGCTCTAGTCAAAGAAAACTCATGCACAATCCTTTAAATATGCTGTGTTTTTTTCATTTGTCCAGGATGCTCCTTCTGCCTGGCATGCCCCTGACCTTCTCTCTACCTGGATAATTCCTCTTCACATTCAAAACCTAATTCCAAGACCTCCTTATTCCTGACATTCTTGTCAATATCTCCAAGCAGGGTTATTTACGCCAAGTTCTGTTTTACTTTCTTTATGATCTACTTATTTAATAGCCCTTTCCTATTCAATTTTAATGAGTTGTTAATGAATCTCTCACACTCTCACACTCCTCTGTACTTTATTTGTTCTTTTATCTCTGGCCCATAAACACAGTGCCTGCTCCATTATAGGTGCTTGACAAGTGGTGGCTGAGTAAATAAAGACACCTTTTAGCTCCAATATTTTATGAAATTTCATTTAAAATGACATCAAATTACCCTTTCTTTCTTAACTTAATTTCTAGTACTATACAGTACAGTACTAGAAATTCCAAAATATCATCAGTGGCATACAGAATCCATGTTCTCACTAGACTTCATGCACATAGTCAGCTCTTAAAATTTTATCTAGCATACAACTGCCAGACATGTTTTTTTTAAAAAAAAGGAAAGAAAAATAAGATGTATCAACTCCTCACCTATTGAAAAACTTCCAGATTTCCATTCCTTTTGTATCAGGTTTAATCTTTCTTACTTATTTTTCAAATACCCTCTGTTTTAATCTGTTCAGAATTGTCTTTCCACCATTGGCCTTTATTTTCAATTGCATTCATAGTTATCTGCATTTACCCATAGAAGCTAACCATATTTCAGTGTCTTATGCTAGTTTTCCCTCTTAGAAGTCAAGAGGCAAGGAATATTGTGATAAAAATATTTTAAAAAATAGAAAGATGTTAGGACTTATTTCTGTTGGTCTGGGGAAATTACTACCTGAATTGAAATAATTCTGGCAACTGAAAGGCTTTGTTTACTTCAGACAAAGCAGACCAGTCAGCTTTGTTACTTCAGACTCAAATCAATGTATTGTCTTTACCTGAGTGCTGGTTACATTTAGAGAAAAGTCCCATGAATACAGTGAATGAGCAAGGCCACCATCTGAGATGTGTCTGAGTCCTTAGTATAGCACCTAGGGGAGTGGTGAGCAATGGTCAATATTTCCTGATTGATGACTCAATAGCTCTGGTTAAGCCTCATCATCAGAAGTCAAAATTTTTTAACAAGCATCTCAGAGTTTTCATCTCAAAGAAGAAACTAAAGAAAACCAGATTGCAGGAATTTCAAATTGTAAAATGTTCTGGTTGTCAAATTTAGACAGGGAGATCCTGTGCAATGAGAGGCCGGCTGGTGCCAATTTCACATTTTGTTCTCTGGTTTCTGGGTAAAGCTGCTCTGCCAGGGAACTGACAGGTCGAGAGCGCTCCTGCTTCCACAGACACACCAGAACATTCTATGTTCATACTGTTCCTGCCTTACCTAGGGGAAGGACTATATTCGCAATGAAAAGAGTTATGATTAATCACCAGTAGAGATTCTTTCGCTTTCTGGGTGCCCATGTTAGAACCTGGCTGAGTCAAATCTCCCCTAACATAGATCATGTAGCAAAATGAGAAGACTATCACCTAATATGACCAAAGAAGATTAAGGGTGTTAGGCCCAACTGACCCCAGGAGACAACTCTAATTCAGACTGTGATCAAGGAGCTTTATAGCACATAAGGGATTCAAAAAGCATATTAATCCACCTTCAGCAATACTGCCAATTTAACCTTCTCTCCCACTTGATTCAACCTGGCATGTGTATTACACCACTCCAAATGCTAGCAGGCTCTGTGCTCACGGCTCCCATTACGAAGCACAGCACTTAGTGTTCGTGAAAACTTTAAGAAATAATTACTTTTGAGACCTTAAACATTTCACATGGGAAAGGGAAAAAAGAAAGAAGGTACAAGTAAAGGGGACTAGGAAAAAATAAGAAAAACCCCCAAGTAGAAGCATGTTGATTCCAAAAGGAATTTAAAGGTGATTTAAAGGATACTAGATGAGCATTTGCTCTGTTTCTGCTTTAAATAAAGCATCCTGTTCTATTCAGTAGGTGTTGTACTTGTTTATTATCTAATGTCTGTTAAAAACCTCTTGAAGAGATATATCCATTCTGATATTCTAAGCACCTCGCTGGATGCACAGCACAAGCTGGTTGGAGCCATGGGTGTAACGGATGCTGCAAAGGTTCTTGAATTCATCTCTTACTTCTGGTCTCTGGAATTCAGTCTTCTCCTCCATGTAGTGTTCATAAAACTTAGTGGACAGAAACCACTAGGGACACAGCAGGTACTCAAGATTGTAGATTCTTACAAACTTTGTGTTGTTTAGTCGCTCAGTTGTGCCCGACTCTTTTGTGACCCCATGGACTGTAGCCAGTCAGGATCCTCTGTCCATGGGGTTTCCCAGTTTTTGGAAGGTTTTCCTTGATTTTCCATGATTTCTTCTCCAGGGGATCTTCCCAACTCAGGGATGGAACACACATCTCTTTATGTCTCCTGCACTGGCAAGTGGATTCTTTACCATTGTATGATCCTGGAAGCCCAGACATTTACTGCTAGTATGCAGGTATATTCTGTTAGGAAAACAAATATACTTTATTTGCAATGACACTTTCTTGTAAATTCTGTACTTCTAAAGAATATTTGGTGAACAAGTTATGTTTGCCTCCCTGTGTTACTTTATCGACAATACTCACGCAGGCGTGCTTCTATCTCAAGCAGTTACCTCCATATGATTTGCATTTCAGACCTTCCTAAAAGTATGTTTTCATTCTCTTCCCTTCCACCCCATCCCTATTCTACTTAAAATGTGTGATCCTCTGTTAAAACACAAAGAACCCTGGAAAAATAAGCAAGAAGTTTGTCATTGCCAGCTCTGGTATGAATGTATCAGAGGCTAAATTATAACTAATGAAGCCAGGACTGGAATCCATATCTGTCTGACTTCAGAAATCAGAAGTGTAGTGGCTACAATCTGATGAGCTAGAGCTCAGATCAAAGCCTAGAGTGGAAAAGAGTCTTCTGATTGAAAGGGAAAAGTAAACAAAAGGCAGCATTTAATTGTGTAATAGTTAGTAAATGAATGATGATGGTGTTTTTACAGAACAGAAGATAAGATAGTGTTCAAATAAAACAGTTCAAAAGTGAAAGTCGCTCAGTCGAGTCCAACTCTTTGCAACCGCATGGACTGTCTCCACCAGGCTCCTCTGTCCATGGAAACCTCCAGGCCAGCGTACTGGAGTGGGTAGCCGTTCCCTTCTCCAGTGCTTCTTCCCAACCCAGGGGTCGAGCCCAGGTGTCCCACATCGCAGGTGGATTCTCTACTAAAAGTCTGAGTCACCAGTTCAAAGAGACACAGAAACATAATTCAATCCACTGGAGCTACAACCCATCCTAAACCACACCATAACATTCTGATTTGCATTACACTGACATTAGAAGATCTGATTTGAATGAAATTTTATTTCAAGGACTGAAGTTTCCCCAAAGAAGGGGTGAGCTCTTATCTCAAGAAATACCAAGTGATCAAGAAGCCAGGGATAGTGGTGTCAATTGATCTAAGTACAGGGATATGTTTGGCAAAAGAGAAGCACCAATCAGAAAGAGAAGTGACCAAAAATTACTTAACAAAACAGCTTCAGAAGTAGATTTTAAAATCTTCTTTTAGATTAATTAATTGCTAGAAAAATACTATTACATTTATTCAGAGGAAATTTGCACAAGCCTCTGAAACCAAGAGGCTTTTATCATAAATGATAAGGTCACTAGACACTTATTCAAGAGTTAGTACTTCCTCAAATGGCTACCCTGTAGTCATTTCTTACTAATACACTACCAAGAAGTAACAATGTGTCTTTAGGAAACTCAGTTCAGTTCAGTTCAGTTCAGTCGCTCAGTCCTATCCGACTCTTTGTGACCCCATGAACCACAGCACGCCAGGCCTCCCTGTCCATCACCAACTCCCGGAGTTTACTCAAACTCTTGTCCATCGAGTCGGTGATGTCATCCAGCCATCTCATCCTCTGTCATCCCCCTCTCCTCCTGCCCCCAATCCCTCCCAGCATCAGGGTCTTTTCCAATGAGTCAACTCTTCGCATGAGGTGGCCAAATTATTGGAGTTTCAGCTTTAGCATCAGTCCTTCCAATGAACACCCAGGACTGATCACCTTTAGGATGGACTGCTTAGATCTCCTTGCAGTCCAAGGGACTCTCAAGAGTCTTCTCCAACACCACAGTTCAAAAGCATCAATTTTTTGGCATTCAGCTTTCTAGTATGAAGGAAAAACATCTTACAATGAAAATTTTTACAGGTGATTCTTTGATCTCATAATATGTTAATTTCTCAAAGTTGGGACTGGATCCTACCTCTAAGAAATGCTCCTTGAAACATTACATTGAAAATCTCCTCTTTTATTGCTTATTGTAAACACTGTATATGTTACTAGAATGCCAATAAAAAGCATGGTCCATGAAATTATTTTTCTAGTCATGAAATTGTGGAGAATAAAACTGGCATTTATATTGTATTCCTGCAAGGAGAGGAAGTTCTTTTCCACAAAGACTTCCCTCAGTGTTCACTCTGGAAAGAAGTATTTGCAGCTGTCTCATGGCTTAATGGTAACAGACTTGCACTTTTCCTCCTGTTTCTATTGTCCAGAGAAGGCAATGGCAGCCCACTCCAGTGTTCTTGCCTGGAGAATCCCAGGGATGGAGGGGCCTTGTGGGCTGCCGTCTATGGGGTCACATAGAGTCGGAAACGACTGAAGCGACTTAGCAGCAGCAGCAGCAGCAGGGAAAAAGAACAAAGAAAGGAAAAGTACCCTCATTAACACCGTCCTTTAACAAGCTCAGCTAATGGGCTTCAGGTATTCTAAACAGCAGCAATTTTAAAATACCTTTAAATTTCATACATTTCTTCCAGTCAGATGAAAAGCTAAGGTATATGAAACTTCATTTTATGGTTTGGGCAGATATAGAGTTAGATTACTCCCTGTCAAAGCAGAAATCAACCTCTTACAGAGAATAAGTGCTAATTAAGAAAAACAGAGTGTTACATTAAACAGATCTGTTTCTTTTGTGTGCACTTTGGGAGCATAAGCTCTAACCACAGTCTTCAGAGTGACCCTCAGTGTTCCCTAAGGATGCCGATGTGGGGCTCTGTCCAATTAGTGTGCTACTGAGCAAGTCAGAATGGTGAAGCTTTCCACAAAGAAGGTGGGCTAGGGATGCAAATACAATCAGGGAATATTATCTCTCTCTTGTGTGTCTATTACAAAACAGTATCCTCTCATGAGGCTTCTAACCCTTCTTGTTTTTTATGCATATGTATAAGTTTGCATGTGTAAGTTTTTCAGGGCTTCTCTAGTGGCTCAGCGGTAAAGAGTCCACCTGCAATGAAGAGAGGAGGGTTCAATCCCTGGGCTGGGAAGAACTGCCAGAGAAGGAAATGGCTACCCACTTCAGTATTCTTGCCTGGAAAATCCCATGGACAGACAGACCTGGCAGGCTACAGTCCATGGGGTCCCAAAAGAGTCAGACACAACTAAACAACAACAACAACAAGTTTTAAAAGTGTCTAATAAGAGAAAACTGAAAATGCCCCAGAAAAAATAAAACTGCTTCAACAGAGAAAGGTGTCTCTTTTCCTGGTGAAGGAATATAGAGTTAATACCAGGGAATATACATCCGCTGAAATAACTGAAACACAGATGCTTCCAAAATTTACTTTCGGTCCTACTGATCAGGCTATAAGTAATTTTAATTATTATTTCTTAAGATTATAGTAGATAAAAAGGTCTCAGGAGTATGCTAAACAGCTTTAACACTTGCTTACATTTGGTGTACCGTTTTCCTCCTCCCAGGTGGGGCTAGTGGTAAAGAGCCCATTTGCCAATGCAGGAGATGTAAGAGACGCAGGTTCGATCCCTAGGTCAGGAAGATACCCTGGAGGAGGGCAGGCAACCCACTCTAGTATTCTTACCTGGAGAATCCCATGGACTGAGGAGCCTGGTGGGCTACAGTTCATGGGGTTGCAAAGACTGAAGTGACAGAAGTGACTTACCATGTACTCACATTCTTCCAGGCTCCAACCAACAGTAGCAATAACAGATATCCAGATCTTAAGAGGACAGAACTATAATGGTACATTGAATATGGAAAGGAAGAACCAGCAATGGTTACTATATATATATATATATATATATATATATATATACTCATAGAACAAATCAGCATCAAACTAAGGAATAAGCTTCCCCCAAAATAAGCAGACAACAAATGCTTGCTCCTCTTACTGAACTCTAGAAACAGCTTTGAAGTTATCAGTAACCACTATTTCTGAAGCAACCAATAGCTTCATAACTATGTTTACTTATATTAGATTAACTTATATTAGAGTTTATTTAATGCAGTTGCTCACAAATTTTATGCAACTTTGTAGTGTTCTGTGTTTGTTTAAATGACATGCTTTTCTAAGCTCAATATCAGTGTTTTTATACTGTGCAAACTAAGAAATTACAGGGGGATATCTGGTAAGCTTGATAGGAAACCCGAGATGTCAGCAATTTGCTGGCTAGGATTTCAAGTGGCTCACACTGTTAACCTTCACCAGGAACAATCTTGGTGGACAGAGCCACAGGGGATGCCCATCCATCACAGTCACCCAGGATAATGTGAGAGAGAATCAAAGGGCAGTGGGACAGGGACCGGTATGTTCAGATTCCACAAGAAATGGCTTCAGTCAGGCCTTGTCGTGGAAGAAAATAACCCTTTAGGAATCAGATGGAATTCTATTTTCAGTTTTAGAGGAGGGAGGATACTATTAATATTTAAACGTTGATGAAGTGTGATTCTTAACGCCTCTTTATATGGGTTTATATATAGGATTTCACTTGGTAAGCGATTCAACAGATTTTACAGAGGAAATGTTTTTCAATGGCATTTTTGTGGCACAGTAGATAGAGGTGAGGTCAATATTTCTTTTGAAAAAATAAACTAAAAAATTGCTAGAAAGTCATGATTTATTCTAAAAAATATGCTGAGTCAAAGGAACATGAAAATTGAAGGGATAAAAATAGAGAACTAGACTTTCCTGATGCTCAATTGGAAATTTCTTCTGGTGTCAGAACATGGCTGTGTAACAACTTTAATCCCAGTGGATTTTCAAAAAATACAAGAATCTTCAGATTTTAGTAGCCCTTGATTACTGCCTTAGCCCCCATGCTAAATCCCCTACTCCACACACTTTGGTGTGGTTTTTTTTTTGTATTTTTTTTTTTTAACAATTTGTCCTCAGGAGTATTTTCCTTTCCATAATTATTGCAGCGGTTTGTTAGTCTATTGGCCACCAATGCAATTGTTCCCCTGTTTCCTCACCCCGTGTAGGTCCCTTCCACATTGACCTGGCCTTGGTCTTGTGACTTTCTTTCACCCATTGGCAATTCAAGTGCTGAAACTTGCATAGTACTTGTGCATTAGGGTTTGTCCTCTTGGAAATCTGTTGTTAGGAAGCCTGTCTAGTCTAGTGAAGACACCTAGCCCAGCCCACAAGCAGAACAAAATGGCCAGACACATGGAAAAAAACAGCCTCGGTCCAGTAGCCAGATGACAACAGCCTCAGTAGTCACCTCAGGTAAAAGTAACATGGATCCACCCAACAGGTCCCAACCCAATCTGCTGATTCCCAAATTTTGTGGAGATAAAATAGATAACTGTTTTAAACCACTAAGTCTAGGAGTGGTTCATCACACAGGAATAGATACAACTATCTTCACTGTTAGATTATCTTCCCATTTTATATCATGTGCATGCGTGATCAACCACTCAGTCATGTTTGACTCTTTGCAACCCCGTGGACTGTAGCCAGCCAGGCTCCTCTGTCCATGGGATTCTCCAGGCAAGAATACTGGAGTGGGTTGCCATTTCCTTCTCCAGGGGGGTCTTCCTGACTCAGGGATTGGCAGGTGGATTCTTTACCACTGAGCCACCTGGGAGTCCCCATTTTTAATACCATATCCCCCTTCCAATAAATGTACTTTTATCCAAGATTCTAGAAAAGAAATAACAACAGATAAGGTTGATAAAGCCTTAACAGTTTTTAAGTTTTATAAACTTTTAAAATATATTAATAAAATCAATATTTATTTTTATCACAAAATTATTTTCTTCAGTCACCTTAAGAATTAATGCAGAATTGTAGTGAATTTATAAATTTGGAGGCTTTAAATATATGCTACTCCTTGGATTCAGCCCTAGTGTACTTTATGTGGCATTCACCTTTGCAAAATGATTCCAGGATTTTTTTTCAATATTTATTTTAAAACTTTGACCTAAAGACATTTTTACCTGAAAAAAATAATACATAATTCCACTTTCAGCTATTAAGCGACAGTTTCCTTATTTTCTAAATTCCCTATCTGTAATGAAGACTGTGTATAGAGTACAAGGTTGTCATAACTAGGAGGAAGGTAGTACAGAAAGGCATTGTCCAATCTTATCATTATATTAAAGTGGGGAGTCATGGACACCTTGAAGACTGGAAAAGGAGACTGATACAACATAATGATTATTGTAAGGATGAGGATAATAGTTCCTATCATTTTATTTTAAATATGAATGGCAGAACATTCTGGGGAAATGATGCTGGCTACAGAGAAGATTTTTATCTCTGAATATCCCACCCCTCCCATAAATAGGCACAACCCCACTGAAGAAAAGAAAGAAAAGTATCTAGGATAGCAAGATCAAAAATCCACAGATAACATCTACAACAAGGTGTCCAGAGAGGAAAAAATCAACAGGAAAAAGATCTACATGTGTGTATCACAAAGTGTGGGAGAAAATCGAGGGAAAAAAAGGTGATTTTATCTTTCAGGAGAGCCAGAGAGTCCTGTGATTTAAGAACTCAAAGATTTGAAAACTTACTGAGAACAGCAGCAGAAGCTCTGGAACGCAGTGAATATCGCAGGGGCCTCTTTTCAAGTGAGAGCAAGCACTTCGAGATATTCTGAGAGTGCCTTGCACTCTGGGATCAAAGAAACATTGACACCTATTAAACCAAAAAACCCTTCCAGAACAAATCCCCATACTCAACAAGGACAGGAATGAAGAGGCCTGGATAAAAGGGAATAGGAGGGCAGAGGAGGAAGATTTTAGAAATTATTAAGGTCACTTTTTAAAGTATGTCATGAAAACAATAGAAGATACTGAACCCTGGAGTTTTAAAGCTAAAAATTATATTCTGATCTATGCCTCCTTCCTAAAGTGGAAACATTTCATTTAGAAATAAGCAACAGAAGAGTATTCCATTCATTTCATATAGAAAATTAGTAAGAAAAAAAAAAAAGAAAAATGAGAATAAAGTTCCAGCAAATCTTGAAAGCATGACAAAAACACAAGTCCAGATAACAAATAAAATCATCTGCCTGATATTTTTTTAAAAAAAGAAAGGAAGGAAGAAATTTTAAGAAGGATAGAGACTGTTTTTATTTTAAAAAATACAAAAAGACAGGAAAACTAAGAAATGAAGTGATTGGAAAATAGGAAGATTTGAAAAGGTGAAGGAATTCAGTGAGTAAATTCTTAAAAAAAAGTCCTGACTTGAAAGAAGGTTAAACTAGAAGGAACACAAGTTTGAATAAACACAATGAATAATGTCTCCTTGGAGAAATGCTGATTTCAAGTCAATCAGGAAGAATGAACAAGATGTTCCTGTTACATCTTGTCATACAAGAGAACTGGGAAGATTATCAAAGACTACTGTGGATGTGTCGGAAGGACTCAAGAGCCAACTTGAACAGGATCCATGAACCTAAGAGGGGACAATATGTGCATTGATATTTATAACAACCTCAGTGAAAACAACAAAGACAAAAATGCCTAACTGGTCCCCCTTGGAAGCTTCTCTAGACTCAATCTCTCTCTCTTTTTTCTTTTTTTCATAAAACTTCTTCATAAAATAAAAGAATTTATTCTATCTTTCCTAATTAAACTGTAACTCAGGGCAACCAAATAGTTGATGAAATAATATTCTGTCTAATAATCTAATTAGTAGAATATCACCATTGGGTACTGTAATAAGTTAATGGATCTATGCATTGGTCATTAATGGCTGCAGCATCACAGTAAGACAAACACTTTTAAATTCCTTTTGGAATTAATCAATATTATCTACAAAGTAAAATTCCCAAAAAATCAAACCTGAATTTGGTCAATGCTCTAGATCTACTTCCCAACTGTCTGTAAATAACACGGGTCAAAAGAGCATCATGAATACACAAGCATGAAGGGGATGCAATCAGCAAAAGCCACACAGTTGGAAATCTTACTGGATTAATTCTTGGAATTCAATGACAAGTGCTTGCAAGAAATAAGAGCAAATTGAGTTCTTTTAAACCTATAGTTTGGCTTACCTGGTGACTCAGTGGTAAAGAATCTGCCTGCTAATGCAGGGGAGCAGGAGACACCTGTTCGATCCCTGGATCAGAAGGATACACTGGAGGAAGGAATGGCAGCTTACTCCCATATTCTTGCCTGGAGAATTCCATGGTCAGAGGAGCCTGGCAAACTAAGAGTCAGACACAACCAAGCGACTAACACTTTCACTTTCAGGTTATTATATATGTAATTATATATGTAGAACACAAACTTTTACTTTCACATTATTATATACGTAATTATATATGTAGAACACAAACTCCTTTAAGGGCAGCGACTAGTCTCATCAACATCAAATTTTTGACCCCAATATCAGTGCTTTCAAAATGTGTGTTGCCTAGAATATGTTTGACAGTAAAAAGTTATACACAGCTCTATCCTAACTAAATAATAATTTAAAAGTGTTAGTCATTCAGTCGTGTCCAATTCTTTGCAATCCCATGTTCTATAGCCAGCCAGGCTTCTCTGTCCATGGGATTCTCTAGGCAAGAGTACTGGAGTGGGTTGCCATTCCCTCCTCCAGGGGTCTTCCTGACCCAGGGATTGAACCTGGGTCTCACCAACTGCAGCCACCAGGGCAGTCACCAGATAATAATGATACTACTACTAATAATAATATGAGATAGAGTATAAATGGGAGGATAAAGATGATACTGGAAATCCCAGACTATAAAATAAATTATCTCAAAGCGACTGGCCAATCTATTGACTGAATAGTTGCTTGTGAATTGTTCACCATTTAAATGCATAAATGAGAGAAGTATTAAAACAAATTTTATCAAAACATACAATTTTTATACCTATAATTTTTGAGACAAACTAACCTGTAAAGTAGAAATAAATGTGGTACAAAGTATTCCTTCAGGTTCCTAAATGATCCACTCCTTATATTTCCCTATGAAACCATCAATTATAACCATAATAATCTGTCAAATGTTCACCAATGTCTCTTTCTATTATTTTCCAAGGTTTGGCATCACTACAAAGTCAAGTCCTTCTGCAGAATATAGCAATTTCAAAACCCCTCATCAATGTTATTCACTAGGATAAAATAATAAGAAAATTAGAAAACCACTGTGCTAAGAAATGATCCTTCAGTGATTCACTCAAGGTGGGCCAGCATTCAGACTATACCTGAGTTAGAATTTGAATTCCAGAGTGGACCATTAAACCACAGCTCATCCTCTGTTTTTAAAACTATTAGAAATAAACCTGTTGCCTGATCTTTAAGATGCTGCAAAGAGATCATATTTAGATTTTTTTGTCTCTTTTAACTTCCCTAGCCCCTTTCTCTACTTTGAGAATAGTGGTTCCCAGATAAGTACAGTGAGTCCAACAGATGTTAGTCCATGGGTAGAAACTTTCTAGTTAAAAGACGAATAAATCCTGGGAATCGTGTACAGGGTGACGACTATAGTTAACAGCATCCTACTGTGTACTTGAAAGCTTCTGAGAGAGTGGATCTTACATGCTCTCACCACACACACACAAAAAAGGTAATTCATTGCGTCAGGTGATGGATGTGTTAACTAACCTTATCGTAGCAATCATTATGCAATATATACTTGTAGCAAATTATAACGTTGTATGGCCTGGAGAAGGAATGGTTACTCACTCCAGTATTCTTGCCTGGAGAATTCTATGGACAGAGGAGCTGGTGGGCTACTGTCCATAAGATCCCAAAGAGTCAGACCTGACAAAGAGTTGGACACAACTGAGCAAGTAATACCGCTGCTACTGCCATATGTTAAACTTACACAGTGTATTATTACATGTCAGTTACATCTCAGTAAAGCTGAAAAGGGAAAAAAGGACTCAATGGAGCAGCGTGAGGCTGGTGGAGAAAAGCCACTGCCTTGAGCAGCACTGAGATGGACTGAGTGATGGGCCTATATTAGCCCTGCTGGGTAGGGGCTGTTCCCACATGAGAGGAGGGGCAGGGACAGCGCAGCTGTGATTCTTGTTGCAAATCCTAGGTAGCCCCAGGCAACTTTTCAACGTTAGATGATGAAAACCAATAAATGAGATTATATGAACAAATTACATAAATGCCTTTATTCTACTTACAGTGCTTTGGCAGCTTCTTCCGTCTAAATGCTGCTCCCTGTGGTTCTCAAATCAAGAACTTTAATATGCATCAGAAGTTTCAAATTTTCATCATCATCAACCCTGGCACCAAAAGAAAAGTTGAAATTTTATGACCCCTAGTAAATGAAGTATCTTTTGTATTTTTAGTATTTACCAAGAGAACATTTAATGATTACCTGCCATGTGCCAGGAGAAAAGAAAAATAAGACACAGATTTTAAATATAGACTTTGTTCCAGTGTTATTCTTCCTTTTGACTTCAGTATAAGAGCTATTGGGCTATTTGGTGTCCCTGTGAGGGGATAAGCAAATGATTACAGAGGGGATAAGCAATCCTAGAATTGCTCAGTAACTTTGTATTTTGACTTAAGGGAAAACTAAAAGACCGTCCTGTCCCAAAGTATCTCTGCTCTATGGAGACTGGAGGTGTGCTGCAATTGACTCAAGGTAGTGTTGATTTGTTTAAACAGTTAAATGAGTAGTTTCTATTTAACATGTGAGCACAGATCTTCACATCAGTACCTACTCCATGACAGAGCTAAGAGAAAAACTCTTAGGGAAAGAAAAACAATATGGGCAATATGTCAAGGTTCCATGGGATATTGATAGGATTGTAAAACTTACAGAGGTACCTAGAAATCCTGGGTATTTAGTAATAATATCAACAAAGGATGATGGAAAATAAGACAATACTCAGGTCAGAGGATGAATTAAGTAGGTGAAGTGGTTCTTTATATTCTTTTCCCTTCCAATATACCTCTGCTTTTTCCTCTCCAGAATCTGTTCTGTATCCTCAGTAGGCCTAACACACACACACACACACACACACACACATGAATTCATGTGCACATATATAAAGTCTGCTCAGTTAAAGTTTAGCTTTCAATAATAAAGAAAATGTATAATGCCCTATATTTTATAGATTTTCAAAATACTTGCACTTTAATAGAAAACATTTAATGTCTAAAAATAAGAAGTCATTTCTGACACTGGAGGTTGACAATTTCACAGAGAAAACTTGGGCAGCACAGACAAACCTGACCTCTCCCCACCCACCATCTCCCACAGCCTGGGGGAAAAGTCATCAACACAGTCTCAATCCCTCTGCTAAGTCAAAATCAAGTTTACCAATGTCCCAATTCCAAAGAGAATTCCCTACCTCATGTTAGGCATTCACATGTATTTTATTTGTTGAAGAGAGATGATATAAAGGAGAAAATCATATGAAATTTATATAAGGTATAGCATTTAATCAACAGATATTTAAATTTAAGGTAAAACTAAATCATAATTTGATATTATATGTGTAGTTTTATTTTCTGAAAGATAATTTGAAAAGCTCAACTCCTATTTTAACTTATATTTTCAGAGAATATACTTGGTGTAAAAGAAGAATGTCTTCCATTATTGTGCTTTTCTTGCAAGCAAACAAGGATTTATATTCCTTTTCAAGAAATGACTTTTTGATAATAGGAGAATAAATAGTTTATGCTTTTAGAAACAGCAGGCAGCCTACTCATATCCTTGATTAGCTTCAATAAATTTGAATGGTTCCTACCATCCTCTCTTTGACTTGTACCTGACCTGCTTAGCTCCTGGAAATCACTGTCGACTTCTAAATATGCAGTTCACAGAACCCACCACCAGAGGGCAATAAAGAAGTTAAAAATCTTGAAGCCCTACAGGGAAAACGCGAACCATGCCGAAGTCATTTCAGTCTATCCGACTCCACTGGACTGAAGCCCACCAGGCTCTTCTGTCCATGGGGGTTCTCCAGGCGAGAATACTGGAGTGGGTTGCTGTGGCCTCCTCCAGGGGAGCTTCCCAACCCAGGGATCGAAGCCGTGTCTCTAACATTAAACCTGCTTTGGCAGGCGGGTTCTTTACCATTAATGCCACCAAACAGTGGGAATTTAAATAAAAGCCACATTTCACAATATGCTTTCCTGACCCGTGTTATATATAATAACTTAATGGACTATATGTACATGGGTTCTGAAAAGTAAGCAGCACACTTCACTGGTCAATTTCTATGAAAAGGGGAACATAATTTGAGTGTAGAAAAACAGTATATTTACATCTTAAATTTCACCCCCCACAGAATCTATACGCTTTTGAAAAACGGTAAAAATAATGGCTTTCTGTGACTCAATAACCAGCTAACATAATCAAGTGTATAATTCATCTTCCTATGATGCTCAAATGCACAGGAAAAATGCATATCTAAGAGAATGGATAAACTCTAAATGACATGTAAAAATGAGTAACTCTTCAAATGGGAAAAGTATAAGATCTATAAGGAACAATTTTCACTGTACTAGTATGTATGTATACATAAATAGTCTCTAAGAAACATAAAGACCACTTCCAGAAAGTAATTTGAGGTAGAAGGGAATTAACATGGATGAGGAAGAAAGGAGAGTTAGTTTTTAAAATAGTTTCATTTATTTGGGTTTTTTAATTTGTTTTACTGATTTGGTCTTTGCAATATAAGGAAATGGTGATTTTCAGACCAGTGTCCCAGAGTAATAAAGGGAATGAGGACTATATTGGAGCCCAGCTAATGTTTGATTACCTTGTAATAATACTGTAATAATAATACCCTTTCATTATCTTATAGTAGGTGCATGTGTGCATGCTCCGTCCCTCAGTTGTCCAACTCTTTGACAGCCCATGGATTGCACACACCAGGATCTTCTGCCCATGAAACTTTCCAGGCAAGAATATTGGAGTGGGTTGCCAGTTTCTTCTCCAAATAATAGATGAAATGGTAGCCAAATCATTTGAACTACAAACACTCTCTCTGAAAATAATCTTAAGCCATCAACTTTAACTTATATATTAAATAAAGCAGAGCTAGAATAATATTTTCTTTGGAGAGAAAAATAAGATTCTGGATCAAATCAATAATGTCAGCAAACCTCAATGGTATAAAATATTTCTGATTCCTGTCATGCCTCTAGAAGAAGGAAAGCTGAGTGATAATTTCCCCAGATTTTATATTCAATGCAAATATTTTAGATAAGAGGCATCTCTAGTTAAAAACAGGGTTTCCCACATTGCACTAATGGTAAAGAATCTGCCTACCAATGCAGGAGATATGGATTTGATCTCTGGGTTGGGAAGATCCCCTGGAGGAGGGCATGGCAACCCACTCCAGTATTCTTGCCTGGAGAATCCCATGGACAGAGGAGCCTGGAGGGCTACAGTCCATGGGGTCTCAAAGAGTTGGACACAACTAAGTGACTCACTTCACTAATAAAAAGTGTTATGAATTTTTTCTTTAGTAGTCTCCAATATGATAGCTGACAGGAGTTCCTCTTTCCTTCCCAAATACATATGGGGATATGGAGGTGTGTACGAGTCAGAAGAACTATCTAAATAAAGCATAGTAATCAATATTTTGTTTTGTTTTTAAAAGAGATTTCTATATAAATTGTTTCCATTGGATAATATTTAATATCAGTTCTTGAAAATAGGAATGACAAATATTTTAAAATTTGTACAATTCATCATGATTGGCTATAAGTTATGTTTCTTTCTACAAAAGTTGGATTGATATAATATTATATGAACATAATTTCAACTGTGAATTGCAGTTCTGTGGGGTCAATAACTGTATTATTTATCTTTCTATTTCCTGCAAAAATTCATAGAGTATACTTAATAGGAATTCAGTAACACTTGATTGGGTATATCAACTAAAAGAATACATACAAGAGATACAAGACAACTCTAAATTATACTAAATCACAATAATTTTTACAAATAATAGTCATTTGAATTTACCAATATGTTTTTGAGGACTTATATATTACTAATTATAAATGTAGAAATCTTCAAAGAAATGTCAGGTTTCCAGGTTATTTTTGATAGTAATTATAGAAAAAAATGTAATCTAATCATGGGTATTTCCTTTACAGATTCCTTCATTTATATTGCAGTTAAGTCATGATAATTTTATGGCTTAAATTTCAACTACATTTTTTAATGAGGAAACCTTTTAGGATTTTCCTACCTCTTGCTGCTGTTTTCTCCCTTTATATGACCCTTAACAAAAATTCCTGGAAGGGGGGAATTTTATAAAAGCAGAGTAAGTAGAATAAGGGAAGGGTCAGGGAACTCACAATCACAGTGACACAAAGAAGAGTACAAAGCCAGGGCCAGTTAGGGGATGGCTACCTTGGTAAAATATAAAGCCTAATTTTTTAGACTACCAAGGTTGATTTTTCCGCTAAGTGGGGATTAATTTACTCCAAATTAAACAAAAGTAAGATTTAATCCCCCCTAGACATGGTTAGATCTTATGGAAAGTAACAGTCAGTGTCAATAAACAAAGTGTTACACACATTCATGATAGTGGACGGGGCATTAGAAATTTTCCTTGCAGCCTAAGATTTGAGAAAATGGCCTTGCTTCCTCCCTTGGTGGGGGATGAGTAACAATTCAGCTAACCGAGTCCTGCTCACACAGTTACGATACAGATCAGATAGATCCTTGCAGCCCTCTCCTTAATGAGCATCACAGGGGATACATATATCCAGACATGTATCTGGGGATGGATCTTCCAATAAAAATGTGACCCACCAATCCTTTTAAACTATATTGCTAAGATCAATCATACACACACACAGAAACACAATTCAAATGTTTCACTTGTAAAGATTCATTCAACTACTTTTTAATTAGGTGGTCTAATTCTGCTTAGGTTGCAAGCAGCAGAGGCAAAAGGGACACATTCTAATTGTCAAACGGCAGTTGTTTGGCGGTCTTAGACTCCTAAGGGCTGCTGAACCTAAAGACTCAAGCAAATGCCACGATGCATTGCTATGAGTTGAATTGTATCCCCCTAAAATCTAATCCATAGCACCTTAGAATGTAAACAGATTTGGAAATAAGGGTCTTTGCAGATGTAATTAGTTGAGATAAATAGGATGGACCTTCAATCCAATATGACTGGTATCCTCCCAAGAAGAGGAAACGCAGAGACAGAGACAATTCCATTTGACAAGAGGAGGAGACTGGAGTGATACAGCTGCACTGATTTGCTAACATCTTTCCATGTGCCTCTTGAAAGTGAAGTTGAGCATAAGTCACTCAGTTGTGTCAGACTCTTTGAGATCCCACGGACTGTAGTCCATAGAATTCTCCAGGCCAGAATATTGGAGTGGGTAGCTTTTCCCTTCTCCAGGGGGTCTTCCCAACCCTGGGATCGAGCCGATTGCAGGCAGATTCTTTACCAGCTGAGCCACAGGGGAAGCCCCATGGTCATCACTAATCAAAATTACAATGAGGTACCGCCTCACATGGTCAACAGCCATCATCGTCAAAAAATCTACAAATAAATGCTAAAGAATGTGTGGAGAAAAGGGAACCCTCCTGCACTGTTAGTGGGAATGTAAATTGGTGCAATCACTGTGGGGAATAGCATGCAGGTTCCTTAAAAAGCTAAAAATAGAACAACTACATGGCCCAGCAATCCCACTCCTGGGTATTTACCTGGAGAAAATAGTCATTCCAAAAGATACAAGGACCCCAGTTTTCATTGCAGCACTATTTACAATAGCCAGGACAGGGAATCACCCTCAATGTCCATTGGTAAAAGAATGGATAAAGAAGATGTGGTACATATATACAATAGAATATTACTCAGCCATTAAAAAGAAAGAGATTTTGCCATTTGCAGAGACATGGATAGACCTAGAGACAGTGAAGTCAGGAAGAGAAAAGAAAATACCACATAATACCACTTTACATGTGGAATCTAGAAAAATGGTACAGACAAACTTATTTGCAAAGCAAAAATAGACACAGATGTAGAGAATTTATGGGGAAGGGGATGAGTTGGAAGATTGATATTGACATCTATACACTACCTAGGTATAAAATGGGCTTCCCTGGTGGCTCAGAGGTTAAAGCGTCTGCCTGCAATGTGGGAGACCTGGGTTTGATCCCTGGGTCAGGAAGATCCCCTGGAGAAGGAAATGGCAACCCACTCCAGTATTCTTGCCTAGCAAATCCCATGGATGGAGGAGCCTGGTGGGCTACAGTCCACAGGGTCACAAAGAGTTGGACACAACTGAGCAACTTAACTTTAACTTTATGTATAAAATGGATAACTAATGAAAACCCACTTATAGCACAGGGAACTCTATTTAATGCTCTCTGGTGACCTAAATGGGAAGGAAATCCAGAAAAGAGAGGATATGTGTGTATGAAGAGCTGATTTGCTTTGCTGCACAGCAGAAATGAACACAAAATTGTAACACAACTATCAACTACGCTCCAATACAAATTTAAGATAAATAAATACTCCCCCAAAAGAGAATTGCCAACACCAATGATTGATGGCCACCACCACAAGTTTGTTAAAACAAAGAGGGATCTTCCCCTTGAGGCCTCTGAAAGAACAGGACCCTCTCAATGCTTTGAGTTTGAACTTCTGGCCTCCAGAGCTGGGATCAAATAAATTTCTGTTCTTTTAAGGTAATAAGTTTTTGGTATCTTGTTATGGAAGTCCTAGAGCTGGCAGTATTTGAGTCCTAAGTTGGCAACTGTATTTTGACTATGTAATGACTATTCCAATATGATCAACAGATGCAAAGATAAAAGCACAGCTGAGACTAAACCGAGTTCTTTTTATTCCCAGGCTAATAAATGATTTTAAAAATTAATTTACAGTTATCAGATTAGTAGCTGTACTTTGTTTAAAGGGACATTTTTAATAGAAAGGTAATAGTTGTTAGAAACAACAAAAAAAGAGCAATCTTCTACCATACTCCTCTCAACCTGGTCTTTCTGGCCACAAAGATAGTTTTTAGGAAAATTAATTTCTGCTGTTATTTTAAATTACTTACTCACACTGCTAATTTCTATTTCATTTTTCATTTTAGACATTATACATTGGTTTCTGATAAGATTTGTATGTAGCTGTTTTACTAGTTCTCTCTCACTCTCTCCTCTTCCCAATATAGATACAACAACAATCACTATTAAATCAATATTCAGTGTTTGTGTTATTTTAGTCATACAATAATTTTTGTCATTGAATGACATGGCAAAATATAACTACATTTTTATACAAACTTTTATTTTGTCTAGACTTGGTAATTTCCATATCTTTGTCATTATTTTGGCTTCTTTAACTGTGTATTTATAATTAAATTAGTCTCAGACTTTCTAATAGAATTGTAAAAATTGCATATGATCAGAGACCAAGAAGTAAAGCTTTGTGAAATATTTGAAACGTTTCAAAATGTCTCAAGTCCACATTCATATGCAAGTGATTGTTTGGCTCGATATTCAACTTCAGATTAGAAAAGATTTTTCTTTGGAAATTTGAAGAAATTGTTTACTTTTGGTTTCCAGTAGTGCTACTGAGAAATCCAATATCATTCTCACAATTAATTCTTTTATATATAACACTGTCTTCCTCCTTCCCCTCCAATAGTTGAGAATCTTTTAAGATCTTCTATATATCCCTGGTGGCTCAGAGGGTAAAGCATCTGCCTGCAATGTGGGAGACAGGGTTCGATCCCTGGGTTGGGAAGATCCCCTGGAGAAGGAAATGGCACCCCACTCCAGTACTCGTGCCTGGAAAATCCCATGGACAGAGGAGCCTGGTAGGCTGCAGTTCATGGGGTCGCAAAGAGTCGGACACGATTGAGTGACTTCACTTTACTATTTATCCTCAAAGTTCTGACACTCCATAATAATGTACAATGACATGAAATTCTTAATCCATTTTACCTAGCTCTCATTGGATCCTTTATATCTAGAAATCCATGCATTTTTCTTCCATGATATTGTCTTATATTATTTCTTTAGTAATTTCTCCTTAGCCTTTTCCCCTGTTTTCCTTGTCTGGAATTGATGTCAGCTTGATGCTGTACCTCTGAGACTGGTGTTCTAATTTACCATTTTTCTTTCTTCTATTTCCATCTCTCTTTTGTAATAGTTTTTCTATTTTTCTGGGAGATTTCCTATATTATTGAAGTCTTTTAGATATGTTTTATTTAATCTATCATATCATGACTTTTTAAAAAATATCTTTCTTGTTGCTTTGAAACACACCCGTATTAGACACAGATATGTTAAAATTAATTTAATATTTTTCATGTGTGTCTGCACTATGCTTTACCTATTTTTATTTTGTTTTCTCTTTCACTGTTTGTGCTTTGCTTTGGTTGTTCTGTTTATCTGTTACATTAAGTGATTTCTGCAAATGTCTTAATCATCTATTAATTTTAGGAATAAAGTATTGAAACACTAACTGGCAAATCCATGAACATGAAAGGTTTTTCTCTTGCTTATAAAGAGCTGAGCTATGGAGTTATGATAAGGTTGAACCGGAGGCATTTCACTGTGCTTATCCCAAATCAGTGAGTCCTTTAAATAAGGATATTTAATTTCCCTACAGATGAACTGTCCATTTACCAACATAAAGATCATAAACTTGGCAATCTACATTAAGGAGAATAAACAGTGAGTTCATTATGCCAAAGTTTGTTCAAACCCTCTGTTTTTAATAAATTAAATCACTCCCACTTTCAGCCCTGCATAGGATCCCGGAATCCAGAATCTCTGATTGAACCTCTCTATAACCTCCATACTTCCGCAAGAAGCAGGGGATGTGGAGGTGTCACTTTGTTCTTTGTTTTGGATTGGAAAAGTTGGTATTGGGTATGTGGGATCAATAATGCTATTCTATTAATAGCATTTAAAAGAGTTTGTGAGACCAATCAAGTATCAACATGTTGTACTTTCATTTTAATTCATCTCAAAGTATTTCTAATTCCCTTTATGAGTTCTTACTTAATCCATGAATTATTTAGAAACATATTGTTTAATTTCCATTTGTGATTTTCACAAATTTCTTCCTGTTAATGATTTCTCATTCTGCTATCAACTGAGAGCATTCTTTTATTGTTTATATCCTTTAAAATGTACTGAAATCTGTTTTATGGTCTAGCATATAGTATACCCATGTGCATTTGAAAAGAATGTATATTCTGATGCTCTTAGGAGAGATGTTTTAAGATAGCTGTTAGGTCTAGTTGATTGATAATGTTGTTCAAGTTTTTTTTTTCCTTGTTGATTTTATGTCTGTTCTGTTATTGAAAGAATGATATTCAACTATTATCATAGAACTGTCTGTTTTGCTTTCGATTATGTTCAATTTTGTTTCATTAGATTTTGAAGTTCTGATGTTAAAGGCATATATTTATTACACATTCTTGATGGAATAACCATTTTATCAATATGAAATGTCTTTATTTGTCTCTAGTAAAATTTTGATCTTAAAAAATATTTTTTTCTGATGTTTATTTAGCCACTCCAGGTTTCTTGCTATTGCTATTGTTTTATTGTTACTATTATGGCATATCTATTTCAACTCTTTTACACTCCACCTGTATATGTTCTTGAGTTTAAAATCGGTTATTTTTATGAACCATTTTGTATATTTGGATCATGTTTTTTATTTTTTATCCGTTCTGAAATTCCTGTCTTTAGATGAATGTTTGATCTTTTATACTAAAGGTAATATTAATTTTATAATTTTTAGATAGAATGTAATTCATGTAGGATTTATGTCCAATATTTGTCCAACATTTTTTTTAATCTAATCCCTCTTCCTCAATACTGGTGCATTTTTTTATTGTTGTTGTCGCTGATGTTGTTAAAGAGATATTTTCTAGTGTGCAATTTCAATTCCCTTATCTTTTACTATATTTTTGAGTGATATTCTTAATGCTTGCTCTAAAGATTACAAATAGCATCTTAAGTTATAAGTATCTAGTTTTGATTAATACCAACTTAATCTCAATAGTATAAAAAATTTTGCTCCTATTAACTCCATTATATCACTCTCCTTTGATCTGTTACTGGTAGAAAAAGTACATCTTTATATATTATATGCCTCTACACAGTTATAATTAATACTTTATATAGCTGTTTTTAAATCAGATTAAAGAGAAAATATATTATAATAAAATACATTTATACTATTTTTTATATTTACCTCTGCAGTTATTGACATTCTTCATTTCTTCACATGGGTTCAAATTATGGGCTTGTCCTTTTCATCTGAAGAGCTCACTTTAATAGTTCTTACAGCACAAGTCTGATAGAAAAAAATTCTCAAGTTTTCTTACAAAAGTATTGAAAACCATGAATTTTCATGTCATCCTTCTGTATGACATGATAATCTCTGTATCGTTCCAATTTTAGTACACGTGTGCTAAAATGAGCATTTAGTATCTACTCTTATGTGGTACAAAATATTAAATGTTACAGATTATGAGGTTATAGATATAGGAAATTTGTTTAGGAATGATTTCAGGCGCATATTTGGGTAATGCTATTATTGACATTGGAAACTCAATGTTACCATGTAGCAAGATAAATCAGATAAACCTCAAGTCATGATGTTTTTTCCTGGCAAACAATGTTAAGGTTAATTATCAATTGTCACATTTCTTCCAATATTTTTTAGTTAGCTTTTAACTTAGTGTTAAGTGACATGAAAAAATGGTAAGATTTGCATGAATTCCTGACCCAAAACACAGAACTTTTGAAGATGAAAACCCATTAACAGAGCTCTGTATTTCTGGTGAAAAATAAATGTCTCATTCCTGAAAAAATTATAAATATTTTACAAATTATATGTTCATGAACCTATCCAGCATTTTTAATGGCTTCATTGCACATATAATTTTATCTACCCACACCACCATTCTTCTCAATTAAATAGATTAGGTGGGTTTGTGTATTTTGGTCCCTTATTATATTTAGTTATATTTAGGCCTTCTCTTCTAAACTCATGTCCTGGTAACAAAGAAGTAAGGCGTAGACACTGATTCTGACTCCTGGGGAAGTTTAGGCCCTGGCATTCTGGTCTAGGAAGGGCCTAGCATCACCTTGTTTATGTGGAATCTTATGTGGAACCGGTGAGCTTCTAAACATCTCAGAGACATTTAACAATATTGTCATCATCAAACAAACTGTGGTTGCCAGGGGGAAAGGATAGTTAAGGAATTTGAGAAGATTATGTACATACTGCTATATATAAAATGGATAGCCAACAAAGTCCCACTCTATAGGCACAAAGAGCTCTGCTCAATGCTGTGTGTCAGCAGGATGGTAGGAGAGTCTGGGGGAGAATGGATACATGTGTATGTAAGGCTGAGTCCCTTCGCTGTTCAGCTGAAACTACCACATTGCTAACCAGTTCTTATTGTTGTTTAGTCACCCAGTCTGACTCTTTGTGACCCCATGGACTGCAGCAGGCCAAGCCTCCTTGTCCATCATCTCCCAAAGTTTGCCCAAGTTCATGTCCATTGCATCGGCATGAGATGCCATGTAGCCATCTCATCCTTCGACACCCTCTTCTCCTGTCCTCAATCTTTCCCAGCATCAGGGACTTTTCTGATGAGTCAGTTGTTTGTATAAGATGACCAAAATACTGGAGTTTCAGCTTAAGCATCAGTCCTTCCAATGAGTATTCAGGGTTGATTCCCTTAAGACTGACTGGCTTGACCTTGCTGTTCAAAAGACAGCTTCCACAGTGGCTCAGCAGTAAAGAATCTGCCTGTAATGGAGGAGACGTAGGAGAGGTGGGTTTGATCCCTGAGTCAGGGCGATCCCTCAGAGGAGGACATGGCAACCCACTACAGCATTCTTGCCTGGAGAATCCCACGGACAGAGAAGCTTGGTGACAGCCCATAGCATCACAAAGAGTTGGACATGACTGAAGCAGCCAAGCATGCATGCAAAGAATGGTTTAAGATGGGGAAAGATAAGCATTTGAAATCCACTAAAAATCTCAAAATTTATAATATTTTGCTAGACATTAACTATTTACTTTTATTAGATAAACCAGAAAAAAGCAGCAGTACTACAACTGGTAAACTGAGTTCTTTGAACATATTTCAAAATAATTTCTCTATCATGTGTTATGCAGGGATCCAGCCATCCACACTGGCTCATTAAAGTGTAAAATAGTTATATACAGTTTTATTCATTAAGCAGGGTTCACACAAAGAATTTTCCTGTGATGTGAAATAGTGCAAAAAATTTATGTTTCTTGATACTGATTAAAGGAAAGCCACCAGGCTTTGTCTTACAGTAATTTCATATTTGTTTAAAGTTTAAAAGTGAGTCTTCTAAATTCTAGACATCTATTCCTTTAAGTCAGTTGGGCAACAACCAGATATTTTAAAACCTTAGATTCCATTTGCCAATCCACTTCTTTAAAAAGCATGCTTTTCATTCCTTTTTTAAAATAAAAGCAGCCGCATTGTCTGTACTGATTCAATCATCACCACTGAGAATGTTAAAAGAAGAGTACAAATAAGAAGCACTGATACATCTTCTGACATTAGTCATTTAGAAGCTAGTTCTCAAGTTGTCATTACATCTACCACATAAAAATTAGAAATGATTTGTTTGGAGAACTACAGCTATTTCTAGATTCAAGATGTTTGGACATCTGTAGATAAAGTTTCATTATCAGACTGAACTAAATATGCTGGAATTATATATAAAGCAGGATGAGTTTTGCTCCATGAACTTTCGCTATTAATGCACTCAGGCTAAGCATCCAAGATATCATCATTCTTTAAGGTTATACAAGTGTATCTCTCAGTCACAAATGTAAAAAATAAAGTTTGAAAATCAAGGTGAAGGATTGGCTGGACAACGCTTATGTTTCTATCATCTGATTGTCTCCATCTTTATTCTATTCTGTAAAATCCACACTAAGCTTGCATTTCCACAAAGTCTGTGTTTCCTCATTTGTTAGCACTCATCACACTTGAAGTTATTAGATAAATATCTATTTTCTCCAATAAACAACAAGTTCAACAGGCCGGGGACCTCTACTGTCTTATTTTCTTCTGCATGCTGAATTATCATGAGCTGTGCTGTGCTGGGCTCAGTTGCTTCAGTCATGTTCAACTCCTTGCGACCCTACTGACTGTAGCCCGCCAGGCTCCTCTGTCCATGGGATCCTCCAGGCAAAAATATTGTAGTGGGTCGCCATGTTCTCCTCCAGGGGATCTTCCCAAACCAGGAATCGAACCCATATCTCTCGCATCTCCTGTATTGCAGACAGATTCTTTACCCACCAAGTCACCTGGGAAGGCCCTAAACTGTCATATGAGATACCAAAGAGGATTTGTTGAATGAAAAAATTAATGATAAATGAATGAAGAAACCTAAATTATCAGGTTGATATAATTAAATTAGGGTTAGGGTTAGAATCTAGAACTTTTGAATTGAATTTTCACAATTCTTATATAGTGATAATTTGTTTAAAATTTGGCATGCAAAATATGATATACAATAAAGTGAAAGTGAAGTTGCTCAGTCGTGTCTGACTCTTTGCGACCCCATGGACTGACTATAGCCCACCAGGCTCCTCCGTCCATGGGATTTCCCAGGCAGGAATACTGGAGTGGGTTGCCATTTCCTTCTCCAGGAGATCTTCCCGATCTAGGGATTGAACCCGGATCTCCTGCATTGTAAGCAGACGTTTTACCATCTGAGCCACCAGGGAAGTCACAATAGAGTAAACAGATAGTAAAGAAAAATGATGGCCAAGGAAGTAGAGGATTTAGATTTCAAGTTACCTGAGTCCTAGGAAAAGTGAGAACCAAAAGAAATTTATATTCTCTATTTAAGCATTTCAGAAATAGAAATTAAGAAGTCATCAGTACACTAAATTATTATGATTTCTATACTAATCATAATTTGTTCAAATGACATATGAGATACAGGCCTTTCAGAATATTTACCATGTTAATCAAATGAATAATTACACTGAAACTTGAGTTTATTTCTCCAGTATTTCAAAATGTTGTACTTATGTAGATGAGATTGACATTTTGGAGAACTGTCTTCTTAGTAGAGAAAATTTTTGTTAATTCTGAATTTTGTGTTCTTCTTTAAGAGATTTTCTAAAATTTCCTTTTATATTCTAAGATATCTTGTTTATAAAAAATATGTACTATTTCCCTGTAGGCATGACAAACATAACTAGAATGCTTCATTGCAGTGCTTTAGATATAATCTAAAAATTGTTCTTACATGCAACAGCAGAGACCAATGATTCATGAAATTGCTCGGCGTTGAGCATAGCCCTTCTTGTAGAACTACTAGTTTATATGGGACATTTTTCTTCAAACTTTGAGATCAAAATGTAAACTCTACTCAGCATGTCACCATTTACATTAAAATGAATTTTTTACTCATGGGAAAAGCTTTAATTAAGTGCATTTAAAAGTTTGGAAATCAACAGGACATGTTTGTGAACAATTTAAATGCTTCTCTCCCTACTTGGTTTGGAATAAAATAGGAAACAGGGGGTAAAGGTATTCAACCCAAGAGAGAGGTCCTTCTTCTGCCTATCAAAAGAGCTATTAAATATGGGGACTTCCCAGGTAGCACTGTTGCTACTGATGCTAAGTCGCTTCAGTCGTGTCCGACTCTGTGCGACCCCATAGACGGCAGCCCACCAGGCTCCCCCGTCCCTGGGATTCTCCAGGCAAGAACACTGGGGTGGGTTGCCATTGCCTTCTCCACCCAGGTAGCACTAGGGATAATGAACCCACCTGCCAATGCAGGAGACATAAGTGATGCAGGTTAGATTCCTGGGTCAGCAAGATTCCCCTGGAGGAGGAAATAGCAAGCTCCTCCAGTATTCTTGCCTGGAGAATCCCCATGGACAGAGGAGACTGCCAGGTTACATTCCATAGTGTTGCAGAGAGTTGGACACGTCTGAAGCAACTTAGCCTGCATGCATATACCAATATAGTCAGTTCCCCTCCTCTGAAACAGAAGAAATGTCCATTTCCTACCAAACGTTGTTGCTCTCTTTGTACTCAAGATTCCATCCCATTTCACCATTCAAGATTCCACTTTTTAAAACCAGTTCTTTTTATCCTGCATCATTAATTTCTCCCTTTATGCTTGGTTATTCTCCAAAATACATAAGTTTCTCCTAATAGCTCTCATTTTATTTATTTTTAAAGCATATATTAGAAACTTTCATTCTGCCAGGGAAGTTTCCTTCCTTTAAAATCTCTGTCCTTAAAATCTGTCCATGTCTCTTCTAACAATCATATGTTAGAAGATATATGAAAGATATATAGCAAGATATATGAAAGCCATTTCATATCTCCTTAGATGAGGTTTTTCCTTGAATACCTAAGGTAAGAACCTGCCATTGGTTTCTTTTGTGTCTCATGGTGAATTTTCTTTATGGTACCAATCAAAATCTGAACATATTGTAGTTATTTTTTAACTTGATATTAATAGTTTAAACTTTCTCTCTGAGAAAGTATCATGTAGGCTCTTTGAGGCAGATCCTTTAACTCTCATTCTTCCCTGTATTTTAAACTCCTAACAGAACTCAGAACAATGTACGTACTTAACATGTGTTTATAGAATGAATGCAAGATCTATACCAGTTCCTATGGAAAAATTAGCAGTCAACCCTAATTAATTGTGCAAAGGAGCAAAATGTCTTGTTGCCACTTGCATTTTTCTATTCTTCCTCCATTCTTTCTTCTAAATGCCTTGTACCCTTTTGCTCTTTCACTGTAATATTCTAACCAGTATCTTTCCCTTTAGACAGAATTTATTCTTCAAATTAATCACTTACTTCAATAATCACTCAATTCAACTAGTCCATGCATGTTCTAGAGAATGCTGTTGAATTCATAATAAGGCAACAATTAACATTTGTATTTTCTTCTTTGACTCCAAGTACATCTTAAGTTTTTCAAAGGAACAATCATATTATAGTTGTGGTAGCCAGAAAATCAGGCTCTGATTCTCCAGACATTTTCACTAATTTCCAGAGATCTGGATCACTGTTCCCAAAACAAATTTTACCACTTCTTTCACAACCATGTCACATCAGTTTTTAGTATTGATGTTAAATTTTCTAAAACCTTTTCATCATATTTACCTTTCAGCTTCTTCTTCTCCTGTTTTTCTCATCTTTTATCAATGGGGCCATCATCTAACTGTAGCATAAAAGACCACCACCATCACATGACTTTATTGCTCACAGGATAAAAGGGTTATCCACTTCTTGTACCTCTGCATATTTAGTCACCAAATGTCAATTTTACCTGCAAATTAACATGAAGTCTATCCATATTTTACAATTTACATTTCCACTTGTTTTATCTTGAGAAGCTTCAACTTTCTTCCTCCATACAATGCTTCTCCAAACAGCTAATACAATCCTGCTAAAATGCCAATTTTCAGGCTATTTCCACATATAACAAGAAAATAATCTCCTAAGGATCTAACTTTTGCCCTTCTTCTCAAAGTAAACTCTTAACTTTGCCAAAAAGAGACTATGACCATTATAACTAAAAAATCAGCTTTATTGAGCATTTATTCCATTCCATGTGGCATTCTACCTGAATAAGCTTATTTATTTCTTATAATAACACACTAAGGAAAAAGTACTATCATTAAAATAAATTTAAAAGTGAAGACTAGAGTATGTTAAGTAATTTTCCCACACTTTATGGTAAAGAGAGCCAAAATTCAAATACAGGCTAATCTGCCTCCAGAACTCATACTCTGGTTAAAAAGGGTTTTTAGTTGAATTATATTTGACATATAACGTTGTGTAATTTCAAGGTGTTGATTGGATACATGTATATACTGCACTATGATTGCCATTGTAACTTTAGCTATCACCCCTATGATATCACCAAGGGCTTCCTGGGTGGCACAGGGGTAAAGATTCTGCCTGCCAATGCAGGAGACACAGGAGATGTGTGTTTGATCCCTGGACCGGGAAGACCCTCTGGAGAAGAAAATGGCAACCCACTCCAGTATTCTTGCCTGGAAAAATCCCATGGACAGAGGAGCCTGGTGGCCTACAGTCCATGGGGTCACAAGAGTCATGCAACTTAGCAACTAAACAACCACCACTACCTATGATATCACATAATTATCATTTCTTAGCAACCAAACTCTACAGTGTCTTGCTATTTCCAAGTTAAACAAACAAAAAAAGACTGTGTTGACTCTTGTCTATATCACCATTGAGGTGCAAAATATCTGAGGCTTAGAGAGGGTAGATAAATCTCTCAAATTTGCAAGTCTAGTTCAATTATAAGGTGACCCTGAACCCAGGTTATTCTGCATCCATCTTGCTGCCCCTCTTCTGCCCTTGGACCGTCTGGTTCCTAAGATGAGATGGACAGCCCCACAAACACTCCATCTTCCAGCATTTTCTTGATCACAGACTGCAATTAGAGGACTTTGTTAAATGCCTTGGGCTATACATGACAATGTTCAAGAAAGGAATGATGCTAAAGAAGAATGCTGGCTACTTCCTTCTCTCCAAATGGCATCCTTTCCAGCAGTTTAAAGTCAATCTGGGAGAACATCAAATCTAGGCAATTTTCTTTTGAACTATGAAGAGAAAACATTAATTTGTATGAACTAAAGTATGTGATTAAAGCATGAAATTCTTCCCAGTTGTGATTATGAAAAAGGTTTGAAATGAATTAGTCTCCATACCATATTAATGTAGTCATCCCATGGCCCGATAACTGGGAACACTTCAATGGCACATGTGCACCCATGAGAAGTTACCCAGACTGCATGTAGATTCAGAAACATCTTCTATTTCGAGTGAAGATCAAGAGGTGCTGAAATTTGATAGGACACTGTCATTCTAAGTCAATTTGATAGGACACTGTCATTCTAAGTCAGATGGCAAATGCTTTAGTATTTAATACAAACTACAACTCTAAAATTCATTTACTTTCTTCCTCGAAGGCATAGAGTGTCAGAAAATATTTTAGACATTCCTTACACTGCAAAAGAAGTAAACTCAGCTGAACATATCTTGGGCTAAAAAATTAACACGCGCATTTTTTTGCTGTTGTTGATCACACACCGTATCATTTCAAACAAACAATACTAAAACAGTGTGCAATAGTTCTAACCCAGGGTTACATGAATAATCAGCTAATTCTGAAAATACACTTCTTACAAGTAGCTATGAATCTTGAAAATCCTTTGGAACAATGGATAAAGATACATACATTTATAGTACATAAAAATCCTCTATCTTGGTAGAAAAATGGTAGGAAAACAAGCTCTCGTGCTGAGTCCTGGCCAACTCTTTGCGACCCCCATGGACTGTAGCCTGCCAGTCTCCCCTGCTCGTGGGATTTCCCAGGCAAGAATCCTAGAGCGGGTTGCCATTTCCTCCTCCAGGGGATCTCTCTGACCCAGAAATTAAACCTGAATCTCCCATATTTCCTGGATTGGCAGAAGGATTCTTTACCATTGAACCACCAGGGGAAGCCCAGAAAGACAAGCTTAGCTATTATAATTGGCATAGACAGATATTCATTCTATAAATATTTAGATTCTGACAGTCAAAGTATGTAGCTGAGAAGAGAAAAGCCTGGTCCAGATAATGAACTGAATAAACTAGGAAGACATAAACAAGCAAGGCAGCTTCTTTATTGCATTATGTTTTATTTACTTTTAGATACCATACATCAATAAAGCCACAGGTGTCCATCTCCCCCTAAGCTGTCACTGGAGAGTTTATCTTTCTAGCTCTTCAATTTCTACAATAAAATTATTCAAATGATAAACCCATTTCACTTTTATTAACTAGAAAGTAATTTAATACGGACAATTTGAATAACTTTCTGAAAATATATCTTTTATGACAGATCTGTTGCTTGGAGTGTTAGGGTCTGATAAATGACAATCTAAACTGTTATTACTCATTTCAAAATGGTCAAAGGCAAGCTTTAGCTCTATCAAGCTGAAACCTTCCTTACTTTAATAATTCCCCCATTAAGACCCAAACATAATCATGCCAATTCCAGAGGCAGAACATATGAACAGACCAATCTGTTTAAAATAGTACTCCTGCTGGGAAAACACAAGAAGATTAGGGGGGAAAAAATCTCTACTGGAAGGAAAAGGCAAATAGCAAAAATAATGAGCTTTAACGTTAGAGACAGAGAAAAACTCTCTCCAAAGATAATATAGACAACCATGTGTGTACAGCTTTGGTGGAAAAGATTTCAGAATAAACTCTCAAGAAAAATCATAATTACACAATTGTTGTGGTAATTACACAATTGTGTAATGGAAATTTAAAAACCTAAACCTTTTAAAAATAAAGTCTTGGAACATATATTTACTGATATGGATGGCATGTTGTATTTCACTATTTTTTTCTTTGTTATAAGTGCTATTAAAGTAATGTGATAAAAAAAAATTGCTATTGTTGCTCAGTCACTCAGTCACATGATCAACCAGTCAGCAACTCGTTATGACCCCATGGACTGCAGCATTACAGGCTTCCCTGTTCTTCACTGTCTCCCAGAGTTTTCTCAAACTCCTGTCCATTGAATCAGTGATACCATCCAAGCATGTGAACCTCTGTCAACCCCTTCTCCTCCGGCCCTCAGTCTTTCCCAGCATCAGGATCTTTACCAATGAGTTGGCTTTTCTCATGAGGTGGCCAAAGTATTGGAGCTTCAGCTGCAGCATTAGTCCTTCCAATGAAAATTCAGGGTTGATTTCCTTTAGGATTGACTGGTTTGATCGTCTTATTGTCCAAGGGACTCTCAAGAGTCTTCTCCAGCTCCATAGTTTGAAAGCATCAATTCCTTGGTCTTCCGCTTTCTTTATGGTCCAACTCTCACATCCATACAAGACTACAGGAACAACCATGGATTTGAATATATGGACTTTGTCAGCAAAGTGATGTCTTTGCTTTTTAACTCACACTCTAGGTTTGTCATAGTTGTCCATCCAAGAAGTAATCATCTTCTGATTTCATGACTGCAGTAACCATCTGCAGAAATTCTAGAGTCCAAGAGGATATCTGTCACTGCTTCCACTATTTCCCCTTCTATTTGCCATGAAGTAATGGGACAGGATGCCTTGATCTTAGTTTTTTAAATGTTGAGTTTTAAGCTGACTTTTTCACTCTCCTCCTTCACCTTGAAGAAGCTCTCTCTTCAGTTCCTCTTCACTTTCTGCCATTAGAGTGGTATTATCTGCATATCTGAGGTGGTTTTTTACATTTCTCCTGACAATCTTGATTCTAGCTTGTAGCTCATCCAGCCAGAGTTTCACATAATGTGCTCTGCATATAAGTTAAATGAACAGGGTGACAATAAACAACTTTGTCATACCCCTGTCTCCTTAATAAACTTTTATTCCAATTTTCTACTCAAATGAAAATCTCTATAACAACAGTGACAGCACTGTTAATGTTACAAAATGTTTTAATATCATGATATTAACACGATATCATGTTTTTGTGTTACTCAGTTCAGTTCAGTTAAGTCACTCAGTCATATTCGACTCTTTGTGACCCCATGGACCGCAGCATGCCAGGCCTCCCTGTCCATCAACCAACTCCTGGAGTTTACTCAAACTCATGTCCACTGAGTCGGTGATGCCATCCAACCATCTCATCCTCTGTCATCCCCTTCTCCTCCTGCCCTCAATCTTTAACAGCATCAGGGTCTTTTCTAGTGAGTCAGTTCTTTGCATCAGGTGACCAAAGTATTGAAGTTTCAGCTTCAACATCAGCCCTTCCAATGTATGTTCAGGACTGATTTCCTTTAGGATGGACTGGTTGGATCTCCTTGCAGTCCAAGGAACTCTCAAGAGTCTTCTCCAACACCACAGTTCAAAAGCATCAATTCTATGGCTCTCAACTTTTTTATAGTCCAACTCTCACATCCATACATGACCACCGGGAAAACCATAGCCTTTACTAGATGGACCTTTGTTGGCAAAGTAATGTCTCTGCTTTTTAATAAACTATCTGGGTTTGTCATAGATTTTCTTCCAAGGAATAAGTGTCTTTTAATTTCATGGCTGCAGTCACCATCTGCAATGATTTTGGAGCCCCCAAAAATAAAGTCTGTCACTGTTTCCACTGTTTCCCCATCTATTTGCCATGAAGTAATGGGATCAGATGTCATGATCTTAGTTTTCTGAATGTTGAGTTTTAAGCTAATTTTTTCACTCTCCTCTTTCACTTTCATTAAGAGACTCTTTAGTTCTTCTTTGCTTTCTACCATAAGGTTGGTGTCATCTGCAGGTTTTGTGTTATTATCTTAACACGAAAGATATTTTGTGTTATTATCATGCAAGTGATATCTACTGGAGGAGGAAATGGCAATCCACTCTAGTATTCTTGCCTGGAGAATTCCATGGACAGAGGAGCCTGGTGGCTACAGTCCATGGGGTCACAAAGTGTTGTATTTGACTGAGTACACACATACACACATGCATACAGTAGAACTTTTAATACCAATATTGAAGAGGTAGATATAATTATTTTTCTTTTACAAACAGAGAAATGAAGCATATATATTTCAAGATACATGTGAATGGCCCACAGCTAGCAGGTGGTAAAATGAAAATTCTAAATGATTTGGAAAAGTTCAAATATCAAGTTGAATGAAGTTTTGCAAATGAAGACTTGTAAAGCTGTGCTTTACAAAGATTTTAGGAACCAAGATTGTGCTTTAACATACCTGGGCAGTGTCTTTTATCTTCAGTTTCTAAGACAATACCTCTATTCCAGGGAGAAAGATAGAGGAAAAATAAAAAAGATAAGGAATATCTGTCAGCCATGTCTTAAGGAAGACTCCTGGAAACTGACACATTTTTATATCTCATTGATGAGAAAGTAGTCACCATTACAGGTTGAACTGTGTTCCTCAAAATTCATATGTTGTCCTAGTTCTCGGTACCTCAGAATATGACTTCACTTAAAAATAGAGCTATTCATCAATGTTTCTCGGCCTTTTGTCTAAGATTAAGTGTAGTATGGCTTCCCTCATAGCTCAGTTGGTAAAGAATCTGCCAGCAATGCAGGAGACCCCTATTGGATTCTTGGGACAGGAAGATCCATCAGAGAAGGGATAGGCTACCCACTCTAGTATTCTTGGGCTTCCCTTGTGGCCCAGCTGGTAAAGAATCTGCCTGCAATATGGGAGACCTGGGTTCAATCCCTGGGTTGGGAAGAAGCCCTGGAGAAGGGAAAGGCTACCCCCTCCAGTATTCTGGCCTGGAGAATTCCAAAGACTAGACAGTCCCTGGGTTGCAAAGAGTCGGACATGACTGAGTGAGTTTCACTTCACTATTCATCACCTACTCAATGAACATAAATTTGAGCAGAATCCAGGAAACCTGGCATGCTGCAGCCCATAGGGTCGCAAAGAGTTGGACATGATTTAGCGAATGAACAACAAATGCTAATTTTAGAGTTTTGTAACAAGAATGAAACATAATGTATAAGTATTATTTGAAAATTGCAGTACAAATTCTGTTAGTAATAGATTTGATTTGTATCCGAGCAGCTGTCTGTGTGCATTAGTGGCACTTTGGAATTTTTGGTTTTAGATGATAAAGCACATATCTGTGTTTATGGGTAAAAAATGAAATAAAACTAGAGCTATTGAAGATGCAATTAGTAAAGAGGAGGTCACACTGGAGTAGGGTGGACCCCTGGTCCAATATGATTGGTGTCTCTCTTTTTTCTTATTTATTTATTTATCTTCTTTTTTAAATGTATTTATTTGTCAGCATTCAGTCTCAGCTGTGGCGTTTAAGATCTTTGTTTTGGTGCATGGGGCTTAATTGCCCCGTGGCATCTGGGATGTTAGTTTTGTAGCCAGGGATCAAATTCACACCCCTTGCATTCCAAGGTGAATTTTTTTTTTTTATAACTATTTTATTTTTTTTTTAATTTTTTTATTAGTTGGAGGCTAATTACTTCACAACATTTCAGTGGGTTTTGTCATACATTGACATGAATCAGCCATCGAGTTACATGTATTCCCCATCCCGATCCCCCCTCCCACCTCCCTCTCCATCAGACTCCTCTAGGTCCTCCCAGTGCACCAGGCCCGAGCACTTGTCTCCTGCATCCCACCTGGGCTGGTGATCTGTTTCACCATAGATAATATACATGCTGTTCTTTCAAAACATCCCACCCTCATCTTCTCCCACAGAGTTCAAAAGTCTGTTCTGTATTTCTGTGTCTCTTTTTCTGTTTTGCATATAGGGTTATCGTTACCATCTTTCTAAATTCCATATATATGTGTTAGTATGCTGTAAAGTTCTTTATCTTTCTGGCTTACTTCACTCTGTATAATGGGCTCCAGTTTCATCCATCTCATTAGAACTGATTCAAATGAATTCTTTTTAATGGCTGAGTAATATTCCATGGTGTATATGTACCACAGCTTCCTTATCCATTCATCTGCTGATGGGCATCTAGGTTGCTTCCATGTCCTGGCTATTATAAACAGTGCTGCAATGAACATTGGGGTGCACGTGTCTCTTTCAGATCTGGTTTCCTCAGTGTGTATGCCCAGGAGTGGGATTGCTGGGTCATATGGCAGTTCTATTTCCAGTTTTTTTAAGAAAACTCCACACTGTTTTCCATAGCGGCTGTACTAGTTTGCATTCCCACCAACAGTGTAAGAGGGTTTCCTTTTCTCCACACCCTCTCCAGCATTTCTTGTTTGTAGACTTTTGGATAGCAGCCATCCTGACTGGCGTGTAATGGTACCTCATTGTGGTTTTGATTTGCATTTCTCTAATAATGAGTGATGTTGAGTATCTTTTCATGTGTTTGTTAGCCATCTATATGTCTTCTTTGGAGAAATGTCTGTTTAGTTCTTTGGCCCATTTTTTGATTGGGTCATTTATTTTTCTGGAATTGAGCTTCAGGAGTTGCTTGTATATATTTTAGATTAATCCTTTGTCTGTTTCTTCATTTGCTATTATTTTCTCCCAATCTGAGGGCTGTCTTTTCACCTTACTTATAGTTTCCTTTGTAGTGCAGAAGTTTTAAGTTTCATTAGGTCCCATTTGTTTATTTTTGCTTTTATTTCCAATATTCTGGGAGGTGGGTCATAGAGGATCTTGCTGAGATTTATGTCGGAGAGTGTTTTGCCTATGTTCTCCTCTAGGAGTTTTATAGTTTCTGGTCTTACATTTAGATCTTTAATCCATTTTGAGTTTATTTTTGTCTGTGGTGTTAGAAAGTGTTCTAGTTTCATTCTTTTACGAGTGGTTGACCAGTTTTCCCAGCACCACTTGTTAAAGAGGTTGTCTTTTTTCCATTGTATATCCTTGCCTCCTTTGTCAAAGATAAGGTGTCCATAGGTTCGTGGATTTATCTCTGGGCTTTCTATTCTGTTCCATTGATCTATATTTCTGTCTTTGTGCCAGTACCATACTGTTTTGATGACTAACTTTGTAGTAGAGTCTGAAGTCAGGCAGGTTGATTCCTCCAGTTCCATTCTTCTTTCTTAAGATTACTTTGGCTGTTCGAGGTTTTTTGTATTTCCATACAAATTGTGAAATTATTTGTTCTAGTTCTGTGAAAAATACCGTTAGTAGCTTGATAGGGATTGCATTGAATCTATAGTTTGCTTTGGGTAGAATAGCCATTTTGACAATATTGATTCTTCTAATCCATGAACATGGTATGCTTCTCCATCTGTTTGTGTCCTCTTTGATTTCTTTCATCAGTGTTTTATAGTTTTCTATGTATAGGTCTTTTGTTTCTTTAGGTAGATATACTCCTAAGTATTTTATTCTTTTTGTTGCAATGGTGAATGGTATTGTTTCTTTAATTTCTCTTTCTGTTTTTTCATTGTTAGTATATAGGAATGCAAGGGATTTCTGTGTGTTAATTTTATATCCTGCAACTTTACTACATTCATTGATTAGCACTAGTAATTTTCTGGAAGAGTCTTTAGGGTTTTCTACATAGAGGATCGTGTCATCTGCAAACAGGGAGAGTTTCACTTCTTCTTTTCCAACTGGATTCCTTTTACTTCTTTTTCTGCTCTGATTGCTGTGGCCAAAACTTCCAACACTATGTTGAATAGTAGTGGTGAGAGTGGGCACCCTTGTCTTGTTCCTGATTTCAGGGGAAATGCTTTCAGTTTTTCACCATTGAGGGTGATGTTTGCTGTGGGTTTGTCATATATAGCTTTTATTATGTTGAGGTATGTTCCTTCTATTCCTGCTTTATGGAGAGTTTTAATCATAAATGAGTGTTGAATTTTGTCAAAGGCTTTCTCTGCATCTCTTGAGATAATCATATGGTTTTTATCTTTCAATTTGTTAATGTGGTGTATTACATTGATTGATTTGCGGATATTAAAGAATCCTTGCATTCCTGGGATAAAGCCCACTTGGTCATGGTGTATGATTTTTTTAATATGTTGTTGGATTCTGTTTGCTAGAATTTTGTTAAGGATTTTTGCATCTATGTTCATCAGTGATATTGGCCTGTAGTTTTCTTTTTTTGTGGCATCTTTGTCTGGTTTTGGAATTAGGGTGATGGTGGCCTCATAGAATGAGTTTGGAAGTTTACCTTCCTCTGCAATTTTCTGGAAGAGTTTAAGTAGGATAGGTGTTAGCTCTTCTCTAAATTTTTGGTAGAATTCAGCTGTGAAGCCATCTGGTCCTGGGCTTTTGTTTGCTGGAAGATTTTTGATTACAGTTTCGATTTCCTTGCTTGTGATGGGTCTGTTAAGATCTTCTATTTCTTCCTGGTTCAGTTTTGGAAAGTTATACTTTTCTAAGAATTTGTCCATTTCATCCAGGTTGTCCATTTTATTGGCATAGTGCTGTTGGTAGTAGTCTCTTATGATCCTTTGTATTTCAGTGTTGTCTGTTGTGATCTCACCCTTTTCATTTCTAATTTTGTTAATTTGGTTCTTCTCTCTTTGTTTCTTAATGAGTCTTGCTAATGGTTTGTCAGTTTTGTTTATTTTTTCAAAAAACCAGCTTTTAGCTTTGTTTATTTTTGCTATGGTCTCTTTAGTTTCTTTTGCATTTATTTCTGCCCTAATTTTTAAGATTTCTTTCCTTCTGCTAACCCTGGGGTTCTTCATTTCTTCCTTCTCTAATTGCTTTAGGTGTAGAGTTATTTATTTGGCTTTTTTCTTGTTTCTAGATGTAAGCCGGTAATGCTATGAACTTTCCCCTTAGCACTGCTTTTACAGTGTCCCATAGGTTTTGGGTTGTTGTGTTTTCATTTTCATTCATTTCTATACATATTTTGATTTCTTTTTTGATTTCTTCTATGATTTGTTGGTTATTCAGAAGCGTGTTATTTAGCCTCCATATGTTTGAATTTTTAACAATTTTTTTTCCTGTAATTGAGATTTAATCTCACTGCACTGTGGTCAGAAAAGATGACTGGAATGATTTCAATTTTTCTGAATTTTCCAAGACCAGATTTACGGCCCAGGATGTGATCTATTCTGGAGAAGGTTCCGTGTGCACTTGAGAAAAAGGTGAAGTTGATTGTTTTGGGGTGAAATGCCCTATAGATATCAATTAGGTCTAACTGGTCCATTGTATCATTTAAGGTTTGTGTTTCCTTGTTAATTTTCTGTTTAGTTGATCTATCCATAGTTGTGAGTGGGGTATTAAAGTCTCCCACTATTATTGTGTTACTATTAATTTCCTCTTTCATACTCGTTAGCGTTTGCCGTACATATTGTGGTGCTCCTATGTTGGGTGCATATATATTTATAATTGTTATATCTTCTTCTTGGATTGATCCTTTGATCATTATGTAGTGTCCTTCTTTGTCTCTTTTCACATCCTTTATTTGAAAGTCTATTTTATCTGATATGAGTATTGAGACTCCTGCTTTCTTTTGGTCTCCGTTTGCGTGAAATATTTTTTTCCAGCCCTTCACTTTTAGTCTGTATGTGTCTCTGGTTTTGAGGTGGGTCTCTTGTAGACAGCATATATAGGGGTCTTGCTTTTGTATCCATTCAGCCAATCTTTGTCTTTTGGTTGGGGCATTCAACCCATTTACATTTAAGGTAATTATTGATAGGTGTGGTCCCATTGCCATTTACTTTGTTGTTTTGGGTTCACGTTTATACAACCTTTCTGCATTTCCTGTCTAGAGAAGATCCTTTAGCATTTGTTGAAGAGCTGGTTTGGTGGTGCTGAATTCTCTCAGCTTTTGCTTGTCTGTAAAGCTTTTGAATTCTCCTTCGTATCTGAATGAGATCCTTGCTGGATATAGTAATCTAGGTTGTAGGTTATTCTCTTTCATTACTTTCAGTATGTCCTGCCATTCCCTTCTGGCCTGGAGGGTTTCTATTGATAGATCAGCTGTTATCCTTATGGGAATCCCTTTGTGTGTTATCTGTTGTTTCGCCCTTGCTGCTTTTAGTATTTGTTCTTTGTGTTTGATCTTTGTTAATTTGATTAATATGTGTCTTGGGGTGTTTTGCCTTGGGTTTATCCTGTTTGGGACTCTCTGGGTTTCTTGGACTTGGGTGGCTATTTCCTTCCCCATTTTAGGGAAGTTTTCAGTTATTATCTCCTTGAGTATTTTCTCATGGCCTTTCTTTTTGTCTTCTCCTTCTGGAACTCCTATGATTCGAATGTTGGGGCGTTTCACATTGTCCCAGAGGTCCCTGAGGTTGTCCTCATTTCTTTTGATTCTTTTTTCTTTTTTCCTCTCTGCTTCATTTATTTCCACCATTTTATCTTCTACCTCACTTATCCTATCTTCTGTCTTCGCTATTCTGCTCTTGGTTCCCTCCAGAGTGTTTTTGATCTCATTCATTGCATTATTCATTTTTAATTGACTCTTTTTTATTTCTTCTAGGTCTTTATTAAACATTTCTTGCATTTTTCAATCTTTGTCTCCAGGCTATTTATCTGTAACTCCATTTTGTTTTCAAGATTTTGGATCATTTTTATTATCATTATTCTAAATTCTTTCTCAGGTAGATTCCCTATCTCCTCCCCTTTTGTTTGACTTGGTGGGCACTTTTCATGTTCCTTTACCTGTTGGGTATTTCTTTGCCTTTTCATCTTGTTTAGATTGCTGTGTCTGGAATGGGCTTTCTGTGTTCTAGAGGTCTGTGGTTCCTTTTTATTGTGGAGGTTTTACCCAGTGGGTGGGGTTAGACGATTGGCTTGTCAAGGTTTCCTGGTTAGGGAAGCTTGCCTCGGTGTTCTGGTGCATGGAACTTGATTTCTTCTCTCTGGAGAGCAATGGAGTGCCCAGTAATGAGTTTTGAGATGGGTCTATGTGTTAGGTGTGACTTTGGGCAGTCTGTATGTTGACGTTCAGGGCTATGTTCCTGCGTTGCTGGGGAATTTGCTTGGTATGTCTTGCTCTAAAACTTGTTGGCTCTTGGGTGGTGGTTGGTTTCAGTGTAGGTTTGGAGGCTTTTGGATGGTCTCTTATTACTTAAAGTTCCATGTAGTCAGGAGTTTTCTGGTGTTCTCAGGTTTTGGGCTTAAGCCTCCTGCCTCTGGATTTCAGTTTGATTCTTCCAGTAGTCTCAGGACTTCTCCAACTATACAGCACTGATAATAAAACTTCTAGGTTAATGGTGAAAAGATTCTCCCCCGTTAGGAACTCCCAGAGAGGTTCACAGAGTTACATGAAGAAGAGGAGAGGGAGGAGGGAGATAGAGATGAGCATGAGGAGAAAAAGGGGGACTCAAGAGGAGAGAGACAGATCTACACAGTTGTCTGTTCCTAGAGTGTTCTCCGTAGCCCAGACACCCACAAAGATTCACAGGATTGGATTGGGAAGAGGAGGGGAAAGGAGGAAATAGAGGTGTTCTGAGGTAGAAAACAGAGAGTCAAGATTGGGAGAGAATAATCAACACACTCCTAAATAAAAATGAGAACTGAATATTGGATTCTTAAATGTTCACAGTTTATATCATATACTGAAAAACAAAAATTAAAAATCTAGACTAGAGGTTAGACTCTTAAAAAATACTATATTAAAAACAAAAACAAAAAAACACACAAAAAAATTTTAGAAATATATATGAAGTTTGGTTTAAAAATAGGGCTTCTCTTCTTTTTTTTCTTTTTTGTAAGGTTATAGTGTATTGAAAATGAAAATTAAGGAGTAATAGAGGAGTACTAGATGACTTTAAAAGAAATAAGAGAAAAAGAAAAATAGAAAATAGAAGAGAAAAAGAAAAAAAAAGAAGAGAAAAGAGAAAGATAAGGAGAAAAAAAAGAAAACAATTTTCCCTAATTAAAAAAATCATAAAAATCTATGAAAATGAAAGTTAAGGAGTAATGGGGGAGTAATAGGGAATTTTAAAGGAAAATAAAAGCGAAAAAATAAAAAATAAAAAAAAATTTTTTTCTTACTTAAAAAAAAAAAAAGTAAAAATATATCTAGGAATTTCTCTGGAGCTGTTGCCGTCAGTATGGGTTCGGCTCAGTTTCAGATAGCTCCTCGTTCCAGCTTACACTTCTCGATATCTACAGGCCCCTTCCGGTGTAGTCGGTGTTTCCTACAGGGATTTTAATCTATTGCACCCGGTCCCTTCCGAAGCGGTTCCCTTTGTTTATTTGGCTTCTGTTTGCGGGTCTCTTCAGGGCCTCATTTCCGCCCTGACACAGGCGGGTGGAGGTGGACTCTTATTCAGGTAGCTAGTTCCGGTGCTCTGCGGGAAGGGGCTGGCGCTGCAGGGAGGGGCTGGCGCTGCTTTCTCCGTCTGCGCTGCTCAGGCTCCCGGCTGCTCTATATGGAGCGCGCCCCGCGCTGCGCGCAGTTCCAGCCCTCAGGTGTTCCACAAAAGCGCGGAGCAAAAAGCTGCGCCTGCTCTTTGTGCCTTCCCCGTCAGAGCGGTCCAGGCAGCCAGGGGCTTGACGGGCGCACTCTCCCCGGGTGCGGCGCGCCCACTCCCTTCCGCGGTCCCAGTCTCAGATTCCGCAGGCGCCAGTCCGGTGTGTGCGCCTTCTGCCCTCCGCGTCCCCAGCCCCAGTCCCCGCCCGCGCCGGTCGGGTGCCTGCGCCCTGTGTCTCGCCGCGACCCTCCCGGCGGATGTCGACCATCCAGAATCTCGGTCCCTTTGTTCTGCGAACGGCCGGCAGTGTGTTCGGGCCGGTTAATTTTCTCTCTCTCTTGGTCTCCCACAGTTCAAGCTGGGAACTCACAAAAGCTCCCTCCGATTGTCCTCAGGGCGCTCAGGTCCAGACCCTGCCCCAAGCAATGCCGCCCGCTCCTCTCCGTTCCGCCCCCACTTGCTGGTTGCGGATGCGGGCGTCTGGGGTACTTTTCTGCTGGGAGTTGCTTTTAGGCTCGTAATCTGTGGGTTTTATTTATTGTTTCTCTCCCAGTCAGGTTGCCCTCTGAGATTCAAACACTTCCTCCGGGCCCGCCAGGTCGAGGGTTCCCCGGTGTCTGGGAACGTCCCTTATTAAGACTCCCTTCCCGGGACGGATCTCCGTCCTTAGCTCTTTTGTCTCACTTTTTATCTTTTATATTTTGTCCTACCTCCTTTCGAAGACAATGGGCTGCTTTTCTGGGCGCCTGATGACCTCAGCTAGCGATCGGAAGTTGTTTTGTGAAGTTTGCTCTGCGTTCGGTTATTCTTTTGATGAATTTCTAGGAGAGAAAGTGGTCTCCCCGTCCTACTCCTCCGCCATCTTGGCTCCTCTCTCCCAAGGTGAATTCTTAACCACTAGACCACCAGAGAAGTCTCATGATTAGTGTCTTTATAAAAACAATGCAATGCACAGAGCCAGGCTTGAACACAGGGAGGACGCCGTGTGAAGACTGGAGCTAAGCTACATGAACCAAGGAACTATCAGATGCTAGGAGAGATGCCTGGGACAGATCTTTCCTAGCAACTTCAGTAGGAGCATGACCCCCGCCGACACCTTCATCTTCGACCTCTAGCATTTAGAACTCCGAGAAAATACATTGCTGTTGCTTAAGCCACTCACTTTGTAGTATTTTGCTAAGGTAGCCCCAGCAAATCAAACAGTAACACTTAAGGTAGTCTAGTAAAGTTTAGGATTTTTGGCTTTATGTATAGCTAAAATTTTGAAAGAGAAAAAAAATGATTACTGTAGAACAGGTGGTCTCTGACAAACTATGGCATACCTTGAGAAGCAGTCTCAATACTCAGCATTTCATTGGATCTGTCACTATTAACTGTGAAAGGTATGTTGTTACGTTATATATTGAAATACCTAGAAATAAATAATGCTAGCAATTTAATTATGATAGGTCATCCTTACTTCAGAGATATTAAATGTGGAAAAAAAAGAAATGGGCATCTTAGAATCAATGAAATTCAGTAAATATTCTATAGACAATTTAGTTATAACAGTAAACACAGAAAATAAATTGTTTACATGAGCTATAATTCAATAATTCAAACCATAGCATATAAACATGATTTGTCTTACTACAAGATTTTAAAAGTATATATAAGATAATCAGATAACAAAGGACATAAAAATGTCAATGTGGACATTAATATAGATATAAATATACAAAAATAATACTATTCTTTAGTTAACTTTGTTCAAAATGCTTTCGCTAAATTAGTGAAATGCAGTATCAGTGGTATCATATATTCCCTTTAAATAAAAGTAATATTTGGTATCAGTTATGCTTATTCTTATAGAAGGCAGGAGGAGAAAGGGATGAAAGAGGATGAGACGGTTGGATGGCACCGTCAACTCAATGGACATGAGATGAGCAAGTTCCAGGAGATGGTGAAGGACAGGAAAGCCTGGTGTGCTGCAGTCCATGGGGTCGCACAAAGTCAGAACAACTAAGCTACTGACCCACAACAACAGCAAACGCTTATTCTGCAAAAGAAAGATAATTTGGAGTGGTGGTTTCATAAAAGAAATTTAATGCCCCTTTCTCTAGAAAATAAAAAATAATGGCACTGCTTCAACTGGGAAAAATAATAAGAGGACCTAATAAATGAGATGAAAACTGTAAAATTACCAAATGTAGTAATAATTTACTTCTTTTAAAAAGTTTGCTTTTATTTTCCTTTTCTCTATGAAATTCAGTCCCATTTACTTGAATTATTCTTCTCATTATGTATTGGCTAAGCTTCTTTAGAAGCAAATGGGATTCTTCATTTTAGTCCCAAAGGAAAGTTTTAATTGCATGTTGCCATGACAAGTTGAATTAGTAAGACATATATTACTAAATAATTCCACAGCTCTCTGATTTTAGAGGGTCTTATCAAGAAAGCCACTTTCTTTAGATGTAACTGAGATCTAAAAAATGCAAAGCATCTGTTTCACAATTAGCAAGGAACAATGTAAGGATGAGTTCACTTGCTCAACCAGGGGTGGAGAAAGGAAACCAGAATCTCCCACTGTGCAATCTTTGATGATTTTACATTCATGAACCCATAACTGAGCTTGATTTAGCAACTGACCTGTGAAACAGCACTGATTATTAATATTAATTACTATTACAGAATTTACAATATCCCCATAGCATTACAGAACACAATAAAAACAATTTGAGATTCAATTACATCAACGAACAGCTAAAACATTAGTAAAGATATTAGCTAACACAAAGAAAAAAATGCTTAGAGTCTAAAGAAGGCATTTGCAAGCCAAGGAACTGGGCTTCTCATAAGTCTTGCTGGGGCAAACATGTTGAGGGGGAGGTTGTGTCAAGTTTTGACAATCATTTCAATAAAGGGAGGGGGTGGGGAACAGCTAAATGTGTTTAGCAAAATGAGGTGATAATTATTTTAATAATTTAAATGAATTAAATATTTATAAAACAGAAAGAAGACAGACAAAAACAGGGCCAGTGGAAGTATAGAACAACTTAACAGCTCTAGACAACATGAGATTCATCATCAGCAGAATTTCATTTCACGCAAGAAATTGAAATCAAAAAATTATTATCGAAGCTTTTGTCCTTGGGCCTTTAAGGAGTCAAGAAAAGTAAGAAAGAAATTATCTTCTCCAGTTTTTTAATAAGCAACTTCAGTTTTTAAAATACCAATGAAGAACAAATGCAGCAAAAGTCCTTTTGGCACCTGGCCTGTCAGTGAACCTCTTCCTACTTTCTGAGTAGCTCAGTCTTAGCTCCCGTTTTCTTCAAAGATCATCTAAAATGCTAACTGTTTTGTGTATTCTTTGCTGACCTCCATGAGCAAATACACTCTACCTAAATTAGTGGCTCCCAACCTTTTTGGCACTAGGGACTGGTTTTGGGGAAGACAATTTTTCCACAAACTGGGTAGGAGGGGTGGTTTAGGGGTGATTCAAGGACATTACATTTATTGTGCACTTTGTTGCTATTATTATTACATTGGCCCATCTCAGATCATCAGGCATCAAATCCTGGCAGTGGAAGATCCTCCTAAATGGTGCTTTTCCCATTGTACTTTGTCTCAGAGATCACTTAAACGCTCGATTTACCTGTATTCTGGGCTTCCCCGGTGACTCAGTGAAGAATCTGCCAGCAAAGCAGGAGACTCTGGTTCAATCCCTGGGTTGGGAAGATTCTCTGGAGAAGGGAATGGCATCCCACTCCTGTGTTCTTGCCTCGAGAATTCCATGGAGAGAAGAGCCTGGCGGGGTATAATCCATGGGGTTCCAAGGAGGCAGACATGACTGAGCAACTAACACATTAAGGAGTTTGCATATTTTTCTATGAAGGGCAAATGTTTTAGGCTTCACTGGCCATTTAGTCTCTTTCACAGATGCTCAACTCTGCCATTTTACTGTAAAAGCAACCATAGATAATATACAAATGAAGGAACCTGGATGTGTTCCAATAAAACTCTACTTATTGACATTGAAATCTGAATTTCATATAATTTCACACATCACACAGTATTAATCTTCTTTTGATTTTATTCTTAACCATTTAAAAATGTAAAAATGCTTCTTCACTCATCATCCATGCAAAAACAAGTGGCAGGCCAGATTTAGTTCACAAACTGTGTTTGTTTGGACATTGTGTTCTGGACTACGGGTTCTGTAAGATGAGGCATCTCCTAACCTTGTCTATATCATCCCTGCAGTACTTAATAAGTGCTTCTTTGAGTATTTGTCAAAGTGAATACTGGCATCATAGAGATAAGAAGCAGTGAATACAAACAAAACGTAAAGAAAGTTCACCCTTCTGTCTTCCTCCTGTCTTCCTCGTCAGAACATCTTTAAGGGAGTCCTCTATTATTCTCTTTCATACTTTTCTGTTCTTTCCAACTAAGTAGTTACCGACATAGTTAATTATGAATTTATTTGTGAGTTTTCATGTTTATTACTATATTGATTTCTATCAATGACATGATAAAGTATCATAAATGTAATGACTTTGAAAGCAATACATATTTTCATCTGTTTCCACAAGTCATTAGTCAGATGGGCTTGGCTGGGTCTCTGCTTAGAGAATGTCACAAGGCTAAAATCAAGGTGTCTACAGGACTGTGATCCTTTATAAAATCTTGAGAGGGTCTATGTGACAGCATCTGCTTAGAAGCAGACTTTTTTTCTATGAAGGGCAAATGTTTTAGGCTTCACTGGTCATTTAGTCTCATGTTGGCTGAATTGAGTTCCACGCATCTATAAGACTGAAGTCCTCATTTCTTTGATGACTGTTGTCTTATTCTCAGCACCTAAATTCTGCTGCATTCCTTGACTCATATTCCACATTTCTTTAAAGCCAGCAGCTGTGGATCAAAGTCCTTTTCATGCTTCATTTCTCCTTCCTTTTCTTCAGCTCCTTATCTCCCTCCAACTTTAACCAAGAAAGGGTCTCTGACTTTTATTTATTTATTTTTTCCTTGATGACTGATCTGTTCTATTTATAACAATTTAGTTGCAGCTTGCTTGTACCTCGAATATTACACATTAAAGTGCAACAGGCTGTTGAGTCTTGCATTTCATGTGAAGTGGGAGATAGTTTCCACCCTCACTTTGGTCCTCTGGTTTCACATGACTTAGTATGATTAGTTTAGAAATGCAATTGTGGTTTAGTTTAACTCAGCCTAATTAGCTGTTGGGCAGTTTCACCCTCTCTGAACACACATTGCTATTCCCATCCCACCCCTAGTGCTTAGGGCAGCAACACCACGATGTCCACCCTTCTGCTCCAGTGCGTGTAACAGGGTGACAAGAATACGACAGTCAGATGCTCCAAGAGGATGGCCCAGGACTATGACTCCTCCAGTGTTGACCTTCTCTGGGTTTAAACCAAGTTCTTTAGCTACTGCAACAGAGAGGGCTGCAAAGGCTTCATTGATTTCGAATACATCAACATCCTCCGATGACCACCCAGCTTTTGCAACAGCTTGCTTTATTGCTGGAATTGGTCCTATTCCCATAAAGGCTCCTGCTTGTGCCCAGGAAACTATCTGTCCTAAGGGTGTGAGCCCACAGTTGCCAGCTTCAGACTTCTTCATAAGAACCACTGCTGCAGCACCATCATTCATTCCTGAAGCATTAGCTGGTGTGACTGTTCCCGTTCCATCCATAAGGAAGCAAGGCTTTAGCTTGGACATGGCTTCGATGTTGCTCCCATGATGAGGACACTCATCTGTTTTAACTTCAGTAAGACCTTTTTTTTAGAAGATACAAAAACTGGTACGATCTCTCTGTCCAAACGGCCGGCCTTCTGTGCATTCTCCGTCCTGTGCTGGGACAGCACTGCGCCCTCGGCCTGGTCTTCTCTGCTCACTTGCCATTGTTCACCCACATGTTCGGCTCTTATGCCCATGTGATAGTTGTGGAATGCCTCAGTGAGCCCGTCACATAGTATACGGTCAGTCAGTGGTTTCTCCCCAATCTTGATTCCCGTCAAGTGAACCAAATCAGGAGTCTTGCTCATATTTTCCATGCCTCCTGCAACAATAGTGCTGGAGTCTCCTATCCTTGTCGACTGGGCTGCAAGGCACACGGCTTGCAGGCCTGACCTGCCGATAATTCGGCAGCTCCACGCTGGAGCAGAGTAGGGGACTCCTGCACCCACACTGGCCTGTCGAACAGGGTTCTGCCCCAGCCTACTGCCAAAACGTGTCCAAATATGACCTCCGAGACTTCTTCGGGAGCCACAGCGGCCCTTTTCAGGACCTGTCTGATGACAGTTGAGCCCAGGTCACGGACAGGAACGGTGGATAAGGCACCATTGGTGGATAAGGCCTGTGATGGTGCGCGCCGCGGAGACGAGGACCACCGGGCCCGAGTCTGCACTCATCCTGCTCACTACCGCCTCTGGAGCAGCTACTGTGGGCCGCAGGGCAGTCGGCTTAGTGCTGGCTTTTAAGTTTCATGTGACTAGATGTTCTTACCCATATAGTCTAGGGTACTATCTCCATGTCAAGATCAGTAACCTTAACTACGTCTGCAAAGTTCCGTGGCCATGTAATATAACATTGTTACAGGTTTCAGGGGTGAGTGCACAGACATCTTTGGAAGGAGGCATTATTCAGTGTACCACAATTAGCAGCCATCCCTGTAAGTTTCACAAACAAAGGTCCTATCTTTTTTATCCTTGTTGCATACCCAATGTGTGACACGCTTGCCAGACATATAATAATTACTCGATAAATATATCTTGAATCGAAGAAAGAATAAGTGAGCAAATTAATGAATGAATATGTGGATCTAGAGTTTAGTAGAATGTTCTAACCTTGAATCAAATATTTAGGAATTTTGAGTGTATCTATGGGTCAGTGGTTAACAAAAGCACAGATTTTCACTTCAGGAAAACATGGATTCAAATTGGTAATTTTATTGTCACTTATTAACTGAGTACCAAGAATCTCTGTGCCACAGTTTCTTCATAGGAAAAATGGGAAATCAAAACTTCTGTAAATGTTTTGCTGAGGATCAGATATATACAGCTGTGTATCTAGTTCCTGGATATTACAGTGCCTAGCTCATAGTAAGCACTTATTTTATTATAGCCTTTATAAATGTTGCAGGTATTTTGAGGTCTAGATAGTTGATGGAATTAACTTATTTGGGAAGAAATAGAATAGAGGAGAAGGGAAGGAAGGGGAGATGGGTAGGGTTGGGTCCAGGAGATGGAAGGGAACAGAGAGGTCTCAGCAGAACACTGTCACTTAGCAATATTTAAGAAGCAAGTAACTAAAGAGAAGTAAGAATCAATAGTTAAAGATGCAAGAAAGATAGAGAAGAGCACAGTCTTGGAAACAAAAGTGGAGGAGGAACTTGAAGGACAGAGTCACTAACAGTTTCAAATACGAGGACAATATCATGTAATGTAAAAATTGAAATGAGTCCATTATATTATTGGATAAAGATGTCAGTGGTGACCCAGCAGGGAAGGTTTGGTGAAATATTAAGGAAGACATTCAAGTGTAGCAATTTGAAGAAGAAATGGAAAAAGAAGGAATGAGAAAATGGAAATGGAATGAGAAAGCATGGTCTATTCTTTCCAGAAGTTTGATGTTGAAGGAAAAAAGAAAGATGAGCCATAATTTGGAGAAAAGGCTTGATGTAAGTGGGAATTTGGAGTGCACATGTATTTATTTTACTGTCCTTCACACATTTCTTACCACAGCTTTCCAATCCCTTTCCCTCTCTATCTTTTCCACCTTCCCCCATCAATGATAAAATTAATCAATTAATCAATAAAAAGGTTAATCAATAGTAAATCTAAGAGAGAAATGGAAAAATCTACTTGAGCCAACTTGGGAGACAGTTTTTCAGCAAACTCTGAGGCCTGTTCTGCAGAGGTAAAGGGGGATTACCTGGTGACTCAGACAGTAGAGAATTGCCTGTAAATATGGGAGACCCAGGTTCAATCCCTGGATCAGGAAGATCCCCTGGGGAAGGAAGTGGTAACCAGTATTCTTGTCTGGAGAATTACATGAACAGAGGAGCCTGGTGGATTACAGTCCATGTGATTGCAAAGAATCAGATGTGACTGTCACACACAAAGTGGGAAGCCAGTGTATAATGTGATTTTAGAAAGAGGATCCCTGCAATTAAGCACACATATTGATGGGAGGCTATTGCTATTTGCAACGAACAGATATGGTATCCTAGTGAGTGGTTTTAGTGTTTTTCTAAGTGTAGGGAGGTGCAAGAAACCAGATTCACAAAATTTTCTCCTGAAAATATTTTACTATCTGAAGGCCACTTCTGCCAGTTTTCCAAGTACAAAGTGCCTTATCCTGATCTTCACCCTGAGTTCCTTTCAGTTTGTACTATAGGTCAGTGATGGCAGAGGGTAATGATTTGATTCTTGTAGAACTGGATGATGGGCAACATTCTTTATTTTACAATCCCTTCCCTTTTGGCTTTAATGTCAACCCAGGTTTGAGAGGTATTCTGTGACCAAGTTGTCCCACAGTGCTAGAAATACTCATTCCCAGTTTGGGTGAGGATTTCATTGGTAGGCCACCTCATGTAGTATTACTGAAGTAGGCTTAGTAAATAGCAGCCAAAAACCCCTGTCCCACCTGTTTTACTAGTCTGTTATAATCCAGTTAATGATTTCCTCTTGTTGCTTCTTCCCAAATCTAGACTTCTAGGGTTATAATCATTGATCTCATTGAACTGTATATGTGGTCAGTGCTCTCAGTTCATCTAGTTCTTTCTGGTATAGGCTTAGAAACACATTTGGTGATGCAAGAAATAATAATCTTGTAAAATAGGCTGAATACCAGTAATATACCTCATCACATTAATAAGGTCATAAGAAAGTATTCAAGTTAAAACTTGCATTAGATGCAACTCAGTATCTCCCCAGGTTGTCTGACCCAGGCTGCTCTGCACCAGCCCTCTTAAAGGGAAATGACAAGTTGGAATCATATGTAAAGCTCACCATAGACACTTGCATGTACCAGATGAGGGGTGGCTTATCGTGTTCTCTTACAGGCTTGAGAAAGGAATGCTATCTTCTAAGGAGTTGCATGGCTGATGTCTGAAGAAGAAAAATTGATCTTCATGGTTGAGCAGGTATTTCTGCCCTTGAGGAGGTCTGGTTAATGCTCAATGTAGATGCATAATGCATGCTAGAGGTGAGGGTGGAGGCCTACATGGGTAGAGAAAAGCTTTATGTTTAAACTTTTATCTCACTTTAAAATACCAATTTTATTTCATTACCCCATCATGCTCAACAAAGAACCTCAACTACTTCGTGCAACATATAGCAACTATCAGGTAGGACCTTTCTCAACTTGTTAAGATTACCTGCTTCTCACATCTCAACTCCCCGAAGGTCTTACCTTCTGCCTTGCTATCAAGTAGAAGTGATAACCCCGTCACACATCAGAACAATTCTGTCATTTGTGCACTGAATCCCTTCCCTGCTCGCTTTTCTACCATCTAGTGTGTGTTAGTTGCTCTTGGGTCCAACTCTTTGTGACCCCAGGGACTGTAGCCCACCAGGTTCCTCTGTCCATGGAATTCTCCAGGCAAGAATACTGGAGTGGGTCGCCATTCCCTTCTCCAGGGATTGTCCCAACCCAATGATAGAACCCTGGTCTCCTGGCTTGCAGACATATTCTTTACTGACTGAGCCACCAGGGAAACCTGCCTTCTTACTATGATCTTGGATAATTATTAACTCCTCTGTATCCCAGTTCATTCCATTGTAAAGTGGAAGCAAAAACTCACTATGTTAATGTAGATTAAATAAGGGAAGCATGAAGAAAATGTTAATACAATGGCTGGTGTTTAGTAGGCACTCAGTATCTTTTCTCCCTTCCTTTTTTTAAAAAATATTTTTGGGCACATTGCCCAGCATGCAGCATCTTAGTTCCCTGGCCAGGGATCAAATCTGCGCCCCCTACAGTGGAAACCTGGAATCTTAATCACTGAACCACCAGGCAAGTCCCTCCCTTGCTTCTAATATTAAATGTATCACCTTTTTGGTACCTTATTCCATTAAGGTTTTTCCCCTATCCCTTGTCTTCCTCTGGTATAATCAATTATTAGGCTTTTTCATTAGATACTTCTGTTCTATTAGCATCTAGGATTTCCCATTTCTTTTCCATTTTTCATCTATTACATGCCAATTGTTCTTTACTCACTTATAAGCTACCTCTGCAGTTCTACCTTCTGGTCTTCGTTGTCAGTTGGGTATCTCAGCTTTCCTTCATGCAGCCACTTGATCTCTTCTAGGCCGTCCTTGTGCTGTGGGCTTATTCTACAACAGAAGCAGAGTTGAAAACAAGTCATAAGATGAGCCCGAACTCAAAGAGTGGAGAAATAAACCTCTGCTAGATGGGAGAAACTGTCAAATCACCTTGCATACAAAGAACATGGATATAGGTAAGCCATTATCTGAGGCTATCCATAAAATGAATCTACACAATAGCCAAGACTCAGAAAGAGAGCCTAATTGTTTTTCTTGCCTTTAAAGCATAGGATATTGGTATATGTACATACATGTGTTTTGCTCAGTCGTGTCTGACTCTTTGCGACACCATCAACTGTAGCCTGCCAGGGCCCCCCATCCATGGGGATTCTCCAGGCAAGAGTACCAAGTGGGTTGCCATGCCTTCCTCTAGGGTTCTTCCCAACCTAGGGATCAAACCCAGGTCTCCTGCATTGCAGGTGGATTCTTTACCATCTGAGCCAACAGGGAAGCACATGATTACTGGAATGGGTAGCCTATCCCTTCTCCAAGGCATCTTCCCAACCCAGGAATCAAACCAGGGTCTCCTGCACTCTGACAGATTCTTAACCAGCTTAGCTACCAGGGAAGCCCAGATGCAAATATAAATACATACAAATATCAAGAATACTCAAACTGCCACACAATTGCACTCATCTCACACACTAGTAAAGTAATGCTCAAAGTTCTCCAAGCCAGGCTTCAGCAATACGTGAACCATGAACTTCCAGATGTTCAAGCTGATTTTAGAAAAGGCAGAGGAACAAGAGATCAAAATGCCAACATTCACTGGATCATCAAAAAAGCAAGAGAGTTCCAGAAAAACATCTATTTCTGCTTTACTGACTATGCCAAAGCCATTGACTGTGTGGATCACAATAAACTGTGGAAAATTCTGAAAGAGATGGGAATACCAGACCACCTGACCTGCCTCTTGAGAAACATTGTATGTAGGTCAGGAAACAACAGTTAGAACTGGACATAGAAAAACACACTGGTTCCAAACAGGAAAAGGCTGTTTATTGTACCCCTGCTTATTTAACTTATATGCAGAGTACATCATGAAAAATGCTGATCTGGAGGAAGCACAAGCTAGAATCAAGATTGCTGGGAGAAATATCAATAACCTCAGATATGCAGATGATACCACCCTTATGGCAGAAAGTAAAGAAGAACTAAAGAGCCTCTTGATGAAAGTGAAAGAGGAGAGTGAAAAAGTTGGCTTAAAACTCAACATTCAGAAAACTAAGATCATGGCATCCGGTCCCATCACTTCATGGTAAATAGATGGGGAAACAGTGGAAACAGTGGCTGACTTTATTTTGGGGGCTCCAAAATCACTGCAGATGGTGATTGCAGCCATGAAATTAAAAGGCTCTTACTCCTTAGAAGGAAAGTTATGACTAACCTAGATAGCATATTAAAAAGCAGAGACATTACTTTGTCAACAAAGGTCCATCTAGTCAAGGCTATGGTTTTTCCAGTGGTCATGTATGGAAGTGAGAGTTGGACTATAAAGAAAGCTGAGCGCCAAAAAGTTGATGCTTTTGAACTGTGGTGTTGGAGGAGACTCTTGAGAGTCCCTTGGACTGCAAGGAGATCCAACCGGTCCATCCTAAAAGAAATCAGTCCTGGGTATTCATTGGTTGGACTGATGTTGAAGCTGAAACTCCAATACTTTGACCACCTGTTGTGAAGAGCTGACTCATTCAAAAAGACCCTGATGCTGGGAAAGATTGAGGGCAGGAGGAAAAGGGGACGACAGAGGATGAGATGGTTGGATAGTGTCACCAACTCGAATAACATGGGTTTGGGTGAACTCCGGGAGTTAGTGATGGACAGGGGGGCCTGGCGTTCTGTGGTTCATGGGGTCACAAAGAGTCAGACACGACTGAGCAAATGAACTGAATTAATCAATATATACTTAATTGAGTACTGGAAGATATTTATATTTCAAAACTCCTCCAAAGGTAGTAGAAAAGTTTCCCCAGTGATAAGGACAGAGGCTGTAATGAAGTTTGGAATTAGGATTTGGGAAGTGCAAACAGGCATTTATTTTAAAATTATAAAGTGATGGAATTTACCTGGGCCTTGAAGAAAGTGCTATAAAAATCAAGAAAGTTTGAGAAGCAGTACAGGAATAATAAAACTGTGAATAAAAGGGCAGATTTTAAAACAAGAGAAATTCTTCAAGGCGTCCATACTTCAGTAATTTCTTCTGTGTTGCTTTAGGCTCTGAAAGTCACAGATCCCTATATTAAACAGTAGCACTGTGTACCTTTCTTTGCAGTATTTACTAATGTTGAAACTTTACATTACATTGTGTAAGCTTCTACACAGAAGTCAGACATTGCCATTTTTCCAACTTCTTTGAGCACAAATATTTTATATATGTAAACCAGTCAGAATGTCCATGATCAACAATGCTACAAACAACAAATGATGGAGAGGGTGTGGAGAAAAGGGAATTCTCTTACGCTGTTGGTTGAAAGTTGGTGCAGCCACTATAGAAAACATTATGGAGGTTCCTTAGAAAACCATACGATCCAAGAATCATATTCCTAGGCATATACCTAGAGAAAACCATAATTCCAAAAGACACCCCACTGTTTATTCATTGTAGCACTATATACAATAGCCAGAACATGAAAGAAACTAAATGTCCATCAATAGAGCAATGGATAAAGAGGTAGTACGTATATATACAATGCAATATTGCTCAACCATAAAAAAAGAATGAAATTGTGCCACTTGCAGAGATGCATGGCACATCTGTCACACTTTATCACAGAGAGTGTGGCATCACTGACTCAATGGACATGAGTCTGAGAAAACTCAGGGAGATGGTAAACAACAGGGAAGCCTGGCATGCTGCAGTTCATGGGGTTGCAAAGAGTCGGACACGGTCGAGTGACTGAACAACAAAGTTATTCTAGCAGAGTTTCCCGGGTGGCTCAGCAGTAAAGGATCCACCTGCAGTGCAGGAGACATGGGCTTGATCCCTGGGTTAGGAGGATCCCCTGGAGAAGGAAATGGAAACCCACTCCAGTATTCTTGCCTGAGAAATCCCATGGACAGAGGAGCCTGGAGGGCCATAATCCATGGGGTTGCAGAGACAATTTAACAACTAAACAACAAAAGCAATCTATTTATTTGCAAATATTTTTGATCTTCTTTTGGAAATATTCTTACCTTAGGTACATAATTCCTTGTTGGTCTTTTGATGGTCAATTTTATGTGTCAGCTTCACTGGACTAAGTGATGCTTCGACAACTGGTAAACATGATTTCTGAGTGTGTCTGTGAGGGTGTTTTCAGAAGAGATTAGCATTTGAGTCAGTAGATTGAGTAAAACTCACCCTCATGAATGTGAGCAGGCATAATACAATCCTGGCGGTGGTTGTTTAGTCTCTAAGTTGTGTCTGAATCTTGAGACCCCATGGACTGTAGACCCCCAGGTTCCTTTGTACATGGGATTTCCCAGGCAAGAATGCTGGAGTGGGTTGCCATTTCCTTCTCCGGGGGATCTTCCCCATCCAGGAATTGAACCCTGGTCTCCTACATTGCAGGCAGATCCCTTACCAACTGAGCTATCAGAGAAGCTTAGTCCAATCCTTTGAGGACTTAAATAGAACAAAAAGGTGAAGGAAAGGTGGATTTGCTCTCTGCTTGATCTGGACATCCGTCGTGTCCTACCCTGAGACCTAGGTACTTCTGATTCCTGTATTTTCAGACTAAGTTGGGGTCTTATACCATAGAACTCCCAATTCTCAGGTCTTTTGATTCAGACTAAATTGCACCACTGGTTTCTTTCTTCCAGCTTGCAGACAGCAAGTAGATCATGGGACATCTAAACCTCCATTACTCTGGGAGTCAGTTCCTATGATATATCCTTTTATATACATCTTTAAACATCTTACTGATTCTGTTTCTCTAGAGAATCCTGACAAAAACACTTCTCCATGACATATAATTCCTATTGGAATTTATATTTAATTTTCAATTTCAACTTAATTATTACTCCTTTATAAATGACATTTATTTGTGGCAACTGTTATAGAGAGTCCTTGTCTTTGCTGTTCTGTGCTTTCACTATGTTGTGACTAACAATGGATTTCTACATATTTAACCTGTTTAGTTCACATGATGGCTTTTGAATTATAATTTGTACCTTTCATGAATTCTCAAAAAATTTTATCATTGTTTCTTCCCTGTTTTCTCTAATCTCCTTTTAGAATTTCAATTATGCGTGTGTTCATTCTTATTTTCTTTTTGTATGCCACTTAAGTTATTTTTCAAGGTTTCTATATCCTAGCATCTCTGTAAGCTGCATTTATTTATTTCATTATTAACTTATACATAATAATTTACTATCATTAGTCTATAATCTCTCTTTTAGCTTATTACTTATCTTTCTGCTCTTATATTTAACCCATCCATTGAAGTTTTGACTTAAATTATTAAGTTTAATCTCTCAGTTTCTTCTGGTTTTCCTGACCAGTAGTATAAAACAGGTAGTATTCAATATAAAGTAGAACTCGAGGGACTTCCATGGTAGTCCAGTGGCTAAGACTCCATGCTCCCAGTGCAGGGAGCCTGGGTTTGATCCCTGGTCCGGGAACTAGATCCCATATGCTGCAACTAAGCATTCTCACTCCCCAGCAAAGATCGAAGATCCTGCTTGCTATAATTATGACCCAACACAGCCAAAATAAATGAATAAGTAAAACAAATACTTTAACAAATAGACTCTCCTTTGAAAATAAATAAATAAATAAAGTAGAACTCTAAACTAGTGTGAGATAAACCAAAGACACACATTCTACAGAGTCACTTTATACCCTGTCTGCAGCTGTGGTCACAACAGACAGATTTTCACATCCTTCTACACTTCTGGTCAATAGTTTTCTTCATCCTGCTCTTTCACTAAGGATAGATTCCTTTGGAGAAACAACTATTATGAAAATTCTTCTGATTTTCTCTACTTCCATAGACCAGATATAATATCCTCATTCCAATGTAGCTATTCCCTAAAATTCCAGGTTGCTGTATCATCATATTGTCCCATCCTATGTCCCAAGAAATGCCTCAGATTTCATATTGTCTTGTGATTTTGATTTCAGCTTTTAAATCCTATTGTGTTGTTGGAGAAAGAGGAGATACTTAAAGATTTCCTCTCGTTTCTTGAGAATTCAGCCATGAATTTTAGAACATATTTATTTTAGCTTAGTTCATGCCTACATGTTATTCAGAGGAAGAGCTTGAAAGAACACTACATATACTTTAACATACAGCCATATTCTCACCACTTTGTGCTGTGTGAACACAAAAATATTTATTTAATAATACTATAGAATTGTTTGGATTGAAGGAAAAGAAAAACAATAATAAGACACATTACATATTTTTTAGTTTCTAAATGGTTTAAACATATAGAAAAATGAAAAGAATGATATTAAACAGCCAAGTTTTGACAACCCAGATATTATGAATGCTGATATTCTTCTATACATGCTTCAGTTTTCTTAGAGTAATACAATGTTGCCAAAACAAATAACTTCCAATTAGATCTACCTGAAATTTATGCATTCTTTCAGCTAACATACATTGACTCAAAAGTTAAATATCTTATACAATGCTTAGCAGTGGAGATTTAAATCACTCATGTTTAGGTCAATAATGGAACTATGCCTTTCCGAATAAAATTTTACTGTGACTGTGTTATTGATAACACAATCTTGCTTCATAAACATTTATTGAACACAGAGGAAAAATCTAGCAGTGAAAATAAAGAGGAGGAAGAAAATGTTCTAATTATGAGAAGCCTTCTTTATTCCCTACTGGCACTGTATATCTAAAAAAAATTGACTCATTTATGTATGTTATTCCTTGCCTTTCACCTCTATTTGGATTATTTATTAATCCTTGACCCAAAAAATCAATATATTGTGAATTCATTTATACACACTCAATATTAGTGAGATAAAATACAATAATGAAAGTACTATTATATAAAGAAGTACCAGATAGAACTATTATAGATACTTAGAGATGAGGTATGCCTCTTTCATTTCCTGTAGTTCACTGTACATGTAGATATAGTACTATTTCTTCCATTATGAATTGAAATATTCTTAAATTTGTTGAAGAATTTCAATAAAGCCAATGAAAAGAATTATTAATCCCCTTGAATAGTAGTGGGAAATGCACTGTAATTGGTAGGCTTCATATCAGAATTCTTGGAATTTCTCCAACTGCATTAGCAATTGGTCATCTTAATTACATGGTCCATTAGCTGAAATCTGCATTACAAAACTCCCATGCACAATTCTTGCCAACTCTGATCCATTCATTGTAAGGTCAAAGTTGCCTTGCTCATTGCAAAATGAAACTAGATATATTAAGTTAAAGTATTTTGAGCTCATTAAATATACAACCTCAAGTTAGTCACCATATCACATACAGAAAATAACTACAGCCCTAGAGACAATGCCCCCAATACTTCCAGCTCTTTATGATGTAAGGTATTTCTGCAAAAGATACGGGCATATTCAAAAAAATTTAAAAGAGAATATCCATCTTTGAGCTTCTACTTCCTGTAACTTATAGATATAGTTACTTACCATGTTGACACAAATGTCTCAGTCTAACTGATAACAACCGTTAGCATATTTGTTAAAAAACAAAAAAGTAGATTCCCTTATCACTGCCAGCAAGGATTGCTTCAGTCCAGAGGCATCCATGGAACCTTAACCAAAGCCACCTTGCAATGTTTGTTTTAGCACAGTCCCAATTCAAAGGTTCTCAGACAACCAACTAAAACTGAATGAATCTATTCAATATTCATTCCCTCACTTGCTAAGATATTAACTTCTATTTTTATCTGCAATGTGCCCCATACTGGAGTATTGCTGTTAATAAAAGACACTCATTGTCTTCAAGACACTTATGACCTGGCCCATTGTATGAAAATGTTTCAAAAAGAGTATAGATTTATGAAAGCATGTTGTTTTCTCTCACAGATCTTATTTCTCCATTTTTTTTCCCAAAGGATGTAATGAAAAACTCACTCAGATTCCTCACTAATGTCCAAAAATTATGTCTATACATTTCTTGGATCTCTACTATCTAATTTATCAAAATATTGAGGCTAACCTAGAATATAGCATATAATGAACTTAGGCTAGTATTGTTCTAATCTTAAATATTCTTGCAAATCATGTGTATGATAAGCCATTCTAGAATTTTGCCCAGTACTGAAAGCATACTTATTGATTTACATTTCAGTCTCCAGTTTTGCTTCAATATAAATGGAAACAAGAGGTGCCTGTCTCTTGTATTCTTGCATTATTTTGTTTGTTTTATTTTTTCAGTTTCCCTGAATCTTTAGAAATTACATAAGATTTCAAGTGCACATACAAGTTCTTATAGTAGCTGAGCTCCAAGTGTTCCAAGTTAGAAAAGCTGCCAAATTGTCTCTTACAGTCTTTTTCACTCAACCATGATTTCACATAATTGCTTATCCTAAACTTTCTCATTTAAAACCTGTTCCTTTTGGCGTGAAAAAGAAATGGAGGTAGTTAAGCACTTCTATTTTCCTCAACTCTATACATTACACCTGTGGATTTACTGTACAGTCACACCTTAACCCTTTTCATATCTTGAACAAAAAACAAAACCAGAAAAATGCCTTTCTATTTTCTATGTATTTTCTTATTGCAGATCTCAGCATTCATCTTACATCATATATTGTTCTGTTTCACTCTAACATACATCCTTATCTAAATATCATCCAGTCCATCTTTTCTACCAACTTTTTTAAAATCGTGTTTTATTAAATTACTATCTATGCAGCCAAACCTTATCTCTAAATATTATCTTCCTCGTTTTCTTTTTCATTTGGATCAGTTGCAATTGTGGAGTCTGATATTCCTTTTTGGAGGCTCCCAGCCTTCTTAACTCATCCTCCCTTTTAGAGGGTCAAGAAGTGGGAGCAAATCTGTTATGGTGGAAGCTTAGACACGATATGACTTAAGTCCAATCATCTTATACAAACCCGGCTGTCTGGAAATGGAAATAAAACAGTTTCCTGGAAGGAATTGTGTAGATAGGACGAGCTCTATGGAGTTCAATCTAGTTTCTAATCCTATTAGTCCCGGGGAGATAGATAAAAGGACCATTAAAGTGGTACAGATGTGTTCTGTGATTGTGATTGCACCCCAATCTCTGACAGTGCCTACCTCCTTGTGGCCAATGAAGAAACTGCTAGTGTCAGGAGTTTCAGTTAAGGAATGCTTTGGTGGTAACAAGGATGAAGGAAACAAAACTGCACTTTTTGTTATTTCTTAAACTAGCTGAGCGTTACACAGTGTTATTGAAATAGGTTGGAGATAACAGGAGCAAACTTCTTCCATCCTGGAAGCTAAAAGATAAGTCAGAGGTGGCAGAGGTAGTGATTTTAAAGATACTGCCAGAGAGCAGTGGGGTGACGATCATCATTAAATACCAGGACCATATCATCATGTACCATTACCTCTTGCTTTGTATTCATGACCCTAAACCAAAGTTAATCTGCTATCACAGGAGTTAATACACTCATTAACGGTGACTAAAGAAAGCCTAAATTATTCAGGAAAAGTTTTAGATTCAAACAACAGGGAGAATTATGTAGTGGCCACAGAGCATTCTCCTGCTTGTGAAGAATAATACTTCCATCATATATTTCTGAGAGCTTCTTCTCTGCTGTCTGAAGTGAGGTTCAAGTAATCAGAGAGAAGAGAATATCAATTAATATGGAACAGATCTTCAATGCATTCATTTAGCTGCTACTGCTACTGCTAAGTCACTTCAGTCGTGTCCAACTCTGTGTGACCCCATAGAAGGCAGCCCACCAGGCTCCCCCGTCCCTGGGATTCTCCAGGCAAGAGTACTGGAGTGGGTTGCCCTTTCCTTCTCCAATGCATGAAAGTGAAAAGTGAAAGTGAAGTCGCTCAGTCACGTCTGACTCCTAGCGACCCCATGGACTGCAGCCTACCAGGATCCTCCATCCATGGGATTTTCCAGGCAAGAGTACTGGAGTGGGTTGCCATTGCCTTCCCCATTCATTTAGCTAGTGAGCATTTATTAAGCAGTAACTTAGAATCTAGACCCTCACCATACATTTTTCCATTCATATAGTTGTTGAGAATGTATGACTTGTGAGTATCTTCTGGGGAGTCATTTATACCCAGGCTTATGTTGTCTAAGAATTACTTCCCATTAAAGGATTTCAAATCACCTTTTACAGCCAGCATTTCCACTTACTAATGATTGCAAACTTTAAAGTAACACAGCCCTTCCCACCAGGCCCCGTGATTCTCATATTAAAAACCACTTTTCTTTTGTTTTAAAAGATAGTTTGACAGTGGGTTCCATCAGTCTACCTTTTCACTGTGTAAACATGAATAGAAATTTCAGAAGCTACCTGAAAATTTGAAGTTTCAGGAAAGAACATTATTTGAGTATTTGCTATGTTCTAAGTACCTGTATTTTGCATTTTCATTTTAACATATTTAATCTTTCAGGATTTCCTGGTGACTCAGGTGGTAAGGAATCTTCCTGCAATGGAGCAGACTCGGATTCGATCCCTGAGTCGGGAAGATTCTCTGGAGAAGGGCTTGGCAACCCACTCCAGTACTCTTGCCTGGAGAATCCCATGCACAGAGGAGCCTGATGGGCTATAGTCCACAGGGTTGCAAAGAGTCAAACATGACTGAAGCAACTGATCGTGCTCACATATCTCAAATTTTACATTTTGAGCATACTGGTTGGCATTGAGTTTAACAGGCAGGACCAGAGCTCCATAGCTGTTTCCACACACTGCTGAGCCTGACCCTGCTCTGGGCTGCCCAGGTGATGGTTTGAGATTGGCATCTGCCCGTACACCTACTTCTTGTCTGGCTAAACTGCTGTTTCACCACCGTGACAAAACACCCATTTTCTTCACTTTTATTTTCATCCACAGTGGACTCTTTGTCTAAAAATAGAGAAGGATTGTACAGGGTTGGTTGGCTTTCTTCCCTACAGATCTGGTTCTATCTATCTACCTTCCCCCTTGCCTTTCTAACTAACATAGCTACACCCTATGGGAAGTTTCTATTCTTGCCTTCGTGACCAAGACACAGTTCTTCTCATCATTCACCACCATCTTGGCATTTTCATTTTTTTTAATTCACCACCACCTTAACAAATCTCTATTATATTCTTCTCAGAAATAGGTATTTTATTAAAAATTATTGATTGAATTGGTTGAAAGGTTTTCAATCACTCAAGGCACAAACCTTAACTTTCAAGTGCCTGTTTTCAAGTGAGGTCCAAAGCATTCAACTCCTCTCTCTTAAAATCTCTGAGTCTTATCTTCCCCCACCTCCCAACATGCTTCTCTTCCACCTTGGCCCCTTCTTTTTTTTTAAATGTGGGTAATTTATCTCCTCCAATCTATCGCACCCCACAGTCATCATTTATACTGTCTTCTAAGTTGACAAAAGGACAACAAATAAAAGAGCCTCCCATTTGTTATCTTGATCCATCCTCCTTACAAAGTAATGATAAAATTATTGCATCACATTGTTTCTATTACATATTTAACACTTTTCAAATGCCTTTTATTTGTTAGACTTCACATAAAATATTAGGAAGATATTATAGAAAGAACTAATAGACAATCACTAAAAAATTACTCTCCACCCATAAAAGAATTTATAGATAAATGTAGAATCAGGTGAATAGGGTGTAGAAGGGCATAAATTCCAGTGATACAAATAGGTAACAAGGATTTAAGATTGGACATGAAAATTCAAAGAAGACACCAAGCGCTCCCAATAAAATCTGGTCAGTAAACTTGCCTCTATTCTGCTGCTGCTGCTGCTGCTGCCGCTGCTGCTAAGTCGCTTCAGTCGTGTCCGACTCTGTGCAACCCCATAAATGGCAGCCCACCAGACTCCCCCATCTCTGGGGGTCTCCAGGCAAGAACACTGGAGTGGGTTGCCGTTTCCTTCTCCAATGCCTGAGAGTGAAAAGTGAAAGTGAAGTTGCTCAGTTTTGTCCGACTCGTAGCGACCACATTGACTGCAGCCTGCCCGGCTCTTCCATCCATGGGATTCTCCAGGCAAGAGTACTGGAGTGGCTTGCCCCTATTCTAGGTAGGTATAATTTTTGAGGTCTTAAGCTCAAAGAGGATGCCTAATAGAAGGAGGGACTTCCCAGGTGGCTCAGGGGTAAAGAATCCATATGCCAAACAGGAGAGCAGTAGACGTGGGTTTGATCCTTGGGCCAGGAAAATCCCCTGCAGAAGGAAATGACAACCCACTCCAGTATCCTTGCCTGAGAAATCCCATGGACAGAGGAGCCTGGAGGACTACAGTCTATGAGTCAGACAAGCCATAGCGACTCAACAGCAGTAATGGAGGAGCCCCGAGCGCCGCAGGATCAAGCTCACCTGTTAGGTGTTCCTTGTGTTCCACCACAGCGCCCAGCAGTCTTACGTGGCTTCACAATCACACTTTGCTCCCAACTTGTCTCCAGCCCCACTATTCAAGGCCCCTTTCAAAAGTACCCCATCCTTACTTCTTCCTCCATTTTTTATCCTCTTATCAGGTAATTCCCAATGTTTTCTATAAAATTACTTTTTACAGCTTTCCCCCATCCAGACATTGAATTTCCATTTTGAGAAGATCTGGATAAAAATCTCTTGATAAATATGTAAGATGCAGTTCATTCTCAGGGGAGGGGAAGGAAAACATCTTGCAATATTGTAAGCCATGATCCACAGGGGTAAAATTTATGTTTCAATAAAATATATACAGCCAGTCATCTTTTCCCACGTTCTCCTTTCTCTTCCTAAACCCCATGCTTTATGAGAATGAATAAAGGAAAAAATGCCTCTTCTATTTCCAATTCCTTTCCTTAATTTCAGAAGTAGCAAATATAGCACAGACTTTAATCTCTAGTATCTTCTGAGCCCTTACTCTTCCCTACCACTTCTATATGTCATTGTACTCATTCAATAAGTATTTAGACAAGTCTTTGATAGCTTCTGCAGATACAGAATATAAAAGATCATCTCAGTGACCCTGAGTCAAGTGGGAAAGGCCTTGAAGTATGATGACTAACATGGATAATACTGTCCGTGGGGTGTTATAAAAACCCAGAGAACAGGCATCTATTTCTCAACTCTGTGGTGGAAGACGTGAGTGGAGGAAGCAGATACAGAAAAGGCCTCCAAGAGTGTATAAGACTTGAGCTACCACTATCGCAATCAGTAGGGCTACCACCCATCAAAATGTTTAAACTGGAAGCCAAGGACTCAGCTGCTCCAACTTACTCCTCAACTTTTCCCTCAATGAGTTCTGTTGATGCTGCCTCTTGCCTCCTTAAGATCATTCGAATTTTTCCAATTGTTTCCCTATCTTTCTCCAGAATCTTAAAATAGCCTGCTAATTGCAGAATCATTTCCCTCCAATCTTTTACCCACTCTTTATTATTGGTTTTACTTTCCTAAAATTCAAGACCTAAAATCCTCAGTGGTTGCCAAACACTCTGTAGATAAAATAGAAACAGCTCAATATGTCTCAATTTGTTCCTTTGAAGGCACACAGTACAATGATTAAGAACATGAAGCCTAGAACTTCAGTTCAAATTCTGTCATCTAACACCTGGGGGTCTCAAGCAAGCACACAATCTCTTTAAGTCTCCAAATTCTCATTTCTAAAATGGGGATATCTCTTCATATGATTACAGTGAAGACTAAATAAGATAAATCCTCTAATATTCTTAGAATACTGTCTGGCACATAGTAATAGAAAACAACGCGTGTGTGCTCAATAGTGTCCAACTCTTTGCAACTCCATGGACTGCAACCCACCAGGCTCTTCTGTCTATGGAATTTTCCAGGCAAGAATACTGGAGTGGGTTGCCATTCCCTTCTCCAATAGAAAACAATGCTAGCTGTAATAATTATCTCTCCAGTTCCAATTTCCCTGTTAACTCCCGTTCTATGCTTGTATGTGACGAATCTCCTTCCTGTTACTCTTAGTTACCATATTTCCTCATCTTTGTATTTTTCACATGCTTCCTTCTCTACTTGGACCTCCTTTCCAAGCCTTCTCAAAACTAATACCAGCTTCCCCAGTGTGGAGTTTAAGTTCTTTTCCTTTTGGTTTCCGCCACTCTCTCACACACTTTATCCATACTAACCACTCTGTTCTCTTTTGTTGTTTTATGAATTCCTTAAGGGCTTATTCCTCTAATACCTAACACTTTCAGTGGCTTATATAGGTATAGTAGTTTGGGGGAGCAATCAATCTAATTTTCAATTACATATACAAATTGATCTGACTAGGAACTACATTATTATTATAATTTCTAGAATAGTCAAGCTTTATAAACTGTGCTTTTAAAATACTTATTTCTTTATGTCAGGATCTCTGTCTCATTCACTTCTACTTCCACTGCTCATTGCTAGCAACTAAAAGAGTGTCTTCTATAGAATAAATATTCAGATGTGTTAATTAAGTGTAAAGGAAGCAAAATAACTTTAAGTTACACGATTCTAAGAGTCTATCTGTGTAAATGAAGCATGGAAAAGTAAGCTTGGGATCCACTTTACTTCTCTACAAATGAATGCCACTGGGTCTTATGTCTTTAATCTTGAAGGTTTATATTATTTTTAAATGAACAACAGAAAAAAGTAATGGATACAGCATTATTCAAAGAGAAATTTTGAAAGGAAGAAAATCTGAGGATTAATGTCCTTAATATTCATTTCTGACAGCCTATGTTCAAGCTTAGGTTGTCTGGTCAACATTTGGATCTGACTCGTAGTTTCCAAATCATGGTGTGTCGTGTTCTAAGTCAATTCCCTAGAAGAGATTTAGGGATAACTTTTTCACAGGTTTTCTCAATTAAAGATGCATCTAGCTCTTTGCCCACATCACCCACATCTGCTCATAAAAAATGAATAATGGAACACACATGTGCTGACTTGCGATTCATTTCAGTCTTTTGCAGGTGCAAATGCAAGTTTTAAGGTGCAAAGTGGAGCCACAAACATTGTGGGTTTGTCCAGCTGAAATTCTAGGCTTTAATCACATCTAAATAACTCCTCAGGTGATGCAATCACAGGATTTTGCCCACAAAAGGGGTGTAATAAATATTGTAGATTGACCTGGTATATATTAACAGATGAGGCTACATTATTTACAGAAAATGAAACCCAGCTAATTTTCACCAATCTGGTTTTTGCTAAAGCATTCTTTTCATATATTAACCCCAAATTCACCTTGAGTTGGTTTCAAAGCAACTTCAACCAAATATAATAGGAAATAAAATACTTTGATTTGTATACATAACCTTTTCAGGGATGTACATTGACAGATAACTCCAATCTACTGTAATGACTACATGCCCTTGCAGCTGCAGTAGTTCTAGCAGACAAACTAAGTCAACACTCTGTTACAAAAAGTAATAGAGAAGCTCACTGATGCAGATAATCCTGAACAGCAGAAAATCCCCAAATCATTTCTTTTCAGCTTGGGTATGCCTTTAAGAATTTGTTTTTCAGCAGCCATCCATTCCTAATTTCATTTTCCTTAGGTTAAAGCTCTGTGATAATACACCTTACTACTGATTAAGTTGTCACCTACCTTTCATTCGTCGATACATACAAGAGGGTGTCCCTTGCCAGGGAAGATGATGTAGGTAACAGAACCATTTGAAGATGGAGAGTAGAGTTTTCTTTTCCGAGGGAAATATCTTCATAGCCACCCCCTGTGGCCAGATATCCATGAAGTTTATTAAACACGGTATGCTCTGCAGTTTCTGATGCCCAGCTGTACTTTAATTGCTACTTTGTTTGAGTAAAGAGCATACCATTTACTCTACAACTTCCTTGTTTTCTTTATTAACTGCAGAAACCCAGGTTATAAAGAACACAGACACACACTTTCATGTCAATATTGTAAATGTAATATTGTATCGTAACAATGGGGATGTGTGCATGGTCAGTTGATCAGTCCAATCCTTGTGACCCCATGGATTTAGCCCACCAGGCTCCTCTGTCCATGGAATTTTCCAGGCAAGATTACTGGAATGGGTTGCCATTTCCTCCTGCAGGGGACCTTCCCAACTCAGAAATCGAACCTGCCTTTCCTGCATTAGCAAGCAGATTCTTTACCTCTGAGCCACCTGAGAAGCCCTAACAATAGGAATACATTATTTTTAAAACAGCAGATATGAACGTAAACATTATACAAGGGAATATCAGAAAGGAGAATTTTCCAAGGAGCTTTGTTTTGAAAAATATAGTGATACTGGGAAAGAGTTCAAAAGTCAGGGAAAGAGAGAAAGGAGATTTCCCTGTTGGTTTCATGCTTAAATATATTTATCTCCTCTCATAAACCCTGAGGCAGAGAAAAATGAAAATTAAGCTCTGCCTTTACACTTTACTTCTGTTACAACACTTTTTGACCCAACCCTTCTTGCTCTGTTTGTCCAAATCCTGCCCATTTTTCAAAGTACAGCTCAAATCCTGCTTCTCTTGTAAAGCATTCCCTGACCATTTCATCTGGAAGCAATCTTTCCTTCTTCTAAGCTTCCACGCGACTTATTTTCCATACCACTCATTTAGTACCTATTATTTACTGACTAGTAGAGATATAATGTTTTCAGAATTGTTGCAGCCATTGTAGAGACTTTTTATCCTTTTGTATAGAAAGTAAATTTGTATTTTTAAAAGCAAGATAAGTCGGTGTGTCTTTATTGTTCTTCATGGATCTGAAGTTTAGTTTGTTAAATTATAGACTATATCATGATAACTATAAATATACACATATGTATGTATGATTAGATGTGTATACATGTGTTTATGTATATATATATGTATATGGTGGTCTAGTCATTAAGTGGTGTCCAACTCTTGTGACCCCCATGGACTATATGGCCTGCCAGGCTCCTCTGCCCTTTGGACTTTCCAGGCAAGAATACTGGAGTGGGTTGCCATTTCCTTCTCCAAGGGTTCTTCCTGACCCAGGGATTGAAACTGGGTCTACTGCATTGCAGACAGATCCTTTACCAACCAAGTCATCAGGGAAGCCTGTATATATGCACATAAACACTTGTTTTTCTCATACAAATATCCTGTTGTAGAACTGAAATAATGTTTATTCAGGAGCTTATTAAAATACATCAATAACTGTTAACAATTACAAATTTATTGAATTTATGCTATTTTCCCACTTCGATGATAGATGAAGACTGGAAAGAAGCACAGCATATCTTTGCATTTTCCATCTTTGATGAAAATTTTACAAGAGGGAAAATACATATACTTAGGATAATACAAAATTAGATTTTATTTCTGAAATTAAGATCCTCTTCTTTTTATTCAGTAGATAAAAAACATCAGTTTTACTTTTCTGAAGAAAAATATATGTGTACACAAACAAAAATTACTTGGCAACTAGCTAACAGCCTTAGATTCTAATCTAGCATCACCATCAACTACCGGGAAGAATTAACCTTTCTGTCCCCTGGTTTCCTCAGTTGGTGATGAGATAGACACCAATTCAATTAATAGCATTATTTCCATTTCAAATTTCAATATCCATGTATGATTTTGTTCATATAAAAATTCAATTCTAGTGAATTTTTAAAAAATATATATATATATATCATTAGCTTCTATAGTTATGTAACTTATTGTAATCCAGGCAAAATTTTCCATTTCCAGAAACTGATAAAGTTGAAGTGATTAAAATAAAATTATAGGAGTATTATCTACACCTACATTACCTTTTTATAAGTGTAATTATTTCCTGAATTAGCATCATGCTAAAGATGATGGAAATCATTTAAAGCAGACCAGCAGAAAAAGGTCTTTTAAAGTCCCTATCTCTGGGCTGGGTATATCCTTAGAAAAATTCCGCCTTTATTCTGGACTAATGAATGTGTGCATGCATACTAAGTTGCTTCAGTCATGTTCAACTCTGCGACACTATGGACTATACCCCGCCAGTCTCCTCAGTACATGGGATTTTCCAGGCAAGAATACTGGAGAGGGTTGCCATGCCCTTCTCTAGGTGACTAATGAATATTCTACTGTTTTTAAGATGCCCTTTCAATTTCCAACACTGAGTGTACTGCTTTCTATGCAATTCAAACACAATCAAGCTTATACCACTGTTATTCTATGCTTCTGGATTGTGTCTCCAACATCTCCTAGAAAGGACTTTGAATTCCAAAGATATTTGTTAAAACATGTTATAAGATAAAAGGACTTCCCTGGTAGCTGAGCTGGTAAAGAATCTACCTGCAGTGCAGGAGACCCCGATTCGATTCCTGGGTCCGGAAGATCACCTGGAGAAGGGATAGGCTACCCACACCAGTAGACATGGGCTTCCTTGGTGACTTAAACAGTAAAAGAATCCTCCTGCAATGCAGAAAACCTGAGTTTGATCCCCAGGGTGGGAAGATCACCTGAAGGATGGCATGGCAATCCACTTCAGAATTATTGCCTGGAGAATCCCCATGAACAGAGGAGCCTGGTGGGTGGGCTACAGTCCATGGGGTAGGAAAGAATCAGACATGACTGAGCAGCTGAACACAGCACACCACATGAAACAAATAGATGGCAAGAACATAGCTCTCTGCCTATATCAAAAGGTCAGCTCACAACAAAGAGGTCTTCAAACTCATTTTATTTTTACATTTCTTGTCAAAATAACAGTGACTTATGAAAAGGGAGTTGATTTTTAAATTAGTAATATTGTTTTGTGTTGTCTACTAATCATCTGAAAATATAGATTATTTCCAAGGAAACAAAAAACCTAGAGTGAGGGCCTAATCTAGATGAACACTCTAAGAATATGCATATATTAAATATAATTCATATGTAAATATATATGCATATAGATATATAATACATGCATATGCTTGCAGTAATATATAATAAAATTTATTATGCTATATATTCTTAGAATTTTAAGTATATATATGTACTTAAATATGTATACACTTAAGTATATATAAAGTACATATATATATGTATATATATATATCTGTGTATATATATATATATATACTATACGATCCATGGAATTCTCCAGTCCAGAATACTGGAATGGGTAGCCATCCCCTTCTCCAGTGGATCTTCTCGACCCAGGAATTGAATCAGGGTCTCCTGCATTGCAGACGGATTCTTTACCAGCTGAGTGAGCTACCAGGGAAGCCCATATATTATATATAATTCATACATAAATACATAATATATATGCACACAGATATATGATACATGCATATTCCTAGAGTAAAATAAAATTTATTACATTATATATTCTGTCTTTAGAATTGTAAGTATATATATATATCTATATCTATATATATGTGTGCTAAGTAGCTTGCTTTAGTCATGTCTGACTCTTTGTGACCCTCTAGACTGTAGCTCACCAGACTCCTCTGTCCATGGGATTCTTCAGGCAAGAGTACTGGAATGTGTTGCCATTTCCTCCTCCAGGGGATCTTCACTACCCAGGGATCAAAACCTCATCTCCTGTATTGGCTGGATTCTTTACCACTGAAACACTAGGGAAGCCTACACACACACACACACACACACACATACACAGTCCCAGGCTTAGGATGATTCAACCGACAATTTTTCAACTACTATGGTACAAAAGCAACACACATTCATTGGAAGCCAAAATTCAAACTATGATCTTTTCTCAGCTGGTATTATGCCACATGATACTCTCTTCTAATGCTGCAGCAGAGGGAACCTCAGTTCCCAATGAGCCAGGAGCTCACAAGGGTAAACAAGCAATACATTTAAAAACACTCTGTACCCATACAACTGTACTATTTTTCACTTTCAGTACACCATTCAATGAATTACATGAGATAGTCAACACTTTATTATAAAATAGGTGTTACATTACATGATTTTGCTCAACCATAGGCTAATGTAAGTGTTCTGAGCACATTTAAGGTAGGTTTGGCTAAGCTATTAATTGTGATATTCAGTAGGTTGAAAGAAAGTGGAGATGAAAGTCGCTCATTTGTGTCCAACTCTTTGCAAACCCATGGACTATACAGTCTGTGGAATTCTCCAGATCAGAATACTGGAGTGGGTAGTCTTTCCCTTCTCCAGGGGATCATGCCCAACCCAGGGGATCAATCCCAGGTCTCCTGCATTGCGGGTGGATTCTTTACCAGTTGAGTCACAAGGGAAGCCCAAGAATACTGGAGTGGGTAGCCTAGCCCATCTCCAGGAGATCTTCCCAACCCAGGAATCGAACCGGGGTCTCCTGCATTTCAGGCAGATTCTTTACCAACTGAGATATCAGGGAAGCCCTGATAATCAATTATGTTGTTCAGTAGGTCAGGTGTATTAAATGCATTTTCAACTTACAATATTTTCAACTTAACAATTGGTCTTTCAGGACATAACCCCATCCTAAGTCAAGGAAAATCTTTCTCTGTGAGTGTGTGTGTGTGTGTGTGTGTGTAGAGAGAGAGAAAGAGAGCAAGCAAACAACCAGATATACAGATACTTGGGCAAACTGATCGCAAAGAGTCGGACACGATTAAATTGATTTTAAAGAGAACGCCAATAAGCCTCATGAATATGGTAACTTAGAGGCAAAGACCTAACCCACAAACCCTCCAAAATGAAAGTGTTCAGGCAATTGAGAAACCAAACTCCTCTCTTAGCTACCCAGGCACTGCACTGAACAGAGAAGGAATGTAAAAGGAAAATCTAGTTCAGGGCCAGACTTGATCCAGAAAATGACTGGATCCGACGTAAAGCTTCTCGGATTGTTCCCCAGCCCAAACTCAAGAATCTCAGGAATTTTAGGAAGTGAGAGAATTTGAAAATTTACAAATGCAAGGTTTGATAAGAAACTGGGAGCAAAGAATTATTCTGTTTTTCACAAATTTCAGTAATGAATGTTATATTTACTGCCAGGACTGTACGAGTAAAACAAAGAAGTCCAACACCTAGTACATGAAAACAGAGGATACTGTCTGAGCAAGCTGTCCCAGACAGCTTTGGGGCCAGGAAAGTAGCTCACTTTTTACTCATGTTGGTTGTGAGCAGACAAGAGAGATGCTATAGACAGGAGGTAGAAAAAACACTGTGAGAGGGCCCCCAACCTCACAGAAACTAGAATAAAGATTGGGTGTTGTGTTATAATCTATTTTTGTGATGCTTTGTACTAACCCAAGAGATTAGGAAAACTGAGGAAATAGAGTTACCACGTAAAAATCTTCATATTCCATAACTCAAAAGAGTCAATTGCAGGTTATAAAGGTTGTATAACAAAACATAATTTGCTCATCTTAAAATGTGTTTTTGTTTTACATTTTGGGGGAAAAATTCATTATATAGCATTTTCAGTTCAGTTCAGTCACTTAGTCATGTCCGATTCTTTGTGACCCCATGAATCGCAGCACGCAAGGCCTCCCTGTCCACCACCAACTCCCGGAGTTTACTCAAACTCATGCCCATCGAGTCGGTGATGCCATCCAGCCATCTCATCCTCTGTCGTCCCCTTCTCCTCCTACCCTCAATCGCTCCTAGCATCAGGGTCTTTTCCAATGAGTCAACTCTTTGCATGAGGTGGCCAAAGTATTGGAGTTTCAGCTTCAACATCAGACCTTCCAGGGAACACCCAGGACTGATCTCCTTTAGGATGGACTGGTTGGATCTCCTTGCAGTCCAAGAGACTCTCAAGAGTCTTCTCCAACACCATAGTTCAAAAGCATCAATTTTTCGGCGCTCAGCTTTCTTCACAGTCCAGCTCTCACACCCATACATGACCACTGGAAAAACCATAGCCTTGACCAGATGGACCTTTGTTGGCAAAGTAATGTCTCCGCTTTTTAAAAATATGCTATCTAGGTTGGTCATAACGTTCCTTCCAAGGAGTAAGTGTCTTGTAATTTCATGGCTGCAGTCACCATCTGCAGTGATTTTAGAGCCCCAAAAAATAAAGTCTGAAATAAATAAATTAAGTCTGACACTGTTTCCACTCTCCCCATCTATTTCCTATGAGGTGATGGGACAAGATGCCATGATCTTAGTTTTCTGAATGTTAAGCTTAAAGCCAACTTTTTCACTCTCCTCTTTCACTTTCATCAAGAGGCTCTTTAGTTCCTCTTCACTTTCTGCCATAAGAGTGGTGTCATCTGCATATCTGAGATTATTGATATTTCTCCCAGCAATCCTAATATAGCATTTTAAGTTTTTACTTAACCAAAAGCCAGTTTGTACTATTCTTATATCCTAATATTCAAGACCTTCAAATGGTTGCCTGTAGTTAGTAACTTTTAGATATACTGATGTTTTCACTGAAGTTGGATAACAAGTATCTTTGAAGGGAAACACATCTTGCATTTATTTTATCCCCTCTCGGTGTGTAACAGAACCTGGAGCACCGGTTTGATATATGGAGGTGTGCACACAGCAGGGCATTCACTTGAACGCACACATTAACTATGTCTCATCCACCAATGAGAAATATAAGACAACAGCTGAGATTGCGGCCATTAATCTTAAGTAAGATTTATTACGGTGTCAAATTAGATTCTAAATTTCGATTCTCTAAGAAATTGGAAAAATGAGTGAGAAATCACCTCAAAGGATATTTTTGTCCTATTTTATGATATATATTTCCTTCACAGTAGTCTTCTTGTTGACCTTTGCTAAGCATGTATCGTCCAAAGTTAACAGACACTCATTTATTGTTATAGTAAGATCTAGAAAATTTGTTTTTTCATCAGCACCTTTTCCTGGCTGTAACTGACATGAACTGGAAGAAGGGAACGGGGGCAAAATAATTTAAGAAAAAGGAGAGAAAATGTCTTACACAGAGAAAAGCAGGAAGGTGGTCATAAACATCTATACCAAAGGGGGCACACCCCAAACTGGCACCCACCAACTCCCCAACCTTCCTCATAGGCAAGGTTTAGCATATTCGGTTGTTGTTTGTTAGTCCTATTCATTTTTTTATTGCAATTCAGTAAGTAAATGGGAATTCAAGAAAGTAATTTCCTACCCTTTGGTGCCATCATGTGGCCAAAATGACTAAGTACCAAGAAAAGTAGATCTCCAGGGTAACCCAAGGTTTTGATATTTTCTTTTCATTCAAAATGTAATTACCCAGAGAATGAAAGTTTATTTCAGAAAGAAATACAATTACCTTTACTATAATTGAAATCTTCCAACCAACAAATCATAGCTCACATGTCTACCTAGGTAGTTCATTGAGTGGAATAAAAATGTACCTTAAATTTTTAAGCAACTGTGAAATTATAGCTGTGAATTTGGAATTAATATAATATTCATGTTTTGAAGTTACATAGCCATGACCTAAAGTTTTTAGAATGTTTTAAACCAATTATAGTAATACCTTATATTTATTTATTTATTTGTACTCTATGGTATCATAGGGTAGCGTGTAGGGTAGCATGATAAAGTACCTCAGAGGTCTCCAACAAGATATTATGATATTACAAGAAAAGAATATGCTATTTTAAGGAGACAAATTAAGGACTATGGCAAAGCAATGGTTTTGAAAGTATATCTAATGTATATCTGAGAACTTCATACCCAGATGAATCACTCATGGGTGATTCAGTATTTGAAATCATTACAACAAAGTACATCTAAAATATTACAAAAGATGTTTTACTAAAAGTCTAATCCAATTACATCTTGTTCTACTATTTGTATGTCTCTACTGTTTGTTATATCCTTGTTATTATCCCTGGCTCATATTATATCATTGCTTAGCTTTATTCTGGGCTTCCCAGGTGTTGCTAGTGGTAAAGAACCTGCCAGCCAATGCAGAAGACACAAGAGATGTGGGTTCCATCTCTGGGTCAGGAAGATCCTCTGGGGAAGGAAACAGCAACCCACTCCAGTATTTTTGCCTGAAGAATCTCACGGAGAGAGGAGCCTAGCAGGCTACAGTCCACAGGGTCATAAAGAGTCGGACACAGCTGAAGCAACTTAGCATGTTCGCAACCTTTACATCAGTGGGGGTACAAAATGCTCATTATTCACCTATTTTCTCAATCCAAATAATTTTGTGTGTGAATTGTTAAAGTTTTCTCAAAAAAAAATGAAATTTTCTCATATAATGAATATTTGGTCCCTGAATGATGCCTGGTGATGCCTAAATCTGATTTCTTCCCATTGGTCCTCAAAATTTCATCCTCTTCACTCTCATTTTGCCTTCATGGCATTTAGAAACTGAAAAATCCCACAAATTTCAAGCATAAGGTACGGATTCTCTGTCTAAGGGGTAGAAAATTTCACTATACATATGTCTTGCTTAGCTCAGCTTTTCTTATTTACTAGAAAAGCCACAGACAGAGAAAAATAAAACTGCTGATCTGGCTTTTACCCACTGTCGTTCTTAGAGTGTCCTCTTCCCATCTTGTTCATACCTAGCACTTTATACAGTATTTCCACATTTTCAGAATTACCATCATATTTTCAGAAACACCATCATCAACTTCAGTTATAATAAAAAGCAGCCTGAATTGCTTGCTTTTCTCTTTCTTGTCTCAGAGACAGATCTTATGTGTGGAAATGTAATAATTTGTCCTCATTCAAAGTCAGTGGTGATCTCCTTTTGTGACCCAGCCTCCAGCATTCTTTCAGTAAAATCACAGTGCTAATCCCATCTTGGCTTTGGGCATATGTTGCCCTCATTTGGCCCCGGTAACGTTGTTCAGGATGGATCATTATCTTTAACATTATCCCAAGGATGAAGAGAAGTTAAATCTCCCTCCATTGTAAAACATCAAAGGCCCCTTTCATTGGCAAGAGTTACCAAAAAGGACATGGTTTCTGCCCTGATAAAACTCTCCAAGGCCCCCAGTCTGAGGGAGGAAGCTTGGGAGCCGTTGTCACTGTATATGAAAAGGAGTGCTCTCATCACCTATAGCCACCTTGGGGCAGGACAAGACTATTCTATGTCAAACGCCATACAATGTTCAAATATTTAAATGCCGTCTCATCATAATTCTATTCCCCTCTCATGCCAAGACGGTTTCCAATGATATTATCTCTTACTTTTCCTTTCTTATGTACTTTTTGGGAAGGGAAAGAAATTTAGGAGAGAACTGAGGATCTGATTTAGTTGGGGTCTAAGAAAAGAATAATTATAGCAGAAAGTATTTAATGCATAAAATTAATTATGTGTGTTTATAGAGGGAACAGTCAAGAAACTCAAGAGACCATCAATAGCAAGAAGCCACCACCAATCTGTAAATGGAAGAGAGAAATGGGTGAGACAGTGTAGGAGGAACCCAAGGGATGGCACCTGGCAGGAATCGTGTCGCTCCTTTCCATGAGGAGCTGGAGCCATTTATGCTCCAGACATGCATGTGCACCTGAGGCTTTTTATCCCCTTCTTCTCCCTTTCTGCTGCCTTCTCATTTCTGGCTAAAGTGCAAACTTACCATAACCCTTCTCAACAAGGAAGCTTAAGATCCACACCCTATGTGAGTCAGCCTCCCTGATACGGGGAGCAGAACAGAACTGGGAAGAATGGATCTGGGTCAAACTAACTCAGGACTGGAACAGAACCCTAGGCTAGTAGGAAAAATCCTGTCATTGGGTATTTGTTGGAAGGCAAAGAGAAAAATCTGAAAAGCTATAATCCTAGCACATACCTCCCCTAGTTGTCAATGCTTACATTTTGTGTCAGCCATTATCGTTTTAGAACAATCCTTGATTGGTGTTTCTAATCAAAAGGTTTTCTTTTATTAAAAAAAAGAAACATTTTTTTATTTCTTTGATATGTTACAATTAAGAATAATATAAAATTTATTAATATTAATTTCCCTTTTTTAAAAGATAAAGTATTCTTTCTCTCTGCTTAAAATGAAGTTACTGTGAAAATAATTTTCAACTAAATTAGCTTTCCATTTTACTACCTACTACTTGTAATGAAAAGACATCTTCCAGCAGTGATGAAAGCATAATTTCTAATGGTTCACAGCAAACAGAGTTTTCATTTTTTGATAAATTGGGGACAGTCAAAAGCAAAATCATAACTCTGAAGTAATTTTATTTCAACTGAATGTATTTTTAGATGGCATTTTTCAAGAACTTTTGTCCCACTAATAATAACACTTTAATTTTATTATTTTTAATTAATAAATTTTGCAAATGTTTAGTCTAAGAAAACAAATCCATATGTGTAGTGCACTGTTTCTATAATCTATTAACTAATTGTATAAAATATTCTGTTTTATTTCTACCATCAAAATAATCACCAATTTCTGCTACTATTTTTTGATGGATTGATACCTCACATAAAGCATTGTAAAACACATACATAACTGACAAACATGCATTCTAAATAGAACCAGTTCCAATTTCCTATTGTAGTTTGGGAGGGGTGAATATCTATGAAGTTTAAACTTAATATAAAGATTCAATTATTTTGCTAGCAATCTCTCTAATTAACCCTCTAGACTATAAATTCATTAAATAGAAATGATAATCAAACTGTTTGCTTCTACTCTCACAGCATAAATGAACCATTTTTCCCTTTTAGCAGGAAAAACCTGTAATGTGAGTTCTCTATAACATTCATTCTCCAATATATTACTCTGTATGTCATACTCCCCTATTCTAAACCTGAATTGTTTTTGACCCAATTTGAGGATAGTTAAGGAAGTGTATTATGCTATATTCTGACAATATCTTGGCAGTTAATATTGTAAGTTTTAAAAGGCAAATTGTATTCTCTGACCTCAATATATGGTACTTAGGAAGCTGTCTCCCTCCCTTCTTTAGGTCATCATCATTTTCTTATCCCAAATAGTGCCTGTGCTTTTTTACAGAGCTTGTTCATTGTTACATAACATCCCAGACTCTTTCTTTTTTTTATTGTTACAACCTTGGTAGTAACATAAACTTCAGTAACCCATAGGCTTCTCATGGACTTTAAAAGAAATGAAATTTAATCTTATTAAAATAGCATACAAAGATCTTCATGATTTGGCTCCTATCTGCCTCATCGCCACTGTTCTTTCACATTTTTACTGAAACCTTATCAATTTGTATACTGCCTTCAAATACGTCACATTAACTGTATTGATCCTGTTGTTCCTTTTACTTGGAATGACTGTGTCTTTACTAATTCTTGTGGTAACTTCTCATTCTTTAACACATGCAAATTATCATTTCCTCTGGGAAGCCTTCTCTTTACAGTTAATTCATCCCTCCTTGGACTGCCAGACAGCATATGAAGATTACTCATTCACATATAAAGTTTTCCAGTGAGCTGCTTAAAGTCACAGACCATGTGTTTATCACTGTGCCTGCCCTTAATAGGTGCTCAACAAACATTCTTATGAATTAAGAATGAAATTTGCTTTGTAAGCTCCTAAAACATAGTTCACTTTAACTTTAAAAACTATAGCAAGTTAGATTTATTTTATAATGGTTTTTAATGTCTGATCTTGAAATTTTACTAAATAAGAGGTTACTGTTTCAGTAGTCTAGAAAAATATAAGTGGAGTTACATTCAGAAGGGACCGGTGCAACAGATTAAAATCCCTGAAGAAAACACGGACTTCACCGGAAGGACCTATAGATATCGAGAAGTATAAGCTGGAACGAGGAGATATCTGAAACTGAGCCGAACCCACACTGACCGAAACAGCTCCAGAGAAATTCCTAGATATATTTTTTTCTTTTTTCTTTTTCTTTTTTTTTTTTTAAGTAAGAAAAAAAAAAAAAAATTTTTTTTTTCTTTTTTCTCTTTTATTTTCCTTTAAAATTCCCTATTACTCCCCCATTACTCCTTAACTTTCATTTTCATAAGATTTTTACGATTTTTTTAATTAGGTAAAACAATTTTTTTCTCTTTTTTTTTTTCTTCTTTTTCTTCTTTTTTTTTTCCTTTTCTTTTTCCTTCTTCTCTTCTATTTTCTATTTTTCTTTTTCTCATTTCTTTTAAAGTCATCTAGTACTCCTCTTACTACTCCTTAATTTTCATTTTCAATACACTATAACCTTACAGGGGGAAAAAAAAAAAAAAAAAAGAAGAAGAAGAGAAGCCCTATTTTTAAACCAAACTTCATATATATTCCTAAAATTTTTTTTTTTGTGTGTTTTGGTTTTTGTTTTTAATATAGTATTTTTAAGAGTCTAACCTCTACTCTAGATTTTTAATTTTTGTTTTTCAGTATATGATATAAATTGTGAACATTTAAGAATCCAATATTCAGCTCCCATTTTTATTCAGGAGTGTGTTGATTATTCTCTCCCAATCTTGACTCTCTGTTTTCTACCTCAGAACACCTCTATTTCCTCCTTTCCCCTTCTCTTCCCAATCCAATTCTGTGAATCTTTGTGGGTGTCTGGGCTACGGAGAACACTCTGCGATCAGACAACTTCGTAGATCTGTCTCTCTCCTCTTGAGTCCCCCTTTTTCTCCTCCTGCTCATCTCTATCTCCCTCCTCCCTCTCCCCTTCCTCATGTAACTCTGTGAACCTCTCTGGGTGTCCCTAACGGAGGAGAAACTTTTCACCATTAACCTAGAAGTTTTATTATCAGTGCTGTATGGTTGGAGAAGTCCTGAGACTACAGGAAGAATAAAACTGAAATCCAGAGGCAGGAGACTTAAGCCCAAAACCTGAGAACACCAGAAAACTCCTGACTACATGGATCTTTAAGTAATAAGTGACCGTACAAAAGCCTCCAAACCTACACTGAAACCAACCACCACCCAAGAGCCAATAAATTTTAGAGCAAGACATACCACGCAAATTTCTCCAGCAACGCAGGAACATAGCCCTGAACGTCAACATATAGACTGCCCAAGGTCACACCTAACACATAGACCCATCTCAAAACTCATTACTGGGCACTCCATTGCTCTCCAAAGAGAAGAAATCAAGATTCACGCACCAGAACACTGACGCAAGCTTCGCTAATCAGGAAACCTTGACAAGCCAATCATCTAACCCCACCCACTGGGTAAAACCTCCACAATAAAAAGGAACCACAGAACTCCAGAATACAGAAAGCCCACTCCAGACACAGCAATCTAAACAAGATGAAAAGGCAAAGAAATACCCAACAGGTAAAGGAACATGAAAAAAGTCCACCAAGTCAAACAAAAGAGGAGGAGATAGGGAATCTACCTGAAAAAGAATTTAGAATAATGATAATAAAAATGATCCAAAATCTTGAAAGCAAAATGGAGGTACAGATAAATAGCCTGGAGACAAAGATTGAAAAGATGCAAGAAATGTTTAATAAAGACCTAGAAGAAATAAAAAAGAGTCAATTAAAAATGAATAATGCAATGAACGAGATCAAAAACACTCTGGAGGGAACCAAGAGTAGAATAACGGAGACAGAAGATAGGATAAGTGAGGTAGAAGATAGAATGGTGGAAATAAATGAAGCAGAGAGGAAAAAAGAAAAAAGAATCAAAAGAAATGAAGACAACCTCAGGGACCTCTGGGACAATGTGAAACGCCCCAATATTCGAATCATAGGAGTCCCAGAAGAAGAAGACAAAAAGAAAGGCCATGAGAAAATACTCGAGGAGATAATAGCTGAAAACTTCCCTAAAATGGGGAAGGAAATAGCCACCCAAGTCCAAGAAACCCAGAGAGTCCCAAACAGGATAAACCCAAGGCGAAACACCCCAAGACACATATTAATCAAATTAACAAAGATCAAACACAAAGAACAAATACTAAAAGCAGCGAGGGAGAAGCAACAAATAACACACAAAGGGATTCCCATAAGGATAACAGCTGATCTATCAATAGAAACCCTCCAGGCCAGAAGGGAATGGCAGGACATACTGAAAGTAATGAAAGAGAATAACCTACAACCTAGATTACTGTACCCAGCAAGGATCTCATTCAGATATGAAGGAGAATTCAAAAGCTTTACAGACAAGCAAAAGCTGAGAGAATTCAGCACCACCAAACCAGCTCTTCAACAAATGCTAAAGGATCTTCTCTAGACAGGAAATGCAGAAAGGTTGTATAAACGTGAACCCAAAACAACAAAGTAAATGGCAATGGGACCATACTTATCAATAATTACCTTAAATGTAAATGGGTTGAATGCCCCAACCAAAAGACAAAGATTGGCTGAATGGATACAAAAACAAGACCCCTATATATGCTGTCTACAAGAGACCCACCTCAAAACCAGAGACACATACAGACTAAAAGTGAAGGGCTGGAAAAAAATATTTCATGCAAACGGAGACCAAAAGAAAGCAGGAGTCGCAATACTCATATCAGATAAAATAGACTTTCAAATAAAGGAGGTGAAAAGAGACAAAGAAGGACACTACATAATGATCAAAGGATCAATCCAAGAAGAAGATATAACAATTATAAATATATATGCACCCAACATAGGAGCACCGCAATATGTACGGCAAACGCTAACAAGTATGAAAGAGGAAATTAATAGTAACACAATAATAGTGGGAGACTTTAATACCCCACTCACAACTATGGATAGATCAACTAAACAGAAAATCAATAAGGAAACACAAACCTTAAATGATACAATGGACCAGCTAGACCTAGTTGATATCTATAGGACATTTCACCCCAAAACAATCAACTTCACCTTTTTCTCAAGCGCACACGGAACCTTCTCCAGAATAGATCACATCCTGGGCCATAAATCTGGTCTTGGAAAATTCAGAAAAATTGAAATCATTCCAGTCATCTTTTCTGACCACAGTGCAGTAAGATTAGATCTCAATTACAGGAAAAAAATTGTTAAAAATTCCAACATATGGAGGCTAAATAACACGCTTCTGAATAACCAACAAATCATAGAAGAAATCAAAAAAGAAATCAAAATATGTATAGAAACGAATGAAAATGAAAGCACAACAACCCAAAACCTATGGGACACTGTAAAAGCAGTGCTAAGGGGAAGGTTCATAGCATTACAGGCTTACATCAAGAAACAAGAAAAAAGCCAAATAAATAACCTAACTCTACACCTAAAGCAATTAGAGAAGGAAGAAATGAAGAACCCCAGGGTTAGCAGAAGGAAAGAAATCTTAAAAATTAGGGCAGAAATAAATGCAAAAGAAACTAAAGAGACCATAGCAAAAATCAACAAAGCTAAAAGCTGGTTTTTTGAAAAAATAAACAAAATTGACAAACCATTAGCAAGACTCATTAAGAAACAAAGAGAGAAGAACCAAATTAACAAAATTAGAAATGAAAAGGGTGAGATCACAACAGACAACACTGAAATACAAAGGATCATAAGAGACTACTACCAGCAGCTCTATGCCAATAAAATGGACAACTTGGACGAAATGGACAAATTCTTAGAAAAGTATAACTTTCCAAAACTGAACCAGGAAGAAATAGAAGATCTTAACAGAACCATCACAAGCAAGGAAATCGAAACTGTAATCAAAAATCTTCCAGCAAACAAAAGCCCAGGACCAGATGGCTTCACAGCTGAATTCTACCAAAAATTTAGAGAAGAGCTAACACCTATCTTACTCAAACTCTTCCAGAAAATTGCAGATGAAGGTAAACTTCCAAACTCATTCTATGAGGCCACCATCACCCTAATTCCAAAACCAGACAAAGATGCCACAAAAAAAGAAAACTACAGGCCAATATCACTGATGAACATAGATGCAAAAATCCTTAACAAAATTCTAGCAAACAGAATCCAACAACATATTAAAAAAATCATACACCATGACCAAGTGGGCTTTATCCCAGGAATGCAAGGATTCTTTAATATCCGCAAATCGATCAACGTAATACACCACATTAACAAATTGGAAGATAAAAACCATATGATTATCTCAATAGATGCAGAGAAAGCCTTTGACAAAATTCAACACTCATTTATGATTAAAACTCTCCAGAAAGCAGGAATAGAAGGAACATACCTCAACATAATAAAAGCTATATATGACAAACCCACAGCAAGCATCACCCTCAATGGTGAAAAATTGAAAGCATTTCCTCTGAAATCAGGAACAAGACAAGGATGCCCACTCTCACCACTACTATTCAACATAGTGTTGGAAGTTTTGGCCACAGCAATCAGAGCAGAAAAAGACGTAAAAGGAATCCAGATAGGAAAAGAAGAAGTGAAACTCTCGCTGTTTGCAGATGACATGATCCTCTACATAGAAAACCCTAAAGACTCTTCCAGAAAAATACTAGAGCTAATCAATGAATATAGTAAAGTTGCAGGATATAAAATTAACACACAGAAATCCCTTGCATTCCTATATACTAACAATGAAAAAACAGAAAGGGAAATTAAGGAAACAATACCATTCACCATTGCAACAAAAAGAATAAAATACTTAGGAGTATATCTACCTAAAGAAACAAAAGACCTATACACAGAAAACTATAAAACATTGATGAAAGAAATCAAAGAGGACACAAACAGATGGAGAAACATACCGTGTTCATGGATTGGAAGAATCAATATTGTCAAAATGGCTATTCTACCCAAAGCAATCTATAGATTCAATGCAATCCCTATCAAGCTACCAACGGTATTTTTCACAGAACTAGAACAAATAATTTCACAATTTGTATGGAAATACAAAAAACCTCGAATAGCCAAAGTAATCTTGAGAAAGAAGAATAGAACTGGAGGAATCAACCTGCCTGACCTCAGACTCTACTACAAAGCCACAGTCATCAAGACAGTATGGTACTGGCACAAAGACAGAAATATAGATCAATGGAACAGAATAGAAAGCCCAGAGATAAATCCACGAACCTATGGACACCTTATCTTTGACAAAGGAGGCAAGGATATACAATGGAAAAAAGACAATCTCTTTAACAAGTGGTGCTGGGAAAACTGGTCAACCACTTGTAAAAGAATGAAACTAGAACACTTTCTAACACCATACACAAAAATAAACTCAAAATGGATTAAAGATCTAAACGTAAGACCAGAAACTATAAAACTCCTAGAGGAGAACATAGGCAAAACACTCTCTGACATAAATCACAGCAAGATCTTCTATGACCCACCTCCCAGAATATTGGAAATAAAAGCAAAAATAAACAAATGGGACCTAATGAAACTTAAAAGCTTTTGCACAACAAAGGAAACTATAAGTAAGGTGAAAAGACAGCCCTCAGATTGGGAGAAAATAATAGCAAATGAGGAAACAGACAAAGGATTAATCTCAAAAATATACAAGCAACTCCTGAAGCTCAATTCCAGGAAAATAAATGACCCAATCAAAAAATGGGCCAAAGAACTAAACAGACATTTCTCCAAAGAAGACATACAGATGGCTAACAAACACATGAAAAGATGCTCCACATCACTCATCATCAGAGAAATGCAAATCAAAACCACAATGAGGTACCATTACACGCCAGTCAGGATGGCTGCTATCCAAAAGTCTACAAGCAATAAATGCTGGAGAGGGTGTGGAGAAAAGGGAACCCTCTTACACTGTTGGTGGGAATGCAAACTAGTACAGCCACTATGGAAAACAGTGTGGAGATTTCTTAAAAAACTGGAAATAGAACTGCCATATGACCCAGCAATACCACTTCTGGGCATACACACTGAGGAATCTAGATCTGAAAGAGACACGTGCACCCCAATGTTCATCGCAGCACTGTTTATAATAGCCAGGACATGGAAACAACCTAGATGCCCATCAGCAGATGAATGGATAAGGAAGCTATGGTACATATACACCATGGAATATTACTCAGCCGTTAAAAAGAATTCATTTGAATCAGTTCTAATGAGATGGATGAAACTGGAGCCCATTATACAGAGTGAGGTGAGCCAGAAAGATAAAGAACATTACAGTATACTAACACATATATACGGAATTTAGAAAGATGGTAACAATGGCCCTATATGCAGGGCAGAAGAAGAGACGCAGAAGTACAGAACAGACTTTTGAACTCTGTGGGAGAAGGGGAGGGTGGGAAGTTTCGAAAGAACAGCATGTATCAAGTGCTCGGGCCTGTTGGGCTGGGAAGATCCAGAGGAATCAGGTGGAGAGGGGGGTGGGATGGGAGACCGGGATGGGGAATTCGTGTAACTCTATGGCTGATTCACATCAATGTATAACAAAACCCACTGAAAAATAAAAAAATTTAAAAAAAAAAAAAAAATAAGTGGAGTTACAAAGTTTCAGCAATTTAACATTAATGACTAAGCCAGACATCAGTTGACATCCTTGATCCTAAGAAATTTTATGCTGTTTTCCTCAGTTCAGTTCAGTTGCTCAGTCATGTCCGACCCCATGGACTGCAGCACGCCAGGCTTCCCTGTCCATCACCAATTCCCAGAGCTTACTCAAACTCGTGTCCATCGAGTCAGTGATGCCATCCAACGCATCTCATCCTCTGTTGTCCCCTTCTCCTCCTGCCTTCAATCTTTCCCAGCATCAGGGTTCAATGAGTCAGTTCTTCATATCAAGTGGCCCAAGTATTGGAGTTTCAGCCTCAGCATCAGTCCTTCCAATGAATATTCAGGACTGATGTCCTTTAGGATTGACTGGTTGAATCTCCTTCCAGTACAAGAGACTATCAAGAGTCTTCTCCAACACCACAGATCAAAGTTATCAATTTTTCAGCACTCAGCTTTCTTTACAGTCCAATTCTCACATCCATACATGACTACTAGAAAAACCATAGCTTTGACTAGATGGACATTTGTTGGCAAAATAATGTCTCTGCTTTTTAATATGATGTCTAGGTTGATCATAGCTTTTCTTCCAAGGAGCAAGTATCTTTTAATTTCATGGCTGCAGTCACCATCTGCAGTGATTTTGGAGCCCAAGAAAACAAAGTCTGTCAGTTTCCATTGTTTCCCCATCTATTTGCCATGAAGATGCCATTATCTTAGGTTTCTGAATGTTGAGTTTTAAGCCAACTTTTTCACTCTCTTCTTTCACTTTCATCAAGAAGCTCTTTAGAACAGCATCGAAACATGTATATTATCTAGGGTGAAACAGATCACCAGCCCAGGTTGGATGCATGAGACAATTGCTCAGGCCTGGTGCACTGGGAAGACCCAGAGGGATCGGGTAGAGAGGGAGGTGAGAGGGGGGATCGGGATGGGGAATACATGTAAATCCATGGCTGATTCATGTCAATGTATGACAAAAACCCCTACAATATTTTTAAGTAATTAGCCTCCAACTAATAAAAATAAATGAAAAAAAAAAAAAAAAGAAGAAGCTCTTTAGCTCTTCAATCTGCCATAAGTGAGGTATCATCTGCATATCTGAGGTTATTGATATTTCTCCCAGCAATCTTGATTCCAGCTTGTGCTTCTTCCAGCCCAGCATTTCTCATGATGTACTCTGCATATGAGTTGAATCAGCAGGGTGACAACATACAGCCTTGACATACTCCTTTCCCGATTTGGAACCAGTCTGTTTTTCCATGTCCACTTCTAACTGGTTTCCTGACCTGCATACAGATTTCTCCAGAAGCAGGTCAGGTGGTCTGGTATTCCTATCTCTTTAAGAATTTTCCACAGTTTGTTGTGATCCACACAGTCAAAGGCTTTGCCACAGTCAATAAAGCAGAAGTAGATGTTTTTCTAGAGGTGGGGCACACTGCTGAATTATAAGATCTTAGTTCCCAGACTAGGGATGAACCCAATGCCCCCTGCAGGGGAAGCACCGAGTCCTAACCACTGGACTGCCAGGGATTTCCCGGCACCATTTTAAAAAGATCTGTAAATAGCCAGCAAAACTTGCTCAGTCATGTCTAACTCTTTGCAGCCCCATGGACTGCAGCCTGCCAAGCAGGCTACATGTAGGCTCCTCTGTCTATGGACGTCTTCAGGCCAGAATACTGGAGTGGGTAGCTCTTCCCTCCTCCAGGGGATCTTCCCAACCCAGGGATCGAACTCAGGTCTCCCACACTGCAGGCAGATTCTTTACTGTCTGAGTCACCGGGGAGTAAATAGCAAGGAAACCCTAACCAACTGTCATCTGGCATACTGGAATTGAGTTGATGAGAATCCAAGAGACACATAATTCCCTACAAATCATGGAATTTTCATTACTGTGATCACCATCGGCCCTCACTAAATATTTCCTATAGCAGCCATCTCATTCCTTTGCTGGTCAGTTTCAGTTGTTAAAGACATTTCTTCCTTATACATAATCTAATTCTACCTGCTATGAAATCCCATAGCTGTTTGCCCCTCAGTAACTACACAGAGGTCAATAATTTTCATCTGATTCTTCACATGTTTGAAATTAGCTGCCTGCATTCTTGTTTCCAGAAGAATCCTTGGTTTCCAGGATCATTTAGGGACCATCTGTCCCTGTCCTAGACAGATGTAGTTTACAGATCATCACTATTTTTTGTAAATAATTAGATCATAACTTTTAAACATTTAATAATCAGAGCCTTGGCATCACTGTCCCTCACACCCCAAATCCCACTTAAGTTAGCCACAAAGTATATAGTAAGCAAATTACCATCATAATCACACAGTGATAGAATACTATCAACGTGCTAGAAAACTGGAGGAAATTCTTTTAGACAAAATGCCTACAAGACAAAATGCACATCAGTTCTTGATTCCTTTTGCTTTGTACTTTTTTGAGGATTTTCAATACAAATCCACTCTCTTGATTTCATGTAAATCTCAAAGAATCACTCACAGGATCTCACTCTCCAGTGAGAGAGCTACAGACATGACCTAAGGTAGGTCCATGAGACTGACTTCCCCAAGAATAAGTGTTGTAGGTAGCTAAGCGGCTTTAGATGGAGGTGATGGATAACTGTTTTCTAATGGCAGCCTTTAAAAAGAAGACCATGGTAGCAACTTAAATGTCTTTCAAACAATGAATGAATAAATAAAATGTGGTATACCTGTAAAATAAAATATTATTCAGTCATGAAAAAGAACAAAATAGTGATACATGCTAAAAACATGGATGAACTTTGAAACTATTATCCTAACTGAAAGCAGCCAAACACAGATGACTACATACTGTATAATTCCATTTATACAAAATAACAGAATATGCTGATCCATGAAGTAGAAAGCAGATTAGTGGTCGGCAGGAGTTGGTAGGAAGAAGAAGTAAGGGGAATAACTGCTTGATGGGTAGGGGTTTCCTTGGGATTGATGTTCTGACACTAGGTATCACTGATGGCTGTAAAACACCATAAATGCCACTGAGTTGTATACTTTAAAACAGCAAAGTGCATGTTATATAAGTAAATAAATAAATAAATTTACCACGATAAAAGGCTTATCAAGAAAAAAACAACCATCCATTCCTGGTTCTGACATCCCAAACCTCAGACTTGATTTCTATCTTTCTTTCTTCAAACTTGGTTGTGGTTGTTTGATTTTTCCTTCTATTTCATGATTTAGTTAGTAATCCCTTTTTGTCTTTGTTTTCTATCATTAACTTTTGTTACTTTCAAACAAAAAACAAACTAATCTTCACACCTGTTAGGAAGAGTGTGAAGTGGCACAACTTTGAAAGATCAGATTGGCAATATTGTAAAATACAAAGTATCCAGTATACATGGGTGCTCAGTCATGTCCTCCTCTTTGCAATCCTTTGAGCTGTAGCCTCCAGAATCCTCTGTCTGTGGGATTCTCCAGGTGAGCTGCAGCTAAATGTCTACCAGCAAGAGTGTGAACAAATAAGTTGTGACAAAGTTACACAAAAGGATAATATATTTAACTTATATTCTTAAGTTAAAGGAAGAGCTACATATATCAATCTGTATCAATCTTAAAAACAACATTGTATCAAGCTTAAAAACAACACTGGTGGGAAAACTCACCAATAGTTGTCTACATAGCTTTCACATAAAGTTTTAAAGCACACAAAACTGTATTGTAGTTTCATTTCTTCATTCATATATAGAAAAATTTTAAGAATGCATGGGAATATTAAATATCAAATTCAAAGAAGTGATACTGTGGCAGATTGTATATTCCAGTAGTGATCCCAATAATACCTCCCAGTCCACTTGTTCATTTCACGTGGGACCTTGTCATTTTACTCACTGTGTCCCCTCACCACGGTTACAGGTGAACCTTAGACAACGGAGTACAGTAGAAGTGACTCTATACGACTTGTGAAACAAAATCTTAGAAGTGTCACATGCTTTTGCCTTGTGCGTTGAGTAAACCTGCTCTTGGAACCCAGTCACCAGCTTGTAAAGAGGCTCATAGTATTACTTGGAGGGAACTCAGGTCATATAGAGACCCAGCTAAGGTCTTAGCTGACAGCCAGCATCAGCCACCAAACATATGAGTGAAGAAACCTTCAAATGATTTTAGACTCTCATAGTCAGCCTCAGGCTCCAAATCTTCCCAGCGGAGCTCCAAACATGATGGAACAGAGCTAAGACATCCCCACTGAGCCCTTTCCCAGTTTCTGATACACAGAATCCATAAATACAGAATAGTTGTTGTTCATACCACGAAGTTTAGGTTGATTTGTCACTCTACAGTAATAGCTGGAATAGGTCACCACCATCGAAGAAAATGAGGAATAAGACCTGGAGGAGTCCTATACATTAAGATTTGATAAAAGCGAGTACTAAACATTCAGATATTCTTTGCACTATTCTTTACAGTTTACTTTCTGGTCTTTAAATATTTTATTTAAAAAATAGAAAATAGTATGGATATCTGAGAAACTGTTGTTAACATACTGTTGTTTTAGTCGCTAAGTCATGTCCAACTCTTTTGTGACCCCATGATCTGCAGCCTGCCAAACCTCTCTGTCCATGGGATTTCCCAGGCAAGGATACTAGAGTGGATTGCCACTTCCTCCTCCAAGGGATCTTCCTGACCCAGGGATTGAAACTGCATCTCCTGCATTGACAGGCAGATTCTTTACCACTGAGCCACCTGGGATGCCCCTTTTAACATATACAAACATTTAAATTTTGATAAAGTAGGTCCTAGGATTTCATGGATAATAAAATAATCATAAAATGGTTGAAGAAAGAAAAGTTTATTTACATGGGAGAAAATTGTGTAATCCCCTTTATTCCATCTGCTAAAATAAACTGGATCTGGAACTATAGTGTGAAATGTAAAATCCTAACGAACATTTTTATAATTAATGGGAAAGTAGATTAAAAAGCATGTCTCAGGATAGAGGACTTTCTAATAATAAAATCAAAATCACATGAAAGTGAAAGTGAAAGTCGCTCAGTTGTGTCTGACTCTTTGCCATCCCATGGACTATGTAGTCCATGGGATTCTCCAGGCCAGAATACTGGAGTGAGCAGCCTTTCCCTTCTCCAGGGGATCTTCCCAACCCAGGAATCGAACCCAGGTCTCCCACATTGCAGGCGGATTCTTTACCACCTGAGGCAGAAGGGAAGTCCCATAATAGGAATGCATAAATAATTATTTTTTATTCAGGGTGGAAAATATCAAACAATTAGGAAGTAAACAAGTTATAGTTTTGCTTCAGGTTTTGCTGAGAAAACTATCAACTGTATTAGCTTTTAATATTCCTTTCTACATTCTGCGTGTTCCCCTCCACATGTCTATATCCATTCCACATTTTTGCATTTTGTAGAAAAAGTGAGACTCGTTGTGTTATATATTAGCATGAACAATATGAATATGCCTAAGACAAAAACAAACATGCACAGTAAGACTCAGGACTATTTTCAGGTTTGAGCCAAAATTTAGCTTTAGCAAAAGAAACACATCATATTAATGTTTTATGTAATCCATCATATGAGTGTCATTAATATGAATTACCCATAAAACTTTGTTTTTTTAATTTGTATTGGTTGTAAAATTTTATAGGAATGTATAAGTGTACTATCTTATATTTAATCATATTTAGGAAACATGGTAATAAAAATAGTTGGCCAACACCTAAGTAATCACAAGGTAAATTTTTTGACTCCCTTTAAGCATTTCATAAATCACCTAATGTTAGAAAGTGAAAGTCGCTCAGTCCTGTCTGACTCTTTGTCACCCCATGGACATATAGTCCACGGAATTCTCTAAGCCACAATACTGAAGTGGGTAGCCTTTCCTTTCTCCAGGAGATCTTCCCAACCCAGGAATCGAATCCAGTTCTCACACTCTGCAGGCGGATTCTTTACCAGCTGAGCTACAACGTTGAACTAGACTTCCCCACAGCTTCTCTTCTGCTGTAAAGTGCTCTGGCGTTCTTCTCTCTCTGTACACTAGAGGGCAGTAGGACTGTGATTTTTCATCTCCCCTGTTCTTGACATTTCAGGTTTGAAAGAAGCCTGTCTTTATTTTTTTTCAATATTAAGTCTTCCAAATCTAGTGCATATTTTACACTGACTATTCACAGATTTCTTAGATCTTACACAACAAATGCATTCCAATGTTTCCACCTTCTCTGTACGTTCTGTCCATTTCTATAATAATTTTCCAAGAAAATTCTAACATCTCTATTAATATAAGGCATTAAACCCAATGTTCATCTCAGCAAACAATTAAAACAACTCCATATATTCTTGTAGTTGTTTCTGCACTAAGTCATGTCTGACTCTTTGTGACCCCACTGTAGCATGCCAGACTCCTCCATCCTTGGGATTTTTCAGGCAAGAATACTAGAGTGGGTTGCCATTTCTTTCTCCAAGGGATCTTCCAAATCCAGGGGTTGAAACTGCAACTCCTACATTGACAGATGGATTCTCTACCACTGAGCCACCTGGGAAGCTCAGATATTCTTACCAAAACAGTTAACTGTGAGTTAATGATGAGTAGCACCATATTAATGAATTCTCCCTATCCAGTCTTATGTTGCACTTTCCCATCAATATCATGAGTCTTTCAATATCCATTCTTCTATCTATTCTTTATTCCCTGCTCACAGGTCTTCCAAGTTCATTTACTTTTCTTCACTGGTTTATGTTGACTCTATGGCCTATTATCTCTCTTGTACGTCAGACCCCTTCATGTGATTACTGGGTAAAACAGATCCCAAGCCCTATACTATGCTATTTCACCTGAGTGAAGAAGTGATATGAGGGGCAAAAATGTATGTTCTGGAATTTTTAAGAGTATATCCAAATAGGTTTCCTCATTTGTGTATTTTATTTTAGAAAGATTTGAGAATTTTATAAAAAGAATTAGAAAGGTATTTTTGGGGTAAAACATGAATTTGAATCTCTCCTGGCTTAAAAGAGAGAATTCTAACTCTCTGCATCCACTTGAAATTTTTTTTTTTTATTTTCAATAAGAGGATAATTGCTTAACAATGTTGTGTTGGTCTCTGCCATACAACATGAATCACCATAGGTATACATATGTCCACTCCATCCTGAACCTCCCTCTCTGCCTACCTCATTCCAACCCTCTAAGTCATCACAGAGCACCAGGCTGAGCTCCTTATGTTCTACAGCAACTTCCCACTGAAATATTTTTATTTGGGGTCAGGAAGGAAAATGACTGCCTCTTTCACTGTTTCAGGTTTCATTGTTACGTTTTCAACACTCCCTTCAAAATGCCTGCAGGAACGTGTGGAAAGGGAGGTCCAAGTTTAGTGTATTTTTGCAGGGGGTGTGAGGAGCTGAAGAGCCAAGATGGCAGCCCTGCCCCCTCATCAGCCATATCATGTCTGCCATTAAGTTTCTTTTCAGAGGAGCCCTTATCCACCCCTTCTTTTGCTTTGTCACAGTCACATGTCAAGCAGAAATCCTGATCACCCCCATTTCTCCACTCCTATTTCCAGCTCTTCTCTCACACTTTCCTGTTGAGAACTATTTTTGAAGAATTTCTATGTGCTACACTGGAAAAAAAAGTCTGGATTCTTTAGCTTAGTTTCAAAAACTTGTCATTAGTTGTCCTCATGTTACCTTCTACCATCCATTTTGTAAGTCCTCCACTCTAGTCAATAAGCCTTGACTCTTCACTGTGTTCTCTAAAGGACAAGTTATTAATACACTCAGAGCATGGGCTTGCCGAAGTATTTTAATTATGAAACTAGACTTTTAAAAGACATAAGAATAAAAGGTAAAATATAAAGACGCCACATGACTGAAAGAACAATTCAGTGCGTGAATAGCTGGAGTGGAGTCATCAGTCAACTATGAGTCCTGTTGGAACCATCTAAGCAGACACAGATATTCGGTAATTGTTTGTAAACCTAGGGGAGAACAGTCATCATCTTGATTCTGTTCATTCCTGGTGGGAAAAAGAAATGTTTTTCTTTTAAAAGTGACAAATAAAATACCAACTTGGGCCATCTGGTATCTGGACAGAATCAATTTCAAATACTAATCAAGCTCAATTCAGCCTGGACCATTAATACAGATGGGCTTATTGCCCAAGAGTTATAGTCTCAGGAATCAAATGAAAATGGGCCTCATTCAGTATTACAAGTGGACCAAGTTTTGAAAATATGCTACTAAGAGTTATTCAAATAAAACGCTTTAATAGTAAGCATATGGTTTTATTTACTATTACTCTTTCATCCCTAAATAATTATATTCAATATTCATTTTGAAATTGGTATGAAGCCATGACAAAGAGGCCTAAGTATTTGGCAGCACAAAGCTGCACAATTTATCAATATTTGGTAAAGCAGGAACAGCATTTATAAAGACCAGATGGTCTTTGCTTATGAAATTTTAAGTAATGGATATCATTTACACATGAGCCATGGGGTAGAAAACAGGGGTATAAAGGATTCTTTACAAGTATAACAGGAGAGTATGTTTCCAGTCACTCCTCTGTGTCTTATTTTCCAGGTCATAAATAATCTTCAGTTGCTTTTGTGTGAGACTCAAACAAGACTAGATCATGAAAACTACTACGAAAAGTATAGATGACAAAACTGCAGCAGATACTAGAGATTATCTGATCTTCTGGTTTTACAGATTATAAAACTGAGGTTCAGAACATTTAAATGGTTGAATTACTCAATCCAGCAGGTAGATGGAGCCAAACCAGGCTACATCATACTTCCTCTTTAAATAAACAATTACTGGTTAGCATATTATTAGTATTCACTGAGTAGCAAATGATTAGGCATGAGGCCAAAGACATATATGCACAGAAAAACATATACACAATAGACTTAGGATAAAGACGAAACAAGAAGAAAAAAAAAAAAAAAGACAAATAGGGATCACTGGGCCTTCCCTGGTAGCTCAGTGGTGAGGAATCTGACTGCCAGTGCAGGGGATATGGGTTCCATCCCTGGTCCAGGAAACTCCCACATGCTGTAGAGCTACTAAGCCTGTGAGCCACAAGTACTGAACCCACGTGCCCCGGAGCCCATGCTCCGCAAGAAGAGAAGCCACCACAATGAGAAGCCCATGCAGTGCAACTAGAGAGTAGCCCCTGCTGACAGCACCTAAAGCCCACATGCAGCAACAAAGGCCCAGTGCAGCCAAAAATAAAGAAATAAATGTCTTTTTTAATTCATTAAAAAAAAAAAAGAAAAGGGATCACCATTTTAGCAGGAGAGTACCTGGAGTGATGGCAATAAGGGAATGTTGCTCTTGGGTTGCTTAAATTGTCTACTTTTCCAGCTAAATGCTCAGAAAGTCAGACAAAGCTATCAAAAGGAGCTCTAATTGTCTGATTACTACATTTAGGACTGAACTGAATATTGGCAATGATTTAAAATGTTCATGCACAAATGTGAATAACTATGTGTGTTTTATTTGCTAGAATACTGAAAATTATATAAACATTTATCTGAAATTACAATAAAATTCCGTTTAGGATTCTGAACATCAGAGCCAACTTGCACAATTCTCTGAAGAATAAATTTGAGAATAATTCATCCAAATATTATTCAAAATCTGATTCTTCATGCAATTAAAAATTCCAAGCTACTGCAAATAAATTAACTTTGCTTTGAATTCCTAGAGGAAAAATTTAAACTTGACTGAACATGTTTAATGCCATGTTTTAATAAAAAACAAAAGCTCTCATTTAAGTCACTAATATAAATATGACATACAGATGTTTATTCACTTCCAAATCAAGATATAATAAGAATAAACCAAATTTAATTCTGAGGCTGAAGTATTATATTAGCTATCCAGTACATATATGCAGTGTATCTACTACAATGAATGGAAAATTATAGGTTAGTAATGTAGAGCAAATAATAAATCTAAATACAAAGCTAATATACTCCTCCCCTACTTTAAATAGATACATAAAAATGTATCATTTCTTTGTTTTCATTAATAAAATGATTATTGAAATATTGATTTCCACACAAAGATGCCTGAGGAAAGACATCTTTATTATTTTAATTTATGCCAACTAAAAGCAATTAAAGAGGATAATAAAAAGATACTTCTTTTTTAAATCAAACTAAAAGACAGTCCTAACCCTACAGCATAATCTATGAATAATAGCTGCTAAATATAACGCAACTAATTCCAGATTGAGAGAGGATGCCAAGAACACATGCAAATCTCAGTTGAATTCACTTGAAGGATAGACTTGTCTGAAATTGGAAGACACAGAACTAGACCTTTAATTACTGTAACCACTATTTGAGCAGGAGAGCATACTTAAGAGATGGGAAACACATGCTATTTCAATTCAATCAGTGTTTAAGCCTGCTATACCTAGTTGAAAACTACTGGATAGTACATGGAATTATAACTTGGACTGATGGGGAATAGTGAGCTTCTAGTGATTGGAGCAGACCATGGAAGAATTTCCGTGACATCTCTTCCATGACAGAATTGCTTGAAAAGAAAGGGACTTGCAGGTTTAAAAGGGAAGAAACTAGAAGACATGTCAGCATTGCAAGCAGAAAAAAGAATAGAAATCCAGAAGGAAGACTGTTTCAGGAACTCAGATTGGTAATTATTAATGAATGTCTATTTAATGAAAATAAATTCTAAATCAGCCCATAAAAATTATAAAGGAGACCTCTGGCTCATCTCAACTCAAGAGTGAAAGTGGGAAAGAGATTCAAGATGGTGACACAGGAAGAACTGAAACTCACCTTTTCCCACAGACACTGCAAATTACACAACTACTTATGGAATAATTTCTTCTGAAGAAACCTGAAAACTGATTGAACAGAGAGAGTCTCCACAGCAAAGGATAGAAAGGAGAAGCTGAGATACAGTCTCATCAGAAACCCCTTCCCCCCAAGCAAAAAACAAACATTTCAGCCCCAGAAATTTACAATCAAGAGAGACCACAAAATACAGAAATTTTCTCTGAGCAGCAAGAGCTTTATGCTCCATGTTAGGGTCCCCAACCCTTGGATCCTTCAGAGGAGAGATGAGACCCCAAAATTCTCGTCTCTGAAAACCAGTGGGGACTGTGTTCAAGAAAAGCATGAAACTCTAGGGACCAGAGAACCCAGGCTTAAAGGCTCACACACAGGCTCACTTGTCCTGGGACCCAGCACAAAACCATCAGCTTGAAAAGCTCTTATTCTATAGGTGAAGGAGACCAACTTCTTATTCTTGAAGTATCTACCTGTGAGGCAGGAAACTGTTGGTACCTTCTCCAGGGAAGAGATACAGGCAGAAACAATTTTTGCAATCAGTCTATGCAGCTAAGACCAGTGCTGTCACTGTGAATAAATCACTCAATTGTGTCTGACTCTTTGCAGCCCCATGGACTGTTGCCCACCAGGTTCTTTTGTTCATAGTATTTTCCAGGCAAGATTACTGGAGCAGGCTGCCATTTCTTACTCCAGCAGATCTTCCTGACCCAGGAATCAAACCCGAATCTCTTGTGTGCCCTGCTTTGGTAGGTGGGTTCTTTAACATAAGCACCACCTGGGAAGCCCAAAGACCAGTGCTAACAGGTGTCATTTTGAAATTTTATCTCTAACCTGATAGAACCAATGGGTACATCTTGCTAGCCCACTCCTGTGCTACAGGTATACACCCTAACCAGGCCAGACAAAGGCCTACTCACCATCATGACCACAGATATGCGTGCTCAGTTTGCTTGGACAAAGATTCTCCCTACCCCTGCATTGTGGCCATTGTCCCACCATAGCAGATAAGTGTATGCATCCCATCATGAATACCCCTTGAGTGCCTAGATCTGGTGGCCAGGGGGAATTGCACTTCTGAACCCACAGGACATCTATACTAGGCCACTCCTCCAAGACTAGGACTGGGATTTGATTTGCCTAATACATAGAAACAGAGACTAAGGCAAGACGGTGGGACCCAGGAGTATGTTCCAAATGAAAGCACTAGACAAAACCCCAGAAAAAGACCTTAATGAAATGGAGATAAGCAACCTACCTGCTAAAGGGTTAAAGTAATGGTCATAGAGATGGTCACCAAACTTGGAACAAGAATGGATGGTCATAGTAAGACCTTCAACAAAGAAAGAGAAATTATAAGAAAGTACCAAACAGAAGTTATAGAACAGATGAATACAATTACTGAGCTGAAAAATATACCAGAGTGTTCAATAGCAGAGAAGATGAAGCAGAAGAATTGGATCTACAAGCTAGACAATCAAGCAATGGAACTCAATCAAATAAAGCAACAGAAAGAAAAAATGAAATTTAAAAAAGTGAAGATACTTAAGGGAACTTTGGGATAATATAATGCAGAATAATGTTCACATTATAGGAGTCTCAGGAGGAGGAGAAAAGAGAGAAAGCACCAAAAAATTATTTCAAAAAATAATGGCTGAAAACTTCCCTAATCTGGAGAGGAAAATGGACATCTAGGTTCAGGAAAGTCAGAGAGTTTCAATGAAATGAACCCAAAGAGATCCACACTAAGATACAGTTTATTCAAATTCATAAAAATTAAAGATAAAAAGAGAATCTTAAAGACAGTAAAGGGGGGAAAAACTCATTACATACAAGGGAAACTTCATAGGGATTTTGGTAGATATTTCATCAGAAACTTTACAGGCCAGAAGACATGACATGATGTATTCAAAGTGATGAAAGGAAAAAGCTATGAAAAGAATCCTCTACCCAGTCAAGTTATCATTCAGAATTGAAGGAGAAATTGAGTTTTCAGATAAGCAAAAGCTGAAGGAGTTCATCACCACTAAACAAGCCTTAGAAAAATGTCAAAAAAAATTCTATGATTTAAATCATTGCAATATTTATTGGACCTGTCTCCTTTAGCAAGGAAAGTAAAAGCAAAAATAAACAAATGGGGCCTAATTAGACTTAAAAACTTTTACACAGCAAGGGAAACCATCAACAACAACAACAAAATACAACCTACTGAATGGGAGTAAATATTTTCAAATGATATGATTGATAAAAGATTAATCTCTAAAATACGTAAACAGCACATACAACTAAACATCAAAGAAACAAACAATTAAAAAGTGGCAGAAGACCTTAGTAGACATTTTCCAAAGAGAAAATGTAGATTGCCAACAGACAAATGAAAAGACACCCAATTTCATTGATCATTAGCAAACAGCAAATCAAAACCACAATGAGGTATCACTCAACCTGTCAAAATGGCTTGCATCAAAGCGGACACACACACACACACACACACACACGTCACAAATGCTGCTGTCAATACGTAGGAAAGGGAACCCTGGTACACTGTTGGTAGAAAGGTAGCAGTATGGTGATTTCTCAAAAGACTAAAAATAGAACTACCATATGACCCAGCAATTTCACTTCAGGGTATATATCTGAAAAAACTGAAAATAGTAAGACAGTGAGTCAGAAATGTACATGCACCTCAATAAATGGAGTACAAACTTTAAAGTTGTGAATCCCTATAGTGTACAAATGTAACTTATATAACACTGTACATCAACTATACCTCAATTTTTTAAGAAAGAAATATTAAAAATAATGTCTTTAAATGCAAAGAAATTGCACAAATTAATAACAAGAAAACAAAAGCAAAATTTCAGTGCAAAAATGTAAATACATAGTAAAGACAATGGAGCTATCACTTATAAAGCAAGTATGAAGGTTAAAAGGCAAAAGTAGTAAAATTAACTAAACTTACAATAATTACTTAGGGAATACATAATATAAAAATTTTCTTCCATGCTGTAATCATCTCTTCACATTTTCAACCATACCTTTTCAAAGAACAAAATGTGATTTTTATAAAGTCCGATTTACATTTTTTTCTTTTATGGATTATGTTGTTGATGTCTTATCTAAGAACTCTTTGCCTAACCTAATTTCACTTTCCCCAGTGCTTAGTTTAGAAGTTTAACAAGTTTGGGTTTTACACTTAGGTCCATGATCAATTTGAAGTAAATTATTTTTGGCATACAGTCTAAGGTAAGTTCACTGCATGTAGATTATATTTGCTAAAGCAACAATTTTTGGAAAAGACTATCCTTTCTCTATGGAATTGCCTTTGCAACTTTATTACACATCATTTGGCCATATATATGAAGTCTATTTTTGAACTTTATTCGGTTTGACTAATGTAGTAGTCTAACTTAATGCTATCATGTTTATTGAAACTTAATTAAGTCTTGAAGTCAGGTCATATAAGCTCTCCAACATTTTTTTACTAAGTTCATTTTGTTCATCTAGATATTTTGCCTTTCTATATGCATTTTTTAATCTACTTGTCAAATTCTAGGGGAAAAATGCTTGCTGAAAGTTTGATTAGAATTACAGTGAGTCTGTAGATCAAATCATATAGAACTGACATATTAGCTATATTGTGTTATCTATCCATTAACATGGTACATCTCTTATTTAGGACACCTTTCATTTATCTAGCAATATTTTGCAGTTCTCAGCATAAATTTCTTACATATCTTTTGTCACATGTACCCCTGAGAATTTCCTATGTATCATGTTATTTCAATAATGCTGCATTTTTTGAATATTTTTATATCCAATTACTCATTGCCTATGTAAATATTAAACTTTTATCCTAGAACTGTGCTAAAATCACTTTTCACATTTCAATACAGGTTTTGGGTTGTCATGTTTTCATTTTTATTTGTTTCTATGAATGTTTTGATTTCTTTTTTTATTTCTTCTGTGATGTGTTGGTTATTCAGAAGCATGTTGTTTAGCCTCCATGTGTATGCATTTTTAATAGTATTTTTTTCCTGTAGTTGACATCTAATCTTACCGCATTGTGATCAGAAAAGATGCTTGAAATGATTTTAATTTTTTTGAATTTACCAAGGCTAGATTTATGGCCCAGGATGTGATCTGTCCTGGAGAAGTTTCCATGTACACTTGAGAAAAAGGTGAAATTCATTGTTTTGGGGTGAAATGTCCTATAGATATCAATTAGGTCTAAATGGTCCATTGTATCATTTAAAGTTTGTGTATCCTTGCTAATTTTCTGTTTACTTGATCTATCCATAAGTATGATTGGGGTATTAAAGTCTTCCACTATTATTGTATTACTGCTAATTTCCCCTTTCATACTTGTTAGCATTTGCCTTACATATTGTGATGCTCCTATATCGGGTGCATATATATTTATAATTGTTATATCTACTTCTTGGATTAATCTTTTGATCATTATGTAGTGTCCTTCTTTGTCTCTTTTCATGGCTTTTATTTCAAAGTCTATTTTATCTGATAGGAGTAATGCTACTCCTGCTTTCTTTTGGTCTCCATTTGCATGAAATACCTTTTTTCAGCCTTTCACTTTCAGTCTATATGTGTTCCTTGTTTTGAGGTGGGTCTCTTGTAGACAGCATATACAGGGGTCTTGTTTTTGTATCCATTCAGCCAGTCTTTGTCTTTTGGTTGGGGCATTCAACCAATTTACATTTAAGGTAATTATCAATAAGTATGATTTCATTGCCATTTACTTTGATGTTTTGGGTTCGAGTTTATAAATCTTTTCTGTGTTTCCTGTCTAGAGAAGATCCTTTAGCATTTGTTGAAGAGTTGGTTTGGTGGTACTGAAGTCTCTCAGCTTTTGCTTGTCTGTAAAGCTTTTGATTTCTCTTTCATATTTAAATGAGATCCTTGCTAGGTATAGTAATCTGGCTTGTAGGTTTTTCTCATTCATCACATTAAGAATGCATTGCCATTCCCTTCTGCCCTGAAGAGTTTCTATTGAAAGATCAGCTGTTATCCTTATGGGAAACCCCTTGTGTGTTATTTGTGTTTTTCCCTTGCTGCTTTTAGTATTTGCTCTTTGTGTTTGATCTTTATTAATTTGATTAATAGTCTTGGAGTGTTTTGCCTTGGTTTTATCCTGTTTTGGGCTCTCTGGGTTTCTTGGAGTAGGGTAGTTATTTCCTTCCCAATTTTAGGGAAGTTTTCAACTATTATCTCCTCAAGTATTTTCCCATACCCTTTCTTTTTGTCTTCTTCTTTTGGGACTCCTGTAATTTGAATGTTGGGGCATTTAACACTGTTCCAGAAGTCTCTGTGGTTGTCTTCATTTCTTTTAATTCTTTTTTTCTTTTTTTCCTCCCCACTCCACTTATTTCCACCATTCTGTCTTCCACCTCACTTATCCTATCTTTTACCTCAGTTATTCTACTGTTGGTTCTGTCCAGATTGCTTTTGTTCTCCATTATTGCATTGTTCATTATTATTGACTCTTTTTTATTTCCCAAAACCTATGGAGTTCAGTAAAAACAGTGTTAAGAGGAAGGTTCATAACAATACAAGCTTACCTCAAGAAACAAGAGAAAAATCAAATAAATAACCTAACTCTACACCTAAAGCAACTAGAAAAAGAAGAAAGGAAGAACCCCAGGGTTAGTAGAAGGAAATAAATCATAAAAATTAGGGCAGGAATAAGTGAAAAAGAAACAAAGGAAATATAGCAAAAATCAACAAGACTAAAAACTGGTTCTTTGAGAACATAAATAAAATAGTCAAACTGTTAGCCAGGTTCATCAAGAAAAAAAGGGAGAAGAACCAAATCAACAAAATTAGAAATGAAAACAGAGAAATCACAACAGACAACACAGAATTACAAAAGATTGTAAAAGACTATAATCAGCAAACATATGACAATAAAATGAACAACTTGGAAGAAATGGACAAATTCTTAGAAAAGTATAACCTTCCAAAACTGAAACAGGAAGAAATAGAAAATCTTAACAGACCCATCACAAGCACAGAAATCGAAACAAATCAAAAATATTCCAACAAACAACAGCCCAGGACCAGATGGCTTCACAGGTCAATTCTACCAAAAATTTAGAGAATAGCTAACATCTATCCTACTTAAACTCTTCCAGAAAACTGCAGAGAAAGGTAAACTGCCAAATTCATTCTATGAGGCCACCATCACCCTAATACCAAAACCAGACAAAGATGCCACACAAGAAAGGAAACTACAGGCCAATATCACCGATGAACATAGATGTAAAAATCCTCAAAAAAAATTCTAGCAAACAGAATCCAACAACATATTAAAAAGATCATACATCATGACCAAGTAGGCTTTATCCCAGGGATGCAAGAATTCTTCAGTATTTGCAAATCAATCAAGGTGATACACCACATTAACAAATTGAATGATAAAAATCATATGATTATCTCAATAGATGCAAAGAAAGCCTTTGACAAAATTCAACATCCATTTATGATCAAAACCCTCCAGAAAGCAGGAATAGAAGGAACATACCTCAACATAATAAAAGCCATATATGATAAACCCACAGCAAACATTATCCTCAATGGTGAAAAATTGAAAGCATTTCCCCTAAAGTCAGGAACAAGACAAGGGTGCCCATTCTCATCACTACTATTCAACATAGTTTTGGAAGTTTTAGCCACAGCAGTCAGAGAAGAAAAAGAAGTAAAAGGAATCGATATTGGAAAAGAAGAAGGAAAACTCTCACTGTTTGCAGATGACATGATCCTCTACATAGAAAACCCTAAAGACTCCACCAGAACATTGCTAGAGCTAATCAATGAATATAGTAAAGTTTCTGGATATAAAAGTAACACACAGAAATCTCTTGCATTCCTATACACTAACAATGAGAAAACAGAAAGAGAAGGAAAGAATTCCATTCACCATTGCAATGAAAAGAATAAAATATTTAGGAATAAATCTACCTAAAGAAATAAAAGACCTCTATACAGAAAACTATAAAACACTGATGAAAGAAATCAAAGATAATACAACTATATGGAGAAATATGCCGTGTTCATGAATCGGAAGACTCAATATAGCGAAAATGAGTATTCTACACAAAGCAATCTATAGTTTCAATGCAATTCCTGCCAAGCTATCAATGGTATTTTTCAGAGAACTAGAACAAATAATTTCACAATTTGTATGGAAATACAAAAAACCTTGAATAGCCAAAGCAATCTTGAGAAAGAAGAATGGAACTGGAGGAATCAATCTGCCTGACTTCAGACTATACTACAAAGTTACAGTCATCAAGACAGTGTGGTTCTGGCACAAAGACAGAAATATATATCAATGGAACAAAATAGAAATCCCAGAGGTGAATCCACAAACGTATGGACACCTTATGTTTGACAAAGGAGGCAAGAATATACAATGGAGATAAGACAATCTCTTTAACAAGTGGTGCTGGGAAAACTAGTCAACCACTTGTAAAAAAATGAAACTAGAACACTTTCTAACACCATACACAAAAATAAACTCAAAATGGATTAAAGAGCTAACAGTAAGACCAGAAACTATAAAACTCCTAGAAGAAAACATAAGCAAAACACTCTCTGATATAAATCATAGCAGGATCCTCTATGACCCACCTCCCAGAGTAATGGAAATAAAAGCAAAAATGAACAAATGGGACCTAATTAAACTTAAAATATTTTGCACAACGAAGGAAACTATAAGCAAGGTGAAAAGACAGCCTTTAGAATGGGGGAAAATAATAGCCAATGAAGCAACTAATAAAGAATTAATCTCAAAAATATACAAGTAGCTCATGCAGCTCAATACCAGAAAAATAAACAACCCAAGGAAAAAATGTATCAAAGAACTAAACAGGCATTTCTCCAAAGAAGACATACAGATGGCTAACAAACACATGAAAAGATGCTCAGCATCACTCAGTATCAGAGAAATGCAAATCAAAACCACAATGAGGTACCATCTTACACCGGTCAGAATGGTTGCTATCAAAAAGTCTACAAGCAATAAATGCTGGAGAGGGTGCAGAGCACAAGGAACCCTCTTACACTGTTGGTTGGAATGCAAACTAGTACAGCCACTGTGGAGAACAGTGAGGATATTCCTTAAAAAACTGGAAATAGAACTGCCAAATGATCCAGCAATCCCACTGCTGGGCATACACACTGAGGAAACCAGAATTGAAAGAGACACATATACCCCAATGCTCATCACAGCACTGTTTACAATAGTCAGGACATGGAAGCAACCTAGATGTCCATCAGCAGATGAATGGATAAGAAAGTTGTGGTACATATACACAATGGAATATTACTCAGCTATTAAACAGAATGCATTTGAATCAGTTCTAATGAGGTGGATGAAACTGGAGCCTATTATACAGAGTGAAATAAGTCAGAAACAAAAATACCAATACAGTATATTAATGAATATATATGGAATTTAGAAAGATGGTAACAATGACCCTATATATGAGACAGCTAAAGAGACACAGAGGTGAAGAACAGATTTTGGACTCTGTGGGAGAAGGCAAGAGTGGGATGATATGAGAGAATACCATTGAAACATGTACGTTACCATATGTGAAATAGATCACCAGTTCAGGTTTGATGCATGAGATAAGGCGCTCAGGGCCAGTGCACTGGGACGACCCTGAGGGATGGGATGGGGAAGGAGGTGGGAGGGGGGTTCAGGTTTGGGGACACATGTACACCCATGGTTGATTCATGTCAATGTATGGCAAAACCCACTACAACATTGTAAAGTAATTAGCCTCCAATTAAAATAAATTAACTAATTTTTTTTTTAAAAATCAATATAAATTAATATCCAAGGAGACATTATAAATGATAACAATGAGAAAATTCTGAGTGGTTCCATTGAAGCAGCATAAACACAGCATCTGACAATACACACATTGTCAGAGGATGAGAGAGGGCAGTGGGTTTACGGAAGAGACCACTTGCTGACAAAATTCACAAACATACTTTCATATGATTGTTGAATACATGATGAAGTGAGTCATGTGATAACTGAGTGTAACAACTCTGTTTCCAAATTGTGATATCTCATTAATAGTTACTAGTGAAAAAATTTAAGCCAGTCAATTGTATATGAGTGTATATTCAAGTCAAAATCAACAATATCCACTCTCAGTAATTGATTTATTTACATAATAAGTGTTTTTGTCTATCAAAATCTAGCTCTTGCAAACTTGGAAGGAGAGGAATATCAGATGAGATAGTAAAATAAATCTCAGAAGGTCCTACCTTAAATAGTGCTACCAAAAGACATAAAATCAGACAGAAAGGAGGAATTGGATACAACAGCAAGACAGAGATACAGAGAGACAGAAAATATTCTATACTGACTAATCAATTTTGAGGGACAAGGGCAGGATCAAAGTTCCCAATATATTAAGCCTGAAGTAATGATGGTCTCTGAATTTTATACATAATATTTTCCCTGGTCACTTACTATCACATAGTTTCACAGGATCATCATCTATAAGAAGGGAAGAATCTATTTTCCAATCATCTCTATGAGAAGAAAAGATACCATCTCCCTACTAACCAACACTTATTTGTGGTTTTACTATTAATAGCCAAAATAGCATTTGACAGAACTTCAACTTGAGTGCTTGACACTATAGACAACAGTAAAATACAGTTCTAAGATTTCCCTAGGAAACCTGGGTACGAATCAACTAAATTATTTTTTAAGTGAATTAAAAACAAATAATGCTAAAAAAAAAAAAACAGAAGGTGAAAGATATCATTTGAAATTGGTTAGGGCTACAGAACAATAAAACAAGATGGAATGAATGATTTTCTACATTTAGGAACAAAATTATTTCTTTATAGACATGTTCTTCTCCTTTTAAAAAAATTCAAGGTTTTGTGTTCTATTTGAACTTTAAAATTGTTTACATGCTTACTTATTTTTTAATATAATTCTATGTATAAGTAGTTGTCCACTCTGGTTTCTTTCCATATGCATCATCATGGCAAAGTACTTGTTGGCTTATGCATACTCTTATAGTGTGTCTTAAAGAGAATGTTGCCTCAACAGGTGCCATATAAAAAAAGTTAGAATACTAGTAGGAAAATAGTAGAACCCAGAGATCTGGTGTATGAAATTAGATCAATATGTATGAGAATCTTGAACCCAGGATTCTCTTTTTTAACCTTCTGGAATACAGACTCTATCACTTGTGAAAATTCTGTCACAACAAATATTTACTGAGCACCTACTTTGCTCTAGGCCTTACCTTGGGACCTAGGATACAGTGATGAACCACAAAATCAACAATGCCTTCATATTTTCATGGAACTCATGTTCTAGAGGGTGAATTGCATATGTATTGTAGCCTGACAGACTCCTCTGTCCATGGGGTTTCTCCAGGCAAGAATACTGGAGTGGGTTGCCATGCCCTACTCCAGGGGATCCTCCCCCACCCAGAAACTGAACCCATGTTTCTTATATCTCCTGCAATGGCAGGGCAGTTCTTTACTACTCGTGCCACCTGGGAAGCCCAGAGGTGAATTAGATTTTTTTTTAAGTAGTGAATATATAATATCACTACAACAGTACAGTAAGAGGATAAAAAGTGATGGAATATATGAAGAGTGTATGAATATATGAATATATCAGGCTACAACACATAAATCTGGAAAAAAATAAGCATGATCCAAATAAAACAAAATAAAAACAAATTACCTCTTTTTTTTTTTGATGATTTTTTAAACTTTCTTTTTGAGACAAATCATGCAAAATCTGGAGCAAGTTTCCAGACAAGAGCAATAAGCACAGTATCCCTGAGATTGGAACAAGTTTGGTTCAGTTTTGAAAGAAGTATGAACATGACTAAAGAAGGCTAAATCAGGAGGGAGTAGTAGGGAATAGCAAGCAATAAGTTCAGAGAAGCAGAAAATAGTAGAAGAGTTCAATGAAGCTGGACATTAGGACCATGGTGAATTGTTTAAATTTTATTCTAAGGTAGGTGAAGAATGATCAAAGGTTTTGGGTAGAGAAATGCTGCATTCTAATTGTCCTTTTGCCAAACAGCTTTACCGAATCCTTTCTCAAGAGACTCTAGACTCCTTTCAGTTTGTGATCACTGGATGTGAGAAATGACTCAGATCTGGAAGCTAGGTGAATGATTTTCATATTTTATTTGGATAGCTTCAAACTTTTGCTTGCCAACTCTTGATTTTGTTTGTCATATAAATCATGAAATATTGTATTCTACTTCCCATCTATCTCACATCTAGGAACATGATATTTTATTAGTAAACACCAAGGAAATCTTCGGCCAAAGTACTATTCTGGATTTGTTTCCCATTATGGTAATTATCGCCACATTGTCTCTGATATTTACATATCACCACTGTTTCAAGAACTTTTATAGGTTTAATATAATAGTGACATTTAAATGGTCCAAGTTTTTCCCCAGTTTTATTGAGATAGTATTAACATATATCTTAGGGCTTCCCTGGTGGTTCAGAGAGTAAAGAATCTGGCTGAAATGCAGGAGACCTGGGTTCAATCTATGAGATGGGAAGACCCCCTGGAAAAGGGAATTCTGGAGTTACCCACTCCAGTCCTCTTTCCTGGAGAAGTCCATGAACAGAGGAGCCTGGTGGGCTACAGTCCATAGTGTTGCAAAGAGTCAAGCACAACTAAATCAACTTCTATGTATGCATGGATATAGATACCATATTTTCTCTATCCTTTCATCTCACTGATGGACATGTAAGTAGTTTCCACATCTTGGCTATTGTGAAAAATGTTGCAGTGAACATGGGGCTGCAGATGTAGCTTCGAGGTAGTCTTCTCATTACTTTCAGCTATATACCTAGAAGAAGAACTGGTAGATTATACGGCAGGAGTCAGCCTGGTCCTGAGCAACCAGTTCTGGGTCCACAGTAATGTTTGGCACTTAATTTACTCTCTGTGCTTTACCCAGGTGCTGTAATCCCTTGCCTGGAATCCTTGGCTCTTGTGAAGGTATTTCCTTGAGCAGATATTTACTCAAATTGATGTTTCTGGCAGGGGAGCGGAGAACTTCAAGGGGGTTGGGAACAGGTCCATGAGTGGTAACAGGTAAATGATGCTGAAGTTCCAATACTCTGGCCACCTGATGGGATAAGCCAGCTCATTGGGAAAGACTCTGATGCTGAGAAAGACTGAAGGCAAAAGAAGAATAGGGTGGCAGAGGATGAGATAGCTAGATAGCATAATCGATTCAATGGACATGAACTTGAGCAAACTCCAGGAGGTTGTGAAGGACAGGGGAGCCTGACTTGCTGCAGTCCATGGGGTCCCAAAGAGTCGGACACAACTTAACAACTGAACAACAATAAATGTGAGTGATAGAAATCCCTACACCACCAGTTTTTAGCCCACACTGTTAAAAGTGCTCTTTTGGAAAGCTGAGAACTAAGGCAATAGCTAGAACACAGAATCCTTCCCACTGCCTAACCAAACTCTACCACTTTATTCAATTCAATGTATATTCAGTTTCAAAAACTTTTTTTTTTTTAATGTGACAAGAATTTTGAAGTGAGGTTTTGCTTTTCATCAAGCCTATCTCTTCTCCATGAAGAGGCTTATTCATTCTAACTGTATTCCTTTTAGTCTCTGTTTTCAACATGTGAGGTTTTCTTTATGCAATTCTGAGTGGGCAATAACCTGGTTTATCAAGTTTGCTGAATTGAAAAATCAATAAAATACACAGTAGTAAATCTTCCCAGACAGGATAAATTCATAAACCATCACAGCCCCTCTACCCCACGGGACAGCCTCAGCATGAGTCAGTGATAAGAACCACTTATTCCTGAATGTAATAAAAACAATTTTACTGACCCTAGACAGCTCAAGGCCCCTCTACTTCTTCCACTAGAAATGAAGGGTTTTACCCAAGAGTCAGATAGATTCATAGGAATTGAGAATTTCAACATATCTTAGAAATCATTAGTTCCAGTCTTTTCATTTCATAGGTAAGTAAACAGTAACTAAGATATTAAACCACTTGTTCAGTTCTACCAAATATTGAGTGATAGAAATGGAATCAAATTGAAAGTCCCTCAATCTCCAGGCAAGCATATTTTACTTTTATGGGCTTCCTCTGGGAAAAAATACTCTTTCACAATAAATAAATAAATATTTTTTTATTTTTATTTACATTTGCTTGTGTATGACTTGTATATATATGTGTGTGTGTGTGTGTGTGTTTATGCATAAATATATATGTTTTCACATATTCACAACAATTTCCTCACTAGTGATAAAAATATTTCCCTTGCCATGAAATTATCTTATTAATTGTCCTTCAAAAAACTCCTCTAAAATTGTTTTAAAGCTATTTCTGCTATTAGAAGGTGTAACTCTCTGACTATTAAATAGTTTATTTCTCTATTTGATGTTACTGAGAAACTAGTCTATGCTACACACTACAATTGGTGCTTGGTGTTCACACAGAAACAGAGAAATGGTATTTACCCTTAAGTAATGTCGTTCAAGTGATGGAGACAGATACTAAAGTAATTATCATAAAAATAAATATATGTAATAAAGATTCTGACTCTATTTTTGATATTTGATCACTGACAACTTTCAAGACTGACCACTCTTCTCTTTATGCCCTGCATCTGGACAGGCAGAAATGAAAATGCCAATATTCCTCCTTTCTTTGGTGTCGGTATGTACATGAACCAGTGAAAAATATATACATAAATATGACTCTATAAAGGTTTTTATATTGTTTACAAATATTTATACATTATATAAATGAAAACTGTCAAAAAGAGAAATAAATAGATTTTATTTTTAGCAATCATTCAATTATTCCAGAATATTTACTAAGTAACATTAATGTGCTAGATACAGTACTAGATATCTATAATTAAACCATAAACAAGACAGATATGGCCCCTACCCTTGCATCCAATTCACATATGTTCCCCAGATTTCTGCTTGTATAAGTTAGAAAACACAAGTAGTCCTTTTGGAAGATAGCTACCTCCTCAAGGGTCTCACTCATCAGTAGGGGTCTGTTGGGACTCAAGTCTAGTTACAGGTCTAGAAGCAAAATGGGGGTGGTGGTGGGATAGCTCTGATTAGAATCAGCATTGTTTTGGATGGAAACAGCTTAGGCAATGCAGAATTAGTCCTCTCAGACAGAGATGGAAAAATGCAAACCGCTGGGGTGGATATGCCCCTCCCCTGACATTGAGGATGGGGAGACCTCTTTCACTGGCACAGAAGACTGATCATAATTTAGGGCTCAATGTCCCAGCTTCATGAGGATCTTCCCACAGATCCCCAGCACAAGTTGAAGAATCCCATTTTTCCCCAGTCATCAATGCCCTCACATTATCAGTAGGTGATCTAGGAGGCTGGGAGCTCAACTTGATTTTCAGCAATTTCAGCCATGTGGTTGTAAGAGATAAGGGTCTCCTTCAGAGTACTTATGGAAGCTCTTAGGTCATTTCTGTGGCTTGAGCTGGGAAATGAAATACCTGAACTCATTCTTTGATTTCACCATTTGTCCAGTGGCATTAGAAAGAACCAGTTAAAGTCACCATATCACTTAGCTTTCCAAAATGCTCAAAAGTATCATATATGGAGTTACTTTATTCCTTGCTTCTTATCAGTGGTGGATTAAGAGTAATCAAAGTAGATATTTTGCATATCCCTAAACAGTTCACACAAGTAAGCTCAGTGCTCTCTGCTTCTGGAGACAGAGTCAATAGCACCTAATCAGATAAGTGAATCAGCTCCAGAAATCCCAATACCAGTTCAGAAAACTCATCATTAAAATTATGTCCTCTAAAACCACTCTTGGTACCAAAATCTGTATTAGTCAGGGTTCTCCAGAAGAGCAGAACAAATATATATTTAGAGAGAGATTTCTTATAAGTACAGTTCAGTTCAATTCAGTCACTCAGTCATGTCCGAGTGTTTGTGACCCCAGGAGTTGCAACATGCCAGGCTTCCCTGTCCATCACCAACACTTGGACCCTACTCAAACTCTTGTCCATTGAGTCAGTGATGCCATCCAACCGTCTCGTCCTCTGTCGTCCCCTTCTCCTCCTGCCTTCAATCTTTCCCAGTATCAGGGTCTTTTCCAGTGAGTGAGTTCTTCACATCATGTGGCCAAAGTATTGGAGTTTCAGCTTCAACATCAGTCCTTCCAATGAATAGTCAGGACTGATTTCCTTTAGTATGGACTGGTTTGATCTCCTTGCAGCCCAAGGGACTCTCAAGAATCTTCTCCAACAGTACAGTTCAAAAGCATCAATTCTTTGGCACTCAGGTTTCTTTACAGTCCAACTCTCACATCCATACATGACTACTGGAAAAACCATAGCTTTGACTAGACAGATTTTTGTTGGCAAAGTAATGTCTCTGGTTTTTAATATGCTATCTAGATTTGTCATAGGTTTTCCTTCAAGGAAAAGCGTCTTTTAATTCCATGGCTGCAGTCACCATCTGCAGTGACTTTGAAGCCCAAGAAAAGAAAGTCTGTCACTGTTTCCATTGTTTTCCCGTCTATTTGTCATGAAGTTATGGAACCAGCTGCCATGATCTTAGTTTTTTGAATGTTGAGTTTTAAGCCAGCTTTTTCACTCTCCTCTTCCTCTTTCATTCAAAAGGCTCTTCAGTCCCACAGACCTCTTCACTTTCTGATATAAGGGTGGTGTCATCTGCATATCTGAGATTATTGATATTTCTCCCTGCAATCTTGATTCCAGTTTGGGCTTCATCCAGTCTGTATTCAGTCTTCCCTCATAGCTCAGTTGGTAAAGAATCCGCCTACAATGCAGGGGACCCCGGCTTGACTCCTGGGTTGGGAAAATCCCCTGGAGAAGGGAAAGGCTACCCACTCCAGTATTCTGGCCTGGAGAATTCCATGGACTGTGTAGTCCATGGGGTTGTAAAGAGTCAGACAAGACTGATCAACTTTCACTTTCACTCTGCATATAAGTTAAATAAGCAGGGTGACAATACAGAGTGTTGATATACTCCTTTCCCAATTTGGAACCAATCTGTTGTTCCATGTCTAATTCTAACTGTGGCTTCTTGACCTGCACACAGATTGCTCAGGAGGCAGGTAATATGGTCTGGCATTCCCATCTCTTTAAGAATTTCCACAGTTTCTTGTGAATTATACATTCAAAGGCTTTGGCATAGTCAATAAAGCAGAAGTAGATGTTTTTCTGGAACTCTCTTGCTTTATCTATGATCCAACAGATGTTGGCAATTTGATCTCTAGTCCTTCTGCTTTTTCTCCAGCTTGAACACCTGGAAGTTCTCAGTTCATGTACTGTTGAAGCCTTGCTTGGAGAATTTTTTTTTTTTTTTTTTTTTTTTTAATATTATTTTATTAGTTGGAGGCCAATCACTTTACAACATTTCAGTGGGTTTTGTCATACATTGACATGAATCAGCCATATAGTTACATGTATTCCCCATCCCGATCCCCCCTCCCACCTCCCTCCCCACCCGACTCCTCAGGGTCCTCCCAGTGCACCAGGCCCGAGCACCTGACTCATGTATCCCACCTGGGCTGGTGGTCCGTTTCACCATAGATAATATACATGCTGTTCTTTCAAAACTTGGAGAATTTTGAGCATTACTTTGTGAGCGTGTGAGATGAGTGCAATTGTGCGGTAGTTTGAACATTCTTTGATATTGTCTTTCTTTGGGATTGGAAGGAAAACTGACATTTTCCAGTCCTGTGGCCACTGCTGAGTTTTCCTAATGTGCTGACATATTGAGTAAGCACTTTGACAGGATCATCTTTCAGGATGTGAAATAGCTTAGCTTGAATTCCATCACCTCCACTAGCTTTGTTCGCAGTGATGCTTTCTAAGGTCCACTTGACTTTGCATTCCAGAATATCTGCCTCTAGGTGAGTGATCACATCACCATGGTTATCTGGGTCATGAAGATTTTTTTTTGTATCATTCTTATGTGTATTCTTGTCACCTCTTCTTAATATCTTCTGCTTCTGTTGGTTCCATACCATTTCTGTCCTTTACTGTGCCCATCTTTGCATGAAGTGTTCCCATGGTATCTCTAAAGTTGTTGAACAGATCTCTACTCTTTCCCATTCTATTGTTTTCCTCTATTTCTTCGCATTTATCACCGAAAAGGGCTTCCTTATCTCTCCTAGCTATTCTTTGGAATTCTGCATGTATGTTGATATATTTTCCCTTTTTTCCTTTGCCTTTATCTTTTCTTTTCTCAGCTATTTGTAAGGCCTCCTCTGACAACCATTTTGCCTTTTTGCATTTCTTTTTCTTGGGGATGGTTTGATCACCATCTCCTGTACAATGTCATGAACCTCCATTCATAGTTCTTCAGGCACTCTGTCTATTAAATCTAATTCCTTGAATCTATTTGTCACTTTCACTGTATAACTGTAAAGAATTTGATGTAGGTCATACCTGAATGGTCTAGTGGTTTTCCGTACTTTTTCGAAGTAAGTCTGAATTTGGTAATAAGGAGTTCATGATCTGAGCCACAGTCAGCTCCCAGTCTTGTTTTTGCTGACTGTATAGAGTTTTTCCATCTTTGGCTGCAAAGAATATAATCAACCTGAGTTCAGTATTGACCATCTGGTGATGTCCATGTGTAGAGTCATCTCTTGTGTTGTTGGAAGAGGGTGTTTGCTATGACCAGTGCATTCTCTTGACAAAACTCTGTTAGCCTTTGCCCTGCTTCATTTTGTACTCCAAGGCCAAACTTGCCTGTTACTCCAGGTATCTCCTGACGCTACTTCTGCACTCCAGTCCCCTATGATGAAAGGATATCTTTTTTGGTGATAGTTCTAGAAGGTCTTGTTGGTCATGACAGAGTTGTTCACCATCAGCTTCTTTGGCATTAGTAGTTGGGGCATAGACTTGGATTACTGTAATATTGAATGGTTTTCCTTGGAAACAAACAGAGTTCATTCTGTTATTTTTGAGATTGCACCCAAGTACTGCATTTCAGACTCTTTGGTTGACCATGAGGCTACTCCATTTCTTTTAAGGGATTCTTGCCCACAGTAATAGATATAATGGTCATCTGAATTAAATTCACCCATTCCAGTCCATTTTAGTTCACTGATTTCTAAAATGTCAGTGTTAACTCGCCATCTCCTGTTTGCTCACTTCCAATTTACTCTGATTCATGGACCTAACATTCCAGGTTCCTATGCAATATTGTTCTTTATAAAATTGAACTTTACTTCCATCACCAGTCACAACCACAACTGGACATTGTTTTCAACTAGGCTCCATTTCTTCATTCTTTCTGGAGTTATTTCTCCACTCTTCTAAAGTAGCATATTGGGTACCTGCCAATCTGAGAAGTTCATCTTTCAGTGTCATATTGTTTTAGTCTTTTCATGCTGTTCATGGGATTCTCATGGCAAAAATACTGAAGTGGTTTGCCATTCCCTTCTCCAGTGGACCATGCTTTGTCAGAATATAAGAAATTAGCTCATGTGATTATGGAGGCTGAGTGGTCCCACAAATCATAACCTGCAAGCTAGAGGCCAGGAAAGTCAACAGTGTAGCTCTAGTTCAAATGTGAAAGCCCAAGAAACAGGGGAGCCAATGGGTAAGTCCCATTCCAAGTCTGAATGCCCAAGTGAAAGTGAAAGTGTTACTCACTTCAGTCATGTGTGACTCTGCGACCCCATGGACTGTAGCCTTCCAGGCTCCTCTGTCCATGGGATCCTCCAGGCAAGATTGGTACAGGGGTTGCCATTCCCTTCTCCAGGGTATCTTCTTGATCCAGGGACTGAACCCAGGTCTCCTGCATTGCAGGCAGATTCTTCACTGTCTGAACCACAAGGGAAGCCCCCCAGAACCAGGCACGAACATGTGAGTGCAGGAGGAGATGGATATCCTAGTTCAAGCAGACAGCAAATTTTCAATTTCTCTGCCTTTTCATTCTATTCAAGCCCTCAATGAATTGGATTATGGCACCCACATTTGCGAGGGAGATCTTCTTTACTCCATCTACTAGTTTAAATTACAGTCTCTTCTGGAAACACCCTCATGGACACACTCAGAAATAATACTATATGAGCTACTTGGGCATCCTGCAGACCACTCAAAATAACTATCACACGTATATACTTGAAAAATTATAAAAAGCATGACAGAGCTACCTATCCAATAGAAATTGATAGTTAAATAAAACATACTGAAAAGTATCTAGGTTTCTGAGAACACTGACAATAATAAAGTCTTAGAGTTGTCAAGACACAATGCAATATTCAAGGTTTCAGTATTGTTGCTACTTTTTAAAAGATGTATCAATATCTAAGTACTCATTTTGAAAAGATGCAGTGAAAAACTATAATGAGATTAATCACTTAAATGCTTCCAAAATTATTCTTGGCCAAATTTTCCCCATAAAATGGCACTTATAAGAAATTCACATATATAGCTATTTATTCCTTTGTTATACACCTTTGTTACATGCTGCAATAACTTATCTACATACTAAAAACTTTACATGTAATTTAAAAAAAAAGACTCTCTGATATTATATCTTCTTAATTTTTCCACTGCTTTTTCTCTTTTCAATCCTAGGAATATCTTTTAATATATTTGTGAAATATATATCTTTTAAATATTCCTCTTGAAAGAACTTGTAGCTAAACAATGGATACTACATATCTATAAACTATAGCGTATTTCAGGAAAATCAAAAGCAGCAAAATCATATTATTAGTTAATGCCTTACTCTTTGTGGTATATCACATTCCTCCATACATCTTCAGAGGACTTGTATTTATATCAGAAGCAAAAAACTTTTTGCAAACCTATTTCACATAGTCACCAAGAAGTAATTAAATTACAGTAAAACTATTAGACAATCAAAGGGCATGACAAGAAATTTGATAAAAATTTTAAACTCTGTTCTCTTTTGAATCAATCTTGATTTATGTAATTGTTTGTTGTAATTTTTTACTTCGCTGGTACAATGAATTTGGAAAAGAAATGATAAACAAGAGATTTTTATTCATCTCTTTATCAAGACAGTAATGAGTTCCCTTATGGCTTTTGAATGTAAAGCAAATTTCCTGTGAAGGATTCATTGACAAATGCATGTACGCTTTTCTGCTTTATTGACAAGCTTCTAAATGTAAGACTTGTTCTCTAAAATTTATATTTTGAATTGACAAAGAAAAATAAGCTAACTTCAGATTAAAATTTAAACTTATTTTCAATGCTCTTAAGGCCAGTGCAACTATTCATCTAAATAATATACTACTTACCCGTTAGAATAGGTAAGAATAAAATATGTCCTATGCAGATATTCACCATTAAATCATATACATTTTATATAGATAAGCACAGTTTGAACTAACACAATAAGAGAAAGATAGACAAAAGATGGTAAAAACTGTCTACAACTATACTATGAGTTTTATCTTCCATTAATTACTTCATATTGACTAGGAAAGTTTTTAGTGTTTATTAAGAAAGCAAGTAAACACAAGAAAGCAATATAGACACTAATATGATAATATAAATGATGCAAATATAAATAAAAATATAAACAAAGCATAATATAAACCTCATTAAAATTTAACATTGTACAAATCAATCATAAAGAGCATGTTATATATCATTTTATTTTAATGATTGGACATTGAATATACATGAATCTGAATCTATCAGGGCATATTGTTAAGCATCCCTTGGGCAGAACAATAAACTCTTAACTTTATTTTCATCACCCATACAGTGGCATTAATCACTCCAATCTTAAAAGACTGGTGGCTAAAATAAATAACAATATCAAACACCTGATTGATAGTAGACAACTAGTGGGCATTTACAGTTTCATTTCACTAATGAGAATACAACATGACCCAAATATTTTAAAATAGACACCCATTCTTTCTTTTAGTCATAGTCATTCTTTTTACCATCCTTCCATACTCATTCATTCATTCATAGATGCGTATAGAGCGTCTATTATGTATCAAGTCCTGTTAAAGACACTGGAACACTGTAGTGTAGAAATGTATTCAATATAAAACTTGCTGACATATCCTAGCATGTCCTAAAACCACTTTGTGGTACCTCTCTAGAACCAAAAAGAGGAAACAGGTAATAAAATTTTTCAGATAAATATATATTTTAATAAGTGAGATTCTTATAATATGTTTAAAACAATTTTTGTCTCCAAAATATATCAAACCTCTTTAAAATATAATAAAATGATGCAAATAATTTTGTGTGGAAAATGCATAATATCAGCTGAAAATACGAGGGAAGCTGTAGAGGAAACATAATCTCATACATTTTAACATATCTCTGTATAAAATTTAATATAGATTCAGCCAGAAACTGTAGAACCCTCAACTTCAGCCATCTTAAATTATAAAGACAAAAAATTATTTTACCTGAGAGTAAGTCTGGAAATATGGCAGGTTTCTAATTTGATTGACACAGTGGATTAACTTTGACTACCTGATGTGAAGAGCCCACTCGTTGAAAAAGACCCTGATGATGGGAGAGATTGAGGGCAGGAGAAGGGGACCATGGAGGATGAGCTGCTTGGATGGCATCATCAACTCAACGGACATGAGTTTGAGCAAACTCTGGGAGATAGTGAAGGACAGGGAAGCCTGGCGTGCTGCAGTCCATGGGGTCACAAAAAGTCAGACATGACTTAGTGGCTGAACAAGTGAAGTAGCAATGTGATCAAAGAAGGTAGTCCTTTCCATTTTTTGACTCTGCCATTCAGTGAGTTGTTGTTTGTTGACTGCCGGTAGACTTCTGTACTATCTCTGTACTCTGCTTTTTTCGCAGGAGGCTGGAGGCCGCAAACCACATTTCTAAGGTTCCTATGTCAATGAAGACCCTGGTGGGAGATTGTAAAATTGGAAGAGAAAGAAACTTGTGTGTCTTCTGATGATGCTTTTTGCTGTTGCAACATCTGTGAGTGTGATTTGAAGACAACTGGCCGATGCAGAGAATTGGAGGCTCTATTGGCAATCACAGGGTTTTCAGCGGCAAGGTCAATGGCATAGTGCTCTTGTGGCAAGAGCCCTGCCTTCAGCTCGTGGCCGGCAAGTGAAAGGTCAAGGGCTTCAGCCAAAGGATGAGAGCGGCACTGTGGTACATGTTCACGCTTTCTTCTCTTTGCTCCTCCATCCTTGCTCTGTCTTTCTTTGCTATTTCAGTCCTTCCAAAGACTTGCTAATAAATTTCCTGCATTAAATCTTCTCCTGTTAGAACACCTTGAGTCGCTTCTGTTTTCCTGACTGGACTGTAATTAATAGAGCCAGTTTCAACGATGACTTTGTCCTTAGGCTGGTAGGCTGGAGCAAGATGACAAGAGCATTCCCCAGCATCACTCCAGATATGACAATGCTCACAATAATAATAATAATAATAAAGTTGTCTCTGCCTGCAGCTCTCTTAGGAGTGAAGACCTTTTCCCCAGAAAACTCATAGCAGATAGCCCTTCATAGACCCAAAATAATATTATCTCTAAAAACAGACTTTTTTCCCTCTCTTTCACTTAAGCATTCAGATGTGGAAGTTCAGGAGGAGTACAGTGGCTCTGGTGTTGTACAAAACGAAGTCTAGTACAACTTTCTACTTCCCTATACCTGGGATGTGGCACTAATCCTCAAAATCTGAGACGACACTCCAGCTTTCATAACCATATAGTCAGAGGATTTTGAAAGTGGAACAAGCATCAGCTCATTTTAAGGATGTGCATGCCTGTGTACTAAGCCACTTCAGTCGTGTCTGACTCTTTGCAACCCTATGGACTGTAGCCCACCAGGCTCCTCTGTCCACGGGCTTTGTCCAGGCAGGACTACTGGAGTCCGTTGCCATGCCCTTTTGCAGGGGACCTTCTCTACGCAGAGATCGAACCTGCCGCATGGCTCCTGCCTTACAAGCGGATTCTTTAACCCTGAGCCACCAGGGAAGCCCCCACTTTAAAGACACACCCCAGCTGTTGTACAGATCATTTCTGCTTATGCACAGATGGTCAGAACACAGGCACACAGTCACTTTAAGAAGAGTGGCAATGGAAGATTTCCTTATTGTATCTTTGTGTCTGTGTGAAATTGGGAATTCTATTAAGGTATAAGAAATGAATAGATATTATAGGAAAACTATTAGGTTTCAGCCAGCCTTTAGCCTTTCAAATATTAATAAGCATCCTTCTTGCTACTGAAAAGAACATTTGCACTTTTCTTCTGAGAGATACAAGCACCAAGCCCTCTTAGAGTAGAGCACTCACCAAGAAATCTAGGCTCTCTTAGTGATTCAGCCCTCTGTTCCAGGTGCAAATGTAACTCCTCGTGGGCCAGTAATCTATAAACTAAAGCTGTCTGAAGCCAATACAAATAATGCAGAGTAAGAGCTCACATTTGGAAAAGTTCCACGGCAATTTTAGCATCCTACTGGGCACTGATAACAAACACGTTCTTCTCTGTAAGTAGAATCAATTCTTCATTGATTCTCTTCTCGGCAAAGAGCTTTTTTTTGCAAAGAACTTTTTGTTCATTATCTTCCATAGTCTTATTTGGCAGGAACTTTATTTTTTATCTTTCATAAATTTTACTAGAATATAGTTGCTTTATAACATTGTGTTAGTTTCTATTGTACAGCAAAAGGAATCAACTCTACATGTATCCCCTCTTTTTTTGGATTTCTTTCCCATTTAGGTCACTACAGAGCACTGAGTTAGAGTTCCCTGTGTTAAACAGTTGGCTCTCATTATTTGTCTATTTTATACATAAAAGTGAAAGTGTCACTCGCTCAGTTGTGTCCAACTCTTTGCAAGCCCATGGACTGTAGCCCGCCAGGCTCCTCTGTCCATGGAATTCTCCAGGCAAGACTAGAGTGGGTAGCCATTCCCATTTCCAGGGGATTTTCTTGACCCACAGATCAAACCCAGGTCTCTTACACTGCAGGCAGATTCTTCAGTGTCTGAGCCACCAGGAAAGGCCATAGTAGTGTACACACACACACACACACACACACACACACATGTATGGATGTATATATATGTCAATCCCCATCTCCCAATTCATCCCTGTCTTCTTCTCCACCTTGGGGTCCGTAGGTTTGTTCTCTACATCTGTGTCTCTTCTATTTCTGCTTTGCAATAGGTTCATCCGTATGACTGGAACTTGAAAGAGAAGGGTATACTAGAAACTTTTATAGACCACTCCCTACTGATGCAAATTTAGGGAGCAGACATGGTTTCAAGTCAGGCTTGGGGTTTTTTGGGGGGTTTTGGGGAGTTTTTGACAAGCCTGTCAAAAACTTGGTAGAGTTGAGGTTTGCTTCCTGCTAACTCCATGTGTGAGTTATCACAGCCAAAGTTTTCATTTAGTAACAACTATTCACTTCACATCTGGTTCTACGCTTACTGATCTCTGTGTTGTGTTCATTCCATCCTATCTTGGCTCTCAGGAAGCTCTCTCAGGGTATGCATTTGGGTGGTGTTTTAGCTGAGGTCTGGAGCTTCCCAGGTGGCACTGGTGGTAAAGAACCTGCCTAACAATCCAGGAGGTGTAAGAGATACAGGTTCGATCTCTGGGTCAGGAAGGTCCCCTGGAGGAAGGCATAGCAACCCTCTCCAGTATTCTTGCCCAAAGAATCCCCTGGATGAAGGAGCCTGATGAGCTACAGTCCATAGGGTCACACAGAGTCGGACCTGACTGAAGCAACTTAGCATGCACTCACGTTAGCTGAGGTCTCTTTCATACTTAACACAGAGCGCAAGGTTCTTCTTGTACGCAGGTAGCTCATTTGAGAGTCTGTCGTCAGGGAGCAAACATGAGGATTGGACTCTGAATAGGGGACAAAAGAAAGTGGCTTCAGTAGAGACAAGGCTGATGACTGGCTTCATGTGTGACTTTCTAAAGAACCTTATGAGATGATTCTCAAAACTTCTCAGTCTAAGGAGAACTGGGAAGGCGTTCACTAACTCTCTCACATCTCCTGTTAGTTTGCATGCGTGCTCAGGCACTTCAGTCATGTCAGAGTCTTTGCAACCCCATGTACTATAGCCCACCAGGCTCCTCTGTCCATGGGATTCTCCAGACAAGAATACTGGAGTGGGTTTCCATGTCCTCCTCCTGGGGATCTTCCAAACTGAGGTATGAAACCCATGTCTCCTGCATTGCAGGTAGGTTCTTAACCCACTGAGCCACCTTGGAAACATCCTTGTTAGTTTTAAGGTCACCCAAATTTCTCCAAGTTAAAAGTCTGAGGGGGCTGAGACTGAGGTTTCATGCCCAAGAGTTAGAAATGTCCAGGAGCAGGAAAAGAAAAATATCTAGAACAAGCTTTGAGGTGGGGTACTCGTGGGCAAAGATAGTTAAAGCTTGCACAGTATTTTACACTATAGACTTGGCTGGAGTCAGAAGTGAAGTTGAGAGAAGGTGAAGCAATGTATAGGAGATGACTAGGCACTTGGGAATGTGCTGCCTTTAACCTAATCTTTGATGCTTCAATGGCTTCTGCTGCCTTTCTTTACATTTTAAAGTAAGATGTTGGGAAAAGACTTGCAGCCACAGATATATCTCCTGCAAAGGTTGCTGCTTTGCAGTCATATTTTATAACCACTTCCATTTCAAGCAGAGAAACTTCTGGAACTTTCTACTCTGCATGGTCCTAATTCACCATAGTCTCAATCACTTTAGCTTATAGGCCATAAGGAAATAGCACCTCCATTATTAAAGCAACATTTCATCCCATCTCTGTTTGCAGATTATTGCCGTTGTCACTGCTATTGTTGTTGTTCAGTCACTTAGTCATGTCCAACTCTTTGTGAACCCATGAACTCTAATACCCCAGGCTTCCTTGTCTTTCACCATTCCCTGGAGCTTGCTCAAACTCACGTCCATTGAATCAGTGATGCCAACCAACCATCTCATCCTCTGTTGTCCCCTTCTCCTCCTGCCTTCAATCTTTCCTAGAATCAGGGTCTTTTATAATGAGTTGGCTCTTCACATCAGGAGGCCAAAGTATTAGAACTTCAGCTTCAGCATCAGTCCCTCCCATGAATATTCAGGATTGATTTCCTTTAGGATTGATGGGTTTGATCTCTTTGCAGTCCAAGGGACTCTCAAGAGTCTTCTCCAATACCACAGCTCAAAAGCATCAATTCTTTGGTGCTCAGCCTTCTTTATGGACCAACTCTCACATCCATACATGACGACTGGAAGAACCATAGGTTTGACTATACAACCTTTGTTGGCAAAGTAATGTCTCTGCTGTTTAAAATACTGTCTAGGTTTATCATAGATTTTCTTCCAAGGAGCAGCGTCTTTCAATTTCATGACTGCAGACACCATCTGCAGTGATTCTGGAGCCCAAGAAAATAAAGTCTGTCACTGTTTCCATTGTTTCTGCATCTATTTGCCATGAAGTGATGAGACCAGATTCCATGATCTTTGTTTCTTGGATATTGCATTTTAAGCCAGCTTTTTCACTTCCCTCTTTCACTTTCATCAAGAGGCTCTTTAGTTCCTCTTCACTTTCTGCCATAACAATGGTGTCACCTGCATATCTGAGGTTATTGATGTTTCTCTTGTCAATCTTGTGCTTGGGCATCCAACTTGTGCGTCATCCAGTCTAGCACTTTGCATGATGTACTCTGCATAGAAGTTAAATAAGCAGGGTGACCATATACAACATTGATGTACTCCTTGCCCAACTTGGAACCAGTCTATTGTTCCATATTCAGTTCTAACTGTTGCTTCTTGACCTGCATACAGGTTTTGAAGGAGACAGAAAGGTGATCTGGTCTTCCTATCTCTTGAAGGATTTTCCACAGTTTGTGGTGATCCACACAGTTAAAGGCTTTAGTATAGTCAGTGAAGCAGAAGTAGATGTTTTTCTGGAATTCTCATATCTTTTCTATGATCCAATGGATGTTGGCAATCTAATCTCTGGTTTCTCTGCCTTTTCCAAATCCAGCTTCAATATCTGGAATTTCTTGGTTCACATAGTGATGAAACCTAGCTTGGAGAATTTTGAGCATTACTTTGCTAGCATGTGAAATGAGTGCAATTGCACAGTAGTTTGAGTATTCTTTAGCATTGCCTTTCTTTAGGATTGGAATGAAAACTGACCTTTTCCACTGTGGTCACTGCTGAGTTTTCCAAATTTGCTGACATTTTGAGTGCATCCCTTTCAGAGCATCATCTTTTAGGATTTGAAATAGCTCAACTATAATTCCATTGCCTCCTCTAGCTTTGTTCATAGTGATGCTTCCTAAGGCCCACTTGACTTCACATTCCAGGATGTCTGGCTCTAGATGAGTGATCACACCATCATGGTTATCTGGTTCATTAATATCATTTTTGTATAATTCTTCTGTATATTATTGCCACCTCTTCTTAATATCTTATGCTTCTGTTAGGTCCATACCATTTCTGCCCTTAATTTGCCCATCTTTGCATGACAAGACTAGAAAATGATCATTCATCAAACACCACAGTAATTGTGGGAGCTAAGAATTGTCAATATATGTTAAAATTTAGTGTGGGAAAATTAAACAAAAATGAGAATATTTGAATAATTTCAAATAATTACAAAAGGGATAATAACTTTGCAGCTATTATTATAGCCAAGTCTTCAAAATTCACATCACCAGTAGTAATGAGACATACAGATTTCTGTTACCTCTAATGTAGTACACTGAAAAGGGAAAACATCTCTCCTGAAGGGTTTGCATCAAGAAATACATACCCTCAGTCTAACCAAAAGAGAACATCAAACAAATCCAACTTGAGAAAAATTCTCCAAAATAATTGACTAGGATTTTCCATTATTTCAAGGTCATAAAAGACAAATACTGAGGAACTATCCTAGATTTAGAGAAGAAAGAGGAGATATGACAAGCAAATGCAATATGGGATCCTGGATTTTAATCAATACTACAAGGCAATAGGCAATCTCTGAATGTGATTCTATAAATTTGTTAGTAGCATTGTGACAATTTAAAGTTCCTGGTTTTAACAATCATACTATAGTAATATAAAAGTGTTAACATTTGGGGGAGTTGAGTAAAGGGTATGTGAGAACTTATACTGTAATGTTTGAAGTATTTTGGTAAACTATTTGCAAACACATAAACACTAAGTTTGAACATTTCTGAACCTTTTTTCTGTTTCCTTGTGGAATAAAGCTGCTTGTTTAGGAATAATATTAATTCAATGGGGATAAGATTTATACAGGACCAATCATAACAGTAGGGTTTCCCTGGTAGCTCAGTGGTAAAGAATCCACCTGCCCAAGCAGGAGACATGGGTTCAATCCGTGGGTTGGAAGATCCCCTGGAGAAGGGAATGGCAACCCTCTAATATTCTTGCCTGGGAAATTCCATGGAAAGAAGTCTGGAGGGCTACAGTCCAAGGGGTTGCAAAAGGGTCAGACACAACTTTGCAACAAAACAACAACATCAAGTCTTAACATTCATGGGAAAAAAACATCCGTGGAGTGTGGCACAGGAGACATCTTTGAATGGACATTTCAAGGCGTCATGTCACAGTGAATGAAATGCATGAGCTATACACATTTATGAGGCTTTGAAAAATCATAGAATCATAGAATTTTTTCACTGTAGTTTCTTTCTTATATTTCCAACTTCTTAATGTCAAGTTCTGTTACAACACTTCAGTGACAGGGAGTTCATGTTCTTAAAATACAGTTTATTTTATTGTTGAAGGGTTCTAGTTATCAACATCCTTTTATCAACCTAAATCTGTCTAACTGGTCTAAAATCTTCAGTATAGGAGTGTATAATTTCTTCTTCATAGGACAACTCCTATAATAGTTTAGAGCCACGGTCACGTTCACTTCTTCATCTCTTCTATTCCCAATTCCTTCAGTTACTTCTTATATATTTTAGATTCCAGACAGCTTACTGAATTGCTCACTTTATTCAGCATGATATTATCATTTGCTGAATGTGGTATTTCAAGTCTAAAAGGAGTTATTTACTATTTCTCTCTAGAGAATTTAAATGTAAAGTGTCCAATTAACCAATTATTCTTCACCTAACATGATTCATATGTACTAATTGATAAGGGAAATTAAAAATTCAGATTACCTCATTCTTTTTTTTTCTTTTGGTTGTGCCATGCAGCATCTGGGATCCAAGTTCCCCAACCAGGGATCAAACCGATGCCCTTTGCAGTGGAAGCATGGAGTCCTAACCACTGGATCAACAGAGAAGTCCCCAAATTACTCATTCTTAAAGAGTGATTAGAGTCTGCACTTATCTATAATGTACAGGAAATGTGAATTTTCTTTTGGGGCATCTATAATATTGCCCTGTTGCAGGGTGCAGGAGAAGCTTCATTGATGCTGCCTAATGATGTGTGTGAGGTATCCTGATATTTACTAAGAAATTAGACATTTAAAAGAATTCTTTGTTCTCAAAAGACATATATATAAAATTTTTCACTCTCTATTTTTGTGTTTCTCAGTCTTATTATTCATCTATTGGTACTTAAGTGCATTCACCAAACTGCATCATAAACTCAAAGTAGATTTTTTCACTTTAGCCTATATGAAATTATTATGGTTATCAACCAATATTTGAGCCCTTAACATGAGCAAATCATCTAGCCTGTTAAGCACAGAGGGACAGAATATGGAGTTGAAAGTGCACACACCTAGATTTGAACAAATTACTTAATCCTTCTAAGTCTTCATTTTTGTACATGTAAAATGAGAATAATTACAACATTGAACTCATAAGGCAGATGACAGAGAACATCTAGGTGCTACATACAAAAAGTTTATTTGACTACCTGGAAAAGTATCCTTTCATTATTAACATGATGTGATAATGATGGTGATGATGATGAAGCTAGCAGCAGGTGTTCTTATTAGACCTGTAAGAATAGTGAATAAGGCACCAGATCATGTCTGTGTACATTTGCTTTCTAAAGCTACCCTGTCTTTGCCTTCCCGCTGGCTCCACTCCTCATCTATTTAAAGGTCTCCCAGGATAGCTCAGGTCTTCTCCTCTATGAAGTTATTCTGAACTACTCCTGTAGAATGAACGTAAAATATGTTGCTTCCACTTATATCAATTTGCATCAAGTACTAACTTCTGCAGTGGAATTTAATTTCAGTCTTTGTCTCTCAATCAACTTGCAGCTCTTTTGAGGAAAGAAACTGGTTTTATTCCTTGAAACTAAAACAGTGCCAATCATGTAAGTCATAAATGTCAAGTTCAGCACCTTGAAGTTATTTTTTCCTAGTATGTTAAGGAAAACACTTAAGGAAAAATCAGACTCCATGTTCACACAGTCCTAAGAATGGACTTTATTATAACTTGTATAATTCTGTATGTAGAAAGTGAAGATTAATCAGTGGCAGACTTTACTTATATCTGTATAATCTTAAACTAATTTAAGAAAAGTCATCAAAACATTCTCCGACATAAATCACAGCAGGATCCTCTATGACCCACCTCCCAGAATATTGGAAATAAAAGCAAAAATAAACAAATGGGACCTAATGACACTTAAAAGCATTTGCACAACAAAGGAAACTATAAGTAAGGTGAAAAGACAGCCCTCAGATTGGGAGAAAATAATAGCAAATGAAGAAACAGACAAAGGATTAATCTCAAAAATATACAAGCAACTCTTGAAGCTCAATTCCAGAAAAATAAATGACCCAATCAAAAAAATGGGCCAAAGAACTAAACAGGCATTTCTCCAAAGAAGACATACAGATGGCTAACAAACACATGAAAAGATGCGCAACATCACTCATTATCAGAGAAATGCAAATCAAAACCACAATGAGGTACCATTACACGCCAGTCAGGATGGCTGCTATCCAAGAGTCTACAAGCAATAAATGCTGGAGAGGGTGTGGAGAAAAGGGAACCCTCTTACACTGTTGGTGGGAATGCAAACTAGTACAGCCACTATGGAGAACAGTGTGGAGATTTCTTAAAAAACTGGAAATAGAACTGCCATATGACCCAGCAATCCCACTCCTGGGCATACACACCGAGGAAACCAGATCTGAAAGAGACACGTGCACCCCAATGTTCATTGCAGCACTGTTTATAATAGCCAGGACATGGAAGCAACCTAGATGCCCATCAGCAGACAAATGGATAAGGAAGCTGTGGTACATATACACCATGGAATATTACTCAGCCATTAAAAAGAATTCATTTGAATCAGTTCTAATGAGATGGATGAAACTGGAGCCCATTATACAGAGTGAAGTAAGCCAGAAAGATAAAGACCAATACAGTATACTAACAGATATATATGGAATTTAGAAAGATGGTAACAATAACCCTATATGCAAAACAGAAAAAGAGACACAGATATACAGAACAGACTTTTGGACCCTGTGGGAGAAGGTGAGGGTGAGATGTTTCGAAAGAACAGCATGTATATTACCTATAGTGAAAGAGATCACAGGCCCAGGTGGGATGCAGGAGACAAGTGCTCGGGCCTGGTGCACTGGGAAGACCCAGAGGAATCGGGTGGAGAGGGAGGTGAGAGGGGGGATTGGGATGGGGAATACATGTAACTCCATGACTGATTCATGTCAATGTATGACAAAACCCACTGCAATGTTGTGAAGTAATTAGCCTCCAACTAATAAAAATAAATGAAAAAAAAAAAGAAAAGGCATCTTATCTTACTGAGTTAAGTTAAAAACATTAAGCTTCTTTAATATTTAACTAATAGTGAGACTAGTTTTTTTTTTCACAATTCTGTGTTCTCAAATTTTAAACATGTTTTACTATCATCTTCCAGATTCAGTTAAAGTGTGGTTCTTAACATAACCCCAAGTTTTAAAACTAATTAAATAAGGTTAAACATCTAGTGATGTCAACCTCTTTTGGTCAACCTCACCATTTCTTTAAAAATAATTCCCACTGACCACAATATCTACCCTTTCAGGTTTTTCTTCTCAAATAAAAACAAGAACAAATTCGCGGTGACAGTTCCAGAATCATCCACGAGGGGGCAAACCTGCCTCATATACACACAATGAAGAGAAAACGAGTAATAAACCACGCTTCTTTGGTGACTCACAGTAGAGTCTGCCTGCAATGCTGGAGACACAGGAGGTGAGTAATAAACTCGCTATATTGAGAAAAAATGAAAATGGTATCAATAGAGAGATTTGACCTATATTAGAAAGAAAACATGTTACATATCTCTTTGAAGATAATATATTTGTTGAACTTTTACATTTTACTCTTATTTTCGGTGCCAGAGGAAGAACACCTGGAGATTGGAGCTAGGTGTAACAGTGGACAAATGTCTCTTTAGAGATAAGCAAAGTCCTTGAAAACACTGAAAGCTCTATGATACTTATTTCTACTCTAACACCTTTAAGATTAAAAGCAGTCTTGCAAAATGCATTTCTAACAGACTTTATCAAAAATGCATACCTCACCTCAGATAATGTCATTGACGTAAAGGTCAAGAAACTGCAGTCAGGAATTTAGCAGAAAGAAACAGGGAGAATTCCTATGTACAGTGTGAACTGTGGAGGCTAGGTTCTAACTATGCTTGTTCTTACAATCCCACCATCAGTCAACGTTTTCTGCTCTTGTGATCTAACATACAGTTAAAATCCAGTATAGAAAAATCAATAAATAAAATCAAGTGTAGCGCTCAAGGCCTGATTCCTAAGTTCTCTGCTCACCGTGGTTAGAACACATGGGCCACTGTTAGGATCACTCTTCCATGTAGACGCTCTGAAGTCCCTCGGCCCTCACTTTCAGTTGGTATTGGCTGTGCAAAATGCCAGCCCCAGTGAAATGGAACTTTATGCCAATTCAGCATCTGTGCCAAACACCTAAACATGACTGGAAAAAAAGAAAACAACAACAGCAACCTTGCTAATTGGTCTCATTTAAATTCACACTCATTTATCCCATGTGAACTCTTAGTACTTATTGGAAAACTGACTGCTTAATCAATTCTCTTTTCTTCTGTCCTAGACAACAATTCTGTAACTCCTCTTTCTTTACGTCTATAACATGTCTTCCTCTCTCTAAATTCTCAGCTGCTTCTTGTTTCACTGAGTCTATAGGAGGGATCAGAATAGAACATCTAAGAACTTCAAACATCCAGTCTGCCTCCCTACCTGGGTCTACCTGAAACTACATGTTTTGCCTTCCCTCCAACTTTAGCACAAGCCATGTATGTCTTCTGTTCTAAGGTAAAACCCTCTCTTCTGCACTGGATCTCTCATCTCTTGCCTAATCAGGGATTTTTCTTCTACTATATCTCCTCTTCCCTGAATCTTCCATTAGTTGTTCTCTACCAGATGTTCTCACTAGCATACAAAGATCTAATAACTTCCGTCTTAAAGGGGAAAGAATTCTTTCTTTGTTCCCATATCCAGTTCTAGTCATTGCCCCATCGCTCTGCTCCTCTTTATAGCACATTATTCAAAAAAGGTAGCTCTTTTTCCCACTTACCTGTTTCTTCCACTTATCTGTTATTGTCCTCTCCACTATATAGAAACTATTTTCTTCTCAAGGTTATTAGTGATATCTCTGTTTCCAAGTCCTGTATTAAATTAGCAGTTCTCATCTTAATCCATTAGTAGGATTAATAGTCACTTCTCTTCCCTCTAACACCTACCACTTGGCTCATGGGTTCCTGTTACCTCTTATTTCTCTTCTCACTCTTTATATCCTCTGGTGAATCCTCCAGATATTGGAATGTCTCAAGGCTCAGTTCTTTAACATCATCTATTCTCTGCCTACAACTACTTTTTTTTTTTTTTTTTCTGTTTTTCACATTTTCTTTTTTTTTAATTTTATTAGTTGGAGGCCAATTACTCATGCATCTCACCGGGCTAGTGATCTGTTTCACCATAGATAATATACATGCTGTTCTTTTGAAACATCCCACCCTCACCTTCTCCCACAGAGTTCAAAAGTCTGCTCTGTACTTCTGTGTCTCTTTTTCTGTTTTGCATATTGGGTTATCATTACCATCTTTCTAAATTCCATATATATGTGTTAGTATGCTGTAATGTTCTTTATCTTTCTGGCTTACTTCACTCTGTATAATGGGCTCCAGTTTCATCCATCTCATTAGAACTGATTCAAATGAATTCTTTTTAATGGCTGAGTAATATTCCATGGTGTATATGTACCACAGCTTCCTTATCCATTCATCTGCTGATGGGCATCTAGGTTGCTTCCATGTCCTGGCTATTATAAACAGTGCTGCAATGAACATTGGGGTGCACGTGTCTCTTTCAGATCTGGTTTCCTCGGTGTGTATGCCCAGGAGTGGGATTGCTGGGTCATATGGCAGTTTTATTTCCAGTTTTTTAAGAAATCTCCACACTGTTCTCCATAGTGGCTGTACTAGTTTGCATTCCCACCAACAGTGTAAGAGGGTTCCCTTTTCTCCACACCCTCTCCAGCATTTATTGCTTGTAGACTTTTGGATAGCAGCCATCCTGACTGGCGTGTAATGGTACCTCATTGTGGTTTTGATTTGCATTTCTCTGATAATGAGTGATGTTGCGCATCTTTTCATGTGTTTGTTAGCCATCTGTATGTCTTCTTTGGAGAAATGTCTGTTCAGTTCTTTGGCCCATTTTTTGATTGGGTCATTTATTTTTCTGGAATTGAGCTTCAAGAGTTGCTTGTATATTTTTGAGATTAATCCTTTGTCTGTTTCTTCATTTGCTATTATTTTCTCCCACTCTGAAGGCTGTCTTTTCACCTTACTTATAGTTTCCTTTGTAGTACAGAAGATATTAAGTGTCATTAGGTCCCATTTGTTTATTTTTGCTTTTATTTCCAATATTCTGGGAGGTGGGTCATAGAGGACCCCGCTGAGATTTATGTCGGAGAGTGTTTTGCCTATGTTCTCCTCTAGGAGTTTTATAGTTTCTGGTCTTACATTTAGATCTTTAATCCATTTTGAGTTTATTTTTGTGTATGGTGTTAGAAAGTGATCTAGTTTCATTCTTTTACAAGTGGTTGACCAGTTTTCCCAGCACCACTTGTTAAAGAGGTTGTCTTTTTTCCATTGTATATCCTTGCCTCCTTTGTCAAAGATAAGGTGTCCATAGGTTCGTGGATTTATCTCTGGGCTTTCTATTCTGTTCCATTGATCTATATTTCTGTCTTTGTGCCAGTACCATACTGTCTTGATGACTGTGGCTTTGTAGTAGAGTTTGAAGTCAGGCAGGTTGATTCCTCCAGTTCCATTCTTCTTTCTCAAGATTACTTTGGCTATTCGTGGTTTTCTGTATTTCCATACAAATTGTGAAATTATTTGTTCTAGTTCTGTGAAAAATACCGTTGGTAGCTTGATAGGGATTGCATTGAATCTATAGATTGCTTTGGGTAGAATAGCCATTTTGACAATATTGATTCTTCCAATCCATGAACACGGTATGTTTCTCCATCTGTTTGTGTCCTCTTTGATTTCTTTCATCAGTGTTTTATAGTTTTCTATGTACAGGTCTTTTGTTTCTTTAGGTAGATATACTCCTAAGTATTTTATTCTTTTTGTTGCAATGGTGAATGGTATTGTTTCCTTAATTTCTCTTTCTGTTTTTTCATTGTTAGTATATAGGAATGCAAGGGATTTCTGTGTGTTAATTTTATATCCTGCAACTTTACTATATTCATTAATTAGCTCTAGTAATTTTCTGGAAGAGTCTTTAGGGTTTTCTATGTAGAGGATCATGTCATCTGCAAACAGCGAGAGTTTCACTTCTTCTTTTCCTATCTGGATTCCTTTTACTTCTTTTTCTGCTCTGATTGCTGTGGCCAAAACTTCCAAGACTATGTTGAATAGTAGTGGTGAGAGTGGGCACCCTTGTCTTGTTCCTGATTTCAGAGGAAATGCTTTCAGTTTTTCACCATTGAGGGTGATGCTTGCTGTGGGTTTGTCATATATAGCTTTTATTATGTTGAGGTATGTTCCCTCTATTCCTGCTTTCTGGAGAGTTTTAATCATAAAAGAGTGTTGAATTTTGTCACAGGCTTTCTCTGCATCTACTGAGATAATCATATGGTTTTTATCTTTCAATTTGTTAATGTGGTGTATTACATTGATTGACTTGCGGATATTAAAGAATCCTTGCATTCCTGGGATAAAGCCCACTTGGTCATGGTGTATGATTTTTTTAATATGTTGTTGGATTCTGTTTGCTAGAATTTTGTTAAGGATTTTTGCACCTATGTTCATCAGTGATATTGGCCTGTAGTTTTCTTTTTTTGTGGCATCTTTGTCTGGTTTTGGAATTAGGGTGATGGTGGCCTCATAGAATGAGTTTGGAAGTTTACCTTCATCTGCAATTTTCTGGAAGAGTTTGAGTAAGATAGGTGTTAGCTCTTCTCTAAATTTTTGGTAGAATTCAGCTGTGAAGCCATCTGGTCCTGGGCTTTTGTTTGCTGGAAGATTTTGGATTACAGTTTAGATTTCCTTGCTTGTGATGGGTCTGTTAAGATCTTCTATTTCTTCCTGGTTCAGTTTTGGAAAGTTATACTTTTCTAAGAATTTGTCCATTTCATCCAAGTTGTCCATTTTATTGGCATAGAGCTGCTGGTAGTAGTCTCTTATGATCCTTTGTATTTCAGTGTTGTCTGTTGTGATCTCACCCTTTTCATTGCCTACAACTACTTATATAGTGATTTCATCTTTAAATCTAAAGACTTTACATACCATGTGCTTAATCACTCAGTCGTGTCTGACTGTTTGTGACCCCATGAACAGTAGCCCACCAGGCTCCTCTGTTCATGGGATTCTCCAGGCAAGAATACTGGAGTGGGTTGCCATTTCCTTCTCCATTTGTAAACCGTGATGATTTACAAATTTTCATCTACAGCCATCATGTCTCTTGCTACTGAATTTCAGACGAGTATATCCAGTTGTCTACTTTACATATTCACTAAGATCTGATAGGTATCACAAATTTAGTTTGCTCAAAAGTAGACCCTTAATCCTCTAAAGTTCTCTTGTGACCACTACCTTAAAGGCCCTAAATTAATTTTTTACTCACTTAACTTTCTAATCCCAACTTCTTAGCAATTTCCCTTTTGATTTTGTTGTTGTTCATTGCTTCAGTCATGCACAATTCTTTGTGACCCCATGGGCTGCAGCACACCAGGTTCCCCTGTCCTTTACCATCTCCCAGAGCTTGCTTTAATTTGTGTCTATTGAGTCATTGATGCCATAACCAGCTCGTTTCACTCAAACTATCCTCCCAGTCTCTAAAACACAGATAGTATAATAAGCCCAACCACCTACATATGCCAAGCCTCTTTTTCCAATGTATTCATATGGCTTGTTCTCACACTTCTTTCAAATCTCTACTCAAATGTTCCCTAAACACTCTGTATAGTTGACCCAACCCTTGCATCATTATGCTGCTCCTTCATGGTCCTTTCTACCAACTAGCAGGCTATATTTATGCATTTATGGTCATTTCCTTCTACTGAAAAGTGAGCTCCATGAAGAAGAGATCTATTTGTTCACTCCTGTATCTCTTGTGTCTAAAACAGTAGCACAAATTAGACACTCCTTCAATGTCTGCTGAATAAATGGATATTAACTTGCCTGATGACCAAGCGCGTTTCATTTAAATTTGCTTTTTAATTAAATTTAAATTTCCTCTTTTTATTAGCTTAAATTTGATTTGAAAAATAGAGATAATTATTTATAAAAACTGTTCAATAATCTATTTATTGGGGCTTCCCAGTGGCTCAGTGGCAAAGAATCTGCCTGCAGTGCAGGAGATCTGTAGATGTGGGTTTGATCCCTGGGTGTGGAAGATCCCCTGGAGAAGGAAGTGGCAACCCACTCCAGTATTCTTGCATGGAGAATTCCATGAACAGAGGAACCTAGTGGGTTTCAGTCTATAGGGTCACAAAAAACTAGACATGACTGAAGTGACTAAGCACACACACACAGAGAGAAGCTGTTTATTGTAATAGAAAAGTTTTCTTCAAAGCGTACTTTTCTCCAGGAGAGGTTTTGGTTTTAGTTTTTTCAGATTCTTTAAAAACTTGAGGTTAAAAAATTTAAAAACCATAGGTCTGATTGTTTTATTTCATGACTTCACAAGATAATGTTTTTTAAAAAGAGTTTATTTGAGAATTAGTTACACCACACTATTGAATATATCATATGCCATTTACCAAGCATCTCACTTAAGTAAATATATACATTTTACAATTAAATCTTGAGTTCCAATTACAGAATACTACCTGTATTATATAGATATGGTATTATCTGGCAACTCCTTACTAGCTAAAACATGGTGAATTTTTAGCAATGTCTAAAGAAACAGTTTCTATTCTGTTAGTAATCATTTCCCTTCTCTCATTTTCCTATTTCTGCTATAGACATTCAATATCAATTACCAATCTTCAGACAATGATCATTTTCTAATACTCCTATATCAGTGCTTTCATATTAATGCAGAAAATTAAACCTACCTATAATTAATTACCTGAAAACAGTTCTATTTCTGTTACTATAGATTTGCTATCCCTGAACTACATTTGTGCATAATTTACATGATATACTTTCTGACCTCATTGAAAAGGCAGATGTTTGTCATTAAACTTTTAGAATTCTATAGAACATAGTTAATCAACTTAGGCTGAGCAGTTATTCCCCTCAACACACACAAAAGTACTATTATTATAGAAATCCTCCTCCTATCCTTTCTCATAAATCAATTATATAAAACAAAATTGATTGTCTTGGACTAAGCGCTCCGTTCTTTCCTAGTCTAAGTTCCTAGCTCGGTTAGGGCAGACCCATATTAGTGATGAGGGCAGGAGAACTGGCAGTCAGCGGATGACAGATGCGTGGGCCAGGTCACCCTGGCAACTCCTCTCCATAATAAATCTGAGAGGCTAATCTCTACTAAATTGTTAATGCCTGCTAATGAGATACTGGATACAGGGTTACTCCTTCAGATAGCGTATTTGCATTTTAATGAGTCTTTTCTGGAAGGACTCCTTAACCCAAAGCAGTGGTTCTAATGTTGACAGCTTTAGGCGTTGAGGGCCTCTGGCTCAGGTTTCATATTGTCTGTCCACTGTGGAAACTCATGGCATCATTCGCTATTCCACCTCTAATTCCAGGATATCAAAAAAGAAGCATTGCAGACCTCAAAGTCACAATCTGAAGATTGTTTTTTTCAAAAAACAAAACAAAAAGGATTGTGCAATGAAAGGTCATAGATTAAAAAATTGATCTGTTTCACTTCACCTTAGCCATTACTCATTAACTTAAATTATCTGGCATATCGGTGTACGTCAAGTTCCAAGCACACAGATGCAAACCCTACGTGTTGATGTAAGACATTTCTCAGTTCACTTTGCAACTTTCTGTTTACCCCTATGTATCTTACCATGATATAGTATCTGAAGCAGTTAATTCCTGCCATTTGATAGCTTTAAGTTTTGCTTTTGCCCAGCACCCTCAATACTTACTGACTTCTATGAGTAAAAAGAACCTGGCATGCATATGTCTCTTTCATTTATAGTTTTCTCAGGGTATATGCCCAGTAGTGGGATTGTTGGGTCACATGGCGGTTTTATTTCTAGTTTTTTAAGGAATCTCCATACTGTTATCCAGAGTGACTGTATCATTTTACATTCTCACCAACAGTGCAAGAGAGTTCCCCTTTCTCCATATCCTCTCCAGGATTTATTGTTTGTAGGTTTTTTAATGACGGCCATTCTGACTGGTGTAAGGTGATACCTTATTGTACTTTTGATTTGCATTTCTTTAATAATGAGCTATATTGAGCATATTTTCATGTGTTTGTTGGCCATCTGTATGCCTTCTTTGGAGAAATGTATATTTATGTCTTCTGCCCATGTTTTGATTTTGAATTGTTTGTTTTTCTGGTATTGAGTTGCATGAGTTGGTTGTGTATTTTGGAAATTAATCATTTGTCAGTTGTTTCGTTTGCAATTATTTTCTTCCATTCTAAGGGTTGTCTTTTAATCTTGTTTATTGTTTCATTTGCTGTGCAAAACTTTTAAGTTTAATTAAGCCCCATTTGCTTACCTTTGTTTTTATTTCTATTACTGTAGGAAGTGGGTCAAAGAGGATCTTGCTGTGATGTATGTCAAAAAGTGTACCCCAGTGTTGATTACAGCACTTTCTACAATAGCTAGGACATGGAAGCAACCTAGATGTACATCAACAGATGAATGGATACAGAAATTGTGGTACATATATACAATGGAATATTACTCAGTTATAAAAAAGAATGCATTCAAGTCAGTTCTAATGAGGTGGATGAAACTAGAGCCTATTACACAGAGTGAAGTAAGTTGGAAACAGAGACAAATGTTGTATATTAACACATGTGTATAGCATCTAGAAAGATGGTACTGATGAACCCATTTTCAGGGCAGCAATGGAGAGGCAGACATAGAGAAGAGATTTGTGGACATGGTGGGGCAAAGAGTTGGGGGGAAAGAATTGAAAGAATAGTATGGAAACATATACATTACCATATGCAAAATAGAGAGCAAGTGGGAATTTGCTCTGGGACACAAGGAGCTCAACCCAGTGCTCTGTGACAACACTGAGGGGTGAGATGGGGTGGGAGGTGGGAGGGGGTTCTAGTGGGAGGGGACATACCTGTGGCTGATTCATCTTGATGTATGGCAGAAACCAACACAATAATATAAAGCAATTGTCCTCCAATTAAAAAAAAAAAAGCACCTGGCAAGAGTACTTTGAAGGATGAAGGAAACTGAACTATTATAAGAAACTCCAGTAAGTCCGACTTCATAGAATTAAAACTACAGTAGGAAGGACAATATGGTATGTTATGGGACTGTCCCAAATTACCACAGTTAATCCCCACTGCCTCACACAAATTAAAAGGCACAACTAAACATCTACTTTGGCTCTTAAGGACAGGCCTATGTAATAGCCACTGTTCTCCTTATTTCAAAAATGAGACAAAATCAGGCTCTGAATGGTAGGATCCAAGCCCCAGTCTCTTCAACTACAAAATCCCTTATCTTCACAGTCATCCTGGTCTTCTGGCTTCCCTCATCTTCTCATCCTCCCCTTAACATTACATGAACTTTTACCTCCAATACCTGATATCTAGCAAGTCCTTCAACTAAATTATAAATTATTAAGGCTTAGCATGCTCTCTCTTTCAAGGTATTTATTATTTGTTATTTCTTAACATCTGTACCGGATAACTTCACATCATCTCATTATAACCTCACAATAATCTTCCTGCAGTTGAGATTCTAACCTTCTTTTTACTGTGAATCCCTTTGACAATCCCATTTAAATCTTCCTAAAATAATACTTTTAAATTTATAAAATGTAATATTTAAATTTCAAATGAAACTAATTACTACTGTTTTAAATATTTTAAAATTTTTATTTACTTCTGGCTGAGCTGGATCTCTGTTGCTGGCTCTAGTTGCAGTGAACAGGGAGCTACTCTAATTGCAGTGCACAGGCTTCTCATTGTGGTGACTTCTCTTGTTGCAGGGGATGGGCTCTAGGGCACGTCGGCTTCAGTTGTTGGGGGCCTTGGGCTTAACTGCTCAGCTGCATGTGGAATCTTCCCAGACCAGGGATCAAACCCTTGTCCCCTTCAGTGGCAGGCAGATTCTTAACCACTGGGCTACCAGGGGTATCCCTAATTACTAATTTTTAAATGTAGTTATTAGAATAACTTACAAACCAAATTTGCGATGTGGAAGTGTATGGGCATTTAAACTCATTAAATAACAAGATGTAACAGAGATTCTATTAACTACTATACTAAAAATAGTTGTTGTTGTGGGCCTAGGTTAACAATTCTGATACATGTGCATGGGAATTGAATAATTAAGTAAATAGATGGTGGATGGTGGAAGCCACATTTCTCAGTACTGAAATATGAATTTATGGATAAATAAGACAAAGCTAAAATAATCTGTTAATGGATTATAGTGCAGCTATCAGTATATACTCAGCTCAATATAGGTATATAAATTTGCTATTTCGTCACTAAGTCGTGTCTGACTCTTTGTGACCCTATGGACTATACTCTCCAGGCTCCACTGTGCATGAGATTTTCCAGGCAAGGATGCTGGAGTGGATTGCCATTTCCTTCTCCAGGGGATCTTCCCAACCCAGAGATTGAACCTGCATCACCTGAATTAGAAATCAGATTCTTTATCACTGAGCCACCAGGGAAGCGGATATATCAATAGCTATATACAAAAATATTTATTGATATGTGTATATCCATGGGTTAGTATAGACATATATTTCTTTGCTCTCTCAGTTAAGAGAACCTAAAGAAATAGTATCCCATTAACAATCAGCACATCTAGAACCCAGATTTTGGTTTCTATTACCACTCCCCAATGAAAGAAATCAGTGTTCCTTAGAGAACTGGGACAGGAAATACACAAAATGAGCCTGGAGCATCTTGTGGCACCAGAAAGTCAGGACGTGTTAAACACACCCATATACACACACATGGTAAACACAAGTACACACGCATGCACAGACACACAAACACACACACATCCGAAAGGTGTATATCAAAAAAAGATAGGCACCAATAGAGAAAGCTCCCAGTGGGTGAGTGCTGGAACAATTTAAACAACAAAATAAAGTACTATTGGACTATAACCCAAAGTATAAAATAAATATTCGTGTATCTACTGATATAAATAAACTATTGAATTAATTGGTATTTAGGGGAAAATAGAACTTCCTAGGTGCTCCAAGTGGTAAAGAATGAACCTGTCAATGCAGGAGACATAAGAAATGTGGGTTCAATCTCTGGGTTGGAAAGATACCCTTGAGGAGGAAATGACAACCCACTCTAGTATTCTTGCCTAGAGAATCTCACGGACGGAGGAGACTGATGGGCTACAATGCATCAGTAGTACGTTGCAAAGGGTCGGACACGAAGTGCCTTAGCACACAGACAAATCTCCCATGTAGAAGAATTCCAAATAGTTTATGTGCATACTCTGTCCTCAAGGATGTGAAGCAAAACTCTCCACTCCTTGGGTGTGGGCTTCAAATAGTGACTTCCTTCCAACAAGTGTAGTATGGAGGGGGTGAAGGAGTAACCTTACGGAGGAGAAATCTGAGACACTACCTCAACCAGGTTATCAAGGTCAACATCAGTAGTCAAATCACATTGATAGTATGTACCCTTGATCTGACATTATAAAAATGACACTTTATCTGAGTGTTCTCCCAATAAACCATAATCCCAGTCTTATCATGGAAAAGCATTAGACAGATTACATTAGTGAGGTATGCTACAAAATACTTGATCACCACTTCTCAAACCTGTCAAGGTTATCGAAGACAAGAAAAGCCTGAGAAACTGTCACAGCCTGGAGGCGCCTAAGGGACTTGATAACTAAATGTACTGTGGTGTCCTGGAGGGAAGTTTGAAACAGAACAAAGAAAGTCAGACAAAAGCCGAAGAAATCTGAATAAAGTACAAACTCTGGTTAATACTATTATATTAATGTTGGCTGCTTACTGGTAACAAAACTACTATTATAGTAGAAAGTATTAATAATAGAGGGAATTGGGAATGGACTAATTCCAAACTATTGTTACAGGGAAGAATCTGTTTCTTTTACTTTACCCTCTGTTTCCCATAGCTTTGTTTGCTAAAAGATTACTATATATACATAATAGTCTGCCTCAGGGAACCCTGCCCTTCTGCCTGAATACTAAACAGAAGTGTCTTTGTTCAGGGAAGCATCTTGACTGTGTCCACGGGAAAATGGTGGCTTGGTTGCTAAGTCCTGTCCAATTCTTGGGACCCGATGGACTGTAGCCCGCCAAGTTACTCTGTCCATGGGAATCTCCAGGCAAGCATACTGGAATGGGTTGCCATTTCTTTTCAGGCGATCTCCCAGGTCCAAGAATCGAACCCAGGACTCCTGCATTGCAGGAAGATTCTTTTACCAACTAAGCTACAATGAAGCCCAAATGAGAACAGCTGTAAGAAATAAGAAATTAACTCATGCCTGTCCCGAGGCTGGTCATCCCAGGAGATATTTGTGAGACAAATAGCCTTTTTACTTTACTTCCTCACTTTCTCCCTCTCTGTGTTCTATAAAAGAACCTGGAATCCAGACCCTGATAAGATAGGTATTTTGACATTAGCCTGCCATCTTCTTGGTCTGCCAGCTTTCTGAATAAAGTTGTTACTCCTTTCCTCAACATTCGTCTCCCAACTTATTGATCCACTGTGTAAAGAATAAACTGAGCTTGGACTCAGTAGCACTATCTTAATTTTTTCTGTATATCTAAAAATTCTAAAAATATATAGTCTATTTAGTAAAATAAAAAACATAATGATGATTTGACTGCAACATCAGGGTAGTGATGTTGTAGCCACGGGTTCCGGGAAACACACTCACTCAGAAGGACGGTGCAGATAGTGGAGCGCAATTTATTACACCAACTGGCCCAAGGCAGAGTCTCCTCTTAACCAAGGACCCGACCAGGTTTTGTGAAAACCTTATATACCCTAAGAGTACACGCACAAACCCTGCCTCCCCAAATTCCCTGAAACTAGTTTGAACAAAGGAAAAAGAAAGATACAATCAAAGTTAACCTATGATTCATAAGTCTTAAGCCTAGGTAGTTAACAGTGGACAATTATCAATAGGCCTGTGGTCATACCCCAGTAAGTATAATGGAATGTATGACTCTATTCAGTTACACAGATAATTAGGGTATTCTTCTAGGCGATGGAAGCCCTAGGGCTCTTCCTTCTGGGGGCCTGGTTTTCCAGTTGGTGCCTCGTTTCCATACGTACTGGGCATAGAGCTCAAAGTCCACAGTCCGGCCCAAGATGGAGCCCTGCTTTCAAGATAGAGCCTGTTCTGTTTCTTCCTTCAGTGATTCTTTGAGATAGCTATAAAAACTGCGATAGGAAATTATCTGTGACATCTACTAGGGACAAAGTCACAGGCATCCCAATACTATTGTGGTTTGATGTCTGCATTTATACTTAAAGGAAATGCTAAACACTATTGAAGCTAGAGATTAGTCAAATTAAAGATGCAATGTTCCCACTCAGATGATATACACATTTTGATACATATCCCCTGCTCTTTGGTGGTATTCATGGTGTAATTTTATGAAAGTGAAGCTCAGAGAAATGAATTAGATTGTTTTAGCTTGCATTTTAGGGTCAAGAATTCTCGAGTCTCACTGGATTCTGTTTGCTACACTACCTCCTAATCTTGGAGCCACTAAACAGAGGTTTGGGCACTCTTCCTAGATCAAGGGTTGGCCTTGGCCTTGTGCAATTACACTCTTTAGGTTTCTGGACAAATTCAAGCATAAAACTGGGATAGACCTGTTATTGTTGTTGTTCATTCACTAAGTTGAGTCTGACTCTTTACAAACCCATGGATCGACTCTAGCATGCCAGACTCCTCTATTCCCCATTATCTCCCAGAGTTTCCTCAAATTCATGTCCACTGAGTCTTGGTGCTATTTAACCGTCTGATCCTCTGCTGACCTCTTTTGCCTTCAATCTTTCCCAACAATAGTGTCTTTTCTAATGAGTCTGATGACTCTTCACATCAGGTGGTTAAAGTATTGGAGCTTCAGCTTCAGCATCAGTCCTTCCAATGAATATTCAGGGTTGATTTCCTTTAGGGTTGACTGATTTGATCTCCTTGCATTGATGGGCAATTCCAAAAGGGAGTTGAGTATAAGAACTTCACTCACAGAACCCCAATGACCAAGAGCCTCTCTCACAGGGACTAGCTCAACATTGGGAAAAGAAACCCTGGTTTAGCTGTAAAGAGGGCATCTCTTTGGCATTTTTCCCTTTCTTCTAAATCCCCAAATTGTTGATCTGAACAGCTTAGGAGAGGGAGGGAGAAGGAAGACTAAGAGAGAGACAGAGATACCTGCCAATTTAAAGAGAGAAGGGCTTATATGCGTATATGCTTATATTATTCCCAGTGCAAGTCTGACAAAAATCCTTCAGGAAAGAAAGAGATAGAGCCATCTGTTAATGGGGATTCAGCTTCTTTGTTTCCAAATGTTATAGCTCTCACCAGAGCAGCCATCCCACGTGAGGGAGGGCTGATATGGGAGGTATTAGAGGGGAAACATCTGTTCACTAAGTACTGAACAGCAAAAAAAATCCTGGGCCACCCCTCTTTCCTTGAGTGCTTTCTCTAGCCGGTCCTACTTCACTCCTTTGGGAGTTTCCTTTTCCATTACGTAGGTAAGAGAGCGAGAAGTCCCGGCTTTCATAACTGTGAGTGGTTTGACTGTGTGTGTACGTGCGCGAGTGTGTGTGTGTGTGTGTGTGTGTGTGTGTGTGTTGGAGGAAAGTGGAGCCTGCTACAAGGGGCTTAGAAATCCAGCTGTCAATTTAAAATATTTTCCGAGTGCTTGAATGCTAGCTCCAAAGCGAATGGCACTCTCAAATTCAGCAAAATGAACACTACTGATAAGGAAGATGAGGAGGGTGGGAAACCCACACGGCGGAATGGAGCTGTCCATGAGGCGGCAGTGGCAGGGGGGCGCTCGGGGGAGAGGCGCTCTGCAGAGAGAGTCGCTCGGCCTCTTCTCTCTCGGTCCACCCTCAGGCGACGCTTCTTCGGTAAAAAGCACTCATAGGAAATAATCCCAAAGCCGGGGACCCGGGCGATCGTCGGGCGCAGCTTCCGGGCGCGGGTGCCCGCCGCCGGGAGAGGTCCCTCTCCCCCCGCGGCCGGCGCGGAGTGTGGCGATCCGGCCCGGGGCGGGGGATGACTTCATGCGGCCGGAGCGCGGCGGCGGGAGCGGCTGCAGCAGCTGGCAGCTGGGGAGGGGGCCGGCTGAGCTGACCACGCAGCGGCCGGCGCGGCGGCACTGCGGCCCGGGGCAGCGGACGCCAGGGCCGTGCGCTGGCTCGATCGCGCCCGAGAAGGTAAGCTGCCGGGCTATCACTGCCTTCGGCCGCGCTGCGCGGTGCTCCGCGCTCGGTTGATAATGGGGTTTGCGATACCCTGGGAAGAAGGCGCCTGTCCCTGCTGCATTCTGTATTGGGGTGAAGGAGCAACAACTGGAAATGTTAATCAAGTGCTTGAGATCGGAGGAGCGGTGTTTGGGGGCAGACAAAGAAGGCGGTCAGCCTCTATATCCATATTAAAGCTAATCGACCGTGGCAATGCTAGACTCACTTAGATATTGAAGAGTATTCAAAATGTAAAATGATTTTGAGTTGCACTTTTAACGTTGCTGCCTTCAACCTTCGCTTGGGTGTTTTCTGGTTTGTGAGCAGCAGGTCCTTGGCAGGAGCTTGGAGAAGTCATCGAAAATCTTCCCTCTTCTTCTGCCTTCCTCCCGTCTTCTCCCTTTCCAGTGCTCAGAATGGGTTCCGCGCACATTTCGACGTCAAACGCCCGCTTCAGCACCCAGCCCTTAGAAAGAGTCTCAGATTCGAGGCGAAACTTGCCTTCTGGAGTTCAGCTTGGGTTGTGCAGCACTTGGCTCCACGTCTCCCTTCATTTCTCTTGTCAATCAGTTACTTGATTTCCCCCCCCCCCCCCCGTGGATGCTGCGGCTATCCCCCGGCCAGCTCTTGTCAGCCCCTGTCCACCACCTCTTTTCCGTGACTGATTTTGTCAAGGACTCAGAAAGGGCATTGCCCTCCACCACGTTTGGCTTGTTACTCGTGTCCTTCCCCCAAATACAGGGCATGAAAAAGTCCTTTCAGCCCAGTGCCAGCATGGTTTCCGGTAACTCGCTTCGTTGGAGTCCCTGCAGCTGCCCTCGACGGGTTTCGAGGACAGCAGAATCCGTCGGGCTGAAGAGAGCGATTCCTAACGAATTTTGCTCCTGTGCCTAAGAATAGGTGGAAGTAGGGATGAGAATGCCAGTCTATCCCGTTTTTCTTGAAGCCTTTTTTAGAAGGCTGTGACTATCTAGCTGGGTAGGGTATGAAGAAGTCCTCCGGCCAAAGCAAGCCACGCGTTTGTCCAAGGATTCCCCCAATACCTCAAAAGAGTTTCCGGAGGCTTTCCCCACAGGCAGTGAGAAAGCCAGGGGAGCTGGCCAGTCTAAGCCTCGGGTTATTGGGGCATCCTCAAGGTTTTAGGGATTCCGACCTCGGATTTCCCCACAGACGCCTTGCTACTGAGCTCAAGCGCCCACCTAAGGACGTGCGTTTGAATGATATTCTGTGAAATGGTTAAGATGGCTGTGATGGGAATTGCAAATGTGCCACTTCCCCAACAGAGAACAGTTGCAATAAGCCGAACTGTGGTGTCTCTGTGTTAATAATATTCTATTTTGAAAGACATTTATTCTCTTAACATTTGAAATTATAGAGACAGTTTGACTCCAAAGCCCTGCAATTTTAACACTTTGAGAGAGGAAATCAATGAAAAAGAGGACCAGGGTTTTATAGCTAAAAAATTGACCTCTGCTTACCTTTTTTTTTTTTTTTAATATGGCTTTTAGACATAGATACTGGTTCTGCAAAATCATGTTACTTCTATTTATATATCATTATTGTTTTTCTGATTACAGATTCTCTATTTATAAATACACTGTGGAAAAATTTGACTTGGTTTCTTTGTTCCTACCTTCAGTATATGAGGCAGAAGGAGTAGGGGTGGGGGGTGGAATTTCACTCCAAGTGGTCCACTCCAGGAACTGTTCCTCTGAATCATGAAAACCTTTGGACCGAAAAATTTTTTGGCTTGTTGTTATTATTATTACCCGTTGAATGTGGTTTGGGTTTGAGATATTAAATTTTCAAGATTCTGAAATTTTGACACAAGGCACATCAACTAGACAGGGAAACAAAGAACAAAAGCAGCAAAACCCTTTCTTTCACCACCTTTTTTACCTAATGGTAAAATGTTTAACCATATGAATAGCTATTCTGAGTAATAAGTGAAAAGCATAGTAATAATATTTCATTTTTAAAAGTCCATAGTCCACAGTCTATGAAATACAGGTTAGTGCAATTGATCTTACGTACAATAAAAATTTCTGTAATTTTGAAAGGTATATTTATGTTGAAGATAGTACATGAAAATATGCTAATGATGGTTAGAAATTGAAAGTGTCTGTTACCTGGTTTCTGAAGAATCTAAATTGTTTGGCAAGAAATGGGTCAGGACTCGGGGACTGGTGCTGCCTAAAATCATCTTACCTGCCAGTGATTTTACAGGTGAGATGAATGTACTAAGTTATAGATTACGGTTGGAGAAGCCTTTAGGTGGGCTGTCCCCGCCTCATGGACAGCTCCATTCTGCCGTGTGGGTTTCCCACCCTCCTCATCTTCCTTATCAGATAGAAAATATAATTTCCTATTGTAGTGCAACCAAGTAAGATAAGTAAATTTAAGGGATTTCTGAACTTAGACTTTGTTACATTTAAACAATTTCTGAGGAAAGTTTCTAAATTCAAAGCCTTGGGAAGAAACAGTTGTGTGATATCCTGACTGAAACTGATTTATTACTTTATTTCCTTTTTTTAAAAATGTTTCCCAGAGAAAGGAAAAATTAATCGCCTGGTATTAAGGAGGAGGAACTTTGTTGTCATTATGCATGCATGCTCAGTCATGTCTGACTCTATGTGACACCTTGGACTATAGCCTGCCAGGCTCCTCTGGTCGTGGGATTTTTTTTTAGTTTCTTACAAATCCCCTTAAATTACCCCATGACCAACCAAGACCAAGTAGTCTTTATTCCAGTTTGTGCCCCATAACATCACACCTGTATGTCTTCTTTGTTCCATTCACTCACCCTGCTACATGTTGAAAACTTATTCACATCTTATACTGCCTCTTCCATGAAGCCTTCTCCATAAGCCTACCCACCTTCCTTCATGTCTCATGTGTGTTTCTCCCTTGTCTAAATTCCTATGACATTTTCCATTTTGGTCTGCCCTTTATTTTGAACATGATCTGCTCTTGTAAAACAGCCTAGAGAGCAGAGTCTGTGACTAACAACATTTTATTACCTACAACTCATAATACAGTTCTCAGCTATGTATATGCAAACTAGATGTTCAGCAATTTGATTTTAGTGAAGAAATGAGTTATTATTTTCCAGGGGTATATATCCACCTACTCTAATAGCCAAGTTGGGTGTGTGTGTGTGTTTAGTCACTCAGTTGTGCCGACTCTTTGTGGACTGTGGCCCACCAGGCTCCTCTGTCCATGAAATTTTTTTCAGGCAAGAATACTGGAATGGGTTGCCATTTCCTCCTCCAGGGGATCTTCCCAACCCAGGGATCAAACCTGCATCTCTGGCATCTGCATTGGCAAGCAGATTCTTTGCTACTGTGCTACCTTGGAAGTCAAAAGCCAAGTTAGGCTCTAAATAATGTCTGCAAGTACCACTTTACTTGTTTAAAATCCTTACATAATAAATAAATAATGAAAGTACATTCAAATAGTCATATTCACAAAGTTATTGTGAACTTACATGCGCTTAAATGGATATTGGTTCATCCATATTAAAAAACATAGTAAGCATCACAAAACAAAACTTATACTTATCCAAAAAGTCATTACCAAGACCCTGTAGTGAGCTTTATGCTTATGTTTTCTTCTAGCAGTTTCATAGTTTCTGGTCTTACACCTGAGTCTTTAATCCAATTCAAGTTAATTTTGTGTGTTATAAGATTTATTGGTCCAGTTTCTTTTACATGTGAATATCCAGTTATCCCAGAGTTCCCTTATATGGACCTTTTCTCTTTTCTCTTGCTGCTCTTAAAATTCTTTCTTTGTCTTTGACTTTTGGCAATTTAATTACAATGTGTATCAATGTAGCCATATTTGAGTCCAACCTATTTGGGGTCATTTGGGCCTCATGGATCTGGATATCCATTTGTCATCCCAGGTTTGGGAAGTTTTCAACCATTATTGCTTTAAATATACTTTCTGTCCCTTCCTCTCTTTTCTCCTGGAATTCCCATAACATATATATCATTTATTCTTTTTCTTCTGTCCTTTCATTGGATAATTCCTAATGTCTTATCCTCTAGTCTACTGATCTTTTCCTCTGCATGGTTGAATCTACCTTTGATACTCTATTGAATTCTTCAGTTCAGTTATTGTTATTGTACTTTTTAATTCTAGTATTCCTGTTTTTATTTTTATTTTTTTAATACTTCTATTTCCTTGTCAAACATCTTGTCTTGTTCACCATTGTTTTCCTAATTTTGGTTATTTGTCTGTGTTTTCTTGTAGTTCACTAAACTTCCTTAAGAGGATTATTCTGAATTCTCTGACAGTTCCTAGATCTTCACTTTTTTAAGGTCATTTATTGGAGCTTTATTAGTTTCCTTTGGTGGTGTCATATTTGCCTAATTTTTTTGTGATCCTTGATTCCTTACATTGGTATCTGGATACTTGATTGATTTGGCTCCTCCTCCAGACTTTACTGGTGATTATATTCAGTAGTATATGGGGCTATGATTGGTTTCTTGGCAGGGCAACAGGACAGCACACAGAACCTATATATGGAGCTCATTGTTTGGGGACCCAAGTCAGGCCAGAGCGTGCCCTGAATTCCCTGGTCAGGTGAAGACACTGGTTTTGCTCTGCAGAGGGGGGTCAAGTGCCCCTGTATCTAGGGCTATTGAATGGGCTATACAGCTTCCCATGTGCTCTGACTAGGCTCCTGGTTAGTCAGGCTGAAGTCTTTTTTCCAGTGATAGTAGAGTTATGAATTAAATTCCCTGCCCAGGCACAGCAGCAGGAGAAGCACCTTTAAAGCCAGTAAAGCTCTTTTGTTATCTTAATTCAACCTGACCCACACACCAGGTTCTCGGACTGAACAAGGCCACTGGCTTGGCTTTGCAGACTATCAGCTGTGCCTTCTCTAGGCTTGCACACTGCGGGGCCACACAATTTCTAGGAGTTGTCACCAGCCCTTCTAGTCATTTGGGGCAGGAAGACTCTTCACAGAGTGGAGATGGGGGGATGCGTGAACTGGGGAACGGCCACTCCAGCTACCCTTGCTGTCTCCAACAGGCTGCCCGGTTGGGAGGAGCTGGGAGCTACTCTCAGCCTTGGCTAAGGATTAATCTCCATGCCTAAGCGTAGTGTAGGAGCTCTCCACACCCGGTACTGTCTTTGCTTTGGGGGTGATTGCTCTGCCTGCCTGCCTCTTGGTTAGAGTGCCATTGGGCCACACAGCTTCCAGGATTTATTGCCAGTCCTTTTGTTCAGATGGCCGGAAGACAGTCTCCACATTGGTAGGCTGTGACTGTGCTCTTTCCCTGGGGGTAGGCAAACCAGGCTCTAGGGCTGCATGAAAATCAAGTGGATCTGTACCCCTCTGATTTCCCTGGTTGTAGTGCTCCCTAACCTGGCTCTCTAGATGAACAAAGACACTAGTTGTGATCATTACTTGGGCACTGCAGGTGTGAATTCTGTCACAATCCTTGCGCTGGCTGTTGCATGCCTCTTACCCCTTCATCACAGTCCAACTTTCAGTGGTCAAGCCCTGCGGATTCCCCTGCAAACCCAGTGGAGCAGATCAGAGTAGTGGCTCCCACAAAGCTACCCCAGTGCTCGGGGCGGTGCTGGCTGTCCCCCAGTTCTCTTCTCCTCCTGCAAGAACCAGCCCCTCAGTGGTGCTCCCCTGGCCTGGGGGAGGAGCGGTGCACCCTAATACAGTCTGCCTTGGTCTCTATGGTGCAACAGTGCTTCAGCCTCACCTCTGTGTTCCGGGATTCTCTCAAATAGTGTCCTGTTTCCAAATAATTTTTGGTTGTTCCTCCTGTGAGGGCAACTAGAGCCAGGAATGACCTTGGTGATTCCTCTGGGCTTACTTTGACAACATGTATGTCCTTTATAGCCCAGATATGTCTGGTACTTGAGATGAGGTTCTCCTTTTATTGTTATCCCAGCTTTAGGACGTAAAATCAGAACTCTTCACTAGCATTGGCACAAAGGCAGCTGAGAAGACTAGGAAGCAGGTGCCAAGGAGGAGAGTGAGTCAAAGAACCTTGATTCATAGAAAAGGAATCCCAGACGGAGCTCTAAATGTTATACATTCCAAATGATTTATTGAGGATGTTCCAATCAAAATCATTTATACGAAAAAGACACAGTTCTCAGACTTGGAGTACTATACTGCCAAATATGTGGAAGAGCCTTGCCAGCAATTGAGTGGTGTAGGCTACTCTGAAATATATTCAGTTTCCTTAGGATGGATGGATGTCTGCCTGAAAGTTACTATTTCTTTCTAATAATGCGATCTACAGTAATATATTTGCTTTTGCCAAGAAATGACATCCCCCTCAGGTTCTAAAACAATTACAAATACAAAAGTATATTAAGGTTTTTAGCTGATACTTAAGGAAACCAGTACGAGCTAAGTGCTTTCTACTGATGCTAGTATTCGAAGACAGGAGTGAGAAGACCATTAACCTAGAAAAAACAGAGAGAGATGGAAAGATGGAGAGAAAGAACTCAGAAGAAGACTACTTAAACTGTTGCTTTCTTTGTTGTTGTTCAGTCACTTAGTCATGTCCAACCGACTCTTTAGGACCCATGGACTGCAGCACACCAGGCTTCCCTGTCCTACACCATCTCCCAGAGCTTGCTCAATGGACTCATGTCCACTGAGTCGGTGATGCCATCCAACCATCTTGTCCTCTGTCATCCCCTTCTCCTCCTGCCTTCAGTTTTTCCCAGCATCAGTGTCTTTTCAAATGAGTCGACTCTTTGCATCAGATGGCCAAATTATTGGAACTTTGCTTTCTTTATATGTCCCAAAATATGATAATAACTGTATAAGTTCCTAAAATAAATGCAAGTTTATGGAAACTTCATAATATGCCTAATATGAAGTAAATTTTTACTTTATTTTATAGTTCATTTTTATTTTGGTAAAATGTCCCATACCATAAAGTTTACCATTTTAGCCAGTTTTAAGTAAAATCTAAGATTTTAATTAGATTAATTTAAAAAATAAAAAGGTGAATTTTTAATCTAAAACTACCTTATTTCATATATATGTACCTGCATTATGGTATATCTTTTGTTGTTTTTTCTTAGTTTCTCTTTAGAGTATCTTTTAAACATTATTTTGAAACAAAATAATTAAATCCCAAAGATGCGAGTGTCTTATTTAAGCTAAACTATGTAATGTTGAAATATCTGAAGTGTGAACACAATTGGCAAAACTTTTAACTACCTTCCTTAGAAGAAGGCTGTCTTGATTTGCATTGTCCCAGAAAGGAGAAACTGAGAGCTTACTGGGGATTGCATCATGCTTTACTTCATTAGACATTAACATGCTAAAAGGACAAGGATGAAGCAACGTGTTATAACATATTTTTGAGAAGCTACGTAAAGGTGAAGGGTTGTAAGAATACAGGCAGACACACCCTAGACATTTCACAGCAATATTTAGTGGATTGGGATGGAGGAACCTATTAACAAACATTTCCCCTATTTACTTTTGTGCTTATTACTTCTAATCAAGCGCGCATTAAAAAGCAGACATGAAACAAGCATTGTAACTTTGGCCTAGGTAATCAACAAGCCCATATCTTAATGGACTGCCATGACTATGAGATTGAGGATTCTTGGTCACTGCAATAGTAACAGCAACGCAACCTGCTTTGTTCCTTTTGTTGTTTACTGCAGAATGTGAATAAATAGAGAGAAGTCAATGATGTCTTTAGGCCATTTTTTACAGTTCTCTCCATGAGGTTTCACACTTGGGTTCTCTGGTAATCAAAGTATAGTGAAAAACAACCAGGGTGCTAATGCTCTCTCTCCATTCACAAAATTTAATGCATCTGGGACTTGCAGAAATAATGTTGAATTTGAATTGGTTGTACCCACCAAATTCATATTCAGATTTAAAGCCAGTCAAATTTTAAAGATTATAAAGATTTCCATATTTGTGAAGTCACTATTTCACTACAGAAATTAAAATTTGACACTAAAATAAGCTGATATTAAAAAGTCCATTCAATAAGGGGAGGAAGATTGGCATCTTGGTCATAGTAAAAAAAAAAAAAAAAATCAGTAAACTATTCAGGTAAAGTACTTGTGTTTGAATTACCTCTTAATAAGTGAAATGGAAAATGAAATAAAATGGCAGTACAGCATTAATGGAAGGAAAGCAATCTGGTTGATTTCAAAGTGTGTGAGTGTAAAATAGAAGAGTTTTTTTAGTTTGTCTAATTTAACAACATTTATTCTGAATAGCTTTTTGTCACTTTTAAGATCAATCAAAAGTTCTAAACATTATCTTCAAGATTTGCTGATCACTAGGCCCTACTCTTCCCTTTCTCTCTTTAATTTTTTATTTATTTTGGGGAGTTTGGGTTACCATTTATGTCCAAATCATGTCTTTCAGGAAGTGAATTTGAACCTTGAACCCCACCTAGTTTGAATCATACCTCTACTGTTTTCTATCTTTATGATGGAAACTCACAACTGTGAGTTGTTTCTTGACATTTAAATAGGAAAATCATAGGGTTGTCACGAAGATTAAAGAAGGTAACATAAAGAAGAATTTAGTTACACGAATAACTCTATGGCTGATTCACATCAATGTATAACAAAACCCACTGAAAAATAAAAAAATTAAAAAAAAAAAAAGAAGAATTTATAACATAGTAAGGGTTAATAAATGTTTCCAGCTTTTATCTTTTTAATTTTTCTGAGCAATTTACAATGAGATCTCATTACCACAATTGTTCCCCAAATTTGTGAACCTCTTCCTACTTTCCTCTATTTTAAACCAAGCCTTGAAATGACTGAACTTCATGGGAAGGTGTCTCAAAAAAGTAATCCCAGTGGCAGGAGAGTTTGGAGCTACTGCAATGCAAAGTTGTCAGGCTCTGATCTGGCAGAAGCTGTGGGAATTAGACTTAGCTTCTATTTTTAATTCTGCAAGTAGTTGATTGGATGAGTTGGGAAAACTCAGTTGGCATCTTACTCTTTTTCTGAATTGTACCATATGTCTAGTCACTCCTTTCACTGACTCATTATCAGACATGATATCAAGGTTGTTGAATATGGGTGTTGATTTCAGAAGCTAATGTTATAGAAAGTGAGAATTGTTCTCTGTCTTAAAAGCAATAGTTGACAATTTAAATTTTTTTTTGTAATACAGTGTTGAAACTCTGGGGAGAGGGTAACTAAAGCCTTGTTAACATGCACTTCCTCTAACAAAAGCCTGTAGAGATAATCCCGCTATCTGCCTTGTACCCCCAACCTTTTTTTAAAATGTGTAACTATTGAAGTTTTTAAAAATGTTAATCAATATCATTAAGTTGTCCAAAAAGGAACATTAATCTGTAACTCTACTGTATATCATATACAAAGAAATCTTGGTATATGGTATCTTTCTATTTTACTGAATCTCAAAGAATTTAGAGTGTACATGTAAGAATTTTAATGGAATACTGTTCATTACTATGTTCTACTGAGTAGATTCAATCACTAGCAAAACCTTTAAACAGAAATAAAAAAATAAAGCCTCAATTAATATGAAAATTAGTACCAGAAACACCTGCCTACAAAAACTATACTTTTAGTACAAAGACATGCTTTAGTGTGATAACAATTTTGTTTGGCTTAAAAAGCACATAATTTTATATTTTTATATGACTTCTATATGGACCATTTTGGTTTAAGCAAACAAGTACAAAAAGTGCCTAAAACCTTCCATTTAACATATGAGCCATAGTTGTTCAACAAGTGAGCATTTTGTGGTGATAAACAGCTCTTGCCAAATTGGCAATCATTTATTTCTGCTGGTATAGTCTAATCTGTGTGTGTATGCATGTGAGCATGTGCGTGCATACGTGTTCACTGTGTCCAGCTCTTTGCGACCCCATGGACTGTAGCCCACCAGGTTCCTCTGGCCATGGAAATTCTCCAGGCAAGAATACTGGAGTGGGTGGGTTGCCATTTCTTACTCCAGTAATTCTTCCTGACCCAGGGATCGAACCCATGTCTCCTGCTTTGGCAGGCGGATTCTTTACCACTGTGCCACTTGGGAAGCCACAAATCATGTGTACCTAACCTTATTCTTGTAAGTAAAAAGTATAAAACATTTTTAAAAGTTTGTCCTTAATTCCTAAACCAATATTTTTAATCCCCATTTGAATGCTAAATTCACTAGCTATTCACCAAAGGCTTGATGCATAGATTTTGTGTATAATCTGATCTTCAGATGATGCATTGCACACAGTGAAAATTCCTGTTTTAAATATACATGTGCATACACGTATGCACAAATATTATACAGAAATTATATATATATAGACATTCCCCAACTTACAATGGTTCAACTTAATGATTCTTCAGATTTACGATGGTGCAAAAGTGATACTCACTTAGTGGAAAAAGTATTTTTTGAATTTTGACCTTTTCCTAGGCTTACAATATGCAGCTTGATGCTTTCTGGTGATGCTCAGCAGCAGCAGCTAGCTTCTGCTCCCAGTCAGCCATGCGTCACAACTGATACTTTACAACCATTCTGTTTTACATTCAGTAGTGGTCAGTAAAATAAATGAGATGTTCAACATGTTATAAAATAGGCTTCTATCAGTTGATTTTGCCCAACTCTAGGCTAATGTGAGTGTTCTGAGTACGCTGAAGGTAGGCTATGCTAAACTATGATGGTTGCTAGATGGTGGGTATGCTATCATTAGTGTCAGTTGCTCAGTCACGTCTGACTCTTTGTGAACCTATGGATTATAGTCCTCCAGTCTCCACTGTCCATGGAATTCTCCAGGCAAGAACACTAGAGTGGGTAGCCATTCTCTTCTCTAGGAGACCTTCCAGACCAAGGGGTTGAACCCCAGTCTCTTGCAATGCAGGCAGATTCTTTACCATCTGAGCAACCAGGGAAGCCCTGGGTGTATTATAAGTATTTGCAATTTATAATATTTTCAGTTAGTGGTGGGTTTATCAGGATGTAATGCTATATAGTAAGTTAAGTATTTTATGTGTATTATATATTAATTATATTTAATCACTTATCTATCTATTAATATATATACATATGTATGGATTATACATGTCTGTTTTCATGAACAGCTGTCTTCTGTTTCAACTATTTGATTATATTTAAGATAAACAAATTATTGGAGAAGCATTTGAATAATCTTTGTCTCCAGAGTCAAGTTTTGCAAAGAAAATTTATATTTTCATTGTATATTTTTCAAAACTTAAAAGAATATTTTTGAAATTTTAAAGTGATTCTTTACTATATGGATACAATATATTTCAGGTACTACATATGTTATTTCTACATATATATATTTGTAGATTTATGCATATTTCAGTGTTTTTAAACCTGATCTTACTGGGTTATAACTACTGTACAATTATGTGAGAATAGCGACGACTGAACGACTGAACTGAACTGAGTAGTATTGCTGCTTTTCGGCTTGGAACATGTTTCTGTTTCATTTGATTATATTTTATCCATTAAATGCTCTGGGCTTCCATTATCTCTTTTGTTTTGAGGAAGACATTTTATGGTGCATTAGAAATTTATTCTTCTATATTTCATGCCATAATTTTCAGTGTCTCAGAGAATCCTAATTTGGAATGTTCTCACTTGAATTGTGTTTCAGTATAGAGACTTGCCCCTTTTGGAACCATCAGATCTGTTGGCTAGGTATTTCTCATTTTTTTAATTGGGGAAAGGGAGGAAGGAAACTGCACTTTGGAACTTTCTAGTTTCTTTCTACACTTGTACCTTAAAAAATTCACTCTCATAGTAAAACTAGAAACATGAGATTGGCAGTTACATAGTCCCAAATTAGGACAACCCAATATATTGTAATTTTTCAAGTAAGAGAAGCAAACTTGGTTGACATTCATTTTGATCTTCCTCGCCACCCTAACCCAGGTAGCTTACTATTAACTAGATTTTGTAAAATAGCCACTTGCTGATTAATAATCCTGCTTTTTTCATTCTTAGATTCATAACATTTTTATACAAAGTTTTAGCAAATCTGTGAGTTGGATTATTGGTTTCCTCTTGATTTCTATCTGATTAGTTCTGTGATTTAAAGATGCTTAAAGAGCAGACTTCTCAATTAAAAAACATAAGCACAGTAAAAGCAGTTTTTATAATTAATTCTGGAATACATTCTCATGATGGTAAAGTCATATCTTATAGCTGTCTAATGTTTGGATGCTTTATAAATAAAAGTAGTATGATTAATCATGTATTAACCTATACTATCAGAAATTCTTTCTACATCCTTTCTAGGACACAAATATGACATTTCTATATTGTTTTCATTTAATCATTTTAATGAAGTATTATACTTGTAATATTTCATAAAAACACACTGCATCAATTGTAATACTACATAGTTTAGGAATTTTGATTCCATATGTGAATATACTAACTTCCGTTGAAATTGCTACAAGGTAGGGTCAAAATTCGGAGAAGGCAATGGCACCCCACTCCAGTACTCTTGCCTGGAAAATCCCATGGTGGAGAAGCCTGGTAGGCTGCGGTCTATGGGGTCGCTAAGAGTCAGACACGACTGAGCAACCTCACTTTCACTTTTCACTTTCATGCATTGGAGAAGGCAATGGCACCCCACTCCAGTACTCTTGTCTGGAAAACCCCATGGACTGAGGAGCCTGGTGGGCCGCAGTCCATGGTGTCATGAAGAGTCGGACACGACTGAATGACTTCACTTTCACTTTTCACTTTCATGCATTGGAGAAGGAAATGGCAACCCACTCCAGTGTTCTTGCCTGGAGAATCCGAGGGATGGGGGAGCCTGGTGGGCTGCCGTCTATGGGGTCGCCCAGAGTCGGACACGACTGAAGCGACTTAGCAGCAGCAGCAGGATCAAAATTAACTTGAAGGTTATTAGTGTTATTATTCTGGATTTTAATAGCTACTGGTGCAAATAAATCATAGAGATAAAAATATCCCTGGTTTAGAGCTTCTGCACTATTAATGACATACTGAGATCTCTCTTGGCTATCAGTAAATGATATATTTTAGACCATAGCCTATGAAATGAATTGCCAGTTGGCAGGCAGCCTTTGACAATAAAAATGCACAGATGTTTGCTACTCTACCTTTGCAAAATCATTGATTCACATAAATATGATCTTGGTAATTGACATATGACTATTAATGTTCAATCATTCTCTATAATATTCCTGTTGCCAATTATTAATAGTATAATGGGTAGACAGCAATTCTGTGGTACGTATTCAGATTTTTATTTAAACTCAATTGTAATCTATATTTTGGTGGTGTTTTGGTAATGTATCTACCACCTCACTTAAGTAGAAGGAAGTTTTCTAGGGGTTTCATGTCAGCTTTTAAATAAAGTAGTCTTTATTTGGGGCTTCCCTGATGGCTCAGATTATAAAGAATCTGCCTGCAGTGCAGGAGACACATGTTTGATCCCTGGGTCAGGATGATCCCCTCCATTTAACTATTTTATTTAAAAATACTAATTTTTTTTCATGGTCTAACTATAAATATTGGAATTGTCTATGCAACTTATAAACAGGGATAAAGCATATGAATTCTAATATATTTATACTATATGCTGAACTTTACATAATAGCTCACAGGTAACCTTCACTATTAAGTATTTTTAAATGCTTAGAATAGGAAACAATACAGAAACTAATAAATTAAAATTGTTTTTTGTAGTATGTTAAGTGAGAAGAGAGTGTTAAATAATACACAATGCATATTTACAGCTTGGTTTTCAGTGTCATATATATAGAGGAAAAAGACCTATGGAAAATTTAAAAAATCATTTATCAATGGTTAGCTCAAGAAACAGAGTCAGGATGACTCTTACTGCCTTTTAATCTCTTTCTGTATTTCCAAAATCTTTGCAATATATGTGCATTACTTTTGGAACTGTTTAAGAAGAAATGTGCCAGCTTGGATAATTTTTTTTTAATATTTAAACATTGTCAGGTATTGTTAAAATGTTCAAGTTTTACATAGCTCTCTGGAAGACCTAGGTTGGTCCTAAAAACACTGAATATATTATAGGAGGGGGAGATTTCCCTCATTCTGAAATAATAATGATAAATAATGATAAATGATTAATAATATTTTTAAAGTATTAAATAATTTTCAAAGCATTTTTTACATACATATTCTCTTGAGACCACCCTAATTCTCTAGAGTTGGTAGAAAAAGGATTATATTCATTGAGCAGAGGGTGTGGGAGGGAATTAAAGTTCATGAAATTTAGCAAATTGCCCATTTAAGAAGTGCACAGTTATTAAGTATCAGGGCCAGATTTCAAACCTGTTTCATGCCATGGCCATTCTAGTGCTTTCCTCTGTGCCGTAGGAACTGGACTCGTTTAAGAGGTAAGCCCGAAAGGGGAAATAGACCTGAATCTTGTCCTAGTTACCAGTTTGCCCAGAGACCTCACTGGAGCCTGAACCAGGAAAACTTACACGAATTTCTTTGTTCAGTCCAAAGAAATGGCCATATTAGATAAGTTCCTTGGTTTAATTTTTTTTTAATCTATATTATTTTTCACCCTATTCCCATTTGTGTATCTTGTGTCTATAAGCTTCTCCAGAGAACCATGCCTCTTATCTAAAGGACTGCATTGCTTAATGAACAAATATTGACAGTGCTGATGCTGAGTTAAGTAACATATCAGTCTAGTTTGCATGGACATAATGTTGACATTGGTATCTTTCCTAATGGCTCACATGGTAAAGAATCTGCCTGCAATGCAGGAGACCCAGGTTCAAATCCCTGAGTTGGGAAGATTTCCGAGAGAAGGAAATGGCAACCCGTTCCAGTATTCTTGCCTGGGAAACCCATAGATGGAGGAGACTGGTAGGCTATATAGCCCATGAGGTCCCAAAAAGTATTGGACACGAGTGAGCAACTAAACAGCAACAACAAAATCTAAAATTCACAGAAAATTCTCTCCTATCACTATGTCGGTCAAGTGAAATGTATTTCACCAAGTTTCTGTGTGTGTGTTAGTCGTTCAGTCACTAAGCTTCTATTAAGCATAGTTTAAACAGATCTTTATGAGATCTGCCTTAGCATTTTTATGCTCCTGAAATATCATCACTATAACCTGCTTTTTAAAATAGTCTTGACACTTACTGAATACTCTTTCACTTCCTACAGAAAGCAAGAAAAAGAAAGCATTTATGTTTTTAATTTCAGTGAAAGGTTCTTGATTTAAGAATTAGTCATTTACTGTCATTTGAATTTCAAGTGTGCTGTAAGCAGTTGGGGTTCTTTCTGTATAACTTCTCCAGAGTTTTCACATATATCATCGTTAACTTCATCTTTCACTTGGGATTGGTAAAATAGAAAGTTTATTTACTACTATTTCTTAGTTTTCTTCATTTCAAATATTCAGTGCATTTTCAAAAATAATATTTTAGTCTCATACTGTTCATTGACAACAGACAGTGTCAAGAAATTGTGATTCTTGTATTCAGTTAAAAAAACAAAATGAGGAAGTAAAGAAAGAATTACTATAACAATTGTTTTTTCTTCATTTAGCTAAACATATTTTTTAGATTCTGAGACTGTGAATCCCAATACTAAATGTTATATATACAAAGAAGTGAAAAATAATTTACTCATTATGATTTCTCTATACTAAATAAAGGTTTTACAGCCAGTTAGAAGGACTTCCTGGCAGTCCAGTAAGACTTCGCCTTCCAATGTGGGTTCAATTCCTGGTAGATGAGCTAGGATCCCATCTGCCTCGCCGCCAAAAAGCCCAAATATAAAACAGAAGCAGTATTACACCAAATTAAAAAAAAGACTGGTCCGCATTTTAAAAAAATTGTAATTTCCCCTCAAAATAATCCTAAATGGCAGGCACTATTATTATGTATTTTACATATGGACAAACTGAGGCACAGAAAGATTAAATTATTCATAGTCATACAACTAGTATGGTGCAGATAAGTATTGAAAATCAAGTCTCTATTTTTGTGAGACTCCACATTCCCAACCCCTATAATGAATATAAGGGTTTGATACCTACTGTTTATCATATGCCCATTAACTAGCTTTGTGGAAAGGGGTGGGGGAGGGAAAGAGGAAAAGGAGAAAGAATAGAGGGTGGCAGAAGAATTGTCAAAATTTTGCCAGCTTGTAGATACTATGCATTATATCTTATAATAAGGTGCAAATTAAGGACTTGAAGAAATTTACATAGAATAAATAATTTTAAATTTCCTCAAGGGAAGTTTTTGGTAATATTATCAAATGGAGACAGCAAGTCAATTTCTATCTAATTCTAATTCTAATTAAAATACTATGGCAGGCGCAGTTTTGGAACAAAAACAGCTCTGGTAATTCTCATAGTAATAATTCTACCTTTTCTTAAGTTTGTTATCTTTTTTTCCACACTTAACACTCTCAGCTTACTTAATTTTAATACCTACCCTTTTTCAAAAGTACGTAATTCTAATTAGGCTTAAATCATAGGAAAATTGAAGAAGTTTAGAGCCTGTGAAAGAGGGAAAGCACCCCTTTCACACTCCCAAGTCCAGCTCTGTACATTTCTATCAGAGCTATTCCACCAAGAAAGGAGGAATTACTCTGATTGGTCAGATGTATTTGAGCATTCACTGAACTGCGTTCTGTTACATAGGGTCACTGTGTTTATTTAAAGGTGCACAGCAGCAGTTCCCACTTTTTTTTCTTGCCTGTTGCCTGGTTCTCTTATAGCAGGTAAGTGGAATGGAGCGCCTCAGAACCGAGGCCTCGGTGTCTGGTTCTATTTTGTTTCATGCACTAGGGTGGGCTTAATCTAGCAGAACAGTGAGCTCCTCTATGTTTCAGTGGCCATTTCCATGCAGATGAGTCAAGCTCCATTTGGAGCCTGGAAAAACTTTTTTTTTTTAATTCTGAAAAAGAAACTTTATTGAGGTATAATTTAGGTTCCATATTTAAATTGTGCAGTTCAATGACCTTTTAAAAAAAGTTTATTTTTAAATGTACAACAGGCTCCAAAACACTTCATTCTATATATGGGTAGCAATACATGTTATGGCAGGGAACTCAGATGCTTAAACAGGAATGGAATTGAGGATCACTTCAATGACCTTCATTAAACTTACCTAGTTGTGCAACGATCACCACAGTCAAGTTCTGTGACATTTTTATCTCCCCAATAAGATTCCTCCTACTAATTAACAGTTAGTGATGATTCCCATTCTTACCCCTATGGTCAGTAGCTCAGTCGTATCCTATTTGTGACCACATGGATTCCTCTGTCTATGGAATTTTCTAGGCAAGAATACTGGAGTAGGTTGCCATTTCCTTCTCCATGGAGCCTGGAAAATCTTGCATGCTCTCTCATCAACTTCTTCTTTCGGTATATACTCAGAAAATGGTAACATGCCCTGGGTAAGCTTTTACCTCAGTTCTGACTCAAGGTTATCAGGAATTCCAAATCTCTGACATGTTCTGTATCTTAAACAACAGATAATTTGTACATATTCTCATGCAGTTGTGGCCCAGTGGGTAAAGAATCCACCTGCATTGCAGGAGATGCAGGAGACTCGGGTTCAATACCTGGATCGGGAAGATTCCCTGGAGGAGGGCATGGCAGCCCATTCCAGTATTCTTGCCTGGAAAATCCCAGGGACAGGGGACACCTCATGGGCCACCATTCATGGGGTCGCTAAGAGTCAGACATGACACTTTTCCACTACTCCTGCAACTGGAACCTATATCTGTGTTTATGTGCTTCAAGCTAGGATGACTGTAGATTTTAAACAAGACAATTTAGAAATTTTATTAAACATTTCTTCTGTGGCAGGCACTGTTCTAGGTACTCTTGATAAAGTAGTAAACTGAGCACTGATAATCAGCAGTCTCAGAAAGGGTACTTAACATCAAAGTTGAAACAAGAAAGAGGTACAGAAATCATACACAAAAAACATCAAAAAGAAGTTGGTTTAATATGCATGATTGGCATTTTGGGGGTTAAAAGACGTCTAACACAAGGAGTTTTATAAGATTAATGATAAATAGTAATTGGTCATTAATCTTGTAAATGATTAATGGACTACAGTCCATGGGGCACAAAGAGTTGGACATGACTTAGCAACTGAACACCAAGGCTGTCAACGTAGTGACCCTTTGCTCTTTATTCTTCAGGTGGCATTGATCCTATGCAATCAGAAGTAAGAGGGAATTACGGAGCATTCATATCATAATTAAATGTAGATTGAGCCTGGTGATTATCAAAATCGGGTTGAATCAGAAGTAGTGCAAGAACGTTCTTTGGAATTTTTTCTTGATGAACATCATTATCTATCCTTGAGTTACAATGATAGAAGCCAGTGAGTAGTTTATCAGTTTGGTTCCCTATGGGAACTAAGTTGAATGATGTTTTCTCCTTTAGTCGTTGACTTTCTACAGAGATAGCAGAGGCATTTCAAGTTTCCCAGATGAGAAATCTACCAGTAAACAGCCGTGATGGTAGATGTGTGTTATTTACGGCCATGGGCTTGAGAATATTGGTGAGCTGCATTTTGACTACTTGTCAAGCATTCTGACATATTGGAACAGAAAGTGCTATTTAAATATAAACAGCAGTTTTTATTGAATTGCTATTAGTCATCTCTATGAGGAAGTGACCTATTAAGTAATAGATCAGAGTATAGGAGACCTGCCATGAAATAAGATTGATTTCTGCTAAAGAGACCTTAAAGTAACTACATGTTTCAACTTGTGGTTTTTCTTCAATCATTTGTAAATTACCACAGAAAAATGCCATGTAAGAAGCGATCAGAATTTACTTTCCAGTTTACTTTCCTGGGCATTCTCTCTCTCTCCTTCTCTTCTTCTCTCAGACCCAGATGAAGAGCAATGTGGGTCTCAAGCTTTAGTGAGAATCTGAAGGCTTGTCAAAACAGTGATTTCCGAAGACTCAGCTGGGAATTTGCATGTCTAACAAGTTTCTAGGAGAAACTTCTGCTGCTGTTACATATTTGATAAACCATTGCTCAAGTAAAAGGAATGGGAATTTAGGAAGCAGAAAGACTGAGAGCTGTGAAAAGCTGCCGGCAGCCTCTGATCTGGGTCACCAAGCTGTCCTAACTCTGGGGAAGATCACCATGACTGTCCCAGGGAGCTCATTGAAAGTAAATGGCCCTCCTCTGAGCGGAGGCTGAGGGCAGCAGGATAGAACACTCCTACCTTTCTTCCCCCTCTTAAACCCAGGTTACCAGTTAATGGACCATTTAACCTCTCTTTGCGCCATTCTTTCTCAGATTCAAAGTGGTAATGATAATTTCTTTTCCCTGTGATTAAAAAACAAGATAAAACAAAAATCTTGATGATGCTTCCCTATGTGAAAAATTTCTTTGAATTAATCCATCTATTAGCCACTCTGATGTAGGAAGGAAGATATTTAGCAAAATTTATCTCACTCTATAAAGTTTTAGGCTTTTAAGTTTAACTCTTTAGCAAGTTACCAATACCTATTCCCCACTGCCTGGAGCTAGCTATTTCCTTGAGTGTGTCTAAGATGTGGGGAGCCACAGGGGAACAAGTACTGAAAGAGACTAAAAAACCCTGTCTCATCCACACCACTTTCATCACCACCAGCTCTCCACTTAATCCACTGCTCTTCTCACTCTTTCCACACCCAAACACCAGCCTCTTTGTGCTTTCAACACTCTCAACATCTTCCGATCCTAAGGCGCTTATAATTTCATCTTCTGGAAATGTTTAAGAAAATTAGTCCATATGCACACACGTAGATTATGATACTAGAGGTTATGATAGTAGATAGGTTATAACTACCTTGATGTCTCTGCTCAGATATCACCACATCAGTGAGGCCTTGATCATCCTATAAAAATAACTTTTGTGCATAGCCATGCAGGTGCACATATTAACCCACACATGCTCTATTCCATGCCTGATTTGTTTTTCTCCGTATGCTTGGTCCCATCTGCCAAATAGTATATTTTGGTGTTGGTTTATTTTCTGTCCCTTCCCTAGGTAGAATGCAGATTTCAGGAGGGTGGAGTCTTGAATTTTTTCATTGCAGAACCTACAATAATCAATAATACATAAGAGTCACTCAGCAAATATTTCTAGGGTGAGAAAAGAAAGGTGATATATCCTTACCATAGGTTATCTATGAAAATTTTGGCATTGTTTGCATTACTTGCTCAAAGGATCTTATAATCCAGTCATACTTAACTATTGGCAGTTCTTTAGAACCACTATTGCTCTTTATGCTCTTTAAATGATGCTGTAGCCTCTGCCTAGAATATTCATTTCTAAAACTTTTTTTTGTCTTTCACATTTATGCATTTCCTCCAAAACACATATCAGGTGTCCTGTTCTTCAAAAGTATTTCATGATAAACTCATTTTTTCTCTGTGCCCTCCTTCCCACCCTGGTTCCTTCTCCCAATACTTATCTAGTGGTTATGTTATACTGTTCGGTCCAGTTGAAACTCTTTCCAGTTTACCACAAACCACTTGAAAGCAGAGACGGTTTCTGACATCAAAAGCACAATGCTCAAATGCCTGGCATATGACAACTCCTCGTAAATGTTCAGTAAATGGACAATAATCCACTTTAGTCTTTTTCTTATCATAAGAAACTACTCTTCATTTCTCTAAAATTCTAAAATTTCCCTGAGGGATAGGAGAGTAATGGTAATAAAAATATTTAACAATATTAAATAAAAAACAATAACATAATAAATATTAAATAAAAATAATAAAAATCAAGAGAATGGGCACTTAGGATAACTAACTTGAAGATCAGCCTAGTAAAAACTGGAATAGTTCTCCAGACTATCCCTGTGGGGGGAAGGTCCCCAGAGGAGGGAATGGCAACCCATGGAGAATCCCATGGACAGAGGAGCCTGGCGGGCTATAGTCCATGGAATCCCAAAGAGTCGGACATGACTGAGCAATTAACACACACACTCACAGGCATTACACACTCACAGGCTTCCCTTATTGCTCATTTGGGAAAGACTTTGCCTGCAGTGCAGGATACCCAGATTCAGTTCCTAGATTGGGAAGATCCCCTGGAGAAGGAAATGGCAACTCACTGCAGTAATCTTGCATGGAGAATCCCATGGACAGAGGAGCCTGGCAGGCTACAATCTATGGGGTTGCAAGAGTCGGAAATGACTCAGTGACTAACTCCCCCACAGGCATTACGGTTTCAACAGAGGAATTTCAACATAGGAGTTCAACATATGAAACATTCAGAACACAGCAGATCTTTAGGAGTCAAAGCTTGTTCTAAACTTTATAGCTATGGAGACTGGTAGAATTTGGAGATGTTAAGGTAATGTATGTGACTGAGATTTGCATGTTTAAAGATGATAAAGACCCATCCCAGCAGAAAGATCCTACACACAACTGAGAAAAAAAAACCATTGGGCATTGTGAATGAGTGTATGCCTTGGCAGAAAGATGTTACATCTGTTCTTCCTACATCTGTGAGTGAATTATGCATGATATTACAAGAGGACTTTAAAATATGAGCAATTGGAAGCAAAAATAATAAGGAAGTGCATAGAAATGCAGTGAATGAGTATTGAAAGGCAGAAGTGGTGTACTGGTAGGTCTGGAAATCAACTGTGAAAACTTTAAGTTGATTAAATGTAACATAGAAAATGTACAAGAAAAAGTTGGTGAGATCAAATTAATAGGCAAAATAAACAGTTTCCTCAATAGTAACATTTTTGCTGTGTCAAAGTATGAGTAAAAAGCAGCGCACAAAGGATTGAGAAAATGAGTGTAATAATTCCTTTGTCATATGACTAGATCTAAGGTGAAAATTAGAACTCTATCTCAATGTATGGAGGGAATCATTGTTAGGAAATAGCATTTAAATTGAACAAGAAAAAGGATACTCAGGCATGATCCAGACATAAGAACTTGCATCCCATATTCATAAACTATGGTGCACAACTGTCAAACAGTAATCAGTATGGAGGCTGCAGAGAACAAACTTTTATTTGGGAGCTGGTCTTCCCTGGTTGGTCTGTGGTAAAGAGCAGTGCAGGAGATGTGGGTTCAATCCCTGGGTGGGGAAGATCCTCTGGATAAGGAAATGGCAACCCGTTCCAGTATTCTTGCCTGGGAAATCGCCGTGGACAGAGGAGCCTGGAGGGCTAGAGTCCCTGGGGTCACAAAGAGTCAGACATAACTTAGCTACTGAACAACAACAAGGATTGTACTTCTGGAGACACAGATTCAGGTAAAATCTAAAGAAAGAATCATTGCTTATAAAGATAAAAGGTACAAGGTTGTTAAAGCTGTTTGGCAGGAATTATGATTGACGCAGGAAAGGAAATATTTGTCCTTAAGGGATTCTCTGTCACAAGTTTTTAGGGTAAGGGTTTGATAAATATCTTGAGTTTCTGGAACCAGCTCTGGATGCTTACGTCAAAACAATAGGTGATCAAAGTTCAGAGTCCACGTCAGCTGAGATGTGCTAAGTCACACTTGCCCAGTGGCCTCCTCAGAGGCTCCATTTGAGAGAACTCTCCTAGCAATACTGACTCCATTTTGATTTTTGTTTTACACAACTTACCTTCATTCCTCAAGTCTGTTCGGAACTGATAAGCATATTCTTGTCATAGGACTTACTGTCTCTCACTGATTTAAAATGTACAATCACTGTTAGTTGCTTGGTCCTGTCTAATTTTCTGCGACTCCGTGGACTGTGGCCAGTCAGGCTCCTCTGTCCGTGAAATTCTCCAGGCGAGAATACTGGAGTGGGTTGCCATTCCTTTCTCCAGGGAAATCTTGCTGACCCAGGGACTGAACCTGGGTCTCCTGCATTGCAGGCAGAGTCTTTACCGTCTGAGCCACCAGGAAAGTCCTGTCTATATACTATACTGTATATAGAAGTGTATATATATATATATATTAAATGTGTACTTTTGTAAAAGCTTTGTGAAATAACAGCTAAATTGTACTCAAAAATAATTTTCCTTAACATTGACTGAAATGTTCATTATAGTTCATATTTTTTTCCAGTTAGTCCAGAATTATCAAATTAGAGAATTATCATTTCAAGACTGGTTTTTACTGACTTTAACTCCCATGTTCCTAGTGAATAAACTTAAGATTTTTTTAATCACTAATATTTTCTGACCATTCAAAATTTGGATTGTTTCAAATGATTCTTCTTCCATCTCCACCAGAAATTTAGCTTTCTCTTTCTCTAGTGTAAGAAGAGCCTGTCTGCTTCATACATTTATGTCACTTTCTGATCATTATTTTATAATCTCTGTATTCCCTAATTTTTAATTTAATGTTAGAAACTAATGTTGGCCCTTTCTCTAGTCAAGTCAGTCCTGTAGCTTCCAGAACCAGTGCGTACGTATTCATTTCTAAATGATGTCAACTACAGTTCACCAAGCTCTCTAGTGTTTATAGTTTTATCACCTATCTTCCCCTATACTATGACCTTATTTCTCATTTTCAAAATTAAACTTTCAGAACTCCATTGCAACAATGATCAGTGGTGGGCAAATGAACTTGTAAAAGATAACCAAAATTTAAAGTATTGTAACCATTAGCAATGTAAAAGTCCAACTACTGTCTGTTCTGCAAATTAATAGATAGTTAATACTAAAATTTGTGGTTTCACAATGGGAGTGTGCTTCTTTCGAACATTTACTACATTCCTATTATATGCCAAGCACTGACTGACTCTTTGATTTCATTTTTGTCCCAATTAGTGACTAGTTTTGAAAATTTTGTTTTCCAAACACAGAATGATGACTTGGTTTAAAAACATGCTGTGGTAAACACCAAATGCTAAGATGTGCATTCTTTCCGTCCTCACTTTTTTGTTTCCATTTATCCCATCATAGTTTAAATATTTGTTTAATTTATTTATTTGGCTGTGTCAGGTCTTAGCTGGAGCACATTGGATATTCAGTCTTCGTTGTGGCATGTGGGATCTAGTTCCCTGACCAGGGATGGAGCCTGGGCCCGCTGCACTGGGAGCATGGAGTCTTAGCCACTGGACCACCAGGAAAGACCCCTCTCATAGTTTAGACTCTGTCACTTTTCATTTCAGCCCTTATAATAGTCTCCTATTATGGGAAGTCTCCACTTACCTTCTCTTCTCCATTCGTTAGTTTCCTCAAACACAGTTCATACACACAGAACATTACCTGAATGATGTTCACTACTGATGGCTGCTTGTTTTCTTAGAAACATTTAAAAGATGCAGCGTCTTAGAGGGGGAATGCTATCGCCACCTGCTGACTTGAGCCCAGCATCTCAGAGGATGAAACTTCTTTCAGAAATGGGGAGGCCCAGCATGGAAGTGAAATGAGGAAGTGCCACAGAAGAGCTTATGGACCTTTTAATGACTTCTCAGAAAATATGCATACACACATACACCTGCACAGGTTGTCCAGTGTGATTTCAAAGAGATTCTCAGAGACCCCGTATGTCTTGAATACTGGGTAAGAACTCCGTTTCCAGACATGCTAAAATTTACAATAATGCAAAATCTGCAATAATGCAATCCAGAGAGCTGTGCACTCAGACCAAATGACTTATATCCCTTATAGTATTATTTCTGCCAAGTTGCCCCATCTTCTTTTGGCTTGCATAAGAGACAGTTACAAGAATTTTTCCAACTTCCATTGCATCGTTTATACAAAGACTATATAAATGCACATAATGTCTTACATATTATTTCTTAGGGTTAACAGATACCTGGTGTCCAGTATAGAGTTTCATGGACTACAGGCTAACTATTCTATGAAGGATAAACTAGTTCTTTGTAAACTAGACTGTTTATGTATTTCTCAACACTCTCTGTTTCAGTTATTCTTTCTTACCATTTCATAAATTCTTTTGATGTGAAGTGAAACAAAGCAGGATGTTTTTGTTTTCTCTACACTTGGACAGAATTGTTAGAATGGTGACTAGGAGGCTGTCATGGTGGCAGAAGTGACAATCACAATGAAAGAACCCCTAAGTGGGTGTGGTTTTCCTACTCTAATTACCTGGGGGTTGTTTTCCAGTGCTAAAGCTAGGATGTTCTGAATTTTGCTGTCCTGAAAGGAGTTAGTGTTTCCTTCAATTGCTATTATATTTCCTCTAAAATTCCTATGTAATTCCATTGACCACTGAATAAATCCAAAATAAACTCCTTTGCCTGGGTCTCTAGACACTTTAGCTATTTAATCTATCATTACGGTTTCATCATCTCCCCTTCTCCTACATATAAGCCTATGCTGTCTTCAACCTGCACAAACCTCTCTTTGCTCCAGTGCTGGGAAGTTTTTTCTAATCTCTGAGGCACTTTTCGTTCTGTTGATTATGCCAAGATTATGCCAGGATTTGATTTTTTCAGATGTGATGCATATTAAATCTACTTTACATGTGTAACATGATTGTATAGTTAATAAGTTAGACCAAGAGTAGTATTAAATGACACCTAATAGTGACGATGATGTTAAAAAACCAACATCTAAGTACATATATATGTGTTTTTTCATATATATTCATGTCTTTCAACACTAACCTCACCCTGTACGTTCTCATGACTTAAAATGTGCTTTACTTTTTATTTTCCAGGCCATTGCATGTGGTATTCTCTTTGCCTAGAATTCTCTTTTCTCAATACTTTTACTTGCCACAACGTCCCCATTTAACAACCCTATTTGGAGAAACCTTTTTTCCTCCCCTCGAATGGGTTCCCCAGCTCCCTGTTCTAAGCTCTGTTTATTCACAATGCATTGTAACTCCTTGTTTATTGTCTTACTTCATCGTTGTGTCACCCGTGCCTGTACAGCACCTAGCATATGGAAAGCACTTGAATGAATGAAAGTTGGTGACATTGAAATATACATATAACTGGTTTCAGTTCAGTTTTAGTTCAGTCGCTCAGTCGTGTCTGACCCTTTGCGACCCCATGAATCTCAGCACACCAGGCCTCCCTGTCCATCACCAACTCCCAGAGTTTACTCAAACTGGTTTAGAGGAGTTAAATGATAATTGTCATTGAAATTCATAAAGATATTTATGCTTTTGACCCAGTAATCCAGGAGTCAAAAACTCAAATGATTTAAGGGTCAGACAGTTAATCTAAATGTGCATTGTTGGCCTGGGGGACGGCAATGGAAAATATAGGTTACACTTGCCTCACATAAACACATTCAGATTTACAAGCCAAAAAAAAAAAAATCATAACCTTTGACTCATTCTAAAGAAATAATTCTGTAGAGAGAAAAAAATTTTAAAAATAATTTGTAATAATGTTATTTGTGAATCTAACTGTAATAAGGAAAAAAGAAGACAAATTAAATAACTAAAATAGGGAACTGACTAAATTACATATAAATCATATCCACTAAGTGTCATATATTCTTTAATATGAAATAATCCCCCAAACTGTAATACATGTAAACTGCATTTGTTGTTAGAAATGGTGGGAATAATGCCAAACCCTGCTTGCTGTAATTGCCACCGTGCGAAAACGTGCATCCTTGTTTAAAAAAAAAGGATTATGCAAAATGAAGACAGCTATGTTAGGTTGCTCAAAATAGAAATGATTTTTTTTTAAGTTCAGCATTTAATAATGCCATCATTTTCCAATCCCAATCTCTGGAGAAAACTTTGGCAATATCTTTTTGAGTCTTAGAAGATAGCACCTAGCAAGCAGAACCAGGTTACTTTGGGTAAGAACTGAAGAATATGAATTGTGGGCTAAGCTAGAAATAACATTGTCATAGCAACCTCCAAAGATTTCATAGGAAAAGCATGGCTTGGATTTCTTTTTTTTAAGGAGTGTGACTAACAAGATCTCTTTTGAAACAGTTCTGATGTAGTGAGGGATAAGATACAATAAGTTTGATAAAGAATTTTGTTGAGATTGGGATATAGTGGCCTAACCTTGAGATCAGAAGTGAGACTCCCTAGTGTAGAATTAGCACATTTTATTTGTTGATTAATGTTCAGTGATTTAACACTTAATGTGGTGCCAATCTGCCTTCCCTGCACATAACAGTATTTATTTAATAATAAACTTTTAATAATATAATAATTCTATAATGATAATAATGGTTTTTATAAGTTAAAGAGTTCAATTCTCCTTATCCAGAGACATTTAATGTATTTTTCTGATTCTTTGTTGTTGTTATTGTTTAGTTGCTAACCTGTGTCTGACTCTTTGTGACCCCATGGACTGTAGCCTGCCAGGCTCCTCTGCCCATGGGATTCTCCAGGCAAGAATACTGGAGTGGGTTGGCATTCCCTTCTCCAGGAGATTTCCCCAACCCAGGAATTGAACCTCTGTCTTCTGTATTGGCAGGCAGATTCTTTACCGCTGAGCCGCCAGGAAAGCCCTTCTGATTCTTTATAGACTCAGTTTTCTGTTCTAAGCGTTTTTTCTGGGATAATATGTATAACCTCCTGGAAATAGATGCCTGTAGAAATTGTGGTAGCATCAATGGGGAAATCATTGTAACTTCTTCCTTGGAAAGGGCATATTCCATCAGTCTCATTGCCTCCTTTGTTAAGCTGAATTGCCATCCTAAGTGACAAATCTTTTCCGTGTCCAAACTTCCTGCAAGAATTTATGTGTTAACCCTATTCTGAGTTTAGATCAGCAGTGTCCCTTAGATGATTTTATAAATCCCAGGTTTCCTATAGTTTTCAAAAGCTGGTCCAGCCCACTGGCCAGGCAATTGCTCTCTTTATACAATGAAAGTTTTCCTCAAGCAAATCAAATATGTGGCTTCGTACAATATAACAACTAATGTCCTAAAACTGCTAATTTTTTGATCATGCTAAAACTTTGAGTGGTTTCTTGACTGCATTCAGAAAATCTGCCTCTGATAACATAATCCTGTGGTATCAACTTTGTTATCTTGCACAAATAAGCAGTCCTGATAGAGGGCCACATGGTTGAGGAGGAAGACACTGTCAGTAATTATATTTAAGAGGAAACTTCTAGTTAGTCGTTTTTTTCCAGTTCAAGGTAGATGTTTATAAATACGGTTTTATTATAAATAGCAATATGTCCAAAATATCGTGTTTCTCATAACACATACAAATTTTTGACTCTAGCTTTCTGTGTAACATTAAAAACAAAAATCAACAAAGCACAGTCAAATCACCTATTTCCTCAAAACAAGGAGCTGGGTGGCAGCATCAGTGTAGTGAGTTAAGCCATATGAACAAGGAGCAGGGCCAAGTTTGAAACCCCTACAGTTCAGGACTCATGGAAACTGGCACCTGATCACCCTTACAAGTAACCCAGTTAGCATGTTTTTCTGAAGCTAATGGTAAAACTAACCTTTTTTAACCATCTGCTAAGGACAGAGATCATGTTATAAATAAAATGGAACTTTGATTTCTATTTCCATTTCTAAGCATTTGACTGCAAATTAAACCTCAGATTCTTAAAGAATTCTGTCTTCTATGTGAATGGGATCTGTCCACTCATTCATTCAACATCTACGGAGCTGATACTTCATACAAAAGACTGAATGAGTGGGTTAAAAAATATTTGAGGAGATTACCGTATGCTTAGTCATACCCTGATCTTCACTCATTCTGAAGTTTTGAATTGGAAAAAAAGAGTTGAACCAGTATTTGCTCAGTTTTGCACATAAATAGTCCGAGAGAGCATAGAAGAAAAGAAGACTTTTTCCATTGAAAAAATACGACTTTTCTGACTAAATTAATATATATCTTAATCATTTATATTTCAAATGAGAGGAAGGTTTTACAGATTTTTTTTTCTGTGAATCTACTGCTTTGAGGCATACAAAAATTTGTTGCTAATTTGAGGCTTTCCCTTTTTAAAGTCATATGCTAAGTTGAGCAATTAATAACCTTGAAATTTAGGAAACTGACTGACATGGACTACCTAGGAAATTGTTTGCACTAATTTGATTTATAACTCTGCCCTAATCACTTGTAAAACTCAGCTAGACAGTAAAATGTCCTCTACTTCAAACCTCATGGTGAAGTTTTCCAGGTTAATCTGAATTGGTTTCAAACGTGATGAAAGGATGGAGATCACCAAAATTTAGTTTCTCTGTACAGCCGCATACAAAAGAATGGTATTAGACCACTATCGTATACCATACATAGATATCAACTCAAAATGGATTAAAGACTCCAGGGTAGACCTGAAACTGTAAAACTCCTAGAAGAAAATATAGGCAGTACTTATTTTGACTTTGGTTTTAGCAATATCTTTCTGGATATGTCTCCTCAAGCCAGGGGATGAAAGCAAAACTAAACAAATGGGACTATTATCAAACTACTAAGCTTCTATACAACAAAGGAGACATCAACAAAATGAAAACTTATCAAATGGGAGGAGAACAAATCATTTTTTCTAAATATCCAAAATATATAAAGAATTTATACAGCTCAAAAACAAAAAACAAATAGATTAAAAAATGATTAGTGAAGCTGAATAGATGTTTTTCCAAAGAAGGCATATATATGGCCAACAAGCATGTGAAAAATGTTCAACATCACTAATTATCAGGAAAATGTAGATCAGGACCACAGAGAGATATCACTTCAAACTCATTAGAATGGCTGCTATCAAAAAGACAAAAATAGCAGGTGTTGGAGAGAAAATGAAGGAAAGGGAACCCTTGTGCCTTTTGATGAAAATGTAAATTAGTGTAGCTACTATGGTAAATGATAATGGAGATTCCTCAAAATATTAAAACTATCATGATTCAGCTATCCACTTGTATTTACCTAAAAAATACAGGAACACTAATCTGAAAAGTTATATGCACCTCTGTGTTCATCACAGCATTGTTTACAATAGACGATATATGGAGACAACCTGAGTGTCTGCTGATAGATGAATGGATAAAGAAGACACACACATACACACAACAGAATACTACTTAGCCATAAAAAGGTGAAATCTTGGCATTTGAGACAGCATGGATGGACCATCTATGTTAACTAGAATGAATCTCAGATGGAAAAAGACCAATATCTTATTATTTCACTTATATGTGGCATATAAAAACAAATGATGAAACAAACAAACAAAAAAAGTGAACAAGCCAACTTGAAACAAACAAGTGGATACAGCTAACAGAGTAGTGATTACCAGAAGGGAAGAGAGTGGATTGAGGGCCGGATGGGGAAAGGGGTAAAAACATGACAGACAGAAAGTAGACTTTAATGGTGAGCACAGTATAGTGTATATGAATGTCAAAATTTAATATTGTACACATGAAACGTATCATAAACCAATAAAATATAATCATTAAATAAATTTCTTTAACTTATGAAATAGCAACACACTTTGTCTAATTTACTTACCTTCAGAATTTTTATTTGTACAGATTGAACCAGAAAAAGTACCTTCATTGGTCTATTTGTTTTCTAAAATTCTGAGACTAAATTGTTTTTACAGTGACTTCATAAAATTATTGATAAAATGTTTTCATAACCATGAAAATATTATGATAAATAACTGTAATGGCTGCATTTATCTAAATATTTAGATAAATGTATAATAGCTGCATTTTCTCAAACTGATAAAGTATTTTCAAATGTAAATCTCAAGTCAAGAAGAATTAAGCTGCACAGATATAATATTTACTAATCTTTCTCAAATGATGTGAACTTAATATCAGAAACCTGTAATATATTAATACCCTCATAATGGAATTCGGATTTTCCCTTCAGCAGAAAATGATCAGGGCATATGTGAGTGATTTTTTTTCCCCTATATTCCTGTTGGATTTGTTATCATGGTCTCATTGTATATCATTTAAAGTGTGCTCTTAAGCATTTGCCAATTAAAAAAACTCAATATAAAGACACAAAGACCCCATCTGAGTTTGCTGAGTTTGTACAGTGTTATAGAACCGTGGCTCATTGGAATCTAATGTGCTATAGGAATTTTTTACACGGTGCTAAGTCACTTCAGTTGTGTCCAACTCTTGCACCCACTGGGTGGGTACCCACTGTAGCCCACTGGGCTCCTCTGTCCATGGGATTCTCCTGGTAAAAATTCTGGAGTTGGTTGCCATGCCCTCCTCCAGGGGATCTTCCCTACCAAGGATCGAACCTGTGCCTCTTTCGTCTCCTGCATTGGCAGGTGGGTTCTTTACCAGTAGCACCACCTGGGAAGCCCTTTTTTTTGCACAGTTAGTTCTTAAACTAAGAGCTTCCAGGTGGCTCAGATGGTAAAGAATCTGCTTGCAATGCAGGAGACCCGGGTTTGACCCCTGGGTTGGGAAAATTCCCCTGGAGAAGGGAATGGCTGCCCACTCCAGTATTCTTGCCTGGAGAATTCCATGGACAGAGGAGCCTGGAAGCTCTTAAACTAATTTGTTTTGGATTCTGGGCAAATTACTTGGTACCTTGGTTAAGTGAGCTTTTGAAAAATATTTCATGTGTAGAGTCACTTCACATTGAGCTAATAGCTGTGTGTTTGCTAAGTATTTTGTGAGGAGAAAAGAGCAAAGAAAGCTAGATTTTCTTAAAAACACTGAACTGTAATGTGTATGTAATGACTGGGTAATTACTGGGCAGAAATGGGGCTGCCAATAAAAGTCAAATATATGCAGCTATCTTCTTTCGCTGAAAATCTGTCCTAGTTTCATGTTAAATTTCATATTAAAATGATTCTGCATTTTCCTATAATGATATTATTATAACACAGAGGATATATTTCTGACCAAAGACTCTACATCCACAATATATGATAAAAGCAAAGGTGTGATTATTATCATACTCAACTAATTTAAATAGTAAAATATATTCTAAACCTCACAATGGACAAATATATGAACTGTAAGGTGGTTAAGTGTGTCTCTAATTTATTTTAAGAAGGCATATGTCATTATGTTCAAACCATATTTCTAGTATATCATAAAGTATAGCTACATAAAATGAACACATTAACTTTAATTACCACTTATTTACACTAATAGAAGTCTGTTCCCCAACAGGAAAGATGTACATATGTATATGGGTGTTTGCATGAGCTAAATGACTGATATCTTTTTAAAAACTGTCCAAGAAAGTTTAAAGTAATGAATTTTCATGTACCATGAGGAGGTAATAAAAGTCATTCTCCCATATTTCCTTAATTCTGAGGTGCCATATGTTGTATATATCCTTAAGTTAGTAAAACTGTTTTTGGAAAGAGAAAAAGCAAGTACAGCAACTGTGCACATTAGAAGGAAGATTCTGGTTTTTTAAACTTTATAATGAAAAAGAGGTATGAAGATGGAATATATTTTTTATTTACCTTAGAATTAAATTTGAATTTAAGATTAATTTCTATAATGTGTGTGTTAGTCGCTCAGTTGTATCCAACTGTTTGCAATCCCATGGACGGTAGCCTGCATGCTCCCTTGTCCATGAAGTGTTCTCCAGGCAAGAATAATGGAGTGGGTAGCCATTTCCTTCTCTAGGAGATCTTCTCAACCCAGCAGTTAAACTTGGGTCTCCTGCATTGCAGACAGATTTTTTACCATCTGAACCACCAGGGAACCTTGTTATGCAATCTTTCTTGAAGGAATTTATAATTTGCTATGAGTGATTTAGAAATTTCCAGATTTCCATTCATTTTCAAAATTCGATATTTTGGCTAAATCCAATTATTTGTGGCTTCCCTGGTGGCTCAGTGGTAAAGAATCTGCCTGTTAATTCAGGAGACATGGTGTGACCCTGGGTCAGGGAGATCCCCTGGAGAAGGAAATGGCAACCCACTCCAGTATTCTTGCCTGGGAAATCCCATGGACAAAGGAGCCTAGTAGGTTATAGTCCATGGGGTCGCAAAAGAATCAGACACGACTTAGCGACTAAACACAACAATAGTCAATTATTTGAAATCCTCTCTCAATCTAGACTGCACATGAGACCAGTGCCTGAGCTGATCCTCTAGAGAGCTTCATGGAGATTATAGTAAGGAGAGCTCTTGTTGAGTAATTTATAGATGGTTAACATCATTAGGAATTGCTCCCAATTTTATTCATGATTCTGAACCCTTGAAATCATTGAAATACCAAAAAATGAGTATAAAACTATTAGGAAGAGTGAATACTTGAGCCTACTCTCAGAGTCTCTGAGGCAAAGGCACTTTCTGTGCAGAAGTGTAAAGAAATATATTTTTGGAAAAATCATTCTAGTTACAGTTAGAAGTTGGTGAACTCTGAAGTTTCTCTTATTCCTGGTGAAAGAGTTTAGAGCCATTGAAAACATTTCCCTCTAGATACTGATATGATGAACTTATTTTAATCAGCAGTTACACAAGTTGACCCAAGTGCTAGGCAGTAGTGAGTAGAATACTGGGCAAAAATTGTTTCTTTCTCCTTGTACAAAACCTGGATGCATCTTATCAAAGGACAGAAGTAACCAGGCAAAAGGGATGTTTATTCAAAGCTATTGCAATTGGAGAGAGACTGAACTCAACTCTGCTGAAACAAAAGTACTGGAGGAGTACCTGGAGAACCTTCTAAAACTTTTGAAGGTGGTGTCAACAACAAGGAGGTTCTGTCTCTTGTAGCACCATCAGCTCTGCACATCACAGTTGAATGGATACTGAGATAACATCAGAAGGGCTCTTCTCTTATACTTAGGACATTCTCTGAAATATCTTTGTTTCTTTGCTTTATCACCAAAACGATTGTTTAAAGGAACATCCTTTTTGTTTTTGTTTTTTTTTCAGATACACACAGGGAATGCTATTTATTAACTCTCACTATGTGCTAGAGTTATGCTGACAGTCTTCTTATATATCCCTATATCAGACAGGAAATGTTAAGACTTCTGATATTGGTTCCATATGGTTAAATAAACTGTTTAAAGGAGGATATTCCTGAACTGGGGAGGGATGTCTGGGACAAGAGCAAGCCAGATGGAGACAATTTAATCAACCGTTTAGTCTTATCTGAAAGTCTGATAAAATTTGAATACCTATGTCTGGCTTATATGGAACTTATTTTTCAACATAATATGACTTGTCTATTTTTCATAAGAATTTGGGATGAAAAGGAAAAAAATAATTTCATTTAGTCAATAAAAGAAATACTGATGATCCTCTTATTTCTTTGAAATGCTTTGGTAAATTTCTTGACTTGTCATCTGACTGATTTTTACCCTTTTCCAGAAAAAAAAAAAAGCTTACTGGGAGGAAGTAAGACTTAGTGCTTTTCCAGTGTATTCTTGGTATTCTTCCAACACTTCTGGAAAACATCATTCTATCACATATTCCTATAGAACTGTCAGCTGAAATGAAGAACCCTCTTACACAGCTTCTGAGACAAACGTATCAGGATATTCTTAAAGATACCATATCCAAACGGCATATTTAAAATAATTAGTTCATCATCATGCCCTGACAAGACTGCAAGGTTGCTTAGCAACAGAATCAGGCACGCTTAACAAGAGGGTGGATGGAAACAATGGAGAAAAGTGATCGAGATCTTATAAAGGCAAATTCTTTGAATTAAATCTTCATGAAAAGATATCATGGAGAGAATGAGTTTTTTAACCTAAGAATTGTTTCCTGATATTGGTACAACATTATTTCATAGCTAAACATCAACCACTTTCCATAGAGTAGATAGAACAATGGTACTTTTAGTCTTTATGTAATTTAGGGCACTTACAAAATGGTATTTATCAGTGTTAGCTTAAAAATGCAAAAATATTTCTATGCTGTCCCATTTTCTTTAAAGCTCTAGAGATATAAAGAAAGAAAGATACTTACAAAATATATACTTCAAATATATTTGATTAATGGTGTATTTTATTTTTATGTCATCATACATAATTCAACTATAAAAAGCAAAGCTATATTCTTTTAAATTTGAGCAACATATAAATATATATGTGTATGTATGTATACATATAAACACACAAACATGCATTGTCTATCTAGTTCCCATTTCTAGTAAAAAAAAGAAAGAATGAAAGAAAGAAAAATCCTACAAAGCATTATCTCTTTGGAATTCCAAGACTGACTAATTTTTGACTAGTTTGACTGAATGGGCTGATTTTATACTACAATACCTGGAAAAGCACTGACTTGCTTCTGTTAGTAAATGGAAACAAATCCAACACATATGGGTTCTCTTGATGTAATACCTAAACACCTAAGAAGCTCAGTCAAGGAATAAACTCAACATCCAGGCAGAAAACCTCTGCTCTGACCCTAGTCTCATCTCTGGCTTGGACAATTCACTTAACCATCATAGACCTCATATTCCTCTTGTGTAAAAGGAGACCTCCAAGATTATTTCCACATTAAAACTCCTAAAGCTGATGGCCATCAACTCTTAAGTAGCATCATTCATTTTACTCATGGCGAAATTCATTGTTTTTCTGAATCAGTTATTGGACTACTGTCTTTATGTAAGTATTAGAAGTAGCAGGCTTGTTCACCAATACATTCAAGTATCAGACAGAAGATTTTCAATACTGGCTTTCTTTTGTTGTTTTTCTCTTCGTGCGTGATTACATGTTGCTGAACTGCTTTTTCATTTCCGGAAGCTAAAAACAGGCAGGTGCAGATATAATATGGGCAGCCCTTTAAATCACCAGCCTTTCTGTTTTTAAAACAACTGGCTTATTTGCACAGCATTCAGAAGAGGGTTAGATGAGCAGATCTGTTTTCCTTTTCTTGAGAAGTTTTGTAACAGCACCAAAAGGTCATCCTTAAAATGTCAGACAAGATCAACAACACAATCTTGGAAAACAGCCAGTCCACCAAGGAAGCAAACCAAAAGGACTATTTACAGATGCTAACTATAAATAAGCAACAGAACCCTAGAGTGGAGGGAGGGCAGGGAGAGAAATACTTTGTAGGCATAGCAAAGAAATATTTTCAAGAGATGCCTCATGGCATTGAACCGTTGGGAACCAGTAGCAGCAAACAGACCTGGGCCCCAGCAATTGGTAAAGGGCTCATTCATCAGGAGGTTGGAAGCAAGAAGTCTAAGATCATGAGTCAGAGAAGCAGAATCATGAGTCACAACCCACACTGGGTGCTGTATGCTATTGTTAAAACAAAGAAAAGTTGATGTAAATATTTTAATTGCAAGGAATGAAAAGGTGGCTTTTTAATTCCACTAGTTGATGCCAGGCCAGGTTTTTGATTATGTGACAAAGGATGTAGCCCTATCACCCTGACAGATGAGTAGTAGAGATGATGCTGTTTTCTTCCCACAAAAATACCACTTCTCCTATTAATAATTCCAAAAGGAAGAGAAAGCCTTTAACAGAAAACACATTAAAGGAGAGTCGCAGATACTTAAAACCAGAAACTTAATATTGACGAAAGAAGCAAGTAGGTTTAAGAAGAGGAAAAGCTACAGAAAATGATTAAAGTTTTGCATTTTTAGTTGATGTTTTTAAAATTATGAACAGAAATGGAGAATTCTCTGCCATTTGTATTTTATCCATGATTCATTAGAAGTTTACTAGGATGAAAAGTAACTTGCTGGCAAATGTGGAAACTAACACTGAAGCCATAGTATAAACCAGAGCCATATTTGTAGCAAAGGATTTCACAACTTTGACATGATTGACACCAGAATCATATTATAGTTATACTTAATATTAGATTTTGAAATATTAAATGTGTATTCAGGAGAAATAGTCAATAAATTGTACATAATATATTACAGTGGTAAATGTTAGGTTCTTTTCAATGAATACTGTATAGTCTTTTTGCAGTCTTTTTAAAGAGACTCATTTTAAATACATATTGTTTTAAATTTGGGGAACAAGAAGTTTAAAATAAGATGAACCAGATTTCTACAGTCCATTTTCAGATGCTCAAAGTGAGCAGGTTACTAAATGGAGAATGGCGGAGGCCATGTGCTAATCTGTGCATTCCTTGCACTGTTTTAATTTTAAATCAATACATCTATAATATGCAAGGGCACAAATCACTCATATATTATGCTTTTCAGGCAGACTGATACACAGGAATAACAGTCACCTTCAGAACTTTCTTTTCCACCTAATTAGAATAGACCTTAGGCAAAACTGTGATGACTGCTTGTTTCATCATGCTCCACTTTCCAAGTTTCCCCTGTGAGTCTATTTGTTACTCTGTCCTGTTTGTTTCCTAATACCCTCTGTGGAACTCTTATGCCCTCAGGTTCTCATTCCTCCTCCACAGCATCAAAATTTGCTTTTGAGTCATTCAGGTTGAGGTAAGAGTGACTAAGGTCTTAAAGCTCAACCAGTATTTGAATATCAATGGGAAAGAAAGATTGAGGGTAAAGGGGTGAGATTTAGAGATAAAGGGGTAAGAGTTGACTGCCAATCATCAGTTAGTAGATGGGAAGACATTTTTAGGCATCAGAACTTCTCTGCCTCTCCAGTCATAATATATGTTCTGCAAGCTATGTAGTTGGAGAGATGCAGTCATAGGAAAGGCTCAAGATACCAGAAAATAGAAACAAAACTCTTCCTTCTTAGTTCATAAATAGGCTATAGGCCTACTAAAGAGAACATTAAAATTGCCCGGTTTCATGAGCCCCAAAACCAGCCGCCAGGGCAAAGGAGTTGAACAATGTGGCATTCGGGTTGGTTAATGGCAAAGAAAATTCAGTGTGGAGTTACAGATGCTAAAGCAGAAATCGGGATGTTATTTGTGTGTATGCGTCCATTGTGTATGTATATGGAAGCCACCTCTGTCATCTAGGAAGACATTTAAACCTTCCAAAGTTATTAATTCATTGAGGAGAAGCAATTAGTTTCAACTTCATTTTATTGCTTAAATTGGGTCATATTTGAAGGATGAATCAATAACAATGATTTCCTTGAAAGATCTCTTAAAGCTATTGATTTTTTTATGGCACTAATATGAAAGGGGGTTGCTCTGAAAGAACACAAACAGGTAATACTATCTTTCCACAATTTTGGCAGTAGTAATTGAGCAAAAACTACAATATGATAGAAAGCACAGTTAGTTTTCTTTGTCTCGTACACAAAGTTAAAAGGCGGAAAAACCCTACCTTTTATTATTTTATATTTAGTAGTTATGTAAATTAAAACAAGCTGATCATATTACCCATTATGATTATTCAGTTACCCCCCAAAAAAATTTACTTTGAAAATGAATCCTGAATATGAATACATTTTGTATTCAGAATCATGGGGGGAAAGAAGCCTCCGTTTAACTTATGTGGGCGAATCCCATAGTTATTGATCATTAATGAGGGAAAGCCAATTAATTTCTAACATTTCATCATTTTCCACTTTTTAGCAAAAGAGGGATTTTATTGCTTAGCGCAAGGAACTATAGCCATTATTTTGTAATAATTAAACGTAGTATAATCTATAAAAATATCAAATCACTAAGTTGTACTCCTGAATCTTTTGTAAATCGTCTATACTTCAGTAGAAAAGGGGAATTTTGTGTTTCTTATCAGATGTTCTTTTCTTTGTTAAAAGTGAAGAAAAACAGCACTGATCTAAAGAAGTCAGTTTCTTGATTTGCCTGATGATTGTGAATATGAATAGGCATGTTCTCTATAGAACAGTAGCTCTTAACCAAAGAGAAGGCTGGCTCTGACATATTTTGCAAAGAAAAGTGTGACAAGATATAGCAATCCTTTTAAATATTTCTGAAGTTTAAACAATTAGTGTACTCTGCATGAATTTTATCTTTCAACTAAATCGTTCTACTCTGGAATTTATGATGTGTGATCCAGGTGAATTTATAATACTGAGTTCATAAAGAAAGTGTAGTAGAATTCACGTATCTCCATATCTTATATTGATGGCATTTTTAAATTAAATTTATTTTTAAGTGCAGGATAATTGCTTTACAGTGTTGTGTTGGTTTCTGCTGCACAACAACACTAATCAGGCATATATCACCTCCCTCTCGAGCCTCCCTCCCACCACCCCCTTCTCCGCCTTTAGGTTGCCACATACACCAGCACCAGACGGGGCTCCCTATGTTACGTAACAGCTGCCAACTAGCTGTTTTACACATGGTGGTGTATATATGTCAATGCTACTTTTTCAGTTCTTCTCACCCTCTCCTTCCCCTTCTGTGTCCACAAGACCATCATCTACATCTGTGTCTCTATTTCTGGCCTGTAAATGGTTCATCGTACCATTTATCTAGATTCCATATACATGCATTAATATATGATATTTGATTTTGCCCTTCTGACTTACTCCACTCTGTATAACAGACTCTAGGTTAAATTCTAATACTAAACTATTATTGTTTCATAAACTAGGAGAAAATTGTTCTGATAACAAGCAGGAGAGGCTGGCAGGGAGGATAGATTTTCCACTCTTTCCTTTCTATTTTTTGTGAGCCTAATTACTCTAGTTGACCAATTAATGGTAACAAACTGACAAAATTTTCCTGACTACTAATTAATTTGCTCTAATTTCACTAGTTTTGTTACTGCTAAGGCTTCTACTATTTCTGTATGTGAGTATCATCTTACCCTACTCATCCTATTTACCTCTTCAAACTTCCTCTATAGAGAACCCAGTTCATTAACTTGAGTCAGATGATACTTATAATCAGAGAAAAAACAAAGAAGAATTAATATAATGCCAACCTGTATAACTATTAATTAGAAGGTATGTTTTGAGGTTTTAAAACAAAAGAGGGGTAGAAATGATAATAGTTTAATTTTAGGAAAACGGTAGTATACAGATAGAACACAAAATGACACCACAGATAATTTTCCAGGAATTTAATGTACTTGATATATATTCAATGTGTGCCTATGGATGATGAGCAACTAGTAGTAAAAGAGAATCATATAGTTACATTTCTGGACAAATCAGGTCATCAAAAAGATGTAATAATGTCACTGTTTACCTCAATAATTTCTTAGACATTCTTTGTTGATTCTGCTGGAGGTTACATGAGATTATCCGAGTAAAAGCGTTACAATGACTTCAGCATGGTAGGCCAGGAACACAGTAAGAACTAAAGGCAGGGAAGGAAATGCATAAATAAGAAGGAAAAAGAACTGAAAGATGTATTACTTGGCTATCAGGCACTAGGAGAGTCCATTTTGCTTCCTCTTAATCTTCATAATGCTCTTGTCAGGATGGTATTAACATACCCATTTTTCAGACCAGCAACCTTTAACCATAGATTGCACTTGATTGTCTGCCAGGTTTTCAAGTCTGTGATGGGGACAATAAAGTCAGAAATTTCAATCCCAGGCAGATCAAGACCTAACAGAGACACCATTATGAAATCACATAGCTTAGACTCACATCTGACCACATTAAAATGTTGTTTATTCTTCTACAGGATGATAGGCTATGTTTCAAGAGGAACTAGCATTCTTGCCCCTGTAACAATTTCTCTGAGTTGTTTGTGCCAACTAAAGACTTTGATTGAGTTCATATTAGCAAAGCCCTGGAATTACGTGAATATGAATAGTTATCTACCTATCTAATTATTTTTAGAGAAGGACTGCAGAGCTGTTATCAGATTCTCAGAACTCAAACTATCTAGTAGTTTACATTAAATGAGGTAATTAATTCCCCTTCTGGATTCAAGCATTATAATTATTTTTAATCCTTACCATGGTCCCTGAAATAGCTATTATCTCTAATTATCAATAAGGGAACTGAGAAGTAGAGAAGTCTAAGTAAGTGAGAGGGCTGGAATTCAAATCCAGGTCAGTTTCAGTCTTGAACATGATGAATTTTATACCCTACACTGCATTCTATACTCTCACTGTAGATGATCAATTAATGTTCATTTATTTCCTTTACCCCAGTTGGGGACAAAGAACACAGACAGGTGTGTGAAAGTAATGTAGAATTGTAAAGCAGTTCCTAAACCAGTGCAGATTAGTTTTAATGTAAATGATATAACAATAACGTTAGTCAGCAGTTACTGAATAATTTATATTGTGCTGAGCTGAGCATTAAGTACTTTACAAGCATTCTCTAAAGGACTTCCCTGGTAGCTCAATTGGTAAAGAATCCACCTGCAATGCAGGAGACCCTGGTTAGATTCCTGGGTCAGGAAGACCCCCTGGAGAAGGGATAGGCTACTCACTCCAATATTCTTGGGTTTTCTTGGTGACTCAGATGGTAAAGAATCTGCCTGCGATGTGGGAGAACTAGGTTTGAGCCCTATGGATAGTATAAATGTGCCCAAGTTATGAAGATAGCATGATCATGTACAGGCAATGAAACTGAGAAAGAGTTTTCTGGGCTGATAGTTAAATTTTGTCCAAGACATCAAGGAGAGAAGGGATGAGCAATAGTAGGGAGACTGGAAAGTTATTCATTGTAGGGAGAGAGCACTGATGGAAGTCTTGTACTGCTTGTTTAAGAACTGTGACCTGATAACCTGAAAACTGAGGTTCTGGCAAAAGCTGAAGGCATATTGTTTGTAGTGTGAAAAAAATTAATAACCAGTATCTATTCATCTCTTCATGTTTGAATATGACTGTTTCGTAAATGTTGTTGGAATGACTTATAAGCTCTCTTTCAGGTCTGGACTAAATGTTTATATCACAGCATTAGGGCCCATGGGGCAGCAGTGGCAAGTCCAAACTTAACTGCTCTCTTTCTTAGTGTGGGAGGTGAGTATCTATGGACTTGCAAAGCAAAAAACAGCAACAAAAAACTTGTAGTATTTTCTTTTATCTGTAATTATTAATAATGTTGTGAAGAAACCCAATCTGATATATTTATGCCAAAGTATAAATGAAATCTTTTTTCACAGTTTTCTTGGGATTTAGTTGATTTACAATATTGTATTTGTCCAAGAAATAGAATGTGATGATTTGGTATATGTATATATTGTGAAATGAATCCCACAGTTAACCTCAATTCACATAATTATAAACTCTGTTTTTGTAACAAGAACTTTTAAGATCCTTAGCAACTTTCAAGCATACAATATGGTGTTAATATGGTTATTGTGACCAAGCTGCACATTACATCCCCATTGCTCATTTATCTTATAACTGGAAGTTTTTATCTTGTGATCATCTGTACTCATTTTCCCTATCTCCAGCTTTCTGCTCTGGCAATCAATCTATTCTTTCTATAATAAGTTCAGTTTTTTAGATTTTACATATAAATGAGATCATGAAGTATTTATCTTTGTCTAATTTATTTCATTTAGCATAATGCCCCGAGTCCACCCACGTGACCACAAATAGCCAGATTTCCTTCTTTCTAATGGCTGAATAATAGGTTATTTTGCACCCCATTTTATTTATCCATTCATCCATCAAAAAACAGTAAGACTGTTTCCATATCTTCACTGTCATAAATCCTACAGTGAACATGGAGGTACAGATATCTTTTTGAGATAGTAATTTCATTTCCTCTGGATATATAGCTAGAAGGAAAATTGCTGGATCATATGTTAGTTGTATTTTAATTATTTTTGAAGAACCTCCACACTATTTTCTATAGTGGCTGCACCAATTTACATTCTCACCAACAGTGCATAAGTTTTCTCTTTTCTCAACATGCTCACCAGCACTTGTGTTTTTGATACTAGCCATTCTGACAGGTGTGGGGTGGCATTTAGTTAATTTAATTAGTTCTTCCTATAGAATTTTACTCATTTCTACCACATATATTATCACATAAAGATTTTTGGTCATATCATAGTATCAACATGATAACCTAGGTCAGCTAATTCTGTGTTCTCCATTTAAGTGACAGTAAATCACACAAATCTTTCTGAAAGAATATTGTAATTAATCTCCAAAGATAGTTTATAATTCTGTATGCTCTGCTTTCATACACATTTGGCATTCTTTTGACTTTCAGTATTTATTTATTATATTTGCAAGCCTTTTGTTAAAATAGCTGGTACACAAATCATTTCCTGATTGCCACATGATTCTATTTGTATTTTGGAGTTATTAACCTTTGGAATACAACAGTGGCTGGAGATTTGCCAGCAAAATAGTGCTTCCTTTTGGCACTTTTTGGAAAGAATATTTGTAAATCTGAATTACTGATTTATTTTGCATTCTAAATTTATATGTCACTTTCTTTTAAGCTAATGTAAATTAGACTAATTATAAGCTGTCTTTTTTCCCCACCAGGGCAAATAAAAATATAATTTGTAGAAAAGTTTTTCCTCTCCACATATTGAATCACTGTTCTCTTCTTTGAAAGTTAATTCTGATTAAGATGTATTTATAACTCATTGAAATCTTTGACAAAACCTTGGCATCCCTCTGAGTAATCACACATCACACTGGGTATGTGTGTTCAGTCGTGTCCGACTCTTTGTGACCCCATGGACTGTAGCCCACCAGGCTCCTCTGTCCATGGGATTCTCCAGGCAAGAATACTGGAGTGAATTGCCATTTCCTCCTCCTGGGAATCTTCCTGACCCAGAAATTGAACTCTCGTCTCCTGTATCTTCTCAATTGACAAGCCGTTGAAATACTTGAAAACAAATGAACAGTAATAGCTTGAATGACAAATATTACTAATATTGATATAATTTATTAAGGAGAATATGTTACAATATATTAAAATGCAGATAGACAGTGAAAGAACAAATTTAATTTTCAACTAAATATTGCATTGATATTTAGACCATTGGTTAAAACATGAGAACAGGTTGCTTCCATTTCAGGGAAGCAAAATACTTGTAGACCACTTAACATTTATGAAGCATGTTCTCAGTCTGTAGGTATATATTTCCTTTATATATGTCATTTAATTTAACTACATCCCTCTGTGATTGATAGCATTATCCTGTTTGCAGATAGGAAACAGGTTCAGAAAGATTGAGAATGATAACTAATCCTAGTAAGTAGCAAAACCTAAACTGATCTAATTCCAGGGCAAAGCTCTTTCTGACACATCAGTGTGGGTCTTTATCTCTTTGAAAACTGATGAACATTAAGAGCCTTCTTCCAGAGATATGCGTGGAGAAATAACATGAGCAATGATAAAACAGTAATCTCACTAAACCATTGGTGTGTGTTTGGTCTTGCTTTCACTGATAGATCTTTTTGCAAAATTGCTTTCCTCGAGATGGACTTTAAATATTTCCTCTGGAGGCTTTTCTAAATTATAACTATCAGAAAATGTTTTGCTTTAAGGCTAAAGAAAAATGAAAGCTTACTTAACTACACCTCATAATTCCAGTCAGCATAGGTATTATGAACTCTACATCTGCCAGGATTCAACCTTAAATAAGGTGCCTCCACAAACTGTTCATTTCTTTCTGATTTCTTCCTGATATTTTGAAGTAGAAATAATCGGATAACTATTCACACAAGAGAGAAACACTTTTTCTTGATCCTCAACATCATGTTGCTGTAGGCTAATTCTTTCTCTTTTCCATGCCCCTTAATACAGAGAATGTGTTTCGGGGCCCCTCCCTCAGTCTGCTCCACTCCGAGTGCATCTTACATAAACCTTCTCAGTCAGCCAGTTTTTGCCAAATGGTCTTAGGGTTGAGTGTCCCCATATATGTATAATTCTGAACTTGTCTACAACTTAAAGTCAGCAGAGCGTAATGGTTAAGAGAATTGGCACTGATTTGCAAAACAGTCGCACACGACTTAGCAACTGAACAACAATAACAACAACCAGACAGAGTCCAAACACTGCCCGTGCCCCTAATTAGCTGTGTCAACTTGGAGAAGCCATAAGAGATCAGAGTCCTCATGCGGAAAACGGTATAATAAAAGCGTCTAGCCCATACAGTTAGTGTGATAACTAATGGAATGTGAGATAGTGCATGTTAAGCATTAGCACAGTGTCTGGCTCTTGTTAATCATACCTGCTCTTTTTTTTTTCTTTTATGTTTTATTTTGAACTGCTCTTATTGTCAGTTATTCACTTTCTATTCCTGGTTTCAACTCAATGCTTAATATATAACATTTGTTCAACACATATTTGCTAGATAAAACTAGTTCTATTTAAGCAATGGGCCAACAGCAGAGTAAATACCCCTACTCATCACTTTGTCCTCAGAAAGCAAGAATAGATGCAAACCATCATAATCTCTTTTCTCACTCTAAATTTCCCATCCAGCCCCAGTAAATATTCCTGAACCCCAACAAGTTAGAGAATTTTTCAAATCACACAATTTGAAAATGGTTGGGCTTTCCTAATCTAATAATGGACTTCTCAGGTTTGTAAAGAATCCGACTGCCAATGCCTGCCAGAGATGCGGGTTTGATTCCTGGATTTGGGAAGATTCCCTGGAGTAGGAAATGGCAACCCACTCCCAATATGTCCCAGGACCTCAAGGTCACCAGGTGTGTATTAATGCAGTCTAGTTAATATAAATGATTATAGTTCATAAACTACTTATGAACTCGTTTGTGCCTTTTAAAATTTACTAACTGCAAACTGCTTTGCTCACCTCTGAGTCTTCCAAGTTTTAAAACAGACTGGTACATGGAAGGTGTTTAAGAAATGTTTGTTGAATAAATGAATACATATGTAAATGAATAGAAACTATGAAACACTAACACAAAAATATTTTTCCAAAAAATAATGAAAAAATTTCATTCAATAGCAATCATTGAATACTGATACATGACTTAGTCGTTCCTATTCAATACAAAATGTTCCATTCCATTTTTTTCTGATATTTACAAGTTATTAATTAATGATTTTCCTAGTAGCTCAGATGGTAAAGCATGTGCCTGCAATGCCGGAAACCCAAGTCTGGCCTTGAACTAGATTTTCCTTTTACATTCCTTCTCTGTTCAGTGCAGTGCCTCGGTAGCTAAGAGAGGAGTTTGGTTTCCCAATAGCCTGAACACCTTCATTTTGGAGGGTTTGTGGGTTAGGTCTTAGCCTCTAAATTACCATATCCATGAGATTTATCGGCATTCTCTTTAAAATTAATTCAAGTTGTGTCTGACTCTGTGATCAGTTTGCCCAGGTATCTGTATATCTGGTTGTCTGCTCGCTCTCTTTCTCTCTCTCTACACACACACACACACACACACACACACAATTCAATTAGTGATTTTAAAAACTTTTTCTGCTTCCCCCTTTCCCACTCTGAGGAGCCTTCACAGTCACAGCTGCCCTGCCAGTCACACGTACCCCAACGAGGCAGCACTCCATTATCAAAAAATTCTAAAAAATGGAACATAGATTTCCAGGTTAATTTAGCCAACTCAAACATTATACATATCTTCGGTTGGCAAAAGTTTTTGCAGCATAATTTAGTATTGCAATATATTTACTTTTAGCAAGTAATTTGTCAATGTCTAGCAAGATAAAAATGTTAATAGTGTTTTACACATTAATTCTAATTCTGGACCCTTATGCCAATAAATAATTTATATCTAGAAAACTATTATATAAATAAAAGTGCTCATTATCACATCATTTGTAATGAGAAAAATCAGATACACCTTTAATTCTTAATAGGAAAATAATTTAGTAAATTATACCCACTTATTAGAAAATTACACAGTTGTTATAATTACGAGACTATGGAACAAAATAGAATAATGCTTAATGAGGGAAGAATGAAGAAAGCTGACTTAAAATTTTGTCTATCTTGTGACAGTAATTATGTAAACATAATATTTATTAAAAATTAAAGCAAGATAAGGTTTTGAAAGCTCTATAACAGTAATAAGGATTTTATGTTTGTTTTGAAATGTTTTTTAACGTGGCACTTTATAGTTTTTTTTAGAGGCATAATAGGTTTTTTCTACTCCCTTTCTTAAGAATTTCTGATTATTACTTCATTTTTCCATTTCATAGTTTCAAATAAAATCAGTGATTTTGTCATCAGAGATTAGACTTAATTTGATGTTTCATAATTCCAAGCTATTTGGTATAAAAAGACCATATGCATTTGTAAGTTCTTTAAAAATATAATTTCAAGACTTTTTTTTGTGCTTAATCTTGCCTAGTCTGGAGATTAAGAAAACTACTTAAAATTGCTAGCCACTTTTTTTCATTTTTCTCCTTTTTATTCATTTATCTTGCCCTTCATAGAAGTGATAACAAATGAGTCTGCAGGTGCATCTACCAATTTCTTAAATCCCCTATTATCCACATTACAAAATCATACTAGTAAGAATACTTCCATTATGTTCAGAGCTCTTTAGTTTTTATGCTTCAGCATTCTGTACGAAGTATCTTATATATCTTATATAAGTGCAAAACTTGGATTCAACTTCTGGAAGCTTTTGATTTCTTAGTTCAAAAGTGACAGATCCTTAATTCAGCCATATGATTCACAATTGTTTGTACAGTAAGAAGCTCCTAAATCATGATTTGATGAATACCTGGCAGTTTTCTTGCCATTTTTCAAAAGTTCTTTATTAAACATCTCTCTCTCTCTCTTTGACACACACACACACACATTTTGATTAAAAACAGACTTTGGCATTATAAAGTTTAAGATTCTATTTCCAGTTCTACAGTATCAGGGCCACTTCTCTTTAGGCAAGTAACCTAGTGTCTCTGAATCTTGTTATTTTCATCTCTAAAACGGAGATTACAATTACATCAGATAGTCCTCCAAACACCGGTAGTGATTTCAGAGTTTCTTTTTCAGAGTCAGGTACAAAGCAGGCACTCAGTAAATGACTAGTGCTTTTATTACTTTATTATTATTTCTGTATTTAATTTTAACTGAGTCAGTGAGTTCCTATAATAAAAATGCAATTTCAAGTAAATCAAGTAACACCTGTTACCAGCAAAAATTTTAACTGAGTTCATTACTTTTTATGCAACTCAGATTAGTGTTCTGCCTTTTTTTCTGTGCCATATGTGGGTGTTCAACAGATTAAGTTAATAAATGTATGAATGCATGAATGTGTAGGTGAATGATTAAATGTTTATTTTTGAGAAGGTAGAAAAAATATGACACAGTGGAACAAATAAGAAAATAGTCTATGGGAAAAAATGGCAAACTCACATATGTGCCCAGGGCCGGCCTAGGAAAAATTGTGTTTTTTTTTTTTAAAGAAAAATGTGTCAAAATAACTTATTTAGCACTAATACAAATAATGTCATATCAACCATGCTTAAATAGAATGTTGAGCTACAGTTCCATTAAGTGACATTGTGCCAGCACTCATTCAGTAAGTTGTGTCCGACTCTGTGGCCCATGCTCCTCTGTTCATGGGATATTCCTGGAAAGAATACTGGAGTGGGTTGCCATTTCCTCCTCTAAGGATTTTTCCCAGGAATCAAACCTGCGTGTCCTGTCTCCTACAGTGGCAGCTGGATTCTTTTGTGGATTCTTTTATCACTGAGTCACTTGGGAAGTCCCTGAGTGACATTATATAGTCTCAATTTGTGGAAAACTTTTGAGATGGCTGAAAAAAAGATGGTGAGTGACCTTTAAACAGAAAAGATGGAGAGAAATGCTTTTCCTACATTTTACTGTGCCTTTAAGTAAAATGTTTCATAATCTTGCTGCATAGCTGTATGTCATTTGGCTTTAGGCACCTATTGTGATTTACCCTGTGAAGATAAGTTTTGCCATGGAGAGGATTTGTAGAAGTAACACACTTTCCAGTACCATTGGCAACCACAAGTACCAAAAACTCTAGTTTAGATGAAACTACTATCAAATGATAGTATCATTTCCTTGTGAGTGTTTTTGGGGAAAGATGTGTAGGAAGTGTATACAAGTGAACTGTTTATTGACTGAAATAACATGTCATCATTTTGAAAACATAAAATACATTAAAGTTGTTAGAGCATTGTACATTACTATTTCACTGTACTTTAGACATTGCCTACAATCAACTGCCTACCTATAAATTGTAGTAATTTCTGCCCTTTGAAACATTATCATTTACTAAAGTCCATACATGAGTCAAATTCCTTAGTTTTTACCTAATTCCCTTCTGTTTCAGGATTTCATTCAAGACATCACACTACATTTAGTTGTCATGTTTCCTTAGGCTCCTCTTGGGATTGATGGTTTCTCAGACTCCTTGGTTTGGATGGATGACTTGGACAGTTTTGAGTAGTCAGAATTTTGTAGGATTCCCATTATTGGGATTTGTTTGATGCATTTTTCATAATAAGATTAGAATTATGTGTTTTGGGGAGGAAGACCACAGCATAGAAGGGTTATTTTGTCAGATCACATCACGTATACATAGTATCAGTATGCATTATGCATGCTGAGGTTGATCTTGATCACCTGGCTGAGGTAGTGTTTTCCAGGTTTCTTCATTGTAGAGTTACTCTTTTCCCCCTTTCCTCTTGTACTTTTTGGAAGGAAGTTTTGGAAGGAAGCTTAGCCCACAACTAAGAAATAGGAAGTTATGCTTAAGATGGAGTATCTACATAAACTATTTGGAATTCTTTTTCACTCGAGTTTTTTCTATTCTCATTCATTTATTTATGTATCCAATTATTTACATCAGAATAACTCCTGGGTTTTTATTTTATATTTTGGGTAATCATCTAATTCTACTTTATTTGTTGCTCAAATTGCTTTAGTCTTGAACCTTACGAACTCTTTCAATTGACTTTTGTGCCACTTTGATGTATCCCCATTTGGATGGTTTATTTGTTTTTACACTTCCATACCCTATATGATGGTCTAAACTCATCTTATATATTTACTGCCCCAGTCCTAGAATCAGCGATTTCTTCAAAGATAACTAGATCTTCTTATTGGAGAATGGTATTAGACACGAAGATCTGGCTTTGGAGTATGCTAATTGTGACTCAAATGTTGTTGCTTCCAGGTCTTCTCAGCTGACAGAGCAAAGAGATAATATGTGTGTATATTAACCATGTATATGCACATATCTATAAATATCTCTCTACATAACTGTATTAAGCTAATATGAATATTAAACTAAACATGAATGTATATTGAGGTTTCCAACTCTAATCTGTTATCACATAGATCATTTTATCCCCATCTCTTGCTTATCTTTAAATTGCAACTCCAGCAAAACACTTGACTTTTAGAAGTGAGAAAATCAAATTGTAGCAACTTTGGGAAGCCACATTATCTAGCAGAATAATTCTTAAAGGGCAAAGTGTGCGTCATCAAATTTTAATTTACAGTCAGCAGTGCTTTTTTAACATCAGTAGGTCTCTAGACTTCTGCTTCCGAGAAATGAAGCAGCTCATTTCTCCCAGGTTCTCTCACTTGAAACTAAAACCCTGAACATAACAACAAACAAGCAGAGAAAGACACTGAAAGGTGGAAATGAGAAGGCAGAGTTACTAAGGACTTCGGGACTTGGGGAATGACGTGGTGATGAGTCCCTTGTGTTTCCTATTGCTTCCTATACATTCCTGTAGAGGGTACTACAGGAGCCTCCAAACCATAACCACCATCAGAACACACAAAAAGCTTCAAAAAAACCCCAAAAAACCTGTTCTCCCAAGCCTAAGTATGAAGAAAAGGGTTGCTAAAATCAGAAAACTGTCTGGGCAATACACACACTATTCAGTGGAGGGTACCTGGTGGTTCAGGTGATAATCTGCCTGTAATGTGGGACACCGGGGTTTGATCCCTGGGTGGGGAAGGTCCCCAGGAGAAGGAAATGGCAACCCACTCCAGCCATTTCTTGCCTGGGAAATCCCATGGACAGAGGAGCCTGGCGGGCTCTAGTCCATGGGGTCACAAAGCAGACATGATTGAGTGACTAACACTTTCACTTTTGACACTATTCAAGCCAAATGCCATTTCCTACGTCCTGTGGTTTTGATTAGGCCAAGTGAGGCTATGATCGTCCGCGCCACACCACTCCTGCCCTCCAGAAAAGGCAGCACTCTGATTCCCCACCAGGTTTGCAACCCACTCTAGTATTCCTGCTGGAAAAATCCCGTGGACAGAGGAGCCAGTCAGACACAACTGAGTGACAAAGCATGCACACACGCCTCCACAGTGTATATATCAATTCCAGTCACCCTCCCTCTTCCGCTTGGTATCCATAAGCTTTTCTCTATGTCTGTGTCTGTATTTCTGCTTTGCAAATGCATCATCTATATCATTTTTCTAGATTCCATATACATGCATTAATATATGATATTGCTTTTCTTTTTCTGACACACTTTACTCTGTATGACAGTCTCTAGGTCCATCCACATCTCTGCAAATGACCCAATTTTATTCTTCTTTATGGCTGAGTAATAGTCTATTGGGGGTTCCCAGGTGGCACTAGTGGCAAAGAATTTCCCTGCCAATGGAGGAGACATAAGAGACAAGATTTTTGATCCCTGGGTTAGGAAGATTGCCTGGAGGAGAGCATGGCAACCCACTCCAGTATTCTTGCCTGGAGAATCCCCTGGACAGAGGGGCCTGGAGAGTTACCATCCATAGGGTCGCAAGAAATTGAACATGATTGAAGCATCTTCGCATCAATTCAGTTCAGTTTCTCAGTTGTGTCTGACTCTTTGCGATCCCATAGACTGAAGCATAACAGGCTTCCCTGTCCATCACCAACTCCTGGAGCTTGCTCAAACTCATGTCATCGAGTCGGTGATGCCATCCAACCGTCTCATCCTCTGTCGTCCCCTTCTCCTTCTGCCCTCAATCTTTCCCAGCATCTGGGTCTTTTCCAGTGAGGCAGTTCTTTGCATCAGGTGGTCAGAGTATTGGAGTTTCAACTTTAGCATCAGTTCTTCCAATAAATACTCAGGACTGATTTCCTTGAAGATTGACTGGTTTGATCTCCTTGCAGTCTAAGGGGATCTCAACAGTCATCTCCAACACCACAGTTCTAAAGCATCAATTCTTTGACACTCAGCTTTCTTTATAGTCCAGCTCTCACGTCCTTACATGACTATTGGGAAATAGTGTGTGTGCAACTTAGCATGCACACACACTATTCCATTGTGTGTATGTATGTGTGTTTGTTGTATGCACATCGTCTTTATCCATTCCTCTTTTGGTGGATATTTAGCTTGCTTCCATGTCCTGGCTATTGTAAATAGTGCTGCAATGAACACTGGGGTATATGTGTCTTTTAGAATTGTGATTTTCTCAGGGTTTATGCCCAGTTTTCTGAATCATATGGTAGTTTTATTTTTAACTTTTAAGGTACCTCTATACTGTTCTCCATAGTGGTTCTATCAATTTACATTCCTACCAACAGTGTAAGTATACTTATCTTTTGATAGCCAGGATTATTATCACCCTTCTCCAGCAATCCAGCCACAGTAGTTCCAGAATGATCTTTCTAAAACTAAAATAAGCAAATTTATCTTATGAAAATACCTGGTTGTGTTGTGGAACTTTTCTGTCTTCTCTTCTAAGTTTTCAATTAAAATCCTTCAATGGATTCCCATATCCTTGGAAAAAAAATCTCCCATCTTAACTCTTTTTGTCCGTTGGGCTGCTATAAGAATACACTACAGGTTGGGTGGCTCGTAAACAACAGACATTTTTTTCTTGCAGTTCTGGAGACTGGAAGTGCAAGAACAGGGTGCCAGTATGGTCAGATGAGGCTTCCCTGGTGGCTCAGTGGTAAAAAAATTGACTGTAATGCAGGAACAGTAGGAGACGTGGCTTAGGTCTCTGGGCCGGGAAGATCCCCTGGAGGAGGGCATGGCAACCCACTCAAGTATTCTCGCCTGGAGAATCCCATGGATAGAGGAACCTAGTGGGCTGCAACCCTTAGGGTCACAAAGAGTTGGACACGACTGAAGTGACTTCGCACTCATGCATGGCATGTCAGATGAGGGCCTTCTTCTGAGTCAGACTTCTTATTGTATTTTCACATGGCAGAAGAGGCTAGGGAGCTCTGTGGTGTCTTTTTGTTTGTAGGAACACTAATACCATTCCTGATGGCTGTGCCCTCATGATCTAATCTTTCTCAAAGACCCCACCTACAATGGGAAATTAATATTTCAGCATATGAATTTGGAGGGGCACACAGAGATTCAACCATAGCACTTACTATACCTACATGGACCATTCATGATATTGCTTCTGACACCCTCTCCATTATCTTCATTTCTTATACTCCAATGAGCATTTCTTATATTGATTATAAATGGATCTCCTTTCTGCTCTGATTCTTAACCATTCATTTTCTTGCAACCGTGAATTTATCTTCTCTTTTCCTTAAAAATGCACCCCTCCTTCCTGTTACATATCCATTTCCATTGACTTCTATAGGAAGACCTGCTGATATCTCCCATATACTGTCCACAGCAAGAATTAAGATCTTACTGTGTCTTCCTGTAGCATTCTGTAATACTTTTTACTGTAATTATGAATTTTATTTGGATGTCACATTACATTTAATTCTAGATGGCAAGATCATGGTTTTAGTAACAGTAACACTAGTGTTAGCTTAACCCATGATATACGCTAGCTGTTCAATAAATGTTTGTTGAATGAGTGAATGAATGAATGCATCAATCATCAGCTTGAATCTTAATCACTTTACCTTTTAAAAATCTTCAAAGACATAGTTTTTCAAAAAATTAAGGACTTAGGATCCTAAACTCCATTTGATAAAGGAAATTTTTACTGACACATCATGTTTAAATACCTCTAGGTAAAACCATTAACCCAGGAATTTAAGGTTATCCATTTAGACTCACAAGCCAGTAACTAATACCTCCTGCCCCCACTGTATCAGATGGCATCAGTGCTCACCTCATATCTCCCAGCCTCATCATTCCAGTATATACTGATAGAATCATCTAACATCTGCAATTAGCCACTCTAGGACAGGTCAGAAGTGTACAGGAGTTAATACATCTGCGTGTAGCTCTCAACCAAGGACAGAGGGGGACTGGAAGATAAGTACTTCAGGTTTCTCACCCCGTCTTGGAATAACTCTGAGGTGTGTTCTATAGTGTTTTAGAGAACTCCCCTGGAGGCCTGACAGCAGTTTACTGCAAGAGAAATCTGTTCAGTAATGTACCTCTATTGATTTTCTTTCCATATCTCTACTCTCAAATCCCACTCCACTTCTGAGTTTTCTGGAAGAACCTCCCAGATGAACAGTTGGCATTCAAATTCTTGCCTCAGGTTCTACTTCTAGGGGAATTCAATTTGTAGCATCCTACCAATCCAGTGCTCCTTACAGAGTCATCACTGCTACAAGTATGAAGGCTTGGCTCATTTTGTGTCACTCCGCCTGCATCCTAGTACTTTTAAACAGATTGGCAAGAGCATGACCTTGAAGAGGAAAATAGTTTATATGAGAATGGCCAATGGATAAAGGAAGGGAGAGACAGTGCCATTTGTTTTCCATTGATGATAGTATGAAATTTATAGACAGATGGTCTAACAGGTGTGACTATAGTTTGAGGAGACTGCCCCCTTGGTTGCTAAGGAAACTGCTATTATTATTATGGAAACACAATCTCACAACTTTATTGCTTCACTTGATGTAGCCTGTGTCTTAACTCTAGTATCTTTCTAAATCACTGAATAGCAGTCAACAGATTCATTCTCTTCCCATGACTTCATCACAAAGAGACACACATGTGCGTATACACATACACACACACACTTCTGTGTATGCCAGTGCTAGAAAAGACAAGCTCATGGTGCATGTATGCAATGGATACTGTAAATTACAGGTCTCCATGAAATACTGTTCTACAGGTTTCTATGTTTATTTCATGAATAGTTAAGTTTAGTAAAATTAATAATTTCCTAAAGATCTTGATTAAAACTGAAGAAAGAAAATTCTAAAGAATAAAACTTAGAAACCTGCCTTTTGCCCTCACTTTGTGCCTTAATGAACAACAGATAACAGGGGCTTTTTTGAAGTCTTTGTTTGGGTTGAAGACACAAGAGGCAACCTGTACTCTTATCATAATATGTTAAGTTTGTGAGTATGTAAACGTTTTCATCTCCTGCACTGGCAGGTTCTTTACCACTAGTGCCACCTGAGAAGCCCTTGCAAACTTAGAAAGCATGAATTTTTTGAAAGCTATTATAGTGTTTAGAAGATGTATGCTTGGATGTTTACTTAAAACTGAAAAATGAGGTCTATATATACAAATAATTTCTCTTTCTGTATCCATTTCAGTTTCCTGAGTTTCTGGGAAGGCCTGGTGTCTCCAAAGGAACAGTTTATAGTAGAAGTGTGGAGGTCTGATTCAAGAAAAAATAATCCAGGATAGCCAATGAATTGAGGACAAGAAGGTTTCCAATCAGGTAGGAACACTTAATCTCACACAATCACCTTAAATAAAATGTGCTGTTACCTGGATACGACACAACTGCTTGGAAAAGATGGATTTATAACCTACTCTACAAGGAAACTATCCCCAGTTCCCTTGGAGGTTGTGGTGTTTATCAGAGTACCTTGGGGGGAAATGAATACAATAACACTATGATGCGTTTTTCCATTTTTAGCTCATTGTTGACAAGTACACTTGGTGATCTTGGTGCCTGTGATTTAGTCCCATGAGCTTAGGTATGTGGAACAGCAGTTAACCCTTTTTAGTATTTTCTCCCAAGACAAATCATTTTTATAGGTTGTTTTCATGATCTTCTAGTTGCTTATCACAATTAAGCATCAAGTCTCCTAAATGAGGTATAGTTCCCGTCATTCTGAAATTAGCTTGGTTCTTATTGGGACACATCTTCTTGGTCTTGGCACAAAGTGAGTTCACATAAGGAATTATAAGGAGGAGAATAGGACATGGGAAAGAGGAGTTCATTGTTCCCTGTGCACGTCAGAACTCCTCTGGCAATTGTATTTTCATTAGCAATGTCAACTTAAAAAATATTCACAACCTAAAGGTTGAGAGTTATGTTTTATTTGGTGGGAATTTTTAGGACTTCAAGATCAGGAGGCAGCATCTCAAGTAACCCTGAGAGAACTGCTCCAAGGAGGTGAGACAGGGAGCCAGTTTTATAGAAGTTTTGCAACAAAAGGCAGGTAGACCGAACATCAGAAGATCATTGTTAATTAAAGAAAAATCAGATATTTCAAGTTAAGTAGTTTAGCACTTTTCTATGTATGGGAGGATGCAAGAGTCTGGGCTCACTGAAATCATTCCTTTGATATGCACCTCAGCTATATGGAACCAGTATCCTGTGTTTTCATATCTTGAGCTGCCTCAGGGCTGACCATAGAGAGTGGCTGCAGTCTGACCTCTGCTAGATGGTAGATAGTCTTTCTTTCCTGAGTTCCCTCGGGGCTCACCAGTTTACCATCAGTGATGCCTGCAATCACTGATGACTGTCACATCCTTTGTCTACTGATATGCAAGAAATTTTCCATTTTTCAGAGTTTGTGATAAAACCTTACAGTAAAAGGAATAATGAAGAAGTCTTATTATATGGCTGGACAAAAGATAGTACTGACATCAAAATCAGGGCCTATCTGTCTCATCTGCAGTTATAGAGTCAGTGTTTAGCTGAGTATATATGACTCCTTATTAGTATTCAATAAGAAAAGCATGTTGAATGACTTAAGGATGAATTAATGAATGAAAAAAAGTTAATATAGTAGAAGCTGTGTTTTATCCTTGTATTTTCTTGTGAAACCTCGCAATTCTAAGAATAATTTTAAGACCAATACAGGCCTCATATTTGTCACGGTCTATGACAGAAGTATCCAGAGATGAAAGCCTGGTTCTCAGATGCTGATAAAGTTAACAGAATCTATCAAGTTTAATAATTTACAATTCATCTCATTACATTTAGGCATTTACCTACATGAGCCATATAATTAAATGTTGACTGGAAAAAAAATGCCCAACCTAAAAGTTGAGAATTCTGTTTTATTCAGCAGACATACTGAAGACTTAAGTCTTAGGATTTAAGACTTAAGTCAGGAGACAGCTTCTCAGGTAGCTCTGAAGGACTGTTCTGAATAGGTAAGGGAGGAGCCAGGATATTTAGGACATTTTGCAAAAAAAAAACAGGCAGTCAGAACATCAAAAGATCACTGTTAATTAAAGAAACTAGACATCACAAGTTAATTAATTTAGCACCTCTCAATATCTGGTAAGATGCAAGAATCTGGGCTCATTTGGAATCATTCCATTGTATGCACTTTAAATATCTAGGGCCAGTATTCTGTTTTTTCTATCTTGAGTCCCCCCCTGGTGCAGCTTTGGGGGTGACTGTAGTGGCTGATGGCTTGATGACTATAACATCCTTTGTTACTGATATGACAGGAGACATCTTTGTCCACATAAATGACTTGAATATGGATAGCACATCCCTGGATGTGCAAAACATGATTTTTGGAGCATTTTTACGAAGTTAAGGGCAAATTCAGAATCATTAGCAGCTAAAATTGCTCTTTATACATCTCCACAGGTAGGTAGTCAACTGCTGTTCCTAGCTTCTTTATTCCCAAGGGATAACAAAAGGCCATGTAATTCAAGAAAAAAATGTAAAATTTAGCACCATGCCATTTCCACTAAACCAAACACACAGATATACAGATATACACACACAGATACACAAACTCTCTCAGATATGAAGTAATAACCTAAAATAGGACCCTGGAACTCATTGCAAAATAGCTGATGTACTCATATTTGATAATTTTCTTTGATTAATGTTTGATATTTATATAGATTTATATTAATAACATTCAGAGTTGCTATATGGAAAAATAACTTTGTGCCAATATTGTCTTTGTCTGTGTTATCAATAATGTATGAGATTACCTCCTCTGCTTCATCCTTTTCCTGTAACATCTTATGGGCAGGAGATGTAGTTATCAGTTGTTTTTAAAATTTCTAGGTAGCCAAAAGACTAATATCACTTAAATAAAGAAGGCAAATTATCCCAAAGTAGGTGGCTTCATTATGGAACATAAAGTCCTCATAGTAAAAGGGAAGAACTTCATAGCTAAAAGGCTTCAGTTGCAGAAGATTTGTGAGTAAATATGCATGTTGTTTCAAAGTGGACTTTCTTTTCTATAATTAATGTCTGGGACTTAATCTTTAGTACTAATGGATTTTGATTTTAAAGTATTATTAGGTAATATACCAAAGGATATATTAAATTGGATGTAACTTATGAGAAATTATAAAATAAACTCCTTCAAACACACCACCAAAATTAAGAACTAGAATCAAAATTGTTGAATATTCTCTCTGTTCTCTACCCTGGTTTCACCTTCCTTTCTACCCTGGTTTCACCTTCCTTTCACCACTCTCATCTTGGCTTTCTGTTCAGCATTCATTTAATCTTTATGTGATTTTGCTTGTTATTGAAATTTATAAAATTGATATCATACTTTAGTCTTCTGTGCTTGCTTTTTTACTCAACATCATGTTTCTAAGGTTCATACATTTTGTTTTAACTCATGTTCATTCATTTTACTGGAGAAGGGAATGGCAACCCACTCCAGTATTCTTACCTGGAGAATCACATGGGCAGAGGAGAAAATTCCATATTGCATAAACATAAGAAAATACATTTATTAGTCTATTAATGATATTGAGACCTATTATGAACAGTACTTCCATGAACATCTATTTTAATGTTTCCCGGTACACATGTGCAAGATTTTATTTAACATAAGTAAAAGAGCATACCACTAAGAGTAGAATTGCTGAAAATTCAAATATTCAACTTTAAAATATTATGCCAAATGTTTTCCAAAGCTATATAGTCTGTTTTTAGTCCTTCTGTTCTATAGGTTCACCAGTAAGAATGGACAATCTAGGCAGTATAAATTCTCTTCCAGTTTTTGTATTAGTCTGCTCGGTTTCCCCTAAAAAATTATACCACAGACTTAATGGCTTAAAAAAAGAGAGATTTATCTTCTCCCAGTTCTGGAGGCTAGAATTCCAGGATCAAGGTGTTGGCAGTTTGGTGTCTTTCTGGGGTCTTTTTCCTTGAGTTGCAGATGGCCACTGCCTTCCGGCTGTGTCTTCACATGTCCTTTTCCCTGTGGTTGTGCATCTTTGGTGTCTGTTCCTCTTCTTATGACACTGGTCATATTAGGTTGAGAATCCTTCATTTGTTTAAATAGTTGCCTGTGTTTCCTATTCTGTGAAATTCCAGAAAATATCTTTTCTCCATTATTCTGTTGTTTATCTTTTTCTTACTTATTTCTTATTGTTCTTTGTGCTTAGTCATTCGGTCGTGTCCGGCTCCGAGACCCTTTAAAATGTAGCCTGCCAGGCTTCTCTGTCCATGGGGATTCTCCAGGCAAGAATCCTAGGGTGGGTTGCCATGCCCTCCTCCAGGGGATCTTCCCAACCCAAGGGTTGAACCCCGGGTCTCTTGCATTGCAGGCAGATTCCTTACCAGCTGAGCCACCAGGGAAGCCCTGGTATTGTTCTTTAAATACAAGCAAATAATCCTTGATCAGCTATATCTGACACAAATAAGTTATGTCTTGTCTTCTTCTTACTTTTTTAATGTTATCTAGTGATAAATAGCAGCTCTCAATTTTAATGAAATCAAATTTATCTTTTAGCCTAGTGCCTTTTTGTCTTACTTAAAATATGCTCTCCTAGCTTGATGCTACACAGATATAGTAGATTTTCTTCTGAAAGTTCTAGTGTATCTGTGTTTTATATTCAAGTCATTAATGTATCTAGAATTGACTTGTGTATATATTTCCCAATTTCTTTGTTTTCTTATGAATAATTTAGTTTTCCAGGATCACTTTGAAATGATTTTTTTTTTAGGTGTGTCTGAGCCATTCTTGAACATTTGGCCATTCATATGAATTTCAGAATTAGCTGGTATGCAAAACCTCTGTTAAATATTTTTATTGTAAATATACTGAATGTTTAAGTGAAGTTGGGGAAATTTTATATCATTATGATGGTCTCTTTATCCATAAATAAAATGTATTTCTCCATTTATTTATGTTTCAATGAGGGTTTGTCATTTTATCCATAAACGTCTCGCACATCTTTATTTAGATTTATTCCTCAGCAACTTTTTTTCTATTTTAAAGAATTGTTAAGCTCTTTCTTTTTGCTGGATTAGAGAATCCAGTAGGTTTTTGTATCTTGAGCTTACATCTATCCATCTTGCTAATATTGCTTCTTAGTAAGAGAGAGAAGTTTCTTAGCAAAATGGAATAAATGTAAAATTAAATAAAAATGTTATGGGTCAGCTCTGGTAAATAATAGAACTCTCTGTGATAATGGAAATGTTCTTGTGCTCTGCTTGCACTTAGTCGCTCAGTCTTGTCTGACTCTTTGCGATCCCATGGACTGTAGCCCGTTCTCCTCTGTCCATGGGATTCTCCAGACAAGAATACTGGAGCGGGTTGCCAGGCCCTGCTCCAGAGGATCTTCCCAACCCAAGGGTTGAACCCAGGTCTCCTGCATTGCAGGTTCTTAGTGCTATCAAATCTATAGCCATTAGTCACAGATGTTTTAAAAAAATTTTAACATAAATTAAATAAAATCAATAAGATTAAAAATTCAGTTCTTGAGTCACACTTGCCCACATTTCAGGTATTTAATAGCCACTTGTTAATAAGGGACGCTATATTGGACATTTGGCTCTAGACTATTAGACTGTGGAGCCATGCAGTTCTGGGATTTTATCTTTGTCAGTGGCCTAATGAGATCTTTTCATGTGCCTATTATTCTGTTATTAAAAAGAAAAGTTACTTAACAGTCATCTCTAACATTTTGTGGAGAAGGCAATGGCACCCCACTCCAGTACTCTTGCCTGGAAAATCCCATGGATGTAGGGGCCTGGTAGGCTGCAGCCCATGGGGTCACAAAGAGTCAGACACAACTGAGCGACTTCACTTTCACGCATTGGAGAAGGAAATGGCAACCCACTCCAGTGCTCTTGCCTGGAGAATCCCAGCGACGGGGGAGCCTGGTGGGCTGCCATCTATGGGATCACACAGAGTTGGACACGACTGAAGCGACTTAGCAGCAGCAGCAGCAGCTAACGTTTTGAAATAATCCAACATACAGCTTTCACCACCCGTGAATTTCTTGAACCATATTTATGTTTCTAAACTACTTCTCGAATCAAGTGTTCACTTGATTCATGACCTTATAAATGCAATTTTGATCATTTTCCCCTGAAATCTCATATTTGTATAACCATCTGGAAATGTATTTCCTACCTTTTTGCCCTCTTGTAAGCTCTTCCTGTATTTTAATCCTCATGAGCTTATATCCCCTAATGTTAAATACTTAATATCAGTAGTTTGTAAAAAAATTTAAGAGATCATTGGTAAGCTCTTTTTTTTGACCATCTGTATATTTAAACAGTGTGTTGCAATAAGAAATAATGCTTAGTAATAAAAAGACCCAAACTGTAGTTTTACCCATAAAAATGAACTTTATATGCATTCAAATAAGGTTCATAATAAGGTATATAAGATTAATTCTCATTCTAAAATTGTTATGATTATTTGGGCTTCCCTGGTAGCTCAGTTGGTAAAGAATTTGCCTGCAATGCAGGAAAACCTCGTTCGATTCCTGGGTTGGGAAGATCCGCTGGAGAATGGATGGGCTACCCACTCCAATATTCTTGGGCCTCCCTGTGGCTCAGATGGTAAAAGATCCACCTGCAGTGCGGGGAGGCCTGGGTTGGATCCCTGGAGAAGGGAAGTGCTACCCACTCTGGTATTCTGGCCTGGAGAATTCCATGGACAGAGGAGCCTGGCAGTCTACAGTCCTAATTTTCCCCTAAGTTTAAATACTTACTATAAATAGTTTGTAAAAAATAAAAAGAAATCACTGGTAAGCTCTTTTATTTTCAGTCATCTATACATTTAAACAATGTGTTGCAATAAGAAATAATCCTTGGTAATCAAAAGACCCAAGTCATAATTTCACCCATAAACACGAACTCTGTATGTATTCAAGTAAGGTTTATATAAGGTACATAAGATTTATTCAGATTCTAAAATTGTTATGATTATTTAGAAAGTTATGTTTGAAATATGATAAGATTCAAAACCAATAAAGGTTTGAAATCTATTTAAAGAATCTATAAAGAATTCAAGTATTTTACCTTTTTCCCTTATTTGACATTAACCTGTACTCCTTCATCTTTCACTTACAGCATGCTGTAGCTGCAGTTGACACAAAGACAAAATATAATGTCTAAATATTATGTACTTTTTTTTAATGAATACTTTTGTTTAAATTTGTTATAACCTAAATTCTTGATTCCCCTTTCACAACTTTTTCTATTCTCCATGCTACTGCAATCAATCACTTGTGATAGAAAATTATTCCTTTCTTTTTGTTTGCTAATACTTTTTTAAAAATATCATGTTTCAAACTATCACCAATTCAGAAAACATTGAAAAATGAGCCTCAGAATTCCCAGCATTAATGTTTTTTTTTGTTTTTTGTTTTTTTTTTATTAGTTGGAGGCCAATTACTTCACAACATTTCAGTGGGTTTTGTCATACATTGACACGAATCAGCCATAGAGTTACACGTATTCCCCATCCCGATCCCCCCTCCCACCTCCCTCGCCACCCGACTCCTCTGGGTCCTCCCAGCGCACCAGGCCCGAGCACTCGTCTCATGCATCTCACCTGGGCTAGTGATCTGTTTCACCATAGATAATATACATGCTGTTCTCTTGAAACATCCCACCCTCACCTTCTCCCACAGAGTTCAAAAGTCTGTTCTGTACTTCTGTGTCTCTTTTTCTGTTTTGTATATAGGGTTATCATTACCATCTTTCTAAATTCCATATATATGTGTTAGTATGCTGTAATGTTCTTTATCTTTCTGGCTTACTTCACTCTGTATAATGGGCTCCAGTTTCGTCCATCTCATTAGAACTGATTCAAATGAATTCTTTTTAACGGCTGAGTAATATTCCATGGTGTATATGTACCACAGCTTCCTTATCCATTCATCTGCTGATGGGCATCTAGGTTGCTTCCATGTCCTGGCTATTATAAACAGTGCTGCGATGAACATTGGGGTTCACGTGTCTCTTTCAGATCTGGTTTCCTTGGTGTGTATGCCCAGAAGTGGTATTGCTGGGTCATATGGCAGTTCTATTTCCAGTTTTTTAAGAAATCTCCACACTGTTTTCCATAGTGGCTGTACTAGTTTGCATTCCCACCAACAGTGTAAGAGGGTTTCCTTTTCTCCAAACCCTCTCCAGCATTTATTGCTTGTAGACTTTTGGATAGCATCCATCCTGACTGGCGTGTAATGGTACCCCATTGTGGTTTTGATTTGCATTTCTCTAATAATGAGTGATGTTGAGCATCTTTTCATGTGTTTGTTAGCCATCTGTATGTCTTCTTTGGAGAAATGTCTGTTTAGTTCTTTGGCCCATTTTTTGATTGGGTCATTTATTTTTCTGGAATTGAGCTGCAGGAGTTGCTTGTATATTTTTGAGATTAATCCTTTGTCTGTTTCTTCATTTGCTATCATTTTCTCCCATTCTGAGGGCTGTCTTTTCACCTTACTTATAGTTTCCTTTGTAGTGCAGAAGCTTTTAAGTTTCATTAGGTCCCATTTGTTTAGTTTTGCTTTTATTTCCAATATTCTGGGAGGTGGGTCATAGAGGACCCTGCTGAGATTTATGTCGGAGAGTGTTTTGCCTATGTTCTCCTCTAGGAGTTTTATAGTTTCTGGTCTTACATTTAGATCTTTAATCCATTTTGAGTTTATTTTTGTGTATGGTGTTAGAAAGTGATCTAGTTTCATTCTTTTACAAGTGGTTGACCAGTTTTCCCAGCACCACTTGTTAAAGAGGTTGTCTTTTTTCCATTGTATATCCTTGCCTCCTTTGTCAAAGATAAGGTGTCCATAGGTTCGTGGATTTATCTCTGGGCTTTCTATTCTGTTCCATTGATCTATATTTCTGTCTTTGTGCCAGTACCATACTGTCTTGATGACTGTGGCTTTGTAGTAGAGTTTGAAGTCAGGCAGGTTGATTCCTCCAGTTCCATTCTTCTTTCTCAAGATTACTTTGGCTATTCGTGGTTTTCTGTATTTCCATACAAATTGTGAAATTATTTGTTCTAGTTCTGTGAAAAATACCGTTGGTAGCTTGATAGGGATTGCATTGAATCTATAGATTGCTTTGGGTAGAATAGCCATTTTGACAATATTGCTTCTTCCAATCCATGAACACGGTATGTTTCTCCATCTGTTTGTGTCCTCTTTGATTTCTTTCATCAGTGTTTTATAGTTTTCTATGTACAGGTCTTTTGTTTCTTTAGGTAGATATACTCCTAAGTATTTTATTCTTTTTGTAGCAATGGTGAATGGTATTGTTTCCTTAATTTCTCTTTCTGTTTTTTCATTGTTAGTGCATAGGAATGCAAGGGATTTCTGTGTGTTAATTTTATATCCTGCAACTTTACTATATTCGTTGATTAGCTCTAGTAATTTTCTGGAAGAGTCTTTAGGGTTTTCTATGTAGAGGATCATGTCATCTGCAAACAGCAAGAGTTTCACTTCTTCTTTTCCTATCTGGATTCCTTTTACCTCTTTTTCTGCTCTGATTGCTGTGGCCAAAACTTCCAAGACTATGTTGAATAGTGGTGGTGAGAGTGGGCACCCTTGTCTTGTTCCTGATTTCAGGGGAAATGCTTTCAATTTTTCACCATTGAGGGTGATGCTTGCTGTGAGTTTGTCATATATAGCTTTTATTATGTTGAGGTATGTTCCCTCTATTCCTGCTTTCTGGAGAGTTTTAATCATAAATGAGTGTTGAATTTTGTCACAGGCTTTCTCTGCATCTCTTGAGATAATCATATGGTTTTTATCTTTCAATTTGTTAATGTGGTGTATTACATTGATTGACTTGCGGATATTAAAGAATCCTTGCATTCCTGGGATAAAGCCCACTTGGTCATGGTGTATGAATTTTTAGCATTAATGTTTTATTTCATTGGCTGTCAGGACACCATCCTTTCCTAGATTTCTCCCCTCCTCACTTGCCATTCACAGTTTCCTTTGTGATGCCTCCCACCCCTCACAAAATTCAAAGACACTTGCTCCTTGGAAGAAAAGCTATGACAAACCTAGGCAGCATATTAAAAAGCAGAGACATACATCACTTTGCCAGCAAAGGTTGATATAGTCAAAGCTAAGGTTTTTCCAGTAGTCATGTGTGGATGTGAGAGTTGTTCCATAAATAAGGCTGAGTCCAAATAATTGATGTTTTTGCACTGTGGTGCTGGAGAAGACTCTTGAAGGTCCCTTGGACAGCAAGAAGATCAAACCAGTCAGTCCTGAAAGAAATCAAACCAGTCAATCGTAAAAAAATTTGACCCTGAATATTCACTGGAAGGACTGATGCTAAAGTTGAAGCTCCAGTACTTTGACCACCTGATGCAAAGAGCTGACTCATTGGAAAAAACCCTGATGCTGGGAAAGACTGAGGACAAAAGGAGAAAGGGGTGACAGAGGATGAGATGGTTAGATAATCACCAACTCAATAGATGTGAGTTTGACTCAGTAGACATGAGTTTGAGCATATTCCAGGAGATAGTGAAGGACTGGGAAGCCTAGTGAGCTGCAGTCCATGGGGTCGTAAAGAGTTGGACATGACTTAGTGACTGAACATCCTACCCCTCAGTGTCTGTTAGAATGCCCTGATGATCATTCCCAACCCTTATCACTCTCCACTTACTGTCACTATTTATAAGTTTTATCCTAGTTCCATTACATTAATGAGAGGATGACTGTGAATCCCAAATTCATACTTCTAGGCCTAACCATTCAACCAGGCTCCAGGCTCCTAACTCCAATTTCCCACTAAGTATCTCCAATATATGCACGATAGGCATTTCAAACTTAGCAAATAAAGCAAAATATTTTGCTTTGATCCACCCATTTTACTCTAGTTTCCCCCCATAACTCATCCAGTTGTTCAGGCCAAAAATGTTAGATCTATCCTTAAACTCTTCCCACAGTTCCTACATCCAGGCTATTAGAAATCCTTGTCAGCTCTAACTTGAAAATACATTCTGAATCTATTTACCTCTCAACTTACTATTGCCATCTTCACCTTACTCCAAGCTATCACTACTAGCCTCATCTAATTCAATAGGCAGCCTCTTCCAGCAATCTTCCTGCTTCCTCATTACCCCAATCCTTATAGTCTTTAACCAGTACAATAGCCAGAATAATCTTTAAAAAGCATAAATCATATCACATTATTTCTCAGAACCTGTTACCATGACTCTTAGAATAAAACTTAACTATTTTTACCTGTTTACATGCTTTATTCAGTATTTCTCCTGCCTTGCCCAGCAAACTCATCTACTGCTACCATTGCCTCATATAACCACACCCAGAATTTCTTTTTGCAATGGCCTTCCCAGTATCAGGGCTTTTGCACTTGCTATTCCCTAAAACCTGGAAGATTTTGAAAATTGGTAAGAATCCTCCCAACAGAGATCTTAGGTGGCATTTACATTTCATTTTGTAGAGTTGTTTGGTAGAAGATATTTTTGCAGCAGAAGATAGATACATTTTACTTTGGAGACTATTCACACATGTAGCAGTTTACAGGTTGGTTAAATAGCAAATGTGAATTGATAAAGCTAATTAAAAAAAAAGAACTGTAATTGATGAGACCTATGTGTTTTAAACCGTGAACTTCAAGTGATTAGACATAGTTTCAGTATCAATATTTAATTTATGAGAATCAGCTAAGGTCTTTTCCAAATACCCATTATCCCCTACAGAACTTCTGAACAGATATCATGACAGAGTCCATGGATCTGAATTTTAGCAGGTACCTTAGTTGATTCTGTTGCAGGTGGTATTCAGTCCTTAAGAGACACCAAGCTGGGAGCACAGCAGTAAAGAATAACCTCCCAGACACAGGTTTGATTCCTGGGTGGGGAATATCCCCTTAAGGAGGAAATGGCAACCCACTCCAGGATTCTTGTCTGGGAAATCCAAAGACAAGAAAGTCTGGCAGGCTCCAGTTCTTGGGGTTGCAAAGAGTTGGACACGACTTAGTGACTGAACAACAGGCTTGTGTATTTGCTGAGATATAAGGATATCAGTAAAAGTAGAAAGTCAAGAAACACCTGGAGTAACAGGCAAATTTGGGCTGGGAGTACAGAATGAAGAAGGGCAAAGGCTGATAGAGTTCTGCCAAGAGAATGCACTGGTCATAGCAAACACCCTCTTCCAACAACACAAGAGAAGACTCTACACATGGACATCACCAGATGGCCAACACCAAATCAGATTGATTATATTATTTGCAGCCAAAGATGGAGAAGCTCTATACAGTCAGCAAAAACAAGACCTGGAGCTGACTGTGGTTCAGTTCATGAACTCCTTTTGCCAAATTCAGACTGAAATTGAAGAAAGTGGAGAAAACCACTAGACCATTCAGATGTGACCTAAATCAAATCCCTTATGACTATACAGTGGAAATGAGAAATAGATTTAAGGGACTAGATCTGATAGACAGAGTGCCTGATGAACTATGGACAGAGGTTTGTGACATTGTACAGGAGACAGGAATCAAGACCATCGCCAAGAAAAAGAAATGCAAAAAAGCAAAATGGCTATCTGAGGAGACCTTACAAATAGCTGTGAAAAGAAGGGAAGCGAAAAGCAAAGGAGAAAAGGAAAAATATACCAAACTGCATGCAGAATTCCAAAGAATAGCAAGAAGAGATTAAAAAAGCCTTCCTCAGCCATCAGTGCAAAGCAATAGAGGAAAACAATAGAATGGGAAAGACTAGAGATCTCTTCAAGAAAATTAGAGATACCAAGGGAACATTTCATGCAAAGATGGGCTCAGTAAAGGACAGAAATGGTATGGACCTAACAGAAGCAGAGATATTAAGAAGAGGTGGCAAGAATACACAGAAGAACTGTACAAAAAAGATCTTCATGTCCCAGATAACCATGATGGTGTGATCACTCACCTAGAGCCAGACATCCTGGAATGTAAAGTCAGGTGGACCTTAGGAAGCTTCACTATGAACAAAGCTAGTGGAGATGATAGAATTCCAGTTGAGCTATTTCAAATCCTGAAAGATGATACTGTGAAAGTGCTACCCTCAATATGCCAGCAAATTTGGAAAACTCAGCAGTGGCCACAGGAATGGAAAAGGTCAGTTTTCATTCCAATCCCAAAGAAAGATACAGTGTCCCCATTCCAATGCTAAAGAATGCTCAGACTACTGCACAATTGCAGTCATCTCACACGCTAGTAAAGTGATGCTCAAAATTCTCCAAACCAGGCTTCAGCAATACGTGAACCATGAACTTCCAGATGTTCAAGCTGGTTTTAGAAAAGGCAGAGGAACCAGAGATCAAATTGCCAACATCCTCTGTATCATCGATAAAGCAAGAGAGTTCCAGAATAACATCTATTTCTGGTTTATTGACTATGCCAAATCCTTTGACTGTGTGGATCATAAAAAAATTGTGGAAAATTCTGAAAGAGATGGGAATACCAGACCACCTGACCTGACTCTTGAGAAACCTGTATGCAGGTCAGGAAGCAACAATTAGAACTGGACATGGAACAACAGACTGGTTCCAAATAGGAAAAGAAGTACATCAAGGCTGTATATTGTCACCCTGCTTATTTAACTTATATGCAGAGTACATCATGAGAAACACTGGGCTGGAGGAAGCACAAGCTGTAATCATGATTGCCAGGAGAAATACCAATAACCTCAGATATGCAGATGACACCACCCTTATGGCAGAAAGTGAAGAAGAACTAAAGAGCCTCTTGATGAAAGTGAAAGAGGAGAGTGAAAAAGTTGGCTTAAAGCTTAACATTCAGAAAACTAAGATCATGGCGTCCAGTCCCATCACTTCATGGCAAACAGATGGGGAAACAGTGGAAACAGTGGCTGACTTTATTTTTCTGGGCTCCCAAATCACTGCAGATGGTGATTGCAGCCATGAAATTAAAAGATGCTTACTCCTTGGAAGGAAAGTTATGACCAACCTAGATAGCATATTAAAAAGCAGAGACATTACTTTGCCAACAAAGGTCCGTCTAGTCAAGGCTATTGTTTTTCTAGTGGTCATGTATGGATGTGAGAGTTGGACTATAAAGAAAGCTGAGTGCCGAAGAATTGATGCTTTTGAACTGTGGTGTTGGAGAAGACTCTTGAGAGTCCCTTGGACTGCAAGGAGAGCCAAGCAGTCCATCCTAAAGGAGATCAGTACTGGGTGTTCATTGGAAGGACTGATGCTGAAGGTGAAACTCCAATACTTTGGCCACCTGATGCAAAGAGCTGACTAATTTGAAAAGACCCAGATGCTGGGAAAGATTGAGGGCAGGAGGAGAAGGGGACGATAGAGGATGAGATGGTTGGATGGCATCACCTACTCGATGGACATGGGTTTGGGTAGACTCTGGGAGTTGGTGATGGACAGGGGGGCCTGGCATGCTGCGGTTCATGAGGTCGCAAAGAGTCAGACACAACTGAGCGACTGAACTGAACTGAACTAAAGAAGATCAGATTCAGTACTAATTATCATGAAACTCACCAATGAGATGCAACTGAGGATCAAGTGACAAAAGAGAAAGAGGATCAAATTGTGTTTGATGAGGAACAGTATATTTAGATAATTACAAAGTAGTTTACCACAAAATTATTAATATTGAAGGAGAAAAAATAACTTTACAATGGAGAAGACTGGTTAGATACCCCTTATTCAAATGAGTAAAATAATATTCCAGTAGGGTTACAAGTTAAAAGTTTGCCAAAATTTTTGATAGGATGCAGTAAGAACAAGAGCTTCACCACTTGTTATTCCTGCCAATTACACATATCCTGAATCTAATCAGACAAATACAAACTAAATCCTACAAAACAACTTATTTATAATCATTAAAATTTTCTAGTTAATGAAATTTAGTGGAAGCCTGAAAATTTTTCGAGATTAATACTAAAGAGACAGGCCAACTAAATGCAATATATGAGTCTGGGCTGATCATTTTCTTATGAATGGCTTGACTGGGACAACTGTCAAAACGGAAAGGAGACTCAATATTAGACAGCCATGTAGTAATGAGTCAGTGTTAATTTCCTGATTTTTATGATTATATTTGAATATACTGAATATATGTTTGTCGGAAATACTGGATTTGGGGGAGACATTGCATTGTGTTGGCAGTTATTCTCAAATGGTTTGAGAAATAAATTGTTTTTATTGTCATTTTAACTTTTCTGTAATTTTTGAGATTGTTGAAAAAAATACAAAATAAGAGGAAAAGATCCCTCAGTTATGTAATCCTCTTTTTCTTGTCTAATCGCAAAGTTAAAAAGCTCATTTATACCATTGTAAAAATTATGCTCAACTATTCAGTCTATTTGATTTCTGTTATTAATAGCATAATATCTTATTTTCTATTTGAGATTTTTTTATTTTCCCTAATTATGCATTTTGTTTTTCACTCTATGAATTTGGTAAAGTCCTCAGTATTAAAATAAAATAAAGATTCCTAGAAATGAAAATAAGTTCTTAGAGAAATTTATAAATGTCTACCTGACTTTAAAAATGGAGTAAATTTTCATGATTTCTATAAGGGAAAGAAACTATACAGAGCACTTCTGTGCAGAAACTCAAAATGGTTGCATATGTTTATCTGTTAAGAGGTCTGTGATAAACAACAGCTATATGTTCAAACTTACATGCAACTGTTTAAATCACATTTCATATCAGTCCATGTAACCGGACAATTCATGAAGTAAATTAAAACAATTCTTACTTTCAATACTATCTAAGGTCAACACTTTGAATAATGAAAAACTTATCTTTCGCTCTAAGAAAACTGGTCGGTTATTAGTTAAAGCAGATGTGTTGTCCTATTGGCCTGCACCTGGTTATAAATAGCAGTGTGACTTGAGAACACCCTGGACACAGAGTGGACTTTCTAAATATAGCTTTTCCTTTCCACAAAGGCATTTTACAAGAATGCTACCTTTGTGAAAATGTAGCCTTTAAAGAGGATACAGGCACCAAAGTCAGTGACTTTTAGACACAAAAAAGATTTGAAATATTTTCTTAGCCTGGGAACCCACATTTTAGAGGCATAGAAACTGAAGTCCAATGAAATTAAATATTTTGCCCTTCATCAAAAGGCAAACAAGTAATAATGACAGCACTCAAGCCTCTATCTTCTGAATCCATTGAATGCAGCATATAATAGTTTGCAATAACTGCTTATTGTCATTGCCCTCAACACCACATTCCTTCTGTGCCTTAGCACTCTTGCTTTTTTAAGAGGGATGATAATATTATCAGCAAGCTTTAGTTACAAATAATTTTTTTTAAATTTTGCTGTTTTGTAATTCATTTTTGAAAAATTTATTTCTGTATTAAAAATGTGTGAGCACAATTTCCTTCATTCTTGAAACACCTCTCCCTGCATTTACCATCTTTTATTGTTAAATTATTGTGTAGCAGTAAGTACAAAAACACATATAGTAGAGGAGATAAGTGTCAGAAGCAACAAAGTGTGTGTGGAGAGGATGGGAGGCAGGGGGCGGTTAGAGCTGTCATACCTTAAAGGGAGATGGGAAGAGGGGGAAGAGAAGAAAAATTTGTTTGTTTGAAAAAAATATAATGGCAAATTAGACAGTGTCTAAACTTAATACAGTGTATTTTCCTTAATTTAAATTCCAGGTTAACTTCCATTGTTTGCATTGCCACAGACAAGAAAATAAACAAAGCAAAGAGATTTTTGTGTACTGTACCATAATTTTACATTAATTTCATAAAGATTTCTATAGGACTGTAAAAATAAATTTAAAAAGCAGTAGTCTTATCTTTAACTTATTTTACCTGCTTCCTTGCACTTTAATAAGTTGGTAAATGACATTTAAATTCAATAGTTTCAATGAATTCTGTTCCACAGTTTTAAATATACTGGTGATTATGTGTGTGTGTACATGCATGTGTACCTTTACAGCCAGTAAAATAAAGTTTTTGATCAAATAATTATTATCATCTAGACTAAAATCAGATATGATAGAGGGGCCAGCCATTGGTAAGTTTAAAAATCACCCTGGGTGATTAATACATGTAACAGGACTGCAGGTCTCTCTTTAGATTAAGCACTTAACTGCAATTATAACTAAAAATGGCTCTAATTTCATACCTGAAATCTGCTTTATTTAGAATTCTTTTGCTTGTTCTGTTTCTATAGTCTTTGTTGTGCTATAAAAATATCAGAATTGTGAATTAATGAACTGATATGTAAAAGTGAAATACTGGACGATAAGAGAAACATGAAGTCCTCTAATTGTCATGCAAATAAGTTTGGTTGGCACAAAATTGGAAATTAGATAAACACATTACATGAATGCTACGTCACTTCAGTCGTGTCCAACTCTTTGTGATCCTATGCACTGTAGCCTGCCAGGCTCCTCTGTGCATGGGATTTCCCAGGCAAGAATACTGGAATAGATTGCCATGCCCTCCTTCAGGGGATCTTTTCAGCCCAGGAATCAAACCCACATCTCCTGTGGCTCCCACATTGCAGGCAGGATCTTTACCCCTGAGCCACCAGGGAAGCCAAGGAAAAGACATTAATAAATTATGTCTTTAATAATAAATTAATTATTATTAAAAAATTAATAAATTAAAATCTTTTACTTACGTCAGTACAAAAGAAATCCTAATTTGTACCACAAGGTAATGAATTCAGTACTTTTCATTTGTTAAACGTGTGCCTGGTACCCTGCACTGTGCATATAAAACTTCGGAAATTTGGAGGACAAACAAGAAAAACGGAAGCTCTCTACCTTCTAGTTATTTATACTGTAGTCAATTAAAGTTCTCTACTTTGAGATTTTTTTTAATTCCTCAGTTCATTGTAATATCTTCATCGGTTTTCTTTGTTAAAACCAATCTTTAGCACTTTAAATAGCTTTTTCAATGTTCCTGTTAATGAAATACAGTCATAATAGTAACTTATAATGCTAATAATGTAGTTGATAGGAGAAATGCTCAAAATTGATTGGAAAGTGATTTTCATAATCTACAAAATGTCATGAGGTTTCCCAGGTAACAACTTCTCTCCTATGCAAAAATGCACTTATTGTTTATCATCTAAGCTTATAAAAACTGTCTTACTTTACTCATATACTAGTTTTACAACGTTCTTTAATTCATATTTTAAAGTATTTTGTTCAGTTATCTCTCTGAAAACTGTTGATTTATATATATTATATAAATGTTAATATGTATTTTTCAGTGGTTTGTTAAAAAATGGCTTTTTAAACTGCTTAAATTTGTTTAATTTATATTGCCCTTCAGCATTTCCTTTTCTCACTGAAGCCTGTCCTATTGATTTCAAAATGACTGAAAAATCTGAAAATTCCATTTAAAGTAGATGTATGAAACATTTTCAAGATAATAAGAGTATTAAACATTGTGCTGAAGATCATTCCATTAATAAAGAGATTAGTCAATAACCCTAACATTCAGACATATAATAAAAATGAAAAATATTAATCATAATACTGAAAACAATGACATTTTCAATAAAGGAGCTATTGAATATTGTATAGGAAACTAGTATTTACAGAGCAGATAAATTGGCAGTGACTATGCATATATTTAAAATATGTTGAAACACAGTCATAAAAACAGTTTTCTTTTTGGCGGAAAAGAGGCATATTGAAGTATTCAAGCACTACGTCAACTGGAATAGACAGACACCATGCAGAAAGCACGTGATCGTAAAGAGCAGATATTAGCATTTGTGTGAATATGTGTGCTTTTAATTAATGAATTTTCATTCATTCAGAAAGGAAAAGAATGATTATTTTATTTTATTTTATTTTCCATTTATTTTTATTAGTTGGAGGCTAATTACTTTACAATATTGTAGTGGTTTTTGCCATACATTGACATGAATCAGCCGGGGCTGGTGCACTGGGATAACTTTATTTTAACTGTGGCATTATGATAAGCCGAAGTTCCATTCTTCGATTTTTACTGCTGTTCCTTTGTGTGTGTTCAGTCGCTCAGTCTTGTCTAACTCTTTGCAACCCTATGGACTGTAACCCACCAGGTCCTCAGTCTGTGGAATTTTCCAAGCAAGAATCCAGAGCAGGTTGCCGTTTCCTACTCCAGGGGATCTTCTCAACCCAAGGATAGAACCTGTGTCTCTTGACCCTCCTGCATTGGCAGGCAGACTTCAGTATTCACCAAAGAACACTATACTGTCATTTATCAAATTAGAAATTTGGAAGCAATCCTGGGATTCTCATTATAGAGTCCCCTGCCTTCATGCTCTCCACTCAGTAAGAATCCCTGACTTTCCTGTATGGGAAAGCTCTTTCCAATGCACACCTGCTCTGTCACTCTCCAGGGCCAGCATCTCTGCCTCAGCATCCTAGTGAAGTCACTTCTATTGCAATGTGTGCAGGGCCATTTTTAAACCTTTCTCAGTCCTAGGTAATTGCACTTTTAGAAGCTTCACCCTAAATGTTATCAAATGCATTAAAATATGCTGGAGAAAAACATGGTCCCAAAGAATAAAGGCCACCTTTAGAATTTATTGCCACCCTGTTTACAATAGCCAAGGCATGGAATCAACCTAAATGCTCATCAACAGAGGAATGGATAAGAAGATATCACACATGCACACACTCACACGCACACACGCACACACACACACACACACACACATATATACAATGGAATATTACCCATTAGAAAGAATGAAATAATGCCATTAGCAGCAACATGGATAGATCTAGAGACTGTCATAGTGAGTGAAGTAAGAGAGAGAAGGAGCAATATGACATCCCTTAAAAGTGAAATCTAAAAAGAAATGATACAAATGAACTTTAAAAACATTAAGAGACTCACAGACTTAAGAGAATGAACTTAGGGTTGCTGGGGGTGGGGTACTATATGGGGAAGGATAGTTAGGGAGTCTCAGATGGACATGCACACACTGCTGTATTTTAAATGGATAACCAGCGAGGACATACTGTACAGCACATGGAACTCTGCTCAGGGTTATGAAGCGACCTGGATGGGGGAGAGTTTGAGGGAGAATGGATCCATGTGTATGTATGGCTGAGTTCTTTCGCTGCTCACCCGAAACTATCACAATGTTGTTAATCTGCTATACTCCAATACAAACTAAAAGTCATCCTTATTTTTATTAAAGGTGACCAAATCCCATATTCAATATAATTATAGGTGACTGTATGAAAGTTAAGTAACACTACCATTGATGAGTTGTAGTGATATTAGTTGGAAATATCAATAAACAAGTTTTTATCACAGTTTTGTAGATTTTTATTCATATTTCACAGCCATTTTTCAGGTGTCAAAACAATTTTCTAAGTCCTTCTCAAACTCCTATTCCCTAGTGAGTGTGCTTTTACTGTCACAGCGATAAATAGCCACGACAGCAAGATGTCTGAAGATAAAGACCATCACATGGATAAGTAGACCAGATATGTGGAAGTGGGAATACAAAATGTTTGCAGAAAAGAATATAGAAATCAAGAAATGAATTGCAGTGTCAGTGAATATGATGAGTATCTGATGATGATATTAAAAAGTTGGGTTCTGTAGGGATGTCAATAAAATATCACCCTACATAGTAAGTCTCAACACAGTATGTGAACTGCTTACATATTTAAAATAAATGCTGATGGCAAGCCATCAAAAAAAAATTAAGTATAGTATGTTCCAAAATGAATGCTGGAAAATGTCAATTGGTTTTGTAACTGGTTGAATCACCTATCAGTTTCATAACAGTGTTTCTAAACCTTTATTATCCTATCTGTAAAACTGAGATAATGAGCATTCCTATTTGATACACTTGTTGATAAATTTATGCAATTCGCATAAATGTCTTAGTGACCTTTCTGGCAAATACTTGATATTTTTGTTATTATTGATAAATAATTAGTAAACAATATCTGTTTTATGATCATAGTTACAACTTGGATCAGAACAGACAATATTACTGAGATTGATTTGATCAGATAGAAAAGTTAATAGAGTTATTTTGAGAAGAAATGTGTTGATGTTCAAACATCCTTTCAAAAGCTAAACATTTATTTAATGTAGAAAAATAGTTTAATGAGAAGGTACAGATTTTAAAAGTATGTTTCCTCTTTGGACTCAGGGAGAGCCAGGACAGGAGATTAAACAAAGGCTTTAGAGAGTATTATATAATAAAGAACAGCAGCAACACCAGGCTATTGATGCTTTTGTGGTTTTGATGTGAATAACTCCAGGGCCCCATTCTGACATCAGTACTACCACTCACTGTGTAAGATACGGGCAAGTGGATTAACCTCTCTGCTTTAGTTTCTTCATCTGTGATGTGCAAGTAATATTACTTGTCACTTGCCAACCGGCAGTACTTCTTCAGCTAATTGACTATCTCAGCAGGGATGTCTCAAAGATCAGCTAATAAATGATTTATAAACCTATTGAAATATTAAATGATGTCAAAAACCTTAACAAAAGGACAGAATAAATCATTCCATGCATTAATAAAGTGAAAATTGAATAGATTACTTGGAATTCTGGAATGCTTTTTGCTGCTCTTATTTTTAAGAATCTTGTCATAATTAAGAATACACAGAAGAAAAAGTGTGTTAGGGGAAATAACAGTTCATCTCTATGTTGATGAAAAGTATTGTGAGACAACAAAATGAAATAAATAAGAATAAAGTAAAGTGCTTTCTGAGCTGCTTTTACCATTGACAATGGTATAACATTGACAAATTTACTTTAACAATTAAGATCTAGAGTAAGATAAATAAATCTACAATGTACTTTTGGCAGATGTAAGAACAATATACACAAGTGCCAAGCATTCTGAGGGACTCAAAAATAAAGGACTCAGAGTTCAAAGAATATATAAGAAGAAGGGCACCATGAACATAATTAATGCTTACATGTGTGTGTTGTTACTTCAGTCCATAGTGCCAAATAAATATTATAATAAAATTATTCATTATATAATACCTGGAGATGAGGATGTGGTGTGGCTTAAAAACTAGGCTTGAAAGATGAGGAGGATTTTGTCATTGGGAGAGAAGGTCACTTCAGGTTGAGAAGACAGCTTGAGAAGACCAGTAAGAGAACACGAGAAATATTGCAAGTGTTTACTGTGATCTAACTTTGTATGCTTGGGAGAGGGTAGTATAGGAGAAAAAAGAAAGTCAATTAGGTTGGCTTCAAATTTCAGAAGGCCGTGCAAAAAAAAGGGTTCCTAGGAACCACTGAAGATTTTTGAGTATTTTATGTTTTAGAAAGTTAATTCTGGTGATAGTGTAAAGGATGAGTTGGAGAAGAGTAAGTTTAGATAACTAAGCAGTTAACCTGTAATTGCAATAGTTGAGAGAGAATATAAAGGGAGTGACCAGAGAAAGAATGGAAATGAAGAATATTTAAGAAACATTGAATGGATAGAATTAAAATAAGGAGGTTTGAGAATTGATTGAATGGGAAGAACTAGTGAAATGGAAGTTCAATTCAGTTCAGTCGCTCAGTCGTGTCCAACTCTTTGCGATCCCATGGACTGTGTAGCCCGCCAGGCTCCTCTGTCTGTGGAATTTTCTAGGCTAGAATACTGGAGTGGGTTGACATTCTCTTCTTCAGGGAATCTTCCCAACCCAGGGACTAAACCCAGGTCTTCTGCATTGCAAGCAGATTCTTTACTGTCTGAGCCAAAATGATAAGGATAATAAATAGCTTTGGGAGTAGAGGTAGAGACATAGCAAAACAAAATTAATGAATTTGAGTTTTTAAGGACAGCCATGGGGGAATATCCAATAGACAGTAAAAATTCCCAAGCTATGCTTCAAAAAAATATCTTGCCCCCATTATAGATATCATAGCCATCTATACACAGTTGAAAATTAAGACAATTGGGACAAATGGAATTACCAAAGAGAATATAAAGAACAAAAAAGAGAATAACTACTACTTAATAGATAAGGGAGGGAAAGAGCAAGAAGAAATATAAGGAGACTATGAGGGAATCAAGAGTACAATCACAATCACAGCCAAGGGAGAAAGAGGTTTCAAGGAGAGAGGAATAACAATGTAAAATGTTATATGTAATTTAATATAATGATTATTATGAAAAACCCATTGAATTTTGTGATTAATCTGTAATTTTGTGATTAGTTCTGGTAAATTGATAGATATGTAAGTTAAACTTCAGAGGAATTAAAGCAATGTAAAGAAGAGATTCTCAACCCCTGGGCCACAGACTAGACTAGACCGCTAGACTAGGCCGCTAGTAGCAGTCTGTGGCCCGTTTGGAACCAGGCGGCACAGCCCCTCCCCGAGGCTCGTGTTACCAAGGTGACCGTAACCAAAACGAGATCATGGAGTAGACTGGACGTAAGCAACGTGCTTTAGGTATCACTGTCTCCTATCACCCCCGGGTGGGACAGTCTACCTGTAGAAAATCAAGCCCAGGGCTACCACTGATTCTGCATCATGATGAGTTTTATAATCTTTCATTATATATTACAATGTAATAATAATAGAAATAAAGTGCATAATAATTGTTATGCACTTGAATCATCCTGAAACCATCTCTCCCCCTAACCCCCACACTGGTTTGTGGAAAAATTGTCTTCCACAAAACCAAAAAGGTGCCAAAAAGGTTGGGTACTGCTAATGTAAAGGATGCAGTATCTATTAGTATCTAACTCTTGTAAGTTTACGAATAAATGAAAGTAAAAGGTGAGTGTTGTAAGAACATGCAGAGTTAAAAGATGAAATATATTTTATAACAGGTAAAATGTAAGCAATTTTATAGGCTTTGGAGAAAGAGAGAAAAGGCAGGAGGGAACGGGAGGATTGAAAGAACAATAATAGGGTCACTAGTCGAATATTCATGTTGGCAAAAGGACTCAGATAAAGACATGGTAGTTTTGATGTGATGATAAAGAAAGAGAAACTGAAGGAATTTAGGTAGGAGGACCCTGACATTCTCTATAAAGTCAATAGGCAAGATTTTCAATGGAGAGTAAGAAGATGAAATAAGATTTAAGAATTACAAAACAATACATTGCTGTTTTTAGGGATGGTAAACAGGTCAACTAGAAAGGAGCAAAGAAATTCACAAGTAGCTTTGAGGTCACTTGTTGCCTAATTAGATACTATAAATGTTTCCTCAAGCAAGGTAGCAGGTGTTTCTGGCTTTGTAACATTTTTAGGCTCAGATTTCTCATTACAAAGTTTTGATTTGTTAGGTACTGTGGAAAGAAAACAAAAAGGATTTGAATCTGGCTAAAGGAAGAGAGAAGTTAAGTAATAATACAGTGAACTAGGTCATGAATTTACAAAAGCAATATGAAGATATGCCCATGTCATTTAAGGAAATATATATATATAATCTTAAATGAAGGCATAAGGATCATAATTATCACTTGACTGGAGATCAGAGATGACTTGATGAATAGAGGGAAAACAGAATAATCGTTAGTATCAAATGTTGGAAATTCTTGAACTTGAGAATTTTTATTACACACTGACGATCAGGGACTATATGAAGAACTCCCCCCGACAAATGTAGATGGGTTATTATTTCTAGTAGTATTAGTCAAAAGGTAACTGTGAAAAACCATCAAAGACTAGCTGTTTTTTCCTCACGTTAGGCAAAATTCATTCTGCCAATACTTTGTCATTAAAAGAAAAGTCAGTGCCTTGGATTTAGAACAAAAGAGAGTTTGACTTGGCAGCATTAATGTGTGTCGGCATCACTGTGTGTTACAACTCAGTATATGAGGTTGCTTTTTTAAAGTGTACTTTGATAGGACACTATCCAAACTCTTATAACAATTAGGGTCCCATTATAGTAAATGGTATTCCAGAGAATACAGTATCATAATCTAGTGCAGGAATTATAATTATGCTTTAGCAGAGGAGACTTTTGTGGAAATTTTCAAATTGTTGCTATTAATAGAGTGCTGTTCTTGATTTCTTTACTGTCACTCACTCCAAAGTGTCACTGGGAAATAAGCCAATTCAAGAAAAAGGGGAAATTAAAGTAGCCTCAAGTTCTGGCACCCTGTTCTGAGCTCCTGAGACTTAGTTTGAAACCCTCTGATATGTGAGACTGGGGGGTTGTTTTTAGAAAAAGTTACTAGATTCCTCTTAAGCCTGAATTAGATAAATAAGTAATGTCCTTATACAGGAAAAAAAAAAGATAATGCTTAGCATGGAAATAGCTGATATTTCCAAAGTATTTTAGGAATCAAAAACTTGCTTAGTTAACTTCTTTACTAAAGGGTTCCCTCTGTAATCTGTAGTGTTGTTTGGACAGTTTTCTGTTACTGTGCAGATCAACAGTTCTCAAAATTTGGTCCCCCAATTCCTGCATGTCCCACAAACCCTTTCAGTCATTCCCTGAGATACTTCCAGTGGATTCACAAGTTCAAAATAATTTTCATGCTAATACTGATGCTGTTTACCTTTTTCACTTAACTGACTGATGTTCGTTTGCAGTAATGGTGCGGAACCATAGTGAGGAAAACTGCTGACACCTTAGCATGAATCAAGTCAGCAGCAGCAAACTCTGCTAGTGACCCTGGTATTCTTCACCACCACACACTCAGAGTTAATATTTTTAAAATGCAAGTTTTACCTAAGAATGTACATGATCAAACAGTAAAGATATACTAACATATTAAAAATATATACAATCTCCACCCTTGAGTAGAGGTCTTTTTAATATTCTATGTGATGAACTGGTACATCACTGAAGCAGGTACCAACTGCATGTTTGTCTTAAGTAAAGTACTTGTATGATTGCTTGGGTCAAGAGCTGAATTTGCAACTTTTCTCATGAATCACCATTTTTACTTGAGAGACCTGACAAGCAAACTGTAGATTTTCAAACTTGGGTATTTGGCAGAGACTTTCTTGAAAATGAACAGAGTGAACTTGTCACTTCAAAAGAGGCAAAATCCAACTGTATCTGTTGCCAATGATAAAAGCTGAGCTTTCAAACAAAAATTACAATTTTGGAAAATGTGTTTGCTGCTCCTGTGAACTTGTCAGTTTCCCAATTCTTAAAAACTTTTCTGATGAGATAGATGGCATTACTAACAAATGAAATATTGTATAATGACCTATGGTACCATTTGGAAATTTTGCAGTGAACCAATGTTTTTCCAAATGATATTTTTTAAAAACATATGTGGTCAAAAGATCCATTTAAAGTGCAAAGTAGACAATAGATTTTAATAAAGCAGTATGGGAAGCATATTGATACGGTTTTTAGATTCCCCATTGCAAAATTTAAAAATCGACAATTATCTGAAAAAGCTATTAAAGTTCTCCTCACTTTTCCAACTAAGAAATCTGTGTGATGCCAGATTCTCCTCATATACTTCAACTAAAACAACATATTGAGACAGATTGAATGCAGAAGCAGATATGAGAAACCAGATGTCTTTTATTAAGCCAGACATTTGCGAAACTAAGCCAAAGAATTTCAAAATGTAAAATAATGCCATTCTTGTCACTTTTTTCCTGGCTTTGGAAAATATATTTTATTTCACTAAAAATATATTATTTATGGAAACATGTAATGGGCTTGTTATTTATATTTTAAGTCAATTAATAAATATTTAAAATGTTCAGTCTTAATTTCTCATATAGTAAATATTGGCAGATATAACCATATATACAAAATCTCATTGGTGGTCTCAATAATTTTTGAGAATATAATGGATATCTGAGACCAAAATGTTTCAGAAACACTAGCGTATAGACCAAGCCCTAAGCACATAGTAAACTACTCAAGGACTTTTAACAAATTTAACATTATTTTATAAAGTAACAATTGGGAAGTCATGGAATTGCATTTATAAATGATAGATAGGAAGTATTTTCCTTCTGTTTTAAAAGCAATCATACCATTTATATTAGAAGACTTAAGTGCCTGTGATGACATTCTCTCCATTCTTCCTTCCAAGTCTGTGAGTCTCATCTCATGTGTCCCCATTTACAGGAGTAAAATTAGCATGTTATCCAGTCACCATTTGGCTCATGACTCAATGTCACTATAAAAATCATTTAAGCAGCTTCACAGACCCCAACTTCTCTTAGGATACATCTGTGTGGACGCTTTAATTTGTTTAATATAGGAGACGTAAGTACAATCTATTTAAATCTATAAATTCTACTAGGATGAAATCTTCTGGCTTCTTCTCTCGATTTGTGTAAATGATATTTAAAAGGACAAAGGGCATGAATAAGGGAAAGTCCAACTGAATTATCTCACTTTAGAAATCCATTAGACAAACAAAATAAAATTTAGAATACCAATATACTCTTTCCTTTGATAAAAAGGGAGAGTGAGATTTTTTTAAGAGGGGGGAAAGGAAAACAAGGTTATTTCTTAGGCATGAGTTTAGATTGGATTTTTAGATATCAATATTTGGAGATATGCTTTAAAATTTAATTTTAAACAGTACAATACTTAAATAATAAAATGTCTTTTCCTTTCTCTAATCAGACTTTGGATATTAGTATAAATAGCTCTTTATATTGTATTATATCTTTCTAGATATTATATTTTTCTAGATATTAAACAAAAGAATATTATCCTTTCTAGACATGACAAAATACTATGATTTTGTCATGTCTAGAAAATTCTAATTATAACAACATAAACAGGAAGCTCTAATGGAATCAAAGCCCCCCTTTGGTAAATTTTCTTCTGATTAGTTTATTTTATATAAGGCCAGAATATGTGCTAATTGCTACTCTATTAAACCTCTACCAGCTGCCGACACTTATTAGGTATTTTTTGTTGTCGTTTATGGGTGAATATCTGTCAGACAAAACATTTGGCAACAGTTTCCCCAGAATGTCTAAGCAAACAAGAAGTCATTATACAGCGATTATAATGCTGTAAAAGTTATTTCCAGTCTCTGGTAGTCATATCAATAAATTTAAGAGCCGTGTCTAAATGTTTAGTTGGACGTGGAAAAGATAGCTGCTATGCATGTAAAAATGAATGCTTTGAGCACCTAATGGGAACTCACTAAGGAAGTGTAATCATGGAGAGAGGGAAAAAAGATCCAGTTTATAGCATCTATATATCTTATTTCAAAATGTAATTATATTCTTCCTTCATGTATTTACATAGGCATTATTTGTCAGCTGTTCTTTTAGTGAAAAATAAGTTTATTGTCTAGAGAAAGCAAATGTAAGAAGAGTGTTATACTACTTTACAATAATAACTATTATATTAATGATTATAATGGGTGCCATAATTGAACACCCAGTACTTAGTTTCTGAGGTTTATAACTGGATGCACATCACTCTAGCAAATATATTTCATAAATGCTTAAGGAGAAAAGAAGTTTACAGAAGTACTCTCTTACAATTCTCATTATTGTCTTTACCCAATCCAATCGAAAACTAGGCATACACATTTCAAAGGTGAACACAATATTCGTGTATCAATACATCTCTCATAACCCTGTTTCTTCTTCCATGAGCTCATTTTTTTTAGGAGTACCTTAATGAAAATTCAAATTAAGTCATTGGCTCCCCTCTTACAAGTAGAATTACCACCATCCCTAGGAATTAACATCCCCAGATATATAAATCATAGCACAGTACACCTTTTAATTCATATCTTCTCATGGAAAGTGTCACCACTTTTTTTGTGTCTCACTCTGATACTTCAAATCTTGTTAAATCCGTTATCAGCAATGTGAATTAGAAGTAAACTCCCACATATATGAGTATTATTATGACAGTCTATATTTGAAAAAATGATAATGACAAAAAACAAGGAACTTTATTGCAGAATACAGTAATCTTTATGCAAAACTCACAGACCTAGGTTTGAGTCATAGTTCTGTGCTCCATTTAGCAGTCACTTAACATCCCTGAAACTTACTTTCATCAATTAAAAAAAGATTTGCCTGCTTCATAACCTTGTTATTAGATGAGAAATAATAGCAGTTGTGCCATTTTTAAAGCCTATGTTTTAAAAAGTCATAAAGAGACTAAGAATGAAAGACAATAACAATGGATGTGAGATTAACTTATTCCTGTAACTCTTTTTATCAGATATATTTGCTGGATATAAGAAGGTCAATGACTGATTCTTAATTTCCACAGCATGTGTCCTTATTTCAAAACATGAGCATAGAAAGATATCTGTAAAGATATCCAATTATAAATCTTTAAAGTAACATAGAAACTAAGTACTATGTTTGTTAATGGTGGTGAAGTAAGTAATGAAAATATTGTTATATTTAATGGTACTGAATTACTTCAAGGTCAAAAACTATCCAAATTCGTAGCTTACCCATAGACAAGCAACCTCGTAGAACAGAAAGAGTGGACTTTGAATTTGCAAACCTTCATTCCAAACAATTAATTATGTGAAAATTGGCAAATTACTTGAACTCTCTGGTCCTCAAATTCTTCATCTCTAAAACTTTCCAGAGTTTGAGAATTTGGTAATTTAGTATAGGGCTTCCCTGGTAGCTCAGACAGTAAAGAATCTGCCTGCTAGCTTCCATCAGGAGTAAGGATGTGCTCTGTGGCTACTGATGAAAGGTTTTCGATATATTTCTTCCTCATTATTCAGTTCTTTTCAACATACTTTTATTCAGCACTTACAATGTGCTAACAGCTCTGCTAGGAATACTTTGCAGTTAAAATATTAACAAAATGCAGTTCCTGTCTTGTCAGAACTTGTGATCTGTCTAGAAGGTGAGTCGACCATAATGCTAGTTAGAATTTTAGTGCTCTTACAGGCACAGATCAGGACCTGTGGGAATGCTAATTGATGAGGTAGGGGAAAGAAGACAAAGAGAAGATGGGATTTGGCTGAATTTTGATGGCTAAATCCATTTCAATAGGCAAGTTTGGGGATTTTCCTGGTGGTCCAGCGGTTAAGATTACGCTCCCAATGCAGGGGGCATGGGTTCAACCCTGGTCAGGATGATTAAGACCATGCATGCTGCCCTCTCCCCCACCAAAAAAAAAAAAAAAAACCAAGCAGACTAACAGACTTGAACAAATGCACCATCAGAGAAGATCTGGGAAGATATATGTATTATTCTGTAGCATACAAAGTGTGAGAGTGAGTGGTTAAAGTTAGTGCACCAGAAGTGGGTTCTTCCCAGGTTATGGGAAAACTCAGCACTAATCCTGGTGAGAGTTTTTCTTATGTCTTACAGAGAATAATTATGAGTGACATCAAATAAAAACCAACATGACTTGACAAATGATTAGACATGGATATTAAGTAAAGGAATAACTAAAAAATGGGGGTAGCAAAAAGTCGGACATGACTGAGCAACTAAGTGCAGCATAGCACATGGTCAACATGGTGTATTAATGATGCAGATTTTCTCTATTTGTTTTATTATTGTCTAACTTTTTTTTGTTGAATTTGAAACGTTTCCAAAACCAACTGGAAGTCCCCTATTCAGCAGCCAGTTCCTCTTGTGTGTGAGGAGACTGGGAGAACGTTCTATATAGGAGATGCATACTTTTGTATTATCCATAGTGAGAAATTAGAAGCATTGAAATTAGATGAGTTATTCAAGTCAGTAAGTAAACAAGGTCGATGACTGAGTCTAAATCTCCACAAAATGTGCCCTTATTTCTAAAGATGACCCTAGAAAGGAAAATCGTAAGGAATATAAAGGTCAAATGGGATGGAATCAGGACAATAAGATATCTTGAAAGCTAAGTAAAGTGACAGTTGTTGTTTTTTTTCTTTTTTAATCAACACTTTCCCACCATGTGCCAAACACTGTGTTAGGCTCTTGAGATACATAATCCAAGTAAATTTTCATGATCATCTTGGGAACTAAGTATATTATCATATCTATAAATAAAGAACTGAGTACAGAGGGATTAGACATGACATAACAAGTAAATAGAAACTCTAGAATCAAATACAGATACACCTGATTCCTATTTTGCCCCATACCTTTTAATTTGTCCTAGGGGAGAGTTTCAAGGACAGTGTAACTAGCAGTATCATGTCACAGAGAGCTCAAACAGGGTGGACCCTCAGAAGAAACTTTAAGCAGTTATTTAATGTTAAAGCAGATCATTTAGTGATTTGTAAGAAAGTAGTCTCTGTAAAAAAAAAAAATCCTATATAAAGGCCAATGGAATAGAAAAATTCTTATGGTTGGTTCAAGAAAAATGAGAAAATAAAAGTAGCTGAACCCTTCTGAATAGTTTAATGAAGGAAAGAGAAGGTAGTGCAAAGATGTATGAAGGTTGAGGAAAGGGTATTGAGTTGAATGGTTGGTTCAGTTTTTTAAGTAAGGTAACACTTGAACAGGCTTATAGACTTAAAGAAGAAATCCAGAGGAGAAACAAGACACAAATTACTGAGGGAAAAAAAATGGATTCAGCAAGGTCCTATCGGAGGTAATAAGAAATAAAATCAATTTGTCGTTGCTGTTGTTCAGTCACTAAGTCGTGTCTGACTCTGTGACTCCATGGACTGTAGCACTCCAGGTTCCTCTGTCCTCCACTCTCTCCTGGAGTTTGCTCAAATTCGTGACCCTTGAGTCAGTGATGCCATCCAACCATGTCATGCTCTGTTACCCTCTTCTCCTCCTGCCTTCAATCTTTCCCAGCATCAGGGTCTTTTCCAATGAGTCAGTTTTTCACATCAGGTGGCCAAAGTATTGGAGCTTTACCTTCAGCATCAGTCCTTCCAATGACTATTCAGGTTTGATTTCCTTTAGGATTGACTTGTTTTGTCTCCTTGAAGTTCAAGGGACTCTCAAGAGTCTCCTCCAGCATCACCATTTGAAAGCATCCATTCTTTAGTGTTCAGCCTTGTTTATGTTCCAACTCTCTCTTCTGTACATGACTACCAGAAAAAAAACCATAGCTTTGACTATACAGATCTATGTCAGCAAAGTGATGTCTCTCCTTTTTAATATGCTGTCTAGGTTTGTCATAGCTTTCCTTCCAAGGAGCAACATCTTTTAATTTCATAGAATCAGTAGCATGCCTTAAAAAAGAAAGCAGCTAATTTATCTAGAAAAAAAAATAGTGATTTGCAGAGAAATATATTTGAGATGGGAAGAAATTTAAAAACTTGTAACAGATATCTTAATCTTTTCCAAGAAGAAAGATTCAGAGTTGTCTCTTAAGGCAGGTAGTATCTGGTTGTGTGGAGCAGAAAGGGTTTGAAATGCTTCCCACAGAGAACAGCATAGTGAAGAGTCAACTACAGTGAAACAAACGAATTTCTCTACAACTCATAATGTGTACAAATAATTGAGTAAAAAATGTTTAGTTGAGCCAATTGGCACAGTTTTGTGGCTTTTTCTGGTAACACTCAGCCACCAAGTAACAAGATCAAAGAAAGTGCACTGTGCTGTTTTCTGGGTGGTATAGAGCAAACGCACTTCTTGATGCTAATAAGACGCTACATGAAGTGGTGGGCAATTGATCCACACTGGGCTAAGAGGAAACTAAAAGGAAAAAAGGTTAAAGAAATTAAAGATATGACCAGTGTGAAGAATAGCTTCATTGAGAGTAAGAGGAAAAGAAAAAAAAATACATGATAATGGTCACAGAAGGGAATTCCAAATTCAAGATTCTAGAAATGATAGAGTTTTGAATGATCATTTTTTTTAACTCTCACTTAAAGTGTCATTAATGATTATGTCGTCCAGCTGTCCTGCTTTACTTATTAGAAAATGGAAGGCCAGAAGGTCAAGTGATTTTTTTCACTGTCACTCCATGACCCAATGGCAAATCCAGAACTAAACCTAGGATCTTCTGAGAATCATTTGGAGATTTTATTAAATCTCCATTAAATCACATTGCCATAAAAAAGAATGGTAAATATAGTCAAGTGATTGGAAACCAATGTTATCCATACTATAGTCACAGTAAAGCATGCATTACTCATATATTACCTATTTCAGCTTTTCCTCTGTGCTTTTTCCTCTTTCAGCTTGCTCTTACAGGAGAGTATAAAAGATTTCCCCAGATTAAATTAATAGCTCTCTAGTTACACACTGGGAGAAGAACTAAGTCTTAAGGAAGGTGCTTGACTGCCATCCTGAATTACACTGTAAATGGCATCAGGTTTTTTCAGAGTAACAGTGTGCATGTCCATGATGGGTTCCACAATTTTAGCTTCTTCTATATTTCATATATTTTGAAAAGTTTCCTTTCTCTTGATTATTGGTTATGGGTTTTTAATTTTAAACTGTGATCAAATGTAATTTGAATCTCTAGGAGTAGGAGAGAAATTGTGTTATTTTAAATTTCTGTTCAAACAAAATTAATTCAATAGAAACTCATTATTCAGATCTTAATATTCATCTGCCATTGACCTTCAGGAAAAGATATGAGTTTTTAACATAGGAAATGAACTTAAAGACTTACATTTGGTGATCTTTTGTAATTACATGTATCTCATATTCTACCTTGAAAATATTTCTTCATTAAATATTTAAGTATGTGTGTTACCTGGCTAAGAAAGGCAATCCCAAAGAATGCTCTAACTACTGCACAATTGCACTCATCTCACACACTAGTGAAGTAATGCTCAAAATTCTCCAAGCCAGGCTTCAGCAATATGTGAACCAAGAACTTCAGATGTTCAAGCTGGCTTTAGAAAAGGCAGAGGAACCAGAGATCAAATTACCAATATCCACTGGATCATCAAAAAAGCAAGAGAGTTCCAGAAAAACATCTATTTCTGTTTTATTGACTACGCCAAAGCCTTCGACTGTGTGGATCACAATAAACTGTGGAAAATTCTGAAGGAGATGGGAATACCAGAACACCTGACCTGCCTCTTGAGAAACCTGTATGCAGGTCAGGAAGCAACAATTAGAACTGGACATGGAAAACAGACTGGTTCCAAATAGGAAAAGCACTATGTCAAGGCTGTATATTGTCACCTTGCTTATTTAACCTATATGCAGAGTACAACACGAGAAACGCTGGGCTGGAAGAAGCACAAGCTGGAATCAAGATTGGTGGAAGAAATATCAATAACCTCAGATATGCAGATGACACCACCCTTATGGTAGAGAGTGAAGAGGAACTAAAAAGCCTCTTGATGAAAGTGAAAGAGGAGAGTGAAAGAGTTGGCTTAAAGCTCAACATTCAGAAAACTAAGATCATGGCATCTGGTCCCATCACCTCATGGGAAATAGATGGGGAGACAGTGGAAACAGTGGCTGACTTTATTTTTGGGGGCTCCAAAATCACTGCAGATGGTGACTGCAGTCATGAAATTAAAAGACGCTTACTCCTTGAAAGGAAAGCTATACCAACCTAGATAGCATATTAAAAAGCAGAGACATTACTTTGCCAACTAAGGTCTGTCTGGTCAAGGCTATGGTTTTTCCAGTGGTCATGTATGGATGTGAGTTGAACTGCGAAGAAAGCTGAGCACCGAAGAATTGATGCTTTTGAACTGTAGTCTTGGAGAAGACTCTTGAGAGTCCCTTGGACTGGAAGGAGATCCAACCAGTCCATCCTAAAGGTGATCAGTCCTGGCTGTTCATTGGAAGGACTGATGCTGAAGCTGAAACTCCAATACTTTGGCCACCTCATGCAAAGAGTTGACTCATTGGGAAAGACCCTGATGCTGGGAGGGATTAGGGGCAGGAGCAAAAGGGGACGACAGAGGATGAGATGGCTGGATGGCATCACTGACTTGATGGGCATGAGTTTGAGCAAACTCTGGGAGTTTGTGATGGACAGGGAGGCCTGGCGTACTGCGATTCATGGGGTCGCAGAGTCGGACACGACTGAGCGAATGAACTGAACTGAACTGAACTGAACTGATGTGTGCCACCATGTCTGTTTGGGAAAACTCACTTTCATTGACTCCTTTTTAAATTTGAAGGTTTTGTTTAAAAAATTCAATCAAGAAAGATTATTATTCCTCTCAAGGAATGACTTACCAATGGGGCAACGAGGGAGCTGTCCTCCTGCACTGGGTGGAAGTATTTGATCATTGGCATAGTTTAGAATTGCTGGTGCATGGTGATAATGAAAAGCAAACTGGATTTTGGCCAGTCTCATTATTGTTCTTAGATTCTCTGCAAACAACACCCTTGCTTACTACTTACCTCTAGGATGGAACCCTTCCACTCCACCCCCACTACCTTGGTATGCTAGTGATCTCAAGTTCTTCTCTCTGGGGTTGAAGACTGACTAAAATGATATTAGAGAAGAATTTTATGATCTAAAACAGGTGTCCACAAACTGTGTGCTCAGTTGCTCATTGTGTCCAACTGTTTGTGACCCCATGGACTGTAACACACCAGGCTCCTCTTTCCATGGGATTTTCCAGGCAAGAATACTAGAGTGGGTTGCCATTTCCTACTCCAGGGACCACAAACTATGGCATGCTGGCCAAATATGGCTGTATGCCTATTTTTATAAATACAGTTTATTACTTTTATTTAATGTATTCTCTCTGACTGCTTTTGCACTACAACCACAGAGTTGAGTAGTTGGATAAAGACTATATACTCTCCACACCTAGAATACTTACTATCAGGCTCTTCACAGAAATCATCTGTGTTCCCTGACTATTAGTAATCAAAGTATTACTTGTTTTATGGACATGTAAGCAAGACAGTTATTTCACATTCAGATTATAGGCCAGTAATTTAACAAGTGTTTTTATTAAGTGTTTACCATTGGCCACCATTATATTTACCTATCAATTTTTCTCTTTTTTGTAGCCCCTGCTATGTGGATATTTGTTAGCAATGACTGATGTGGAAACTACATATGCAGATTTTATTGCTTCAGGAAGAACGGGTAGAAGAAATGCAATACATGATATCCTGGTTTCCTCTGCAAGTGGCAACAGCAATGAATTAGCCTTGAAATTAGCAGGTCTTGATATCAACAAGGCAGGTGAGTTGTTTGACATCTCTCTGTGCAAATAGAGTGATTTGCAGCATTTCACTAAGTAGGATTAAGGCATGAAAAAAACACCTTTGGAAGTACCTGATAGATAGAGTCATACTGCTGCTGCTAAGTCACATCAGTCATGGCCGACTCTGTGCGACCCCATAGACGGCAGCCCACCAGGCTCCCCCGTCCCTGGGATTCTCCAGGCAAGAACACTGGAGTGGGTTGCCATTTCCTTCTCCAATGCATGAAAGTGAAAAGTGAAAGTGAAGTCGCTCAGTCATGTCAGACTCTTCGAGACCCCATGGACTGCAGCCCACCAGGCTCCTCCATCCATGGGAGTTTCCAGGCAGGAGCACTGGAGTGGGGTGTCAGTGCCTTCTCCGGAGAAAGTCATGAACAGTCTTATATATGTAAGGTAAAAGGCAGGTACTAATCTCTTAATCACTCCCACTCTGCTTTACAGTGTTTGCTACTCAGATGCAGAGACCTTAATCTGATTTTACTAATGCAATCAATGAAACATGAGTTTTTTAAAAAATCCTCACCTCTATAAAAGCTCTGAAATATCTTATGAAGAACATTTAACAAAGCTGGAGCTAGGACAATACTGGCCATCTCTAACATTTAACTACATTAGATGTTTAACAAGATTCACAGGTGAGTCTGACAGACGTCAATTTCCAGAACCATTTCAAAATAAAACGGTCTCGAGGACCATTTTTGTTGAGAATGGTAGTAAAATAGTCGGTTATATAAATAAGTCTTAGGTAAGAAGTTCTTTTAGTTTTCCTTGAATCATAGACTGGGTTTGAAACGCTGTCTTATTATTGGGCCCCAAAGTCCTACCCACCAAATCTAATTTTACCAATGAAAAAGTATAACAAGTTTGACATGTCAAAATACTTCTGAATCCCCTGATAGTTCTTCCATCCATAGCTTTTGCAAGTATCAAAGCTGAATGTATTTCTCTGGGAAAAAAACAAACAAACAAAAAAAAACACTTAGGCAAAAAATCTTTAAAAATAAAAAGCAGTTCATGATTAAGGAACCACATGTTATACATATGAGAAACACTGATCAATTTCTGACTTGTGATAATAACTTCGTATTGTTGTTGTAACTTCTATGCTACTAGAATTTTTATGCAAAGCCTTCCAGTTACAGTATTGGAAAACTGAGTCAGAGTATACATATATGAATGAAATAGCTCAGCAACCTTATCTTAAAATGCTTAGGGACAGAACTTTATTCAGTGATTATAGATCAGCAAGTTATACACTGGTCTTTTCAAATTCAGGTTGAAAATAAAACCATAACAGTCGCTTATGTGGAGCACACAGACTGAAGTATATTTTAGTTTTCATTGTTTCTCTATCATTACTACTGGGAGTTAATTTCCAAAATTAACTACTAACTCTGAGAAAGCCTATAGGGAATCATTCCAATTTGGTGCCATAAAGAAGGAGATGTATTTTTTCCAGCAATCTTTGAGAATTTGCTAAATTTTCCATTAAATTTGTATTCTGTATAAATATTCTATTTTAGATAATCTACATTAATTTAGCCACCCTTAACATGAGGATATTTTTATTCATAGTGTGGTTTAATTTATTTTTGTCATTGTTGTTTTCACTGAAGTTAAGACTCATTAGCCACAAGACTTTTCTTATACCAGAGATTATAGTCTCAATATAATCTATATAGATTATGTTAAAGTTTAAATAAATTGAAATTTTATATTAAGACATAAATATATTTATGTTAATATACTGTAATTGAATGTTAATAATTTAAAATAATTCAGAAATCTTTATGTTTCCAGATGTTAAAATATTTCTACATGTTAATTGCAATTCAGTGGGCTCTGAAAGAATTTTGTTTCTCTTAAAAATCACAAAGTCCAGACTAAGGCAAAGTATAAATAGCACTGACTTTATTATTCTAAGTACAAAGAACTAAAAATAATAACTGTGACCAAAAGTCTAAAATATTAGAAAAATGACAACTGTACAGTGACAAATTAAATAATACTAGCTGAGAAGAGTGTGGGACTGCATTTGTAGTTCCTGAGTATTTCGGCTTCTTTTTAAGTTTGTGTTCAGCAATATTATCATCTCATGTTTATCTTGATTTGTTAACAAACATCTATGTAGCCACAGCTCTGTGTCTGCAGCATTATGCTGAACCCTGAGAAGTGTCCCTGGATAGCCAGAAAGTCCCAAGCCCCATGGAGTCAAGATCCTCATCTTGTATTTATACAGTCACTTTCATCTTTAATATTATCAAGTTCTTATTTCATATGCTAATCTACACATCTCAGATTCTGCTATCTGCATACCTTGGGGGCTTGCTCATTGCTCTAATAATGAAAATAGTACATGAACATTCTATATAATGGGTCATTTCATATTTTTTGAAACCCCTTTAGAACAGAATATGATTTTTATGTGGAAAAGCTGCTTTAAATTTCCCTAAAGTATGGTGTGGGCTTCCCTAAAGTAGGTGGTGCCACAGATGATAGAGAGAAGCCGCCTGCAATTCAGAAGACTGGGTAGCATCCCTGGGTCAGGAAGATCCCCTGGAGAAGGGAATGGCAACCCACTCCAGTATTCTTGTCTGGAGCATGCCATGGATAGAGGAGCCTGGCGGGCTACAGTTCATGAGGTTGCAAAGAGTCAGACCCAACTGAGCGACTAAGCACAGCACCGAGTATGGTGTACGGTGAGGTGTCTTAGGTACTTGTTAAGCGTAAAGAAAAAATCCCCTCAACGTTTCCAGCTAAATATTGGCCAGCCTGCTTACCTCTATGATTTTGAGTGATGGTAATAAATTCTTAGTAAAAATTTGCAAGACCTCCAAATATTTTGTCTACTAAACCTTATTGGTTGCTTAGTAAACACATGTAAATATTTAAATCTTTGAATCAAGAGTTGCCTACTACTTGCACCCAAGTAAAGTAACCCAATATGGAGAGAAAGCATTTTTTTATTTTGGTGTTTAGTTTGTTGCTAAGGGTGCAATTATGAAGGTGGTTTTATTGGATTTGTACGTAAGTTCCATCAGGGCAGGCCAGAGGCCACCATAACTATCCATCTAGGGGTAACCACCTGACATAATGTCCTTCCACTGTTGTTTTTAATTTAAATTAATTAAACCTCTGAGAAGTCAGCTAGGTTATCATCATGTGTTCAAAATAATGTAAAACACAATTTTAAACTATTTCTTAAAATAAGACAGTCAAACATCAAAAGGTAAGCTTGTTTCCTACTTCTGATTTCTGCCTAAAGACACATTTGATTTCTGTAACTGGTGAAATTACAAGTGCCATACCATGACCTGGCCATGAGATTTCCCAACTATTTATCAAAAGCATAGAGCATCACTAACCACTTAAAAAACTCAGTTATTTTTTGCCTTTTTGAGTCATGCTCTCCCAGAACCAGAATTAGTCTGCCCTTGAAACATTTAGGGGTTCCGAGTTGGCACTAGTGGTAAAGAACTTGCCTACTAGTGCAGGAGACATAAGAGACCTGGGTTCAATCCCTGGTTGGGAAGATCCCCTGGAGGAGGCATGGCAGCCCACTCCAGTATTCTTGCCTGGAGAATCCCATGGACAGAGGGGCCTGGTGGGCTACAGTCCATGGGGTCGCAGTCAGACACGACTGAAGTGTCTTAGCACTGGCACTGAAACATTTAAGCTGTTTCTCTCTTTTTAATATTTATTTATTTATTTGTGTATTTTGGCTGTGCCAGGTCTTAATTGAGGCATGTGGAATCTTTAGTTGCCACATGCCCAGGGATTGGACCAGGGATTGAACCTGAGCCCTCTGCTTTGGGAACACGGAGTCTTAGCCACTTCCCTTAGCTAAGTCCTAAGGGAAGTCATAAGCTGTTTTCTTGATGGGGTGTTGATTACCAAGAAAATGTACTTGTCTGTATGAAGATTTCAGAATAGAGGATTTCTAAAATGTCCAATAAGATGTTGAGAGTCAGTAAATATAAGCAATCGTTTTTATTTTGCCTTTATCCTTTTTATGTCTCTAACAGAAGGGGAAGAAGATGCACAGCGAAATTCAACAGAACAAAGTGGGGAAGCCCAGGGAGAAGCCGCAAAATCTGAAAGTTAACACTCCACTTTGACTGTCATCAACACCTGACGATGTCTCCAATCTCCAGGCCTGGCTGGAATGCATTTATTTCCAAGAGTGAAAAGGGGAAGAAGAAAATGGCTGTACTGCTTTGCGGGAACCTGCTTGTTATGTTAAAAGTGGGGGCAGAGGCTGTGGCTGCAGACAGACTTTTCTCTACCTCTGGCATTAGCAATGGTTGAAATCATGTGGCTTGTGTTTGGATGCCATTTTTGTACGGATCCTTTCACTTGACCATATGATGAAATGCTTGTAGAGAGTAGCAGTGATCTAGATGATGATTCTTCCTGTAGCATCTGGCCCCTCACAATGTCAGAGGATTTAATTGTGTCTAATAGCAAAGGGTTGGTTGAACCCCAGAGTTTAAATATCTCTGGCCTGAGTATTCACCCAGTAAAAGAACCATCCAGAAAGTACTGTTTTTAGCATTATGTATCTGTGCGTTCCTGCTTTGTTATTTACACTGTTTTGTATTGTACAATATAGATGCTCAGCACTGCCCCCTTCTTCAATTGCTTATGAAAAACAAAAATGATGCACATTACTGTGAATTTTTATACCACTCATTTTTTAAAGGGCTGCCTAAAAATTCTGCTCCATAGCGTGGTGGTGTACACAAGATAGGACACACTTTTTTTTAAAACAATCTGTCCCCTTAATTCACTGCTGATGAATTAAGTCTAACAGATTCATCAGGACTCCTTTGCTTATTATACAGACATTTAAAAATATCCATTAATGTGAATATTACCTGAATTCAGTCTGTTTGGTGTCTGCACAGACCAGAGTTCAGTCTGCAAATTTTGTCTTATTCCCAAATGTAGAACTTTTTCCAACTAATATTTTTATTTCCAATTGTGGGACTTTTTGAGAACTGGGGATGTGGGAAAGTGAAGAGAAAATAATACTAAGCACTGGAAATATTTTCTTCTCTGGAATCAAATTTCTCACAGTGCTGTATGATACTACTAACATTTGGAGAACAGCTTATCTCCATGGAGCTGAAAAAGATGGAGAAAATCACCTTGCAATCATGTGGACACCAATCACAAAAGTAAAGCCCTTGTGTTGTATTTTTCATGTCTTTTTTCAGCCCTATCAGATCCAAATGTTATTATGCACTTTTTAATGTTTGTAAACTTTTACTAATAATTAGTGTGAATTGCATTCTGATACAATAATAATCATCATTAGAAGCTGACAAAATCCTTATTAATACTGTTGATGGCCTCTGCTGTGTTTTGACATCGTGGTTCTTATATGGAACGTTTCTATGAGCTTTGTAATCCCTCTGGTCAGTATTATGAAATCATTTCTCAGTGATAATAAATAAGGCACCAGTGATATGCCAATGGCTCATGAATTACTGGACACATAGCAGGCAAAAGGAAGACCCTTTACAATAAAGACCCCACTTAACTGTCCTCAAGGTCTTAGATACCATTCCATATGAAGTAGTTTAAGCAGCATTTCAACAGGTAATCTACCTGGATACACCAGGAACTCAGCCCTCCTTTGTAGTTACATGAAGGATGAAAGGTAAGTTTGCCCTCATCTCTCTCTACAGTACATTATGAATGAGTGGGATAGGGGCATGGATATCACTTGGTCATCAAGCATATAGTAAAAAAAAAAAAAAAAAAAAAAATTAACAGTGTAAGTCTTTGAGAAAATAGGAAAGATTAAATTTTAGAGTACTTCCTTCTGCTTAACCCAGTAGGATCCAAAATATTCAGTTAATGTTCAAACAAATCCACCTATTATTACACTCACATGTGGGAAAAGAAGCTCCTGAGGCTATTATAGACAATTTCTGGTAGTCCATTTAACACATTCAACCCGTACAATCACTTTTACAGTATCCTTATTTATTATACTCATAGCTTTTTTGTGAATGTAGGTAAAGCTCTCTTCATCCTTAAAATTGTGGAATTCCAAATTGATTTCATGTGATTTTGTAAAGTTTAGGACTAGTGCTGAGTATATGTGGAGGACTTCTATTCCTGTGTGATATATGATTATTAATGCATGTGGTATCATGCTCGTCTTTGAATATCTATAGTTGCTAAATTGTGAAGTCATATGGAGCTTTTGAATTATTTTTGACCTCTTACTGCTACTTTGTCTGCTATATTCAAACCCAGAGATATTCCCAAGCCAGAAAATTATACATCCTGAAATGTTGCTCAGCAAAAGTTCCTAGTATCTTCCAAGTTTTACCATAATATCTTTTACTTGAAAGTCAGTAATATACATGGAATTGATTTTTTAAGGAGAGAAGGAAAGAGTAGAAAACTAAGACATTGATTTGAATATACACATTGAATGCCTGTTAACCAACTGACTTTATGCTATTCACTTCACAGCACATATTCTCCCATTTAATTCTCAAACAATTTAGTTAAAGAGGTACTATTATTCCATTTCACAGATCAGGAGATTAAGATTGAATAAGGTATAAGTTTTACAAGCTTAAAAAGCTAATAAATGATGAAATAAAAATTGAACCTGTGTTTATCTGACTCCTGGGAGTATTCTACTACACATGCCATGAACCTGAAGCCAGTTACAGAGCATGTTTATCTAGAAGGGAACTTTTAAGGATGGACTAGATCAGTCTCCATATTTTAGAAGAGGAAATAGTCCTAAAAAGGGCATTCGTTTTTCTCAAGGTTACCTAGATGAGCAATAACATAGATGTGAGCAGCAATTGTATTTTTTTTTTAAATAACAATAATAAATTTAATTAAAACATGTTTTGGGTTATACTTCCCAAAAGACATTTTTTCTGAAATGAAGTCTGCTAACTTAGCATGGTTTAGATTTTTTATGCTCCATGCTACTCATTTTGTTTAACTAGAAATGTGAAAATTTCAGGTTTTCAACTGATGTGCAACAGGTGTAAACTTTTCAAATTTACCCTTTGTCAGTTTTAAGCATCCTGTGCTGACATATTGATATCATAAATTCATAGAAATGTTTTTCGGCAGATAAGAGGCAGAAAGCCTCCAATTTTTAAGTAGCACCCCCAGAGCTGTGCACAGTAAATGCTCAACACCTGTGTCTTACTCAGACACAGTGGAAATGCACTGGTTTAGAACATAAATGATATTGTTCTCTTCTGAGAAGCAATAAGAGGTAAAGAAATGTAACTGCAGGCAGTGGTTTCTGACCGAAGTCACTAATAACAGGGTGGAAATGTCTAATCATCAAGTGAAAACAGGAAAGGATCTATGTTTATGATGTCTTAATAGGCCCAAAATTGTTCTTTAATTATGAGTGGCAGTCTCTGAAGTCATTTGTGGGCTTGTATGACTTTTGTATTTAGCGATGTTGCATGCTCACATACTTGATATTAAAAATAATACATTTTTCTGAAATGTGTGCAGTCTATTAAGAGTATTTATTGAACACACATTATGTACATGATGCTCCGGAAAGTACTGCGGGTGACAGACGAGAAGGCCAAAGCTTAGTCATCCTAGGGCGGACGAACCCAGCATTCCAGCCTTTTTCCTGGCCTCTACGCCAATAATTTTCACCTCCATCCCATGCTGGTAGCCCACTCCCTGGACTTTATCACCTACCAGAGACATCCCACCTCTCCAAATATTAAACTCCAATATCACTGCTGTCTTCTTACTTGCTCACCAGCAGGACAGTGATTTTCTTTTTTTTTTTTTTTTTTATTTTATTTTATTTTTTATTTTTTATTTTTTTTTGGTCACTCAGTCATGTCCAACTCTTTGTGACCCCATGGACTGTAGCCTACCAGGCTCCTCCCTCCATGGGATTCTCCAAGTAAGAATAATGGAGTGGGTTGCCATTTCCTTCTCCAGGGGATCTTCCCAACTCAGGGATCGAACCCGAGTCTCCTGCACTGCAGGCAGACGCTTTAACCTCTGAGTCACCAGGGAAGTCCCCAGGACAGTGATTTTCAATCAGAAGAAACATAGGTGTTTATCACAATCTCCTGAAAGTTTTTACAGGGCTCCCTCCTCTATCTCGGAGAAGGCAATGGCACCCCACTCCAGTACTCTTGCCTGGAAAATCCCATGGACAGAGGAGCCTGGTAGGCTGCAGTCCATGGGGTCACAAAGAGTCGGACACGACTGAGCCACTTCACTTTGACTTTTCACTTTCATGCATTGGAGAAGGAGATGGCAACCCACTCCAGTGTTCTTGCCTGGAGAATCCCAGGGACGGGGGAGCCTGGTGGGCTGCCGTCTATGGGGTCGCACAGAGTCAGACACGACTGAAGCGACTTAGCAGCAGCAGCTCCTCCATCTGCGCACATGCAGATACACTCATGCACAAACGCCCTCTTAGAAACATTCCCTGTGACAGTTTCATATCTTTTTGCTTCCCTCCCACCTCCACACCTTAAGAACCACTTATCTAGAAGAAGTTCAAGGTTTTCTGATGAACCCACCCTGTTCACTGAAAAACTAAAATCAAGTCAACAAGAAGGAAGAAGGAATGCTCACAGACACACAGGGTTTTACTATATTATGGATAACAGGATAGAAGAGCAAAGAGCATAACTCTTAGTGTTGCTTTCTTTTCAAAGTATTTTTCCCACATACAGAGACCAGGGCAGGGCTTAGGAGAAAACAAGTACCAACTAGCACTCCAGGCAAAGATATAAGCCAAAGAGGCAATAAAGGATGTATATTTTTAAGTTCTTCTTACTCAGGTCACCAGGATAAAATACTACGTAGTAATTTGGGACAAAATACTAACAAACAATGCAACCAGTTTGCGTTAGTCTCTCGTGTCTCTTGTAGATGTTTTGCATCTCTCTAGTCCAGGATATGGGCATTTGGGGTCCTAGCCATCTCTCACTGTAAAGTTGTAATTAACAACCTTCTGACTATCACTCATTATCTTTCTAATTTCTACCACACCTACTTTCTGACTATGTCAAGATGGATATTTTCTCAGCAACTCTTATCTTAGCCTGGAATCCCTGTCAATCTTTCTCTTTAATGTTTTCAGTTTTCCTTGCTTTCTTGTCTTTCTCTCTCTCCTGTCCAATCCAACACTACCAAACCATCTCCCTTCTCTCTGCTTGTCTTCTGGATGACTCTGAAAAGCTGATAACAATGTTTATTCATTGTTTGCAGCCTCAGTTTAGACAGAGTGCTGCACAGTTCTTTTTTCCTGTCCCTGGGAACAGAGGAAGTTTCCCGTTTCCTAAGATTATTCCTTCATCTGAGGTTTTTAAACCATTTTCTTTCTGACCTTAACAGGAGGTCTGTTAGTTATCCTTTTCGCCGATTTTACCCTTTTCCACAAAGGTGCTCAGGTTCTCCAGTTCTCTTTCTTTAACGGCTTGTCTCCTAAAATAGCAATTTACATGCTTCTCATTTCTTATTCTCTTGCAGTTTGACTTCCAGCTCTTTTTTTTTTCATTACTAATGACATCTGACCTCTCAGTAACTGTCAAGGAAGCCCTGGACAATGTGAAAATTAAAAAGTGATGATGTTATAGAGGTCTCAAGCTTCACCTAAAACCAAAATTGATGATTCTATAATTTTGATTGACATTAGCATGGCACAGTAATGCTATATAGTACAAGTCTTCTTGAGGATGGAATCTACATATCCCAAGAAAAAGTCTGTTTTCTCCACCAGGTTCATATCTTCGTATGTATGTGTCTTTTCTCTCTGACCATATTCTCTCCATGTTTCTCAGCTACATCCTCCCATCCTGCAGTGTCCATTTCTTCATAGGAGTGGTTGTTACTTGTCGGCACTAACCTGGGGCCCGTGCATCCAGAGGTGGGCAATATTATCCTGTGATGTTTGGAGTTCTCCGTTTCATTATACCCTGGGATGACTGTCAGTTATATTACCAGTTCCTCCAACAGCAGTCACATACATGCAAAAACACTTAACATCTTTGTACCCAGTCCCATCCTAGTCCTCTGAATTAGACCTCCTAAACAAATATATCAATCCAAATGGTTAAATATAATGAATAGTTTATGTATGTTTCATTAGCCAACCCTATGGAATTTAATCTTAATCACCATGTTTTTTTTGTTTGTTTGTTTTTTTGAGATGTCTCATTTTCCCCGGGAGTATTTAGTTTGTTATCTTTTGTCCTTTTTTCTCTGGCAACTCCTCACTCTCCTTGATGAGTTCTTTTCTTTTCTACATCTCCACTACCTCCCTAGAATTCCATCTTTATTCCTTTTACCTAACCCCACTCTACACTCCTCTTCCACTCCATCATCATTAATCACATTAGCCATGATGATCCCCATGTCCTCATCCCTGGCCCAGAGGTCACTCCTAATCACCTGACTTATTGGATAGCTTAACATGGTTTCTCAAAAGCATCTTAAAATTCAATATTACAACACTAACTCGAGGATATGACACCATCCCCTTACCTGCCTTCCTTCCTGTGTTACAGATCCCATATAATAGTGGTACTGGTTTCCCAGCAAACTTAAATCAAAATTCTCAGATGTTTCTTAACTCTTCTTCCTCTAATTTTTTTTCAGTTCCTCTAATTTTAACTACCTCTTGAAACTGCCCACTTCCTTTTGTCTACACTTTAGTGCTTTAAATCATTTCCTATCAAATATATCTGAGCAATGGCCTGCCTTGTCTGACTCTCTCTAACCATCATACAACCAGAAGTATCTTTCTAATACAAAAGTCACATGGTTTCACTCCTCTAATTTGACAAATCTTTCAATTTAGTCAATCCAACACTTGTTTTGGTATAAGTACCACATTTTATCTTTATATAACTCCTTGGTATATATTAGCTATTTTTCCTATCCCTAAGATGTTCTTCAGGTTTGTTGGCAAATTCTCCTTGATCTTTCAGACTAGCCTAAATTCACCCTTTTTTAAGAGACTTTTGGACTTGTGTCTCCATACCCAAGCCCCATCCTAAGAAACTTACTATTCTGTGTATTTTGCTCCCCTAACACTTGGTCTGCAAACATATCTCACTAAACCACAGCTATTTGTTTTCATATCTATCTCTCAAACTAGAATATGAACTTCTCGAGGGCAGCAGCCCTCTCTTATTAATGTTTTTATCTTTATTGTCTATTAGATACTCAACAAATATTTAGAATAAACGTCTGCCTTCCTGAAGCTCACAATATAGTTGAGACACATTTACATAGATCCATCAGAGAAAAATGCAATTCAGAGATACTGTTTGAAAATAGTAAAAGTTGCATAAAATTTCACTGCAGAAGATAAACACTTGATTTCTATCACCTAATCAGTGCAATAAACTTTTAAAATTTAATTCCCAAATTACACTGCACATACACATACACACAAAGATTTGATATAACTTACAGAGATGAGCTGTTTAATATAGTACAATGTACAAGTAAATGAGCAAGTCAGACTGTGTCATTTAGCTAAGCAGTTATCTTGGTAAAGGTATTTATTGACATTCTGTAGTATGAATTTCCTTCAGTTTTGTGGAATTGAGATTACCCAAAAAGGGAGGTTGTATCTTAGTCTCCGGACCTAGGCAACATATTAGCCAGAGAGGAAGATCTCTGGGGAGATGTCGTTGGCTTTGAACGAGGATGCATTGGAATTTCTAAGAATATGCTTTACAGAAGTGTACTCTAATATAGACTAATAGCCTAACAAAATAGGAGTCCTGATAAGAATATCGTGAATTTCAGTGGCAGAACTCCATAGAAAAAAGTGCGAAGTAATGTAAGAAACATGTTTTTGTATACTCAAGAAGAAAGCGCATTGATATATACATATATATACACACGTATGGGTACATGCTCAGTCACTCAGTTGTGTATGACTCTTCGCAATTCCATGGACTGTGGCCCACCAGTCTCCTCTGTCCTTGGGATTTCCCAGCAAGAATACGCGAGTGTGGTGCCATTTCCTATTTCAAGGGAGCTTACCCACCCAGGGAGAAAATCCACATATCTTGCATTAACAGGCAGCTTCATTACAAATGAGCCACCTGGGAAGCCCATATATACACATATATATAACCTTAAATTATTTTCCCTGAATATTGTATCATTTGGAAAAAAAATAGAAAAATAGTAGTAATCAAATTAACACTGGAAACCTAACAGGACTAAAGAAGTATCCTGTATTTTTTTGACTGTGAAACAAAGAAATAAAAATGGCCAAGGTAATGGTGTAGGTAATTTTTAACAGAACACATGTTTGCACTTTGGCTGCCATGATTCATTTTACACATTTTACTTGAGTAGGATGGTGTGACTATTATGACTGTCCCATTAAATTTCTAAGTTTTCTTTTACTCCGCATGCTCTTTGAAATCCATAAAACAATATATAACTGTGAATTTTAAGAGCATAAAAGCTATGTAAAAATAGCTATAGCTAGGGAGTGACAACTTAAACAGAACCTGCCTTCCCAGATGGTCCTAAATAAAATTCAGTAAGTCGTCAAATTTATTTAGGAAATATTTATTGAGCTTTTAGTAAGTTTAAGTCTCTGCATTAGATGCTATAAGGAGTGAAATTTTTAAAAGACTTTTAAGAAATTTTTAAAATCTTTGACCAATGAAACTGAAATATATGATGGTGACCATGTTTTTTTCTATCAGCATTCCCAGACTTCCCCGTCATGACTCCATTCCTCATTGTAAGAACTCTCGTTCTGTTTCCACTGTCTAATGAGAAGCTGCTTTTTGCTCAGTTGACTCCCAGACCTTTGTAACAAAAGTGGGAGAACAGATCTAGACACAGATTAGAGTGATGATAAGAGGAAAAAGAAAATTTATGAAGAATCCATACCACAATTGTTCTTTATTGAGTTATTGATTGAAGCAGACCAAAGAAAAGAAAAAACAGACAATTAAGTTATCCAGCTAACACATTTAAGTCAATTTGTATAATAAAAAGCTAAGAATTAGAGGATTAGGAAAAATTGTGAAACTGGTTTTCTAAAAGGGATTTGACAAGTAAGAGGCTTCAATGAAGAGAAAAAGAGAATTGTATCAGTGTAATGTGGACAAAGGACAGAAAAAGAGAGCATTTTTATAGGCTATTAGCTATAATGGCAATTAATTAGCTATGCTTTACTATTTTCAAAGAGATAAATGTAAATATTGGGAATACCTTTCAATCATTTCTGTGTTTTGGATGAGACTTCTTTTGAATATGGCTCCACACAAAGAAAGCGCCACATGACACCCTAAGTTTTATTGACATGTACTCATTTAATTGTAATGGTAAGACAAGCACATATATATTTGTAATAAATATCTAAATATAATGAGCAATAGTAGATGAACATGGAACATACCATATAGATTCTTAGGGAGAAATGTCACTCAACAGGAAAGATCAAGTGAAGCAGTGGAATGATTTTTTAAAATGTGTATTGAAGAAAGAGAGATTATTAGACATTTTACATAGGAAACAAAATGACAGAAACCGAGGCCCACAGGTGAAAAAACATGCCATCATATATTTTTTAAAAACTATCCAAATTAGCTAGCGCATACTCTGAGGGGACATATTGAGACAGATGCAGGAGTAGATATCTGAGACCTCCAGAAACGAAACCTGGGAGATCCAGGAGTTGAGAAAGTCGCTGAGAACTCAGACCAGCTCCAAGAAATCGCTCATAGGGAAGAGTGTGGGCATCAGCACGTGTCCCAAGCACAAAGACCCCAAGATATAGCTGGGGTCCATACCAAAGTGTCTACCATAGAAACAGAAGAATTCTGAAAGTTAGAAATTAAGTTTTTACAGGCAGGCCTAGAGCTTCAAGATAAAAACAGACACAAGGACTTATATCAAGGTTAAGAATCCAACAGCTGAAAGAAACAGACGTCAGAGGAAAAGTGAGAAGTAGGAGAGATGCGTGCAACCAGGCATAGACAGGATCCCGCCCAGGAAAGCAGCTGCCACTGTCCTTTATCCATGTTTCTGCTCATGCCCTGAAGTACTCCTCAGTTTTATAGACTCCATACCTCTCAGCTGACAACATGTGGTGCAAGTACAAGGGAGAAATGTACTTTAGCACCATGTATGGGGGAAGAAGACTCGTTGATCTTCTCCCAGGGCAGTAATAACTATCATGTTCTGAATATTCATTGCATGTTTGATTACATGAACCCCATTTTTCATGACCTCTTTGAAATGAGTATTCTCTCTCCTTTTGAATGACCAGAGTAAGGCTTAGATAAGTCAGGTGGCTTGTCCAAGATCACGTAGCTTCTGTGTTGTAAAACCAAGACTGAAATCTAAGTCCATCTTCCCTGACATTTCCCATGCTTTTCCAACTCTACAAGTGCTGTCTAGTAGAAAAATAATACAAGCCAAAATGCAGTTTTTTTACATTTTTTTAGTAGCCAAATTAAAATGAAAAGAAAGCAGTAAAATGACCGAATATATCAATATTTTTAAAATGTCCATTAATATCTAATCAATACAAAACTCAGTGATACATTCTTTTTTTGCTTTGTTTTGGTGCCAATTCTTCAAAATCCAGTGTCTGCTTTACACACATATCTCAAATCAGGCTAGCTACATTTCAAGTGGTCTGACTTCCATATTGTAACATCATAAATTATTTATTCTATTCTCCTTTTCAAGGATTAAAAAGAGAAAGAGTTCACTTTGGGACACAGGGTATACAGCTATATGTATATATAGGGGTATGTTAAGTTGCTTCAGTCATTTCTGATTCTGCCACCCTGTGGACTTTAGCCGGCCAGGTTCCTCTGTCTATGGGATTCTCCAGGCTAAAATACTGGAGTGGGTTGCCATTTCCTTCTCCAATATAGGTGTATATACATATAAAGGGCAATGCATATTCAGGAAGATCTCCTGGAGAAGGGAACGGCTACCCACTCCAGTATTCTGACCTGGAGAACTCCATGGACAAGAGGCGCCTGGCAGACTCCAGTTCATGGGATTGCAAGAGTTGGATATGACTTGGCGACTAAACCAACAGCATATATACATATATATATATATATATATGAAGATCATCCACCTATTTTCTCACCTGAGCTTCATCTTTCACCACTTTGATCATCAACAGATCAAATGGAAATTCTGTGAAACCTGTAACACTGATTTCAGTTTCCTCCTGAACAGGTTTTAATTGAAGTCCCAGACTTACAGGGCTTCCCTCGTAGCTCAGTTGGTAAAGAGTCTGCCTGCAGTGCAGGAGACCTGGGTTCAATCCCTAAGTCGGGAAGATCCCCTGGAGAAGTAAATGGCAACCCACTCCAGTATTCCTGCCTGGAGAATCCCATGGACAGAGGAATCTGGCAGGCTCCAGTCTATGGGGTCGCAAGACTCGGACACGATTTAATGACCAAACCACCACCACCCAGGCTTACATTCTTTTCCTCGGTACTTAATTCCCCAAATTTTGCTCCAGCCCTTCTCATTACCAAACATAATCTCTGATCCAATAAATTCAATTCCTTGGAAACTGCATTTGCTTTTCCTAGTCATTGCCCTTCTTGCAGATTCTAGAGATTTAAAATACATTTCTAAGAAAATCCAAAATTTGTGTCCTCCACAGGTGTTCATTCATTGGCTTAATCAAGGAAAATACATCAATTAAGATATTTCCTAACTCCAGCCAACCTGAACAAAGAAAGCAAACTGCATCCTTGAGGCCCATGCTACAGTGAATTCTGAGTAAACAATTTCTCAGTGTGTTAAACACCCAACAGTATTCTTCCACTTGTTGGAATCACAATTGCTTCACAGTGTTGGGTTTTTTTTCTCTCTGTTCCCAGAACAGTGCCTTGTTGTACTTCCAGCCCATACAAGAATATTTTGAATGAGTCTGACTTTGCAAAGACAGCACTTGCAGCTGAAAATAGGAAAACATGACCATCTGTTCCTCCCTTCATGTTCAATCTGACAATATCCTAATACAGCTGTCTTCCTCTTTGACTCCATCCTACTCAGCCAACCTGCCTCATTCCACCAGTTTCTCACTCAAGCTTCTTCACTTACACTGTGTTTCTCCACATTCCTCTCCTCCCACTCACCTATCACTACTTTCCTCTGTTTTATCACTTCATGATTCTTAAAATCCTCAAGAATACCAAGTTAATTGCTTGCCATTTTCCATTCTTCCAACTCCAGATTTTTCTTTCCCTCAATCCCTCTGCCTAGCACTTTCTGCACTCCTCAGCTACTACCTAACATTTTGTGGGAGAAAGAAAAGGAAGAGAGCTCCAAACCTAAGCTTCTAGGAGTTTGCTGTAAGTATGGAAATAAGCCCTACGTTTTGGGGAGAGGCAGGGGCTGTCCAGGTGGCTCTAGTGGTAAAAGAACCTCCCTGCTGATGCAGGAGGCATAAGATACGCGGGTTCGATCCCTGGGTGGGGAGGATGCCCTGGAGGAGGGCACGGCAACCCACTCCAGTATTCTTGCCTGGAGAATCCCATGGACAGAGGAGCCTGGCAGTCCATAGGGTCTCAAAGAGTCAGACAGGACTGAAGAGACAGCACACACACACCAACGCAAGCACAGGGGAGGAATAGGGGCATAATGGAAAGTGGGGGGGAGGAATGCATAAATGACACTGGTGACAGGAGTAATTTTCACCTCTGTGCTTAGTCGCTCCGCTGTGTCTGACTCTTTGTGACCCCATGGACTTCTTTGTACATGGGAATCCTCCAGGCAAGAATACTGGAGTGGGTTGCCATGCCCTCCTCCAGGGGATCTTCCCAACCCAGGGATGGAACCTGGTCTCCTGCTTTACAGGCAGATTCTTCACTGTCTGAGCCACCCGGGAAGCCCCAATTTTCACCTCTATCATTGGGAAATGATTTGCAATGAGTTATTTATCAACTATGGGAGAGATGATGGTAGAGGATACCAACCGCCATCACCACCAGAAATCAGAAATTTCACAAGTTGCCCAAATATCAGAGAGATACTTTGATTTTTTTCATCTATCAATTCAGTCGAACTCAAAATTACTGATAACTCTAGGAAACAGTTGGCAAATATACTTAGGAGAGATTGATTTTCCTATCATGGACCCAGAACTTAGAGTTCTTCTTACTGACAAAATGTATAATTTTGTCCAACTTAGTTATCTACTCCGAGTACCAGTTTTTTGTCAGCAAAAGGAAGTGATATAGCATCTCTTAAGGATGTTGAATAATAATAGATAAGGGGAAAATTGAAAGATTAGTTAATACACATAAAGCTCTGAAAACAGTGCCTGCAATTCAATATAAATATTAGCTATTAACATTGATGTGTTGTTTTATGAAATATGTATTTATAGTCTAAGATAACTCAAAGAGAATAGTCAAACAGCTTACACTTCTTTACGGGCAGTGCTACTCAGTGGCACAGAGGTTTTACTTATTTACTATTTGAACAACTATGAATAAGTTCCTTCTACATGTCAGGCTCTTTCAGGATGCTAACTCTACAATGGTTCAACCATAGGGATAGTCTCCAACCATGTGAAGCTTACACATAAATAAAGCCTGGTTTAATTGGATCCTAGCAAATGAAATACTTAGAATATGTACTCTAATCTAATGTAGGAAAGTCAAATTTTGAGAAGCAAAATTTGAATTGGGAGGAAAGAGAAAAAGAGGGAGGAAAATCACTTCAGGACTGCCTTAGGGTCAGTTTAAGTTCAGCTTTAACTTTTTCTTGTAACTGATACTTCTGAAGTTTCACAGTGTCATAGATAGCAGAAGGGGACAAACATACTCACAATGCAATGAATTTAGCACAAAGCCTTCAAGGACTTGCCTTGTTAGGACAGGGGGAATCATTGGACAGGCTCAGTCATTTGACGACTTGATTTCTTATTGGCACCTCGGAGAGATGCTTTCTTTTTTGCCTTCTAATTTAACTGCAGACAAAATTCCTTTCTCTTTGTTTCCCCTTAGTAAAGCTGAGGCCAGGCAAAGAGTCTGATAAACACCAAGGAAATAAAAAAAGAGGAAAAACAGAGAGCATATAGATTAATTGACTTATTAAAGGAAGGTTTCTTCTTTTCAATCTGGTTAACTGCAGTCCTAGATCTCCAGGCCTACCCATTACTCATGAGGCCCTCTAAAGCAGAGGTGACCAACCTCTGGCACCGGTTGATCTCTTATGAACCTGACTACACAGCAGAAGGTGAGTGACAGGCGAGTGAGGGAAGCTTCATTGCTATCTACAGTTGCTCCCCATCACTCTCCCATCACCCCAGATGGGATCATCTAGCTGCAGGAAAGCAAGCTTAGGGCTCCTACTGATTCTGCATTATGTGAGTTGTTTAATTATTTCATTCTATTTTACAGTATAATAATGATAGGAATAAAATGATCAATAAACATAATGCACTTGAGTCATCCCAAAACCATTCCCCTCACCCTGGTCTGTGGAAAAATCACCTTCCATGAGACCAATCCTGGTGCCAAAAAGTCTGGGGACCACCGTCCTAAAGATAGATGAGACACTACCCAAAAAATTCTCCCTTTTCATCTGTAGACCTTTCCTCGTATCCCAATTTCTACTGAGACTCTTCTTCCTCTAGACAGATATGTCAGGAAAGCTGTCTTTAATACATACCTATTTCCAGCATACAGTATTTTCTACATGATTAATACTCATGTTTTATTCATACATACCAAAGAAGTATTTTTCATTGATTTAAAAACAAAATAGGCCTGAAGCCCTCAAAATCACAGCTAGGGATTATATAGGGATTATGAAGCTATTTACTAAACCAGAAGATCTGACTTTTAAAATGTTATCACTGTTAATAATTTTTATATAAAAAGAATTTATTTTATCCTAAGTAAATTCTATATAATAGACATTTTGATTAGTCAAATATTTTCCATAATTGTCCTTAAATAAATATTTATGTTAAATAAGGCATGTTGTCAGATAGGAAAATCAAGTTATTTAACAATAATTAAATCATCACTCATAAATCTCAAGTGTAAAATAAAACATAACTATATACTTTTATTTCTGTCGAATCATATTTCTGTAAATATCGATATATAATAAGTAATAGATTTCTGCCTCCTGGTGGCCATTTGTGATTCTAAAAGAAAAAATAACCTGTGTCTCTTAAAACACAACAAAGAGATTTTGTTTCAGAATTTTGTTTAAAAAGCTACATTCTGGAAAGCAATGGTAGGTCAGCTTGGTACCAAGAAGGGAAAAAGTCAGCAGCGGCGGCCAAGGACATGAGTTCCTTCCAAGGGCAACGTGAAACACAGTCCCCCCCCTTCACTCCATTGGCTTGTAGGTTATAAACACATGCACGTAAACCCAAGTCCTCAGGAAACCAGTTTTGATCAAACTAAAATGTTTACCTGCTAATTCTAATACATTTCTCACAAATATCTTCCTTGAGGCCTCACAGTCCTGTTACAGTATGGTTTGCCTTTAGCTAAATGGAATAATCTTTATGGAGTATCCTTTACATGCATTTTCCTGTAGTAAGGTCTCTTGTGTCAATCAGATATGGCCACAGAAAGGTATGCTTCTTTGTTTGGTTAAGTTGCTTCACTTGGCAATAAAATAAAACCTTTGGGAAATATCAGACATGCCTTGACAGGAACATAGCATTGCTTACTGAAACTATACATTAGAAATGCAGGAGATTGGTCAAAATCAAAATTTACTAAGGTGATTTTTAAAACCAGGATTTATCAAAAGCTGAGTCAAATTTTGAAGTGTTGCCTCAGTAGAAATAATGATGAAATATGTTGCATGTCATGTCACTAACATTTAACTAGTAAATATTTAACTTAAATATTTATAAGCTTATGATACAAAATGCTTTTTTGAATAGAAGGAACAGGTTTCAATTGACAATCTTAGCAGCTAAAATTAAATCTGTAAAATTCTGTAACTTTTAAATTGCTATATAAATTAACTCAAGAAGATTTAGACACCTAAATCATGTTTTTTTTGCAATATGAGGGTTTAGTTGGGAAAGAAAATATTTAAAATTTATTCTATATATCTCACAATATTCTTTTGATTAGTGCTGGTCTGCAAAAGGGAAAGAACAGAATGGTTATCACTTTAAGCATAAGTAATAAACATAATAAGTTAACTGAATCCAAATTATTAAACTTACTTGTATGTAAAATATTTTGTTAAACACTAGTGAAATTTGTTTGTCTTTTAAACTATTGTTTTGAAATAGAAAAGGATTGCATTTCCATTGAAGAATGACCTCATACAGTTAAAGAAACAATGAATTCTTGAGAAGAAATAATAAACTTGACATATAAGGACAACTTTCATTTATCAAGACAGCTCTTTAATATACTTTAATATACATTTTAATTTTAGAGTCTGGGAGTGTAGATGAGGGAGTTGGTGATGGACAGGGAGGCTTGGCGTGCTGCAGTTAATGGGGTTGCAAAGAGTTGGACATGACTGAGCAACTGAACTGAACTGACATTTTAATTTTAAAAATGTTAATAGAAATATTTAAACATATATCAAGTAAGAAGTAGTATGATGAACTCCTATCTAGTCATTATCCAGCTTCAACATTATCAGTTCTTAGGGAATCTGGTCTCATCTACACTCCCAGACTCTAAAACCCAGTGGGATCACTTTGAGGAAGAGTCAGACATCATATTGTCTTCATTTTAAATACTTCAGTTTGCATTTCTAACAAAAAAGTTGTTTTATGTATTATTACTGTAGCATTATCACAACTAAAGAAAAAGAATAATGTCGTATTATCAAATTGCCACTATTCCACTATACAATGATCTCATTAAAATGACTCTATCTTTAGTTTGAATCTGAATTCATAAAAGGTCCATATATTATAATTTTGAGAAGTCTCTTAAAGTTCCTTTTTAATTAACAGGCTTTATTATTTAGAATAGTTTTAAATTTGCAGATTGAGCTGACAGACAGTCCCTGTCCAAAACCGGCACAGTTTCAAACCCTGTGACTAACATCTTACATGATAACAGTTGTTGTCCAGTCGTTCAGTCGTGTCTGACTCTTTGAGACCCCATGGCCTGCAGCACGCCAGGCATCCCTGTCCTTCACCATCTCCCAGAGCTTGCTCAAACTCATGTCCATTGAATCAGTGATGCCATCCAACAATCTTGTCCTCTGTTGGATCTTACACTATTATGGTACCTTTGTTCAAATTAACAAATACTGACATATTATTAAGGACTAAAGTTTATATATTATTCAGATTTCCTAGTTTTTAACCTAATGTCATTTCTCTATTCTGGGATTTTATTCAAGATATCACATTATGTATAAATATTGTCAGATCTCCTGAGGCACTTCTAGCTTTTGGCAGTGTTTTAGACTTACCCTTCTTTTAAATGACTTAATTTTAATGAGTACTGGTCAGGTAATTTGCAAAATATCCCTTAGTTGAAATTTGTCTCTGATGTTTTTCTCGGGTTTAGACTCAAGTTCTGGGTTTTGAGAGAGAAGATCACAAAGGTGAAGTGCCATTTTCATCACATCGTATCAACGTATGCCACATAGTTGATGTCATGTTGATGTTGACTTTGATTTCCAGGCAGAAATTCTTTCTGTCAGGTTTCTCCTTCGAAAAGTTATTCTTATTCTTTCCCATCTCTATGCTGTACCCTTTAGAAAGAAAATGTGTGATATTTAGAAAGAAGACGTGTGATCATCATGTATAAGCCCACGCAAAGGAGTGGAGAGTGATAAATCCACTCCTTTAGGGCTGGAGTGTCTATAATTCACTTGGGATTCTGCATGGAGATTTGTCTCTTTTCCCCCATGAATTTATTTATTCCGTATTCATGAGTCATATATATTTATCTTATATTTTAAGTTATATTCTAAATAATTTAATATGTAATGCATGCATGCGTGGGTGCTCAGATGTATCCAATGCTTTGCGACTATGGACTGTATAACATATGGATTGTAGTCTGCCAGGTTCCTTTGTCCATGGGTTTCTCCAGGCAAGAATGCTGAAGTGAGTTGCCGTTTCCTCCTCCTGGGGGTCTTCCTGACCCAGGGATCAAACCAGGGTCTCCTGCATTGGCATGCGGGTTCGTTACCTTTTAGCCACCTGGGAAGCCCTATATATAATAAATAATGCCAAACAAAACTGTTTTGTTTATTACTCAAATAGTTTCCAGCGTTGGTCATGGGGGATTCTCTCTATTGCCTCCTATACCTCTTTGACCTATTTCCCCAATGTGGAGTTTTTTTGAGGGCTTTCTTCCTTTCTGGAATTTCAAGATGATTTAGGGATATTTTGTGCATTTCCTGTCCTGTCTCAAATCTATCATTTCTCCAATAATCCCTGGCTGTTTTATGGGAGAAGGGGATTAGAAACTAAGATCTGGGTGCTAAATGTGCACATCGCCACAGTAGTCTCCTAAATTTGTAATGATTTTTTAAATTTGCATGCATTAAACCTCAATCTTTGGGCTGTGAAGTTCTACCTGTTTTTACAAATGCATAATGTTATATATGCAGTATTCCAATATTGTATATAGTAGTTTTGCCACTCTAAAAATCACCTGGGCTTCATGTATTCAAGTCCCCCAGCCCCTGAACTCCAAACAGCCACTGAAGTTTTTACTGTATCTATAATTTTTCCTTTTCCAGAATGACATATAGCTGAAATTGTATATTATAATACAAAGTCTTTTCAGACTGGTTTTATTCATTTAGCAATATGCATTTAAGCACTCTGCAGTTACCCATGTCTTTTCATGACTTGATAGCTCGTTTCTTTTTATAGCTGAGTAATATGGCATTGTAGCCAGAGTTTGTTCATCCACTCACTCATTAGAGGTCATCTTGGTGGCTTCCAGCTTAGGCAATCATGAGTGAAACTCTTGTAAATATTTTTATGAAGGTCTTTGTATGGACAAAAATTTTTACCTTAAGTTGGTAGACACCTAGAAGCATAATCACTAGATTATATAAACATTATATTTAGCTTTGTAAGAAACTGCCAAACTATCTTTCAAAGTGGTTGTAACATTTTGTCTCCCCACCAGAAATGAATGAGCATTCCTGGTGTTCCGGGTCCTCATCAGCATTTGGTATTATAAGTTTTTTGAAATGCTGTCATTCTAATAGGTGTGTAGTACTTTCTCAGCTTCCTTATAAATTGCAATCCCCTAATGACAAACAACTTTGAGTACCTTTTATATGCTAATTTACCACCTGTATGTCTTCCTTGGTGAGGTATCTATTCAGATTTGTTGCTCACTTTCTAGTTGGGTTGTTTGTTTTCTATTTTTTGTTTTCAAGAGTCCTTTCTATATTTGGGACAGAAGTCCTTTATAAGATAGGTGTTTTGCAAATATTTTCCCCAATATGTGGTTTCTTTTCCTTTTTTAAACAGTGTCTTTCATAGAGCAGAAATTTTTATTTTTAATAAAGTCTAAATTATGTATAACTGAGTATTTATAATTCTTCTCTCCTTTATAATACTGTTGTCATTCATTTCTTTTATTCATATGTTAAATTTATTCATATCCAAAGTTGTTTCTATTATCACTTGAAGCAGTTATCATTAAAAATAAGAAAAATAAAATAATTCTTAATAATAAGAATATAAGTTAAAAGATAATACAAATACATTTACTTATTAAATAAAGATAAGTAAAAGGAAATAAATCTAATTAAGAATAAGAAAAGTAAAAGCTTTTGTTTTGCCATCATTTATTCCTTCTCTTTCTCACATTCTTCCTTTCTTTAGGTAGATCCAAATTTTTGTCCTTTATCATTTTCCTTCCCTCTGAATTCCTTGAGCTACTGTTTTTCTGAGAAAGTCTTTATTTGTCATTGATTTTTTGAAGGATAATTTAATTAGATATATAATTCTATGTTAGTATTTATTTTTCTAATACTTTAAATATCTTTCAGGGGTGTTTGTTCTGAAAAACTAAAAATCCCATTTCAAGCTCTGAAGAATATTGGTGTTTCAATTTCACAAGATATAAATAATAATGAATTACAATTTAACATTTGACAAAGGCCTCCTTGAAAATAACCCATAGAGGAGAGGCTGTTTCATGACTTTCCTGAAATAGTCCCTCATTGTGACCTAAAAAGCTTGGACTGGGTATGAAATGAAATACTCTATATGCAACAGACTCAGACCAAGTTATTCAATTTCCCATTTAAAAAAAAAAAAAAAAACCTTCTCAGAGTTACGATTTGTCTTTAAATTCTCAGCACTGACAGAACAATATAAGAAATCACCCACAAGGAAAAATATTTCTCAGCTTTTACCCAAAATCACAGATGAATACATTGGGCAACGCTCCTTGTACAGAGCCCGTCTGAATAAGTTCCTCTGAAAGTTAATATGAGGTCAGAAAGAATGCATTTTCTCAAGATATTAAATATAGTATTTCCTTCCTGGAAAGCTAGCCTGAGACATAAGTGAAACATACAGAATTTGAATAAAACAAAACAAAAACAACAAACTAGAGATTCAGGTAAAACCAAATAAAATGGTGAAATTGAAAGGACTGCTCTGACTACCAATACCCGTGACTCCAACATTCAAACAATTTCTTTCCCTAATAGGATTCTTATGTACACAATTCCACTTAGTATCATTGATTTTAACCCTGACCTACTGAATATAAACTGTTTGACACCTCCTGTGTGCTGTGAACAAAAATGTCACCTGCCATTTCAGTAAACTGGGGATGATCAAGCCATCAACCCAGCTGCCCCTTGTGGCACACCCTGGGGGGAATTCAAAATGGAGAAAATCAGGCTGCCTGCCACCAAACCATCAGCCTCTGAAGCCACCCTGAGAGGTGCACCCCAGGAGGATTCAGGATAGAGAAAAATAGGGACCTGGCCCTAGAAAGTTAAGGTGCATATCAGAAGATTAATTTCAATAAACTCAGACTCTTGCATCTCGCCATATACAGAAAAGCACTAAATTCATTACCTTGATATATATGATTTTCTTTAATTAGCGGTAATCTTTTCTTGAATGTTTTAATTGGTGGAAAATTGCTTTGCAATGTTGAGTTGATTTTCTGCCCTACAACAATGCAAATCAGTCACAGTTATATACATAGCGCCTCCTTCTGCAGCCTTCCTCCTCCCCCCATCCCACTCCTCTAGGTCGTCACAGAGCACCAGCTTGGGCTCCTTGGGTTATGCAGCAACTTCCCGCCATCTATTTCACACGTGAAGGTGTACATTTGTCAACGCTACTTTCTCAACTCATTCCACCCTCTCCTTCACTTGCTGGGTCCACAAGTCTGTTCTCTACCAGGTTCATCAGTGCCATTTTTCTAGATTCCATATGTATATACATTAATATAGGATACTTGCTTTTCACTTTCTGACATACTTCACTCTGCATAAGAGGCTCCAGGTTCATCCAACTCACTACAACTGACTCAAATCCCTTCCTTTTTATGGCTGAGTAATGTTCTATTGTATATTTGTGCCTTGTCTTCGTTATCCGTTCATGTGTTAATAGACATCTAGGTTGCTTCTATGCCCTATCTATTGTAAATATTGCAGCAGTGAACACTGGGGTACCAGTATCTTTTAGAATTTTGGTCTTCCCATAGTGGGATTGCTGGGTCCCATGGTGTGTGTGTGTGCGTGTGTGCTAAATTGCTTCAGTCATGTCCAACTCCTTGGGACCCCATGGACTGTAACCTGCCAGGTTCCTCTGTTCGTGAGATTCTCCAAGCAAGAACACTGGAGTGGGTTGCAATTTTCTTCTCCAGGGGATCTTCCCAACCCAGAGATCAAACTGGCATCTCTTCTGTCTCCTGCTTTGGCTGGTAGGTTCTTTACCACCAGCACCACCTGGGTCATATGGTAGATTTATTCCTACTTTCTTATGGAATCTTCATACTGTTTTCTTTTTTAATTTATTTATTTTAGTTGGAGGCTAATTACTTTACAGTGTTGAAGTGGTTTTTGCCATACATTGATATGAATCAGCCATGGGTTTACATGTGTTCCCCATCCTGAACCCCCCCTCCCACCCATACAGTTTTCTATAATGACTCTATCAGTTTTCAATCCCACCAACAGTGCAGGAGGGTTCCCTTATCTCCACACACTCTCCAGAATTTATTGTTTGCAGATTTTTTTGCTGATAGCCATTCTGACTGGTGTGAGGTGATCCCTCACTGTAGTTTTGATTTGAACATGTTTTTTTGACCATCTGTCTGTCTTCTTTGGAGAAATGTTTGTTCAGGTCTCCTCCCACTTTTTTGATTGGATTGTTTGTTTTTTTGATATTAAGTTGTATGCGCTGCTTATATGTTTTGGAGATTAATCCTTTGTTAGTTGCTTCCTTTGCAATTATTTTCTTCCATTCGGAGGACTATCTTTTCATCTTGTTTATAGTTTCCTTTGCTGTGCAAAAGCTTTTAAGTTTTATTCTGTTCTATTTGTTTACTTTGCTTTTATTTCCATTAACCTAGGAGGGTGGGTCAGAGAGAATCTTGCTGTGATTTATGTCAAAGAGTGTACATCTGTTTTCTTTTTTCAAAAACTCTTACATATCCTGGCTCCTCACTTTTCCCTTCAGAACAGTCCTTCAAAGCTATCTGAGAGGCTTAAGTGCTCAGTAAGTCCACTGAACAAAACATTAATTCTCAACTTTTAGGTTGTGCCTTTTTTCAGTCAACAGTGCTCAATAAATTTTTATTCTTATCTTAACTGCCAATTATACCTTCATTTTTCACTTCATTTTTCACTGTGCCCATGACAGCCAATATAAATAGAATTAAAAGTACTTGAAAGACCCAAATCCATAGTCATAGACTTTGAAAGTTTCAAATTTGTGGAGTACTAGTGAAATACATGCAGAATTTTAATCTGAGATTCACAAATCCTCTGCATTCTAGAATTTTAATACAGGATAACATTTCCTAATTATTCTGTCTACCACTTCTGTCAGGTTTGAGAAATAAAATAGCTAGCCATGCTTTTTTTCTCTTTATCTACCACACTGTACTTATGTCACCATAAAAGCAACATAACCAGAAAATCTCACATTTCTGAATGCTATCATATGCCTTCTGTTAAAATGAAATGGACACTCCTGTACTACTGAATAGCTTCTTTTCAAGTGCCAGGGTAAACTCTGACTGATTCCAATGAAATGATCTGAATTTTCAAGCAATGCACATGTCAGCATTCCAGTGAAGAACTAGGACAGACAGGAGTCGTTTCCATTCACACAAAAAATCCACACACTTGATCTGACTTGTCTTGGTGTATTTAACAAAACCACAAGTGGTGATATCCTGCTTAGAACCAAAATACTTCCTGCTATTCTTAACAGAATTTAAATCTGTCTCCTGGCTGTCTTGCAACTGTCTTTCTCTGTGAAGCAAGACACCAAATGGCCCCTTTAGTCCCAATTTGCTTATTAGAATAGGCTATTTGCTTTGGGGATAGAAAGCAACTTAAAGAATAACAGAATTATTATTCTTTCCTAATTTTGGTTGAGAATGACCACATTTATTTCATAAAAAATAACAAAAAGTTTATGATTGAGAATAATATAGGGTTTATTTACAAAGTTTCAGTTACATGTCCATGGAGAACAATCTCCCTAGGAAATAAACTCTTATCTACAGTTGCCTCGAAAGATTTACTATTCTGAGGATATGGGATAAAATAATATTGAAGGTTTGAGGCAGTTATTTTGATTTCAATTGTGGTTGAAGGTACCCTGCCACACTGCTCTGAAATTATCATGGATTAAATATTTCACAAGTTATGTAGACTGTAAATTTTAGTAGACTATAAAAAGATCCATACACCAAGTATTGCTAGACAATTATGGGGAGAGTTCTCCTTCTTAGTCTCCACAAGTATGCAGATAAAATTAGGCTAAAGTGAAATATCAAGGACAACTTTAAGAAAATAAGTGTGTTGCAAGTGGATAATTTTAAAAGTAAAGAAGCAAGAGAGGCTAATATGCATTAAATGTCTCTGTGCTTGGTCCTCATAGCAGCCTTGAATATTGAATCTAAAAGGAGAATAAGTGTACAGAGATTAGTTCTTTCTTCCAAAGTTATCAACTGTGAATGGCCCCCTGCACATTCAAACTCAGTTCATTTTGTTAGAAATATTCTTGTACATGCTCCACAGCAAGGAATTAAACAGCTACTTCTACCCTTGGTATAATGGTTGCACAAGCATCAGGTTTATATTTAGCAGCATCTGTTGCTATCGTTTCTTCAACTCAATGCCCTACTGTGTCTCCACAACAGACTCAAGCCCTATTAGAAGGAATCCAGGACGGACACAAGCATGCCATATTAGTGCAATAGTTTTGGCAACAGGAAACCAATGGGATATCCATTGATGATCTATTCCTTATTTGTGAGCAATTCATATTTTGTAATAGATATATCTCTCTGATGGCCTAAAGCAAATTAGGAAAACTACTGAAACTCTTCTCTCTTCCCTCATCTTCCCACTGTTAGCATATGTTTGTTTATTATTTTGTGTATTTATGTATACATCCATCTTCCAAATTGTAAGTTCCTTTGAAAGTAGCAAACATAAAATCTGATTTTGTATTCTTTCTGCTGGAAAGAAAAATCTCTTATACTGCGCTCTCACTCTCCCTCTCTCTCTACACACACACACACACACACATACACACACACACATATATATATCTGTCCTGTGCATGCATGCTCAGTCGCTCAGCTGTGTCTGGCTCTTTGCAACCTCATGGACTGTAGTCCACCAGGCTCCTCTGTCTATGGAATTTTTCAGGCAAGAACACTAGAGTCGGTTGCCATTGCATTCTCCAGGGGATCTTCCCAGCCCAGGGACCCAACCTGCGTCTCTTAAGTCTCCTGCACTGGTAGGAAGGTTCTTTATCACTGCATCTCCTGGGAAGCCCTATGTGTATGGTAATGACTGTTGTCTTTCAGTCGCTCAATCGTGTCTGACTCTTTGTGACCCTATGGACCGCAGCACGCCGGGCTTCCCTGGCCATCACCAGCTCCCAGAGCTTGCTCAAACTCATGTCCATCGAATTGGTGATGCCATTCAACCATCTCATCCTCTGTCGTCCCCTTCTCCTCCTGCCTTCAATCTTCCTCAGTTTCAAGATCTTTTCCAATGAGTCAGTTCTTCACATCAGGTGACCAAAGTATTGGAGCTTCAGCATCAGTCCTTCCAATGAATATTCAGGACTGATTTCCTTTAGGATGGACTGGTTTGATCTCCTTCAGCCCAGGGGACTCTCAAGGGTCTTCTCCACCACCACAGTTCGAAAGCATCAATGCAGTTTCCAACACGCATCGCCTGTGTTGCCAAACTGATTCTATACCATTGAGCCACCAGGGAAGCACCTATATACATATATATAATTTCTTTTGGTGTAGTTCCCATATTAGTGGAAGCAGTGACAGATTTTATTTTCTTGGGCTTCAAAACCGTCGTGAATGGTGACCACAGCCACAAAATTAAAAAATAAAAAGCTATGAAACACCTAGACAGCATATTAAAAAGAAGAGATATCATTTTGCTGACAAAAATCCATTTGGTCAAAGCTATGGTTTTTCCAGTAGCCATGTATAGTAGCTGTACTATAAAGAAGGCTGAGTGCCAAAGAACTGATGCTTTTGAACTATGGTGCTGGAGAAAACTCTTGAGAGTCCCTTGGACTGCAAGGAGATCAAACCAGTCAATGTTAAAGGAAATCGATCCTGAATATTCATTGGAAAGACTGATGTTGAAGCTGAAACTCCAGTCCTTTAACCACTTGATGCAAAGAGCCAATTCACTGGAAACACCCTGATGCTGGGAAAGACTGAAAGCAAAAAGGAGAAGGGAACAGCAGAGGATGGCATGACTAGATAGCATCACTGACTTAATGGACATGAATTTGAGCAAACTCTGGGAGATACCAAAGGACAGCAGAGCCTGACATTTGCAGTCCTGGGATTTCAAAGAGTCAGATAGGACTTAGCCACTAACAACAATATGCTAGTGCATTTTCTGCTAGCTAAACTCTGATGCAAAACCACTAGAGGGAGATCAAACCTCATTTCCTTTTCTTTGCTTGTTCTAGTTGTTAACATTATTTATATAACTTTAACGTTGTATAAATGTTCCACTATGAATTAATTTATTGGTGTTCCTGAAGATTTTCCTTCCAAGCTACTAGAAATGTTTGAACAAAGCTGAATCCAATAAAATTAGTCACAAGTAGTTTAAATACTTCCACAACCCCCATTTTGTTTAGTCTTAAAGCATTTTAAGATTAAACAGTTGCAATCATCTTAAAATCTGCATCAGGTCAAATGTGAACCATGAATAGTTTATTCCCACAGTAGTGGATATTTCATTCATTCTAGGTTTATGCATTACTTAAATTAACCACAAGTTTGAAAATAAAATATGTTAACATGAAAACAATGAGGCTTAGGAACATTTCCTGGCATTTCAAAAATTATGTGCTAACATGAAGATTTTTGTTGTTATTGTTTAGTCAGTAAGTCATGTTCAAGTCTTTTGCGACCCCATGGACTGTGGCCTACCAGACTCCCCTGTTCCCAGGCAAGAATACTGGAGTGGGTTGGCATTTCCTTCTCCAGGGAAATCTTCCTGGGCCAGGGTTCAAACCCACGTCTCCAGCTTGGTGGGTGTACTCATTACCACTGAGCCACCTAGAAAGCCCAATGTAAGTATAATAAACTATAATAAACAGTCTGTTTTAAGAAAATCAACTTGTCAGTATACAGATGAATTTTTGTTTTATTCTAATTTTGACTGAATTTCATCTTGAGGAACTTTAATTATATATTAGCATTCACATATTGAGGGCTTCTCACATGACTCAGTGATAAAGAATCAGCCTGCCAATGCAGGAGACCCAGGAGACATGGACTCGATCCCTGTGTTGGGAAGATCCCCTGGAGAAGGAAATGGCAAACCATTCCAGTATTCTTGCCTAGAAAACCCCATAGACAGGGGAGGCTGGCAGGCTACTGTTCATGGGGTTGCAAAGTGTCAGACATGATTCAGTGACTGAGCACACACACAATCACATATAGATAAACTATGCCTTTATTTACAAAGAAACAGTTTTAGTAGTTTTGAGTCTCAAAGGTCTAAAGTTATTAATAAGAAATTTGGGGAAATATAGATTAAATTATCTATTGACATTTCTGAAACAATGAGCAACTATACAAAAAAGAAGCCTTTTATTTACAGAAATAGAAAGAATATTTAAATCAAGGACAACAGAAAGAGAAGTGTTAAAAAAAAAAAAAAAAAGTACTTATCAGTCAGTTCTCCCAGTCTTTGACTCATGGAAACAGGCTGTTAAAAATAAGCAAGCCAATGCTATCCTCTGATTTTCCAGACAGAATATGCTTCTGGAGTCAAACGACTGGGCTTTGAAATAAGCTCCGCCATTTGCTAATTATGTGTCCTAGGAAAGCTAGTTAACTTCCTTAAACCACAGTTGGGAGAATAGTTTCTCTCTCATGGGATTGCTCAGTGGATGAGCTGAGACACTGTGTATAACACATTAAACACCATGCCTGGCACAGAGCTCTGACTCAACAAATGCAGAATTATTATCATGTGAGGAGCTCTGCATCTTGACGAACAAGTTGGACAAAATGCATCATTTTCTCAGTGTTCCTACCATTGTCTCACAGACTGATTAATTACTGTTATAGATCCTCTCCCTTCTCCTATATATCATATAGTTCAAGGGTTCCCACCTCCAGGATCTAATGCCTGATGATCTGAGATGGAGCTGATGTAATAGGAATAGAAATAAAGTGTACAATAAAGGTAACACGTTTGAAAAATTGCAAAACCATTCTCCACTCCCTGGTCCATGGAAAATCTGTTTCTCACAAAACAGGTCCTTGGTGCCAAAAAGGTTGGGGACCATTGATAGAGATCATTCTTCCTTTAGATTTCAAATGCTCCCTTTCAGGTTCTTCAAAATACATCATTTCAAGGACTTTGGACAACTGAATTCAACAAAATTTTTGGAATCATAAAATAGAATTGTAATGATTATAAACCTACACTTAAGTTCTGGCTCTATGGTGGAGTCAATGATGGATTAAAAGAAATATAAAACCATGGTCTCTATCCTGGAAGATGAGAATGAACTAGACTAGTTGATGGGGGAGACAGGAGAAGTGCAGAGGGGACGAGAGGGAGGAAATTAAATTTCTGTTATTTTAAGCCACCTAGTTTGTAATATACTTACAGGAGCCATAAGAAATTGATACAGAAGGACTTCCTTTCAAATCATCATAGTTATCAAGAAAGAATATATAGATGATTACAGCTGGAAAACTGAAAGATTTAAGTAAGAAATGTGTGTACCCTTTGTAACAGAGAAGAATCAAATCTGACTCCGTATTGGATGGAATCCTTTAGCGCTAATCTCTGTGCTCTATCGCCTGTCCTTAGTTATGCTGGTTCTACACCTTTGTCAAAGAATGTTGCCTATAGCCTGAAATATACAGCCCTATCTCAAGGCTCTGTCTCCCAGTTTGACCTTTGAAGTATAACACTTCATTCTTACAGAGAAAAAGCTGCAGAAGAGAGAATAACATTTTTCTCTGTTAACAGGAATGTCGTCATGACCAGGCCTATGCAGACAGCTGCTGTTGCCAAGTATTGCCACATCTCCTCCAGGGTCTGACCAGCACCAAAAGTTGCAAAAACTGGTCACAGCCTCTACCCTTTCAGTATAAAAGAAGCCTGATTTCTAACTCTGATAAAGTGATTCTTCCGGATCCTAATCCATCATCTTCTCTGCTGGATTTTGGAAAAAAATCACTCATCCTTTTTCCAGTAACTTGGCTCAATTTACTGGCCTGTTTTGTGGTGAGCAATACAAGCTTGGACTCAGTGACATGAGGGATGATAATCTTTGCAACTGAAAGATGATCTAATTGAAACGTCAGTGACAGTTGAGTTTTCCAAGGTGCTCCTAGATTTTCTTTGGTTATATTTTTGTGTTTGCTGTTGGTGACACACAATAGGTGAAACTGTGATTTAACTTTCACAGTTTAAGGTATTGATTTCTTCACCTGTTGTTGATTTCTTTTTTTCCTTTTCTCAGTTCTATCACATTTCTAACAGATATATTTGTCTTGTCCCATCCTCTCACAAATGTAGAAATGGTGGTAAATGTGCTTCCTGATGAGCCTATGATGCAATGCTTTTCAGTCCTGTGTGTGAAAATACTGACAACTGCTCTGAATTCTCATTTATTTAACTTCAAGAAAAAAAAATAGAAATTGATGTTTAAATGAATCTAGTAATTATAAATTATTATGGACCAGGCATTCTGTTAGATATGTTCATGTACTATGTGATTTACTCTTCACCACACTTGGGAGAGACAGGAATGGCGGCCCACTCCAGTATTCTTTCCTGGAGGATTCCACAGACAGAGGAGCCTGGCGGGTTATAGTCCATGGGATCACAAAGAATCAGACATGACTGAGTAACTTTCACGTTTCACTGCCTTGAACCCAACCTTAGGAATTTGGCTCAGCCTTAAAGTATTACTAATAATACTTGAGTTTAGCATTATACTGCCCAGTGTAGCAATAAATCAAACTATGGCAAGATAAGCCTTCTACAAGATGTTTTTGGATAGACCAAAAGGCTACCCAGAGTTATTCCTTTCATATATAGCTACAGAATACTACTAAGATCACAAAATGTGGTGTCTTCCGATGGTGTGGGTCCTATACTTAACATAAAATTCTTGTTTTATGAAAGAAGAAACTGAGGGCAGAGTTTGTTCAATGATTTACTCAAGAATTACATAGCTAGTTAGTAATTCAACTTGGATTAGATTTACTGGAATCAAAACGAACAAGATCACTGATGTTGAACATCTTGGCAAATACTTCTTAAAAGTCAAGTTTGAATTACCCCAGAAGAATCTTGCTTTTATAAAGAAATTTTTACTAAAAATTTTTATAAAATATTTGAGTTATAATAGAAAAGCCTATGTAACAAGAGACCCCAAAAGTAACCACTAGAAAGAAAAATGTTATCAAGTTATCATTAAGAAGTTATTCACATAGTTTTGCTCCTTCAAACATTTAAAAATGAATTCTTAATTCCAACATTTTGTCTAGTGGTCAACAAACTAGGTCTGTTACACTGCTAGAAGAAGCAACAAGTTCACCTTTGACCTAACCTCTGCCTGCTTCCTAGTTATTAATTGCTATTCTCTAGTTAATGAAGTAAATAAAGAAATTGCAACTGTCACAATTTTTTAAAATATACATGCAGTCAAACATTTTTTTTGTTTGTTTGTTTGGTGTACAGTTCTTTGGGTTTTAACACATGTATAGATTCATGTAACCACCATACAGAGCATCTCCATCACCATAAAACATTCCTTTTGCCACTCCTTTATAGTGATACACTCTTCCCCCACTCACTCTTACTGCAGAGCAACCACTAATACACTTTCTGTTTCTGTAGAATTAACTTCTCTAGGTAATATAAATGAAATAAATAGAATAAAACATTTTGAAACTGGCTTCTTTCACTCAGCATGATGCCTTTGAGACACGTTCATGTTATTGAGTTGTTAATGTTTGAGCTATTCATGTTGTAACAATAGTTGTTCTTTTATATTGCTGAGTAATATTCCATTTTATTATTATATGAGCAGTTTGTTTATCTATTTTGTCAAAAACTTCTTTCTAGCTTTTGGAAATTATGAATAAAACTGCTAGAAAATTCATGTGTAGGATTTTATATGACCAAAGTTCTTTTATTTATTTAGAACAAATAGGAGTGGGACTGCTAGGGTCAAATGGTTAAATTCGTATTTAATATTATAAGTGACTGCCTAACTTTTTTCAGAGTGGCTAGAGCACTTACATTCATATCAGCAAAATAGGAGACTTTTCAGTTGCTCTGTTTCCATTCCCATCCTTAGTATTGAGAAATGTATAATATTGTGTAGTGGTATCTCATCATGGTTTGATTTTGCATTTGCCCTATTGGCTATTCAGAAATGTATTATGTAATTTCCAGCTATCGGGGGATTTTCTATATAACTTAAAAAAAATTAGTTTCTACTTTAATCTCATTAAGGCAAAGATATGCTTTGATTTCTTTAATTCTTTCAAGTTTTTTAATGTTATCATCTATTATAGTAAATACTCTGTTTACCCTGAAAAGAATTATTATATCTGCTATTCTTGAATGGAGTATCTACAAATGTCAATTAGTTCCAGTTGATTGCTCTCTAATATTCTTGATGACTGTTTTGTCTACCTGTTCTATGAAGTTAACGTAAGTTGAATCTCCAACCCTAATTTTTAATATATCTATTCCTCCTTTCAGTTTATTAGTATTTGCTTCATGCATTTTGAATCACTTCTACTAGTTACATAATCTATCATGTGTTCTTAATGAACTGACTCTTTAAATAATTATGTAATGACATTCAGTTTCTTGTACTTTTGCTTGCTGTGAAGTCTACTTTGCTTGTTGTCAATATAATACTCAAGTTTTCTTGTGATTAGTGTTTGCTGGTTTACCTTTTTCCATCCTTTTACTTTTAAACCACCAGTCATTCTATTTAAAGTGGATTTCCTGTAAGATTTTCAGAGGATTTTCATTGGTTTCATTATGATTTATTTTGTGTCTCTCTTCTAAAATGTCCCTTTGACTCTTTTTTATAGCTCTATTTCTCTCCTGTGATTTTCTATTGCTTCTTTTTCAACAGTACTTTTCCTTATTTCTTGGGACATGGTTAGCTGCTTTAAAGTCTTCAATTATTTTCAGCATCTAGCTCCTCTCAGAGTTGGTATCTGTTGAGTGACATTTTCCTTATAATTTCTCAAAATATCCTGTGTTTTTTATATTGAGTAATTTTGACTTTAGTCTCCCCATTCTACCATCTACTTCTGGTGGCTAATCTGGTGGTAGGTGAATAGAGAGAAAAAAAAAAACAAAAGCAATAAAGATTCTCTTCACACTCTTTCAGCCACGGTCTCTCTAGTCAGAGAGAAGGATTCTCCTCCTTGAGAGGTATAAGTGCTTTCCAGGCCCCTGCCACCGCCCTGCCCCCGCAGGCTGAGTTAGGACTTGAAGGAAAGATTAAGACAGAAAGTGTCCCTACCCTCTGTATTCTATTTCATGATAGTTTCCCCTTCTCACCTCTCAAACCAGAAGGATAGCATTTCTCTTTGCTATTTTTTTGGTCCATGCTGGTATGCTCTGCGGATATTTGGGCTCCTTCAGCTTCAGGTCAGAGGTGAAAAAACAAAAACGAAACCCGGAAACCCACCACCAAGTTGTTCATACTCCAAGTGGTACCTTTCTTTTCTACTCTCCCTGGCTGCCATACATTTTTCTTAGTTATCAATAGATGTTCCATGCCTTCAGTCCAGGGCTCTTAGTTCCATTCAGTGGCAGAGATAGGGTGGAATATCCTTACTCTATCTTAACCAGTATTAGAGGCTCTTCAAAATGTTTTAACTCAGAATAAAGCTACATGGTAAGAGAGACGATCATGTATGATATATTTTGTGAATGAATATGAATTTTTTTGTTTTAAAACATTCCACACAGGTTTAACTTATTACTTAAAATGTTAGTGAAGATTATGAACTGTGTGGGCTAACAACTGAAGTATCTATAAATGAATTATGAGATAATACAGAACAAAGTGTGCCTTGATTCAAGTTCATAATTTCAGCTAACATTTATTAATCCTAGGGACTTCCCTGGTGGCTCAGACGGTGAAGTGTCTGCCTACAACGCGGGAGAAGAGGGTTTGATCCCTGGGTTGGGAAGATCCCTGGGAGAAGGAAATGGCAACCCACTCCAGTACCCTTCCCTGGAAAATTCCATGAACGGAGGAGCCTGGTGGGCTACAGTCCACGGGATCGCAAAGAGTTGGACAGGACTGAGCGACTTTGCGTCTTCACTTTCACTTTACTATGTACTAAGTGCTTCACCTAAACTTCCACATTCAATCTGAATGATAATTCATGAGTTAGCTACTATTATCCATATCTTATAAGTGTGAAATGAGTGGCTGAGAGTAACTTAATCTATTTTTCAGGGAAACAAAGGTACAAATCCAGGTTTGTGGTGCAGGAGTAGATAGGCAAAGTTTTCCTTCAAGAGCGAGGTAGTAAATATTTTAGGCTGGTCAAGCGATGTAATCTCTATTGTAAATACTCAACTCTGATACTGTTGAGTGTCAGCCAGAAAATATTATCCAGGAATGGTCACTGACTTTACTACCTTCTGAACTTTCAAATAACGCTCTTTAATATCAGTACAAAGTTCCATTGAAAGTTGATGTCTAGTGAGCAGCCAAATAAAATTTCTGCCTTAAGAAACTGAGAAATAGTAAAGACAATGTAAAGAAGAGAAAAAAGTGAATTCAACCTGTCTTTCCCTAGAGAAAACATTTAACCTAATTCTCTATAAATTTTCCTAAATCCTATTATTTTCAGTAGTATTCATATCTAATCCTATCAGTTTATAGATTTTAAGTGTCCTGCAACTCATAATATATATTAAACTTTGCCATATTATGGTGTCTTCTCCTGTGTTTACCCTTTTACTTGGAAAACACTATATTATATTTCATGCAATTTTATATTGCATATTCCTATAAGCTAATGTAAAATGTTCTAGATAGGTGATGACACTGCTGTTTAAGAGTGAACAATTACACTGAGATGTAAAATGTCTTATAAATCAGTTGGATATTTTGAATGTTCTAACCAGGTGTATATCTAAAACAATAAAGAGTAGCTACTTTTCTTTTCATTTTTTTCCATTTATTTTTATTAGTTGGAGGCTAATTACTTTACAATATTGTAGTGGTTTTTTTCATACATTGACATGAATCAGCCATGGATTTACATGTATTCCCCATTCCGATCCCCCCTCCCACCTCCCTCTCTATCGGATTCCGCTGGGTCTTCCCAGTACACCAGGCCAGAGCACTTGTCTTTTCATTTTTAAAATTTGAAGAAATTAATTTTTTGACTTAAAATAGAAATTTCCAATGATAAAAATGCTATTAATTTACTATGTGACTCAGATATCTGTTTTAATTTCACTTGTTTAGCCACTCAGTTTAGTAGCTCAGTCGTGTCCGACTCTTAAAACCCCACGAATTGCAGCACACCAGGCTTTCCTGTTCATCACCAACTCTCGGAGCTTGCTCAACTCATGTCCATTGACTCAGTGATGCCATCCAACCATCTCATCCTCTCGTCCCCTTCTCGCCCTGCCTTCAATTTTTCCCAGCATCAGGGTTTTTTCCAATGAGTCAGTTCTTCGCATCAGGTGGCCAAAGTACTGGAGTTTCAGCATCAGTCCTTCCAATGAATATTCAGGACTGATTTCCTTTAAGATGGACTGGTTTGATCTCCTTGCAGTCCAGGGGACTTAAAGAGTCTTCTCTAACACCACAGTTCAAAAGCATCAATTCTTTGGCACTTAGCTTTCATTATAGTCCAACTCTCACATCCATACATGACTACTGGAAAAACCAAAGCGTTGACTAGACAGACCTTTGTTGACAAAGTAATGTCTCTGCTTTTTAACATGCTGTCTAGGTTGGTCATAGCTTTTCTTCCAAGGAGCAAGTGTCTTTTAATTTCATGGCTGCAGCCACCATATGCAGTGATTTTTGAGCCCCCCAAAATAAAACCTGCCACTGTTTCCATTGTTTCTCCACCTATTTGCCATGAAGTGATGGGACTGGATGCCATGATCTTAGTTTTCTGAATGTTGAGTTTTAAGCCAGCTTTTTTATTCTCCTCTTTCACTTTCATCAAGAGACTCCAGTTCCTCTTCACTTTCTGCCATAAGGGTGGTGTCATTTGCATATCTGAGATTATTGATATTTCTCCCAACAATCTTGATTCCAGCTTGTTTAGTAAGTTTGCTAAAAATTGTTATTTAAAGAACAAAATTTAATAGCTACTTTATATCTAAATTGGAGAGACTTGGAGAAGAGTCTTCAACTATACCTTCCTTTAGTATTTTAGTTTCTAAATTTTGTAACAAAACCTTGTGATTTCAGTATTATTTTCTTTTTTAGTGCTTATAGAAATTAAAAAGAATTTATTGTAGTATACTTGATTTACAATGTTGTAAAATAGTTCAGGTATACAGTAAAGTAATTCAGTTATTCATATTTATAAATATTTATTTTTTAACATTCTCTTCTACTATAGGTTATTATTACAAGACGTTGAGTATATCTCCCTGTGCTATATAGTATGTCCTTGTTGGTTATCTAGTTTATTTATAGTAACGTGTGTATTTTAATGCCAAACTCAGATTATCATACTAAGAAAGTCAGAGAAAGACAAATTTGTGGACTCTAGGAAAAAAAAAAAAAAGGATACAAATGAACTTATTTACAAAACAGAAATAGACTCATAGATGTAGAAAATGAACAAGATTACCAAGTGGGGGAAGAGTGATAAATTAGAGATAAAATCAGTGTTTTATTCTTAAGACTATGTATGTGTGCTCAGTCATGTCTGATACTTTGTGACTGCATGGGCTGTAGCCCGACAGACTCCTTTGTCCATGGAATTTTTCAAGCAAGAATGCTAGAGTGGGTGGCCATTTCCTACTCTAAGCAATCTTCCCAACCCAAGGATCAAACCCACATCTCCTACTTTGGCAGGCAGATTCTTTACCACTGTGCCAAATCTACCATATTGTATGTGCAGATATCTGGAATGGGAATGGAATACAGGGATTCAAAGGAAAGAGTCTGACTTCCACAAAGCACCGAAGATAAAGTTAATAATTCAGCAGAACTAGGTCCATGAAGCCAATATGACCAAGAAAATAAACAGTCTATAAATTGGCAACAGTCTTGGCCTTCCCACAAAAAAAGGAAAAAAAATTGAATTTAAATAAACTTCCAAAGTTCAGAGTGACTTCGAATAAGTCAATTCTTTTCTAAAGCTGTGTAAACACTGTGATGTTGCTGCAGTTTTTAGCCAGATTTCACAGAATTCCTGAGCAAAGTGCTCATTATTCAGTTGGGGCACAAGAAATAATCTTGAACTTTCTTCCTGTTTTGGTCTCTAAGCAAACACTATGAAGTATTTGCGGTGAAGATGCTAAATCCTATGTAAAGGAAACAAATTTTAAAAATTCTAAAAAAATAAAATGTCTCTTTTCATTTTTTGCATTTCTAAGGTCCATTTGTAAGTATTTAAACTTCATTTTAAATTTTAAAATACATTTTACTTTAAATGTCTTGGCTACATTGATTGGTACTAGTAGGGTATTTTTGGAAATGTGTCTTTTAATGTGCGTTAAGGTTGAAACTTGTGTTGTAAAAAGGTGATGAAATTTACCCACCAATCTTGCGATAATTAACTCAGTAAGACCTCATTATCCTTATTCTATAATCTCCCAAATACACATGGCTTGACTTGTTAGTTAATAAGCACCAACGCTTTTACTATTTCATATCTTGCCACAGAAACATCTGCAAAAAATTCAATGACTTTAGCAATTCACTTCTAAGCAGCAATACAAACTGAAGTGTTACTTTGATGAATATCTTGTATATTATTGAAAATGTCATATTTAGTTTTATTTTTCATTTTGTAAAACTTCTCATTATAAATTACCAACCATATATTTTTGTTTCTAATTAACACCTTTGCCAAATTCCCTTTCCTTTCATCAGAATTTGAATTCTTCTAATCCTCCAAACTAGTCATCTTTATTTTCTGATTTGACTTTTATTCTAATGTTCTAACATAAATTGCTTTATAATTTAATTTTAGGAGAAAGTTTCCTGAAGGATCAAAATATATCTTGGTATCTGATAAAGAGATCATGTGATTCAGTTTATTTCTTCTCAGTTGGTGTTAACCTTTACTGTTAGAAAGTCATGGATTTTACAGTGTGATACATACTGTATGTCACATTTTAATTTTTAATATTAAATTGCACGTTGGAAAATATGCTGCTAATAGACAGAACTGTGTCTCTCTCTCATCCCCAAATTCATGTGTTGAATCCCGAACCCCACAGTGTGACTATATTTTAGATGTAGGAGGTAATTAAGGTTAAATGAAGTCCTAAGAGTGGGGCCCTACCCCAATATTATTGGTGGCTTTCTAAGAAGAGGAATAGAGAGATCTTTTTCTTTCTGCCATACAAGAACACAGCAAGAAGCTGGCATCTGTCAGCCATGAAAAGTGTCTTCACCTGAATTCTGCAGCTATCCTGATCTAAATTCCAGCCTCCATAACTGTGAGAAAATTATGGTATTTTGTTATAGCAGCCTGAGATGACTAACATAATACTTACATATACTTGATTATAGCTATACAATGGAGTTATTGGACATTAGCCCAGCTAATAATAAAGTGACATTTTGTTTTATGTTTTGCTACTATTTTTCATTTATAATCTACTTAAGGTAGCCCAGTGGTGGCTGGAGTAATGGAAAAGGGAAGATTCACAAACTTGGGCCCTGTAAAATGATAATATCAAATGTCATAAAACCACACCCTTGAATCTACCAACTCTGTTACCAGCAATATGCAGAACCATTATCATATTAGGCTTAGGTCATTTCAGTGTCCTTCCAAAAGATCACCTTGCTCAATGTCTTTACCAGATACAGTCATCTGAAATTACACATTAAAAAATGTTTAATCCGGTTCAAAAATCATCAGTGCTGAAGATTCTTCAGTCTACGAAATAAATTTTAATCTGAGACCCTAGCATTCATGATCCTCTGTAATCTGGGCCCAATTTAAATTTCCTACATATAATATTAATAAATGCTCAGTAAATACTTGTCTAATTAATTTTCCATCCTCAACAGGTTCTCACTCTCCCCTGAACTTGCATTGTCATTCCTGCTTTAACGACCTTGGTTCATCCTGTAATCAACTGCCTACTCAAAATACCTGTCATAATCCTATCCATCTTAAAAGAACAAATACAAAATTCACTTACTACAATCCATTTTCCAATTCCAAACCATAGGAATATTCTCTTCCTATAACTCCTCTGCCTTTGGACCTAAATTTTTAATTCTAGCATTTTACATATTCTGTATGTAAGCATATATTCCTAGCATTTAAAAAATATCTTATTACCCCATCTAGATTGTAAACTTCTGTAGGACGTTCATTCTTAGTACCTCAGTTCAGTTCAGTTCAGTCGCTCAGTCATGTCCGACGCTTTGCTACCCCATGAACCACAGCACGCCAGGCCTCCCAGTCCATCACCAACTCCTGGCGTTTACTCAAACTCATGTTCATTGAGTTGGTGATGCCATCCAACCATCTCATCCTCTGTTGTCCCCTTCTCCTCCTGTCTTCAATCTTTCCCAGCATCAGGGTCTTTTCAAATGAGTCAGTTCTTCGCATCAGGTGGCCAAAGTATTGGAGTTTCAGCTTCAGCATCAGTCCTTCCCATGAATAGTCAGGACTGATTTCCTTTAGGTTGGACTGGTTGGATCTCCTTGCAGTCCTAGGGACTCTCAAGAGTCTTCTTCACACCACAGTTCAAAAGCATCAATTCTTCAGTGCTCAGCTTTCTTTATAGTCCAAATCTCACATCCATACATGACTATTGGAAAAACCATAGTTTTGACAAGACAGACCTTTGTTGGCAAAGTAATGTTTCTACTTTCTAATATGCTGTCTAGATTGGTCATAACTTTTCTTCCAAGGAGTAAGCATCTTTTAATTTCATGGCTGTAGTCAACATCTGCAGTGATTTTGGAGCCCAAGAAAATAAAGTGTATCACTGTTTCCACTGTTTCCCCATCTATTTGCCATGAAGTGACGGGACTAGATGCCATGATCTTAGTTTTCTGAATGTTGAGTTTTAAGTCAACTTTTTCACTTTCCTCTTTCACTTTCATAAAGAGGCTCTTTAGTTCTTCACTTTCTGCCATAAGGGTGGTGTCATCTGCATATCTGAGGTTATTGATATTTCTCTTGGCAATCTTGATTCCAGCTTGTGCTTCATCTAGTCCAGCATATCTCATGATGTATTCTGCATACAAGTTAAATAAGCAGGGTGACAATATACAGCCTTGACATACTCCTTTCCCTATTTGGAACAAGTCTGTTGTTCCATGTCCAGTTCTAACTGTTGCTTCCTGACATGCATATAGATTTCTCAAGAGGCAGGTCAGGTGGTCTGGTATTTCTGTCTCTTGAAGAATTTCCCAGAGTTTGTTGTGGCCCACACAGTCGAAGGCTTTGGCATAGTCAATAGAGCAGAAATAGATGTTTTTCTGGAACTCTCTTGCTTTTTTGATGATCCAACAGATGTTGACTATTTGATCTCTGGTTTCTCTGCCTTTTCTAAATCCAGCTTGAGCATCTGGAAGTTCATGGTTCATGTACTGTTGAAGCCTGGCTTGGAGAATTTTGAGCATTACTTTACTAGCGTGTGAGATGAGAGCAATTGTGCAGTAGTTTGAGCATTCTTCAGCATTGCCTTTCTTTGGGATTGGAGTGAAAACTGACCTTTTCAGTCCTGTGGCCACTGCTGAGTTTTCCAAATCTGCTGGCATATTGAGTGCAGCGCTTTCACAGCATCATCTTAGTACCTAGAATTCTTCATTAATCTTTCCCTGGAAACTCAGCCTGAAATAATCTCTCTACTTTGACTATTTAGTACTTATTTTCTATAGACTTCATTAAACCTTGGTTATATCCAATATGTTGTTATTTGTCATATATTGTTATTATTATAGTCTTCATAGGTTCTTGCTCAGTGAAATAGAATTTAAGTTCCTTGAAGTCACAGCCTTTTATTCTTACAATGTCTTGAACTGCAGTATGTAAAAATTTGTATATAAAGAGTCACGAAGGGCAAAGGACCAGAAGTAAGAAGACCTGGGTTCTAGTTCATGGTTTAGTTAACCAACCATCCATGTTGGGCAGTCTTTTAATAAATCTTTCTGGGTTTTTTTAGAGGAAAGTTGTGGTGGGAGATTGTTAAGATATTTTATAGATCTATTTTCTGATATTTGGGGCATAGTTTGCCTCTTTCTATGGTGTCCAAATTGAGACACAAAGAGAAGTATCTACCTCTGAAAAGAGGATAGGAACAAAGAAGAACTCTGACATTTGGAAGCTGCCAGCGGGATATCTGAATTGAGTCAGGGTTATATAAAGGTCTGAATTCTTCCAGAGAATATTTTTGGTTTTACTTTGCTGCTTTCCGGATGTTGGTTACTCAACTACTTGTGCAAGCATAGTATATTAATTAGGGTTCTCCAGAGAACAGAACCAGTAGGATTATATCTATATCTATAGAAAGGTAATATCTTTCTTTTTTTTTTTTTCACTGTTAAAATGTTTTAATATCAATGTAAAATGAGATCAGGGTTTTACAAGTAAGTTTCAGAACGTGAACATCGATTTCTAAGATGATTTCTCTTCTTTTCAGAAGCCTAAATATGAACACATATAAATCTTAGGGTTTTTTTTATATCAAAGTATTTTTCCCATTTTAATATAACTATAATTGACAAACATGCAACATAACTAAGCTCCAAATCAAAGATTTTTAGTAGAAACATGCAAGTGAAAAATGAAGCATTTTAATTTACTTATTGGCCATAAACTCAGCAAGAAACCATCTTTCCTTCCATATCTCAGAAAAACCAACACCAACTAATTTATTTCTAGTGCATCAATACCATTAACACTATTTAGCCCTCCTTTGTCAGCATCCAGATATCCCTGGTTCAAACTAAGTAAATTAATGTCACAGTTCCAGTGCTGGAAATGCCCCACCGTCTTCTCACTGCATTACACTGACAAGGCACCTACCAACAATGCACAGGGTAGGAAACGAGCCATGAAGAACATAATGGCTTGACTGAAGAGTGCCAACTGAGTGCCAACTGAGTGAGGATATTAGTGGAAACGTAAAATTCTAGGAGGTATTCTTTTTTCATTCTTTCCAAGTTACCAACATGTATAGTACCGCAAAGTAAAGAGTAGGGGAAGGTGACAACAGCCACATGCATGAAATCTCCCTAGAACTAAAAGCAAACTAAACAAAATGCAAACTATAGTGGACCAATGAACTGACTTCCATTTGGGTTTTATTTGTGGCTGCAAGCAACCTCTAAACTGAGATTCATAAATTAGGGAAAAGTTTCAATGCACTGAGGGATCAGCAATTTGTATAAGAGCATTATTAAAATATTTTCAGAGTTGTATGTGCTTCATTGTTGAATTTGGTACCAACAGTTAAGAAATAACTAAAAAAAAAAAAAAACACTCAAGTATTTCCTTTTTACTATACCTACTTCCAAACATTACAAAGTATCTTTGACACAATTTTCTATGTCATTCCTTAAGTGAAATAGTCAAACAGGTAGAAACTAAAAACATAACTGTAATATTACACAGAAGAATAATTTTCCTCCAATAACTTAGTCTGTTCCAAAGTATTTCTGTCCGAAATGTGTAGGTGCAACAGGATGAACTTCAGTAGTTAAAACTGTGATCTCTGGAAACTCTTGAATGATTGATTTGGCACCATGAGGAGTGGAGAACAGACTGAGTAGGATAATGACACTAGGTTGAACTCCATGTTCTACGAGAACCTTTACAGCTTCGATTACAGTATTTCCAGTACCGAGAATTGGATACATCAGAAGGACTTTTCTTCTGTAAATGTCTGGGGGGAACTTGGCATAATATACTTTGGCTCTTTGTGTCTCCTCATCACTCTGAATCAGGATCTTTCCAATTCGTATGGATCGACAGCAGTCTCGTAAACCTTGTTCCATTGCCTCACCGCTTCTCATTATGCTGACCCCACAATTTCCCTTTTCAAATTTCACTCCTTCATATTTGTACCCTGTTGGAGTGGTCACCATGCATTCTTTATATGGTAGCTGATTCAATCCCTCTTCCACAACAAGTCTGATCAAACGATCCGCAGAAAACATGAAGTCCCCTCTACTGGCTGTCTTGTCCCGGATGATAGTCTGCAGCTCCCGGATCTGATCATTCATTGGCAGGAGCTTAAGCTGCGCCCCGATCTGCCGGGAGATTTCGCAGTCCCCTAGCAGGGAATCGCTGGCTGGAGCGTCAGAGTTGCCAGTGCCCCCGTTGTTTTCCGAGTTGAGGGTGGCGCCGCCGGAGACCTGAGAGTCCCGCTCAGCCGGTGCGCTAGAATTGGCGTGCCCGCTGAGCAGAGTCAGCTTGGCCGCGGAGTCGCTGTTTCCCCCAGCGTGGGCCGGGATCAGGTCTCCAGGTTGCTGCGGCTCGGGGTTTTGGGTCGAGGAAGAGTTTACTTGCTGATTGTGACAGAGCATGGAGTCCGGACACCGTAACTCCGTGGCCACACACCAGTCCCCGGGCTGTCCCCGCAGCTACCGATCCCTACGGATAAAGAAGGGCACGGAGAAACGGTCAAAGCTCCTGTGCTCTCCCAACCGTCTCGCAACCTCTAACCCCTCTGCCCTCTCCGGTAATATCTTTCTATAGAGAGATTATATCTATATCTAAGAAAGAGATAGAGACTGATTGATTTATTGATTGATTTTAAGTAATTGACTCCTGTGATTGTACAAGCTTGGCAAGCTTAAAATTTGTAGGTCCTTTTAGGCTGGAGACCCAGGGTAGAATTGCAGTTTGAGTCCAAAGGCGCTCTGCTGCCAGATTCCTTCTAAGGGGAGGTAAACTTTCAACTGATGGGATGAAGCCCAACCACATTACCGAGCTGTTGTTGCTAAGTCCTGTCCAACTCTTTGCAACCCCATGAACTGCAGCACCCCAGGCTACCCTGTCCTTCACAATCTCCCAGAGTCTGCTCAAACATGTTCTTTGAGTCAGAGGGCAATTATGGAGGGCAATTAGTTTTACTCAAAAATCACCAATTTAAATGTTAATTTCATCTAGAAAACACCTTTGCAGTATATCTAGAATAATATTTGACCTCACAAAATCGACATATTAAACTAACCATCACACATAGATTCTGTCATTGAAGAAAATAAAGAATAACTCAGATGGCTTCCACTGATTTCATTCCATCGATAGTTTATCAGTCCTCTCTTTCGTGATCTGAGAGAGAACATAAATCTAGTGCATTCCCTTTTGTCATTCTCATCAGACTTAGTGTCCTTACTTAGAAAAAGCAGTTATGCTACAGTCATGTATCTCAAATTAGAGAATCTATTTACATATTCTAATCCTGCTACTTCCTAGGTGGCTCAGTGGTAAAGAATCTGCCTGCAATGCAGGAGATGCAGGTTCAATCCATGGGTCAAGGAGATCCCCTGGAGAAGGAAATGGCAACCCACTCCAATATTCTTGCCTGGAAAATCCTATGGATAGAGCAATCTGGTAGGCTGCAGTCCGTGGGGTCTCAAACAGTCGGACATGACGGCGACTAAACAACAACCACCACCAGGACCTGCCACTTACTCACTATAAATTTTAAAAAGTCACTTACTCTCGTTGACTCTCCGTTTCTTTGAAATGAAAATGAAAAGGATAAGGCAGCTTATGAGGATCACATGAAATTATATGGGAAATGGTTTTCATATTATAAATGGTATTCATGTTATATATTAAATGGCCTTTATATTAACTATAACCATTGTGTATTAAATAAATACTCTCTGCCTACCTAAAAGAACTATTTTGAAAATTATATCATTCATTCACATCTATTCACTCATTTAGCAAATATTTATTAAATATTTTAAAATAAATATTTATTAAATATAAAAAACCATCTATTGAAATATTAAACCAAGTTTTTCTAAAACAACAGTGTCCTACAAAAATGTGGAGAATTATCAAAAGCACTGAATAAATAGCTGGCATTCTGTATAGTTGTTATCAACTCAGGTACTACTGGACATGGGCTGGGATAACTTTTGATAACAGCATTTGTTCATTAAATTGGCACTGCTATCTATCTATAAAGGAGTCTTTGGTCAGGTTCCCTACAAGCAAGGACTAAGAGGGAAAGTCTTGCAGCAGTGATTTGTTAGGAGACTCTTCTTGAGTGAAGGAAGCAGGTGAGGCAATAGGGAAGAAGAGAGGTAAGCAAGGATATAGTCTTACCTGAAGACTACCTTGAGTCAAAGGTTAATTTGTGGTACCCCAGAGTCAGTCAGTCACTGGCTGTGGACTGCCTCCCTGATGGTGAGACCATAACCTCTCAGGGGAAGAAAGTAGCCATGGGTTACCAGCCAACATAATTAACAAGTGGGGCTGGGTGCACCTTCCAGTATAAACGGAATCTGAGAACAGGGCAACAATAACCTTTAGTATAAAGTGCCAGCGATGTTCATAAAAATAACAGAAGCACTGCAAAGGTGTTCACGACTTTCTGACTCCTCAAGTCAGACTTACTAACATCCACATAGTCTTTTGCAGAATTCAAATGCTCTGAAAACTGCTTCTCCTTAATATTTAAAAATTAAATTTCTATGAATACTAATATCTTGTTATATGGAATTTCTCTTTCTTATATAAGTTTTATTATGTTTTGAAAACAGAACCAGAGAGATTCTTATTTCTGTTTTGTTGATTATCTGTCAGCTGCTAAGAAACATAAATGTGAATAGGCTTAAGCAATTTTGTTTCTTGGAAACCGCAAGCAAACAATTGTTGGATTTATATGATAAAATTAGGTCAACAATATACTCAACTTACACTTTTGAAATGTATTCTAAGTAAAAAGTAAATAAACAGAATAATGTACTTTCATTATAAAACTGTAAAAAGCAGCTTTTCTAGAAAGATAGGTTTGCACAAGTGGGAGTTTTTATAGATAGTTAAAGGCAGATAATTCTAATAACATGTGTATCCACAATGAAAATTAGAGCTTTAGTTTTTTACTTTTGCCTGTTAATTCTTAAGGCAAAACCAAGTGATCAACTATATTAATAGTTAGCATGTGTTTATAGGGTGAATTCATAGTTGTTTCCATTAAAAGGTAGCTGCAGAAACTAGAAGATCTAATTTTTTTAAGAAACAGAGCCATAAAGCTTTTAAAATCATGAAGAAGTGCCAAGGTACTCATTTAGGTGATTTAAAAATGTTTCTTCTTTGTTCTTAGTATAAATACCCTGACATCATCATCATCATTATATAATATTTATTTGTAATACTTTACAACACTTAAAGGAAACTGTTTTAAAGGTTGTGAGACGCTGCTATGATTATGATTAATAATAAAGCAAGGGGAAAAGGACTCAATATTTTTCTTTTTCTTCTGTTTTTCTTCCTCCAGGTGGGAAAAGGAGCATTTAAAAATACTTTGTTTTCCTGGCAACAAAGGGAAAAGCTGGATAAAGCTAAAATTCATAAAGTCTCAAAATGTTCTGGGCATTGGTTCCTATTTGAATTTTTAGAGTTACCTCATAACTTAAAAGACACTAGAAAAAAATGTTGTTGTTGTCCTCTCTATTCTGAATTTAAATTGTCTCCATTTTCTTAGAATTAGGTTTGGCTACACTCACAAAAGCATGTAAACACATACCCTCATAATCTAGAGATGACGAGAACTTTCATGAAAACTCAAGGGCACATGTCATAAAGAAAATATATTGATGAACTTTTGACAAAATTAAAGTTAAGGATTTCTGTTCAATGACAGGCATCATAGACAAAGATATCCAATATTTGACAACCTAGAAAAATATTTTTGAACTAATCAAAACCAGCAAGGCTTAAAATCTAAAATATACAAAGAAACTTACAAATCCATACCAAAAAGATGAGAATCACAACATAAAACAGGGACACATGTGTACATGCTCAGTGAATAAGTCATGTCCAACTCTTTGTGATCCCATGCACAGTAACCTGCCGGGCTCCTTTGTCCATGGGATTTCCTAGGCAAGAATACTGGAGTGGGTTGCCATTTCCCATTCCAGGGGATCTTCCTGACCAGGATTTGAACCCTTGTCTCCTGCATTGGCAGGTGGATTCTTTACCACTGAGCCACCAGGGAAACCCCATAAAACAGTGATTAAATTAGACAATTCCTTGAAAGTCAAATATGAATTAGCAAATACATGACGAGATTCCCAACTCTTGATTCTCAGTAGACTGGCAAAATTTAGCGCTAAGCCAGTATTAAATAGATACAGAAAGATGGACACTCTTAAACAGTGTTAGTGGCAGGATACACTGGTACAGACATTGCAGAGAACAATCTGGGCATGCTTACTGGAGATGAAGGTGAGCCAGTAATCCATTCCAGGGATGTATCCCAGAGAAACCTGAGCCCAGGGTCATAAGGGGACAGTCAGTCACAAAGATGTTCATTGTAACTGCAAGTTAGAGGAAGCTGGGCGCCTATCACTGCAGGAAGGAGTAAATAAAATGTGGTATATGTATTCGGTAAAATACATTTCAGCACTTGCAAGCAATAAACTAGTGTTTTATACAGTAGAATAGGTGAATCTCTAAATAAATGTTTATTTAGGACCAATTACTTTTACAAGCTGGGCCTCAACATCTAAGACTTAATAGCCCATTGAATATATTGTCCTCTATTGCTCTGTATCATGTCTTCCTCAGCTTCCTCTACTAGATGTTATCTTCCTGGAAACCAAAGAGACTTCTTCAGAGCTCCCTGTTGTGCCTAGAATAGTGTTACATATGTAGGAGTATCTCAATAAGTATTTGAATTAATACATTTTAATTTCAGATTTGAAATTGTGGTGGTCAGAGACGGAGAGAAGTGATCATAATTGAAGGTTTAAAAAAATTCATCCTTTTGCAGCTAGGAATTAGTTTTGAAAGTGGAGGAGAGCAGAGAATCCTGAAAGAAATGGAGTTCTTTATGGAACTAGAGGAGAACGAAGTAGAATAATCACTTTCACACTGTGAATGGAGTAATCCTCCAATCAGTGAAGGCAATTAAGCCTACCTTAGGATCTTCTTTTCTCCTTTTATTAATGTTTTCTTGTTCAGTACTATACTATGTCCCTGAACACATACAACTTTTTGTTTTACTTCAGTTTAAAAATAAAACTAATACGAACTAACTCAGAATATGGTTCTTCAATCTATAATACTGTCCAGTCCTTTCTCCCCAGATTTAAGAAAAAATATGTCCCTTTTGTTTTTGATGAAAATTATCATTTTCGTTATGGCTGCCAAATGTATAAATGAATTTTTATATATTAAATTGTGGTGGGTCATTTCCTTGGAGACTGTGGAGGGTATACATAGTGGGTATATAATCTGAGATTCCGAATCTCTTTCTAAAAATGATTTGAATGAGAGACAAAGGATGTCTCTGAAAGGGAAATTGCTCTTTGTGTAAGATCCAGCAGGAAGTTGGAGCTTTGAAACAAGAAGATATATGTAGCTTGCTCAGCTCTTTGGAAGGTGCAAATGAGATGTGGATGGACTCCAGGGAATGGTGGTTGAAGGGAAAGTAATGCGAAGTGGAAAGAATCAGGGATATGATGTAATCAGACAAGGGTGCAGTATCTATTTCAGCTACTTAGTAGTTTTGTAATCTGGATAGAGTCAGAAAACATCTCTGGACCTTTGTTTTCTTTTTTTTATGATAGGGATATGGGAAGACTTTTAATTCACACTCCTCTAAGAATGTTATCATTAGCTAAAAAGATCACTGGCGAGATAAAAAAAATTATAAATGATAAAAGCTTTGGAACATAGAGGAGAAACTGAGCTTTGTTCATTTTAATGACTGGCTTGAAATGAAATGGGCCTGAAACATAGTAGGTACTCAACAAATATTTGTTAAATGAATATGTCACAGAAAAATGGAATAGATCAAGGAAAAGAAAAGCCCGGAGAGTGCATTAAGACCAAAGAGATTTTTGGGCCAGGCACATAGAGGGCAGAGGAGGGAAGGCAGATAAGAAATTGTCTTCTTCATCCAGGGGTCAGGACCAGGGAAAGCTGAAGAAGCCAGGGTAGATAAGAGTGTTGAGAGAAGATTACTCCTAAAGATTGGCAGGCACGTTTTAGAGAGTTAAGATTCACAGTAGCTATGCCTACACAAACATACCTTGAACAACCAATCTGAATTATCTGAATTTACATTTAAGGTAATTAGAAAGCAAGATGAGGAGGAAGTGAGGAGTCACATGAAATCATCCATTACAGGTGGAAGCAGACAGACTAGAGTTTAAACCCAAGTTAATGTAGCTCAGCTGGTAAAGAATCTGCCTGCAATGCAGGAGAACCTGGTTTGATTTCTGGGTTGGAAGGATCTGGTGGAGAAGGCAATGGCTACCCATTCCAGTATTCTGGTCTGGAGAATTCCATGGGGTCACAAAGAGTTGAACACAACTGAGCAACTTTCACTTTCACCATTCACTAAGAGCATAAATATTAGCAAAAAATTAATCTCTGAGACTTCTAGAAATCCAAGACTTTAATTCTAAAAGATGAAAATTATATCTACTTTGTAGAGTTGTTTTGAAGATTAGATAAGTGACTATACGAAAAGGACTTAAAACGTGCCTGATATAATTTTTTCAAAATCATTACTATATCATTATTATTGTTTTTACTGTAGCAGTTGTTGTTACTGTATCGTTGTTACTGTAGCAGTTATACCCAAAAGAGTATGTATCAGGCAATTCCATTTGTGACTTGACTTCAGCTCAAGAACTTGGGATTTGTAAAGTGAGTTAGTAAGTTTTTTCTCTATTTTGGGTTTTTTTCCCCAATGGTGGTTTTTCCTTTTCAGTGCTTGTTTAAAGCACTCCCACCCCGCTCCCCTCCCCGATTCTAACTTTAGTCTTAACAGCACCAAAGGAACTTTCCCCACTCACTCCAGGCTGGCTAAGTGGCAGGCAAGGCTGTGGGCTGGCCATTTAGACCTAGGATCTCAAGTCTCCGAGGAATCAAAGAACCAGAGCAGAACTAGGGGGAGGGGAGAAGTTGAGACAGGCATGTCTCAAGAGATCCTATCAGAGACAGACTGCACCACATTCAAACACAGTAAAATCACCTTCCCAATAAGAGATGGCGTAGTCCTCAGGTGCTTGTTTGTGCCTGCATGCTAAGTTGCTTCAGTTGTGGCCCAACTCTGCCACCTGTAATGCTGATCCTGTACCTGACACCAGTTCTCTCTCTGTTCACACTGTTTGCACTGTTTGCTGAACCCAGGGTAGGCAAGGCGCCAGCTGAGGCTGGAAGGAGACTGGAGGAGCCATGGGAACTGCAGACAGGTTTATTCTCTCCTGTCTGGCACAGTAGCCATATCGCAGTCTCTCTCCTGGCTGCCGCAGCAGCCATAGCGACAGCCACAACATAACCATAATGAAGCCATAACATAACATAACCTCATGTAACATAACCATGACGTTTCTCCAATGTATCCCTAATGCAGCAGCAGCCAGGGCTTTCATGGTGGCCCGCATTGGCCCACCATACAAAGTAGCTCGTGACCAAGTGAGTACCTCCTGATGCAAATGTGCAGTGCTATATGTGATTTCGGCTGTTACATAATCATGCAAAGTCATTGTTTATAGAACATGGGTGAGAAGGCTCTGAGAACATGGGGAGAAAGAGCCTAACTGACACCATCTTGTTAATTTCCCCACACCACCCTATGGACTGTAGCCCGCCAGGCTCCTCTGTCCATGGGATTCTCCAGGCATGAATACTGGAGTGGGTTGCTGGGCCCTCCTTCAAGAGATCTTCCAGACCCAGGGATCGAATCAGTGTTTTTTATGTCTCCTGCTTGGCAGCTGGGTTCTTTACCACTAGCACCACCTGGGAAGCCCCAAGTGCTCAGATTACTCATTTATAAGGCATTCTAGGATGGAGAATAGAACTATTGCTTCATAAAGTCTTCTGGTTTGTAAGTTACGTACTTTTATAAGCAGACAAACTTAGATATGATGTCAACATTTTCCAACTGAACAGAGTAATAAGAGAATTCTATAAGATTTGTTACGGAAATTACACTAATACTGAACAAATTGCTGAAACTCCAATACTTTGGCCACCTCATGCGAAGAGTTGACTCATTGGAAAAGACCCTGATGCTGGGAGGGATTGGGGGCAGGAGGAGAAGGGGATGACAGAGGATGAGATGGCTGGATGGCATCACCGACTTGATGGGCATGAGTTTGAGTAAACTCCGGGAGTTGGTGATGGACAGGGAGGCCTGGCGTGCTGCGATTCATGGGGTCGCAAAGAGTCGGACACGACTGAGCGACTGAACTGAGCTGATACTAGAGTTAGCCAATGAGATGGCTTATTACTTCTAAATCAAATTTTCAAAGACATTTAGTTCTGGGGAAATGTGTTAGACTGTTAAGTAGAGGTTTTAGCTAGTTTTGCAGTTACCTTTATCCTAAGAGGTTTTGACAGAAACAGGTTTCCATCTGTCATATATAGTTTCCCCCCTTAAACTCCCTGATCAAAAACCTAGTTTTATGTCACCTCCTCAGTTGGGGCGCCGACCGACTACTTTATTTCCAAGTCTGGGGCCCGGGAAGGCCAAAAGTAGCCTAAGAGGAAGGTAGCTCTGGGTTTTCCCTTTCATTTTCGGCCCAAGCTTTTCTGCGGAGGAAATTGTTTCTGAGGGCCGAGAGAAATCTCAGTTCCACAATTCCAGATAGAAAGTACTATTTCTGTAGGAAAACAGTCCTAAGACTCACATATCCATGTGTGAAGAGAAAGTCTAGGAAATACACTCCGGTGAAGTGTGACTACATAGCGGGGAATGGAGAGGGTGCTGCTCAAGAGTGTGTAGGACGTGGGGTCTGTTTGCGTGTTTGCTTCAAGTCCTCAGAGAGGGACAGACGGCAATTCAGAACTGCACTTCATTGAGGGACTGCTGACGGGAACCCTGAGGGGCTGAGATATTCTAAACAAAAGGCTAAGGCGTGAGAAAAACAAGGCGAGAGTCGAACAAAGGCCGCCGTTGGGCGGCAAGATGCAATCCAACACGGTGCAGGCTCACCCGGAGAGCCGCCACTGAAGCACGGAGCTGGGCGGCCCCCTTGCCGCGGCTGCAGGAGGCGGGCCACCTAGAGGCCCCGCCCCCTCGTAACCCCCGCCCCTCCCGCGCCGGACCAATGAGAGCTCGGAATATTAGCAGGTGGGAGGCGCGGCCGGGTTGCTACAGCCGGAGCTGGGCGGTGGCGGCGGTGGCGGGTGCAGCTCAAGGAGTCCGGCGGATCCAGAAGCGTTGGCGCAATGGAGGGACTGGAAGGTGAGGAGATGAAAGGATGTGGGCGGGGCGCCTGGCGGTAGGGTGGCTGGGGGAAGGGTCTGCCCTGGACCTCGGTACCGGGTAGGCGAGGGCAGGTTCCATAGTGGTGGACCCCGCCGCTCCTTCGGAGGCCGGGATGATACCGCTCTCTGCAGCCCCCGACGCGGTCGAGCTGATGATCCTTAGGCTACCCCTCCTCAGACGGTTTATACCTGATGCGCTCCCCCGCCCTACCCCACAAGCCTGATCTGCCCTCTGGTAAACGCCTGCAAATTCCTTCTTAACCATTTTCTGGTCTGCCTGACTCCTTGAGTGTCCTATTGGTAATAACAGTCTCTGGCGAAATTTTATTTTCCTTGCGAAGTGGACTCTCCATGTCTGCCGCCTCCCCACCGCCAGCTTTTGCTGGAGCCCCGGGGTGTGTCTCCCGCCTTGAGCGGTTGATACTTTCCTTGGCCACTTTCCTTGGTTTCCCTAGGTAACCGTTTTTCCATTTCTGCAGCATCTTTTATGGGAGGGGTGCCGAGAGCATCTCCCGAGGAAATGTCACCGGCCAGTTTTAGAGCCGGGACAATAGGTTAACAGAAGGGTTTAAGAGTTTATTCTCGAGGACTCTGTAAGGAAAAGCCGACATTGATTCTTTATCTTTTGAGTTTATCTTTGTGCTGTACCAGGACTCCACATTTTGCTTTGTTCCCTTTTCTTTCACTTCTCAGTTCTCCTTACCTATGTTATCCTGTGTGATACAGCATTTGCTTAAAGACAACAAAGGAAAAGAAGAAAACAGCATTAGCAATAGCGGTTTCAAGATTCTTTTTCAAATTGTGTTTAATCCTTCTGATGAAGAATAACCCTAACAGAACTGAGGAATCCTGTTGCAATGATTTAGCTTTTTTTCCTCCTCTTAATTTACATAGATTCAGGTGGAATTAATAAACAGAGTCATTGAGCCCTGTGTATTGTTGCATGCTGGAGAGTAAATTATTTTAGGTTGTGTTATGAAAAGAAAAGTAATAACTGATAACTTTCTGCAGTGACCTAGTCTCACCAAAAAGCAAATACAGTAATGAGTATGATATTATTTCATGCTTTTGCTCCTAGGTGACGTTGTCATACTAACCACCTTGAGGATGATAGATAATCGAGACCTGTGATGATTTTCTATTTGTGTGCAGCTGCAGTGTACTATAACAAATGAAGTTCTTGTTCTTTACTTATTTAATTTATTTTAGGCAGATCACTCAAAGTTTCCATGAAGTAGGGATTGTAATGGTATTCCTTACTCTAGGTGTTTTTGTTTAGAGAATTGCTAGAGACAGCTTATTATTATTATTTTTAAGTGGTATTCTAGCATAGGATCTTGGGTCCTGGATTTCTTATGAAGTTATTTTAATACACATACAGTGCTTTAGAACGGTTTTTCTGAAGCTTTATTTTTCTATTATTTTATTTAGCATTTGTAATTGAGGCAAAGATCTTCATCTGACTTTTCATTTATTTATGCTAAGCATATAAAACAATGTCTGATACAAAGTAGGTATTCAATAAATATTTGTTAGATAAATGACTTTGTCCATGAGAGGTCCTGGGGATGCAGGAAAAAATAAAAAGTCAAAGTGCTCTTCTCATTGAGCCTATATTTTAGTGAATCTTATGTTTTAGCAGTGCTGACATTACTTTTGAAATCTTACCATTAATGCTTTTAAAATACAATGAAAACCTATTATAATACTCAATTACATGGGTGAAGAAAAACATGAATTCTGCTGTAATATGTTATGTTATCATGGGTATGTTTTAGGGGCCCAACTTGTGACATTTTATGTTAAACAGTACTTATTCTTTATGCGTTTAATTTTTTTTTAAACAAAATTAAGTTGCTACCATTAACAATGTTATTTAATTGTAATGAATTAGGTTATAATATATGAAATTATTCTTTTTCTAGAGCAAAACAGTTGAATATTGGTAATTTCAAATGGTAATGAATTTTTTTATTTTAATAAAATAAAAGCTCTCAGAGAGTTTTGTTGAAATTAGTGCCTTTCTTTTTCTCCTCCTCATTTTAAAAAATTAGCCCTTGTTAGGTCTCACTTTATTTTGAGTCTTAATGAGGAATTCATTAATTCATTCCTCTGTGACTTCGTTTAATAAACAGTGGTACATTGGTACAGTGATAGATAGAGTTTTCCCTTATTGGAAATTAAAATCCAGCATATCAAAGGTGCCTAATGAACCTCATATTGCAGTATTCATTAGAAAATCTTTGAAAATTTGCTTAATACATACCATGTGTGCTTGTGTGGTTAGTTGCTCAGACATGTCCGATTCTTTGCGACCCCAAGGACTGTCACCTGCCAGGCACCTCTGTCTAAGAAATTCTTCAGCAAGAATAATGGAGTGGATTGCCATTCCCTTCTCCAGGGGATCTTCCCGACCCAGGGATCAAACCTGTCTCCTGTATTGCGGAAGGATTCTTTACCATAATAATTGAGCAAATATAGTACTGCTTGGCATTAAATTAAAAGGAATTAAACCCATGTTTTTAATTGAAGCCAGTTAGCATGACTGAAGCGACTTAGCAGCAGCAGCAGCAAACTAAACTTGGTTGTAAAATCAGAAAATATATGTACTCCTGAAAAATTTTATTGAAGATTATCATACTCTTGGGGCTTCCCTGGTAACTCAGCTATTAAAGAATCCACCTGGCAATGCAGAAGACCCCAGTCCTATCTCTGGGTTGGGAAGATCCTCTGGAGAAGGTATAGGCTACACACTCCAGTTTTCTTGGGCTTCCTGGGTGGTTCAAATGGTAAAGAATTCAAGTGCAATGAGGGAGACCTGGGTTCGATCCCTGGGTTGGGAAGATCCCATGGGGAAGGGAATGGCTACTCACTCCAGTATTCATGCTTGGAGAATTACACGGACAGAGGAACCTGGCAGGCTACAGTCCATGGGGTTGCGAGAGTTGGACACAACTTTAGCGACTAAATCACCACCATGCGCTATAGGTATGTCTAAAGGCAATAAAAGTCATTCTAGACCTGGGAAAGTTCAATCTCTTTTAAGCTTTTCATCTGTGAAATGGAGAGAGGACAAACCCTAAGCAGGTTTTATCCATATGTATTGTCATTCCTTTCATGTGTTGATAAGTCATTATTAACAATTGTGACAGATCTTCCTGCCTACTCCTTTTTTGGACTGCTAAAATTAGTAGGGCTTAGGGTACTGCCCTCTAAAACTTGATTAAAGTTTGATTGCCCTTTTCTAATGTAGCGCTTGATGTAGTTGAAGAAAGCCATGCTGTCCCTTTAGGGGTTTTAGTTTGTTTTTCCCTAATCTAAGCACTGGCTTAACTGATAACTCATCATCTTTACTAATTTATCTTGATTCATTTTTTTTTTTTTGGTACTGACTTTAATACCATATTATTTTAATAACCAGTGTATTGGACAGATCTGTGCTTGGATCCTTGCTTTGTTTCTTTTTAGCTTTGGCGCTAATAGACTCCAATCTACCTGAACTATATTAAGTATTAAATGATGTAACATATATTATGCATTTGGCAAACTGCCTAGTACATAGGAGGCCCCCTTTAGTGCTTGTTTATTGGATGGATAAAAATCCCAGGAAGTGTGTTAGAACCTTAAGAGTGGTTCAGTATAGGTAGAACATTGCAGACTCGGAAGGGATCCTGGGCAGTCTCACTAGATAATTGTGGCAGCAGAAAAGGTTGGAGAAGGGAGAAGCTGGAAATGTGTATATGTGATAAAGATTTGAACTAAGGCAAAAGCAGCGGAAATTAAGGGGAGATAGGTATAGAAGACATTTCTGTGATGGAGAGATGAGATAGAACTGCTGGATGTGGGAGGGAAGAGGAATCAAGGAAGGATAAAGCAGTTGTGTAGCTTGGACTAAGACGTAATACTATCTTTAACCAAGAGAAGGACAAGTTTGGAAGATGAGGTAATGATTTTGGCTTTAAAAATGTTGTATCTGTGTGGTACTTGGGGCATATCTGGTAGAAAAGTTTTATAGCTGCCTGTAAATACCTATCTGGAGTTTTTAGTTTAGTAGTCATCAGCTTATTAGTGACAGAAAATAGGTATGTTTGCTCATCGAAGCTATATTTAACAAGATGAAGAAGAAAAAAAAACTTGGGGGGACTGATGCTTTAAGGTTGAGCAGGAAAGGAAACTAAGAGTAGGGGGCAGGCAGTCTTTAAAAAGTCTTAAAAATTGTCAAGAAAGGGAAGTGGGGGAGAATGAATATTTACTGAGTATGCTGGAAAAAGCCTGTCACACTTTGTATTCTTAGAGACCTAGGTACTAACCAGGTGCAACCCTGCTGGCTTGTGAAATGTGAAACACTTGGGCTTAGGAGAAAGATCACTGAAGCTGAGAGAGAAAGGGCTTTAAAGGTAGAAGGGATTGGTCAGCAGTGCCTCATGATATAGGAAGGTCCAGTAAGGTGAGGATTCAAGATGCATGTCAATTTGACAATTAATAGATTAATGGTAATCAGTTGCTTCTCTTTCCTGAGGTCTTTGTCTCCTTATTGAAGAAACTTTACCTGATCGTATCTACTTCCCAGACACATGCATAGTATTATGATTGTCTTCTCTCTGCTTACTCTGTTCTGTTTTTCTGTCATTGCACTGTGCTTTTCACTACAAAACATTTTATAAACAGTGTTAGTAGCTCAGTCGTGTCTGACTCTTTGTGACCTCATGAACTGTAGCCTGCCAGACTCCTCTGTTCTTGGGATTCTCCAGGCAAGAATACTGGAGTGGGTAACCATTCCCTTCTCCAGGGGATCTTCCTGACCCAGGAATGAAACCTGAGTCTCCCACACTGCAGGCGATTTTTTACCATCTGAACAACTAAAGAAGCCCATATCCACAGGTAAATATATAAAATGTCAGGTAGTGAAAAAAAGTGATTTTTTTTCCCCCCAAAAGAGTAGAAGCTTGGTAAGATCAGGGTCTTTGATTTCATCTTGTTTGCCTAATTTCATCCCTGTTTGCATCCTATTTTCATATTTCATCCTGTTTTCATTCATTTCATATCTAATTTCATTCCTGTTTGCCTAATTCCTAGAACAGTTCCTGTCTCATCGAAGGTGCTCAATAAGTACTTGTTGAATCAACATATGTGTCTATTTGAATACAGTGTTTAGTCCTGATAAAGCTTGCCTGTATTTCAGATTGGGAGTGAATGAAACGTAGAGAGGAGTTAGTCAGTAAATGTAAGCCAGTGTTTCAAAAAATATGTTACGCAGGGTATTGGTCCTAAATAACTTTTAGGCACAGAAAGGATTTCTGTTAGGGAAATAACAGCATACTAAATCTCTCTCTCTCTCTTAAGACTGAGGAAGTTCTACTCTAAGAAAACCTGTTTGTTTAATCTAGCACTTTCCAAACATTTAACGATAAGCAAAGGATTTGAGCGTGATTGGTAGAGGTAGTGGAAATGACTAGTCAAGTTCAGACTGGATAGGAATGGAAGTACAGCCAGGAATGGGTTATCAGAAAAATGCAAGTCACTCTGAGATCAAGAAAGTGACCGAGAGGTAGATTGTAGAAGCCTGTAGTTAGAGCACTTGTGTATTTTCAGAGTCCAGAGGTGGAGCTTTCTAAGTTGTTTTAGCAATGGTTGTTTTTGCTGGAGTGCAGGTCACTAAAGTGGACGAAGGGTGAAGGCTGTGTGCTGAGTAGGTTAAGGGTGACTGTGAAATACTGAAATCTAGGATGAGCTGAAAGAGGAATAGCTTACAAGGTTTTAGAGATCATTGACCTGGAAGTAACTTGATTTTAAAAAAGGGTTGTGGGGGAAAGTAGTAAAGCAGCTGCCATGTACTTCAAAAGAGAGGTTTATTGAGATCTTTATTTTTATCGTTTATATTGGAGTATCGCTGATTAACCATGTTATGATAGTTTCAGGATAGCAAACGGCCTCAACCATACGTATGCATGTATCTGCACACTGCCCTCCCATCCATGCTGCTGAATAACATTGACCTGAGTTTCCTGTGTACATGTCAGTCCCAAAGGTTGGTTTCAGATAAGCAAGTGACCAGTGGTGAGGGGACAGGCATGTTACACAGAAGCCAGAACTGTTCTTAATTTATGAGAGTCTTGTTTTAGAAATGTTCCCTACTATTTCTTAAATGCATACATTTTAGAATGTTATAACTATTTTAGATAAAAGCATATTCTTTCATATCATCTATATAATAGTATTATATAAAGATGTCATTTCAAGCCTTATTATCATGCAGAGCAGATTTTGAAATTGTTCGATATAGTAAGTCATTACAGAATCAGCAGTGTGTTTAGGATAAATTTTGTAAGGAGAGGGTGGCTGCTTTAGAATATTAAGTACTTATTCACTTGGTTCCGTCCTTCAGTTTGACTGCTTCTTTCATCGGTGAGTTATCATCTCTCTCTGCTGTATTTTTGTAAGTCACACAGTTCTCTAGCTTTTGCCACTCAGGAGAGAGTAGCAGAGTTTGCCTCATGCCCTGGAGAGTAGTACTTTTTATTTTATTGCTTGTGAAGCATTTTCATGTATAACATCTCAGTTGATCCTCTTGAATTTTAAGGTAGATTGAGCAGATGTTATTTTCATTTAACAGATGTTAAACTTGAGGTTTCTTATGTGACTACTCATATATTTTCTTATAGTTCATTTAGTGAGAACTTTTCCATCAAGGAGAGAGACATCATGTTCTTTGCTCAAGGTCCTCGCAGATTCTCAATTCTGTGTAAAGACAAGTGGAAGTCACTTCCTCAACATCTTGCAGTTGGTCAGTCAATTTAATCATTCTTATTTATGACCAACTTTCTTTTTTAAATATAATGCCAGTAAGGGGAGGTGTCTTATTATCCATAGACTTTTAAGGGAGATTTTATTAAATAAATATGCTATATTTATTATGGTGTATTAGAGTTAGAAGGGGTGCTCCTAAGTCATTTAATCTTAACATCCTTATTTTATATAAGAGGAATGTGAGCTTTAGAGAGGTTTAATATCTTGCCCAGCAAGTCATAGTTCAAGGTGACAGAGCTGAGACTTGACTTAGATAATATGAGACAAATGCTAGTGCCTTTTCTATTGTAGAGAATAGTAGAACACTGCCGTTAGGACAAGCTGTGGCTTCGAGACTCTAACGCCTGAGCTGCTTATCATGACCTCTTGGTAGACCTTCTTTCCAGGGGATGTTGGCGCCAACGCACAGGACATATTTTGTGGATTATAGGGCTGTGCTCTAAAAGAGAAAACTAAATTTATATATATATATTTATTTTGAATAATGTAATGACTTTTCATTTTTTGAAATAATTTAAAATGTTTTCTCTTTAATGCTATTTCCTCTTTTTTATGCCTTTGGTGATAATAATTTTCTTTTTCTTTAAATACAATTTGAACTTGTTTGATGACTTGTAGGAATTAATCCCAGGGGTTGATTTTATGGTAGTATTCTTGTTGCCGCTATATTAAGTTTTAAGCTTTTGTATTAAAAAAATGGAAGAGGATTTGGTTCTTAGATATAGAACCAAAGAAGTAAATCATGTGGACTGTTGGCTTTATCAAGCAGTGATTGTGTATCTCTACCCTGTGTCACTATTGCGTGGTACATGCTTGGTAAGTAGTAGGGACTCAAGCAGGCACTCACATTATTTCCATGTGTTAACTGACTTTTCTCAACAGTTAATTTTCAACAGATTTTTCTTTGTTATCTATTTAACAAGGAAATACTAAAATAAACTTTGTAGCAAGTAGCATGTGGTACTGTTCAGCATTTTATATTGATACATTTTTAAATCATTGTTTGGAATTTAAAGGAAGACATGAAAACTATAAATAGGCAAGCAGTATGTGGTATCACTCTGACAGTCCTTATGAAGACATTCTAATCTTCATGTAACTAATGGATTCAGCTGCCAGCAACTGCCTCAGCTTTCTGGATAATTAATGGAATTAAGTGATCCAGATAAATGAAGTTGCTTTGATCTCCCTAAATAACCTAGGCTTTGGTACTAGAAAGGACAAATCAGGCAAAGCTTAGCTAAGCTTTTGTACTGTTCACAGCGTAACTGCCACCGTACAGGCATTGACTTCCATCTGAAATGACAAATAGTCACTCTCTGCCACTGAAATAGGGCAGAGGAACACCTGAAGTATGCAAGAACAAAGCGTTCTTCTGTTACTGTTTGATTGTCTTCCCACCAATGTCTGTTTTGATTCTCCCGATAAGTTTTGTGTGGACTCAATAAGTGCCTTGCAACAACATATATATGAAGTCAATAACTGTACTTTTTTCATGAGTTTATTTGTCACTTCTAAAAGATAATGATTCTCTGATAAAAAAAAAAATTTAACCATCAGTAAAATCAGTTCAGTTCAGTCTCTCAGTCATGTCTGACTCTTTGCGACCCCATGGACTGCAGCACGCCAGGCCTCCCTGTCCATCACCAGCTCTTGGAGCTTGCTCAAACTCACATCCATCGACTTGGTGATGCCATCCAACTGTCTTATCCTCTGTCGTCCCCTTCTCTTCCCGCCTTCAGTCTTTCCCAGCATCAGGGTTTTTTTTTTTTTTTTTTTTTTCCAGTGAGTCAGTTCTTTGCATCAGGTGGCCAGAGTATTGGAGTTTCAGCTTCAGCATCAGTCCTTCCAAAGAATATTCAGGACTGATCTCCTTTAGGATGGACTGGTTTGATTTCCTTGCTGTCCAAGGGGATCTCAAGAGTCTTCTCCAACACCACAGTTCAAAAGCATCAGTTCTTTAGCACTCAGCTTTCTTTATGGTCCAACTCTCACATCCATACACGACTACTGGAAAAAACCATAGTTTTGACTAGATGGACCTTTGTTGGCAAAGTAATGTCTCTACTTTTTAATATGCTGTCTAGGTTGGTCATAGCTTTTCTTCCAAGGAGCAAGTGTCTTTTAATTTCATGGCTGTAGTCACCATCTGCAGTGTTTTTGGATCCCCCCGAAATAAAGTCTGTCACTGTTTCCATTGTTTCCCCATCTGTTTGCCATGAAGTGATGGGACCAGATGCCATGATCTTAGTTTTTTGAATGTTGAGTTTTAACCCAGCTTTTTCACTCTCCTCTTTCATTTTCATCAAGAGGCTCTTTAGTTTTCTTTGCTTCCTGCCATAAGGGTGGTGTCATCTGTGTATTTGTGGTTATTGATATTTCTCCCAGCAATCTTCATTCCAGCTTATGCTTCATCTAGCCCGGTCTTTCGCATGATGTACTCTGCATATAAGTTAAATAAGCACGGTGACAATATATAGCCTTGACATATTGCTTTCCCAATTCAGTAGAAAATATGGTAAGGATACTATTTTAATGAAATGAAAATTACATTTTAATGAAAATTACAGATATAGAAATAAATTTAGGTGTGGTGTTTGGCTAGAAAATAAAATGACAAATTGACTTAGTTATGTAGATCCCAGTGCAGTGTGTGTGTGTGTGTGTGTGTGTATGATGAAATTTGTTATGTGAAAGTACATGAAAGATGCATTATGATAACTTGATTTTGTGAAAGTTGAAGAAATTTCTTTGTTTAATGAATTGTGTAAGATTCATTAATGTCCGATTATCTCAATTTGGTGGTCCAGTGAATCTTAATATTGTGTGTATGAACAAATGAACAGTTCACATAATGCATAGTAACTAGATGATCTTTTCCTTAAAGCATAATACTTCTGAGTTTGGTGGGGACAACATTCTTTTTATTTTAGACTCCCTAATCATATTAGGAAGCCACCTCACTAATCTCCAGTATTGTTTCTGCCTTTTTTTTTTAGTTTAAAACTATTATATTGTGGAAAAATAGACATAACATAAAATTTACAGTTTTAACCATTTTTAAGTGTACGACTCAGTTGTATTAAGTACATCTGCATTGCTGTGCAGCCATCATTACTGTCCATCCCCAGAATGGCCTCATCATCCAAATAGTAGCATCTGTTTTCTTATTTTCCTTCCAGTTTTGTATATGTAATTGACATACAGCACTGTGTAAGGGATACAGGATAATGATTTGACTTACATTTATCATAAAATGATTACCACAGTAAATTTAGTGAACATCTCTCATCTTACATAGATACAAAATAACAGGAAAAGAACATTTTTTTTTTTTTCCCTTCTGGTGAGACACTCTCAGGATCCAATATCTTAACTTTCATATACAATATAGAACTGTTAATTATCTTTATCATATTGTCCATTACATCCCTAGTACTTATTTATAACTGGAAATTTGTACTTTCTGATGACCTTCATCCAGTTTCCCATCTTCCTTCATCCCCAATTCTGGTAACCACGCATTTGATCTCTTTTTCTATGAGTTTCTTTGGGAAGTATAAAATTATTGGGAAGTATAAAGTATTGGGAAGTATAAAGACTATAAAACTATTAATGTTCCTGGTGCAGAGTATAGTGATTTGATGCTTCTCTACATTTCAAAATGATCACCATAATAAGTTTAGTTACTGTCTGTCGTCATGCAAGATATTATATTATTGCTGACTGTATTTCCCATGCTGTACCTTTCATACCTGTGACTCATTTATTTTGTAACTGAAAGTTTGTATCCTTTAATTTCTCTCACCTATTTCCCACCCTTCCCCGCCTGCCCCCACCCCAGAAACCATCTGTTTGTTCTTTGTGTCTATGACTATGCCTGTTTTATAAGTTTGTTCATTTGTTTTGTTTTTTAGATTCTGTGTGTAAGTGAAAGTATACAGAATTTGTCTTATTTTACTTAGCATAGTACCCTCTAGACTCATCCATTTTGTCACAGGTGACAAGATTTCAGTATGAATACTGATTCAGTCTTGGGATATTGTATTTGTCCATATATCCATTTTATTGGCATTTAATTGTTCAGGGTAATCTCTTATTCTTTGTATTTCCATGGTGTTAAGTATAACATCTCCACTTCCATTTCTGATTTTTTAGTTTGAGCCCTCTTTTTTTCTTGCTGAGACTTGCTGAAGTTTTGTCAGTTTTTTTTATCTTTTCAAAGAACCAGCTTGTATTTTAATTGATTTTTAAAATCATTTTTAGTCTCTATTTAATTACTTCTCCTATTTTTTTATGATTTCTTTTCTGCTAATTTTTGAGTTTTGTTTTTCTTTCTCTAGTTCCTTTAGGTGCAAGATTAGGTTGTTTATTTGAGATTTTTCCTATTTCCTGAGATAGGTTTGTATTGCTATAAAGTTCCCTTGTAGAACTGCTTTTGCTGCAACTATAAATTTTGGATCATTGTGTTTTTTGTTTTCATTTGTCTCTAGATATTTTTGCTTTGGGATTTTTTCAGTGACCCATTAGTTGTTTAGTTCTATATATTTGTGTGTTTTTTTGACAGCTTTTTTCCCTTGTAGTTGATTCCTGGTCTCATGAAGTTTCTTGGTATGATTTCAGTCATAAATTCATGGAGACTTGTTTTGTGGCCTACCACAGAACAGCCACTCGTTATGTGGCTTGTCCTGGAGAATGTTCCATGTGCACTTGAAAAGAGGTGTATTCTGATGCTTTTGGATATAATATTCTATATATGTTAAGATCATTTGGTTTAAGGCCAGTGTTTCCTTATGAATTTTCTCTCTGAATGATATGTTCATTGATGTAGGTGGGGTGTTAAAGTCCCCTACTGTTATTGTGTTATTGTCCGTTTCTTTTTTATTTGTTTGTTAATATTTACTTTATGCATTTAGGTGTATCTGTTGAGTGCGTATATATTTACAATTGTTATAGCTTCTTAGATTGATCTCTTTATTAGGTAGAGTCCTACTTTGTCTTTTGTTACAGGCAGTGGTTTAAAGTCTGTTTTGTCTGATATAAGTCTGCTACTTAGGTTTTTTTCTAAATTTCTGTTTGTGTGGAATCCCTTTGTCCATCCCTTCCCTTTCAGTCTCTTTTCCTTTAGATCTTGATTGAGTCTCTTGAGCAGCACATATAAGGTCTTGTTTTTGTTTCCATTGAGCTGCCCCGTGTCTTTTGATTATAGCACTCTATGTCTGTATACATTTAATTGTTGATAGGTAGTATTCACTGACATTTTTGAGATTGTTTTCAGGTTTATTTTGTAGTTTTGCTTTTGTTGTTGTTCTTGTTTTCTTGTTTGGCTCTCTTTCCTTGTGATTTGATAACTTATTTCTAGTATTATGTTTAGATACAGGGTCCAACAGGACTGAAGCGACTTAGCAGCAGCAGCAGCAGCAGTAGTGGATTCCTTTCAGTGTTTTGTTTTTGTGTCTGTTATAGATTTTTTAGTTTGTGGTTTCAATAGCAATCTGTCTATGGTTATTTTAAGCTGATGTGATGTCCTCTTTAGTTTGAGTGTATTTTAACAATCCTGCATTTTTATTCCTCTTCTATGTTAAATGTTTTTGACATCATATTCTAGATCATTTGATTTTTATATTAACTACTTACTCTGTCTATGGAAGATATTACTAATTCTGTCCTTTAATCTTTCTACTGGCTTTATTAGTGGTTGGTCTGCCACCTTTACTGTGTATTTGCTTTTACCAGTGAGATTTTTCCTTCCCTAACTTTCATATTTCTAGGTGAGGCTTTTTGGTTAGAGAAGTTCATTTTCATTTCTTGTAGAGCTAGTTTTGTGGTACTGAACATTTTAACTTTGCTTGTCTGGAAAACTTTTTATCTTTCTTCAAGCCTGAATGATAGCTTTGCTGAGTAGAGTATTTTTGGTTGTAGATTTTTTTTTTTCCTTTCATCATTTTAAATGTATCATGACATTCCCTTCTGTTGTGCAGGATTTCTACTGAAAAGTCAATTTATGATCTTATGTAAGTTCCCATGTATGTAACTATTTACTTTTCCCTTGCTGCTGTTAACACTCTGTCTTTAATTTTAACCATTATAATTACACTGTTTTTTGGTGTGATCCATTTGGGTAGATTCTGTTTGGGGCTACTCTCTGTGTCTCCTGAACCTGGACGACTGTTTCCCTTCCCAGGTTAGGAAAGTTTTCAGCCGTTTGTCTTCTGATATGTTCTGTGCACCTCACTTCTTTTTGAACTCCCATAGTGCAAATGTTAGTAATTCTGATGTTGTCTCAAAGGTCTCTCAGACTGGCCTGATTTTTAAAATTCTTTCTGTTCAGCCTGAGTGATTTCTTCTACTCTCTCATCTTGCTGTTCCAGTCCTCTATATCGTCTTAATCTACTGTCGATTCCTTCCAGTGTGTTTTTTATTTCACTTAATTGCAGTCTTCAGCTCTGTTTCATTCTTCTTTGTGTTTTCTCTTTGTGAAACTTCTTGCTGTGTTTTGCCATTCTTCTCCCAAGTTCTTTGAGCATTTTTGTGATTGTTATGTTAAACTCTTTACTGGGTAAGTTCCTTAGCTCCACTTCCCTTAGTTCTTCTGGTCTTTTATCTTCCTCGTTTGTTTGAAACACACTCCTATGTCTCCTCATTTTGCCTAACTTGCTGTTTTTATTTCTGTTTATTTGGTAGGCTGGTTACATTTCTTGATCTTGTTGGAGTGTTCTTTTGTAGGAAAAGTTCTGTGCCTCCCAGCAGCTCACTCCTCTGGTCACCAGAACCTTATGTTTCGGAAGTGCCCCTATGTGGCCTCATAGGCCCTTCTGACATGGTGGGCTGACTGCTATGAGGGGTCTAGCTGGCACTGATGGTCCCTGGTCCAGTTGCTTGCTAGGCTTGGCCTCTGTGGATGCTGACTGCGCTGGTGGTAGGCCCAGGTTATGAGGTGGCTGTACCCTGGGCTTACAAGGCTAGTGCTGGTCCCCTGGTGGGCAGAGCTGGGTGAATCTGATGTGGCTGCCTGAAGCGGTTTCCCAGATGGTGTCAGCCCACAGATCTGTAGCTCTGGGGCCAGGGGCATCCAGTGGCCGATGCCTGGCTGTCCACCTGGCTGGTGGGTCAGGCCAGGTCCTGGAGTTGGTGCCAGCCCTCTGGTGGGTGGAGCTGGGTCTTGGGTTCTGTGGTGGGAGGGCTGGGTGCGTGGTAGGCAGGGGGAATCAGGGCAGCCGGCGGTCTCTGTCGGCCTGCTGTTGGGTGAAGCTGTGTCCCTGCAGCTAGCTGCTAGCCGGTGGGTCCCTGGGACTGTAACAGACTGTAACAGGTGGGCAGGGCTGAGTCCTGGCACTAATAAGCTAGAGTTGGGACTCCATCACGTTTTTTGCTGGCTTTAGCATTCCTCGTGGTAGAGGGAGCTCTAAGATATGGTTGCCACTGAGTCCCGATTGCCTGCTTCTCTCTGGGAGGCTCTCCAAGATGAGCATGTGCGCCTGCCCAAGACAGTTTAAAATGACTGCTTCTGCCCTATGTTTTGGAGAATGCAGATTTTGTGTGAGTTCTTTAACAATGGAGTCTCTGTTTCCTGCAGCCCTCTCGGTCCCTTGAAAGTTAGCCCCCAGCCTTCAAAGCTAAACATTCTTGGGTCTCATCTTCCCGTTGCAGGACTGTCTGGGTTGAGGAGTCCAGTGTGGGGCTTGGACTCCTTGCTCCTTGGGGAGAACCTCTGCAGTTGTGATTATTCTTGTGTGGTGGGTAGCCTACCTGAGGGTATGGGTCTGGACTGCACCGTGTCCCCACCTCTCCTGCCTGTCTCATTATAGTTCCTTCTTTTATCTTTAGTTGTGGAAGATTGTTGCTACTAGTCTTCAGGTTTTCATGATACCTGCTCCGTAAATAGTTGTAATTTTGTTGTGGTCATGGAAGGAGGTAAACTCAGGATTTTCCTACTCATCTTCTCTAGCCCACTGTAGCCACCAATGTTATTTTTTAATGCTTTGATGATAAGTAATATATATTAATCTTCAGATAAATTTTATTTTTAAACTTTAGTAATTTACAATAGAGACAGCCTGTATTTAATTAAGAAACTATGGCAAATTAATTTGGTTAAAATAGAACAAAACCAGTTTCAGCAGTATTAGTTTGTTTCTTTTTAAATTATAAATTCTGTGTTCGGTATTTGCCTTTTGACCACTGATAACTTTAAGTCTTGTGCATTTTAATTGGTAAAGTTGCTTATCTCAAAGTAATACAAGAGATTTTCACAAGAACTGACCACTTATATTGGAGAAGGAAATGGCAACCCACTCCAGTATTCTTGCCTAGAGAATCCTGTGGACAGAGGAGCCTGGAGGGCTGCTGTCGATAGGGTCGCACAGAGTCGGATACGACTGAAGCGACTTAGCATGCATGCATGCATTGGAGGAGAAGGAAATGGCAACCCACTCCAGTGTTCTTGCCTGGAGAATCCCAGGGACAGAGGAGCCTGGTGGGCTGCTGTCCATGGGGTCACACAGAGTTGGACACAAGTGCTAAGTCGGAAGTGACTTAGCAGCAGCAGCAACAGACCACTTATATATGAAATTAAGTAAAGACTAAAATGTAGACATTTCACAATAAGAGCCACTGAATATTTTGACTACATTCTTTTCTGTTCTAGAAAATGGAAGTGTCCAAGTTGGAGAATTGTTACCTTGCAAGATTTGTGGAAGAACATTCTTTCCAGTGGCATTGGTGAGTACCTTTTTCCTTTGTTGTTTGATAGAGCTTTAGTGGTTTAATACTTCAGAACAGTGGCAAGATATATAAAGAGATACTGGCTAATGTTCTTTGCTCAAGAGTACCAGTTCCATCTATTCATTCTTGCAGAGTATTCTCTTTGCTTCAGAGATTGATTGGTCTTCAAAACTCCTCTGTTAGGGTATTAAAGTATTCCTTCCCTTGTGGGACTGCTAATGAAACCAAAACAAAAAACTTTTAGTAATACTCTTAAAAATAACATATTTAAAGAAGCAGAAGGATATGATGTTTTGGATTTGCTTTAAACCTCAGGAAAAAAGGTGGGGCTTGAGATAGATGAAATAAGATTGTTAAAATGTTGGTAATTATTGAGGCAGGGGATCAGTAAATGGAGCTAATTATACCATTTTATTTTTTTAATTTATTTTTTATTTTTTTTTATTAGTTGGAGGCTAATTACTTCACAGCATTTCAGTGGGTTTTGTCATACATTGACATGAATCAGCCATGGAGTTACATGTATTCCCCATCTCGATCCCCCCTCCCACCTCCCTCTCCACCCGATTCCTCTGGGTCTTCCCAGTGCACCTGGCCCGAGCATTTGACCATGCATCCCACCTGGGCTGGTGATCTGTTTCACCGTAGATAATATACATGCTGTTCTTTCAAAACATCCCACCCTCACCTTCTCCCACAGAGTTCAAAAGTCTGTTCTAGAGTACTTCTGTGTCTCTTTTTCTGTTTTGCATATAGGGTTATTGTTACCATTTTTCTAAATTCCATATATATGCGTTAATATGCTATAATGTTCTTTATCTTTCTGGCTTACTTCACCCTGTTTAATGGACTCTAGTTTCATCCATCTCATTAGAACTGATTCAAATGAATTCTTTTTAACGGCTGAGTAATATTCCATGGTGTATATGTACCACAGCTTCCTTATCCATTCATCTGCTGATGGGCATCTAGGTTGCTTCCATGTCCTGGCTATTATAAACAGTGCTGCGATGAACATTGGGGTGCACGTGTCTCTTTCAGATCTGGTGTCCTCAGTGTGTATGCCCAGAAGTGGGATTGCTGGGTCATATGGCAGTTCTATTTCCAGTTTTTTAAGAAATCTCTACACTGTTTTCCATAGTGGCTGTACTAGTTTGCGTTCCCAATTATACCATTTTATCAGTTCTTATGTATGCTTGAAATATTCCAAAGAAAAAGTATTTTTTCTTTTTTTTTTTCTTTTCTTTTCTCAGAAAAAGTATTTTAATTAAAACTGTTCCTAAAATATATTATGCATTCTTTAGAATGCAAATACATTTGTATGCAAATACAAATAGAAGCACACCTTACATTAAAATAAAATATCTAGCTAAATAGCGAATAAGAAGAAAACAGTATATCTTATATATTCTGTTTTAAGTTCAAGTATAAATAGGTATTTATGAATATTTTCATTTAAAATAAAGATTTTTCTTTGTGTATAAATCTGCTGTTTAGATTTCTGTCACATTTTATTTTACATCCTTACTGTTTCCAGTTTTTCTTTAAAGAAGTGAGAAGGAATTAATGATCCAAAATGGCCACCTGACTACAGCCTTCTCTTAAGTATTAACAGCTTTTTAATCCTTTCTTGCCCATACTTACTTAAGTAACTTTTGTTGTAACTTAAGTAACGTTTATTGTCATTGAGCCACTGTTTTTCAAACCATTTTCAAAGCTTTAAGCTGAGTTTTCACAGGGGGATATATCTTTTTTGGTGCTCATTTGTTTAATATTTAATCACTGTCAGTTTGTATAATATATCAGTTTTTGGAGTAGGTGCTACATTCTTTTGATATATACTACTCAGTATGAGGACAGCCATTTCTAGAAAGTTGCCTGTTAACCATGCTTTTTTTTTTTTAATATTTAAGAAATTTTATTTTAATAGTTATAATTTTTGCATTTGTCAGAATGAAATCTGAAAACAAGTATGTTTTACAAGTATGTAAAACAATTGAATATTGATTTTGTATTGAAAATATTAGCAGTTCTGTAACATGGAATCAGATAGTTCTTTTTCTGGTTCTCCTAGATAAAGCTTAGTATTTCCAACTTGTTCATTGTTTATCAAAATAGAAAAGAAAACAGTGCCTTGAGTATCCTCTGTGTTGTTAGTCAACATGTTTTATTTAGGGGAAGTATTATTATTTATCCAGTTAATTTGAGATCAGTTAAGAGAGCTTCCATTGTAATGGCTGTGAATAAGTTGGAAACCATATTTTTATAAAATTGCACATACAAAGAACTGTAGGAATGAAACACGAGATAGCACAAGAAAAATCCTTGGTAAAAATAAGGTAGAAAATTTCAGTTCCAGAAACGGGGAGAAGATGGCTGTGGGTAAAGACAGAAACATGACCACCTGGTCTTGGGCTGTGTTAACAAACTGCTGTCACATGAGCTGAGTAGAGTGATCCAAAGTGGTGTTATTACGTTAGATTTTGTAATCCTAAGGCTAAAACGTTTTCCATTTACATTCCTTTTTCTAGTATCTATTTTCAGGTATTTAGTAATAAAGATATAACTTTTTTGCCCCCACTTAAATAGCTGTGTCTTACATGCATTGGCTTCCTTATTCTTAGCAGTGTGAAAACCAGGAGAATGTTAAATAACTTGCAATAAAATTTTGGGAGAATATTTATATTTTCTTGTTGTGAGAAAGATAACTTATAGCTTGTTTATATATATATGTTTAGCTATTTAGTTAAAGCAAGCAATGTCTTATTTATGCCTTATTATTATTGAAGAGTTGACTCACTGGAAAAGACCCTGATGCTGGGAGGGATTGGGGGCAGGAGGAGAAGGGGACGACAGAGGATGAGATGGCTGGATGGCATCACTGACTCAATGGACATGAGTTTGGGTGTACTCTGGGAGTTGGTGATGGACAGGGAGGCCTGGCGTGCTGCGATTCATGGGGTTGCAAAGAGTCAGGCACAACTGAGCGACTGAAGTGAACTGATTATTTATCTTCAGGTTTTAAAGTGGTCTCTAATGACAATTAAAATTTTATAGTCTTTTTGTAGAAAAGAAAATGATATGTTGTATTTCTTTATTTGAACAGAAAAAACATGGACCTATTTGCCAGAAAACTGCCACTAAAAAACGGAAGACTTTTGATTCAAGCAGACAAAGAGCTGAAGGAACTGATATTCCAACAGTAAAACCTCTTAAACCTAGGGTAATTCTATGACCTTTTGAATAGTATAAACCTTGCTGCTATGTGTAATGAAATAAATTAATTATCTGTTATGCTAAGATTGAAGAGTAAGCAGAATTCTATGTCATGTTCTCAGTTTAGAAGTTATCATAAACTTGTTTACTTTGAATTTCAGCAAAAGGGGGACCGAAGTACTCTCCAACTACAGTGAGGTTTTTGTAGCACTGGAGAGTCAGTTCCTGAGCTATAGGCTGGAAATAACTGAAAAGTCTTCACATGTTCTTTGTAACTCATTGTTCATTACTTGGCTTTAGTTTGTGTCTCTGTTCCTAGTAGTGTAATCCATGTAGTATATAAAAGGAAAGCTATTAGTTACAAATGCTTTAGCCTAATAAGTATTATCTTGATTGATTTTTTAGCATTTGTGATCTTAGTATGCCTTCCGGGGAGAAGTTTTATCCATTGCTCAACTGTTCACAAATTGACCACTGTCAGCTTACTTTCTTCTTTGTAACAAAGCAAGGAATCTCCTATGCTAGCTAATCTCTCCTTAATACCACCTGTCATGATATTTTATTTGCTAAGAATAAATCACATAAATACTTAGACATGTTTTTAAAGAGGCATTTTAGTGCAGTAGTCAAAATTTGAGTGCCTGATTTATATGTTTTTTAAACAAACTGTTTTCAGTAGTAATAGCTTTTCCCAGTGGTACAGGAAAGCATTTCTCTATGGGACAGTTAATCGTACTAGTAAAGTCCTTTGATAATAAAAAAGAAGTCAGTTCATCTTTGTTTTTCAGTCTATGAATATTTAAGGGGAGGATGGAGACGCTTGGACAAGGTGCATACATTATTTAGTTTTCCCTGGTAACCTGTCAGATATGTGATTATGTTAACTTTAATTAGCCTACATAAACTAACCAAATCTTTGGAGGCAGTATAAAGTAGTGAGTTTGAAAGCTGGCTCAGCAGTCAGACTGCCTGGATTTACCCCTGGCTCTGCTACTCTGTTGTAATGGGCGAGTTACTTAATCTATACTTCTGTTTTCTGTAAAATGGTGATAGTAATTATCTGTCTTCTGGAATTATTAGGGGAATTACATTAAGTTTATCCATGGTGATCTCTCAGTAATTTTTTTTTTTTTATTAGAAGGCAGTTTTTTTACAGTGTTGTGTTGGTTTCTGCCATACAGCAACACAAATCAGCCATAGTGTGTGTGTGTGTATATCCCCTCACTCCGGAGTCTCCCCTCCCCACAGGCTGGGCTCTCTGTGTTATAAAGCAGCTTCCCACTAGCTATCTGCTTTAACATGGTAGTCTATATACGTCAGTGCTACTCTCTCAGTTCGTCCCATCCTCTTTCCCCTACTGTGTCCACAAGTCTGTGGTCTATTCCTGCCCTGCAAATTGGTTCATCAATACCATTTTTCTAGATTCCATGTGTGTGTTAATATGGGATGTTTGTTTTTCTCTTTCTGACTTGACTCCATGTAAAACAGACTTTAGGTTCATCCACCTCAGTTCAGCTGACTCACATTCATTCTTTTTTGGGGGGCTGAGTAGTATTTCATTGTATGTATATACCACAGCTTCTTTATCCATTCATCTATAGATGGACATCAGGTTATTTCTTTAAAGAGAAAGTTTGTATACTTTAAAAAACTTAATCTTTAAGAAAAAGCCAAGTAAAAACTTACTTTACAATAAGTAGTTTTATTTTCTTGCTCCTTAAAATGTGGTCCATAGAGCAGTAATAGCAGCACTGTTTTGGAAATTTGTTAAAAATGCAGAGTCTCAGTTTCCTCCCAGACATACTAAATTTGAGTCTGCTTGTTAACAAAATATTTGAATGAGTCATATGCATATTAATTGGAGAAACGGTATATTAGAAGATTTTAAACATTGTAGTGTGGGCTTCCCAGGCACAGTGATAAAGAATCCTCCTGTCAGTGCAATAGATGCAGGAGATGTAGGTTCCATCCCGGTCGGGAAGATCTCCTGGAGGAGTAAGTGGCAACCCACTCCAGTATTTTTGCCTGGAGAATCCCATGAACACAGCAGCTTGGCATGCAACAGTCCATGAGGTCAAGAGTCAGATGCAGCTGAGCACACACAAATGTCATGGTGAGGTTCTCAATACAAAAATCACAAGCAGAGTGGAGCAAAGCGAATACAAACTCCCATTTTTGGAGAAATTCAGGCGTACTCCAGGGACTACAAACTAAATATGTCTCTTCCTCCTCTCAAAGTCGCTTTGTCGTGTCTGTAGCCATTCTTTCTCTGGGGGATCTTTGCAGCCCAGGGATCAAACCCGGGTCTCCCACATTGTAGGCAGTTTCTTGACTGAGCCCCAAGGATATGTCAGAGCTGCCCAAAGAAACCGAGATGCAGGAGAAGCTCCCACAGTAGGAGAGCAGGAAGTTGCTGGGGCACCCGTGGCCTGGAATCTGAGGACCTGCCGCCTTACAGATGAGCGGTCTCCTCACCCTTAAAGGCGACTCCTTAAAGATGAGGGTTCTTATCTGAAAGTTCATATCCCTTGTTTATCACAGCAGAGGCAGGAACTGGGGTGAGCTGCAGGAACTTGGAATGAGCTGAAAGTGGAATGAGCCTGTCTGAAATTGGACAAAAGCCAGGAGGGAGGAAGTGGGAAGAGGCACCGAGATTTGAAGAGGTCCAGAGCAGAGGCTCTCAGAAAGAACTAATGGAAAAGATAATACCCTTTCTGAAGGTGACGGGGCCACTTTAAAGTGTCCTGTTTTTGAAGTGATTAGTGTAAGAATTGAGGGGCCTCCTGGACATGTGTTGTTTTAGAGAAGCAGAAGAGGAATGTCTGTGTAATCATTTTTGTTGCTTTTGTAATGACTAGTTGGAAAGTTGTTTTCTTGTTTTCTGTTTTTTGAAAGAATTTTTAAAAGATTGGTGCTTTTTCTTCCTTAAATGTCCTCATGTATTTAACAGTAAAGGCAGCCATCTAGGCCAGGAGTTTCCTTTCTGGTTCTTTTAATAATAGATTCATTAAAAAGAAATAAAAGGCTATCATTGTTGTAATGGGATGTAATGTTAATATGCAGAAAGGTTTCATATTTCAACAAACAACTCATTGAAATATAAAAATGATTAAAAGATTCTTACAAAAGAAAAGCACAAAATATATTTAGGAATTAGTCACTCAGCTGTGTCTGGCTCTTTGTGACCCCAAGGACTGGGGCTCACCAGGCTCCTGTGTCCACAGAATCCTCCAGGCAAGAATACTGGAGTGGATTGCCGTTCCCTTCTCCAGTTTAGGAATAAACCTTATAGTAACAAAGGTGGAAAACTTTCACAAAGAATACGTTAAAAAACTACTGAAAGACCCAAACAAACATGTTTTGTAATGGAAATATATCACATTCTTAGATAAGTAAATCTCAGCTAAATAGAGATTTTAAGTTGTGTATGAATGGAATGTTTAATTTTTCCAGTTAAAATGCAGTTTTAAAAAACATGCTGACTCTAAATTTCAACTGGAAAAATACACATATAAGAATAACCAGAAAATATTGAAAGAGAAGCAGAATAAAGTAGAGTTAACCTTTGTTGTTTAGTCGCTCAGTTGTGTCCAACTCTTGCAACTCTTCCAAGTGTCATGGACTGTAGCCTGCCAGGCTTCTCTGTCCATGGGATTTCCCAGGCAAGAATACTGGAGTGGGTTGCTGTTCCTTCTCTAGGGGCTCTTCCCGATCCAGGGATTGAACTTCGTCTCCTATGTCTCCTGCATTGGCAAGCGAGTTCTTTACCACTGAGCCACCAAGGAAGTCTTTACTGAATATTAAAATATTATAAAATCTCAATATTTAAAACATGAGTATTGACACATGTAGTCGAAAGTGGAACACAGAGTTCAGAAACAGACCCAAATGCCAAAGAGACTATGATAAAGGTGTTGTCTCAGTTCAGTAGGCAGAAAGTCAATAAAGGATGGTGAGGCAGCTGCATGGCTATGTTAGAAAACGAAAAATAAAGTTGAGTCCATATGTCACTCCATACATGAGGATAAATTCCAAATGAATAAAAGATTACAAATCTTAAAAATGAATCCATGAGAGGACTAGGTAGAAACATGGGAAATTTTTATTTTACCTTGGTGTGAGGTTTGACCTTGCTAAGTGACTACAAATATGGAGACAATAAAAGAAAAAGCAAGTTCAACTGCATTTAAAAAATAATTCTGCATATCAGAGGACACTTAGACAAGGTTAAAAGAGATATATTGTGGGGGATGGGTGAGGCTAGTCTATAAAAAAAAATTACTTGAAGTTGTTAAAAACAGAAAAAAGGCCAATAACCCAATAGATGTGTTGACCAGGCTTTATAAACACACCACAGAAAAGGCAATACAAATGATTCTTGATGATACAAGAAGATGTTCGTTTTCACTCATTATAGGGAAAAAGCCAGATAAAAACTACAGAAAGAACTGTTTTTCACCTCTCTTATCAGTTAAAAAAAACACGAAGTTTCAGCATCATACAGTGTTGGAGAAAGTATGGGAGAATAGGGAAGTACACCCTTAGTGGTGGGTTAAATGTTTCTAACTGACAGGCAGTTTAGCGGTGTCTGACACAATTTACAGTTGTATTTAAAAATTGCATGTAAATACAGTTGCCTAAAGTTTCTTTTTGAAATTATAACTTTGGGAAGAAGATCATTTAAGGATCCTGATAAGAGAACACTTAAAATATTTCCTTGAGTTTTGTTTTAATATATTAAAAACTGTTTCTGAAAGCTAGTTTTTGTTTTGTTTTGTTTTTTTAATTTGTTTACAGCCTGAACCACCAAAGAAACCATCTAATTGGAGAAGAAAGCATGAAGAGTTCATTGCCACAATAAGAGCGGCTAAAGGCCTTGGTCAAGTGCTGAAAGAGGGTGGCAAACTTCCCCCACCTCCTCCACCGTCTTATGATCCTGGTATATGGCGTATTTTGACGGAAAGTGTTCATATGGGGATAAAATACTGATCGTATTGATAGAGTTATTATAAATTTTAAGATATTACTAAACTTAGTTTATAATAATTGAACTTGATGAAGCATAATCTTGGTAAGTTTCCTGTAAAATAATGGTGACAGTCCAGGCATTTAGGCTTATAAAGACACGGCAGTGTTGAACATAGAAATGCATCATATTTTTATGTCAGTACTTTTATTTAAACTTTTTCTCTCAGTACTTTTGTAAGGCATTTAATATAATTTAAGAATTATTGTAGTAGTGTAGTGTTAGTCGCTTAGTCGTGTCCGACTCTTTCCAGCCACAAGAACTGGAGCCCACCAGGCTCCTCTGTCCATGGGATTCTTCAGGCAAGAATGCTGGAGTGGGTGGCCATTTAGTATTTAATATAATTTAAAAATCATTGTAGTAACTATTATATGTTCCAGGAAAACATTTTAATCATGCATATTGTCAATTGAAATGTGGTGATTCAGTAAGATTCAGATAGTTACGTTGCTTAGTTCTTTGGTATCATCTCATCTAGAAAGGGGAATTAAATAATAATTTTGCTTCTAAAAATGTATTATTCTAGTGGGATAACCACCATATAAACAGATATTACTGAATTTGCCCTAAATTCATGTATTTTTATATTTCCTTCATTTGGTGGGTAAAAGTTGCTTGTTTATCCTTACCAAAAGCAAGGCAAGATGCTGGCAAGATGCTATGAGATAATTGAGATACTGAAAGATTTAAAATAGCACCATTGACATTTTGCCATTGGGTACAGAGTAGCCTCAAGAAGTAGTTATTTTAATATAGCAAGTTAGCTGCTTTAAAATTGTGTTAGTATTCTAGATTGGGATTAGTTTGTTAGCAAAGGGAAAGTTAGAATGATCCTTTATAACAATTTATTGTAGAAGGGAGGTTGATAAATCATTTGTATAAAGGGCCAATAGTTAATCTCTTAGGTTACCACAGCCATTAGGTCTCTGTTGCAGCTCTTCCTTTCTGCCACCGTTTCTAGAAGTCAGCCACAGAAAATATGTAAATGGCTGTGTTTCAATAAAATTTTATGAAAACATGTTGCAGGCAAGCTGGATTTGGGCCATGGGTCCTCGTTTGCCAATTCTGTCTGAGCCTTAGTAATTAACTTTAATGCTTTGAATATCTCTGGAATGTTCCATCTGGGTATGAGTCTCTTCTATTTCTACCTTAATTTTCTCCATGAAGTTGAATTCTCTCTTTGTTTTAGAGGTGTTTGTATATTGTATCTGATTCAACATAGGTATATTTCTCATGTTTGCATAAGTCAGAGAGAGAGAGAGAGAGACAGTTCTTCAGGATATGTTGAACTTTAGAGAATTTTTTTATCTCTTAGCCCTAACAAAACAACTTCTTTGTTATTAGAGGTTTTAGATGTATTTCACTAGTTAGCAGGACACATTTCTGAGCTTTAGATAATTGTAAATTCTAAAAGGCAAACTTCATCTCAAAAAGTAAACCTGTTGAAATAAATTGATTTTTTTGTGACCTTGCTAAGTTGTTATGTTTATTTCTTCTTGATATCTCATAGATTTGAAATCTTTTGCAGTGTTACAAAATTTGATTTTTTCTGGGATAACTTTATTTAATTTTATAAAAAATTTTGTTTATAGTGTGCATTACATTTGGGAATCCCTGGTGGCTCAGAGGGTAAAGCGTTTGCCGGCAATGCGGGAGACCAGGGTTTGATCCCTGGGTTGGGAATATCCCCTGGAGAAGGAAATGGCAACCCACTCCAGTATTCTTGCCTGCAAAATTCCATGGATGAAGGAGCCTGGTAGGCTACAGTCCATGGGGTCGCAAAGAGTTGGACACAACTGAGCGACTTCAATTTCACTTTCACATTTGGGAAGCATATTTAATCTTTGAAGCATTTGCAGTTTCTTAAACTTGAATTAATTATGTTAATGAGATATATTTTTATCACTTCTTCCATCTGTTGGGACCTCTAAAGAAAATAAAACTCTATAAAGTCTTTTACACTATTTCTTGACAGCTTTTATCTAACCAAAATTAAAGATTTTAACAGATGAGCCCAGTTTTTAAAGTATATGTTTAATGTAATGTGTTATTAATAATTAACCTAGTCTACCATATAAAAAAATATCTGTTTGATGAAAAGATATGGTATTATAGAGGCAAAAATGAATGAACATTTTTCCTTATTTTTTTATAGTGAGGTTTTATTGTTTTTCAGCCCTCAAATTTGATTCTAAGCTGGAAGAATATTGTGATTTAGCATATGCTAGCAGACTTTTTTTCTTAAATGTCTTTACTAACTTCCTATAAGTCAGGTTGTGTGGTTATAAAGAAACGAGTTTTTGCTTCGCAAACATTGTTTATATGTCTTAAGTTACTGTTTATAAAACTTATAATTCTTTATGTCTCATTTCAAGTATTTTATTACTAATCTGTTTCTTTTTTCTGTTTTAGACTATATTCAGTGTCCATATTGCCAGAGAAGATTTAACGAAAATGCAGCTGATAGACATATAAATTTCTGTAAAGAACAGGCAGCACGTATTAGTAATAAAGGCAAATTTTCTACTGATACCAAAGGAAAATCAACTTCTCGGACACAGGTAATCATTGTAATCAGTCCTGCAAATAAATAATGAGGTGATTTAAGTTCATGGTTTTGTGTTTGTTCTTTACAGAACTTTTAACTACAGTTTTCTCACCTGCTAAAATTTATATATTAATGTTCAAGGATTTAGTAAGAAATTTGAATGGCTATGTGAGAACAAAATTTGAAGTAGACTTGGGTTAGTAAAGACTTGAAAAACATACAGATTAAAAGAGGTATTAGGGAAAAAGAAAGGGTTAAAAATTGGTATAGTAGATTCAGAGGAAACTAGAGGGGTTAGATGAGTGAGAAATTGGCAATAAAAATTCATGTTTGAAAATCATGTGAATAATGAATATTTTCATGTGATATGAGTAATATTTCATGTGAAATGAGTAACACATTTCAGGAAATGAAAGCATAGGTGCACATCCAGACCTCTACTTTTGAACTTTTAGGCAAAAGTGATGTTAATATGTGTAAACCTTTATTTCTTCACCTGTGAAGTAATCTGGATAACTATTGTGAGAAACAAATGAAATGATGTATGTGAAAGCAGTTAGAGAACCATAAATCATAAGAGAATTTTGTAATGTGTACTTTATTTTTGCACTACTGTTGTTTTTCTTTAAGTATATTGTTATGTAAAAACTTTGACAGTATTATACTTCTAAGCAAATTTTATTTTTCACAAAGCTTTCGTTTGTTAACTTTTTTTTTTGGACTGTAAATTTAGCAAGTGGTAATAATCAAATTCACTTGTTACTTATGAATAAAATATTGGATTAAAAGATCCCATTGCAATTGAGACCTCCTTGAGAGAATCCTGCTATTGAATTTCTGTAAATATTATTGGAAATAGAGCATATGATTATCATCATCATTGTGGAGAAAGAACAGCAAAGAAAACTCATTTTGAAGAATTTCCAAAACAGATGGCAAACAAAGCTTATGTTTTAAACAATTTAAGAACACCCAAAAAGATTTTTAAGAATAAAATAATAGAGCAAAGGAAATAAAATAGGATGTGTATATTTCAACAGTGTGGTGCCAAATGATTCATAAATGTAAAATCCAGCTAGTTTTTAGTTCCCACCTTAAATTTTCAGTTCTGATTCCATGCCCAGTGATGTATATTTATTTCAGTCTAATTCCATAATTTCTCATTGTGTTCATTCGTTTTTGAGTAATACTGTAGCAAGTACTGGATCTATATTAGTAAACTAAGTAGAATACTTTTCCTAAAGATGCTTAGGAAAAGCTTATGCTCCCCTTATCATATTTAGCGACTATAATCTGGTCTTATTGCAGCCCACTACAAATACAGTAAAGATCAGGTTTTTGTAGTTAAAAAAAAGTTCTACCATTCAGTTAAGCTTTCATAATTCTTCATTAGGAATTTTATCAAGTTCAAGCATGGTTGTATTAAAGTAGACCCATGAAATGCCATGGCATAGCAGACCAAAAAATGTCATGTAATATATGCTAAGTTATGTATTGTTATTTTAAAAGAACAAATTAAATAACCCATGCATAATTTAGATCCTGCATCAGATTAGGTTAGGCTGAGTTACCTTATGCGTTTCAAGCAACACAGTAAGTATTTTGTGTTTAGGAATTTTCAGTATTCTGATTGATTCTTACTTACCCTACTTATTCTAAAGTAGTGAACTTTTAAGTCTGAAAATGTGCCATTCAATTGTTAATAGTGTTTTCTGATTATTAAAGGGCTTTCTATTCTCTGTGGAAAATTAAGTATACATGTATATATTTTTAAAGTTATCACCATAGTTAATATTTTAAATATTTATCACTAAGCTCTTAGTTTTTACAGTACTTGTACTCTGACTTTTTTCTTATAGTTTTCCCCAGTTATTTTTTTTTTTGGTAAATTATATGCAGAAAAAAATGCACAGCACATAAATTCAAGTGTAACCACAGGAACATTGAGAAATAGACTATTCTTAGTGTTACAGAAGCCTCACTGCACTGTTTCAGTCCCAGTATGTAATGTTCTCCCACTCTCAGCCCCAAGCATCTTGAAGTAGTCATTACTTTGATTTTACATACAATCAATTTTTGCCTTTATTTATAGTCTCCAGACCATGATGATATTTTTATCTATGATAGCTTTATAAATACTTTTCTTAAAGTATAGTTGGTTTTCAGCTTGTAGCTCATCCAGCCCGGGATTTCTCATGATGTGCTCATTTCTCATGATGTAGGTTAAACAAACAGGGTGACAGCAGATAGCTCTGTTGTACTTTCTCGATCTTGAACCAATTCATACAGGGTACTAACTGTTGCTTCTTGACCCGCAAACAGGTTTCTCAGGAGACAGATAAGGTGGTTTGGTATTCCCATCTGTAAGAGCTTTCCACAATTTGTCATGATTCAAACAATCAAAGGCTTTAGCTTAGTCAATGGAACAGAGATAGATGTTTTTCTGAAATTCCCTTGCTTTCTTGATAATCCAGTGAATCTTGGCAGTTTGGTCTCTAGTTCCTCTTTCTTTCTTGAACCTATCCTGGACATCTGGAAATTCTTAGTTCATATAATGCTGAAGCCTAGCATGCAAGATTTTAAGCATGACCTTACTAGCATGGGAGATGAGTGCAATTGTCCAGTGGTTAGCACATTCTTTGGTACTACCCTTTGGAACTGGGATGAGTATTAACCTTTTCCAGATCTGTCGCCACTGCTGGGTCTTCCAGATTTGCTGACATGATGAATGCAACACCTTGATGGCATCATCCTTTATGGTTTTGAATAGTTCTGCTGGAATTTCATCATATCCACTAGCTTTATTAACAGCAGTTCTTAAGGCCCACTTGACTTCACACTCCAAAATGTCTGGCTCTGGGTGACTAACCGTAGTAATCCAGTTCATTAAGGTCTTTTTATACAGTTCTTCCATGTATTCTTTCTGTCTCTTCTTGATCTCTTCAGCGTCTGCTAGGTCTTTACCATTTCTATCCTTTATTGTGCCCATCTTTGGGCTGAATGCTACCTTGGTCCAAATAAATAAATACCTTCTCCCATTTTATCAGAAATGAAAAGTCTTTGTGAACATAAATATTTTACCAAGGAAATGTATTAGGTTTGTGATCTGTATAAAAACACATGAAATAATCACCTCCCTAATACATGGTAAATGAAACATGTATTGAGTATAACTGTAAAAATAGACTGTTCTTCTGATCATTAAAATGAATTTATGCAAAATCGTTGCTAGCTAGAATCATCCTGAATGCCTAGTAGTAGAATTTCAGCTTGATGTGTAGAACAGATAAAATACAGCTCAGTAAGGAAGGAGTCATATTATCTAGGTCAGGGGAACAGCCAGTTACTGAGAGATATATGAGTATGTTTTAAACTAGAGGCATTCAGAGTAGTATGAGAAGTCAGTAAGGAAACTAACCTGACTTGTTCTGACAGAAAGTAATAGGAAATACTGTAGAAGATAGATAGATACAGTTGGGCTAGGTTCTCATCATCTCAGAAAACCTGACCAAAAGACTGAGTAAAATAATAGGAGGTCCAGTACAGAGCAGAAAAACAAAGCACTTTTTGAAAGAAATATTCTGTCTTTTTCTTTATAAGCCATTAAATTAATATAGAAATTCCTAATATATACATAGAAATCTTTATTCCCAGTTTATAATGCTGCGAGGACTCTTCCTGTCTAAAACTTGACCTCTCAGTGTATATTGTTCTGTTTTGATAATTAGCAAAATGTGAAAGAGTCATCAAACCTGTTTCTTAATCCAGTTTTATTGACCGTATTTTTAGTAGGCATGCCTCTAATATTTTGACAAGTTGGTGTTAGGTCTTGTTTTCCATAGTGTTAGTTTTAAAATCTTCCTAATATATTCAAGAGTATTGATATTTTCATGGGAAAGACTGATACTACCGGAAATATCTCTTAGGTTTTCCAAGAAACAGTACATTTATATGGCTCCATATACATTTCCAAAGTCTCCTAGTCATTTTGTTCATTTGGCGGGCAGTTATTGAAGGTTTTCTAGATGCCAAGTGGTTAAGAAATGGAAGTTTCTGGAATTATAGTGTCAAATGTGCTTGTTTATGTGTGTGTATGTGTGTGTGTGTGAGACCCGTTTATAAGATTTATTTTTGTAAAAGGTCAAATACTGAATTTTGAAGAGTTACAATGTGTGATTTTAATGTTTGTGCTTAGCCAGCAGTTTTTAATAGCAAAGCATCTTAAATTTTATACTGATAATAGGTTATAAATATGATCTGATTTTTAAAAGTTTGACTTAAAACCAGTTTCTCTCATAAAGTCCTAAGAATACGGCTCAAGTACACAGGCAAGCACAATAATCACCTTACAGTTGGCGTACAGGGCGAGGACTGAGACAGTGTGAGTCTTAATTCCTGTTCTGTTAAGTGGGTGTAACCCTGGGCAAGTTTACTTCTTTATATTGGGGTGGGTGATCAATAAGATGCTTTATATTCAGTAAAAGAGAAGAATTTTGTTTAAATAAGAGACAGTAAAACAAACTTGATGGTGATATTTCTCTGTAGAGAAAAAAATGAGAATAAATGAGATAAGCTGAAATACCGTATCTTTTCTCAACCCATATCCCATTCATGTAGCATGCTCTGGTGAGGTTAATGAAGAATTAGGTCTTTGTTTTCACATTGGGGCAACAATCCGTTAGACAGCTATTTAAAACTTTTTCAGGCTTATATGTGCTCTTAGGAATTTCCATCAGTAAGATATGTGCCTGGATTATATATATGAAATATAAAACCATACCAAGGAACATACAAAAATCTTGACCTTTAAAACCACACCACCGGGTGAGCATCTTTGGGTGGTTTTAAGTTTTTCTAATAATATAGTTGGCATTTAAAATCTTAACATTGAGGGAATTTTTTCCATTTGATCCATTTTGTTTTCTTTCAACTGGGAAAAGTTACTCTCTATTTTAGCAGCAGAACATCTGAGCCAGAATTTTAGTATGCCAATTAGGAGAAGGAACATTCTTGGGTAACTTCTCTCTAAGGTGATATGTTTTAACCTACTGTTTCTAAATTTGGATAATTTGAGTAGGTGGTAAAACATCTGACACATTTAAGGGAATTTGTGCTTTTGAAATACTGGTTTGTAATCCATAATCAAAATGTGATATTGATAAAACATTGTGTTTTCATTGTTTTAGTATAAGCCGCCTGCACTTAAAAAGTTAAATTCTCCTGGGACCACCTCATCAGGATCATCACGATTACCACAGCCAAGTGGCACTAGCAAAACTGTTGTAGGTAATGAGATCTGTAAAATAACTTGATTTTTTTTTTTTTTAAATATCAGAATCGGTAGAGAAGGAAATGAAGACAGTATTCTGTTTTGGATTATTTAAAACTAGGTTTATTAGGAGTTGATGTGGAAGATAAGTAATTATTTTGGGTAAAAATAAAGTAACTTTCAGTAGCTTATACTTTAGATGTAAATGTCTGTCCTTGATGTAGTTACCGATATATCATCTCTTCAGAGTAGTCAACAAAGTCCTCTTCTTGATTCTTTGACCAGAGTATTTTTCCCCTTGTTTCTGTCTATACCTGTCTAAACTTGATAATTATCCTTCATAGGCAAATATTTAATGGTTTAAAGAAGATCTTGATTACTGAAGTGTACCTTCATTTGTATGTAAATTGTAAGAAAGAAGTACAGAAATTAGAAATGAAGGATGCTGTGTGTTGTTCCATAAAAATTTTACTTAATTTTGGATTTGATCATTCATTTTGATTTTTTGCCATGAAGATTTATTGCCATGAAAGCATTGTTTTTTCAGATGCTCTGGTTAATGTGACTTTTCTTTTTCAGAGTGTTGTTAAAACTAATGCCTTTTTTATTAAAAGGTGCTCCCTCAGGTAAAGTGTCTTCAGTTGGCAGCTCTTCGGGAAACAAACTTCAGACCTTGTCTCCCTCCCATAAAGGGATAGCAGTCCCTCATGTAGGGTAAGTCTACACAGAACTTAATCTCTTAGTGATGTGTATATTCATACATGCCTGGTACTAAGGTTTTGTTCTATTTAGGTAACATGGGGTCGCACAGAGTCAGACACGACTGGAGTGACTTAGCACACACAAGCACACACACAGTTGGCTTTTTCATTAATCTCAATTTTCTAAGTTTGTCTTTTAATATATTGCTGATCAGGAGCTCACACACTGCTTTTGAGAGTCTAAATTAGTATAACCAGTTTGGAAGAAGTTCTGGTGGCATTTCTCAAGAGCCTTAAACATTCACATTTTCCATTTCATAATTTTACTTCCGAGAATCTAGTCTAATGAAATTAATTAAAATACAGTAGACCTTTTACACTAACAATTTTTTTAAGCGAGTAACAGGCACTGTGCTAGACATTTAACATTATTTTTATTAAAACCACCCCGCTGCCATAGGAGGAGGGGATCAGAGAAGCAAAGTAATTTTGCTCAAAGCCACACAGCTGTCAAAGAGTTGGTAGCATGATACGAATTGACTCTCTTTGGTGATAAGCATCAGTCTCTTTACATATGGTTTTATTATAATGTAAAAAAAAATGTGTAGCTATGTTTGAATATCAAATTGTGAAAATCTACAAAGTGATACTATACAATCATAAAATATATATAAATTTTAAAAAGATGAGTCTACTGTTATTGGAGAAGTAGGTTGGCTATAAACTCTGTGTATACTTCAATAGAAACTATAACAATTTAATACTATTTATGTTTCTATAGTTTTATGTATATGCTTTTTAGTAAAGTAGCATAATTAAGCCTTCAGCAATTATTTTAATGTGGGAAAATTCATTGATAACACTAGAGTTTTTAATAGAAATCTTTCTATTCTAGTAGAAACTCACTTTTCATTTTGATAAACAAGAAAACTAAGGGATGGCCATATGATTATTAGAATGTAGCCTTATTCTTTATATTTACATATACTGTTTATAAAGTTGGTATAGGAAGCCTGACACATTATTTTCAGATCTAGAGTCTCAGTTTGGCTTTTATATAGGAAATATATAGGATGGTATCTATCTTTTTTTTTTTCCATTTATTTTTATTAGTTGGAGGCTAATTACTTTACAATATTGTAAGGATGGTATCTATCAATAGAGAGTAATTGCCTTTTGTTTCCTAATTTGGATTACATATAAAGTGTTTAAGATCTAAAGATAGTTTATTGTAATTAGCATTGTAGGAAAAGAACAAGATCAACTAACAAGATCTGAGTAGTTAAATGCTTTTCTTTTTGTCATGCTTCCAAAAAAAAGAGACAGGCTATCCTTAAGAAAGAGACAGGTTATCAGTAGAACAGCTGGTTGAAGGTAAAAGGTTCTCATCTTCCAGTGCTAAAAGAAAAACTGATCTGATTTTCTTTTTATAGCTTTGACTCATTAGATACATAAATATAGAAATATCAATGTTTTAAGTTTATAAATGGGGGTTTACGTTTATGGTTGACTGTGAATTATAGGCTGGTAATTTTTTTTAGTACCTTTCCTATCATACTGGTAATCTTAACCAGTTGGCACTATTAAGTTACACTGACACTCTTTTTAAGGGGGCATGTGAAGCTGGCTGGTAAAATGAAAAGGGTTACTGGATTTTGGATTAGAATACTAGATTTCTAGATCCTACTTTACCCCTAACTAGTAGCTACCTGACTTTGTTCTTATCTGTTTTCTCTATCTTGCTCTGACAACTTTAAGTCTGCTTACACCTTGACAGCTGATGAACATTTATTAATCTTTAGGAGGAAATTTTTTTTACTAATGAGAAAAAACTTTAGACACAAGAATTTTAAAAGTTGTGCACTGCTATAGTGCTATAAAGATTTAAAAATTTTCATTTGTCCCTTATTAAGCTGTCAGGCATGACTGTTTAAATCTCATTTGTCTGTACTATATATGATGCTTATGTGTTAAAGGACTGTTTCTAACTGCTGGAAAGAGAGTGGCGATGTATGCTTCTGACCAATGTATTACTATGAGTTAATATAATTACTGTATTAACTGATAGTAATATGATTAGAATATGATTAGAATACTGAATAGAATCATTCATAGCTGTCAGAGCTCATTCCTTTTTTAGAATTACTGAGGTAGTGGTTTGTCTCTTTTCCTTACTAGATTATAAAATCTGTGATGGCAAAGCTCTGTTTCTGCTTTGCTTACAGATGTAACTACAAAATGTAGTATAATGCTTGGCATACAGACACATGAATTTTTTGTGAATATATGAAATTAATAGTGAGTCAATAAATTCAGTTCCTGATTTGTTAACTTTTTGCAACATCACAGAATCATGATTCTGGTACTTGTAATTACTTGAGGTTTGTATGACTGTTCTTTTGTCTTTTCATACTGAAAAATTGAAGGCAAAAAGAGAAGGCGATGGCAGAGGATGAGATGGCTAGACGGCATCACCGACTCCGTGGGTCTGAATTTGAGCAAACTCCAGAAGACAGTGAAAGACAGGGAAGCCTGGTGTGCTGCAGTCTATGGGGTCGCAAAGAGTCAGACATAACTTAGTGACTGAACAACAACAAAAATGATTATCATGATTTTTATTGACACAGATAAATCAGAATTGAGTAAAGACAGAAATAAGACATCTAGGATTAAGACATCTGGTTCAAAAAGTTGAGCATCTTTTGAGATTAGTAAAATGAGTCATTTTAATGGTTTGAAATTATTTAAAGCCTGGTGTGTATAATCTTTATTGTGTTAGCCTGTAATCATACATATCAGTGATCTATAATATTTAGCATATATTGAAATCACACCACAGAAAAATTTATCTTTTTACTTGAAAAAATTCTCATATGTTTGATAATTCTAGACAACCTGTGGGTCAGCTGATTTTAACAGAATTTTTTAAAGCAAAATACACCTTAATAGAAATTTTTTTTCTTGTGCCAAAAATAGTTTTCTTTATTCCTAGAGATATTAGAAGTATGATGAAACCCAGAGTTTTAAATAAATATTGCTGTACTTGAATTGTGTCAGATAGTTTACACAGTTGTACCTTTAGAATTATGTTTTCTTAATGGTTAATTACTAACTTAAATGGGTATTTCAGCTGATAATTTTCAATAGTTAAAGTATCAAATTGCAGAGATTTACTTCTGTTCAATTACTCTGAGAACTAGAAGTTTACTTTGGAGATAGGATATAGTAGGTGTGTTTAAAAGTAGAGAAACAGTGCAGGTAAGGAGCATTTTTTTTTTTTTTTTTTTTTTGGATGAAAAAAGAAATTGGTTTCTCATGCTTTATATTAACAGGAGTGAGGAATGAATGTCTAGGTTTTGAGTATATGTTTGTATGAGTGGAAACAGGCTTTTCTTATAAGCCAATCTTTTGATGTGTGTGGTTTGTGTGTACCATTATTTAGATTTTTATGAACTTCTCTGACTTTCATTATTAGTCTGGAAATGCCTCAACCTAGAATTGCACAGTTTGGCTTCCTATGTGGATAACAATTATTTCAACTATTAGACTAAGGAAGCTCACTTTGCATGGAATTGAGTTACTACGTTATCTGTATAGAACTTAATCAATGAGTTTAGGATCAAAAGTAGAAGTATGGAAGGCTTTGAAACTTTGAGTGCCTCGAAACATCATAGCTATAGATGTCCACAAAGATACAAAATACCTCTTGGTAAAATTTATCCCCAAATTATTTCAGAAGTCGTCTTTTTGTTTTATCTCTTCTGCTCTGTTATAGTGTACAGGACTGAGTGGCTTATTTCCTAGGAATTCACTCTCATGGTGTCAACAATAAACAGGGACCTTTCCTAGGTTAAAGTTTATCTCAACTCAGAAATAGATGGATATGTTGCCAAATACTTGCCGCATTGCCAAAAACGCTCATTTAGCAATGAATATTTGCAAAGCCTGCAAATCCTTTCTAGATATACTATTCATATCATGGCAGTTACATACAGCTAGAGATAGTCCTTTTAAAAAACCTGGGTCTATCATTTATATAAATGTATCAGCTTGATAAATTGTTACGTATTTTTGTCTTGGACTATAAGATAGTGATTTTGATCATAACTCTTTATGGTAAAATTTTAGATCATCATTGAAATGGGCCTTTCATTTAGATTTTCAAAAATTTAAAATACTGGCATCCTCTCTAGTATGGAATTTTGATGTTTTAGAGTAGGTAATCTTTTTGAACTATGGTCTGAGGGCCAAATCCTGCCCAACAATTGTTTTTATTGGAACGTGGCCGCACATGGCCAGTGGTGAATTGTCTATGGCTGCGTTCATGCTGTAGTTTCAGAGTCGAGTGCGACAGAGACAGTATAGCCTACAAAGCCTGAAATATTTACTTTTTGGCTTTTTATAGGAAAAGTTTGCCACTCCGTTTTAGAATGGATAAATCGAAGGTAGGGATTTTAAGGATTCTTCATTTATTCCCAAAGATGGAACTATTTTTAAAGTCATATGGACTATCTAAGAAGTTAGACCACATATTAGTGTTCCAGTGAACCAAAGGGTATTTTTTTTTTAACTTTCATTAATCCATTCAAACACATTTCTGTGATTGAATTAAAAGAATAGTAACAGACTAAAAGTATACGTCCATGTTGACTCTGACCAAATCTAAGTACCAATGTAAGGATATATCCTTGAACTTCATACGGGAATTCTGTGTTTTGTATATCAGATGGGAATTCTGTTTTGTATATCAAATTGCTTAGTCTACACCAAATTTATGCTGTGTAGATGTGCTTGGTTGGCTTAAAATATGTTCCTTCTTTTCTTTAACAACAGCAAGACTGTTAAATGAACTTCTTTATTCCTGCCTTAATATCTTTTAGACCTTTCATGTAGCATTGTCATTACTGAATTGGACCCTTTAAAAGAAAAATAGCATAGAGGCACTCTGAAAACATTGATGTTGATAGTTCTGTAATGATTACTATCATACTGAAATTACAGTTCTCAAACTTTGTAAATAAGGTAAAAATACATAATGCAGTAGATTTTTCATTGTTTTTCTCCAAAATTTATTATCAGAGTAACCCCAGATGTAGATAGATGTATAAACTAAGTATTAAAATCACCAGTGGTGATGTTTTTCATAACTTGAAACATCAAAGACCCCTGAGGGCAGGACAAAACATATAATAGAGAATTCCTGCTTCCTTTACTTGTTTTATTCACTTCCTTAAGTCAGTTATCGGTGGTTTGCAAGACCAAGAAACACATCGAGAAGAAACTTCGACCAAAGAGCAATCAGTTGGGTTTAAAACTTAAAATTCCTTTTGAAAATATGTCGCCACTTTTGCAAAGAATTCAATTTCTTTCCAAATATCCCTTTATCTTGTTGCTACTTTGACTTATTTTTAATGCTACTGAAGGAAGAGGGACAGAAAAGAAATGGTTTAATAGAGAAGGAAATGTGGATAAAGAAGCATTCTTGTTCACTAAAATAAATGTGAAAATGGTACATGAGAGCTGGTCTGGATCCAAGTCAGTTTAGGAAAATATTTAAGTATTTGAAAGATCTTTTGTTGTAAACTGATAATTTTAGCTTTTTAAATTTTTTATTGGTATATAGTTGATGTACAGTATTCACAATTTTTAAAGGTTATAATACATTTAAAATTCTTAGAATATTTGGGTATATTCCTTGTGTCATACAATATATCATTATAGCCTAATTATTTTATACATAGTAGTTTAACCTCTGTGTCCCCCACCCCAAATTGCCTCTCCCTCCTTCCCTCTTCACACTGGTAACCACTATCTTTGAGTCAGTTTCTTTTTTTTGTTACATTCACTATTTGTTAGATTCCACATATGTGATGTAATAGTATTAGTATTTGTAATGTATATACTTTATATATTTGTAATTTATATACAAATACTATTAGTAATAGTATTTGTCTTTCTCTAAGTGATGTACTTCACTTAGCATATTACCCTCCATGTCTATCCATGTTATTGCAGATGGCAAAATTTCGTCCCTTTTTATGGCTGTGTAGTATTCCATTTTCCATTTGTTTGTGTGTGTGTGTATGTATGTACATATATATGTATAAACCTCGTCATCTTTATCCATTCATCTGTTGATGGACACTTAGGTTGCTTCTGTTATCATGGCACTTGTAAATAATGCTGCTGTAAATGTTGGGATGTGTGTATCTTTTTGAGTTAGTGTTTTTTCAGATGTATACCCAGGAGTGGAATTACTGGGCCATGTGGTAATTTTATTTTTAGTTTTTTGAGAAATCTCGATATAGTTTTCCACAATGATTGCACCAATTTATATTTTCACCAATAGTGTGAGAGGGTTCCCTTTTCTCCACATCCTCACCAACATTTGTTATTTGTGTCTTTTTGATGATAGCCTTCTGACAGTTGTGAGTTGGTAGCTCATTGTGGTTTTAATTTGTATTTCTCTGATGATTAACTACAATGAGCATCTTTTCCTATGCCTTTTGGCTTTGGAAAATATCAAGTTTGGAAAAATGTCTAGTGAGGTCTTTTGCTTTTTTGATGTTGAGTTGTATGATCTGTTTATATATTTTGGATATTAACCCCTTATTGGTCATACCATATGTAGATATTTTCTCACATTCATTTGGTTGTCTTGTCCATGGTTTACTTTGATGTCCAAATGGTTTACTTTCATTTTGATTAGGTCCCAGGATAATTTTTAAATTTATTTAAAACCTTAACATTGCCTATCATTTCAAGGTTTTTCAAATATGTATGTTAGCAAAATTTTATATGAAAAGCACCTAAATAGATATTAATTTATACAAAGATTATATTTATTAAAATTATGTAAAATGCATTTATGTGTAAACTTACATATTATATAACCTTGATTACATTGGGAATTTAAAATTTATTTTTATTTAGTTAGACCTTGAAAATAACATAGCATAACAATAGAAATCTACAGTGGAATGAAGTGATTTGAACTTAATAACAACATTTACTAACATTTAGCCTAGGTAGCATTTGAACTGTGATATACATACATATACACAGGTAGACCTAGACCTGGGTCTCCTGCATTGCAGGCAGATACTCTACCATCTGAGCCACCAGGGAAGACCAGCCTAAGTAACATTTGAATTGTGTGTGTGTATGCACACATTCATATACATGGTACACAAACCAATTGAGTTGAATTTCATAACACAGGTATGTGGTAGTAAAATCATCATTGAAATCTGCCTTTTAAAAAAATTACATTTTTAAAATCTGAAAATACTAGCAATCCTCTCATATATAGAAAATATGTAATATTCCCAATAGAGAATTGCCTTTACATTTTTATTAGATTCTACTCGTCTCCTTTGTTTTATCATTTGTTAGATTTTAGTAGTTCTTATCACGTGAGAGGAATCCATGTTTTAAATGTTTCTAAATTTTAATTTTGAGTTGTAATTTCAGTAGCTTTTTTTCTGAGGAAGAAAGTAAAATCTTTTCTTTTTCCAAATCCACAGGTACCGTTTGTAAGGAAACTACTGTTTGGAACAGTAGTGCTTTGACTGTTATTACATAACTTAAAGAAAAATCTGATTTATTAATTGAAATTCTAAATAGGTTAATTTTCTACTAATTGCTCACAAGTAAAGTACATAAAATGTTAATCTCACAAATTTTAGAAGTTTTGTTATTTTATATGTAATAAATGTGCAATATATTTATTGGAGGCATTTAAAAAAATTCTTTAAAATGTTTTAATGAGTGTGATGTAAACACCTAATGTAAAGCAGCACCGCCTGCAAAGGATTGATATCAACTTTTACAGCAGAATGCCTGCTGCTTATAGGATCTTGAAGGAACAGAGACTGGATAAAATGAGTCCCTCTGTAGAGATCCTTATTATCTAGAGGGATGACCAGATTCTTTTGAGACACTAAACTCTGTAATAAGAACAAAGCTTCAGGTCTGTCTTATTTACCACAGTGTCCCCAGAATTTAGCACAGTGCCTGATACATAGTAGGTGCTCAGGATTTAAATGAGTAAACAAAAATCCCTTAAAAAAACTCTTTGTTATCAAGCAGTGATGTGTCATTCAATAGTCATTGAAGGTAGTACTCCTAGTTTTCTAATTTAATTTTCTCTGCTCCCTACTATGAATGGCTATTGATTGATGATAATGTCATTTGTTTGATGTAAAATAATGAAATCTCTGCAAACCTGCAGTTTTCTGTTATTCAGTAGCTGGCAATCCTTTCTAATTTTGGTTAAAAATATTAGCTTCAGACAGCATGGCCACTTACAATTTTTCCATGTAGTTTTTAGAATTGCCATAAGTTTTTTCATAGAATCATACTTAATGTTTCTTTGGATAAATTTCAGAAATAGGAAAATTCTGTGAATTCAGGGAAGGGGACAGTTAGATTATTTGTGAGCTCCATAGGAAAAAGCATCATATGTGTATTTATTTATCAGAATAATAACTTCCAGTTCACTGCTAGCTTCAGAAATTTTAAACAGTTGTCCTTCTTTTTTTTTTTTTTTATTGATTCCATTGCCCTGATATGTGTAAGTGTGGATTATGTTAGTATGTTTGTCAAAACTGGCAGGGTGGTCTGTGTAGTCAGATTTTCATATTTAATAATGGCAGTTGTATGAACTATCTGAGCATTCTTTTTGACATTAGTCCTTACCCTGGCAGTCAGATAATTCTGAAAGAGCTTGGGGGGTAGATTTCTGATGAATCAGAATAATGTCTTAAATTTTTTTTGAATGTAAAGAAACAGTAGCATTCTCCTTATGGGTACACCTTTATATATTTTAATAGTAAGATGGACAAGTTAGGCCCTCCACTTCGAACTGGAAGACATGTGCAAAGGTTGTATGAGAGTGATACAAAATCAGACAGTGCCATCAAAAGACATGAGTTATTACCCATTTACAAGTAAGTATTTGTAACTCAGTTTGGTTAATGTTTTTCAGATATTTCTTTAAAGGCTTTTATATAATGAAATACTATAAATCTGTATATTCCTATACTTAAAATTTTTTATTTAATCATTTTTAAGCCAAGAAGTGTTGAATAATCTTCTAAGATTTATACCACTTTGATTTTTGAAGAGCATTTTTATTATCCTGTCTATTTTTAGAGCATTCATAGAACAAAATTTACATTTTAATTTTGAATTAAATTTTAATTTTCAGAGGGTTGAAATGAGTTACCTTAATAATTGTTATTTTTATGAAACTTTTTTAGGAGTAAAATTTTTAAAAGAGTATAGGGAATATTACATCATATATTACATAAATACAATATTGCTAGAGTATCTCTTAGCTAAGTAGATGATAAATTATTATAAAAAAGCAGGAAAAAGTTCTTAGAACACATTCAATCCAGGGATCCTTAGTCTTTGTGTTAGGTAGTTACAAATTCCACATAACACAGGGCAGTAATCTCATTCCCTTCTTTGTACTGGCCCCGCAGACTAAGAAAAGCAGGAGTGGCAGTGGCAGTCTTGGGACTCTCCGCACGAGTCTTCCAAGCTTACAAATTTGTGCCCCCAAAGCAAGTCTTGCCCTCTCATCTTCAAATGATGAATTGAGGGTCTCATAAGTTAAATTACTTAATAGAGCTCACCTAATTAACTTTTAAACCAAAGTCTACCACAGCATTCTTTTTTCCATAAATAATAATACATTTAGCTAGATACACAGTAAAACAAAGACGGGAAAAGTCTGAGTCTTTAGCAGCCATCATGTGTTGTCTTTAAGTAGATAGTGATAAATCCTAGAAGGAAGAATTTGTGCGCTGAGCTTTTTTTCTTTGTACTGTTCCTGCTGTCTGTACCCTCCAAGGCAAATCTCAAAGAAACAGTGTTTAGCAGTGGGGTAGAGGAAGTGTCGTTGCACAGTTAGACCTTCTTTTATTATTGGCTTTAACTCTAGCAGGCAGATTGTATTAATGGACACATAATAAGGTAGCACTTTCAGACTCTGACCAGGAAGAAAAATGTGTTGATGGTGTGAGACCTGGAGTAACATGTTTTAAGTACTGATCAAAATGGTTTTTGGCATTCCAGTTCTACCTTATAGATGTTACTAAAAATACACAATAGGCATTGAATAATGACACCTGTTGTTGATAACTTATATTTTATGTATTTTTTAATTATTTTCTAATTTGAATAACTATCAATATGAAGTTGTATGTGTATATGCATTGGTATGTTTGTACTGTCTTATATATAATATAATATATATGGGGGCGATAGTATTTCTAACAAGTTTTCGTTCTTGAGCCAAAAAACCAAAAATCCTGTTCATCCTGTTCCTCTATGACTCTCACTTGGAGGAATTGCCACCATTTGGCAGGGAGTTTTCAGAGACTGAATTTCTAAAAAGGCATGTGATAGTTCTGCAACATCCCTAGAGGGGCCATGTGAAAGTAGAGTAGCATACACCTCATGGGTGGACTTGCAGTGAGTATTTGAAGGCCATTTGAAGAGGTTCAGGGTAACCCATCCATGCACCAGGGTGATTCTTGTCAAAGTTTAGGAATAGTTTAAGTATTCAAAGTTGCCTCCCTTTGAATGACATCATTGTATATTGAATATAAGATTTGGAATGAGACCCACATAAATCCAAACTCAAACACTCTGGCCATGTAACATGAGTGAAAGTTGCTCAGTCAAGTCTGACTCTTTGCGACCCCATGGACTGTAGTCCATGGAATTCTCCAGGCCAGAATACTGAAGTGGGTTGCCTTTCCCTTCTCCAGAGGATCTTTCCAACGCAGGGATCGAACCCAGGTCTCCCACATTGCAGGAGGATTCTTTACCAGTTGAGCCATACGGGAAGCCCCCAATAATACTGGAGTGGGTAGCCTATCCCTTCTTAAGTGGATGTTTCCGACCCAGGAATCGAACTGGGATCTCCTGCTTTGCAGGCAGATTCTTGACCAACTGAGCTATTAGGGAAGCCCGGCCATGTAATAGCTTTGCACTTAATCTCTCTGACTATGAGTTTTTTCAACTTTAAAATGGGAATAATATCTTCAGAGATTTTTGTGGAGATTAAAGAAAGCGAAGTATATGTAGTACCTGGTATCATATGTGGCATGTAATGGGCATTTGGAAAATTTCATGTATTTTGGAGACAACTGTTTAAAATTTGGGGAGACTCTCTCCAGCTTTGCTATATAAGTAGAGAAGGAAGAATTTCAGCCAGAGTTTGAGAACTTATAAGGTGTTTTTTTTAAAGAGAATTCTGCTTGATCATGTAACACAATATTGCTTATCTCCGAAATGAAAAGATTTGACTAAATTTCTAAAGAGAGGGAGGAAACTAACACTATAGAACATCTTACACCTAGTTCTGCAATGACTTATCTGTCACCTTGGGGAAATTACTTAACTACTCTTTGCCTCAGTTGCCTCCTTTGCAAGATAGAATTAGTAATCTTTACTGCTTCATAGCATTATTATGAGCATTAAATAAATTTTATATGAAGACGATTAGAAATCTAGCTATAGGAATTCCCTTGTGGTCCAGTGGTTAGTACCCTACACTTCCACTGCAGGGGGCATGGATTCGATCCCTGGTTGGAGAACTAAGATCCCTTATGCTGTGAGGTGTGGCCAGGAAAAAAAACTGCATCTACATCAAATGTAGTAAGCACTGTTAATGTAAGTGTTAACTTGTAGTAGCAATACTAATAGTAGTAATACCATCATCACCCTTAGCTATGCTAAATGTAGTTATCAGTTACATTTTGTATATCTGACTTCCTATAAGTGATGATGGTCACATGTTATACACAAGGGAATTTGGACTCAGATTGCCAGACCCAGAGATGTTCAGTGGCAGTTGGGATTTGAATCCAGATTCATCTGAATTCCAAAGCCTATACATTTTACCATTTTTACCTCATACATAAGTGTTCTTTGATTCTGGAATTTTCAGAAAGTGAATTCAGAAAGGTATGATCAACCCCTTTACTGATAACAGATAGCCCAGGTTGTATAGTTGGTGAAATTAAAATCTTTAGAGGCAAGAGTATATTATTAACCGATTCATTCTAGTTGATTTTTCTAAGAACAAGCTTTCATAAATGGAATATTATTCTTTAAAAATGGTTAGCAAAATTTTTAACCACATCTCATACATCTAACATTATTATTTAACTGTAGGCACTCAACAAGACTTATCTCTAGTTTGAGGGGACTGTAGATTTAAACTTTAAAAAATTTTGAAGTGTTTTAGAATGACTAACATAAATTTCATGTCAAGAATATATAGACATATTTTTAAATGATTTTATGTACCATCAAGATAATGAGTGTTAGTCAATGCAAAATGCTTTGACTTTTACTTCGTATTAAGGATTTCAGATATGAAATAATTACGGATTTTAATCTTTTGAGCTTACCCCTTCATAGCTTCTAATTATTTTTCTAATCATTCTAATAAGCAATTTGTGAAAGAAATGCTTACTATTCAGTAGTTTTTTTTCATTATGCCATCTCTTTCTGTCTTCTAGGACTAACATCAAACCTCGAAATTCCACACCACCTAGTTTGGCCCGAAATCCTGCCTCAGGTGTGCTTACAAGCAAAAGAAAAACATATAGTGATAGCTACATGGCCAGGTATGTTTAGCTCTGATATTGTAATAACTAAAATAAAAATAACTATTCATTGTTTTCCAAAGACCATGTACAAAATTTCTATCAGGTTATTAATAGAAAATGTAATTTTTCCTGTGTGATTTAACTTGACTTTAATGTTATACAATAAAGACCTAGTTTTGAGTGTAAATAGTATTTTCTTATACCTTGTAGATGTAATTTTTATGGTAAATACTCAGATACAGTTTGTTCAGTATCACTGGATTTTTACCTCTTCAAATTGAATAATAGACTTTTTACACTACTGCTATTATCATTTTCAGCAGCATTTTAGTACATTTAAATTCCTCTGATGAGATCGTGACTATCCATGTACGTCCCTTTCTAATATGTCACAATATTTGCACGGCTTTGACATTGACTCTGTTTTTCAACCTATAATGAAATCATTCCAGTTATAAACATTTTATTTTTCATATGTGTCCCAACTTATTTCATAAAGTTTTAGGGAAAGGTACAGAAATGTATAGTGAAATACAACATCATTTTTCAAATGAAAGAAAAATAGGTAAAGGAAAGGTGACAATTAAAAGATAAAGTGGAAAAACGAGTGTGGTTAGTTCACAAAGTTTTTGTCATGAGACCTGTAGATAGGCCAGTCCTGGGCCGCAAAGTGGCGTATGAACTTCGTTGTAGTAGCCAGAGTACAGGAGAATAGAAGAGTAGTTACATGACTCTTGTTGTCTGAAACAGAAAAATAAATCACTTTTTCTGAGAAAGTACAACTAGTCCTGAGACCTTAAAAGTTCTGCTGTGATTTCTCATACAGAAGCACTGTGTAATTTAGTGCTTAACTTAATAATTAACATCCTGCTGAATCCATACTAAATAGGGCAGTGGATTTCATAGGGTTTTTTTTTAAGATGCCTATAGTGCACGCCTGTAACATGACCATCCTGTGATACACCAAAACCAGTTGTGATGTTGTTGTGTTATAGAAAAGTATACATATTGTCTACTTTTGTTATAAGTATGTAATATGTACACACATTCATTATTCATATTTAATCTGGGAATAGATTTTTAAGTATCTAAGATGCTAGCTCTCCCTCTTGGTTTTGCCCACTAGAGGAAGCATCTATGGAGATTTCCAAAACCAAACATGTGGAGGTCTCTCCCAGATGGAGAGGGGTCTAGCCGTCTGCCATTTAGAAAGTTTTAAGGGTGATGCTTATGCCTAAGATGAGAACTATAGAGGAATTGATAAGTTGCTGTCTTTTCAGCTAGATTGTTTAATAAGTATTGTTTGTCTCACCTGAGGCTTTGATACGTATTTTTGATTCATATAAGGACGTGAACTTCTGTTTCTTAGAGTCCTGAATTATGGCTGTACTGTGTTCTATATGTGTGGAACCATGTGCTTTGAATCAGTGCTGAGTTTAAGATTAACATTCTGCTATAAAATGGAAAACTTAATAAATACATATGCTTGAATAAATGAATAATGTTATCTTTCCAAAGAGGTAGACAAAGTGTTAACAGGCAGGAGCAAAAGTCACATTAAAAAATGTTTGGGATATTCTTTTTTTTTTTTTCCTTTTCAGACCTTTTTATCTGATAGGAAGCCCTGAGCCTTACTCACCTGAGTTAAACTCAGCCTCCATCCTGGACAAAAATACTTGTAACCGAAACAGAAGGAGAGTTTTCAGAGATTTATTTTTCTGGAAGTCTGATAGATTACATTTCCTGGACAACCCTTTCCAAATAGAACACCTAGAAATACTGAATAAAAGGGAAATATATATATTTCTGAGTGTATAGTTTAGCTTTCAGAAAAGAAAGGAAATTTGTAAAGAAAAAAATATGAAGAAAGTTAGAGATCAATTTGGTAAATTAACTGTGACACTGCAGCTACTTTTGAGGTTTTCAGTGTCTTCACTACATAGAGACTTGGGTTTTAAGGTAATTTGGGGAGAGAGGAATTGACTTCTGGGACTTGTACAAGATAGTGTTAAAAACAAATTTTCCTCATCCTTCCCACCATGCCTCTTGCTCTAAGCCAGGATTCTTGAGAGGTTCAGCAAAGATTCTTCTTAGACTCAGCCAGAGACACTTATATGACTATATATTACATTCGTCACTGGGACTGTTTTCAGAAATAGGAAGTGAGAGCAGGGCAGCGTCAGGTGTTTTCTCTTTCATGGGAGGCTTTGCAGCATTCCTGAAGCTTGTCTTCCTCAGCTATCCAACTGACAGCTTAGGTATAAGAGAATAAGATCTCATAGGTGGGTATAGGGTCAGTTTAAGAAGTCCTTTTTCCCAAAGGGAATTGGCGTCTCATAATAACAGTTTCATAGACATAGCTTCCTGGATAACCTGAGGGATATGTCCGGTTTCAGTGAACTGCTTGCAAACCCTGTTGCCTAGAAACATAGCTGGCATTTCACCTCTGCTGGGTTTTCATTAAACAGAGCTGAGAAGTTATCCCAAGGTCAAATGTGTCCACAGAAGAGGAGAAAGATTGTGTTATCCCTTCTCTCACAGTATTCAGAGCGTTATCTCTTGAGTGAAAGCTGGACTAGGGGGGAAAAAAAAACAATCAGGAATGAGATTCCAAGGATACTTGTCTGTCCTAGCCATGGCTCAGAGGGATGTGAATTCCCACTGATAATTCCTAACTATAGGTGGCCCTTCATATGAGTTTAAGGTTTGAAAGTAAATCATCTGCATATTCTAATAAATTCTTATCTGAAAAAATAACTTGGATACTCTTGGTTTAAGAGCTTCCTTGGAGCTTAGAAAAGCAAAAGCAGAAAGAGCCATCTTGTGAAATGCTGTTAAGCCAGGCCTCCTGATTCTCACAGGTGAACACACATGAGCTTGCAATTCTGAACTACAAAACAAACATATTTCAAGCCATACAGGGAAACAGGGAATCAGTCATGAGTGACAACAGAAAACAAACACATATGCCCAAGACATAAGATACTTAAATTCTTCAGACATTACTTATAAAATAAGTCAGTTTGAAGTATATAAAGGAATAAGACAGGGAATTGAAGTCATTAACAGTGACAGTATAATATCACAGAAAGATTAGAGATCTTTACAGAAGAACCAAACAACTCAATACAAGAGGGAAAAAGTTCAGTTCAGTTCAATCGCTCAGTTGTGTCCGACTCTTTGCGACCCCAGTCACTGCAGCTCACCAGACTTCCCTGTCCTTCAGTTTCTCCTGGAGTTTGCTCAAACTCATGTCCGTTGAGTTGGTGATGCCATCCAAACATCTCATCCTCTTTTGCCCCTTTCTCCTTCTGCCCTCAGTCTTTCCTAGCATCATGGTCTTTTCCAGTGAGTCAACTCTTCTCATCAGGTGGCCAAAGTATTGGAGCTTTAGCATCAGTCCTTCAAATGAATATTTAGGGTTGATTTCCTTTAGGATTGACTGGTTTGATCTCCTTACTGCCCAACAGACTCTCAATAGGCTTCTCTAGCACCACAGTTCGAAAGCATCAGTTCTTTGGCATCAGTTCTTCAAGAGCATTAATGATGAGATTAAGAACCTTTTAGTTATACTTAATAATACTATTTTCTGTTTCCCAAGGCCTACAGATTGAAAATTACTGTCATGAACTCTGTGTTTCTACTTTCTCTCTGTACCTCTCCAGGCCAGATGGAGACTACATCTCTTCATTTAATGGTGGAAACACTAAAGGCATTGAAGGAAATTCAGCGGGACACTTACCAAAATTCTGCCATGAATGTGGGACTAAATACCCTGTAGAATGGGCAAAGTTCTGCTGTGAATGTGGTGTTCGAAGAATGGTTCTGTGAACAGAATCCAAAAAAAAAAGAAAAAGCTTAGTCCTGAATATTATGATTATTGCTGCTTGGACATCTAGAGCACTTCCTCTAGTGATTTCGTGCTAAAGTTACTCAAAATACTTTTTTTCCAACAGTTTTTGGAGCATAATTCTTTGGCCGTGTAATGTGCGTGCATATATGTGTGTGTACATATACTGTATATAATAAATACCTGGTAACCTAAGCTGTGCCATTCAAGGACATACCTACTTATCAGTCAGAAAATAACTTTTAAGTGGAATCATTTAACTTAGGTGTTCCTTTTCTGTTGTTAAAGTACATTAAGTATACTTCCACAAACAATCCAGCATCAGTGCTTAGCACTCTTAAGCTTTCAGATGATCATTACTTTGAGCAGAACATAAGAATAAACATTTTTTATTATTGACCTATTTTCAGATAGTATCATTGTGGGATGGAATGCTTGAACTTTTGAAACTGAGAGAATATTTTAGTTACAATTGGTTGTGTCGTTTTCCTGTAGAGCTCTTTAATAATTTATAAATATTTTTTAAAAAGAGAGGGAAAACCCCTATTGCCTATGTTGCTCTTTACTCAGTGTATTATTAATTCTATAGAAATTTTTACTCATTTCTTTAAAATGTAATTATGTAGTTCCCTTTTCAGAGACACAAAGCTGAAAATACATATGTTTCTTTTTCTAGGTATAACTGAATGATTATTTTTTTTTGCTCAGTGTGTATTAGTTGAACATACATTCTTTCTACTTCTAATTGTCTTCAGATTTCACTTTTGTCCTTTTTTCCCATTATCTCATGTCTGAAGAGTAGTTTGCTACTTCATTTTTACAGAGTTTGCAAGTTAATTATTTAATAGAAGATGCACAAAGTTCCTTGCAAAATCTTGCATTTATATCTATGTATTTGAATTTAGAAGAAATTAATGGATTTTAAGACAGATCATCTCACCTAATAAACAATTAACTTCAATAATTAATCGTTAGTGCAGGGCATGAAGGTAAAAAGGATTGAATTTTAATCACTTGAAGTACAGTTATATGTATTCATGGGTAGGTTAAGAGAATGTTAATATTTAATTTTCCCTACTCATGTTTTTCTTCCAGTGTTTAGTGCTGAAGCACCATTTACTTCACAATAAAAAGCCTCTGAAAATGCATTGCTTAATGGATAGCTGCTTTATTATGTAATTAAACATTCACAAAAATGTAATTATACTTTCACCTTTATTTTGACTAAAATACAGCTTTTAATCATTGTCACTTTCAGTGTAACATTGTATTTAGTAGTAAATGCCTTTGATTGCTTGTGCAGCCAAATTCAGTAATTCAGTAGTTATTTCTGTTGAATCAAACCTAACAAACCTTGATCTTATTATAAAGGTACAGGCAAATCATTTATAGGCAATTTCTAACTTCTTGTTTATGATTCTGATCAACTGTGAGGATCAGGGTAGAAATTTGTGACTTACAGCTTTCTCTGAAATTCATTTATACTTAACTTTATAATTTTATTCATTAGTTGTTTTGTTTTGTTTTGTTTGTGTTTTTCATTTGGGCAGAGGATAACTTAGTGGTAATGGAAATTTAGGACTTAATAGTTCCTTTCCTGACTGTCAATAATTTTTTTTCTGGTTGCCTTTATTTAGTCATATTGGCCAAAAGGAATGGTCAGAGGTCAAAAAAACTATACTACAGCTTATTCCATCAAGTAGAATAAGCTCTAATAAATTTAGGAGAATAATGTACATATTAGAGTTCCATTTCAATTGTTTATGTTCTTCTGTTCTAATTATTAGAAACCATATAAAGAAAGAACTTTAAACTCTTACTTTATCTAGAATTGAGCACTATGTTCTTCCAAGTATGTTTTTAAAGATCACATAAAAAAAAAAGATCACATAATTTTTGTCTGCCCAAGGAAGGGATAGGCAAATGATCTTAAACAAAGTGGCATATGTTTGTTTCTCACTGAATTTTACTGTAGCAAGTAAATGTTATAATGTACTATATGGAAATGAGTTGGTAAGAAATCATCTAATTCCAAAACCCAGAGATTGTTATAAACAGTAAGTAGGTGAAATATATTAATGAATTATGAAACATATTGATTCAGTGTATTTAAGTGCATTTTTATATTACTTGCATATATTATTTTCATGTTGATTTGTTGTGCAATAGTTCAGTTTTTAAGAAATTTTCCTAGATCTATGCATCATTTATTTTATTTTTATTTATTTTCAGAAGTATTTTCCAGTGTGGTAGAACGAAAAGATGATTTAAACTTAAAACTGTAAAAATTGCTTATATAATATTCTGAAAGTTATTAGCTTGGAAAAGTAAGAGTAGTATGGCTGCTGTTGTCTCTTGTTCACTCTGTTTTTTTAAATTACAAACAATGTCTTCATTTTTGAACCTATTCAATAAAGACATGAAGCAAAAAAATGCCAATTGGTTTTCATTGCTGTAGTATCTTTTTTCCAGACACAGGTAGAAATACAGGAATCTACTGAAATAATAAGAATATATTCAGAGTCAAAATACAGACTTTTTAAATGAGAAAAGAGTTTTCACTGGCAGTTTTTTTATGTGCTGTCAGCTTTTTTTTTTTTGCTGTCAGCTTTTAAGAGGAGTTACTACTGTTTTATTTTGAAGTGTTTTATAACTTCAAAGCATTATAAATCTGTTTCTTCACAAGATTTTTAAGGCATAGAAATTCTCTTTTTAGGCAATAAAATTTAGCAGTTGAAAACATTAGAGAAATGAGGTTAATAAGGAAACACTATGAGCATTTCTAATTAGGTAATATACAGTTCAGTGGCAAAAAGTATTTGTGATGAATACTTGATTAGATATCATATTTAAAGCTTTAAACTATAGCTGTCTGTAGTGAAAATATTAGACATGTTTAATTTGTACTCAATTTTCCTTAGGCTCGAGGTGGATACTTTCTACCATGAGTAGAAGCTCAGGGAATGAAAAATAATGGAATACATACATAGCTACAGAAAGTCAGCAGGGCTCTTATGTCTTTATTAGCGTTGCACATATATGTATTTTATACGTTAAGTGTATTTTTAGTTTTAAAATGGTTAAGTGTATTTTTAGTACTAAAAATAGATTGATTTGTCCAACTGATTGTGCTGTTGAATATAGTAATGGAGAATCATTGAAACAAAGTTTATAATAGCCATATTCATTTTTATTTTCATTTAGAAAAGCTTTAGTTAAATATTGTCACAATATTTCTATACTTTTCTTTTATGTGTGAATTATGTTTTTGCCACTAGAGGGTGCTTTTGGATAATTTAAGATTGCTATCCTCTAGTAATGGCCTCTCAGGAATAAGGTGCCGAGAAATATTGAAGGCAGGAGGAGAAGGGGATGACAGAGAATGAGATGGTTGGATGGCATCACCGACTCAGTGGACATGAGTTTGAGCAAACTCCGGGATTTGGTGAAGGACGGGGAAGTCAGGTGTGATGCTGTCCATGGGATCACAGAGAGTTAGACAGACTTAGCGACTGAACGACAAGAATAACAGTAATAAGTATTTTTTTTATTACATGAAATGACAGATTTATAAGATGTAGTTTTTTGTTATATATTTTGCTCTGATTTTAATAGCCCATGTGTTTTTTGTTTGTTTTTAAGAAACATAGTTTAGCTCCTTTGGGGCACCAGCCAGGTGATATTTGATTAAAAAATCTTTCATATTAACACCTCACATAATTTTGTTAGCAAAAATTATGCTTCTCAAGCATATTACTCATGCACATTACCATATAATTCTTATGCTGTTACTTTAGCATTTCATCTTAGGACAGGAAAGCTTAAAGTTATAATCTTTAAGGTGGTTTTTTTTCCTTTGATCAGCTAACCTTATCTAATGAATGTAAGTGAGATCATTTTATATAGGAGCTAAATAAATGCTTAGACCAAATATTAGATGCACAAAGCTAAAACTTTATAAACATTTTAAAGAATTTTTTTTTTGTTCTTCATTCTATGAAATGCTGGGAATCAAGAGTTATACGTAAGGTGTGATTTAGTCCCTGTCCTATAGTTGATAATTTATTTGGAGAAGTTATTATATAAACATACAGTTTAGGACAAAACAAAGGATTTTTAATTGAAGTATAGTTGACTCACAACATTGTGAAAGAATTTAACAAAACTTAATTATAAAAATACCAGCAAAATGCTTTGTAAGTGTTGAAACTTCTTATCACAAGTCATACAGTTCACCATTTCCTATTTTTTTTTCTCCTTACCTTGTCTCAGTGCTTAGGGGAGAACTTGCTGGAATATAAAGAGCTGCAGTACCTTTCAGTGGGTAGAAGTGGTAAAGAGGATATGTGTATGATGAGTGTGCACGCTAAGTCATTTCAGTTGTGTCTGACGGTGACCCCCTTGTAGCCTGCCAGGCTTCTCTGTCCATGGGATTATCCCGACAAGAATACTAGAGTGGGTTGCCGTTTCCTCCTCCAGGGGATCTTGATCCAGGGATCACAGCTGAGTCTCTTACGTCTCCTGCATTGGCAGGCAGCTTCTTTACCACTAGGGCCGCCTGGGAAGCCCTATGTGTATGGTTGTTGTTCAGTTGCTCAGTTGTGTCTGACTCTTTGCGACCCCATGGACTGTAGCATGCCAGGCTTCCCTGTCCTTCACCATCTCCCGGAGCTTGCTCAAACTTATGTCCATTGAGTCAGTGATGCCATCCAGCCATCTCGTCCTCTGTTGTCCCCTTCTCCTGCCTTCAATCTTTCCCAGCATCAGGATCTGTTCTAATGAGTCAACTCTTCGCTTCAGGTGGCCAAAGTATTGGAGCTTCAGCATCAGTCCTAATGAATATGAGTATGGTGGGGTCTATAAAATGGGAACTGTCAGAGGTGTGAGAAGTGAACTGCTTGGATTGTCCTGAGGACTGAGGACAAATCATCACTGAGTAAAAGTTACTGACAGTTGCAACTGTTCAATCTTATCTCACAGAACTCTTCACTTTCGCTGTCATTTTTTTTTTTTCACCTCTCTACTCAAAGCCTCCATTTCTATGTCTGTTTTGAATTCGCAACTATGGATAGGAGGCTGCCAGTAGTGGTGAGTATACTTGACAATGAAATACTGATTTTCATTCATTGAATCACCAGTCTTAAAATCTTAAATTATAATACACTTGAAGACTGCCTGGGGCATTAAGATGAATGCCCTTACCCACTGATGGTGGAGATATAAATTTATGATACTTTTTGAAGAAGTTGACTAAATTTTCTTTAAAAGATTTTAAAATACACATGCCTCATAATCCAGTAATTTTATTCCTAAAATGTGTTTCTTCTTGAAGAAGTAATCTGAAGAAAAATATTTATGCAGAACACATTTAATAGTACTATTATTTGTAGTGATAAAAATTAATTTAGTAAGTTAATAAAGCATTTTTCAAATAATTTTTAATGGCATGGTGAGGTTATGTTTTGTTATTAGAACAAAAAGCTAGCCTAAAATAGTGAATGTGTGTAAAATACAATTCCAGTTGTATAGAAGATGAGACAGATAAAAAGGCTTTTAAAGTATTTATATTCCTCTTTATATTATGTTTATTTCTACTCTTAAGTGGTTATGATGTTACATATTCTTTATATTTTTGTATTATCAGTTTTTAAATGAATATATAATACTTTAATACTTTTTAATCTTTAAAAAATGAAGAGGTTTATGTTTTTCAGAACCACTCGCATTTGATGATAACTTATGGAAAGTCACTACCTCCTCTTCGTTTTCTGATATTCACAAATGTAGTTGATAGCCCTATATTAATAGTAAGTATTAATAATATATTTAAGCTAGTTTCTGTGATACTTTTGTTAAAAGTGGTTTCTGTCAACTCTGTGTAATTTTAATAAGATAATTTTTCTTGAATTTTATTGTATACTCATATTTTGATATAGCCCTCCCTCAACTGTTTTACCACCTATGATTTGAAGAATTTTGGCAAGTATGAGAAATGCAAGTGAATTTTTGATTTATAGAGCTAAAACAAGAATTAAACTTGTTCTAAATGTTTTAGAGTTTTTTTTTTTCTTTCTGCTTTTGATCTTTGAGGGGCAACTATATATACGTTTACTTATTATACTGTAAAACTTTAAAGATTTTTCAAAGTTATCTTATTTCTCCCTCTTGTTATTTTATTCAAGAGGAATACTTTAAGAACCAAGAAGTTTCAATAATATATTTCCATTTTTGCTAATCTTCCCAAACTTAGGAGTCCTAATAAGGAAAAAAGCTCATATGGACCACACAGGAAGCATCAGAAATTCTTCATTTTGAACACTAATTCTTCAAGGGTGATTTCCCTTTAAAAACTTGCTATCCAGTTAACTATTACAATTTGAAAGTTTAAACCTAAAAGTTTGTCTTACTATAGACAAAAGCAAAGCACCATTTGAATGAGCAACATGTGTTCTAGATCAGCTCTGTATTCTTGGTGAGGCTCTGTATTCTCACGGTCTTTGTTTTTGATGAACAGTGTTATGGTTCTCCCTGTTTGTCACTGATGCAGTTACCAAAAAGCTGTTATGTGTGGAGGGGCTTATCACTTACTGCCTTAGGTACTTTATTTAACTAAACTTTGAACAATATTAGACGTTAAACTGCTTAAAACATATCTAGTAGTGAAAAATTGTCTTGATCTATTTTAAACCTGAGTTTTCTTACAATCTCTAAGGATCATTTGTCATGTTTGTGGCTAGCATCTTTTGAAAACCCTGTTTGGTGAATTTTCTCTTCTGAATTCTACTACCTCAAAATCTTAGTCAGAATGTAGTTTTCCACCCTTTCTTGCAGCTACGAAGTAGATATGTAACCTTGGAACTATGGAACAGATTGCGATTCTGAAACAAATAATGTGAGAAAGCAGACACTGTAGTATGCATCTGTTTTCTCTTGAGGATGGTGGTGAGACACTGGGCTTTGAAGGGAACTGTGACAGCATCAAGAAGTGACACCCGTTTTGCAAGATGCGACCTGTTGCTCGTTAACTCTGAACCATTGACTACACCAAGGGAAAAAGCAGGAAGAGCACACTGATTTATGTGAAGAAGTCAAATGACATCAAATGGATTAAAGGTAATGGGTTATTAAAATATCAGTGTTGAATGATGCTTTTTCAAAGGAAACTGGGATTCCTTCTTACTTTTTATGTTTGTATATACAGTATCTGTGACAGCAGCCCTAGAGCCCAGAGCTTCCAATCTAAGTCCAAATGCTAAATGATTTAAAGTTGTTTTACTTTTAATTTTAAAGTCACATGTCCCCATGGTGGCCCTTTAACTGACTCTCCTCCACTGAAGTAGTCTTTCATTATAATTTGGGCATTGTTTCTGGCTGAACAACTGCCTAACTTGATTAGCTGGCTCTTCCAGAGATTTCTGTGAATTATCCAGTAACTTTTAATAAATTCCTTTTTGCTTAAACTAAGTAGGCTGGGATCTATTATTTGAACTCAAAATGTTTTCAGTGGTAAAATTTAGTATGATTTTGTGCTTCCCCTTCACAATGCCAATACTATTGAGAAAAGTGCTTAAAGCCATGTTCTACAACAGGAAATCTTCAGTACATTGAGTTAAGACACCTTTCCTCATCCCACTCATTGGTGTGAGATAATTACAAACTGAATTTTAAGAAATATACTTTAAGTTAATATAATTATATTCATCTGCCAGGCCCAATTTGAGGCTTATCAGTAATGTATGTAAAATCTTTGCCACAAATGTCTGGCACTGAAGTTTTTACATAATTTTAGATATATGTACATTTTATATATTCCTCAAATATTTAGCTGCTATTGATGTGCCAGGCACTGATCTAGGGTCAGTGAACCAACCAGTCAAAAGCCCCTGCCCTTTTGAGGTTCACATTCCAGTGGATGAAGATTGACAATAAAGAGGAAAAATCAATATATTTTACATTAGAGTGTGATGAGTGTTATGGAGAAGAAGTGGGGAAGAGGTGGTTAGAATGAGACTGGTTGGAGAGTGGAAGTAGGTCGCAGTTTTAAGTAGGGTTTGAGGGATGATGGCATGAGAAAGTGACATTTGAGCATACAACATACAGAGGGCTGAGCCCTTATTGGTTATTCTTTTTGTTTACTTTGTTGAAATTGTTTACTGGGTTTAAGTGCTCTGTGTTATGAGCATTTAATATCTTGAAGCATGTAAGTGGACAGCAGAGGAAAGACATTTCATGCAGAAGATAAAAAAAGACGAAGACTCTAAGGTAGGACCCCTGTAACCATGGAATGGTGTGAGCCAAGAACAAAAGATTAGAAACTTAAAGTTCCCAGATTGTTCATGCTGTGGAGGCCACTAAAATGGTTTTGACTTACTTACAGGAATAGGGAGTTATGTGATCTGGTTTAAACGTATAATCTGAATGTGTATTCTTTGGCCCTGAATATGTATTCTGTGTGTTTTCCCCGTGGCTCAGTGGGTAAAGAATCTACCTGCAGTGCAGGAGACACAGGCAGATGGGAGTTCGATCCCTGGGTCGGGAAGATCCCCTGGAGAAGTGCATGGCAGTCCACTCCAGTACTCTTGCCTGGAGAATCCCAAGGACAGAGGAGCCTGGTGGGCTATAGTACATAGGGTTGCAAAGAGTCAGACACGACTGAAACAACAGTACCGCACACATAGCCCTTAAGTTAATGAGAAATAGAAAGTAAAGTTGTTACGCATTTTACCCTAAAATGTCACATAAACTTATTTTTTACCTGAGCTTAACATTTGACTTTCCGGAAAGAATTACCTGATACTGTTGAAACAAACAGAAACTTTCCAACCCCACCTGAGTATAACACAGAAGGAGCAGTTTCCTCATTTTGCAAGACTTCCGTACAGTTCTCTAATCTCTGTTCATTAAAGTTGAAGCCTGATTTCCTTATTGACTCAGCTATTTTCTCCTACTTGGGGAGGCAAAGTTTAGTCATTAAGTTTCAGTGCAGTTCAGTCACTCAGTCATGTTAGACTCTTTGTGACCCCACGGACTGCAGCACGCCAGGCTTCCTTGTCCATCACCAACTCACCGAGCTCACTCAAACTCATTCATGTCCATTGAGTTGATGATGCCATCCAACCATATCATCCTCTGTCGTCCCCTTCTCACCCTGCCTTCAATCTTTCCCAGCATCAGGGTCTTTTCTAGTGAGTCAGTTCTTTGCATCAGCTGGCCAAAGTATTGGAGTTTCAGCTTCAGCATCAGTCGTTCCAATGAATATTCAGGACTGATTTCCTTTAGGATAAACTAGTTGGATCTCCTTGCAGTCCAAGGGACTCTCAAGATTCTTCTCCAACACCACAGTTCAAAAGTATCAATTCTTTGGCACTCAGCTTTCTTTATAATACAACTCTCACATCAATAAATGACTACTGAAAAAACCATAGCTTGACTAGATGAATCTTTGTTATCAAAGTAATGTCTCTTCTTTTTCATATGCTGTCTAGATTGATCATAGCTTTTCTTCCAAGGAGCAAGTGTCTTTTAATTTCATGGCTGCAGTCACCATCTGCACTGATTTTGGAGCCCCCAAAATAAAATCTGTCACTGTTTCCATTTTTTCCTCATCTGTTTGCCATGAAGTGATGGGACTGAATACCATGATCTTAGTTTCTGAATGTTGAGTTTTAAGCCAACTTTTTCACTCTCCCCCTTCACTTTCACCAAGAGGCTCTTTAGTTCTTCTCTACTTTCTGCCATAAGGGTGGTGTCATCTGCATATTTCTCCTGGCAATCTTGATTCCAGGTTGTGCTTCATCTAGCTTGGCATTTCTCATGATGTACTCTGCATTTAAGTTATATAAACAGGGTGACAATATGCTTGTATTCCTTTTTGTACTTAGATGTACTTGATGTACTCCTTTTCCTACTTAGAACCAGTCTGTTGTTCCATGTCCAGTTCTAACTGTTGCTTCTTGACCTGCAAACAGATTTCTGAGGAGGCAGGTCAGGTGGTCTGGTATTCCCATCTCTTTAAGAATTTTCCACAATTTGTTGTGATCCTTACAGTCAAAGGTTTTTGTGTGATCAATAGAGCAGAAGTAGATGATTTTCTGGAACTCTTTGACTTTTTTAATGATCCAGCAGATGTTGGCAATTTGATCTCTGGTTAATCTGCCTTTTCTAAATCCAGCTTGAAATCTGGAAGTTCACAGTTCACGTAGTGTTGAAGTCTAGCTTGGAGAATTTTGAGCATTACTTTGCTAGTATGTGAGATGAGTGCAATTGTGTGGTAGTTTGAGCATTCTTTGGTATTGCCTTTCTTTGGGATTGGAATGAAAACTGACCTTTTCTAGTCCAGTGGCCACTGCTAAGTTTTCCAGATGTGCTGACATATTGAGTGTAGCACGTTCACAGCATCATCATTTAAGATTTGAAATAGCTCAACTGGAATTCTATCACCTCCACTAGCTTTGTTCGTAGTGATGCTTCCTAAGGCCCACTTGATTTCACATTCCAAGATGTCTAGCTCTAGATGAGTGATCACACCATCATGGTTATCTG